>NC_064923.1:505111300-506430585 GCF_023897955.1 Schistocerca gregaria
GATGGCGATTTGTCCCAGTTGCTGCAGCTGCTACATTCCTGGAACAATCAAGATCGTTATACAGTAGTGGGACATCGGCCATAGATCATATCACTGTGTGGAGGATGTGTGGAGCTTGTCTGCATGCAGTGTACGGTACGGCTTCCCTATGTGGTGCCAGTTATTCGGCAGTGTATTTCAGCTGGATATCCAGTAATGGCGTCTGATTAGCAGGGGCTCGCCTGTACCGTTATGTTTGCGTATGCTTGGCCATAGATGTTATGTCCTTACAAGTATGTCTTTTGGTATTTTAAGTTCCTATCTGTGGTTGTGGTCGTAGTTCCCCAGATTGAGAATAAACGGGTTATGCGAATGTCTGGAGTTTCTGTATAGTCTTGTGGTGAGTTTGTGGATTACCTCCGTGAGAGTCTCAAGTCAGTATTCCCGGTGAAGGTCCGCGATGCGTGTGTATCGTGGAGCATTGCTTATGATTTTGAGTACATTCTTTTGTATGAGCTGCAGACGGCGCAGGCGTGTAGGCGCAGCGTATCCCCAGACAGGAGCTGCGTACGTCATCAGGGGTCGCATAAGTGTCATGTACATGGACCTCAACACCCTTCTGTTCAGTGTGCTACGCTTGTTGAGCATAGGATAGAGCTGTTTCAGCCTCGCGCTAGCTCGGTTGGTCATGTGTTGCATGTGGTCCCACCAGACTTTTTCGCGGAAACGTATTGGACGTGCATGTAGTGTTATTGGTCTGCAGTAGCGATATCTGATGGATACCGACTATATATAATCTCCACCCCTCTCCTGCAGCCTCCGTCTGAGCGCTTCCGAGCGGTCTGTGGCCGGTGGTGGAGCAAGCGCGGCGCCCCGCGACAGATCACAGGCCACAGTCCTTCCGCAGCAACGGCCACTTGCGGAACTCTGCCGTCGTGGTGACCATGCTCCTTCTTCTTCTTCTTCTTCTTCAGGTGTCCTGACAGGAGCGGACTTCCGTGTAGAATGTCGTTGTGTTTTAATCATACTCAAAGCTGGATCCCAGGCTTTGCTTTGCTGGAAACCGCTGTCTTTATTTATTAGTTTGTCATGCAGCCGAATCTCCACTGCCTCTTTGAGGAGACAATCCCAGAAGGTGTTCGATTGCTGTAACACCTTTGTCCCATCATAGTTCATGTCATGTCCATGTGAGATGCAGTGCTCTGCCATGGCGGACTTGGTCGGCTGTGCGTTTTCTGTGTGGCGTTTATGTTCACTACATCTCTCCTGTACCGTCCGGATGGTCTGGCCTTTATACATTTTCCCGCACTGACAAGGGATGCTGTAAACTCCGGGTTTCCAGAGTCGTAAGTCGCATCGCTTTCCAGTTTGGGAAAATGTATATAGGGCAGACCATCTGGACGGTACAGGAGAGACGTAGTGAACATAAACGCCACACAGACAACACACAGCCGACCAAGTCCGCCGTATCAGAGCGAATTTTATGTTAGGGCTGGTTCACACACGCAACTAGTGTGGCGCCACAGCTCGTGGCTTTCTAAGGTGGCATCATGAGCTACCATTCACACAGAATGCTTTAAATTCTACATAGCTTTCAATATAGCGTCAGTTGAAATCATATATATGGGTATGAGCGTTATATGCCGGTTATGGCATTAGAGCTGTGACAAGAACTAAATACAAGGAAGGCGAAACCCAAATGTTGGATCTGAAAATAAATTTCGCACAGGGATAAATCAGGGGGCACAAACGTGTTTCTAAAAGAAATAACACTCAGAGGCGAAACTGCTGTCTGCAGTGGCAACAACCAACAGCTGGCATGTCACTGTCATTTACAGATATTCCACTCTTTCAAGATTTTAGAATGTTACTGTATTAATCGATATAAGCATTTCAGTAACTAATTTTAAAGTTAATAGTTGCCACATCGCACTAGCGAGCTATTTCTTGCATATAATCCACAATTTATATAATGCTTGGCCTCACAAATCACAAAGTTTATACGATTCGCTTTTTTGGTTGCATATATTAAGTTAATTTATTTATACATCCAAAAATCTGTCAAGTTAGGGTCATGTAAGTGGTTTGCAAATAATGCCTGCAAGTGGTGCGTTCGCCCACACACACACACACACACACACACACACACACACACACACACACACACTGCTGCAGAAGATCAAACATAGGCCGCTTCTTTTCTTGTAGTTCCAGAAGCTGAGAAAGTGTCTGCTAACCACTGTTTTCACTTTTTTCAGTATTAACATGAAAACTCACTGAAATGGAATGAATTACAGCGGTAATTGCTCCATGATAACTGCAAGAGAATATTCGTGTTTTGGAGTATTGACCCTAGGGAGCAGTGGTGGAAGGAAACTTTCGCAAGAAAGTACAACCAAGTTGCAGTTTTTGTAGCATTACACAAGTTGCGTCTTTTGAGTTGCGCCACAAAAAACTGGGAGTTCACACATGCAACTGCAATATGCCACCGGCTGTGGCGACACTTTTGCTGCATGTGTGAACACTGCTTTAGACTGTGGTTTACGCATTAACCAACATTGGAACCTTTGTACTACAGTGGTGTTTCCCAACATTTACTGAAATACATTTAATGACTGGTAATTCAGACGAAGAAATATTAATGTAAAAATTATACAATTTAATTAATTTTTGGTTGATGGGACAGTGGAAAACTGTTAGAATGTAGCACTCTAGATGTAGCTGCAGAACTTTATACGAAAGTTTATAATCAAAAGAGTGTGAGAGGTATGTGTGTAATGGTTTTTTCCCTATAAAGTCTAGGGAACGTCAATGCACTCATATAGAAATTATGATGAGCGAATAGATGGAACACCACCTTCATAAGGACTTGTAGTAACTGACTGATTTGAAAATACTGCAGAAAACAGAAGAAAAACGAATAACTCCTACCTGACAATATACAATGATAATTGTATATCCATTGTATTTTGATGATGTGAATGTTCTTATATCCTTGCCATGTGCATCCATTTGGAATTTACATGGAACATGCATATGTATTTTCAAAAACGCATTATTCCAGCCCAAATACCAGCTATTGCAGAGACACTGTCAGTTGTGTTTATATTTGATGATGATGTAGTGGAAAGTCAAGATCAAATATGAAAATACTTCTATTTCATATGTCAATTAGGTTTAGATGTCATCTTATTTGAGTCAAAAGTACCCTAGAATTCCAAAGCAGCCAGTAAGCGATAACACACACATTATTGTTGCCTTCAATCAAAATAGTATGAATTTCAACACATTCATCAAGCACACATAGTAAATGACATGACATTCAATGAATTTAACACTTTTTGTTGGAGAGTGTTGTCATCATACACAACATACGTTCTAAGTGGCTCATATAGTAAGACAATCCAATGACTGTCGATATCTGTGAAATTTTCAGGAAAATTTTATATGATGATGGTGTATATTGTAAAACGTAGGTATTTATACCATTAGTTATCACGCTATGGACAAATTTGCATTCATATCCCTCCTCTCCACATTCAGGACAATGCTGTGAAAATTAAGACATTCAGTGATAGTATAAAACATCTTAACATGAGACTTGAAACACTGAAATAAATCTCAGGGGTCCAATCAGTTCTCAACCCTTTCTGAGGTTGATCAACGAGTCTTCTGCAAGCTGCTCAGTGTATAACATGTTTGCAAAACAAATTTGTTGAAGTGCACATTGCTAACTAGGAGAAACTACGATTGCTAAAGTTCAAGCCATTTGGAAAGAGACCAGTTCCTCAGAGAAACGATTAAGGCTGTTACAAAATTTCTTGATTGCAAGGGGCAGACAAGTGAAGAAGATGTTACTGGCGATATCATTAATACATTGATTGTCACATTAGTAATGACATATGTTTCACCACCAGACCAGGTATGTGGCTCCGCTTTTGCTGCAAGTGGGCAAACAGCGTTAGATACAAGATTCTGCCCTTATGTTTGCTTATGTTGAACGCATCATGGTAGTAAGCATGTTAAACATAACAGTGTTAATCAGATAGGCTTTATGGAGTCAGCTAGGAAAAACTGTACTATTGGGTATAGTGGGTATGCAGCCATATTTAACCAGACATGTAATATTCTTAAGAACTTCAAATATCGACAAGTGCTTACGAAAATATACAAAAATGTACAATTAAATATTATGTGTGACTGATATATTGGGTCGGTGGATAAGTTTCTAGCATTTTTCTTTAAGTTTAATAAACACAACAGATACACATAACAGAGACTTTACTCATCAGTGGCCTGTCGCTGTCGCCGAGAGGTTCTGGGCGCTTCAGCCCAGAACACATTGCTGCTAGGTCGCAGGTTCGAATCCTGCCTTGGGCATGGATGTGTGTGATGTGCTTAAGTTAGTTAGGTTTAAGTTGTTCTAATCTATAGATTGGTGACCTCAAATTTTAAGTCCCATAGTGCTTAGAGCCATTTGAACCATTTTTAGACATCAGTGATATACTGTCCTCCATTATTTACAACAATCTATTAATGCTAATGTAACTTTTCGATACTGCAACTGTGGAAATCATATGGTTGTGATCAAACTTAATGAACCACATTTGGAGAGCATTTTTATGCAGAAAGGAAGTTTCTTGAAGATTGTTCGACAGAGAGCAGAAAAGGTGAAAAATCTCAGAGTGCAAGATCAGATAACTAAGGTGGGCATGGAAAGACTTCCCAACCCCACCAACTTATAATGCTTTTTGTCACTCTGGCAGAATATGGTTGGGCATTATTGCGGAATAGCATCACTTCACACAGTGTTCTTGGTCACTGTTCATGGATTCAGTCTGCAAAACGTCTCAGTTGTTGATAATAAATGTCAGCAGTGGTGGTTACACTTTGTAGATTATTTGGGCTCAACCATTCCTGTCTTTTGCCTATGTTAGCATAAATACACCATTTCTTATCACCAGTAACAATAAATAATAGGAATGATCGGTGTTCACGAGGTAATTGAAGATGTGCAAGCAGAGATATACAAATAGCCACCTGCTGATTTTTGTAATTTCGGCTTAGAGCATGCGGTACACATACACCCAATTTTTTTCTGAACTAATGTCAAAACAATCCTCCTCCAAACGAAAAAAAAAAATTCTTTCAGTGCTCTGTCCAGTAGCATTATCCCCATATACGGTGCAAGTGTTTTTGGCTTCGTTTGCTGCTGCCACCACTCCAGTAAACTGAAAGAGAAAAATATATTGGAGATCTTCCAATCTCTCTACTTCTGGCACACCATTTTCTATTGTCCATAGCTCCACTCAGTATCCCCAAATGAAGAAAAATAATGCATATAAACTCAAATAACAATGGTGAACTACAAAAAAATTACAATTGAACCCATAGCAGAATACTAACATGCAAAAAAAAAGCGCTCGAAACTTAAGTATCAATGTAATATATAAGAAAGAAAGTGGAGGAACAAAAAGCTCAAACAGTGCAAAATACAAAAACATTATTGAACTGGCAGTAGAGTGCAGAGTTGGGAGCATCATTATTATTACATGATAAAAATGACAATCGATATCCATAACACTACAAGCACCCTAACGAAGTTGTAGAACAATTATGGCTACTCATAGCATTGGCCGCAGGTGGGGATGCATCTCATTGGAATGAAATCATTACAGAGCTTCTCGTGTTACCTAATAATAGAGACCATAGGACAAGAGCTAGACAAACCAACATGCAACACATCCCCACAAACATGTATTGCAATATGATGTTTAGACAATTTTGTCTTGTATATATTCATGTATTCATGAGACATTAAAGGTTTCAAGTATATTGTCATATTATTGATTCATAATTCAAATTCACCAGGACCTTACCTGTGAAAACAAAGACTGGAAAAGAAGTTTCACATGTGATGGATCAATTATTGCAAATGGCTACAAATCACCTACTGACACACTTCAAACCAATCATGGTGGTGAGTTTTACAACCAATATTTCAAGGCAGTTCTGGAACAGTGTGGAATACACTACCACTCAACATTCTCTGAGGTCAAGGCAAGTATTGTGGAAAATGTGAACGCAATGATAAAAAAAAACGCATGTAAATGCGGTTTAATCTTCATGGAGTATACAAATGGAGTGATATTTTCCTGCAAATGACTACTCAGTATGACCAAACTGTACACTAAACAATTGAAATAAAACCAAATTCCACTTGTGATAATGAGCTTCTGAGTACTATATAATGTCATTCTAAAATTGTGGATCCATGCAAACAGAAATTTAGTGTAGGTGATTTAGTACATATCTGAAACTACAAGACTGCATTCGAAAAATTATTTGTATCAAAATGGTCATCAGAGATATTAACAGTATCTAAAATTTAGCAGACCAATCCTGGTAGAAAAAAGACTCACAAATCGTGACAAGTGAATCAATCTGCTGGACAAAACTTGCAAACAATGCAATTTGCATATGTGAGAAAAATGAAGATGTGAGGCTGCAGAATGAATTTCAGCTGATAGATACAAAGAAATACATGTAGGAAGAGATATTGTTATAGGTCAGCATATTGTAGCACTTCTTGTTGATAGGACGATGTGTGCAGTAATTAATTTGAGTTTTTGGTTAAATTTCAGCCAAATTACAAACATTACTCGATATACAGTGAATAATAATAAGAAGAACAAAAAACTGTATTCAATCACCAATGGCAACAACTAAAAGTACCATGAAAGGAAATTGAATATAGTCCTATAGTTTTATCACTATCTAGGACACCAAGCAAATTTCTTTGATTCATAATTACAGAATGGGTATGAATTTCTGGTATAGGATCTTTAGCTGGTGGCACAATAGCAATCTCTAGAAGAGCAAAAATGCAGAAAGCGCTCAGACAAAATGAAAGACATAACAGATGATAGAATCTGTAGCTGTTGCAGCAGGACTACATTTAAAATCACACTGACAGGGGATAGACTTTATAAAAATGGAAGTTAGTAGCTGACAACGCCCAAAAAATAACTTATAAACATCAGCGTGCCCAAATTCATCAATACGTTCTCCGTTCTAAGATTTCACTAAGAGTTTATGATAACTACTTGTGGCCATGTGAAAATATAATTAAACGATAACAGCAAATTTAGATGATGTGGGAGGACCTGACACTCACTGGGTGGCATGTGTTAAAAGAAACCAAAGTAGTGTCTACTACTTTCATTCATACAGGTATTTACAAAGAATTATATCACTACCTTATTAGCAAAAAGAACCACATTTAAGATTTTCAATGCCACCACAACTTCAATACATACCTGATGTTCCTCCTGTGGGCTACAAGTAAAACACAACCATGATGCACGTTAGTTTGTCAGGTTAGGTTCAGGTGGGATGTCATAAGCTCTGAGTTTAAAAACGCTATCATCAGCATTACATACAAATTACTTTCTACCATTTGAATGAAACAAAAGGAACTGGAGTACTGCATTGATTGGATCAGAAATATACTATAGTAGTAGTAATGTAACAGCATCATTCTACTTATGGAAAATAGATGAGCTGGTTAAGTACCTCACAGCATATATTACAATGATGACTTAAACAGTCTATAGCAGATTTTAAACTTCATACAATTAAAATGGAAATAAAAATGATCATTGGAAATGATAATGGAAATGGAAATAAAAATGATCATTGACCTGGTACATGAAAGTACAATAGGACTGCTTTCACTTTTATCAAAGGAGCTACATCAGTCAGCTACATCAGTACATATACTACCTGTTAGCACAATTTGTGTAGCACTACACCAACAAATTCGTATTTCAAGAAAAATACTTGTGGATTCCTTCACTAGAATTGGATAATAATATAAAAGCGTTGATGCATCACCAGTTAGAGAACCTGCATTTAAATATTGTGGATCAAGGCAGATATCTCATTGACTTTTACAGCAAAGAAATGATATGGTTACACTTGAAACAGTATGAGTGTATGAAAAAAATCCAGCATATACAGCCAACACAACATTTCGCAGTGGAAGCACAAAAGAGCTACCAGTGTTATTTAAGTCACTCTTCCTGAAATCGTCCAATATAACTCAGTATAACTACCCTAGTTGAAAACAAACATCAGGTATACATCTCATGTAAACCTCTTTCTTCAGCAAGCATATGTGAATCACTGGAAGATAATGATGAAACATTGTTAAAAGTGATGAACAGATTGCTATACTCGAAGAAAAAGACAGTAAACGACCATTAGAGCACACAGCAGAATATAGTTCTCTAGTTAATGAAGTGTAAGATGCTAACGGCTTGAGTGAGGTAGTTAACGATGATGATGAAGATCATTAATTGTATGTGTCCTTTGAAAGACGGCTTTTTACCTGGAGGGCGTGAAAACGGTTTACCTGTTGTTAAATGCACTGATAAGGAAACTTCAGTATCTAAAATTGAACAGAGACCGTCACTTAAAGCAATTTGTGTGAGGAAAGTGCCTGAATTTTTCAAGAACACATCTTTTTCTGAAAAGTCATTAAAATTTTGCAGTCGCTTGCAGCTTAATTGGTGGCCAATTTATGAAAACCTGTTTTGTTGTCAGTTTAAAAACAGCAGCAACCCAAAAATTTTAGTGTCTGATAAAGCATCGTGTAAAAGGTGCCACTAAAAATAAAATAATTTTGGAGCTTAGTTAAGTATAATATAATTTGCTGAAATGATCAGATATCTGTAGGTCAATGAGAAGCATCAAAATCGCATAATGGAAGAGTCTCAAGTTCGAATCTCATAGGTCCAAACTTATTGAAAATAAGTTAGCGACACTTTTAATGCAACATATATAGAATTGTTTTAAGAGCAGAAATTTCTAACGAATAAAGTTTACTCATGTTGCTGTTCACGTCAGGTCTAAGATTCTTGTCCAGTCGATACCCTTAATGGAAATAGAAGTTGGTCCAACATAGTGTTTCAGCCGCAACTGAAATATAGTTCACAATTATTTTTTCATACCCTATTCTTATTTGCACTTCTACCGAGCCAGTAGACATATCAGAATTATTTTCCACAGCTAATAAAATCACAGTTTGCATAACAAATCATATTGCATACTAGCTCTTAGTTCACACTATTCATATCAAAGAGTCTCACGAACTAGTCTCAAGCATAGTGATAAAACCAGTGACAAACTCTCTTTACCGACAGAATTACGTTGTATATCTGTTAGACTGTTACATGTTGTTCTCGAAGCATACAGAACTATCGATGACTCAAACTGGCTCTGAATAATTTCGGATTTTAATATTTAAAACAAATGAAAATCAGTTGTTCTGTTTCACACAGCAAAATACTTTGAAAACATTAAGGAAAATGAAAAATGTTTCTGAAGGTGACAAAATTAACTAACTGCTTTTCGAAACTCAGATAGTAAGTCATATCATAACATCATTCAAAATAATATCATTTGTAAATTAAACAAATATAAGTGACATTTCTCATAAGAGACGTTACTTTGATTTAATAGAATAAAATTGAGAACAACGTTGTATTTTATATTTTATTGTGACTTTTATAAGAAGACTGAATCTAAAGTATAGCCGAGTAACATGTAAAAATATCTATATATACTCTACTAACTTTATTAACAGCAGAACTTCACAAAACCTTTGTAAGATTGTGTAAACATCCAAAAACATGAATCACACATTATATATCTGAAAATAATATAACAATAGTTCAAAACAAAGTGGTACTGTGAGTTTCAGTAATTTGAAGAACTTACATAAGCTCTGTCATGCATTTTTAGACATGTAACAGGTAAAAATGGTGTGATTTAAGGGACATAAATGAAAATTAATCATACCATCAAAACTAGTGTATTTCTTTGTAAAATGTTGGCCAAGATTTTCATTGTGGTAAGATATTTGCTTATAATAACATAAAATAAGTCGAAATGTATGTGTTTCCTGAGAACTTTTACACATAATTTTCAGGAAACGTTAAACAAAAATGAAATTTTTAAACAAACATGTTCACATAGACTTATTTACTGACAACGAAACTTGCGAAAATCGCAGAATATTTATAAAAAAAAAACATTAAAAATTTTCATTTGCAAAGCTTATGTCAAATGAAATTCTTATTTTCCACAAGTAACAAAGTTACAAAATATAAAATACTTTTAAATAGACATTACAGTACATATCTGGGTCTAACGTCTCAAAAGTGATATGAAAAGGAACAGACGTGAGAATTTTTGTAGAAAGGCGAAAGGTCAACTTCGGTTTATTGGGAGAATTTTAGGTAAGCATAGTTCACATGTTAAGGAGACCTTATGTAGGACACCGGTGCGACCTATTTTAAGTATTGATCGAGTGTTTGGGATCCATACCACGTCAGATTGAGGGTGTGGTAGTTCAGAGACGAGACTGCTAGGTTTCTTACCAATAGGTTCGAACAACACATTAGTGTTACGGCATTGTTTTGGGGACTCAAATGGGAATCTTGACGAAAGACGACATTCTTTTTGAGGAACGCTGTTGAGAAAATTGAGAGAATCAGCATCTGAATCTGACTGCCAAACGACTCTACTGCCACCAACATACGCATACGTAAGGACTGCAAAGATAAGATATGAGAAATTAGGGCTGATGTGTAGGCATGTAGATAGTGGTTCTTCCCTCAGTCTACGAGTGGAACAGGGGAGGGAAACACTAGTAGTGGTACATGGAATCCTCCGCCACGCTCCCCACGATGGCTTGCGGAGTATTTATGTAAGTGTATTATGCGAAATAGATCCATTAGATCACTATATCTTTTGCTTCATAATTTTAAGTCATACATAGTCGTGTGAACGAAAATATGTGATACAAAATTTATCTTTTAATACTGTGTAATGAATTAAAACTTTTCATTGTGCTCAACGTTTGACATGACTCCTTCTTTTTCACAAAGACATATTATTCTTCTTTTTTGTCATGGTAGGTATTATAGTCCTTTTCTAGATAATTTTTAGTTCCGAAAACATTTCCCCTTTCTTGTTATGACGGAGGACTCGCAAATATATCTACATACAATATATATTATTTCCTTCTGGCATGAAGTTTTGAATTGAATGTATTTTAACATAGAAAAATATAGAATGAGGTACTTCTCATAAAAACATGTTCTGACTGGGATGTGCAGGAAGATTACAGTTAGGTTGGGTCATAGGCAGTCAGAGATTTCAAAATCAGATATTGGATTGCAAGGCATAACCAGGAGCAGATAGAGACTCAGATCACAATTTAGTAATGATGAAGAGTAGGCTGAAGTTTAAGAGACTGGCCAGGAAGAATCAGGGCCTGAAGAAGTGGGATGCAGAACTACCGAGAAAAGAGGAGATAGGAATGAAGTTCTCTGAGGATGTAAATAAAAAGATAAAGAATTCTTAAGGTTCCCAGAATGAGATTTTCACTCTGCAGCGGAGTGTGCGCTGATATGAAACTTCCTAGCAGATTAAAACTGTGTGCCCCACCGAGACTCGAACTCGGGACCTTTGCCTTTCGCGGGCAAGTGCTCTACCATCTGAGCTACCGAAGCACGACTCACGCCCGGTACTCACAGCTTTACTTCTCCTAGTACCTCGTCTCCTACCTTCCAAACTTTACAGAAGCTCTCCTGCGAAACTTGCAGAACTAGCACTCCTGAAAGAAAGGATATTGCGGAGACATGGCTTAGCCACAGCCTGGGGGATGTTTCCAGAATGAGATTTTCACTCTGCAGCGGAGTGCTAGTTCTGCAAGTTTCGCAGGAGAGCTTCTGTAAAGTTTGGAAGGTAGGAGACGAGGTACTGACAGAAGTAAAGCTGTGAGTACCGGGCGTGAGTCGTGCTTCAGTAGCTCAGATGGTAGAGCACTTGCCCGCGAAAGGCAAAGGTCCCGAGTTCGAGTCTCGGTCGGGTACACAGTTTTAAGCTGATAGGAAGTTTCAATTCTTAAGGTGATCAACGAAAGCAGGCAGTACAACAATGTTCAGGTAAATTCAGAAACACAGAAATATGTCACTTAGGAAAGAAATAAGTAGGAAGTCCAGGGAAACTAACAGATAAAACCTACCTGAAAAATGTGAAGAAATGGTGAAAGGAATGATTGTTGAACGGACTGACACAGCCTGTAGAAAAATGAAATTAAAGGCATATAGAGTACCTTGGGAATTCCACTGTTAAATGCAGAGGAGAGGCCAAATAGGTGGAAAGCGTTCATTGAAGTCCTCTATGCGGGTGAAGACTTGTGTGATGATGTGACAGAAGAAGAAACAGGAGTCGACAGGGAACAAATAAGGGATTCAGTTTTAGAGTCAGAATTTAAAAGAGCTTTGTATGACTTAAGATAAAATAAGGTAGAAGGGATATATAACATTCCATCAAAATTTCTAGTATCATTGAGGGAAGTGGCAACAAAACGACCATTCATTGTAGTGTGTATAGTGTAAGAGACTAGCGATATATCATCAAAGTTTTGAAAAAACATCATTCACATAATTCTGAAGATAGCCATGTATCCACATTGCTGACAAGGATAGTACCCAGAAGAATGGAAATGATAGTTGTTGATCTGTTACATGACGATCCGTTTGGGAAAGGTAGAGGCACCAGGAAATTTGGAGGAAAATAAGGGTAAGCTAAAGGAATGACATTTCTATGCTCAGTGAAAGTGAAGAAGAATTACAGAATCTGTTGAATGGAACGAACAGCTAATGCAAGAGTGCCCAATTAATGGCCTGAGGGCTGCATGCAGCCCAAAACAAATAGCAGTAAACAAATGTGAAAGCTTGAACCATATTAAAACGAACGAAACGTGAACATATTTGTCTGCAATTACGTCTTAATGCCCTAAAAGGCTAAATAGTTTTGAAATGAAGAAAAGAAGAAATTATTGAACATAAAACTTTTAGAGATCAATTATAAAAAATTTTATGTATTTAAAACTTTTATGTGGATGATAAATGCCAAGGGCGCACTGAAAAGCAAAGCCTCCAAATTTTTTACGTGAAAACTTTTTAAATAAAACAAAATTTTTAACATTCTGCATCATTATTCTTCAGGCCAATTTATTTGTGCCCATCTGCCTTTAAAGGGAGATCCGAATTGTAGAGTTACATGGCAGTGTGTAACAGAACTACATTGCTGCATGAGAAACAGCCTGTTGTAATCTAGTTCCGAATTTGATGTGTTTATCCACACATGTAGCACCCTCTCTTTCAGAATGTCAATGCCAGATCACACTCAGGGCTGTGACATTTGCAACAATCTGACACCTTGGGTTCATGATCAGCAAACATCCTTCATGTAGTTCTGACTTGGCCCCATCAAATTTTCATCTGTTTCCAAAATAATACCCTTTAGGACTTGACTTTAGTAGTGATGAAGCACAGCAAGCAGGGATGAAGTTTTGGCTCTGTCAAAACGTCAAACATTCTACAGTGACAGTATCAACAAACTGGTCTCTTTGTGGGAGACATGTTCACTGGCAGGCTGACTAAGTTGAGAAATAAATATGTAGACATGCAGAACAGAGATGTAGAATGTTAATAAATTTTGAGATATTTAAAAAGCTTTAAGGATTTACACATTAAATATTTGAAAGTATTACTTACCATTACCCCACATAAAAGCTGCCCAACACAAAAATCGTTTTAAGATGTTTACCTCCTTTGTTAATCAATACACTTTAAATATTGACATTATTTTTATATGAAGCTAATAAAAAATAGTTTTGGACTTGTCAAAACGAGCGCTGCATCACAATCAGCATGAAAAATCTGAACTTAACAAGAGGCATCAATTTTAAATTTCTTACATGCATACTTATTAATGTTATGTAACATACATACTCAATGTGACTAGAAATAATCTCATATGATAATTAAATCATTGTCGTTACTTCGAATAAAACATTTCCTTATACTTCCACTACAATTTGGTACCAATTGATGGAAATTAAAATATAATTATAAAAATTACAAATTTGCATGTATGTAGTAATAATACTTTCTGCTTTAGTATCTGATGTATTGGTCATGCCTTACATGCAAAACGATAGCATTCTGCTTTAATTTAATGGCTAACTAGTGTAGATTTTTTAAAAACAATCTTACAGTTTCAATTATGGCCTCCAATTGTCAGACCTTTTGCTCAAAATCGTTGGTGTGGATTTTAAAATTCGCCTTTTACTTCTATTTAATTAGACATCCAGGCTAGTGAACCCCCTTTGGTTACCTGTGGCCAGGGCACTTGTTCCCCATTTACCCCTATCTCTTAACACTAGCCGCCCCCCCCCCTCGAGATAATATGCATCTGTTCACATATTTAATTTGAATGTAGAGCATGCAAGGGGTCTAGTTGTAATCTGCTACATCAAGGCAGGACACACAGATACTAACTGTCCACCTACCTTGTGTCTTCTACAGATTTTGCTGTGTGGATGGAGCCTGTATGTTGCGGCTCCTCATTTCTTGATGTGAGGCTGAACGAAATCTACTAGGCAGTGGGCTAAGGATCTCAATCTTACTAAATGACAAGTCAAATTCAGATAGGGATTCCAGTGACCTTTCAATAAACACATGAATCACATAGCAGACAAAGCCACAGACTACTAACAAGCGATGTAGTAAATGTTTGCCTACAATGTCAAACATGATATAATTTCAGCATGTAACAATATGTATACATATAAAATCCATACATTTTGTAAAACTGTGTGTGTGTGTGTGTGTGTGTGTGTGTGTGTGTGTGTGTGTGTGTGTGTGTGTGTATGTATGTATGTATGTGTTTCACTTCTCCTCCTAAACCACTGAGGGTAAGAACCACCTAGCTGTCAAAGTTCAGGAACTATGATGTCATAAACACTGAGATGCTTAAAAATGCCCCATCATGCATGTATTTTCAAACACTGCTACCACCGCATCAACTGAAGGAAATCCATGTCACCTAGCAGCACTTTTGACAGATTTCAACTGTAAAGTGCAAACGTTTGTAGGCGAAAAGAAATAGCTGTCCATAGAGATGTGAAGAGACGTTTACAAATTTGCATTGTAGACATGTGAATCAGCTGCACCCAGTGCACAGAAACTGTTTCATAATGGCAAAGATGTATTAACAAATACATGAAACTGAAATTTCTTCGATATTACACTAGAAACACAGTTCATTTCTTTTTTTTGTTACTAATAGATAACTGGAAAAATGAATATCCACGCAGTGCCAGGTTTGTCAGCTAAATCATATTATAAAAAATAGATGAAGTATATGTGTATTTTTGTATGTTCCACTTCTCCTCCTAAACCACTGGACTTGTTAGACATGTCCCTTACTAACAGGCAACAATCGCTGGGGGGGTGGTAAGAACGACATACCTATCATGTTTCAGGAGATATGACGTCATAAATACTGAGATCCGTGAAAAACTGCCACATTGTCCATGACGTTTAAATTTATTACTACTTCGCTACTAACTTTATTCACAAGACATATTCCAGACAGTATCCACGTATGACATTGACTGTACCTATAACATTATATCAATGTATAACTTACAGATGTGGAGATATAACGTCATACACACTGCCAAATCATGTATGATGTTTAAATTTAGTACTTCTTGTGATTTACTCTATTTGCAGTATATTTTGCAGACTGTATTCCCATATACCACTGAATTTATCTAGACAAATATATCTTTGCTCAACACACAGTTCAAGAGATAAGATGTCATAAACACTGAGATGCATGAAAAAATTATGCATCATGCATGAAGGTTTATTACATTTATTCTTTATTACTAAAATATTCTTACAATCAGATCAGCATATAGAAACCCTGACACCAGGTAGCGCCTTTCATAACTTTCAACAAATGGCTGTAGTCGAAAACAATACCCATCTATAGAGCAATGAAGAGGCATTGCCATAGAAACATTTGCAATACCATGTTGTAGACAAGTGAAGCAGCTGCACCCAGCATGCTAGAAATATTTTTTATAATCAAGTTCTCAGTTAAATAAACATTACAGAAAATTTGTATTTTGATAGTATGTTTCTTAATTTAGATACTGTACTTATACATTCGTATATTATGCTTGTTTCCTTGTATGACTGTTTCATAATTTCAAAGGTATTTTCATAAGCATATGTAAATTAAGGTTTTTCGATATTACACTACAAATGCAGTTCATTTTTTGTTTTCGTTACTGGTAGGAAACTGGCAAAATGAATGCCTGGGCAGTGCTGGGTTTTGTCAGCTAGAACTTTGCATAGTTCACACAATAAAATAAATTTCCTATTTATAATCCACTCTGCATTGCAGAGATGTTGTTCATTGAGTTAATTACATAGAAGGTGGCGGTGCACATATAATATTTCAAATATGTGGTCTACCACCAAAACCAAACCAAGCAGCCGCTCCAAATGGTCGTGCCCTCTCGATACTGCCCAAAACTCGACTACTACAGTCAACCCAAAATGCACGTTGTTGGCACATCGAAGTTGCATGATGTGCTTCTTCATCTGCATTTCCTAATATTAAAGTTATCAAAGAACATATATAGTGAAGTGAATTTGAATATAGTGCATGGCATCTTACAATTGGGGATCGCTGCAATAATTAACAATCAGATCTGAGTGTATATAAGGTAACGTTAGTAAACTGAAAATACGTCTACACCTCAGTGCACCTCTTACGTCGTTCCTGAGTTAATATTAACTTTTCTCAGTTACAAATTGAGGTTTAGGAGTATATAATATGACTTCCAGAATCAGAAATTTTGTATGACCCACACTGCCTCTATTGTAGCATCAGCTACTGGATGTTGTTGAGTATCTCCACAGGAGACTCGCTAGGACTAATCGACCCCGTGGTGAAACGCGCGCTCTTCGTTGGATCTTCTCTATCTCTCCTCATAATCAAAACTGTTGAGAGTCCGCTACTGATGAGCAATACTCAAGAATCGCTCTGAAAAATGTTTCGTGGGTGAATTATATTTCCTTATGATTCTTAATCCGAATCTCAGTCTGGGATCTCCTTTTTTTACTATTCGTTTTATGTTGTCTTTCCATTTGAAGTCACTCTTGAATGTTTCTCCTAGATATTTAAAGATATTTATCGTTTCCAGAAACGTGTCACAAACAGTGTAATTGTCGATTAGTGGATAACTTCTCTTATGTATGGGAAATATGTTACATTTATTTGCGTTCATGGTCAACTGATACTCGTCTGCAGGTTCACTTGCAGTTTGCTACAGTGTTTTGTTGTTGCTACCTCCTTATACACAACTGCATTATCTGCAAAAAGCAGTCGTATAGTTTCCGACGTTATCCACTAGATCACTTGCACTGAATATATTGTAAACAGCTACAGTCCTATCACACTTCCGTTGGTTATCCTGAAATTACCTTTACATCTGTTGATTTTGTTCCATTAAGAGTGAAGTGTTGACTTATTTACGCAGAGTCATTAATCCAGTCACAAACCTGCACCAATACTCGGTAAGCTCGCATTTTTTAACCAAACACCTTCCTGAAGTCCAGGGTTACAGTACCAAATTGAGCATTGATCTCATGAACATTGTTTGCAGAATCCTTGTTAATTTTTATGGAGAAGATCTTCAACCACCAAGAATGTCATGATACGTGAGCATGAAACATGTTCCTGAAGTCTTCAACTGATTGACATCAGCAGTGTAGGCCAACAATTTTGTGCATCTATTCTATGACTCCTCTTGAAAACAGTAATGAAGTGCGCTTTTTTCCAGTCTCTAGGTGTCCTTCATTTCTCCAGCGACCTACGACATGCTGTTTTCCTGAGTGTCTCCATTACCTGCCTAACGTTGAAGCTCGAAAGAACACCATATCAGTGCTCTGTATTTTCCTGTGACCCAACAGGAGAGGCATCCTGTGCTGGCTCAGGTGTGTTATTAACACTGGGTAGTACCTTGTACCTACTGCTAAGGTGTAAGTAGACAATTGTGCTACAGTTATAACCTTTCGTCCTCCTCCCAGAGAGACATGAAGATACCAGTGTCTGTCACAGGCCGGTAATACGTTGCCCATCGGAAGATGCAGTGACAAGAGGATTACAAGGTGTTGCAGGTTTCGCCATGGTGGCCCAGTGTTGCTGTGGCTTTGAGCAATAGCCTGAAGCCAGTCGACTATTTTCAGACAGCTGCTAATTCCCCTTGTGTTCACTCACAACAAGCACAGTCCCTATCCATGTCGTACAGTGTGAAATTAAACTGTATACAAGTAAAAAATTCAAACAAAGTCGTCAGAACTAACTGAGAAGGAATAAACAAGCCTGAACAAAATATGAATTTACCCAGCTATGGCGTTACTGAAGTTGGGATGCACAGAAAATATAAGTGAAAAGAATAAATAATCATTAAGATCAACTCTGCAAAGCTCCCTCTATGGTCGCAAATCTGCAAGTTCTTAAATGAAACCTAAATTTCAATACTGAAAATGGATGTCTCAACAATTACTTTTCACTGGAAAGTCAGTTTGTACAAAGCCTATGCAGAAAAATAAAACAGGAAAAAATCCAAAATGTAAATAAAACCGATACTCATTTCTTGCCAGTCACTACCAATCTTAAGGGCCCCACATATGAGCAATGGATCGCAGAGAACACATGCAATATCGCTGCAACCAGTTGCTCATCTCGACCCCGTCACACAAGACCAATTTGTCAAGAAATTTCGGCCATTACTACGAACCCCACAATGTGGAGAAGTTCTGCTATGTAAAATGAATTGCTACATTTAACAGCAGCTGCTGTTGACGTCTATATCCACACGAATTTTGGCAAAAAAATAAGTTTATAATGTGAGTTATAGTTATTAAACTTGTTTGGAAACACTTTTTATTGGGAGCTAGAGGTTAATTTACGAAAATATTTCTTTTTTTTTCTAGCGCCAAGTGGTTTACCTACATTTTTCCAGTGTGCTAACGCAACTCGTCTTTCGTTCATTAGTCTTCACTTATTTTCGTTCAGCTGTCTTGTAGTTTAACTGCAGGTATTTATGCAAATTGTATTGCAATCTCTATGCGTCTTTAGCAGTGTTGTCAATAGCGGGACTGCTGCTTCCCATAACTCTTATTTAAATTGTATGAGGGGGAGTCAGATTATATGAAATGGCAAGGGACATGAGTATAGTTCTGTTATTGATTTGTTCTGAACATTTAATTTAAAATATCCACTTAATATTATGTTACATCTTTCTGTTTAGTAGCCTTAAACTAACTGATTGATAAATAACTCAAAATCATCAGATGGAGTACAGTGTATCGTGAATATTACAATGAACTTCCCATCAACTCTACTACTACAGTACAATATTAAAAATGTAATCACTGCAAAACTGAAGGGTGCATTTTGTGTTATTTCTTCATATGCATGGCAACTCTGGCCTCAACTTCACTTCTCGAAGTGGTTCATAGTCGCTGAATATTTAGAAATTTAAAGTAAAGTTCTTATCCAACATGGGCAAAGTGAAGTGAAACAGAAGTACATAAACACATACCATAACTAGACAAACGAATCACATCCAGACATCACTGGTAACCAGCCAGGCAGCCATATTGCATGCATGAGTCATCATATTGCCCAGAATTTCCACATGATCAGTAATCACTGACTGATCACTGTGACTGCCCATACATGTATGATGTTTGAAGCATTTGGTCATCCATGAGGTGGGTCACTGTGGTCTGTTGCTAATATGTGTAGCCCTTTTGATTTCAATATTGTGAGCAAAGAGTACCTTCATTGAATGTATCAATAAATATAAAACATTTCAGATTCAGTATTGTGCAGTATAACATTTCTATGATCTCTCTTCTGTATGTACATCCCCTTTCATTTAAAAGTACATAAATGCACTGACCACAGTAGCATATTCTATATAAGGTTCGCTAAGTGACTCACTATCTTTAGATTAGAATGGTTTCCAAAACCATCTCTGATTAATACTATAATACGCCTGACATTTATGAATTAAACAATGCAAGTACCCATAAACACGCAAAGAAATTAAGAATTAAACTATGTAACAAACAAGTAAGCTAGGGGTATACGACGTGCTGCTGGCAGCCGCTTATCCAACGGCGGCAGAGAGCACAAATAATACTGATGTAAATCCAATGCAACCTGCTTGGGTTGCTATCGGCCGCCATAACCGTGAACACAGATCAGCAGCCCATTATTTATGTGGATTACATGGTCTGTGCATAGATATCTAATGCAACATACATCTAAAAACCTGCCAACAATCTATTGGATCCTTGATATGCAGGATCAGTGATATATTACGTTCAAAGATGGACAGACAAGCTATTAAGTGGATGGTCATAATGTTTTGGCTTATCAGTGTATGCATTTTTTATGGCTCTTTGAAGTGTTATTTGATTTGTATGTTGTAAATGACCTTGTAATAATCTGGGGTGCTTGCAGAGTAAATTAGTATATCATGCTAGTATGTGGTCTCAATTTCATGACTTGACAGGTTTTCTTTGTTATTATTTGTTTTTTCCAAATTACAAAAAGAAGTTAGAGATGGATATAAGTTATTTTTGCTTTACTGTGATCTCTGATGAGTACTAGTCATGGAGCAGCTAGAGTGCCAATGTTGAATGTTGTTGAGGCCACGTGCCAAGTGAAATGATGCAGTTACAAAACCAGTCACAGTGGCCTGAGTGCCAGAAACAGATGAGAATATTGAACAAATAACAAGAAAGCATTAGTGTGTATACAAAGTTCAGAGTATAGAGAGTGGTTGTTTTAGAGTGGAGTGCCAAATAAGTAACAATAGTGTCTGAAGATAATGGAAGTAGCCACTGTGCAGTTAAAAGCAAAGCTATATGTTTGTGTTTATTTGTGTGATGAAGAATAAGTTTTTATGTAATGAATAGTTTTCAGTTTGTGTGTGTGTGTGTGTGTGTGTGTGTGTGTGTGTGTGTGTGTGTGTGTGAAGAGTTTATTAATATAAATGACCAACATATTGAGTTACTATTTGCTGCTCCGCACTGATGTCTTATAATCTCTATTAACTCACAGTCTGAAGATTAAGTTTTTTATTTGTATTTCATTATTTTATTTACATTACTAAACCCCTTGCAAAAAGTTACTGCTGGTTGTTACAGACACAATTATAGAAACTCTTGTTAACAGCAGCTGTTGTTCCTAGGAAGTTTATTCTCACAAATATACAATAAACCTAGTGCTAGAGATGCAGGGGGCTGCTAACTTCAACACTTGACTAACTTCAACTTTCTTTCATGATTATTGCTATTACTCTTATAATTAAGACAACACATTCATGTTATTTCGCAGCTTGAACATTAAAATTGGTTTTGAGTTTACAACTAAAAATAAATCAAGCATTGGATGGAAAGCATATTGATCACATGTGGTGTTCATATGACAAATTATGCTAAGCCGTGTCTTCCCACAATGACACATCACATTTACTACTGCCAAGTTTGCTTGCCACTAGTAAGCAATAGGATCTGATATAACCATTGGCAAATCAATGCTATCTTGAAAGAACTTGTGCGCATTAAACTGTTTCTTGCCATCATTCTTGATTTTGAAACTACAGGGCATAATGGCTCCAGCAGACTCTTTATGCGAGATGGTAGTAGCTCGTCATGCACCAAAATTTCAAATGAACTGATAATGAAACTATCAGACAGAGGTCTAAACTCTGCACCAATGCCAACAGTACTACCTGTATCAGGTTTCATAAGGACAGTAGGGCAAGTGGCCACAGCTCTTACACCAAATCTAACAGAGGAACTTCATCACAATATATGGCATATATTGACCAGTACCCAATCATTTAAAGTCAACAGTTCCAGAGATAAAAGTACAGTACTTCGTAAGTTGCAATAAAACTACAGCTCTGTCATCTTTCTGCAACAACTGGTTTATGACGAGAAGGTTCTTCAAGTCAACAAGAAGATGGCTGTGTTTCAACACCTCAGGTTTCCTAGAGAACACCAACAAAAGCAGTCTAGCATGGGCATCAAATCACCAAAACTCATAAGGAAAAATCCTCACTCAATCCAATAGTGAACAACAAGTGAGCCTCAACTTACCCACTCATCAAGTTCCTCAGAAGAACACCTAGTCCATACATAAGCAGGTGCTGCCATCACATATCGATCTCTTTGGGCCTTATCCCTTGGACCACAGACTGTATAACAGATAATTACATTATGTTCAGCTTTTATGCAGTTTTCTTGGGCACCAAGGTCCACCTAAAGTACACATCAGTACTTGCTTGTGAAATGTTTGACTCTACAGTGATGTATATGTTCAGGTATCTGCTAATATTAACTTACTTTCAGTAAAGATGGCAGTATTTTGAACAAACCTAAGGGAAAATTGTGGACTACCTACTTTATCCAGTGGCAGTAAATATCATCAAGGAAGAAACCTAGCAGCTATCCACATACAAGCCTACTGGCTTCTTACACTAAATGGCCAGGTTCCAACAATATCCAAATTCTCACTACCCCAACATTAGACTCATTGTGCCACTGGAAAAGGATGGCAGTTACCATTGCAATACATTTGGTGAAGCAGAGTCAGATGGCACACTTGGCCACAGTAGATACTGCATAGTGCAAGCTCAGCCACACTGGACTTGACCTCTTCAAGAGCCTCAAAGGAGAATAGTATCATAAAAACTTAGATATGCAAAGTATACAGTTAATCAGATGATTTATTTTGCCTGCAAATTACAACATCTACAGGTCTTTCTCAAGAAAAGGTATTTTGATAATCAGACTGAAAGTTGAGATTGTCTTATGCAAGTCCTGAAATTACAGCATTTGAGATCGATGTGGTATGTCATACACTGGCTAAACAATTATGACAATTTAGGTCCAATGCTTGCAACATAACCACTCGACTTATCTGTTGCAACAAGATGACTCAGTTGTCACTGACTATTGCCTACAGATTAAGCACACCATGGATTCTACATCTACATCCATACTCTTCAAGCCACCTGACGGTGTGTGGCGGAGGGTACCGTGAGTACCTCTATCGGTTCTCCCTTCTATGCCAGTCTCGTATTGTTCGTGGAAAGAAGGATTGTCGGTATGCTTCTGTGTGGGCTCTAATCTCTCTGATTTTAGCCCCATGGTCTTTTCGCGAGATATACGTAGGAGGGAGCAATATACTTCTTGACTCTTCGGTGAAGGTATGTTCTCAAAACTTCAACAAAAGCCCGTACCGAGTTACGAGCGTCTCTCCTGCAGAGTCTTCCACTGGAGTTTATGTATCATCTCCGTAACGCTTTCGCGATTACTAAATGATCCTGTAATGAAGCGCGCTGCTCTCCGTTGGATCTTCTCTATCTCTTCTATCAACCCTATTTGGTTTCGGTTCCCACACTGCTGAGCAGTATTCAAGCAGTGGGCGAACAAGTGTACTGTAACCTACTTCCTTTGTTTTCAGATTGCATTTCCTTAGGATTCTTCCGATGAACCTCAGTCTGGCACCTGCTTTACCGACGGTCACTCCTAATGCATACTACCAGATAACTTATGGAATTAACTGCTTCCAGTTGCTGAGCTGCTATTTTGTTGCTAAATGATAAGAAAACTATCTTTCTATGTATTCGCATCACATTACACTTGTCTACATTAAGATTCAATTGCCATTCCCTGCACCACGCGTCTATTCGCTGCAGATCCTCCTGCATTTCAGTACAATTTTCCATTGTTTCAACCTCTCGGTACACCACAGTATCATCTGCAAAAACCCTCAGTGAACTTCCGATGTCATCCAACAGGTCATATATGTATATTGTGAATATCAACGGTCCTATGACACTCCCCTGCGGCACACCTGAAATCACTCTTACTTCAGAAGACTTCTCTCCATTGAGAATGAAATGCTGCATTCTGTTATCTAGGAACTCTTCAATCCAATCACACAATTTGTCTGATAGTCCATATGCTCTTACTTTGTTCATTGAACGACTGTGCGGAACCGTGTCAAATGCCTTGCAGAAGTCAAGAAACACGGCATCTACCTGTGAGCCCGTGTCTATGGCCCTCTGAGTCTCGTAGACGAATAGCGCGAGCTGGGTTTCACACGACAGTCTTTTTCGAAACCCATGCTGTTTCCTACAGACTAGATTTCTAGTCTCCAGAAAAGTCATTATACTCGAACATAACACGTGTTCCAAAATTCTACAACTGATTGGAGATATAGGTCTATAATTCTGCACATCTGTTCGACGTCCCTTCTTGAAAACGGGGATGACCTGTACCCTTTTCCAATCCTTTGGAACGCTTCGCTCTTCTAGAGACCTACAGTACACTGTTGCAAGAAGGGGAGCAAGTTCCTTCACGTACTCTGTGTAAAATCGAACTGGTATCCCATCAGGTCCTGCGGCCTTTCCTCTTTTCAGCGATTTTAATTGTTTCTCTATCCCTCTGTCGTCTATTTCGATATCTACCATTTTGTCATCTGTGCGACAATCTAGAGAAGGAACTACAGTGTAGCCTTCCTCTGTGAAACAGCTTTGGAAAAACACATTTAGTATTTCGGCCTTTAGCCTGTCATCCTCTGTTTCAGTACCATTTTGGTCACAGAGTGTCTGGACATTTTGTTTTGAGCCACCTACCACTTTGACATAAGACCAAAATTTCTTTGGATTTTCTGCCATGTCAGTACATAGAACTTTACTTTCGAATTCATTGAACGCCTCTCGCATAGCCCTCCTCACACTACATTTCGCTTCGCGTAATATTTGTTTGTCTGCAAGGCTTTGGCTATGTTTATGTTTGCTGTGAAGTTCCCTTTGCTTCCGCAGCTGTTTTCTAACTCCGTTGTTGTACCACGGTGGCTCTTTTCCATCTCTTACGATCTTGCTTGGCACATACTGATCTAATGCATATTGTGTGATGGTTTTGAACTTTGTCCACTGATTCTCAACACTATCTGTACTTGAGACAAATCTTTTGTGTTGAGCCGTCAGGTACTATGTAATCTGCTATTTTGTCTCTTTTGCTAAACAGAAAAATCTTCCTACCTTTTTTAATATTTCTATTTACGGATGAAATCATCGATGCAGTAACCGCTTTATGATCGCTGATTCCCTGTTCTGCATTAACTGATTCAAATTGTTCGGGTTTGTTTGTCACCAGAAGGTCTAATATGTTATCGCCACGAGTCGGTTCTCTGTTTAACTGCTCAAGGTAGTTTTCAGATAAAGCACTTAAAAAAATTTCACTGGATTCTTTGTCCCCTGCCACCCGTTTTGAACGTTTGAGTCTCCCAGGCTATATCCGGCAAATTAAAATCTCCACCCAGAACTATAACATGGTGGGGAAATCTACTCGAAATGTTATCTAAATTATCCTTGAGGTGTTCAGCCACAACAGCTGCTGAGCCCGGGGGCCTATGGAGACATCCAATTACCATGTCTGAGCCTGCTTTAACCGTGACCTTCACCCAAATTATTTCACATTTCGGATCTCCGTCAATTTCCTTCGATACTATTGCACTTCTTATGGCTATAAACACGCCTCCCTCTTCACTGTCCAGCCTGTCTCTGCGGTATGCATTCCAATCAGAGTTTAGGATTTCATTACCGTTTATTAATGAGAGCAGTTCTGGGACCTTTCTATAGACGCTCCTGCAGTTCATTATTAGCGCATTAATATTGTTATTCCCTGTTTGATTTTGCCAACTCCTATCTTGCTGCGTCTCAGGAGGCGTCTTGTCGGGCCTAGGGAGGGAATTCTCTAACCTAAAAAACCCACATGTGCACTCCACACGTACTCCGTTACGCTTGTAGCCGCTTCCGGCGTGTAGTGCACGCCTGACGTATTCAGGGGGCCCTACATTTCTCCACCCGATAGCGGAGGTCGAGATATTTGCACCCCAGATCTCCGCAGAATCGTCTGAGCCTGTGGTTTAAGCCTTCCACTCTTCTCCAAACCAGAGGACCACGATCGGTTCTGGGAACGATACTACAAATAGTTAGCTCTGATTCCACACCGCGAGAGAGGCTTTCCGCCTTCACCAATTCCGCCAACCGCCTGTACGAACTGAGGATGACCTCTGAACACTGACGGCAGGAGTCATTGGTGCAACAATTTGCAGTCGGGTGCACCGAGTGCTCTCTATCGCCGCCGGCAGGGCCTCCTCCACATCTCGGACGAGACCCCCCGGCAAGCAGACAGAGTGAATACTGGCCTTCTTCTCCGACCTTTTCGCTATTTCCCTAAGGGGGTCCCTCACTCGCCTAACGTTGGAGCTCCCAATAACCATAGCTGTTAAGTCCCATAGTGCTCAGAGCCATTTGAACCATTTTTTTATTCACAACACGCAGTCACTCTTGGTCGCCAACCATACAAATCTATCAGTCACCATCCATATAGTGCAACTGGCTGCAGAATGAGTGAGTCCAAGAATGTAATCAAATACTTGTTTCTGAAAATCTGCTGGAAGTAAAGCGTACATTCGGTTTTGAGAAGTTTCACACTGCACTGGAAATTGTCCTGTGAAAGGTTCCACAGATAAGAACCCATATTTTTTTTCGTAATAAGTTCTTGTAACTCTGCATCAGTGCCTTGCACCCCCACCAGTCACCGAAAGTTGATGGTCACGGTCACCGCATTAATTCTGGAAAAATAGTCAGCCACAATATTATTTGCCCCTCATAAATGGCAGATATCAGTAGTAAACTAGCTGATAAATTCTAAATGGCGGAATAGTCTTATTCATAATGAGTTTCATAAAGTTTTGAAAGGAAAGGACACAGGTTTGTGGTTAGCAAAAACTGTAGAGATATGTGACTTCACATTCAGCCTGAAATGTTTAATAGCTTCATGTACTCCAACAAATCTCGATCAAGGTCATTCCATCTAGCTTAGGACACCGACAGTATGCAAAAAAAGAATCCGAGCAGTGCCTTGTATGTCTGATTTGCTGTTGAAGAACCACCTTTCCGCTATCTGACTAACATTAACAATAATAATGGTCATGGAAGGGATAGGATGCACTAAAAACAACAGGTTCTTAAACTGTACTTGACATTGTCGAACACCAGTAACATCTCTGACCCCAATTCATGGGGCATTGTTCTCTTGAAGTTGGACATCACAGCATGGCAATGAGTGGTTCCTGTAAATTACGTTGTTTTGGCGATTGTGCTCTTTAAATTCATGTTACTCACTTGTCTCTTTCATGACCTTCATCTTTTTCCTCTTTAATGTTCCTTTGTCTCTACTGACAAGCACTCCTTCCATAGTTTGTTCAGCAACGTTTTCTCATCAAAATTTTATGATGTTTCATCACCTGATACAGTAGCTCCAGACATCTGTGGTGGATATGCAACATCCAAATATTTTCTTACTTGTAATTCACTGGAACACCCTCTTGTTTAGTTTTTACAGTATCACATCTCTGGAACCATTCCATTCTTTCAGCTCACATGTGATAATTGTGATAATGGATCAGTCAAGAGTCAGGTCAGAACTCACAGACTCCCAACTAGCAAAAAAATCCATAATCCTTCTAAATGAGGTGGATGCAAAGAAGAGATATCAGTCATGCAGTCCAAATAAACAAAACGTTAGGGCAGATCGTAAAACACTTCATCGATAAAATGATGCCATATTTTAGTCACATTACCTAGTGCAATTGGCTTTCTGATGTACTTGAAGGGACCAAAAGGTGTGATCACTTCCATTTTCGATATATTTACAAGTATTATGGGAGTCTGATGATAGGCTTTCTGGTAATCAATGATGCTGAAAGCTGTGCACCTGATAAGTCAACTGTAAAGTCCTGGAGGTTTTGAACAGAATAACAGTCTGTAGTTGTCCCCACATTCAAAGTGTGTCAGCTCCTGATACGATCTTAGGAGCCGCCTTAGGTCTTCACCAAATGGTGGGTCAGTGGCTACAGGCTGTCGGGATGTCGAACAACTTCCGTGTTTAATAAATCCTAAAATTCTTTCTTTGTTATGGCATAATTTTTAGGTACCATCCTGCGAGCATTGGAAGTTACTGGCGGTCCAGCTTAGTTGGAAAGCGATGGCTAGTGTTGTGTGCCACACCAGGGAGGTACACAGACAGCTTATCCCCATTAACTAAGGACGTCAGGGTAGGAATGTTTTCGTTTAACATCTGCAGTTCAATCTGAACTTTTTTTTAGGGCTTTGGTGCTTTTTCAATTCGGAAATGTAAACACACCATTGTCTTTAACAACACCTGCTTTTAATTTTTTTAAGGTCTCTTATTTTCCAAACAGTTCACTGTCCTCTTGTTAATAGGCGAATTCACAGAATTCCACTGCGTTGCTGCTGCACCTGACGCAGAGGTGTGACCTTCCAGCTCATGAAGGAAGCTTAAACAACCTTTTACGTCTGTAAGCAATCTCACCATTCATATGAAGTTCAGTCTTCCACATGTCAACATCAACATGATAGTGGAGTAGGAAATCAGCCCCAAGAAAAGGTTCAGTGACAAGAAAGTTCATCAACTCTATACTTTCTCTCAAAGTAGAAATTTTTGTGTTATTAGCTGCAGTGAACCAGGAGGCAACAAGGCAACAGAAGATCGCTTTTCTAGCTTCGCCAGTAGAACAGTGATACTGATGCCGAGTTGATTTAATGTTTTCATGTAATACAGGTGTTAGGGACATATAAGTGACATGATGTACCAAAACCGTTAGCAGCAGACCATCGAGT
This sequence comes from Schistocerca gregaria, assembly GCF_023897955.1. NCBI lineage: Eukaryota > Metazoa > Arthropoda > Insecta > Orthoptera > Acrididae > Schistocerca > Schistocerca gregaria. The sequence continues at coordinate 505,140,033 of NC_064923.1, forward strand.
TGACATGTCAGATAGAGTCACATTTTTGATACTAGGAAGCAATCCATTTTCTTGAGTTTGATTTTCACGACCTGACTCTGGATCACATGAAACATCAGATATTTTATTTGATGTGGCGGTGGAGTGTAGATACTTTATATTAGAGCAACTGGCCATGCCTATACCTGGCCGCTGCTGTCATTTGTGCACCTGCATGAGGGATTGCGTTTTCTAGCCAGTCGTCCAAAATGGAAATGATACAAACACCAGTTACGTATTGCATTGCTTAGTGACGCCATGGCGAGAACTACGCCGGATGATTAGCTGTGGGCTGCTGGGACTCGCTCTAGTTTGCCAGAATTGCCACTGGAGGCTGCTCAAGTCGTGCTGGAGCGAGCTAAGTTTCTCTAATCTAAAGTCGTCCACCGTGACTACACTCACAATGCCATCGCCGTTTTATAGGGCCCCCCATGTTCTCATGAAACAAAATACTGTGCAGTTGGTCAGCAAAGAGTAACTGATATCAAGTTCACAGTATTATTTCAAACTGCAGCAGTATTTACAGAGAAAGGCAACTGACTGAAACACACCTGTTATAATGTTACCTCACGAACTTGATGACACCACAACTCAGAAGGCAATTTATTACCAATAACTTCACTGTTCAGAACTTGTTGGATTCGAAGATCTATTAGTTAGCTCACTTGAAAGAGCATGTTCGTAAAGTGTGTATACTTGTGAACAGATGGCATGTTATGAACAGTTGTTGTTGTTGTTGTGGTCTTCAGTCCTGAGACTGGTTTGATGCAGCTCTCCATGCTACCCTATCCTGTGCAAGTTTCTTCATCTCCCAGTACTTACTGCAACCTACATCCTTCTGAATCTGCTTAGTGTATTCATCTCTTGGTCTCCCTCTACGATTTTTACTTTCCACGCTGCCCTCCAATGCTAAATTTGTGATCCCTTAATGCCTCAGAATATGTCCTTCCAACCAGTCCCTTCTTCTCATCAAGTTGTGCCACAAACTCCTCTTCTCCCCAACCCTATTCAATACCTCCTCATTAGTTATGTGATCTACCCATCTAATCTTCAGCATTCTTCTGTAGCACCACATTTCGAAAGCTTCTATTCTCTTCCTGTCCAAACTATTTATTGTCCATGTTTCACTTCCATACATGGCTACACTCCATACAAATACTTTCAGAAACGACTTGCTGACACTTAAATCTATACTCGATGTTAACAAATTTCTCTTCTTCAGAAACGCTTTCCTTGCGATTGCCAATCTACATTTTATATCTTCTCTACTTCGACCATCATCAGTTATTTTGCTTCCCAAATAGCAAAACTTCTTTACTACTTAAGTGTCTCATTTCCTAATCTAATTCCCTCAGCATCACCCGACTTAATTCGACTACATTCCATTATTCTCGTTTTGCTTTTGTTGATGTTCATCTTATATCCTCCTTTGAAGACACTGTCCATTCCGTTCAACTGCTCTTCGAAGTCCTTTGCTGTCTCTGACAGAATTACAATGTCATCGGCGAACCTCAAAGTTTTTATTTCTTCTCCATGGATTTTAATACCTACTCCGAATTTTTCTTTTGTTTCCTTTACTGCTTGCTCAATATACAGATTGAATAACATCGGGGAGAGGCTACAACCCTGTGTCACTTCCTTCCCAACCACTGCTTCCCTTTCATGTCCCTCGACTCTTCTAACTGCCATCTGATTTCTGTACAAATTGTAAATAGCCTTTCGCTCCCTGTATTTTACCTCTGCCACCTTTAGAATTTGAAAGAGAGCATTCCAGTCAACATTGTCAAAAAAGTTCTCTAAGTCTACAAAGTTCTCTAAGTCTAGAAAGGTAGGTTTGCCTTTCCTTAATCTTTCTTCTAAGATAAGTCATAAGGTCAGTATCGCCTCACGTGTTCCAGTATTTCTACGGAATCCAAACTGATCTTCCCTGAGGTCGGCTTCTACCAGTTTTTCCATTCCTCTGTAAAGACTTCGTGTTAGTATTCTGCAGCTGCGACTTATTAAACTGATAGTTCGGTAATTTTCACATCTGTCAACACCTGCTTTCTTTGGGATTGGAATTATTATATTCTTCTTGAAGTCCGAAGGGTCTTCGCCTTTTCCATACATCTTGCTCACCAGATGGTAGAGTTTCGTCAGGACCGGCTCTCCCAAGGCCGTCAGTAGTTCTAATGGAATGTTGTCTACTCCCTGGGCCTTGTTTCGACTCAGGTCTTTCAGTGCTCTGTCAAACTCTCCACATAGTATAGTGTCTCCCATTTCTTCTTCATCTACATTCTCTTCCATTTCTATAATATTGTCCTCAAGTACATCGCCCTTGTATAGACCCTCTATATACTCCTTCCACCTTTCTGCTTTCCCTCCTTTGGTTAGGACTGGGTTTCCATCTAAGCTCTTGATATTCATACGAGTGGTTCTCTTATCTCCAAAGGTCTCTTTAATTTTCCTGTAGGCAGTATCTATGTTACCCCCAGTGAGATAAGCCTCTACATCTTTACATTTGTCCTCTAGCCATCCTTGCTTAGCCATTTTGCCCTTCCTGTCAGTCTCATTTTTGAGACGTTTGTATTCCTTTTTGCCTGCTTCATTTACTGCATTTTTGTATTTTCTCCTTTCATCAATTAAATTCAGTATCTCTTCTGTTACCCAAGGATTTTTCTAGCCCTCGTCTTTTTACCTACTTGATCCTCTGCTGCCTTCGCTGTTTCATTCCTCAAAGCTGCCCATTCTTCTTCTACTGTGTTTCTTTCCCCCATTCCTGTCAATTGTTCCCTTATGCTCTCCCTGAAACTCTGCACAACCTCTGGTTTAGTCAGTTTATCCAGGTCCCATCTCCTTAAATTCCTACCTTTTTGCAGTTTCTTCAATATTAATTTGCAGTTCATAACCAATAGATTGTGGTCAGAGTCCACATCTGCTCCTGGAAATGTCTTACAATTTAAAACCTAGTTCCTATATCTCTGTCTTACCATTATATAATCTATCTGATACCTTTTAGTATCTCTGGGAGTCTTCCATGTATACAACCTTCTTTTATGATTCTAGAACCAAATGTTAGCTATGATTAAGTTATGCTCTGTGCAAAATTCTAACAGACGGCTTCCTCTTTTATTTCTTACCCCCAATCCATATCCACCTACTATGTTTCCTTCTCTCCCTTTTCCTACACTCGAATTCTAGTCACCCATGACTATTAAATTTTCGTCCCCTTTCAATATCTGAATAATTTCTTTTATCTCATCATACATTTCATCAATTTCTTCATCATCTGCAAAGCTAGTTGGCATATAAACTTGTACTACTGTAGTAGGCATGGGCTTTGTGTCTATCTTGGCCACAATAATGCGTTCACTATGCTGTTTGTAGTAGCTTACCCACACTCATATTTTTTTATTCATTATTAAACCTACTCCTGCATTACCCCTATTTGATTTTGTATTTATAACCCTGTATTCACCTGACCAGAAGTATTCTCCCTTCTGCCACCGAACTTCACTAATTCCCACTATATCTAACTTTAACCTATCCATTTCCCTTTTTAAATTTTCTAACCTACCTGCTCGATTAAGGGATCTGACATTCCAAGATCTGTAGAGTGCCAGTTTTCTTTCTCCTGATAACAACGTCCTCTTGAGTAGTCCCCACCCGGAGATCCGAATGGGGGACTATTTTACCTCTGGAATATTTTACCCAAGAGGACGCCATCATCATTTAACCATACAGTAAAGCTGCATGCCCTCGGCAAAAATTACAGCTGTAGTTTCCCCTTGCTTTCAGCCGTTCGCAGTACCAGCACAGTAAGGCCGTTTTGGTTATTGTTACAAGGCCAGATCAGTCAATCATCCAGACTGTTGCCCCTGCAACTACTGAAAAGGCTGCTGCCCCTCTTCAGGAACCACACGTTTGTCTGGCCTCTCAACAGATAGCCCTCCGTTGTGGTTGCACCATCTGTATCGCTGAGGCACACAAGCCTCCCCACCAGCGGCAAGGTCCATGGTTCATTCGGGGGGGGGGGCTAAGAACAGTGTCAGAGAATAACAAAAGAATCTGAGTGTCTAAAGCACTGATGTTCAGAACAAATTAGAGGTTGACATTACAAATACCATAGGCGATAAACGAAAGTTCCAAAAGCCAGAGCTATAGGTCTGGTTGTGATGGTATGTATTGGAGAGACGAATTTTCCTCACAGTGAGGAAGATGTGATACAGTGAAGAGGTGAATTGTCTTTGGGCTACGTATTACATGAAGTACCTGGCACTTGTCAATTATTTGTTGCCACTGGAGGAACAGAATACACTTCCTCTGCGTTGTAAAAGGACTGTCTAATGAGATGGTATTCACAGTAGCTAGCTGAGTATCTTCATATTCAGTTTGTTTTTGGTTGTTCATGGTCTTCTTCGGGAACATCACTTGTGGGAACACTGGTCCACAGTAAAGTATGGATGCTATTAAAATAACATGCTTGATTAAATCACCAATTGATGATGTGCGACGCTGCAAAGAAGATCACGACTAAACAGAATGTGCTATGCACTGGAGTGGCGGGAAAGGAAGTACACAAAGACCACATGAGCTCAGGAAACAAAGATATAATTCACTTTGTTGGTAATAATCTTCGACCAATTGCGGCGACACAAAGCTGATTTAAACTGTCATATAATTAGATAATTATTTGGTGTTGTTGGCAGATGTCTTCAGCATATTATAAGGGCCATTGGGCTGGAATACTTGCTTACACAGGGTGACGAAGCATGGAGCATGGTGATGAGGCCCATCAGGCGCTGTTGGTGCTAATGAGAGAGCATTAGCAAATTATACAGTTATTAGCTTTATTTTACAATTGCATTGTCTCCCCTGCAGCAGCAATGAGGAAGTCTGCGGATGTAGTATGCAGTGTGGAACAATCTAACATGTGCAGCTCAGTGATTTGGTGAGGTCATGGTAGTTCAAGCAGCAGAGCAGTGCTGCGTATTGTAGCTGCGCAACTGGCAACAGGCATTGCTCGAGCAATATCGACGCCCAATAATGATACAGTGGCAGTATGGTAGTTCATAAAACATAATCATTTTGGCCCCAGTGCATTGCTTGTTGAATTCTCCAAGATTTGACATTAGTGGATGAGAGGTTTGCAGCTCACAGCAGACCAGGCTGGCTGGGATCCCTAAAGTAGTAGTCATCTGGCTAATGGAAGGTAGCACATTACAGGTCCAGCCTCAGTGTTGGGATCACTGTAACTGGAAGATTAGGGGCTCGAGATCCCTAGTATTTACAGTTGTCTGTTGGAAGCAATGACGTTATGTGTTGGTGAGGATGACCGAGGATGGGTTCGTTTTCTAAGTTCATCAGCAGTCTTCTCTGCGCCGTGGTGTCCCAACTGTGGATTTCAGTCCTTCAACTTCGTTCTTTTCTGCAGTGTCAGCAGGCTAAAAGACGTCCTTCTGTAAGATTTATGTGTAGTTTGGCACCTTGAAGTGCTGTTATGTTGCTTGCATAGTGAGGTCAACTTGCTGAGTTGACGATTCATACATCTTGCTCAAGCGACATGTGGCAATGGCCTCTGTCGAGTGTCGCGATATTGCGGTATTGGGTTTCTGCCGATTTGTCATTCCGGTTGCGACAGTGCGCTTGAGCCTGCCTTGCATGGTTCAGCACTGGCTGGGGAAAACGTTTAAGAAAATTGCGTTCACCCAGCATATTCCTCTGCGATGCAACAATACACTAAGATACCAGTATATAAAATACTACTGCTTACATCAGTATAATTAAAAAACTACATATTCCCAACATTTTCAGTTCATTGTCTGAAAGCCAACAGTAACATGTTATCGACTTTTAGAATTGTAAGCGGCTATTTTCTTGTGTGAGTCCTTGCGTCTTAACTTTTCGCAAACACGTATGCCTTTGTATATTTCAGTAAATTCAGCAATGACCTCTGTACTGCACTTACGTGTTATTAGCCATTTGAGAATTCGTTGCACACGGAAAGACGGGAGACACTATACGCAAGAAACAGATAATTCACACACGTCGCGCGCAAGATTTGCAGGGATATCCAGACCACACGCTATGATTTATCAGCGTAGATATGATTTGCGACCACAGATTGGAGCATTGTTGCAAACCATTTATTCACTTCAATAATGATTTTGTTGTCATGTGGGAACTACGATACTCTCTCAGATTTAGAGAAATTACATGCTAATGCTTCATGCGGGATTACAAATCATCTTATTTTGTCCAAAAAATAGCTTTCGAGTATTTAACAGCTATGCCAATAACATAAGTTTAGCGTAACCAGTGAACATCTCTATTTTATAAAGAATACTACTGAAGTTTGTATTGAAAATTAATTGGCATATGCCATGTTGGTAAGCACCTGTCGCATGTATTTTGTTCCAGAGAACGCATTTTCTTGAACATCTTTGGTTCGATTGGATTTGACAATTGATGTGATGAGTTTTTCTATTTTTGTGGTGTGTTTGTGTGTAGTTTTTATTTAGTTAGCAGTTAGCAAATCACTACGTACTGCGTGGTGATGTGTGCCATTTATCTTAAGGATTGATACTAGTCGAGGAAAGCCCGAGGCATAATTTAGTATTTATGTGTAAAGTGAGGTATGTTGAAATCTAGTGATTTGTGAAGATTAGTCACTGTAATCTGTTGAATACCTTTTGTTACAATTAGCTAAAAATTGAGACAACTGAGGTTGTAGTGACGGCCGTAAAACTAAGAAAGGCCCTCGGTTCGTAGTGTCATCTTTATTATTTTTTTCTGTCACTTTCATACGCGGTACGTCTCCGATGACGTTTCCACTGAGTGACACTGCTTTTTCAGACAGCTCTCTTTTGTGTAGAAAATAAGTTTCTTAAAAGGTTCGAAAGTAAATATTATAAACGAAGCATTTAGCCCGAAAATGTGTTAATGTTTTATACTAAATGGAGGACATCGTTTAACTCACTCTGTCGCGTTAAATTATGATACTAAGCCCTTGGCTTTGGCTAAGCAACGAGATTTTGTGATGCTTCCTTCTGAAACTCGAAGGTAACTGTAATGTGCATGTATTACCTGTACTAAAATTATTTTTGAGTTCAATGTGAAAAAAAGACAACTGGATTCTGCAGTTGCGTAGTGCTAGTAAAGAAATTAGGACGATACTTTTACAGTTGTTGGTTATACAAAGTAATATTTTCTATTCACACAGACCAGATTGTGAGAAAGGTGTTACTGCAAGGATTGTCCATAACGTGAAACAAGTCATCTAGCTTTTCCCTTGAACAACACGATGTTCATAAGTAATTTTCTCAACAGTGGTCACTAATATTTTATACTGTTCGTTGCAACATTATGTTGTAATCTCTTCTGAAGAGATGGTGGAAGAATGCAACTGGCTGCTAGTTGTGTTATCAGTACTGAAAGCACAATGGGATGTTAATGATCAAATGTATGTGGTGCAGTGTCTAGGGACTGATCTGTTGCTTCATTAATATGGTCATCAAACCAGTTGGAGCACTTGATCTGAGAACTTACAACTGCTGACTTCCTTGGGTTGTTTATTTTATAAGATGCCCTGTCTGAAACAATGTGTATACCATGTAATGAACATGTCCCCTATCATGGTCACAGATCTTAATTTACTTATGTTTACTGAGTACATATGACGTACTGCAAATAACATGATGACCATCCAAGCTAATAATTAAGACTATGTTCTTTCAACTGTGAATCATAGTTGAAAGAATATAGTCAGTTATTAACTTCTTTTTGTGTTATCCATATGTAAACATGTTCTACTGTAGAAAACACTAAAAAACAGCCTTCTGGGATCATAAGCCACATTTTCATTTACAAATAGCTAGTTAAGTTTTTGTGCATCTTGCATGACCGAAACCATTTCTTTGCATCCACCTCATTTAGAAGGATTATGGATTTTTTTGCTTGTTGGAAGTCTGTAAGTTCTGACTTGACTGTTGACGGACCCATGATCACAGATGAGCTGAGGGAATGAAATTGTTCCAGAGATGTGATACTGTAAAAAGTAAACAAGAGGGAGTTCCAGTGAATTACAAGTAAGAAAATGTTTGGATGTTGCATATCTACCACAGATGTCCAGAGCTATTTTATCAAGTGATGAAACATCATAAAATTTTGATGAGAAAACTTTGCTTAACAAATTGTGGAAGGAGTACATGCCAGTAGAGACAAGGGAACGTTAAAGATTAAATAGATGAAGACCATGAAAGTGACAAGTTAATAATATGAATTTAAAGAACAGAATCTCAAAAACAATGGGAGATGAACTGTGCAGAAAGAAAATTAACGGTAGAGTTAATGTTGTCAAAATGCCTTTAAATTAAGTCCAAGCAAAGAAGAGCATTGAGTGTTATGTGTTGAATGTGTTTAGAAATAGTGGTATCTGATGTGGTCAAGACAATACACTTTTACATTGGTTCCGATTGCTGGATATGTATGGATAGTTCAGACAGAGTTTCTCAACGATGCTGAAGGACCTGTAATGGTTTGGGAGTTGTGTTCTTGATTTTTTTTAATCTCTTTTTTTTGGGGGGGAGGGGGGGGGGGGAGTGGATGCACGGGAGATCTTGTGGTCAAATAGCAAAGCAGTTTAGTAACTACATCCATGAAACAGAAAATAAAATCTTGTGGCTTGTTAGGCTGCATCATATTTCTTCTATATGATTGATGTTTCAACCCTTCTGCCGGGAACTTCTTCTGGATCATGTGGTGTACACAATGGACTCTACACTCAGTGTTTAGTCAGTTGTGGATACCATATGATCCTGAAGAAGGTCCCAGCAGAATTATTGAACTGTCGATCATACAGAAGAAACAGAAATGACCCAGTGGGCCAGAAGATTGTACCTTCAGTGACAATGGCCACAAAAGCCTGCAGACATCTATGAAACAGTTTAACATGACTTAGTTCCTGGTGCAGGAGTTATTTTCAGTAGTGATTCCATCTTCCTAAACAATATTGCCCATACTCACATTACTATACCCTGTATTGGCATAATGAGCATGATGATAAAATCTGTTTTTTTTTTCCAGGTCAAAAGGAATGTTCCATACAAGTTGTGGGCTTTGGCCAGTGAGGTAATGTTAAAGGCTGCTGCCACATCACCTCTCGGTTCATGCATTCACAATTTTGTTGATAGTTGTTGAAGTCAATGAATGTGAAAGGTGGGAGGGGGTAGCTGGTTGTGGTGACACATTGACCTGTAGCTTATCTGAAGTGTAGGTTAGGTGTTAGGTTGAAAGGTAACAGTTTGGTTCTGAGTCAGCAAAGCCAATGTATGTGATAACTAAGAAAATCGTGGTTGTGGTGACAGACTGATCTCTAGCTAAGCCTATTTGAAAAAGATCAGTAAAATCAAGTTATAGTCGCCATATTGTTTAAGGCGCAAGGGAAATTCCAAATGTGTCAGATCCAAGAAAGGGGAGGGGAATGGGTAAGAGCAAGGATGGGGGTAAATTCTTTAAGTTCACATAAAACTGTATTTTTATAAATGTTGAGTGAATGTGCAGTTTTGAACCATGTTTGGATCTACCAAGTTTGTGCTGTTGACTGAATACTGTGCAAATCACTGTGAAGTGTGCAGCAGAGAATAGGCTATTTTCCATTGTACCAGTTATTTGAGCTTCTTTTTGTTCCATTCAAATTTATTATGTAGGGCAAAATGATTGTTTATATGCCTCTCTGCATTCTGAAATTAGCCTGATTTTATCTTTACTATTCTCTGAGAGTGATATGTATTGTTTTTTAATACTTTCCTACATTAATCACTCGAACTTGGTTTCTGAAAATTTGTAAGGGTAGGTTTATGTTCAAGTATCTGGCAGTTCTGTTTCTTCAGCAACTCCATGGGTGAAACAGCCCTGTGATCCTTTGTGCTGCCTTTCTTTTTACATGTTCAATATCCCTTGTTAGTTCTATGTGATACGGGTACTGCACACTTGAGCAATATTCTTGGATGGGCCATACGAGTGTTTTGTAAGCAACATCCTTTGGAGACTGATTGCATTTCACTAGCATTCTACCAATTTTGGTAATCTCCCACCTGCTTTACCTTTGATGAGTGTACGTGATGATTCTATTTCATATCCCTACAAATTCTTACATCCAGGTATTTGTATGAGGTGACCAATTTCAGTTGGGACTTGAATGACTTGTTGATATTGTTGTTGTAGGACTCTGTTATTTCATTTTGTGAAATACACAGTTTTACATTTCTGAACATTTAAAGCAAGTTTGCAGTCTTTACTCTACTCCTAAATCTTGTCGATATTTATCTGGATATTTGTGTAAAATCTAACAGTAGAAATGTCAGTTGGGATATCAGCAATATGAGGAAAAAAATAGATTGCTGCTTATCGTAAAGATTACGTGTTAAGTTTGCAGTCGGGCACAACTAAAACACACTTAAACATTAGCATTAACCAGAAAAAGAAATACACACACATTCATTCATCCAGCAAGCACACCTCACACACACGGCCACCATACCTTGCAGCTTGGACCAGAATGTGAGTGATGTAGAATGGAAGCAGCAATCTGAAAGGGAAGGAATAGCAGTGTTTTGCCATCTTCCGACTGACATAATGTGCAGGGACTAGACTGCCGTCAGGTGCAGTGTCTGGAAGTTGTGTGGTAGGTAAGTGAGGAAGGAGGGGGGGGGGGGGATATGATTACCAACCAGGTGTCTACCAAGATGAACGGCCACCACCAAACAGTGGCCAAGAGCATTGTAGACCACCCTATGACACAACATGCTGCGTAACATAACATCCTTAATTTCAATGGGTGCTTCATTACCTGAGCCACCTGGATCATTTCCTCCACCACGACCTTTTCTGAACTGCGCACATTATCCACACCCAAAATTATTCCGGCCTCAACCTACGCTAACATACTGTTCTCACACTCTCCACCCAATAGTTTTCACCCACTTTCTTCTGTTACCTCTTCCCTAATCTTGTCTTCCACCCTCTTTGTGTGCAGCTCTCTGCCAACATACCCATCCTCTTCTCCCTTCCCTGCTGCTTTCTTTTTATGCTCTCCATTCCCCCATCCTCTCCTTCCCACCTCCCTTCTCCACAGCCTACCGATGCTGCACGTTAGCAGTGTAGGTCCTGCACACACTGACAGACAGCGTTCTTCTTCTCCCCCCCCCCCCCTCCCCCCACCTGTACACTGCTATCCCTTCCCCAAGCCCTCCAGATTGCTGTTTCCATTCTACTTTACCGGTGCATTCTAGTCTGAGTGTGTGTGTTCCTGGCTTGGTATTTTGCTAGAGTGATTTGTCTCAAATTATGGTTAAAAGATGGACTAAGTCAGCCATAAATTTGGTATAGAATGGCACAGAAATTCCATTGGGTCCTGGAGCTGTGCTCAGTTATAGAAATTAATCACTTTTTTCCAACAACACCAACACTAGCATCTATGTCACTCATCTTTGCAGTGATTTGGATGTTAAGTAGAGGCAATACTCCTGGATTTTCCTTTGGAAAGGAATGTTACAAAGCAAGAGTTCAGCATTTTTGTTCTGACACCATCAGTTTCAGTTCCTGTCTCCTCCATGACTGGACACAACTTTGGTACTGCTATTAGCTTTTGCATATGACTAAAATTTCTTTGGATTTTGTGAGAGGTCTTTTGGTAATATTTGCACTTCTCTCTTGAGAGCCTAACGTGTTTCACTCAGTATCACTGTGTATAGCCCTGTGGTATGTTTTATACCTACTGTGCAACAGTCTCTGTTTCTTTGAAAGTTTCTATGCAGTGACTGTTGTGTAAACATGATAACGACATATCTGCAGTGTTTTGGCAAGCTTCACTTATTTATTTAGTTATTGAAATTTGTAGAATTCTCTTGTTTGTAATATAATTGTATTTGTTGAATAGGCATCATGATACGAGACACATTGAAAAATATGCTGAGCAGTTGTTTCCCTCAAAATGTCCTCGAAAATGTGGTGGATGCATTACTTGACAATGGCGATGAACTAAGTTCAGAAGACCAGGTAGCAGTATTGCATGCAGGAATAGAGTGAGTATCAAAATGTGCCATTCTTCTGCTTGAATAAGTTGAGAATGAGTTTGCTGGCACTTGAAAGCTATATAAGAAGTAAATTTAATTTTTTTTAATTTGTGAATGTCTTGAAAATGAAGGGTGAGAATTTTGGATATTATTTTATGTGTATATTATTGCTATGTGTTGGTGGACCATTTAATTAACACAGACCAAAACAAATTTGAAAGATCGAAAATTTTGGTATCACACAGCACACTTGAATAAGTTACTTGGCAGTGATGTTATTTATTATGAATAACAAAAGAAAAGGTGGAGTACAATTTTTCGTTGGGGATGTGTCAACAAAGTATTTTTCCAGTGTGTATAGTTGTGCATTAGATACATGGTACTGAGTGCATTAGACCTCTGTGAAATGATATTCCGTAGTTATTGATTGGCAGTGAGATCTTATGTGTAGCCTATATGTAAAATGTGTTGTGTGTTAATAAAATAAAAGCTTCTATTTTGCCCCTACACAATTTTTACACATCATTTTGCTGCATGAAACTAAGAATCCAACAGCACTGAATTAAAGTGAAATAATAAATTTCACAGTGACATATTTTTGTCCAAAAGTGTGGAGAGGTTCGTACAAAGTTGCAGTATGTACACAGTGATTAGATGTAGCTGTTAATGTAACACACAGATACTGCAAGTAGAGAGCAGCTTGTAGGTGATGAGAATTATGTAATTTCAAAATTTCCATTGAGGCGTATTTGCACTTGAATGACCTGTGGGACACCATACGGAATCAGATTTTTCGGCTAAGGATTGGAAGATGAAATCAAAAGTAATTCTTTTGACTGATACAGTAAATTATCTTCACACAGAAAAGGCTACATCAGCAAAGGAGGTATGGGACAAACTGGGAAACACATTTGAAGATGGAGGTTTAACGAGGAAAGGGGGATTACTTCACGAGCTGATAACTAAAAAATTGAGCAAGTGCAAAAGCATGAATGAATATGTGAATAAAATAACTTCAATCTCAGATCATCTGAAGAATATTGCTTTTGAAATTGCAGAAGAATGGATTGGCACTTTATTGTTAACTGGACTACCAGAGAAATATTCGCCTATGATTGTGGGTTTGAAAAGTTCAGGAATTCCCATTACAGCAGATAGTGTGACATTAAATATTCTACAGCACGTCAAAAATGAGCCAAATTCTTATGCTCCAAAGATAGAAAAAATGTTGGCTTTATATTCTAAATAAATCAAGAAGAATCCAATAAAATGTTTCACATTCCAGAGAGTGTGGACATATTTCACCACAGTGTAATGAAAGGTTGAGCATTAAAGAAAAGAATAACGTTAATTCCAGTAGTCATGAGAGGAAAACTACCCATAAAGGTAAGCTACTTTCTTTTAGTGAAGAGGGTGATGAACATGCAGAATAATTTCTAGATTCAGAAGCATCTGTGCACATTATTAAAGTTCCATCAGTTTTGTATGGTGTTCATTCTAGGACTGACATCAGAATTTTCACAGTTGATAGGTCTAAGTTAAATTGTGAACACACAGGAAAAGTTGATGTTAATATTTTACTGCTCATGATGTAAATTATGAGAAGAATATTGCAGCTAATTTGTTGTTGGTAAGAAAAATAGTAAAGAAAGGTAATATGGTTATCTATGAATAGAGGGAGCCAAAATAATTGACTCTTGTGGCAATATTGTAGCTACTGCAACTAATGTAAGAGATATTTACAAATTAAATACAGTTCAAGATGCTGCTGAAACTGGAAATCACACTGTTTACCCTGCAAAAGTTTTCTTGTGGCACAGGAGACTTGAACATTTGAGTAGAAAAAGTATGGCTTTGTTGAAGAATATGGCAACAAGGATAGAAAATTATGGGAAGAATAATGTGCAGTGTGGGATGTGTTTGCAAGGGAAGCAGGCCAGACTGCATTTAAATCGATTCAGAGCAGGGCTACAGAAGTCTTGCAACTTGTCCATACTAATTTCTGTGAATCTATAGGGAATAAATCTTTAGGAGGTAACTGCTATTTCCTGACATTCAAAGATGAGTTTTCTAGACACATTCATGTTTAGTGTATAAGTGCCAAGGATCAAATGAATGACATATTTGCTGTTCGTTGCAAAATAGTCAAAACACAACTTGGGAAGAAAATTAAATTGTTGGATCAGACAATGGGTAAGAACATTTAAGCAAACAATTTAAGGAACAGTTGAATGAAACGAGTATCAGGCATCAGACTACCATTCGCTGTAGTCCCTCTCAGAATGAAGTTGGAGAATGTGCCAACAGAACCATTATAGAGAGGACAAGAAGTATGCTAAGCGATGCTGAGCTACCCAAGTTTTCTTGGGGAGAGGGCCTGTGAACTGCAATGTATTTAAGTAACAGATCACCTACCAAAGTTGTGAGACAGGACACATCATGAAGTATGGACTGGTAAGAAACCAGACCTAAGGCACTTAAGTCTTTGATGTGAAGCCAGGGTTCAGATTCCAAAACTGTTAAGAGGTAAATGGGATGCAAAATCTCAGAAATGTACTTTTGTTGGCTACTGTGAGGATTCATAAGGATACATATTTTGTAATACTGTGAATAAGAAGATAACAAGCAGCAGAGGGATAGTATTTTTGGAGGATTCTAAACATAAATTAAAGGAAAATAGACAAACTAATTCAGCCAAATATAAGGTGTGATAGTGATGAAAGAGAGATGGAAAGTGGAACAAAGTAAGGTAATGATAAAGAGCAAACTGATATACTACACGAGAATGAAATTGAGGAAGAAGATTCAATAGAGGAAGTCAATTTAAGGCATTCTACATGTGTAACAAACCCAAAAAGATATCCAGAGAATGAAATGTATGTTGCCCAAACCTGCCACAGTGAACCCATCACAGTTGATGAATCCTTGGCAAGTACAAATGCTCTAAGTTGGAAAGAGGCTATTGAAAAAGAATTACAATAATTTTTGGATAAAGATACATATGAATAGGTTGACATGCCTGAAAATAAAAAGCCACTAAGAGCAAGTTGGGTATTCAATACCAAAATTCAAGGCCAGATTTGAAGTTGAAAGATATTGTCAGAAAGAGGGAATGGATTATAGTGAGACTTTCTCACCAGTGATGAAAAATTCATCATTACGATACTGTTTAACTCTTGCAGTAAGGGAAGACATGTTGATTCATCAAATGGATATGGAAACAGCCTATCTGAATGGAAAGCTGGAATAGGAAATACATGTTATCCCACCTGATGAAGTTAAAAGATCTCATCTAGGGAAAAGGAAAATTTGACATTTGAAGAAAAGCAGGTACTGATTAAAGCAGAGTGACTATTGCTGAAATAAATGTTTACACAAAACTTTGATAAAACATGTCACAATCAAAAACAGATCCAAGTATATACTATGAAAGAAGCATGGAAGAAATTACAGTCATGGCCATATGGGTAGATATTTTTTTCTTTGGACTAATAGTGAAAATAAAATTGACCTTCTTAGAAACAGTTATGGTCAGAATTTAACATGCATTACTTAGGAGAAGTTAATCACACTTAGACACGAAGATTATAAGAAGTACCAACAGAGAACAATTGCAGAGTGACCAATCTCTGTATACAAGAAAAATCTTAGAAAAGTTCAGTATGGAAAATTGTGAGCGTACTTCTACCCCAATGGAAAATTAATGCAAATCCCCTATTAACAACTGATGAAGATAAGAAATGTAAGGAAAGTGTACCTTATTTGTAAGCTGTGGTAAGTCTGCTGTGCTTGGCGCAGACTTCCAGACCAGACATTGCATTTGCCACAAATGCTGAAACAAGTTTTGCAATGATTCAATATGAAAACATTGGATGGCAGGGTACAGTGATGCAGACAGCTGGAAACCAGAAACTTCATCACTAGAAGTTGCCTTAAACTAATGTGAGGATTGATATCCAGGTCATGTTAAGACAAAGAAGACAGTTGCTTTGAGCTCTGTAAAAGCGGTCTTATCTTCCACTATCTAAGAAGCTCGGTGGGTCAGAACACTGATGGGTGAAATAGAATTTCTTACAAAAGTAAAACAAACAGATATTTTGTGATACAGTAAAATCCCGTATTAACAAACCTGCTTTTAAGGAAATCCCACTTTTAAGGAATACTTTCATTGGTCCCGGCGATAACGCCATAAAAACAGTGTTCCTGAAATTCAGTTTTAACGAATTGCGCTTTCTTTTAAATCCCGCTTATAAGGAATAAGTGTGTTACAATTCGCAACTTAAGATACAGTTTGCAGCTGCACTTCTTGTTTTCAGACATTAAATCGTAATGTTAGGCTTTGATCATTTGCATTCTTAAAATCAATCTCAGCGTTCGGATATTGGTCTTGTATTGATAGTTGTGAAGTTATCGAGATTGGTGAATGTTAAACTGATAATTTGAAAACATAATTCTTCCGCACTTCCGCGTTCCTGCTGTTGTGTCTGACACTATAAAGTGAAAGCATTAAGTGTATACTGTAGTTGTGCAGTCTACTTACAGTAGTGTTTTTGTACGTGTAATATGGCCAACAAACAAAGAAAACTGATGATACAGCAGAAGCTAACAATTATTTGCAATTTTGAAGAGAATGAGGACTATATCCCTGAAGAAGATAGGAATGTTATAGATGTTCCTGAGACTGTGATATTGCAAGATTTTATTTCGTGTGATGATAATGTACTTACTTCTGCACCCACTATGGACATGAGTGAGCTGTTTGCTGCTGATATTGGTTAAAAAACTAGTTGGCGGTGACAGTGGTGGTGGTGAGGATGAGGATGATGATGATGATGTGGACTCACCAACACCAAGTTTTTCTGCAGCTGTGGAAGGAGTTGAGACTTTTAGAAGGTATTTCTCATCCTTTGTTGTGGATGAGTCAGTTCTTAACAGTATTAACCAGCTGGAATGAAAACTTCTAGCAGTACACTGTGCTGGAAGGAAGCAGCAGACTACTCTTCTAGATTTTTTTTCAGAGATAAAGACAGCATAGCAGTTTTATTCATTATTGTGATATCTAATTCATTGAGTGCCATTAGCTAAATAAAATTTTCTCCTTTTAAATCAAGATACCAGTTGATAACTTTTGATGTGACCTAACATCGAAAATATCTTAAAAAAGGGTATTATAAATATATCTAGTAGTTTTAAATTTGCCAAGAAACATTTTCATGTTCACTGTATTTTGGTATGCAGCACAAGGTGAGTTTGTGATTATGGAGTATTTAAATGGCCTAAATAGCCTAGATTCCAATTTGATTCTGGAACACTTATTTAGTGCATTTTGTCCTAAACCCTTATTTAAGGAAAACAAATTTTTTGGTCCCCTGAGATTCGTTAAAAAGGGGTTCTACTGTAATATGGGAGCTATTAAACTTCCCGAGAACAGTGTCACCAGTGTGAGATGCAAACCTATTGACATAAAATATCTCTTTATAAGAGATCAGCTGGAGAAGGGAAATATAACCATCAATTATCTATGCACAGAAGAAATGTTATGAGGTCTCCTAACCCAGCCTCTCAATAAGGACAAGTTAGAGAATTTGATGAAATATTATGGTATAACCTGTGATATGTAGTGTTCAGTACCTGAAAAATTTTTGTTCAGTGGGGAGTGTTGGGGATATGTGAACAAAGTATTTTTCCACTTTGTATAGTTACACGCAGGGTACACTGTGCCATGTGCCTTAGACCTCTGTGGAATGGTATTCTATGGTTCTTGATTGGTAACGAGATCTTAAACATAGCATATATGTAAAATGTGTTATGTGTTTGTAAAATATATTGTACAATATGGAATGATCCTAAGGCATATTAGAATTTCGAATGACTGTGTACTACGGATATGTGGAAATATAGATTATAAGAATTTTTTTAAGAATAAAGAGGTATGCCAGATAAATTTACTGTAAGAAATTAAGCAGTTGCTTTACACATATATTTACACAAACAGCAATGGGTGTTGCAGGTGTGAGGAAAGCAAAACAAATCTCAAAAGGAATTAATCATCTGTTAATGATGAGGCAAGGTTCAAGTATTCTGGGTGTTCCATTGATAGTGACTGGGCCAAATATCTCACGAAATAAGCATCAAACGAAAAAACTACAAAGAACGAAACTCATCTAGCTTGAAGGGGGAAACAAGATGCCGCTGTGGTTAGCCCGCTAGATGGCGCTGCCATAGGTCAAATGGACATCAACTGCATTTTTTGAATAGAAACCTCCATTTTTTATTACATATTCGTGTAGTACATAAAGAAATATGAATGTTTTAGTTGGACCACTTTTTTCGCTTTGTGATAGATGGCGCTGTAATAGTCACAAATGTATATGTATGTGATATCACGTAACATTCCGCTTGTGCGGACGGTATTTGTTTTGTGATACATTACCCATGTT
Source organism: Schistocerca gregaria (assembly GCF_023897955.1). Lineage (NCBI taxonomy): Eukaryota > Metazoa > Arthropoda > Insecta > Orthoptera > Acrididae > Schistocerca > Schistocerca gregaria. The sequence continues at coordinate 505,158,544 of NC_064923.1, forward strand.
AAAATGGACCGTTTACCAATTGCGGAAAAGGTCGATATCGTGTTGGTGTATGGCTATTGTGGTCAAAATGCCCAACGGGCATGTGCTATGTATGCTGCTCGGTATCCTGGATGACATCATGCAAGTGTCTGGACAGTTTGCCGGATAGTTAAGTTATTTAAGGACACAGGAAGTGTTCAGCCACATGTGAAACATCAACCATGACCTACAACAAATGATGATGCCCAAGTAGGTGTTTTAGCTGCTGTTGCGGCTAATCCGCACATCAGTAACAGACAAATTGCGTGAGAATCGGAAATCTCAAAAACGTCGGTGTTGAGAATGCTACATCAACATCGATTGCACCCGTACCATATTCCTATTCACCAGGAATTCCATGGTGACGACTTTGAACGTTGTGTACAGTTCTGCCACTGGGCACAAGAGAAATTACGGGATGATGACAGATTTTTTGCACACATTCCCTTTAGCGACGAAGCGTCATTCACCAACAGCGGTAACATAAACGGGCATAATATCCACTATTGAGCAACAGAGAATCCACGATGGCGGCGACAAGTGGGATATCAGCGACCTTGGCAGGTTAATGCATGGTGCGGCTTTATGGGAGGAAGGATAATTGGCCCCCATTTTATCGATGGCAATCTAAATGGTGCAATGTATGCTGATTTCGTACATAATGTTCTACCAATGTTACTACAAGATGTTTCACTGCATGACAGAATGGCGATGTACTTCCAACATGTTGGATGTCCGGTACATAGCTCGTGTGTGGTTGAAGTGGTATTGAAAAGCATATTTCATGACAGGTGGATTGGTCATTGAAACACCAAACCGTGGCCCGCATGTTCACCGGATCTGACATCCTCGGATTTCTTTCTGTGGGGAAAGTTGGTGGATATTTGCTATCGTGATCCACCGACAACGCCTGACAACATGCATCAGCGATTTGTCAATGCATATGCAAACATTACGGAAGGCGAACTACTCGCTGTTGAGAAGAATGTCGTTACACATATTGCCAAATGTATTGAGGTTGACGGACATAATTTTGAGGATTTATTGCATTAATGTGGTATTTACAGGTAATCACGCTGTAACAGCATGCATTCTCAGAAATGATAAGTTCACAATACATGTATCACATTGGAATAACCGAAATAAAATGTTCAAATGTACATACGTTCTGTATTTTAAATTAAAAAACCTACCTGTTACCAACTGTTCGTCTAAAATTGTGAGCCATATGTTTGTGACTATTACAGCGCCATCTATCACAAAGCGAAAAAAGTGGTCCAACCAAAACATTCATATTTCTGTACGTACGACATGAATATGTAATAAAAAATGGGGGTTTCTATTTAAAAAATGCAGCTGATATCCGTTTGACCTATGGCAGCGCCATATAGTGGGCCAACCATCGTGCCATCTGGTTTCCCCCTTCAAGCTATCCTTGACGAGTTTCGTTCTTTGTAGTTTTTTCGTTTGACGCTTATTTAGTGAGAGATTTGGCCCGGTCACAATCAATGGACCACCCTGTATAATAACAGAAGCATGGTAGAATAATGTAAATTAAATAAAACTTGCCTGAAAAGTTTTCAGGAAGGGGTGAGATGATATCTAAATAATCTTCCCAGAGAAATAATTTCTAACAATAAGGGTATGAAGAAAATAAAACAAAAACTTATATTGTAACAAAAACAGTCAATTATTGATAAAATTATGTAATTGGATAGATAAAAAATCTACTCACCAAGCTGTGGCAGAACCCTCACGCCGAAGACTGTAGTGATTGGGTAGCTTACAGATCCAGTGGCTCCTCCTTCAGCCTTTATCAGCATGACTACCACCAAATTATTGATTAGGATGAATGGTCATAGGCAGAGGGTGTATACTGGCAACTCACAATATCCTGTTGCAGAGAATGCTCTACAACACGACATTTGTGACATTGGCGCCTTATTTCACCACATGTGCCATCTGGACTCTTCCCACAGACATCAGCTTCTTAGAACTCCGCAGGTGGGAACTAGCACTACAACATGTCCTTGGTTCTCGCCACCCACCTGGCCTGGTAATTTCTTCTGCCTCAGCTTTTCTTCACTGTAACTACTCTTTGCTTCACTCCATTTTAGTTTTCTACGTCTTTCATTGTCTTTCCCATCTATTTTTCATTGCCCCCTCCACCTCCATTACATACAATGCACTTACCTTCTCACACTTATTAATTCATACATGATGTTTTAGTAGTAATCTCTGTCTTACATATTGCCCTGTCTTCCACTTTTAAGCTCTCAGGTTTTCAAATCTTGTGCGATGCAGCCCCCAACAATCAGTCTTTATTTCTCATCCCATACAGTAAGTCTCCCCTGACCTACAGTTCTGGGTGTCTTTCCCAAAATCTACCCCTTTCCTTCCTAGATCTCTCCAGTCCATTTCTTTCACCCTTCTTCCTTCCCATTCAACACTTCTGTCTGAGGAAGAATCCACTGGCTCCGAAAGCTTGCCAATCACAAGTCTTCGATGTGGGTGTTCTGCCACCACTTGGTGAGTAGATTTTTTTATTTATCCAATTAAATTATTTTATCAAAACTTATATTGGATAAATCTCACACTTTTTCAGGTGAGAGAGCACGTGGTAAATTAACTAGTACGTTTTATAAACTATAAGTTGCTATGGACTACAAGATGCACCTTAATTTTTAAGCAATTTTTTAAAAAATAACATTTTTTACCAATTTTATTATTAGATTGCAAAGCCAGACAAAAAATACTTAGTTTATAGTACTGAACTGACTTTTACAATCCATGAAAATCATTTGAACCACCTCCTCATCGTCCTCAGTCTTCATTGCCATCTTTGTCCTTTTCATATAGAAGTTGGTCTTCATTGCCATTGAGAGTGTTGCTTACGCTGCACTTCTTGAAAGATTTAATGATATCTTCTCTCACTCTAGACCACTACTGTTTTATCCACTGACACATTTGGTTGATTGTAGGTCATTTTTAAGCTTGCTTCAACATGCATTCTTGTTGGGTTTCATCCATCATCCATTTGTTTCATTCCTCTCTCCTAAGCACTTCAAATGGTTTGTTTATCAAGGCATTAGGAGGTAGCAATTGTGAAATAAGTCCTCTCAGAATAACAGCAAGCTCTGTATATCCCTGTGTCAACTTCTCTTTCACAGAACTTTTCAAATGACCACTAAACTGATCTAGCACAAGAAGAGAACTCTTCTTCAATAAAACACCTTTCCTTCTCTCCCCACTCTGTTAATCAATAATTTCATACAAGCTTCGTCCGTCCAAGTCTTATCATGTATGTGAATAGCACCACCTGGTGGTATTTCAGAAGCTTTTTGCATTTTTTGTGCTTGAAAATAATCATTGGATTAAATTTAGTACTGTGAGCACAGCATGCAAGGTCAACAGTGTAGTGCATTTTTCTGTGTCTACTTGTTTTTATAGTTACTGTTTTAGCACAGTTCATGGCAACAGTTCTGTTACACAGCACATCAAATATCAGAAGAGTTTCGACAGTATCCATTATTTGGCTTATTTCCACACTGGTTTTTTTTCTATGGTGAATAGTAAAGTGATGGAAAGATAATACACTTCTGGAAATGGAAAAAAGAACACATTGACACCGGTGTGTCAGACCCACCATACTTGCTCCGGACACTGCGAGAGGGCTGTACAAGCAATGATCACACGACGGCACAGCGGACACACCAGGAACCGCGGTGTTGGCCATCGGATGGCGCTAGCTGCGCAGCATTTGTGCACCGCCGCCATCAGTGTCAGCCAGTTTGCCGTGGCATACGGAGCTCCATCGCAGTCTTTAACACTGGTAGCATGCCGCGACAGCGTGGACGTGAACCGTATGTGCAGTTGACGGACTTTGAGCGAGGGCGTATAGTGGGCATGCGGGAGGCCGGGTGGACGTACCGCCGAATTGCTCAACACGTGGGGCGTGAGGACTCCACAGTACATCGATGTTGTCACCAGTGGTCGGCGGAAGGTACACGTGCCCGTCGACCTGGGACCGGACCGCAGCGACGCACGGATGCACGCCAAGACCGTAGGATCCTACGCAGTGCCGTAGGGGACCGCACCGCCACTTCCCAGCAAATTAGGGACACTGTTGCTCCTGGGGTATCGGCGAGGACCATTCGCAACCGTCTCCATGAAGCTGGGCTACGGTCCCGCACACCGTTAGGCCGTCTTCCGCTCACGCCCCAACATCGTGCAGCCCGCCTCCAGTGGTGTCGCCACAGGCGTAAATGGAGGGACAAATGGAGACGTGTCGTCTTCAGTGATGAGAGTCGCTTCTGCCTTGGTGCCAATGATGGTCGTATGCGTGTTTGGCGCTGTGCAGGTGAGCGCCACAATCAGGACTGCATATGACCGAGGCACACACGGCCAACACCTGGCATCATGGTGTGGGGAGCGATCTCCTACACTGGCCGTACACCTCTGGTGATCGTCGAGGGGAAACTGAATAGTGCACGGTACATCCAAACTGTCATCGAACCCATCGTTCTACCATTCCTAGACCGGCAAGGGAACTTGCTGTTCCAAGAGGACAATGCACGTCCGCATGTATCCCATGCCACCCAACGTACTCTAGAAGGTGTAAGTCAACTACCCTGGCCAGCAAGATCTCCGGATCTGTCCCCCATTGAGCCTGTTTGGGACTGGATGAAGCGTAGTCCTACGTGGTCTGCACGTCCAGCACGAACGCTAGTCCAACTGAGGCGCCAGGTGGAAATGGCATGGCAAGCCGTTCCACAGGACTACATCCAGCATCTCTATGATCGTCTCCATGAGAGAATAGCAGCCTGCATTGCTGCGAAAGGTGGATATACACCGTACTAGTGCCGACATTGTGCATGCTCTGTTGCCTGTGTCTATGTGCCTGTGGTTCTGTCAGTGTGATCATGTGATGTATCTGATCCCAGGAATGTGTCAATAAGGTTTCCCCTTCCTGGGACAATGAATTCACGGTGTTCTTATTTCAATTTCCAGAAGTGTATTTTCTCTTCATACTCTTGTGGTATTTTCTGAGACACTTTGGTTGTGGTTCGTGTACTTAGTCCAAGTTTTCACTGGAGATACATTTGTCTTAATTTTAACCATTCATGGTACATTTTAACCAACTAAACCTTAAATTAGGAGGCACTAATATAAGTTGTTCTGCAGATAGAAGAAAGATGCTGTTAGAAGTAAGGCTGTGACAGAGAGTTGTGAGTTGTGCTTGGATAGCTCATTTGGTAAAGCATTTGACTGCAAAAGGCAGATGTTCTGCAGTTAGAGCCCTAGTGCTGCACAAAGTTTTAATCTGTCAGGATATTGCAAATCAGTGTGCACTCTGCCCCAGAGTGAAAATTCATTCTGGAGGTCTACTATTACCTGCATCTATCCATTGACCCTTTTTGAAAATTTAAATGTCCCGCAAACTTTTCCCTAATTGCTTTGTACACTTCATTGCTCCAGTGAGTGACCTACGATAAACTGCCGCTAGAAAGTGAAAATGTTATTTTGCTCACAGGTATCTCATTCCCTCGAGTGTCTTTCCACCGATGAATTATTTTAGTTGATTTTCTATTTTGCGACATAATTTAGTATTTCAGTAGCCATTTGCTATTTTCTGTTTGTGTCAGATTGCTCACTGAGTTGCAGTGGGTGGCTATGATCTGCTTATTTGTTTTACAAAAGACCAAAACTGCAAAAAATTTCTTTGTTAGGTCAATTGGCCAGATTTTACTTACAGATTCATTTAATGCTTTTTGCATTCATTTCCATGAGCTCATTAGGCTACCTCCAGCTCTCATTTATCAACAAGACTTTGGGTTTGCTTTCATCTTGGAAGAAGCTCTCTTTGCTTTCATAGTAACTTTCTAGTATTGTCCACTTCATGCCAAAACAATGTGTGTGTGTTACATTACTTTTGAGATAAAGGCAAATGAATATTTAACAGGGTCTTAAAGGTCACATAAATGGTAATTTAAGAAATTGATTTGTGTTTGATTTATAGTTACCACAGTTACAAATTCTGTCGTATGGCATTTCCCGTGAGTTTTTCTTTTGCCTTCAGCTGTGGTTCACTACAACATCAATTTAAAAGACTCCATTGCTTCATATTGTTGCATATTGAGTAAGCGGCCAATTCCCAGTAGCAGCCAGATGAGCAGCCAGTGAGTTGAGTGAAGCCTTTGCAGTGGTGTGTATGATGGGCCATTGACACATTGTTGTCTTTGAGAGTTGCTACAAATGTGTTTTTTTCCATTGTCGTTTGAGGAATTGCATAGTTAGAGATCAGTGATTACCTTCCAGCCATTGACATTTGCAGGTTCAGTGATGATGTGTTTTTTTGCTAATGTTAGCTGTTGTGCAGGGAATATGAGCAGGGACTAAGAATTTCTCCCTATTGGTGATATATTGTTGTGGTTGTGTATTCCCCGAGATAAATTTGTGTGATATTTTTTAAGCTGTGCTTAGCATTGCTGTAGGTGTTCTTTAAATATTTATGTGGTTTTAAGTGCTGCGCTGATTAGCATGACACCTGTTAAGTGTGGAGTGATGATGATGTGTTGTTGTCATTTTACCATGTACAAGTCCATTCTTGTCAGTAGTATTCATGAAGAGCAATTTTAATTTCCTTAAAAGCATATCCATTGATGGGGCTTGCCTTTGATTGCAAGTATATCCTTAAATTGCATGTTAGCAAATAGTAATAGGGTGACATTGCTCTCGGTCGTATGACAGCACATCTGGAATTGAGTGGGGTTAGTTAACCAAATTTTTCTAATATGTCAGTAGGCGTTGGTGCTCATATTTATTGTTTTGTCACAAATTTCAGAAATTTTTTGTTCCCAAGTGGAATTCCAGATTAAGTTTATTTGGGGTCATGAAGTCTGTCTTAGTTTAGTGTATTTGTTATTGATTTTCTCTTTTCAACCTGTCAGTGGTTGTTATTTGCAGTTCATGTTTAGGGACTTTAAAACAATTCTGAATTGATCTGGAGCCAATGCCTGATATATCTTAACATTGATTAAAGTGGATCACTTACTGTATTTAGTAGTTGGTCTAGGTATGACATATGCTAGTGTATATGAGGCTGACCTGTGTTGCATTTTTCAGTACATTGTGAAACACATATAACTTTAAGCCTTCCAGAGTGATAATTGGTGTGTGCCTTAATTTCCCTAGTTAGTTGTTGGTACTAGTGCCTGACTTGGGTCTTGTAATTAGACATCGCGTAAATATCACAAAAGGGATAAACCTCAGTTGCCAGCTCACGTATTGCTTGTGGGACTGAACAGGTGTTTTAAGTGGTATGCTGCAGAGTGTGGTTGCTCGGTTATCAGGGCTGTGCCTTGCTGCTACAATGGAAATTGGTAGGGTTATTGGTGTAGCTGATTTGGATTATGCAGTTTGTCAAGTTAGTCAAGTTTAAAAGATGGAACCAAGATTGATTCGTTACTAGATATCTCTGTAAAGAGGAGTTGATGTATGAAATTACAATTAGAGGGGATAAACCTCAGGAAGCTGCCTTGGAAATATGGAGCATGTGGAGGGTGTTGGATCAAAGCCATTAGTAGCACTGCCCAAGGGGGAACAAGAGATAAAATTTACACTTCATATCATAGATAAGGCATTGAAAGAACTTGATACTCAAGACCTGTTGGTTAATAGTGTTCCATTTGCAGGTCAAGTTAAAAAGTTGGGTGTGAAGCTGAAACATTGTAGGAACCGAATTAAGGATTTGTTGTTAGTGACAGTTGGTGGAATTGCAAGAGAGATGTTTTATGTTATCCTTGTGGTTAGTGAGTTTTAAAGTGGGCCCAAGAAAAGAGGCAGTTTTGATAGGCAAAACTGCAGGGGATACTGGGGTTGGTCACTTTAGTAAGTTGTTGAACCTGTTTCAAGCTTTTTTACAGCAAGAAGGTGACTTTTCAGTAAGTTCCATTGCAGAGGCAGTAAGTTTCTATATTTTTTTGGATAGATTGGAAGAGAAGGGTTGAGCCTTAAATGTTGGACAGGAATAATTGTTGCAACTAATAATCATGACGATTAACGGGAGTTGGGAAAGGTGAAGAATAGCATTAGCCAGTGTGAAACTTTGCATGTATTTTGCAAGAGGATATCCAAGGAATCCATACCACATAGCCATGCAGGAGTTCATTTATTTGCATTATGGGCATGTGCAAAGTCTTAAGAGTTTACCTGCTATGTAGGTAGTCAGATGGAGTGCGAGAATCTTATGCCTGGAATTAGTCAGAATGTTAAGGCATGTTCTTGAGGGTAGGCAGCCAGAGGACTGGCAGAAACTGGTATTTTGTGTAGAGCACTGTGGTTTTATTACCTTGAGTGATATGGTTAGTCACATGCCGAGATGTTGCTTATGACAGTGAGCAAAGGAAAGAGAAATAAACAAAGGAAGCCAACTATGTGAGAATACCAGGTATGCAGTACAAAGTAACTTAAAGCATTTTCCTCATGGTAGTCTTGGCCACCTAGCCCGGCGCAGCCCTGTAGGCAGAGGCAGGAGAGCAGAACAGTAACAGTTGACTCATACCATGTGGTGGCAAGGGGAGAACTACGGGTTGAGTCAGTTAACAATCATGAAGGAGAGACAGTCTAAGCACAGCTTCCATATATATGCTGTTACACTAATAATGAACCAGTGTGTGGGTTTGTGGACTCTGGCAGCGCCGTAACAATTTTGGATCAGGGGTGGGATAGTAGAAATAATAGTTGTTTGCAAATGGAAGAAGATTGAACAGGAATCAATGCAAATAGTAGTACCAGACAACACCCAAATGGAGGTCAAAGGCATATTACTTGACTGTTCGAGAATACAATGCTTTATGTGGAAGGTTAAAATTAGGGTAATTGCTAATTTGTCAACTCCTTTTACTTTTGGTGTGGATGTTTTGAGGAAGATTGGGAGAGTTGTTGACTGTACCGGCAGTGCTTATTATTTCAGGTTTGCCCAGAATTTCTGGTTTTTGTTGTTTTGAGCATGATGATGGCCAAAAGGAGCTAATACAAGGAAATACTCCAGAGGTGGATGGGGTGGCAACACCAATAAATGAGATGTCAATGAAGGGTTTGGAGCATTTGAGTGATAAGCAGAGACTCCAAGTTCGTGACCTATGAACAAGTTTTAATGGTGTCTTGACCATAGAATTGGAATTCACTTAACTTCTAAATATAAAATAGAGCTCATAGGTCAGACTCAAATTAGGAAGACACCATATTGATTATCACCACCTAGAGTAAAGGCCTTTAAAAGGCACATTGAGAAGCTGTTAGAATGGATTGTTATTACACCATCAAAATCACCTTGATGCATCATCTTTTCACTCTGGTGAACATACTACCATCTTTCAGTTCGAGACTGATAACTAGGCATTGAGTTGTGTCCTGGGCAGGGCTCATAAGACCAGGTGAATAGCGCCATGTGTTACCTGAATATTGGCATTTAGGCTTGAGGTTGTGCTCATTAAGGACACTGAAAATTGTGTTGCCAGTGGTGTTAGTAGACTGGGTAACGCGGAAAATATTGTGGAACAGGATATGTTACCAAGCAAGCATTCTCCGCGGAAAATATTGTGGAACAGGATATGTTACCAAGCAAGCATTCTCATCCTGAACAAATTAATTTAACTTTAATGCACTTTCCATCATTTTATGAAGGTATTAGGCAGTATCAAGACCAAAGAATAGTCAGTAAGGCCATTAAGGATCAACTAAATAGAGGCGAGTTGATGACTCCATACTCACTTAGGGAACGAATGTGGGACAGTGAAAGTTGATGGAAAGCCTAAACTGGTAACATAAACGGAGCTAATTTCGTATAGATTTAAATATTTTTGTGAATACCCAATGGGAAGACATGTCAGTTATTTAAGAACCTGGGAAAAAATCAGTGGTTGTTTGGAAGAGTATGGGTAAGGATATCAAGGATAGTGTACAGAATCATAATGTGTGTGCTGTGAGTAAGCCAGTGGAAAAGACTAAGGTCAGTTTCCTGGCATCCACCCCGGCAGCCCTTTGAAAAATTATATGTGGGCTTTGTAGGAATGTTGCCTAGAACTCACATTTGTCTAAAGTATATTTTGGTGTGTGTTGACATGTTTTCCAGATTCACTTGGTTGTTTTCCTCTAGGGGAGCCACTGTACAAGCTGTGGTGAAGGGTTCACAAAAAATATAGGCTGTGATTGATCCTAGTAAGGCTATCATTAGTGAGAACGTAACTTCCTTTTGTGCCCATTTGTTCAGCAATTTTTGTTTTGGTTTGGGCATTAACCACATTACAGCCACTCTCTGCCACCCAAACACATGTGCCAAAAAAGTTATCCAGAACCTTTGGGCATTGATCGTGTATCGATGGATAACAAAAGTAAATGGAATCAGTCTTTGCACTTGATTCTGCTATTGGACGTTTTTTCAGTAATTCCTTGTTAACACACATTTACTGAAAGTTATAGCTTCTTTTTAGGGATACTTTATCAAAGGCTTCTTTAAATTCTCTCTTGTAGAACACTTAAAGACGTTTGTTTGTTTCATAGTGGAGGATACAAATACTGTGCAATGGAATTTTGGGGATGTCTTTCTGGTCACTTTGAAAATTTAGGAAATCATTGTACAACATAGCTTGGATGATGAAAGGACAAGAATTCCTCCTGCAACTTTAAATGATTTGGGCCAATCCTTCATGGTGGTACAGTGACACATACTTTTCTTCTTCATCCTGGAATGAATATTCACACTCCATTTCTGTGTGACCTGCTTCAAAAAATGCATGATCTGTTGACTGTAAATTTGGATGGTTCATGTTGTACAGAGGTCTTCTGTTGACCTTCACATCCGACATCCTCACTTGTAGTGGTAGTGCTATGATGCGAACATAGACAGATGCATGCGGCAAATTCAGTTGACCCCTTTTGAATCTATCTCATTCCATAAGTAACAAGTGCTGTCTTGATTTCTCAGATTAAATATGGTCAGATTATATGCTGTCAGTTTTCTGTGGTAGAATGTTTAGCTACAAGGTCCCTTTGGAATGTTCAACATGGCATGTAGATCAGAATTTACAGCTACAATACTTGGATCACTTGTGTGCTAGCATGCTGCCTTCACTGTTCTTTACTTGAGCCAGATCACTGCTCTGTAAATGTTTATCATGATGATCTTGTTTTAACAGCATCTCATTCTTGGTCAGTTAATTAAATGCAGCAAATTTGTGACACTGATCTTTCTTTGGTTGAAAGAAACCGAATAATTAGTCACGGAATAGATAGCTGTATATTTTTTTAGAGATGCTTGCATGCTGTTGTTTTCTTCAAATTGGTGTTACAATCGCCATACACTAGTGTAATTTTCAGCCCTGAATGAAAATATCTTCTTGAAGACTTCTATCTATGATAGTACGACTCGATGGAAGGATAACTCAAGAAGCACTGTCTTATAAGAACATCTGACAGTTTATCTGGTTTATGTGTGTCACTTTTGTCTTGTTCAACAATGCCTGTTTACACTTTTCATGACTACTCTGACCTACTTATTGGCCTGACCCATATACTTTTATGTCTCCTTAAATTATTTCTCAGCTCTAATGTCAACATTGCTTTCAGTGCCTCGATTTTACCATTAATCTACATCTACGTTACTACACTGCAATTTGCATTTAAGTGCATAGCAGAGGATCCTTTGAACCATCTTAAGACTATTTCTCTACCATTGCACACTCTGATAGCACACAGGAAAACTAAACACTTAAATCTTTCATGCAAGCTGTGATTTATTTTATTTTATTTTGATGATTATTTCTTTCCATGTAGGTTGGCGACAATAAAATATTTTTACATTCAGAAGAGGAAGTTATTTGTTGAAATTTCTTGAAAAGATATCACCACACCAAAAAATGGCTTTGTATTAATGATTGCCATCCCAACTCACTTATCATATCCATGACACTCTGTCCCCAGTTTAATATAATATGAAACAAGTTGTCCTTTAAACTTTTTGATGTCCTCCATCGATCCTGTCTGGTAAGGATTCCATACAGCACAGTAACACTCTGTAATAGAACAGACAGACGTAGTTTTAGGCAGTCTCTTTAGTAGACCCATTGCATCTTCTACAATCCTGTGGATGCCCAAGTCTTGTGGGCCAAGAGGCTTCCTCAGGATGAGTGAGGGCAGCTGGCTCAGGGTCTTTGTCAGCCACAGATAGCGCCTGAAACCTGTTCATCAGATGAACTGGGGAGGCCTTTCGATCAGCCCCCCTCCCCTTCCCCTATCGTAAAATATTTCCTGCCTTCCCCACCATGAAACAATTTTGAATTTGTCATGGGTGAGGGGTTATTCTCAGTGAAGGCAGCACTCACGGCAGCTACAGTAGTGGATTGATTGACGGACACAAGGGATGTGTTGGCTCTACCTCACATCCCCACGTTTAGCCTCCATCAGCAGTGCCCATTGGGAACAGCTTCAAGGTGTGTGACCAAAGCCAGCACCGCTGACTTGGCCTATGCAACAAGAATTGCAGTAAATACATTACTTATAATAAATAACATTGACTATTGCAGATAATACTTCCATTAAACTATGAAGTAAACCCTAGAATCTTTTAGAAAACAAAAACTGAAAACAAATGAATTATAGCTTATGACAGTGTCAACTACACGACAACTTCAACATTACACCAGCACCTAAGTTATATGGTTTATGATATCTAAAGGCTGTAATGGCAAATGTTGTTATTTGGTATTTAATTGTGACAAATTGCACCAAAAAGACACACTTTTGGTTAATCATCATTGTGCCATAGTATTGAAACAGTATACTTTTATAGCAAGCAAGTTACAACACGAGCAGCATCAGTTACGAGAAGCGTGGATGTAGCAATATGTAGTTTCCTGTCATTTTATTGTAACAAATCCTACCAAATATGACACATTTTAATAAGACCTTCAATGTGCTGGTGCTCGGAAACAGCTTATATTCATACCTCATGCCCTCTAATATAACAGCCACCAAATACTCTGTGACTTCATACACTATGGCATATCCTAAATTCTGCTTGTAAAGTAAAACTGTTGTTGCATCTCACGACCCACATTCCTCTCTGACATGGCAGAGTCTTCCTTTCAGACTTTGCAATGTAGTGGAACATGGAATTCCTGGCAGTGACGTCAGGCGTCTCCCCAAAGTTGTTCTTGCCGAGGAGGTGCCTCAATACGGAAGTCCTTTATGAATTGCTAGTGATGCGAGCACATTCTGAGAATTTCTCACATCACAAATGTGCCAGACATTCAAAAAATCAGTGAGTGCTCTTATTTTCCTTGGATTGGCACAGGTTCACATCACTTTTCTGTAGGTGCCCCAAGATTGTTATTTATTGGGCTGCAAAAAGTCACATTTCCAGATTGACAGAGGACTGCATTCTGATGTACTTCATGGTTGTTAGTCAGACATAAAAAGACAATGTCTTCCACCATATAGTGAAGACATTTCATCCATTTAAAGTGTTGAAGCAGGCTATACATCAAATTTTTGAAGATGGCTGGAGCATTACATAGTCTAAATGCCATAACTTCGAATTCATAAGAGTCTGTTAGGAGTTATGAAGGCGATCTTTTCCAGGACAGCATTGTCACCCTCCATTTGGCAATAACCTGCATCCATGTCCATAGTTGAGAAATACTTTGTTCCATTCAGTCAGTGTAGGTTGTCCTCAATGCAAAGCAATAATAGCCATTTTTACCCATGATTTTGTTCTCTATTCTGGATATGAAAACATTCTTAAATTGGGGAAGAATGCCAAACACAAGCAGACATTTTTCCTGGGTCTAGCCATATGTTGCTGCCATTTCAATAGTGGCTTCCTCCCCTATGCTGTCTGTCGGGTAGCAGAGTAAGATTCTTAGTCGATGGCACTAAGCTGCCCATTGTGGACTGGATTGGCCGTCCCCATACACATACCTTTAGGTATGAACTGTAGCTGTTCGTGACAATCAGTGATTCACAGTTCTCCTTGACTACCCATTACACTTATGACCACCACTGACAGTTAGTACCTTTTTGCTTCACAATTTAACTGAGCATCTAGACTGACAGCTGGAACTTCTCTTGTTAATGACAAAATAACAGCACCCTCAAAGGCAAACAGCCGCCCACAGCAGTCTTTGTTGTGTGTGCTTTTTCAAACAGTTTTGTCATTCTGGAGCTCTGATTTTTCACAGTCTGTGACTGCTTGTGATGTCTGCAAGAGGTCTCATCAGAGAATAACAGTGTGACAGTCTGTTCAAATGACAAATTTGAAGAGCTGTGTTCCATCATTAATAGCTGTTCTTGCAATAGATGCTCCTGTTTGCTGAATGCATTTCCTATTTGCGACTTTCAGAACAGTCGCTTTCTTATAATGGAACAAAGTCATTTTTAGTTGGCAACAATAAGCATTATACATCACAGAAAAAGAAGCCCTTTAGTCAACTAGCATCCAGGCACATTGGCTGTTAATGACAATGTAAGTGTGATTTTGAGACTTTTTGGTGACTGTTGTGCACTCACCTCCCTAGATGGCTGCCTTTCTTAGTTTCCTTGAGTTTGGCAACCTGGCAATAGCTGGTGCTTCTGTAGGGCAATGAGGAATGGCTACAACTTTTTGATGAACGATCTCATCCAATGCACAGCGATCGGCTTTGTCAGTGGGTTGATTATAATCATCTACATTTGACAGGTACAAGTAGAATAGCTGTGATGGTTGACATCTGACAGTGTAGTAGCCATCAAAAACTCATCTTCTTTCTGTGCAGTGGTGCAAAATGTGTCCAGACATCATCATAATCATCATCATTATCACATATATGCTATTGTGTTGTCCTCTGTCCTCGAAATGTGTGTTCTTCTGTGGGGCTTTACCTTTGGTGGAGGAGTTGTTTGTAGCCTCATTTTTTTGGGGCTGAGTTGTTGCTTGATGGCTGCTGCAAAAGTCAGAGTTGGCCATTTTCATTCTTCCCGGAGTGTTTAACAGGAGGCAGAGAGTGGTGCTAAAGATTGATACACCTCTTCTTCAACATTCTCTATTACCTATTGACATTTATGGCTGATCTCTCTTGCTACCCAGTCTGGCATTTCTGGCTGTTACGAACTGCTTTACCTCTTCTCTTACTACCTATATGAGAGGGACGAAGTCATGGTGGCATTCGACAATTGCAGTAAGGACCATCTTCTGGGATAGGTCATACATCTTTCATTGACTTTCTCTGTTGCTTTCCTTGATGTGCTGGCACCACTTGTGAATTTCTCTGTTGCTGTGAAATCCTTTACCAGAAGAGATTGGTAAATTTCTTCTGTGACCATTTTATCCAGTGAGATTTTGTTGGCTTCTGTCGTATTCTGATTCAAAATGTGACTTATGGCTAAATTTATTGTGTATGTAAGACTGTGTTATTTCTCCATGATACTGGAGCCTATTTCACAATAGTTCTTCTGCTAAGTAGACTTGCTGGTGATTGTCATCAAATGGTTTCTTGAGTTTGGCCTGGAATTGGTCTTAGCTATTAAGCTTGTCTTTGTTGATATTGAATAACTTCTGGGCAGTGCCATCCAAGTAAAACTAAATGTTTTCCAAAAACTTCACTTCATCCCATCTATTCTATCAGCTGCACCCATTGATCTTAAACCATTCTTTTCTCCTACCCCCTCTCTGTTACCGCTCCTCCCCCTCCCTCCTTCAAAGTCTCCTGATGCTGTGCCTGGCAGCCTTGTCTAACTGCCATCTAACCCCATGCTCTGGCAGACAGTGCTCTTCTCTTCCCACACCTGTACTCTGGCTTGATTCTCTCTCTTCCCCACCCCATTCCAAATTACTGCTTTCATTCAATGTGATAATTGCATTCTAGCTTCAGTGTCCAGAGATAGTGGTCGTATGTGTGTGTCCGAAAACTCAATGTGTAACAACCTTTTCATTGCTCCTGATACAGCTCAGTGTGTTATCTTTACATTGAGTAGCAGTCTATTCTTTTCATAATATTGTGGATACTCCAACGTGGAATATATATGCCACAAACAGTACTTGATTTTGCCATAATCTCTTAATATAACATCCACTACTCGGACATGGTGTTCTGATAAGTTTCATTTTCAGCATTGGCTGGTTGCTACTGAAGAAATTTCTTTGTTTTAGTGGAAGGGAGCTGTTATAAACTATGATAAATGATATACTGTGTGCTCTTTGCATGTTCTGCGATTGATGGTCCTTCCTAAGTTTTGTGAACAATTCTGTTGCAAGTGAACGATTGACTTTAAATTTGTTGTTTACATTACTCCTGAATTCTGCTTTAATATCTTTCATTTGTAGTATAATTTCTGTGTAATTGTTTATTAGTTTGACATGAAAAAATGCTTTTCCTGATCATACTTCATATATGTATGACATCTGCATCAGAAGTTTACTGGTATAACCCACCCAACAGGTCTTTACTGTTAAGAAGTCGGCGTTCAAGTGTTTCTTGTGACCAGTAAGAAATACTGGCTGCAGCTACATCCTCCTAAACATTATTGCCAACGGGTGATGGAAAATTTGACATACTCGAGAAAAGTGAACACTAATTTTTACTCAAATAGAACTTAATTGTATAACAGGAAGGTTCAGTCAAGAGAACAAACAAATTATGAGACAGAATGGCTGCCTATTACTTACTTCCAGGAGACAAAAGGTTTAGTATGCTAATGGACACACATGAAGTGAAACATTTTCTGACTTTCAGAATCAACTTTTCTGTCCTTAGAAAGGTGTGAAGGATAGGTTGGTGATGGTAAAAGGAGGACAGATCCAAGGTTGAGAGGGACCCAGAAGGGTGTTCCTATTCTGAGGGTGGGGAAAAAACGTACTATAACATTAAACCTTTTTTTTTGTATATGTGAGCTACTCTGTGTCTACACTGTATGGTGATTTTTTAAAGTAATTCCACTGTTTGTATTCCAGCTATTATGTTTCATTATGTTACAAAATAATTGATAATTCAATCAGTTGAGTTAATTGTTTGTATACAGCATGATTTATGACCACTTCCTTTTTTTTCAGCCTTGTACGCAACAGTGAGAATTCCCGAAATATCACTGTAGGGTGGAGAATTTTAAGATGTTTGGCAAAAAAACCAGGTGTGTGCTTTGGTTCATTGCTGAATGCAACTGTTATTAAGGATTTGTTTATAGGCACCAAGCCACCAAACAATCCTCAGGAGATACTTCTACTTGTAGAGTGGTGCCTTGAGAGGGGGAGCGATCTAGGTAGGTTTTCCAGAATTAGTGAAACGTGTATTGGAATACATTTGTTTAATATCTTAGTTAATGTAACACACTTCCAGATTTCAAACCGTAATTTCTAAATTATTTAGAGTTAATTGTTTTTGTATTGAGGTAGAAATCTGTGATTTTATTTTGTTTTGTATCGTTGTAGAAAACTAAAGCCAGAGTAGTGCTCAAAGACAAATATTTGAGAAAAAAATAGCAATATATTTTCAAGAAAGACTCCTTCACAGGTTGACAGGCATATTGCCGTGTAATCCTTTGCTTGAGGAAGAATCCTTAGTAGTACATAGTGAAGCACACTAGCAGTCTCCATTCATTGACTTAAATCTTGGCAGTAATGCTTGTTGTCTTTATCCCAAAATAATCATTTACTATCACTTTGTGTTCTTATATTAATTTCCTAAACACAGAAGGGCCACAACATTCAAAGGAGACGGTAATTCATTAATTATGCTATTTTTGCTGCCAATTTAAAGTTTTAATAACTGTACATAGAACTGTGGCAATAGTTACCATTTTTCATTATGTTCTTCGTTTTTTCTCATTTGTGTATAAAACTGAGTAGACAGCCTTCTGCAATGAAGGAAATACTGAGCTCAGGAAGGTGAAAGGAGATTGGGGGGGGGGTGGGGGTGGGGGAAGAGGGACATTGTGGTAGGGAACAGTGAAAGTGATGACACAGAGAACTACAGTTTGTCACCCCTTGTATTCTCTGTTGTTTGCGCCAGTGAGAAACATTGAGCCCAACATTATTCCCAATTGGCAAGTGTTACAGCCAGTTGGTGTGCCAGTTAAGTATAAAGCTATTTAACTTAATGACATCACATCACTTTGTATCACTTTGCTTTTAGTGCAGATAAACTTCAATAATGACAAAAGAATTTACTGCACCAAGTTTGAAGCTAAGATTGAAAATTAGTTACTAAAGTAATGTACATATGCTTGAAGTGAAGTGATTTTGGCAAAAGTTTTAAAAATTAAGCTTCTGATGTGTCAGAAATGAAAATTTTATATTCAATGTGTTTTGGCTATGTGGACTTGAATCTTTATAGTGAAAACAGTTCAAAAACTGATGGTTACTCTGTGAGTAATATGAACGGGTGTTGATAATCACTATGAGTGAGAGAAAGTAAACAAAGGGATTAAAAAGCAGACTAGAATGCTAGAATGGAAGATTTAATTGTGGCCACAAAGAAAATGAAATTGTGATTAGGACAATGTTCTACCAGACAAAATTAAGCAGACAAGTCAAGAATGTTCATAGTTGAATTTGATGAGATAGGAAAATATGTAGATAATGATCTATTGGAAGGTGAGTAGATGTCACATGAAAAAATACATTTTATTTAATGCTGTGGACATGGAAGTCTTATGATATAACTTGAAGCTTAAGTACTCCAGACAGCTTGACATGTGAACTTTCCAGCGACCTCTTCTGGTCCGTTTCTCATGGACCCTCCTCTCACGTACACTTTATTTAAGGTAATGCGATGGAGATATTCTATATGTTCATTTTACGCAAGATAACCTTATGCATTTTGGTTTATTTTGCAGCCCTGTAGCAAGTACATGTCAACTGTGGATAACAGGAGGCTGGTGGAATGGACACCAAATTTTGTTTTAACTATTTACAGAAAAAATATGAGTGTGCTGTTTTAAGTGTTCATTCATAACTTAGAATGAAGGACTTCATTTTATACTTTAAATATTTGCTGAATATCTGGGCCTCATATTTGATAAGCTACCACACTGCGGGAAACTGTGTACTCTGTATCTCAGTGCACTTTATATTTAAAAATGTGTTGTGCTTAGGGCATGGGGTGTAGTGTGATTTTTGGCCTTGGGTTTTGCAACCCATGATGTCAACATGGTGTTTCAGACCACAGATACACTAATGTTCAGAAAAAAATAGAACATCTTGAGATAGGATGGTCATATTCAGAGGATACATACATTGGTATGTTCTACAAAAATGATTAGTATTGCAGTCACCTCATTTTAGCAAGTGTCCTGTTGCTTAGTAATCACAGTGTCTGCGTTGGGCCCTGATAACTTGTCCTAAGCATGATGGCATCAATGCATGTAAGGCACAGGTGATGTCTTGTGGTATAGCCATCCATGCTGCATTTACCTGTTCCGAAATTCATCTGTGGTGGTTGGCATTGAGTCTCAGTGCAGCACCACTCATTTCACCACATCCCACTTATTTCTTATTTGTGATCTGAAGAGCCAGGGTAAAAGGCTGACATCGTGTGACACCAAGAAGGCACGTGTTCATGCAGCAACGTGTGGACGTGCATTGCCTTGCTGGAAAAAAAAAAAAAAAAAAAAAAAAAAAAAAAAAAAAAAAAAAAAAAAAAAAATCTGATGTGTTGTGTAGAAAGGGTGTGGCTCCAGTTACAGAATGTGTAGGTCATACTGGTCACAGTGCCCTGGGCATGCACCCATTTGTGACTTGTGGTTTGTACCCAATAGAACCCCACACCATAAGGTCTCCAGTTGGCATTGTATGCCCTGTGTAAATGCAGTCACTGTGATGGCGCTCCCCGTGTCTACAGCAAACCAAAATATTGCCATCATTTTCAAATGAACAGAACTCGGATTCTTCCAAAAGCACTATCTGATGCCATTCTTGTTCCCAGAGATGTCTTTCCATACACCATTGGCATCTAGCATGTTTCTGCACATTTGTCAAAGGTAGGTGGGGAAGTGGACAATGCGCACATAACCCATGCTGTAATAAACGGTGATGGGCTCTCACCCTTGATAGTGTGCGATGTGTTACATTGTTCCACTGATGTGCAAGAGCTACGCAGATCTGTCCTCGGATGAAGTGTCGAAGTGTCGATCTTCTCGGAGGGGGGCGGGGGGGGATCTGGATGGTACAGCCTGACCCATCTCACAGTGTGTGTGGCCTTCTGTGAACTGTTCTTCACATGCCACTTGCACTGCTGAAACACTTCGTCCCATACGACCACCAATTTCCCAGATGGTTGTATCACATTCTCTCATGCCAATAATACCCCATCTTTCACACTCACTGGTTTAATGGTATGGCTCATACATACAGGGTGCGTTCCGAAAGTAATGCAATTATTTTTTTAAAAGTAATTTATTGAACAGATTTGCACAAACACTTAAAATTCTTCAAAGTTCTGTCCTTGGGCCTCTACACATTTTTTCCAGCGACTCTGCCATGACTGGTACGCGCCCTGGAAGGCGTCTTCTGGGACCTCTCGCAAGGTCTTCGTCACGGCGGATTGGATCTCGTCTATGGACGAAAAACGGGTTCCTTTCAGGGCTGACTTAATCCTAGGAAACAAAAAGAAGTCAGCTGGGGCGAGGTCAGGACTATAGGGGGGGGTGGGGCAGCGTTGGCACCTGGTGTTTGGCCAGGAACTTGCGGACTCGTAGCGCGTTGTGGCAAGGCGCGTTGTCGTGATGGAGTTGCCAGGTAGCGGAGATGTCCTTTCTTGTCCTGACGACCCTTTTGTGGAGTCTTTCCATCACATCCACGTAGTAGGCAGCGTTAACTGTCTGTTCTTGAGGAACAAACTCCTTATGGACCACTCCTATGCTGTCGAAAAAGACAATGAGCATTGTTTTCACTTTTGATTTGCTCATTCTTGCCTTTTTGGGCTTGGGGGACTGATCAGTGTGCCACTCAGAGCATTGGCGTTTTGTTTCTGGGTCGTATTCAAAAACCCAGGTTTCATCACCAGTGATGACGTTGTCCAAATAATCAGGTTCAATTTCAGCACATTGCAAAAGTTCACTTGAAATTTCCGCTCGGTTGGTCTTTTCGTCTTTTCCGTGACACGGTCGGCGCGCAGAGGTTTACAATAACAGACGTCCTGCCGCTTCCACAGCTCGGAGAGCACTGAAACCGGTTTCGCGGCAAAGCTTAGCGTCCCCCCCACCTACTCCATGTGGCCCGCTCCCATTCCGACTACTAGGAGCGGCGCGGGAAATTCAATTGCATTACTTTCGGAACGTACACTGTATGTCTCTGAGGCATCGTGATGTTTGCTCAAGTCACACTTATCCATTACCTTCAGTTTATAGCAACAACGTGGCCATGATATCGATGATGACATTGAACCTGTAGGCCGACATGGTTCAAATGCTAATCATTTCTAAAGAACACACTAATGTATGTGTCCTGTGAATATGAACGTCCTTTCTCTAGTCTTTCAATGTGTTCCATTTTTTATCAACATGAGTGTATTTTAGCTGTGAGTTTTCAGACTGTCAAAAGAAAACTGCAACAGTGGGGCAGGCTCTGCCAGTCATTTTGTAATACGAACATCCCTTCCCATTTTATAATTATTAAGTTTTTATGTTTTTTCTTCTTCTTCTGCAGTGTTACAGCAGCAAATGCTTAAACTTCTTGGCTTATTTTATGAATTTTAATTTCTCACTTAACTTTTTATAAGAAAGCCAGAGATTTTAAACACCTTAAAACCTACGACGTATTTTAACCCTTTATTTGGGATCTTGTGTATCTTTTTCCTCTGTTTTGAAGAGGAGGAGAAATGAGATCTCTTTTAATTTCAAATATAGCTTTTACTGCTTCCTCTTGTAGCTTGTTAATCAGTAAGTATACATTCCAATGTTTTTTGATGTATTGAGGAGTTTACTTTCCTAAGCCAATAGCATTCGTGGTTCTGTGCCACTGGTGAAAAACATTCCCCATTTCAATTGGTATTCTGTAATTTTCCATCTATTGATTGGCAGACTATGTGGTCAATTTCCTGACCTTTTCTCCTCTGGGCACTTGCTCCATTATTAACACCTACACTTCATCAACACTGTTTCTTGGAAGATGTCACAGTGCAACACATATGTGACAAAACAGCCAGGCTTCTTTTTAGTCCCTCAGTTAATCCCAGTTCTTGTATTTTCTTCCACAAACATTGGTTGAAGTGAAAAATTGCAAATAGAAAGGGATGTTTAGGGGAACACTGTTTTCATAGCTTTAATTATAGCAATTTCAAAGTCTATCTCTGCAGTTTTCAGTGACATCCAAACAGCTTGTTTTTCAATCCAGAAAAA
This sequence comes from Schistocerca gregaria, assembly GCF_023897955.1. Lineage (NCBI taxonomy): Eukaryota > Metazoa > Arthropoda > Insecta > Orthoptera > Acrididae > Schistocerca > Schistocerca gregaria. The sequence goes on from NC_064923.1 coordinate 505,180,930, forward strand.
GTTTTTCATGTGTGTTTTGACTGTAGTCTGAGGGCAATGCAAATAAATCAGGAAATAACCTTTGTCTATTCTTCTGTGCTTCCAGTGTCAAAGTGTATGGTGTATAATTGTTTGAACTGTCATTACCCCGTACAGAAGAACAGTCTCATTTTCACAGCTGAACACCAGAATTCTTTTGTCAGAAGCAGACTCGTTGTCAATTTTCAAAAAACAATTACCTTCAGTTAATTTCAAAATGTCTTTGCTGAGTTGAGTCTCCGATCTTCTACCAGGGTTCTGATTCCTCCCAATAACTGTCCTCCTTGCTTTTCATGGAATTATCATAATGTGTCATACTTGTGACAAAATCTAAACCTTTGTCTTTCAAAATCTTGGAATTCAAAATCTGGAAAACAGGTATTGTCTTTTCTTCAAAAACTCTTTTCCTGTAGTTACACATTCATTTCGTAATCTGCACATCTACTATGTCAGGTCGGCAAGAATGTTGCTGATCAGCAGTGATTCTATCATTTGCAATTTTAAACAGCTTCAGCACTTACTCCGCTCAGAATTCATGAACGACCAGTTTGTAGACTCATCACGTTTTCTGTGCACTTGGTAGCGATGACCATTCTTGAGAAAATTTCCATGTGAAACTATATCAGCATGAAGGCTGTCAGTGAGGGCACTGCCTGACTGACGTGATAACACATCTGCTGCTGGCAGATGACAGGCATAAAACAGCCATGGGAGAGGTCCTGGTCGAAAAGCGTATTATGTAGAACTGATAATCAGAAGTCCCACAATACCTGTGGCACTGCAGCACCTATAAAAGGGATGGAAACACTACAGTCCAAAAGGGGAAGTCCCATAGTGCCCGCGGCACTGCAGTATCTACAAAATGGCCAGAAACACCATGGTTGGGAAGCCCACTTAGCTGGATGTGGGAAGGAAGCCAAACATGTATTATTAAATTTTTATAAAATCAGTGTATAATTTAAGCTTGCGTGTGGATTCATGATGTATAGATCAACCAGCTCATCATGCCTGCAGGTATTGGATGTAATTCAGTATGAATGAATTACTCTAGCCGCATGAGTATTTAGGACCAGCCCCATTCCCAGAAGCTACATGGAGGCCAGCGAGCTACCGTTTCTCAGTTGTCAGCAATTGCACATTATGTAACAAGCATATAAAATTCATAGCCTACTGTTGTGGTACACAACACAAAAGAACACATGTATTTTAATCTGTTTATTTGGTACAACACATGAAGGCAGAACATAAAATAACTTGAAATTGCTTGGAGACGATACAAGGTCAGTAGCTTAACAATGTCCAAATCTTGAGGGATGCACGATGATTAGCAGTTGACAGCATGGTGTAAATTGAGTTCTGGAGGCTTGTGTTGGTATATGTACAGCCAAGTGTAGATATCACTGAGATTGGTGGTGCAAGTTTTGAGTTAGCACATGCAACCAGTGTTGTAGATTCGCGCCAGACAGTGGAGCTGCTGGCATCGATCCCTGCATTTGCAGCATCTGAGTCTTAGCTCAGTTCATTGAGTAACATCTGCGGTGTGCTGGCATAGCCAGTTGCCCCTTGGCTGTTGCAGCATATGGATCAGAGTGAGACTGACAACGAATAGTAGTGGTAACTGTGGGTTTAGCACACCTGCCAATGGCATTTGCATTCCACACCAGTGCTCAACTGGCCATGGAGTCATTTTTCAGTGATAGAGCTGACTTTAAATTCAATAATGGGTTTCGTGAATATTAAGCTTTTATTCCAAGGTTGTAGTAAAACTCCCTTTTGGATTTTTAGGAAGAGACTAAATTGTTTTGAATCTGGTGAATTTTTAAGAAAGGGAGTACCCTAAACTTGATTTTTTGGTCGTACTATAATATTTTAACTGAATGGAACAATTTTAACTCTGTGAACACAGGCAGGTTAAAACTGTTTGACTTTCTTGGCCTCTCGCTGTCTTGCCATTCTTTAGGCTCCTCAGCAAATGTACCCAACAGATAGAATGGTCCAGAACATTGAAATACTCCCTTATCCTGTTACAACAGCAAGGGACGATACTAGAGCACATGCAGATAAGAGGAAATGGGCAAGCTGATGTTCCGGCCAAGGATTCGTGAAGGGCTGATAAGAGTTGAATGTGATATTCCACTGTGGTCTGTGGTCTCTTTGGCCGGCCGCGGTGGTCTCGTGGTTCTAGGTGCGCCGTCCGGAACCGTGCGACTGCTACGGTCGCAGGTTCGAATCCTGCCTCGGGCATGGATGTGTGTGATGTCCTTAGGTTAGTTAGGTTTAAGTAGTTCTAAGTTCTAGGGGACTGATGACCACAGCAGTTGAATCCCATAGTGCTCAGAGCCATTTGAACCCTTTTTTTGTGGTCTCCTTTTTGAATAAGGTTCTCTTGTCAATGTGAACAGGAGGGTTACAGGTGAGTGGGAGGCTGCAGATGGTGCAAGTAGTATTGTAATGTTGCACAAACTCAGTATAAGAATTCCTACTAACCAACTTTTACTTTGCTTCCACATAAAGGAATATACAAAGGAATTGAGTGATGTAGTAATGAGTACAAACACACATAACCAAGGATTAAACTAAGGCACAATATAACAGTGAAGTACAAATTTACCACATAAAAAACATTAAAATGACCAAGGGCCCAGTGCGTCGGCTTATATAAGGCTATTTTGCACATGTCACAGCACTTGGTGCACCATCTGTGTTGATGTGAGGCAGCCCCTTTAGGCTGGCTGTGGAGGTGCTCACTGTTTAATTATGTGTGCTCACTCTACAGGGTTATAACACTCCTTCCCCCTTGGTGGAAAAATGTTCACCATGATGATGCCTATGTCTTCATCAGAAGAGTACGACTGCCAGAGCAGGTGTTGTGCTATCACAGGACTATACGGTGCGGAATGGCACAGGCGTGGGCAGTTGTGCGTGGACAGGTGCGATGCTTACTCCCCTGCAAGAGGTTGGTAGGAGGCACCAATGGTAGAGGTACTGCATCAATGTCTACATCCAGGCTGGCAGTCAGCGATGGAGGCAGCAGAGAAGACAAAGGCAGCGGCAGCAGCAGCGGTGGTTAAGGGGCTGTGGAGGTAGAGGCTAACTACTTCACCAGGTGGTGGTTGCACCCGATACTGAAGCTGGAGGGGGTGCAGACCATGCTGCGGGGCCCAGCGTGGACATTGGAGGTGGCTACGGCAGTGATGGGGCTATGGCATGTGGTTGGTCAGAGTGGATTGAGCGGATAGTAGTGTCGTGACTCCAAGCCATTGGAGATACACACACAGGAGGTGTCAGGTTTGACAATGGTAAATAACTGCTGCTATCCACTTAGAACACAGGCCAAACCTAAAGTCCCAAGTAGCAGAAACTTAATGGAACTGCTGAGAGACGGATGCCAGCAGGAGGCCAGGTGGCAGCCTGAGCCGATGAAGCAGCGTGCGGGGCCTGCAGCAGTGAAGCAGCTCTGCCTTGCTACTATTGTAACCGGAGTGTACCCATATGAACTCAAGAACCTATCGAGAGCTTCCTCAGGAGAAGATTGTGCGATATATCTTTTCATCTGAGTTTTGAAAGTATGGGCCAGCCACAACACCTTTGGACTGAGGATGAAAAGGGGGACCATAACATGCCTGATGTCACCCTTTGTGCAAAAATTCAAAATCCTGCGACACAAATTATGGCTTGTCAGTCACAAGCATACTTCCAAGAAAAAAATCTTTGCGAGGGTCATGAGCTGTAGCTGCTGTGGATGTGGATGGGCAACAAATGATATAAGGAAATTATGAGAAAGCATCAACTATTACAAGCCAAAAGGAGTTAAGGAAAGGACCTGCAAAATTCTGATCAGATGCTGGATTGGGGTCAATCGGCAACTGAGAAAGAGTGTCAACGTTAGTGTGTTGTGCTGTGGGTTGGAAGTGAATCTTGTAGTTTTAGCATTAGAAAAGCAGAACCCAGCATTGCAGATTATGGGCTACTTTGCCCGGTAGATATGCTGAAGGATGGAAATGAGAAACAAGAGGTTTATGATCATTAATCTCATGACATTTAGGACTTTATAAGAAAACATGGAATTGTTTTAATGTGTACACAATAGTTGCAAGTTAATTCAGGGTTTTGGAAGCGTACACAATAGGGCGTTTGGAACTGTCCATGTATTTGTGCACAAGAATGGCCCCATGCTATACTGGAAGTTGTCTGTGGCAAAACAAGATGTTGGCATGGTTGAAAGATAACCAAGCAAGGGGCTAAGTGTAATTTTGACATCAACAGCATCAAAGCACACTTGCAGGTACGCGACTAGTGAAAAGGAACACTTTTACCTAAGAGGGGGCTGAACTCTGCAGCGACATGGGGAGGAAACTAATGGCAGTATGGAATCTTACCAAGACAGGCATGCAAGTTTTTGAGGTTATTAGGATGCAGCAAAGCTGCAATGGTATTGACATGCTGGTGTCAAGCCTTCATGCCAGCATGCTAGACTACAAAACCAAGACAGATGATAGACGGCTGAAAAAAACTGTGATTTCAACCTGGCAGCCTGCAGCACCGCCAACAGCCCACAAAGATTTCACAGGTATTCATCTGTTACGGATCTGGAGACAACAATATCATCCAGGTAATCAATGCACCCCAGCAGAGGCCGTGAGTTTCGTAAAAAATCATAGGAAAATGGCGGGAGCGCTAGTGTCACTGAATGGCAGGCACTGGTATTGGTCTATCCCAAAGGGGAAAATCACTACGAGGATAATTTTAGAATTGTCATCCAGAGGCAGTTTCAAATAGACTCCTGCAAAGTCTATTTTGCAAAAATATTGGTGTCCAGAAAGCCGTGCCATGAGTTCAACCTGATGGAGTAAGGGATATGTGTCAATAATATACTGTGAATTTACAGACTTCTTAAAATCACCACAGAGCCAAAGGTTGCAGTTAGATTTGTTTTATAATTCCCACTGGAGTAGACCACGCACTAGAGGAGACAGATATGACAGCACCCAAGTAAGCAAGTCGATTGAGTTCTGATTTGAATTGTTCCTGCAAAGCTATTGGATGGGACGATCACAAAAAAAAAAAAAAATGGGTTGTACCATTGGTTTCATTGGGATGTGAGTTATGAAATAAGTAGCACACCTAAAACTTCTGGAAAGAGTGAGGAAAACTCCAGGCAGTGTGTGTTTAGTTGTTTTTACAGAAATTGATCCAGTAACAGATACACTTTCTCTGAAATGGATAATACAAAAATTTTGAAGGCAGCTAACCGAAATAAGTTTTCAGTGTTGGCATCATCCACCACTGAAAAGGTCAAAGACTGACCAACTGGTTTATACACTATGGAAGTAGAAAACTGTCCCAATATGGGTGTGTGGTGTTTGTTGTAACTCACCAACCAACAAGGGACAATGCCAGTCTGAGAATTTTACAAAGTCACTAGCGTACCTGTATCCACTTCCATTTTTAATCTGATCTTCTCTATTAGGCACCAAGTGTAATGTAGCATCACAAACCATTGGCTCAGCATATGAGTTCCGGTGAGCTTCAGCAGCAAACTGGCAGTAATGACTAAGCCTGTGAAGTTCTGCTGCCCGAGCTCTGTATGGCTGTTGCAGCCACTTTTGACAGTGGTAGAACTCAACAAAAGAAGCAATAACATGAGTGCATTTGCAGTGATACATACAGAGCATCTGACACACTTCATCCAAAGAGAGACTGGCAGGTTCCTGAAGAGGAGCTAGCAAACACAAAAGGTGATAAACACGAGGAGCAATCTTTGACAGTAAGAAAGCTTTATGCACATTGGGTTTGATTACACCAAAAGCTTAGAAATGTTGCGAAAGAGTTTTTCATATACTTTCCAATCTCTTCAGAATCATCATATGGGGAAGATGGTGGGGGTTGCGTCAGTGGCGGTTAACCCTGCCGTGTCAACATTACTGCCAAATTGTGTATTACCATGGGGAGAGCCTGATGCTAGTTGGTTAAAGCTCGCTGCTGTTCAACAAGAGATTTAAGAATTTGTTCCTCTGACATATTGACCATTGTGAAACTTGAAATGAAACACCCAGAGAAGAATACCATACTCATTGCCAAAAGTATTGTAACATTGCACAAAAAGAATATCAAACTTCTCACCAACCAGCTTTTATTCCCCTTCCATATGAAAGAATATACTAAGGCACTGAATGACGTAGTAATCAGTACAAACACATGTAACCAAGGAGTACATTAATGCACAGTCTAACTGTGAAGTATATATTTGTCATCTAAACCTTAAAGTGACCAAGGGCCTGGTGCACTGGCTTCTCTAAGGTTGTTTTGGACATGGCACAGCATTTGCTGTGCCATGTGTGCTGATGAGATGCAGCCTCTTTAGGCCATCTGTGGAGGTGTGTGCTGTTTAATTATGCATGCTCACTGTATAGGATTACAAGTAGTAGTTATTAGGTTGTGGTGTTCCTCCTTCCACTTACAAAGGCAGGATAAAGTGACGGTTTTCCATCTCCTTATAGGTTGTGGCCCTTGTCACGGATGGCTTTTTACTCTGTCAGGATATCCCATCCATGTCTGGTGGCTGTGGAGCACAAATTCCAGTTTACCACATTTTAACTGAGTGGATTTGGTGTTCTGATGTGAGAGCAGTAGTAAATTTAACAGTTTTGGTCTGATGGCTGTAAAACATAGACCTGATTGGCTTACCTGAAAACCTGCCACTTGTAATTTCACAGGCATGTTTTCTCAGTGTTGCCCTTCATTCCTGGGCATACTTCCATGTTTCCTGAGTGATTGAGGTTATCATTATAGACTACAGTTCAATTATTAATTGCTGGATAGTATGAGAAAGCTGTGGAAGCTTGCATTTCTTCTTTTTCTCTCCAGTATACTATTTCTGCACTACATGTGTTTAGTTACAGTAGTATGGTTAGGCAAGCTTTGACTGATAATGGTATTCCTCTGAATTATCATATGATTTTGAATATATTTAGCATTATTTTTCTTTGGAAAAAGGTGGTGTTAGTTGTTGTTTCATACAGACCCATTGCTCTTCTGATCCTGTCTGGCGTGTCTATGGCCTGGGAATGAGCACCCCACACTCGATTAGACCAGAGTAGTAGACTGACTGAGTTTGAACAAAGACCAGTGAGTTATAATACTTATAAGAGTACAATCTGACTCCCAATATAGGGAGTTCCCCCTGCAAAATGTCAGTTGTCGCTTCGAAGGATTGCTGAGCTGTCCAGAGGATTGCAGTGTCTGAGTCAGAGTGGGCAATGTAATATACTTTCTAGTAATGATGTTGTATTGGTTGCTAAATGTAAAAAAAAATATTTGTCACATGTTGAGTGAAAGACCAATGAATTGTTAGTTTTTCTCTGAACTGAACCTTGATTTATATCCTACATGTTATTTAAACAGCAAAGCAAAAATCTGATGGCAAAATAATGCGAGTGATACTATGTTACTGTGAATTCTTGTCACTTTCCACTCAGTAACTGAGATTAATGAATTTGCGTTATACTGAAAGAAGTCATAACCTCTGTAACATTTTTAAATGCATGTGTAAATGACAGATTTGATATTGGTAAGAACTCTGAAGCCAAATGTAATGGACTCCAGCAGTTTCGTTATTAAATTAAAACAATATAATGTGGTGGCAGTTTGCTTATATTTACACTGCTGAATGTCAGTACTTGTCCAAATACAAGACAAGAGTAGTCTTGAATGAAGGTGGTTTACTCCTTTTACTGGTATAATTTCCACTAAAGGCAGATGGTGGCCAGCAGTTTTAAAACTTGGGTACATTACTCTTTGGAAAGTGGCGATATCAGCTATTCCTACTAAGCAAGTACCCAGTTTCATTATTTACGTGACACTACAGCAGCTGAACCTGGCTAGGCATTCTTACTAAAAGTGTGGAAAGAAGTGGGTGGCTACCACGCTACAGTTTCTTTTGACAGGCATGGTATGGATCTTTGTGTAAAAGATTTCAGAGCAAAAATTTTCCACCACTCTGATCTCTTGTGACAGAAAATAAAAACTCCTACAGCCATCCTTATGATTTTATTTTATTTTGTTGCTACCAGTTTCGACGCTTCGTTGTGTCATGTCATCTTCAGCCTTTTTTTATGTAGTACAGGTTGATACAATCCCCATACATAACCCATCTCTGGCTGAGGAAGCCATTGAGGCCACATACTGTGAGTGAAGTGGGTGGAAGAAAGAAGAAATTGAGTGAAACGAGAGAAGAGAAAATCATTATGATTGGAATGTGGAACATTCTGAAACTTGTACAGCAAGGCAAATTAGAAACAGAGGGGTAGACAATGGAGATTATAGGTTTAACTACTCAGGGCATGAGAGAGCTGATATTTATGAACTCTGACTACTAATAGGCAAGAGTATGAAGGCAAAAAACTATAAAAGGAAGATATGTAAATGAAATATATGATGTGACTGAAAGAAACAATAAGAGACTTAGTACTCATACAAGTATATCTGCCAGCTAAGCAACATCCCAACGAAGAGGCAGACGAGTGTTCTGAGAAGATAGAAAAACTAGTGAAAGAGAATAAAAGATGGGACCATATATAACTGTTATGAAAGATGCAAATGCAACAATGGGTGAACACAGAGAGGGCTAATGCATTGAGAGTTATGGTCTTGGAAGAAGAAGCAAGAGAGGGCAGAAGTTAGTCAACTTCTGTTTTCTTTGAGCACCACAAAATGTGGTGGTACACTAGGAATGAATGATAAACAGTACCAAATTGGCTATTTAGTAAATAGTTTGAGAATGCAAAATGTTGCCCAGGAGGAGTACTTGCTCGGATCACAATTCAGACAATGGAGAGCTGTGTATTAGACTAAAGAATGTCAAGAAAGCTATGAAAAGAGAAATCCTGTATTTAGAAACATTAAAGTAAGAGGGAAAACCTATGGAAGCACAAGGCTACTTTCTAGAAAAATTTAAAAAAATTAATGTCAGTATCACTGAAAGATGAGAAAACTTAATAATTTAAAGTCGGCAGCAAAACAAATACTAGGAACAGAGAGAGGGTATGGAAAGTGTGGAGAATATATAAAATGATCAATAAAATGGAGGAAAGGAGGACATGTAAAAATTTAACACGGAACAGGTAAAATGAATGTACAAGGTTTTTAGTAATGGATTATGGAGGGGGAGAGAATGACTAAGACAGAAGTGGATTGAGCAGAAATATAATTACATTGAATGATAGAGAGAGATGGCAGTTATGACTTCATTCAGAAAGAAGCAATGGTGTTGATGTGTGGGAAGGAGGGATGAGAGAGATTCATGGACATAGAGACACAGTACATTGATGATGAATGATCCATGTGGATTAAAGGAGAGATGCAAAGAATGTATTCAGTGGTTAAATGAAGGTGAAGGTGGAAAATAGAAAGAATAGTGAATGAAGAAGAGAAAGAAGAAAAGAGCTAAAAGAAGAAAAGAGTATTGGTTGCAGCTCTTAAGATTTACAATGTAAAGGGTAGAGGGACTGATGAGCTGCCAACAGAAATATTAAAAGCCATAGCTGCAGAAGGAGAGGGAGGGCTGTTGAGAATATGCAGGTATATATACTCAAAAGGAGAGTTGTCTAATGACTTCGGACATTCAATTTTGGTGCCCATAAAGAAGAAAAACAACAGAAGCAAATGCAAGGAACATAGAACCTTAAGTTTGGTACCAGGTATGTACTAAGAGTCATAAGAGAGAGGTGAATTGAAAAGAATAGAAAGATTTATGCTACTTTTATTGGGTTGGAAAACATTTTGATAAGTTGAGGTGAGGTAGACTCATTCTCATTCTAAACAAACACAAAATTGATTGGAGAGAAAAAAATTGATTAAGAAGTTATATCACAAGCAAAAAGCTGAGACAGATTTGGCGGAGAACTAACAAAGGGAATGGGAATAGGAAGAGGAGTCAGCCAGTGATGGTGCTTTGTACCTACACTAGCTGTCTAGCTGGAAGGGATTGTAGCAGAGTGGATGGATGGAATGAGATATGTGTGGCAGAAACAAAAGGGTGGAATGTCCTGCTTTACTGATGACGTGGTGGTAGTGGTGAAATGCAAGAAGGTGCTTAGTGAAATAGTGCAAGATCTGATCAGCAGATGTGAAATGTGTGGAATGAAAATAAATAAGGAAAAAAACCAAAAATGTATTGGGAGGAAAAGGAGAGAAGACTAAAACAAATTGCAAAATTCAAGCACTCGAGGAATGTTTAAAGGAAGACTTACAATGTGGCACACAAGCAGTGTCAAAAATAATGATAGCTAAGGAAACATTAAAGAAAAAGACGAAATATGTATTAAGGCCACTGTATAAAAACTGAAGGAAAAGATGAACCACATTCTGTATATGGAGCATAGTTTTACATAGTACAGAGACCTGGAGATTGTAAAAAGATGCGTGTATGGAGGAAACTAGCCTAGATACAGTGCAAGCATAGACAAGAAAAGTGCATGTGCAGGAATTTTTTCTCATACTTCTGAGCAAATAACAAATTCTATGATATAAACATGAAGGAACAAACTAAACTGTATGACCAGCTGAGCGTAAGGGAGCTACGAAGCACGAATATCAATTCTCCTGCCAATATGCTATTGACGTGAAAGGGAGTTGCCCTTGATGAGATGAGTAGTGTGGGTTCAGAGAGGTGAGAAACCAACTGGAAAAGTATGATGAAAAGATACTAATTGCCAGTATATTGAGTGCAAAGTCACACTGTTTGAATTAAAGTGCTTCAAAGTTGCTTATACAAAGTAGAATATTTATTTCATAAATGGTCCTCAGATGTTTTTTGGTCCTCAGATGTCCTATTGTACAAAAGACAAGCCTATTGCTACATTATTAAACAATTTGGTTGTTTCCTAAAAAAAAATTCTGTACACATGCTCTTGATCAAATTTTCCTCTTTTCGTGAACAGTGTTACGAAAAAAGTGTTTCATGGATATACAAGGGTGAGATACGCACCACTTTTAATAAGAAAGTCTACATTCTGCATTAATATAAAGATAATGAATATACCATAAACATTCTAGAAACATGCTGATTCAGAAAACTAATTTCTTTCAAGAAGTTTATCGTGACTGTGGAGCTTATTGCAACTAAAATGTTTTGAGTTACTGTAGCTGAAAATGAGGTAAAAGCAGCCAGGTTTTCAGCATAAATTTAAGTGTGGCAGTGCAAAACACAAATTGTTAATTGGAGATCTGCCTTCTATTTTAGTCAATGATGATGTGAGAATGGATTTACAGTTTATGTATTCGAGCCTAAATAGAAATTGAATTTTCTTTTGAAATTGACAGACTCACAGTAACAGTATTTTGGCTGTTATAAAATATTGTACTTATCACAACAGTAAAATATTACTAATAGAAAAGTTCAATAATGGACCTGTGACTTCTGTTTTACTACAATATTACCTGATGGTAATGTTGGTGGGTGTTGAATAAAATAAAGTATTTACCTGCATGTTTTTGTCTTTCTTTGCTCTCTCTTTATTACTTGGTGTTCCTCATGTCCAAGTTTTGTGAAATTTTAGCACGAGTTTGTTTCCCTAGTTATTACGTTGATTATTTTCATATGCAGATTTTGTTTAGTCAGCTCTCAATAATACTGGAACACTTGTACAATGCAGTAAGCGTGTCACCTGGACAAGACTAGAGGCCCAGTTGGCCTTGCATCTGCAGGAGGTTTCTGGAAACTTACGGTCTAGAATGAGAACGTGAATTGTGGGTATGACTGCATGTTTGACCTCCATAGGAAGTGATTGCCATTCTTGGTCCAGAGCTGCTTTCAGCATGACAGGACTCTGAGAACAAGACCACGTACAGCGACTTGCCTTTAGGCTGCAGCCCAAACATGTCCTGTGAGATTGAGGAGAAAGTACTTTTGTAAATTTCTAAGACCTCCTGTAGACTCACAGTCGTAGCTCATTAGCTGAAAGTCATGAGAATCTTTGTGTTTATCTGAAGATGTATCACCCCAGTTATTGATTTGTAGTGAAATGTAATTCCAAAGCTCTTCCAGGTGATGAGTGGCAAACACATTGCTGGTGATCCCTCATGCATATTTTGAAGCTTTCTGTGCTCAGTCCTTTATGATGATACCATTCCAGTGTTTCTAGCAAGCGCATAATTGCGTATCAATCATTGGTGCCTCTCGTAACTGTTAACTATCCTATACTTAACCTTCTTATAGTTAGAAAATGCAACTCTTTGCTCTTTAAACAAAGAATGAAAAACATATTTGGTCTTGTACAGGTGTTACATCATTATTGTCAAACTGCTATGTGTTTTATTTTCACTTCCTTCTTTTTGGAGCCTGTATTCTAGAGCTCATAATGTGTTTCAGGCAAGTTTTTTTGTCAGCTTGATAGGGGGAGAAGTCCCCAATAAATTTTTTAAAGGATTTGATCACTGATGTATATTGCATTCACATACTGTTTGTTCCATATGGATATAAAGCCAATATTGTAACATGGATTTCATTGGGTGGATATCCAAATAAATTTTAAACAATTAGGTGACTGAAGGTAAAATCTTCAAGGACATAAGGCCACATTATTTTTTTCTTCAAATTTTTCTACTACTTGATTGATGTTTTGGCCCCTCTGCGGGGATATTCTTTAGGATCATGTGGAGTTCATGGTTAGCAGAACACTGTTAGCTGGTAGTGTTCAGATAATGTCAAATTTCAAGAGATTCTAGAGAAGATCTCAGCAGAGGCATCCAAACATCAATTGGTTAAAAAAACTTGAAGTGGAAAATTTGTCATTGATGGTTTTACCTTCAGTGACAGTGGCCACAAAATCCTGCAGACTCACATTAGGTGAAAATGTTGAAAATGAACTTGGGTTATTTTGATTCCGTAACTCTGGACGACCCATTTAGCTGTGAATGTTTTTTCAGATAATTGCAGTAAAGTCTGGCTTAACTAGCTGACGTTTAAACATCATTATTGACCGACTCAATTTTGTAGCTTAAAGCTAGTTTACATGGTGTCATTGACTTGTGCCACATGTTGCATGAAATTAGTGGCACGCAAATGGTTTCATATATGTCTGTAGACATGGCGCTGTCAGTGAGAGCCGTATATTCTTGTGTAAAATGAAAATTTTAGTAGCTGTGTGTGTTGTGGTGGAGTTAATGCTTATTTGCGTAAGACTGCTACATAAGACAAAAGATAAAAAAAATAAGAAACTTGTTTGGGGCTGGTGACTGAATCAAGAAAAGACGTCAGCTCAGTTGCTCAGTGACCTAAAAGTTATTTGAAACATCTTAGGACGTTACCAGACCAGTCCATGTTTTTGTTTAAAATACATTTAACAATCAATAAAGAAAAAGAGAAGTTACTGTAATGTGTAAAAAGAATGTGGAAGTGGAGTTCATCAGCCAAGGACATGGAGAAGCATAATTGCTGGGGGGGGGGGGGGGGGGGGGGGGCAGGCTGATACATGCACAGCTGCAAGCTGGCAGCAATAATTATTTGAAACAGGTTGCATTAGGAAGAGAATGGTTTTCCACCTACTTGCTTACAGATGGAGCTGTACCTTGACAAAATTTAAGAGTTTAAAAATATATACAAATACTACAAATTTTGCACTACAGATTGTGAATGTGTAGCACTGATATAACTTTTTCAATAAATGAACATTGAATAAAGAATTCAGCTTGGCAGATTTGTGTATCCTTTCCACCTGTACACAGTTTCCCTCAAAAAATGAACCAGCCAACTTGAACCATGGGATTTTTGTCTTGTAGTCGTGGACTATTCCACTGCTAGATATTTTGCGTGCCTGTATTTTTCTTAGTTCATTTGTACAATATTCCTAATTGAATGTATTATGCCCTGTAGCACAGACATCACCAGTCCTTCAACCTTCAGATAGCATAGCATAGGATGGTCTCAAGTGCAGCAACACGTCGCTGCCTGTTTTTGTAGTCAACATAATTGAAATCTCCCGAACACCTACGCATAGCAAAGATGTCCAGGAAGTCAAGAATTTCTTCCTCTCCCCCTTTCATATTTCAATTTGTTTACTCTATACTGACACACCCCACCTCAAAACCTGTGCAAGTAGTGTCGCCAAAGTTGGAATGAGATGAAACTGCTTAGTTTCATCAGTAAGTTGCACAAACGTGTTCAGCGTGTGTGCAATGGTCAGGCAGTGTAGTCACATGTAACCTAGTGTCTTAGTGCAAACTAGACTATGGATAACACCATTTTAGAAGCTTTTGCTGTGTAGTAGTTATAATATTTCAACAGTGGCAGTTTGCTGTGTACATCAGCATTCCTGCTGTGCGTGTTCTTCGTTGAAACGAAAAGAAAGCTTTTCTGTAATTTGTGCTTTTGTCATTTACAATGTGCAACAAAATTAAGAGATCAGTTTTTTTGAAACTGCAGAAATGTTCGATTCTAATATGTGAGTTCAAAATTTAGCTCAAAGGTGCACACAACCTCCCTTTGTAACAGTGCAAAAGCATGGCACCCAGTGACATCACTCATGAGCTCAGCGATGCTTCAAACACCAAGGTGTCAACACATGCAAAAAAAGGCCACAGCTCAGAAGTTCATGTATGCTTTAAGGTGAGTTAATGATGTCACATTGACACTAAATTTTACCACATTTATGCCCAGTGCCACCATGGATGTGTCATAAGATGGGAAGGTCACTACACTCCCTCTTACCCATATTTCACTCCTCCTTTTGATGCCTCTGTGATGGAGATCAGAACCATGACACCCAGCATTGAAATGATGCGATATTCTTATCGATAGCTGAGAAAAACATTTCAGATGTACTGCAACTATACTGCTAGTGTAAAGACACAGTCAATGCCTCCTCTGCACGATAGCAGTGGAGATACTATTGAAGACAGTGCTGCCAAAGCAAAGTTACTAAAAACAGCCTTCTGAAACGCCTTCACAAAAGAAGACTAAGTAAATATTCCAGAATTCGAATCAAGAACCGCTGCCAACACGAGTAACATAGAAGTAGATATCTTCGGAGTAGTGACGCAACTTAAATCACTTAATAAAAGCAAATCTTCTGGTCCAGACTGTATACCAGTTAGATTCCTTTCAGACTATGCTGATGTAATAGCTCCATACTTCACAATCATGTACAACCTTTTGCTCAACGAGAGACCCATACACAAAGGCTGGAAAGCTGCAACAGCTCTCACCAGTATTCAAGAAAGATAGTGGGAGTAGTCCACTAAATTACAGGCCCATACAATTAACGTTGATATGCAACAGGATTTTGGAACATATATTGTGTGCAAACATTATGAGTTACTTCGAAGAAAACTGTCTATTGACACACAGTCAACATGGGCTTAGGAAACATCGTTCTTGTGAAACACAACTAGCTCTTTACTCACACGAAATGTTGAGTGCTATCAACAGGGATTTTCAGTTGATTCCGTATTTCTGGATTTCCAGGAGGCTTTCAGCATTGTACAACACAAGCAGCTTGTAGTGAAATTGCGTGCCTGTGGAATATCGTCTCAGTAATGGGACTGGATTTGTGGTTTCCTGTCAGAGAGGTCACAGTCCGTAGTAATTGACAGAAAGTCATCGAATAAAACAGAAGTGATTTCTGACATTCTCCAAGGTACTGTTATAGGCCTTTGCTGTTCCTTATCTATATAAACGATTGAGGGGACAATCTGAGCAGCTGTCTTAGATTGTTTGCAGGTGATGCTGTCATTTATCAACTAGTAAAGTCAGCAGAAGATCAAAACCAATTACAAAATGATTTAGAAAAGATGTATGTATGGCATGAAAATTGGCAACTGATCCTAAATGATGAAAAGTGTGAGGTCATCTATATGAGTGCTAAAAGAAATCCATTAAAATTCATTTACATGATAAATCAGTCAAATCAAAAGGCCGTAAATTAAACTAAATACCTAGGAATTACAATTATCAACAACTTAAATTGGAAGGAACACATAGAAAACATTGTGGGGAAGGTTAATGAAAGACTATGTTTTATTGACAGTTAGGAAAGATAACAGATCTACTAAGGTGACTGCCTGCACTACTCTTGTCCATCCTCATTTAAAATACTGCTGCGGAGTGTGGGATCCTTACCAGTTAGGATTGATGGAGTACACCAAAAAGGTTCAGAGAAGGGCAGCATGTTTTGTATTATTGCAAAAGAGGGTAGAGAGTGTAACTGAAATGATGCAGGATTTGGGATGGACATCATTAAAACAAAGAAGTGTTTTGTTGCTGCAGAATCTTCTCACAAAATTCCTCAGAGTGTGAAAATATTTTGTTGACGCTGAGCTATATAGGGAGAAATGTTCACCATGATAAAACAAGGGAAATCGGACCTCATACGGAAAGATAGAAGTGTTTGTTCTTTCAGCACACTATATGAGATTGGAATAAGAATAAATTGTGAAAGCACTTAAATGTGATTTGCAGAGTATCCACGTAGATGTAGAATTGGCATGAAAGTTCTTGATAACGTTTGACACTTCTACCAACTGTTGGACATTTCAACCCTACTTTAAGGATATCATGGGACTGCATCATCATTGAACATGAGCTGACCTCTTTGGGGTATACTGCGACCACAAATTTTGCTCTGGTATATGGATTAGAGCCACTAGGGTCTGTTGAAATAATTAAATGAAATTTGAATGTGATATAAAGCAGAAAGATCACTCAATTCAGCAACACCCTTGGTGGTACCCACATTCCTCAGTTGAGCACATTATGTATGTACCTGTTAGAAACTTCAGACACATTCAGTCTCTTTGTTGCTCAAGCACTTCAGGGTTAGGCAGCCCCTTTGAAACCCTTTAGGTGGGATGTACCTGCCTTTAGGCACTGAAGCAGTCATGAGGTTGAAAGTGTGTCCCAAGTTTCTGAGAGGTACATTTGTAACATGCTTAACAAAGGCTTGCGAGTAACTCCAAGGGTAATGCTGAACTTGGGGGGGGGGGTCTCAGATGAACCCTTTGCCATTTTATTCATGCTTGTGTTAATATTGCAGCTTCCCATGATCACGCCACAGGAGGGTGTGAAAAAGTAAAGATGAAAAGTGCAAATACACATTTCTGCTTTGCATCACATTTAAATTTCATTAAATGGATTTGGAAGGTCCCTAGTGGCTCCACACTGTACACTGGAGCAAGAATTGTGGTGACACTACACTTCAAAGGGATCAGAGCACATTCAGTGGGGTAGTGGCTCCACAATGTTGTTACAGTAGGTTTGAAATGTCTTGGCGTGGCATCAGTGTCGAACCTTGTGAAAACATTGTCCTGCTCCTCATCTCGCTGCCAACTGTTAATATTGGCTGTTAATTTGTGGGCATTAAAGCCCTACAGGAAGGGATGGTTTCATTGACACCCTTTACATCACCCTCTATGGTCTTTTTGTGTCAGTTCTGAGCAGCAGTGCATCCAAAATGTTTTCATTTGCCTCGTGGTGGTGGCCTCCATCACAGAGGTGTCAAAAGAGGGACGAATTGCAGATAAGAGCGCATGTGATGACCTTCCCATTGTGTGTGACGTGTCCATGGTCGTGTTGCACTGAATTGTGGTAAAATTTCGTTCCAGTGTGATACCATTAACCCACTTTATAGCTCCCATAAATATCTTGGCTGTGGCTCTCTCTCTCTCTCTCTCTCTCTCTCTCTCTCTCTCTCTCTCTCTCTCTCTCTCTCTCTCTCTCTCTCTCTCTCTCTCTCTCTCTCTTTTGCATGTTCGACTCCTAGTTGTTTGAAGTGTTGCTGAGCTGGAGGGTGACATCGCAGGTTATCATGCTTTTGCATCATTACAGAGGAAGGATGTTGGCACCTTTGAGCCAAATTTCAAACTTATGCGTCAGAATGCAAGAAAATTCTGGCGTTTCAAAAAAGTTATCATTTAATTTTGTTGCACAATGTAGTTGTATGTAGACTCAACACTGGTGAACATAGAACACGAGGAACAAGAAAGGACAAGTTCACTCTAAGTACTCAATACAATAATGTAGGACTAGAATATAGGGTTGTAAAAACATTGAAGTGTATCATACGCATGTGAAATTTTGAGATTTATGTCTTAACATTTAAAACACAGTCAACCAGAAGTATCTGATATAAGAAATAAAAAGATTTCTTTTTTTAAATTTTGAAACAGAATTTGATTTTTCATTATTTAAAAATACGCTATACCTGTCCATTATCTGATATATTGCTGGTGTGAGATGGAGAGCCCATTCACTCTGAATATAGCAGTGGAGCTCAGAAAGAAGGTATTTGTCAACCGACAGAAAATAATGTTCAGGAGTGGGATCAGAATGTGATCCACTTCGCTGCTGACGCATTTGTACTGAAACCGTCAGACTTTTTCAGAAGGTAACTTGTTACATGTTGAAATGAGGGTTGACATACTGCAATAAGGGCAGGTGCAAGAGGTTGGAGTGAACTAGCTGCAGAGAATCATTCAGCTTTTTGAAAGATGGTGAAAGGTTATCATGATATTGTGTGGCAACTAATTAAAAATGATACAGTAGTTCTTGATCTTTGCAAGTCATACCAAAAAGGAAAAACAGCAAAACATCACAAGTGACGGGAGTATATAGGCTGGTGGAAATGAGTGGGTTTTTCAGCATCTGGGGAAATAAGAGCAAGGACACACAGAAGTACTGAATGCTTAGAAAGTATACTGAAATGTAGATTGTGAAATGTAAGAAAAATAGCACTTTGGAATGTTGACAGAAAAGTGAGACAATGCATTTGCTTGGTGAAAGCAGTGAAGAACTGAGAAAAAACAGATAGAAGTGGAGGGGGAAGTAACGAATCTAATTCTAAAATTTGAATATATGTGTGAATTCTAAAATTTGAATATATGTGTGTGGGTGTGGAGGGGGGTGGGCAGGGGTGGAGAGACCAAAACTTGACTCCACTAAAGAGGTTCAAATGGATGTAAGTTGTAATTATGCAGAAATGTTGTGCAGGATAGACTAGTGTCGAAGCTGCATCAAAGACAGTCTTTAAACTAAAGAGCTTGACAGTATGTAAAGTTACTTAAATGCAGTTAAAATCACATTTTTTATGTCTTCATTTTCTGTACACATAACAAAGAATGTTCATCGGTACATTAATTATGGGCTTCTAGTTGTGTAAATTTGCTATCAGTTCAGTTATTATGTTATATAAAACTTATTTTGCAGGTTTAGAACCAACGGTGCAGCACTGTTTGACAGACTTTTTACGCTTGGTTTCATTTGATGACAAACTCTTGGCTGATGTTTGTGTATTCTTGAATCGTCATCCAAAATGTTTACCATGTGAAGAGGAGTTGAAAAAGTTTTGCGAAACGATAGTAGCATGCCTTTCATCCTTTGCAACACCTGCTGCTAAATGTGAAGCAATTCGCCAGTTTCATGAAAATGTTTCAAAAATTGGAGAATTTCTAACTGATGCTTTGAAAAAGCGGCAGAGAAAAGAAATTATTTATTGTTGCCTGAAGATAGTTTATACAGCTATAGCTAATAAAGGTATGTACAGATTTTATAATTATTGTTAATCAATTTCTGTAAACATGTGACATTTCTGAGAGTTGTTTTGTTTTGTATGAAGATACATACACACAGCATTCCAAGCTAGCAGTTTAAAAAAAACTAAATTCTGTTCAGATAAGTGTAATTACATGGTAAATTTGAAAAATAAAGTACAGTTCTCATGGAATATTAAGATTGCTGTCAGTGGACTTGTGAGGATAATGCTATAGTAAGAACATAGCTGATTTATGGAACATAGTACTTTATAGTATGATATGATGAAGTACAGGTTGTGCGTAGCACTGAACACATTTACTGGACAATAGTAATAAAGTTTACAGATTTGGCTGAGCACTTGGTTTCTGATCACTTAAATAATACTGCTTCTTCGGCAGTGTGTGCCACGTGGCTGACCCAGGCAACCTCTGTAAGCGGGCTTGTGAACTGTATGGATGTGTGATCCTGCAAATCATGCGTGGCATGAGTGAAAGTACATATCACCTCCCTTCAAGAGGGTGGGAACCCATATATGTACGTGAAAACACTAGGCACAGAAAAAAATTGTGGTCCAGAGAAGAAACGTGCTACAGAAAATAGCACTGGTACTGTGGGAAAAAAAGCACTAGTCCCACAAGGGACTGAGATTACGAGTCATAGAAAACACCAATGATGGCGCTGACATCCTTTTCACTGCCCAGTGGTGGTGACTGCCACAGCATATGACGGGCAGTCACTGGTGAGTAGGGGCGGAAGTGATAAGGGGGAGGTTTGGTGTGCCGGCCTTCTCTTGTGAGAGGCCATAGGGCTGGACTGGGAATGGCATCTGTATAGTGGCATCTGCATTGATGTTGCCAGTCAATGTCTGAGGTGTTTGCGAGTCTGTAGGAGATGACAACCACACAGGAACCAGTAACGGAGGTGGCGGTGGCTTCAGTGTCAGGTGTAGTGGGGGCTGCACCAGAGATGGCAATCGAGGAGTGGGGGTGGAGGCAGGAACACCAGATAGCAATTTGCCAGGCAACAACCTCCTCTGTGGTGAGAACCAGACCATCTGAGATACAGGAAGAGGCATTGGTGGTGGTGGGGGCAGTGGACACTTGATGGCGGCAGTAACTCAGGTCAGCCAGAAGCCAAAACCAGCAGCCCAGACAGGCGTACTTGGCTGGAACTATCATAGAGCTGGTGACGCAAGTGGATGCAGCATTGGATGCATCAGGTGAAGAAGGGTCTGCAGTTGGCATCCATGTAGCAGCTCCACTAGGCTCTTGTCACCCACTGAAGTGAAACTGTATGAACTCAAAAAACAGTCTAAAGCAGCTTCAGGGGACCTGCCAAATACATACTTCCGCATCTGAGTAGTAAATGTCCAAACCATGTGTTCAGCCTCACAATTAGATTGAGGATAAAACGGGGTGCTAAGAGATGGTGAACACCACTAGTCTGCCAAAAGATGCAAATTTGAGAGAAACCAAGTGGGGGTCATTATTGGTAACCATAGTATACGGAAGTCTCTAAATTGCAAAAATCTTAGGACCAAAATAGTGGCTATTGCAGATGTGGACGATCAATGTGCCACATGGAGAAACTTGGAATAGGCAGCCACTACAGTAAGCCAATAATGACTTAGGAAGGGCTCAACAAAATCAAGATGTATATGCTGCCAGAGGTGCTGCAGTGTTTGCCAGGGGGAGAAGGGTGCCCGTGGGCTACCTGATGCTGAACATAGTTAGTGCAAGCAGCAATAAGCCATGTAATATCCCCCTTTATGCCCAGGTAATACACATGCTGGTGGGACAAAGCTTTGGTGTGAGAGGTCCCCATATCATCATGCAGAATCCGTGGCACAGTATGGCGTAAGGAAGTGGGAATCACAACCTGGGGAGCAGCATTCCCTGTAGCAAACAAAAGAACCCCATCAAATAGAGAAAAAAAAGTTCTGTAAATAGAAGCAATTACACACGAGATCCAAGGCACGGTCCAGGGCTTTTTCTGGCCAACAGTGCTGCACAAAAAGAGATGACCTGATTAAGTGCAGGATCCATGGCAATAGCCGTTGTTGTCATGGCACTAGTGATGGGAAAACCACCAACTGCATTCTGGTTCTCAATATCTAAATAGAAGCAAAGCAAGTTGTCCGATCGAACACCAGATCCGGCATTGGCATGTTGTGCTATCAGCTAGTAATGGATCAGATAATGATAACAGGAGAGGAAGAGTGCCCACTGCTGCAAATGATGCAGTGCCTAGTCTGTCATGGAAGCTGGATAGTTAAAAAAAGCAACCAACAGCTTGTGATCTGTGATTAACTGGAGCTTAGAATTAAACAAGAAGATGTGAAATTTCTTGAGGCGAACACAATCGCTAATGTCTACTTTTCAGTCTGAGAATACTGCTTCTGAAAGTTGAAGTTAAAGTCTTAGAAGTGTAAGCAATGGGTTGTTCAGACCCGTTCGTGTGTTTGTCTTCCAATATCACACCGAGACTCTCAGATGCTGACCTGTCTGACCAGTAAAAACTTAAGACAGTACGCAACTTGACCTAGAAACACCTACAGTTCCCTAATGGGGGTTGGCTGCAGCAAAGCTGCAATTGCATCAACATGCTGATGCAACAGCTTGACCCCTGTGCAAGAAATCTCAAAACCTAAGTACTAAATTGACGGCTGTAAAAGATTGCCCTTGAGACCTGCATACTGCAAAACAGAAAACAACGATCAGAGATTTCTAAGGCAGTCTTTATTGGAAGAACCCAAAACAATATCATCGAGGTAATTGATGCATTTGGTCACAGGCTGTCATCTGTTCACACACTCATCTAGGTGAATGCTAGACTGGTAGAATATTAGCAAATGATGACAAAATATTTTTCGCAAAAAAGTACTGTGTAAAGGTGGCAACATATGCTTAAAAGCAAGTGATTTTAAGTCACAGAACAAGTAAAAAAATAGTGTCCTGTATGCTTTCTGTGCACTCCAGTATTTACCAAAAGTGAGCTATCAATGATGCAAACTGGAATACAGAGGGAGACAAAGCTTCAGTAATTTTAAAGTAATCATTCACTTACCTAAACATAAAAATTCACAATCTAACACCAATTATTTTCAATGCCAGAAATATGAAAAAGTTCTATTAATATAAATAAATACAACATTTTCATACTACTTTATTCATAGAAATACACATTTTATTTACTTTTCCTTCAAGTAATTTGTCTCTAAAGAAGTTGGCAACCTTAGTTATGGCTCTTGTACAACCAAAAAAGTTGAACAAATAGGTGAAGACGTTACTTCCATGAAAATTAGTGAAAAGACTCATATAACTGGCATAACCATAAGAGACTTGTCAGTCATTTGTTTCACATAAAATGAAATTACTCATACCTGGAGAATAAACAGACATTCCTATTGCTGACATGGTCACAGAAACTAGTTTTATACTTTTCATTTGACTGAAAAACGTGACTGAATGAAGAAACAATTGACTGGCCAGCCTGTTGTTAGTTGTCCCATTGCTAATGAAGATAAAAAGTATTTTATTTTCTCTTTTTCTGATTTTTAATTGTGCTTTGTTTCAATTGTTTTTATAGATGATGGCAGAGAGCCTTCCCCTAGTTTGGCAGTTGTCTTGGGACTTCTTGAGCCAGAGTTCATTAGATTTGAAATAAAAACTGTGCTTGATAACAGCACGTCTCATGATGTAGTGAGAAAGGCATTGCAAATATTTTGTCACTGGCTGACAGTATGGCCCAGAGCAACACATGTCAATCTGTGGATAGATGCTCTTATAAATGAACTTGAGGAAAGAGAGATGTACAGCATTCTTAATGAAGTAACTATTGAAACCATTGATAAACTCTTTGGATCAATGCAGTTACCTGCCTTACGGCAAGGAGTGGAGACTATTGTGTGGCATATGCTGTTCTCCAATTTATACAATCACGAAGTGTTTCGCAAGGTAAATTTAATGAATGTGTACCAACTTTACAAAATCAACAGAGTTTGCTTTATAAACTTCATTGTTGGCAGCATAATTATCCAAAGGAAAAAAAAGAAAACATAGTTACAGACTGAGAAATGATTTTGTGTTTATAGAAACTGTGTAGTTTAATATATTAGCTTTGCAGTTCGTGCACTGTGTGTGGAAATTAAAGTAGCATCTTCTTACGGAATATTTAGTCCATACATTGTAATTTGATACTTTACATGGGATCTGATTTTGGATATTATATAAGAATTCTGTTACCCATTTGTTCAGGGATTTGTAGCTTTTTCATTATGGAATGATTACAGATATTACATAACAAAAGTTAGTGTAATGTGCACTAAAGAAATGCACTGAAAAATTCCCTATGTGCAATAGTAAGTGCACAAGTCTGTTTCCAAAGTATTTGTGTAAAAACAGTTAATTTATTAAAAATGTTGTTACCAGTATAAGCAGTGATATACATTTTCAAAGAATTGGAGACATCTGTAAATTGGAAAGGTAACACTCGTCTGTGAACAGTGACAGTAAGACCTTGATTTTACCATAACTTTGAGTAGCTGGCTAGATGTAGTTGTGTACACAGTAGACACGATGCATTATAGAGTGGTCAGAAACAGTGTAAAAAGCTTGTGAGAAGGTTGCAGGGTAGGTTGTACTGAGAAATAATGTGAAGAAAAAATTCAAATGTGTTCTGCTGTTTCTGAGTTAATTGTTATTGATATTAGCTAATATGCCATTGCATGTGCAAATTCAAGCAGCTTGCCAGATACCGTTTGTGTCCGTTGTTCTCATAGTGTAGATGATAATGCAGGAGACTACTCAATCTTTGGCTAGGGTTTGATCCTTACTACTGTCCCATGCCCAATTTTTGTGTCATTTTCATGTTTGGTTAAGGAAACCAAATGAAGAATACACTTGGCAACATCATCCCTGGTGAGCCGCTTGATTTGTGTGTGCAACAGCTTGATTTGCTAACTTCAATGCTAATTAATTTTGAAGTGGCGCAAAGTATCAAACTTTTTTTGTAACAGTTATATCTCAGTACAACCTGCTCTCCAACACTTCAAGCTTTTCAGATTGTGTTCGACCACCCTATAGATGTGTACCTGATGGTAATCAGATCAGTGGGGCAGATGTGTTTTCTGTAATGCAGGCATCCCACCCCCTCCTCTCCACCCCCTTCCCCCTCCCACCACCACCACATCAAGTGTCCACCACAGGAGCCTCATTCAGAGAATGCAGCAACTGCCGGTTGCAGTTGCCACAGGGTTCACTGTCATCACAAATTTACTGAATCATAACCATACTGGCTGCCATTGGATGGATTAAAATACCCCTTTATTTTACAATTATTACTTGTAGTTTTGGCTGTGAAGTCATTTTCAAATGATTATATGTCAACATGAGATATACTTGAATTAGTTCAATCATTAATTATACTATTCACTGGTAGAAATGTAATAGTAAATAATATGTGAGTTTGCTGCTATTATAAGTTAGAAAGAATAAAGTATCTTTAATAATTTCCGTTCAACAATAAATGATTTAAATGTACAGCATTGTGATTTCAGTTAAATTGGCTTATATTACATTGAACATGTCACAACATTAATATAAATGATCGCAAATGTAATGTGATACATACTTGTGAAAGTGTTGCAAAACATACCTTCAGGCATATTTTCTTGATTGTATAATTGCAATAAAACCCTTTAAAAGTAGTAACATTTTGTAATGTGAATTTTGCTGTCTGTGGTGTTACAGAATCTACTTAAAATGTGTTACATGCTTCACCATTTTACCAATTACTACAGAAATTTGTTTGCTTCCAGATTTACCAATTACTACATAAATTTGTTTGCTTCCAGATTTCATCAAGAATTCCGGGTGTGGTAGCACAGTTAAAACTTGAAAATAGTAATAATGCTAGTGCTTCCCTTCGTTTTCTGTACAATTACTGTTGCATCATGCATGAAGAAATCCCAAATTTCAAGAAAGATTATGAAGAAGTCGTTAAGGCAATGGAGGTATGAATGCTAAATATGTACTACTCATATGTTTCAAATGAAGATGGTACATGGCTATTTAAATCATCTAAAGAAGAAAAATTATGTTCGTGTTCCTAGGTACAACATACTAATGTTTGTCTTCGTAACACCATGATCGTCTTTGCCACAACTGCCATCGTTGCAAGCATTTGTGTTTCATTTTTTATAATGTGTAATTGTGTATTAATGCTGACCATGCCCTTTACTTTTACTAAAATGTATAAATTTGCCAAGTGCCAAATACTTCAGGGAACTCAAACAAAAACTACTTGATAAATATGATGACCAAATTAATCATGATTTTTGGGCTGGTGAGTTGCGTCTTTGAGATGGACCTTTTTACTAGTAGCAGTTCATGATTGACATCTGCTCTGTAACAGATATAATATTTTGTGATAAGATTGGGAAGTGATGGAGGAAAATGATTTTGTTGACAGGCCTGCGAAGTAGAAAAGGTAAAGCTTTTATAAACCTGAATATTGGCCTTTACTGGGCATGATGTTTTGGATATAGTACAGCATTCCTTTCCCCAAATTTTTGAATGGGCTTACTTAGCCTGTTGTTAGGTAGATCTACAATGTGATATGACTCCATATAATGGTACAACTTGGCATTTTTCACATTAAAAAGTTGTTGGAATAGGTGAAAGAAGTGATAAGTAGCAAAAAATTGGAAGACTGGCGGGGTACTGAGCCCAAGGCCTTTCAATTTGTAGTGTGGAAGTTACCCACTGCTCTACTGACTTACCCTCTGCCCAATGCCCCCTTAGCAGTATGCTGAGGATATTACAGTTGTTATGTTGCTGAAGCTTAGAGAGGATCTATCTTTCCGTATATGAAAGCCGGTGTCATCAGTATCATTCAATAGTTAATTGCACAAATGCAAAATGATTTTTACTGTGAATGGGAAATCTGTCTTGTGTGGGGCTTAGTGATAGGACTGCCACAATAGTCTTCATCACACCCATTAAGAAGGTTACGGAGAGGAGTGCATTTCAATGGATAAACAATTTTGCTGGTAGCTACTCTCCAGTCACTGCAATGTAATGTAGTAACAAAAATTGTATTTATATTAGGACTTCAGTACAACCTAGTGATTTCTTGAGAAACTGTAGTGAAAGAAAAGGCCCCTCTTCCCTCGCTCAAGATTGTACCACAGTACTGAGGTGGTCATACAGTTGGACAAAGATATTAGCAGTAGAAGTTACAAGGTGAAACTGGGACGATGTAACTGGACTTGGAAAATTACAGTCCTTCTGATGGTAATGCTGGATGATTACGGTTAATTTATTTTTCAAGATATTGCTATATAAACATCGATGTTCCGTTAATTGACTAAATCACACCTTTAACTGAAATGACAAACCCAAATGCAGCTGTCTTAATGCACACTTCTAATAGCCTAATTATATGCCTGCCAAAAGAATAAAAAAAAAAAAAAAAATACGCTGAAAGGTGAAATAAATTTCAAGAAATGTTGTCAGAGTTGCTGACACTATCTCTGATTGACCACTGCCACTGTGGTCTTCTTGTTACCCTACTTCAAGCTTTGGCAGAGATGTAGCGGTGCTGGCTACAACAGTTATTACAGCTGTGAAGACTCCAAACCTGTAGTCTTAATTCAATGTAGCACTGTAGGCAGTATTTTGCTTCCTTGCCTGATGAACTGCAACAGGCTCATGTAGTGAGAGCACCAGTTCATGCTCAGCACCAAATAAGAGATTTCTTCCACGCCAGTGACGATCAGCTGCACTTCAACTACATACCTTGCCGTATTTGTGTACTCCTTTTGAACAACACACACTTTGATAACAAAAATAATCAATTTTTGACAATATAATGTAAATGGATGGATAAAAAGTTGACTCACCAAGCATGCCAGGAGAACACGCACATTAGGAAAAAAAAAAAGTTTTATTTATGCAACTTTCGGAGCCAATGGCTCCTCCTCCAAGTAGAAGAGTTAAAGAAGAGGGAAGAGGGGTGAAGGGAAAGAACTGGAGAGATTTAGAAAAAGGGGTAAAATTCGGAAAAGTCACCAGAACATCGGGTCAGGGGAGACTGATCAGATGGGATGAGAAGGAAAGACTGATTGTTGGGGACTGCACCGGATGAGATTTGAGAACTTAAGAAGTTAAAGGTGGAAGACATGGTAATATGCAAGACAGAGATTACTGCCAAAACATTGTGCATGAATTAATAATAGTGAAGAGCTGCGTGCATTGTATGTAACAGAGGCAGGATAGGGACAGCAAAAAATAGACAGGTCAGAAAATGAAAGATGTAGAAAAACAGAGTGAATAAAGTAGTAGTTACTATGAATAAATGCTGAAGGAGAAGAAATTAACATAAATTAAGGACAGCTAGGCGGCGAGAACCAAGGACATGTTGTAGCGCTAGTTCCATCTGCGGAATTCTGGGAAACTGGTGTCTCTGAGAAGAATCCATGTAGTGCATGTGGTGAAACAGGCACCGATATCTTGACCGTCATGTTATGTAGCATGCTTCGTTACAGGATATTGTGTGTTGCCAGAATAAACCCTCTGCCTGTGCCCATTCATCGTGACTGATAACTTGCTGTTAGTCCTGCTGATGTAAAAGATTGTTCAGTAATTACATAACAGCTAGAGTACGATGTGTTATTTCACAGGTGGCTCTCCCTTTGATAGTATGTGTTTTGCCAGTCTCACAGCTGATATGAATCGTGGTAGGAGGGTGCATAGGGGAAGTCTTAGTGGGGATGGTCACATGGGTAGGAGCCATAGGATTGAAGATGGGTGCAGAAGGAGCATAAGGTCTGACAATGATATTTGATATTGTGGAGATTGGGAGGGTGACAAAAAGCTTTTCTAGGTGTGGCGGGCAAAATCTCAGACAGAATGGATATCATTTCAGGGCATGATATAAGGAAGCCTTGTCAAAGTAGCTGATTGATACATTCAAGACCAGGATAATTCTGAGTGACAAATGGAGTGCTCTGAAGCTGGTTTGTTTGGAGGGATAAGCAGTAATAAAATTGGATGTGATGCCCCGGGAAATCTGCTTTTGAACTAGGCTGTTGGGGTAATAACATCCAGTGAAGGCTGAGGTGAGAATGGTGGCATATTTCTGTAAAAAGTGTGCATCCAAACAAATATGTTTGCCTCGAATGCCAAGCCTGTTTGGGAGGGAATGTTTGACATAGAAAGGATGGCAGCTGTCAAAATTTAAATACTGTTTGTTGTTAGTAGGTTTAATGTGGACAGAAGTGTGTAGCTGGCCTTCAGTGAGGATGATATCAGGATCAAGGAAAGTAGCATGGGATTCAGAAGAGGACCATGTGAAATTTAAATGGGAGAGAAGGTATTTAGAGATTCCAGGAATTTTAACAGCTTACCTTCACCATGAGTCCATATGGCAAAGATGTCACCAATGTATCTGAACCAAACTGGGGGCTGAAGGCTTATGGATTCCAGGAAACCCCCACCCCCTCCAAGCAACCCATAGAAAGGTTGGCATAGGAAGGGGCCATCCTGCTTCCCACGGATTTGCCCCTGATCTGTTTTTATGTCCGTCTCAGAAAGGTGAAGTAGTTGTTGGTAAGTATGAAGTTGATTAAGATGAGCAAGGAGGGTGTAATAAATTTTGAATCAGGTGGATGCTGACTGAGGAAATGTTCGGCAGCAGACAGACTATGTACATGGGGGGTCTGGTATAAATGGAGGTGGCATCAGTGGTGACAAGCAAGGTGTATGGCAGGAATGGGATGAGCAAGGATATCAAACGATCTAGGGTTGGTGTGTTTAATACAGGAAGAAGTATCTGTACTACAGATTGCAGGTGCTGATCAACTAAGGCAGATTTACGTTCAGCAGGTGCTTTTAAACCAGGAACTGTAGGATGGCCAGGATGATAGGGATTGTGGATCTTACAAAGAAGGTGCAAGGTGGAGGTGCATGGTTTGTGTGGGATAAGAAGTTCTATGGATTGAGTTGTTGGCAATTCTGAGGGGACTGAGGGTTTAAGGAGGGACTCCAGGTCAGTTTGAATCACAGGGGTGGGATCTTGATAGCAGATGCTGTATGTAGAAGTGTCAGACAGCTGGCATAGACTTTCACTAACATACTCCTGTCAAACAGTGGTAGATCCTTTGTCTGATTTGGGGGGGGGGGGGGGATAATGATGGAGTCATCAGCTTTTAGGGAACACAGAGCCTGGAGTTCTGCAGAGGACAGGTTAAGGTCATGTTACAGAGATGTGAGGAAGGTTTGTAAAGAAGTGCTCGATGGTACAAATTCTTGGAAGGATTGTAAGGAATGATTTTGAGGTAATGGTGTTGAATCCACCAACACAATTTGTCAGAACTTGGCTGGTGGGATTTAGAGCTACTATGTGTCCTTAGTTCTTACCACCTAACTGGCCTCAATTTAAGTAATTTCAGCATTTCTTCATAGTAGCTACACCGTTCTTCACTCATGTTTTTCTACATCTTTCAAAGCCTTGTCTATTTTTTTGCCGCCACCCTCCCACTTCTGTTACATACAATGCACTTAGCTCTTCTGGGGTTGCCACTAGTTCTGGAAATCAGGGAATACCAGGAAATTTCAAACATGTCTGCGAAATCAGAAAAATATCAGGGAAATTAAAAAACACTGTTAAATCTTGTTTTTGTTTCAGCAGATGAAATGGTTTGTTTACTAAGATGTGATGCATCATCACTGGTGGCTTGGCACAGCTGAGTATGTGCACTGCTTTCCTACGCCCTCATTCTTACTGCTTCTCCCCTTCCCACCATTCCCATCAGCTTGCAGTCCGTGTTGCCACCACTTCTTGCTGCTAGCGTAGCAGCTGCCAATGAGAGGCAGGGAAGTGTGAGGAGTGGTTTGTTTGGATATAATTCTCAGAAACTATTGACACAGCGGCCAGAGACGGCAGTCATGCGTGTGAGTTTTATTGGAGTGATTATGTGAAAGTGTGTGTGTGCTTTTGTTTTTTGACAAAGGCTGTGGCCGAAAATTTGGCTGTGAGAGTATCATTGTCTTTTCTGTGTGCCTGTCTGCGACTCAGCGATCATCTTCATGGTGAGTTGTTACCTCTCCTTATTAGTACTGATTCTCAGAGTATTCACGCAAGCTGTTGCTTGGATTGATCACCGCAGTCTCATTTCGTCATTGTACCTGTGACACATGAAACTGCAGGCCATTTCTGTGATCACCTCTAATGGATGGGGCCTGCCAATCTGAAGTCTATCATTCCCATTAAGGCCCTGTCCGTCAGATCTAGTCTCACTGATCTGCCCACAGGCCAGGTCTGTTTGTGTGTGGCGTAATGTGGCAGATTTTTGTCATGGACCCAGGACTGTGGTGCTCCTCGGCAGGCCAGAAGCCACAGGTGATGTGTTTCAGGAATTGTGTCTGTCTCATTGCAAGTACATTGTACAGTGTATCATTTTATAGACATTTTATTTATTCTAATACATTTGGCATTTTGAAAGTGTTCCATATACTAGAAAGTATGAACACAGTAAGAAGAAGAAAATTGTGACAGTCACTGGCAGTTTGTGCTCTATGTATTAATATATTTCTTGAAAGAAAAATCACATTGTATCTGTAAAATAAAATGACTGTGTGGCATTGATGGCCTCCAGGCCCCATTTGTGGAATTTCGGCCACTGGGTTGCAAGTCTTCGTTCAGGTGATGCCACATTTGCCAACTTGTGTGTCAGCGATTGCGAAATGATGGTGAGGACAACACAACACCCACTCCATGAGCAGAGAAAATCTCCAACCCAGTTGAGAATCAAACTCTGGCCCACTGTGAGGTAGGCAAATACGGTGCCACTCAGTTAAGCGGGCGGACACACAATACCTCTAAAATAATATATATAATGCAGTGGCTAACAACTGATAATAGCAAACAAATAGAACCAACATTTTATTGGCGGTTATCTGTAGCGTTGATTTACTCAACTATATCCCGCTTTATACACTTCTTTCAAGAGGCCTACTTTTCTCTGAGGTTATTTCTGAAACCAGTGAAGGTATTTTAAATCTGTCTTGCAACTCCAAGGAAATGCATATTTTTGTCACCAAATGTGTTTTGTTTTATTGAAATCAAATAACATCAGTGGTCTTAATGAAACGCACATACCGTTTGGCTTGCTGTCTCATCTAAATACAGTTCATTACAAAAGATTTTGATGTTAGTACTTAAGATTTTTGCTCACACAGTTAGAAACGCAGAACTCCCTACATTTTTTTGCAACTTATGTCTTTACTCACCCATGAGATCTCAAAATTTGTCATGGAAAAATGCTAAAACTTGTCTAGAAATTGGGGAATTTCACTTGGGGAAATTTGTGGCAACCCTATTTACGTTCTTACTAACTCACTCATGACGTTTTAGCAATAATCACTGTCTTGCGTAGTACCTTGTCTTCCACCTTTAAGTTCTCCGGCTTTCGAATCTTGTCCAGTGGAGTCCCCAGCAATCAGTCTTTCCTTCTCATCCCATCTGGTAAGTCTCTCCTGACCCAGTGTTCTTGGTGACTTTTCCAGATTCTACCCCTTTTCCCGAACCTTCCCAGTTCCTTTCGCTTCAGTCCTCTTCCTTCCCCTTCAACCCTGCTGCTGCGAGGAGGAGCCACTGGCTCCAAAACCTTGCATAAGTAAAACTATTTTTTCTTAATGTGTGTGTTCTCCCGCCACCACTTGGTGACTAGATTTTTTTATCTATCTAGTTACATAACTCTCCATGAGAAGTTAAGTTTCTGATACTTTCGAGTATATAGAGACCAGCTACAGAATATAGTATCTTCATTTAGCATGGATATTGATTCAGCTAATGTGTCAGACATGTCTACTTCTAGCTTGTGAGATGGGTTGAACTTCTGATATGTGGGACAAAATAAAAATTGGTGCTGTGCATTGGATAGCAGTTTGTTCTTTCTTGCGAAGCTCTCTCCTTTATGTCATAGTGGTATTGTACTATTATCTTGCTGTTTTTACTGCTTTCTGTTGTGTTTTTATTTCGGACAGACAGATTACGCTCAATATTTGGCTTGCACTTTGGTTTTTGAATTCCTTCAGTGACTTTTCCCCTATGCAACAAGATGGTTGCAGATCAGCACATGCAAGGGACTGCTGTTCTCATTCTGTCCAAGGTATGCAGCAGAAAACAAGGGAGCTCCTTTTGCTACATGAAAACATCTTTTGTGTGCAGTTGACACCAATTCACAAACAAATTGGTGTCCGTCTTGCACTGGTGCAACTGTAAAAAATGCCAATAGGACTTATCTTTTGAAGTGTAGTGTTTACTGCAATGTACTGGGATGTTAGTGGCACAACTCGCACAGCTGCTTGGTATTTTGTGAAAATAGCTATCCGGTTCTGATGCTTTATTGATCGCTTCGTACAAAGATGGCTAATGCCTGCGTTATGACCAGCCCCCATGTTGTCAACCACTATGCTGTCTGTTGCTCCCATCACTGTTAGTAGCATAGCAAATTTTCTACCACACAGCACTGTCTTGATACTGTATTTGGTGTGTGTAGTGTATTTGATCCAACAGTATGTAATATTTCCCGAGAACTGCTGTTAATTAGTTTTTTCCCAGAAATTGTAACACAACTGTATCTGTTCCTATGATTCTTCAAAAATAGCTTTCCTGCTGTGTTCTTTGCACTTGATACTTCTTGCATTATTTCGATTAGCAACACTGCAAGTACAGGATAATAAACAGTTCCCATCATCTCCCAAGTACTGGAAGATGAAGCTTGCACAGCATGGAGTAGCATGGAAAGCTGCATCAAACCAGTCTCAGGACTGAAGACCACAACAACAACATCATCATAGCAGTTTATTTTCCAAGACATCTTTGTATGCAACACTTTGTTAATTCATAAAATCAACCCTCTTTTTGAAATGATAAAGCCAAAAGCAGCTGTTTTAGTGCTCATTTCCAAAACTGTTGTTCCTTGACATACACAAACTCTGAAAATATGCTTACTAACAGAATGAATTTGTTTCCATCCGTTCACTACCAAATGATAATACAGATATTTAACCACAATTGCTACTAATGAGGCCTCAGAGTATACATGCAGCATGAGTGGGTCAGCTGTACTAATTTAATCCATGTTGTACTGCTGGCAGATCTCAACTGCCTCACTGTAGACAGGAAGACACATCTCATCCTGAAAATCTAAAGCCTTGCTGAAGAATTACAACATGCACGAATATTGTTCCCAGTGAATGGGAACAAATGTTGGAGTCATCATCAATAACGCCCGAAAAAAAGATCGAGACAATCTAATGAAGAGAAGCTAAGAATCTCTTATCTGCCTTATGCTGGCCCAATATCTGAAAGGATTGGTAGACTTCTACAGAAACATGGCATCTAATACTTTTCGCTACTACCAACAAACATAAAAAGTCTTTTGCAATTGCAAATGCAATGCGTTATAGTATTGACGATGATCTTGGTCTCAGAAAGCAGGGTGTGTACCATGTTCCATGTGAATGTGGCATGTTTTACTTGGGGCCGATTGTGAAAAAAGTCAAGGAGAGAGAAAAGTATATCAGTGCCACACTGGAGTAAAACAACCAAATAAATCACTTATCACAAGAGTGGTGCCTTGAATATAATCATGAAATGAAATACAATGTAACAAGGATCATATTGCAGACACTAAGTCCCTGGGACTGTGTGATTACATCTAAATCTGTATTTTGCAAATCACCATGTGATGCGTGGCAAAGGGTTTGCCCCATTGTACCAGATATTATGGTTTCTTCCTGTTCTGTTCACATGTGAAGTGTGGGAAGAATTATTGTTGGAATCCCTCTGTGCATGCAGTAATTATTCTAATTTTGTCCTCTGATCCATATGTGAGCAATAAATAGGGGATTGTAGTTCTAAGTATCATCGTTCGAAGCTGGTTTTTGAATCTTTGTTAATATACTTTCTTGGGATAGCTTGTCTATCTCGAAGGTATTCCAGTTCATTTAGTATCTGTGTGACACTGTCCCACGGATCAAAGAAACCTGTGACCATTTGTGGTGCCCTTCTCTGTATATGTTCAATATCCCCTGCTACTGCTGTTTGGTATGTACCCCATGCAATTTAGCAGTATTTTAGAACCGGTTGCACAAGTGATTTATAGGTAGGGACAGGAAAAAATTGGTGTTATTTTCTGACCAAAATCAGTGTTATTTTTTTGCACTTTTTGGTGTTATTTGTTGGTGTTATTTTCTGGCAAGCTTTTTCTATTAACAGTTATCTATTTGTAATATTTAACCATTTTTCAATGCTATGTTAAAAATGGAACCATTCCTAAGATAGGGTGGGCCAAACATGAGACAAGTGTAGAGAAAAATTATTTTAACAAAAATTTTTGACACAAATAATTATTTAAAAACAAACACCAAAGGTAAAAATGAAAATAAAAGTATGATGCAGATATTTTATTGATGACATGTTTCCCACTTCTTCATATTGTTCTTGAGCCGTGGAGACCACAGAAGCTGGTCTCCGCTGCTCAAGAATGATGTGAAGATCCCTTAGGAGTGTGAAACTTGTCATCAGTAAAGTATCTGCATCAGAGACTATTATTTAAATTTTTATCATTTGTATATTGTTGCTGCACTAGGCCAGAATGGTGTGGAGTGATACATATATTTTAAATACTGGGAAAAAATAATTTATCAATGATGTATCCAGCAGATTAAAAATATACAGAACTTCCCTTTTTTCAGATCCGCAATCAATTTTTGACTCTCGACAATTTTTCTCATTGACTTAAATATTTATGTTAAAAGGTTGAAACTTCTTATGGAATAACAATAATGAAATTTAGAAGAAAATCTTTTAATGCAAACAAAAATCTCTGCCTTTGCAATGCCATTCTTAATAAATAAAATGTCTTGGCTGTATCCTCAAAAGATTTCTCTGTATGAATTTCACCGAGAAAGCTTCAAGGTTATTTTTTAAGTATTCCTAAGTAAAAAATTAAAAACAAAGATTCCAAGACTTACTAAGCGTGAAAGTGCCGGTAGATAGGCACAATGAATAAAACACACAAACACACACACAGAATTTCGAGCTTTCGCAACCGGCGGCTGCTTCGTCAGGAAAGAGGGAAGGAAAAGGAAAGATGAAAGGATGTGGGTTTTAAGGGAGAGGATAAGGAGTCATTCCAGTCCCGGGAGCGGAAAGACTTACCTTAGGGGGAAAAACGGATAGGTATATATGTGCGCGCGCGCGCGCCCACACACACACACACACACACACACACACACACACACACACACACACACATATATTAAAAACAAAGATTCCAAGACTTACCAAGCGGGAAAGCGCCGGCAGACAGGCACATGAACAAAACACACAAACGCACACACAGAATTACGAGCTTTCGCAACTGGCAGTTGCTTCGTCAGGAAAGAGGGAAGGAGAGGGAAAAATGAAAGGATGTGGGTTTTAAGGCAGAGGGTAAGGAGTCATTCCAATCCCGGGAGCGGAAAGACTTCCCTTAGGGGAAAAAAAGGACAGGTGTACACTCGCGCACACACACACACACATCCATCCGCACATACACAGACACAAGCAGACATATTTAAAGGCAAAGAGTAAGGGCAGAGATGTCAGTCGAGGCGGAAGTACAGAGGCAAAGAAGTTGTTGAAAGACAGGTGAGGTATGAGCGGCGGCAACTTGAAATTAGCGGAGGTTGAGGCCTGGCGGATATCGAGAAGAGAGGATATACTGAAGGGCGAGTTCCCATCTCCGGAGTTCGGATAGGTTGGTGTTGGTGGGAAGTATCCAGATAACTCGGACGGTGTAACACTGTGCCAAGATGTGCTGGCCGTGCATCAAGGCATGTTTAGCCACAGGGTGATCCTCATTACCAACAAACACTGTCTGCCTGTGTCCATTCATGCGAATGGACAGTTTGTTGCTGGTCATTCCCACATAGAAAGCGTCACAGTGCAGGCAGGTCAGTTGGTAAATCACGTGGGTGCTTTCACATGTGGCTCTCCCTTTGATCGTGTACACCTTCCGGGTTACAGGACTGGAGTAGGTGGTGGTGGGAGGGTGCATAGGACAGGTTTTACACCGGGGGCGGTTGCAAGGGTAGGAGCCAGAGGGTAGGGAAGGTGGTTTGGGGATTTCATAGGGATGAACCAAGAGGTTACGAAGGTTAGGTGGACGGCGGAAAGACAATCTTGGTGGAGTGGGGAGGATTTCATGAAGGATGGATCTCATTTCGGGGCAGGATTTTAGGAAATCGTATCCCTGCTGGAGAGCCACATTCAAGGTCTGATCCAGTCCCGGGAAGTATTCTGTCACAAGTGGGGCACTTTTGGGGTTCTTCTGTGAGAGGTTCTGGGTTTGAGGGGATGAGGAAGTGGCTCTGGTTATCTGCTTCTGTACCAGGTTGGGAGGGTAGTTGCGGGATGCGAAAGCTGTTTTCAGGTTGTTGGTGTAATGGTCGAGGGATTCAGGACTGGAGCAGATTCGTTTGCCACGAAGGCCTAGGCTGTAGGGAAGGGACCGTTTGATATGGAATGGGTGGCAGCTGTCGTAATGGAGGTACTGTTGCTTGTTGGTGGGTTTGATGTGTACGGATGTGTGCAGCTGGCCATTGGACAGATGGAGGTCAACGTCTAGGAAAGTGGCATGGGATTTGGAGTAGGACCAGGTGAATCTGATGGAACCAAAGGAGTTGAGGTTGGAGAGGAAATTCTGGAGTTGTTCTTCACTGTGAGCCCAGATCATGAAGATGTCATCAATAAATCTGTACCAAACTTTGGGTTGGCAGGCTTGGGTAACCAAGAAGGCTTCCTCTAAGCGACCCATAAATAGGTTGGCATACGAGGGGGCCATCCTGGTACCCATGGCTGTTCCCTTTAATTGTTGGTATGTCTGGCCTTCAAAAGTGAAGAAGTTGTGGGTCAGGATGAAGCTGGCTAAGGTGACGAGGAAAGAGGTTTTAGGTAGGGTGGCAGGTGATGGGCGTGAAAGAAAGTGCTCCACTGCAGCGAGGCCCTGGACGTGCGGGATATTCGTGTATAGGGAAGTGGCATCAATGGTTACAAGGATGGTTTCCGGGGGTAACAGACTGGGTACGGATTCCAGGCGTTCGAGAAAGTGGTTGGTGTCTTTGATGAAGGATGGGAGACTGCATGTAATGGGTTGAAGGTGTTGATCTACGTAGGCAGAGATACGTTCTGTGGGGGCTTGGTAACCAGCTACAATGGGGCGGCCAGGATGTTTGGGTTTGTGAATTTTAGGAAGTAGGTAGAAGGTAGGAGTGCGAGGTGTCGGTGGGGTGAGGAGTTTGATGGAGTCAGGTGAAAGGTTTTGTAGGGGGCCTAAGGTTCTGAGGATTCCTTGGAGCTGCGCCTGGACATCAGGAATGGGATTACCTCGGCAAACTTTGTATGTAGAGTTGTCTGCAAGCTGACGC
Source organism: Schistocerca gregaria (assembly GCF_023897955.1). NCBI lineage: Eukaryota > Metazoa > Arthropoda > Insecta > Orthoptera > Acrididae > Schistocerca > Schistocerca gregaria. Next base: position 505,218,955 of record NC_064923.1, read on the forward strand.
AGTCCCTCAGCCACATACTCCCGACGATCAAGTACCACGGTCGTGGAACCCTTGTCAGCCGGAAGAATGATGATGGATCGGTCAGCTTTCAGATCACGGATAGCCTGTGATTCGGCTGTGGTGATGTTGGGAGTAGGATTAAGGTTTTTCAAGAAAGATTGAGAGGCAAGGTTGGAAGTGAGAAATTCCTGGAAGGTTTGGAGAGGGTGATTTTGAGGAAGAGGAGGTGGGTCCCGCTGTGATGGAGGACGGAACTGTTGCAGGCAGGGTTCAATTTGGATAGTGTCTTGGGGAGTTGGATCATTAGGAGTGGGATCAGGATTATTTTTCTTCGTGGCAAAGTGATATTTCCAGCAGAGACTACGAGTGTAGGACAGTAAATCCTTGACAAGGGCAGTTTGGTTGAACCTGGGAGTGGGGCTGAAGGTGAGGCCTTTGGATAGGACAGAGGTTTCGGATTGGGAGAGGGGTTTGGAGTCAACACAACCTGGAACCACAACACCCCAATTCAGTAGTTAACCTTTCCTCCAAACCCCTCTCCCAATCCGAAACCTCTGTCCTATCCAAAGGCCTCACCTTCAGCCCCACTCCCAGGTTCAACCAAACTGCCCTTGTCAAGGATTTACTGTCCTACACTCGTAGTCTCTGCTGGAAATATCACTTTGCCACGAAGAAAAATAATCCTGATCCCACTCCTAATGATCCAACTCCCCAAGACACTATCCAAATTGAACCCTGCCTGCAACAGTTCCGTCCTCCATCACAGCGGGACCCACCTCCTCTTCCTCAAAATCACCCTCTCCAAACCTTCCAGGAATTTCTCACTTCCAACCTTGCCTCTCAATCTTTCTTGAAAAACCTTAATCCTACTCCCAACATCACCACAGCCGAATCCCAGGCTATCCGTGATCTGAAAGCTGACCGATCCATCATTATTCTTCCGGCTGACAAGGGTTCCACGACCGTGGTACTTGATCGTCGGGAGTATGTGGCTGAGGGACTGCGTCAGCTTGCAGACAACTCTACATACAAAGTTTGCCGAGGTAATCCCATTCCTGATGTCCAGGCGCAGCTCCAAGGAATCCTCAGAACCTTAGGCCCCCTACAAAACCTTTCACCTGACTCCATCAAACTCCTCACCCCACCGACACCTCGCACTCCTACCTTCTACCTATTTCCTAAAATTCACAAACCCAAACATCCTGGCCGCCCCATTGTAGCTGGTTACCAAGCCCCCACAGAACGTATCTCTGCCTACGTAGATCAACACCTTCAACCCATTACATGCAGTCTCCCATCCTTCATCAAAGACACCAACCACTTTCTCGAACGCCTGGAATCCGTACCCAGTCTGTTACCCCCGGAAACCATCCTTGTAACCATTGATGCCACTTCCCTATACACGAATATCCCGCACGTCCAGGGCCTCGCTGCAGTGGAGCACTTCCTTTCACGCCGATCACCTGCCACCCTACCTAAAACCTCTTTCCTCGTCACCTTAGCCAACTTCATCCTGACCCACAACTTCTTCACTTTTGAAGGCCAGACATACCAACAATTAAAGGGAACAGCCATGGGTACCAGGATGGCCCCCTCATATGCCAACCTATTTATGGGTCGCTTAGAGGAAGCCTTCTTGGTTACCCAAGCCTGCCAACCCAAAGTTTGGTACAGATTTATTGATGACATCTTCATGATCTGGACTCACAGTGAAGAACAACTCCAGAATTTCCTCTCCAACCTCAACTCCTTTGGTTCCATCAGATTCACCTGGTCCTACTCCAAATCCCATGCCACTTTCCTAGACGTTGACCTCCATCTCTCCAATGGCCAGCTGCACACATCCGTACACATCAAACCCACCAACAAGCAACAGTACCTCCATTACGACAGCTGCCACCCATTCCATATCAAACGGTCCCTTCCCTACAGCCTAGGCCTTCGTGGCAAACGAATCTGCTCCAGTCCTGAATCCCTCGACCATTACACCAACAACCTGAAAACAGCTTTCGCATCCCGCAACTACCCTCCCAACCTGGTACAGAAGCAGATAACCAGAGCCACTTCCTCATCCCCTCAAACCCAGAACCTCTCACAGAAGAACCCCAAAAGTGCCCCACTTGTGACAGAATACTTCCCGGGACTGGATCAGACCTTGAATGTGGCTCTCCAGCAGGGATACGATTTCCTAAAATCCTGCCCCGAAATGAGATCCATCCTTCATGAAATCCTCCCCACTCCACCAAGAGTGTCTTTCCGCCGTCCACCTAACCTTCGTAACCTCTTGGTTCATCCCTATGAAATCCCCAAACCACCTTCCCTACCCTCTGGCTCCTACCCTTGCAACCGCCCCCGGTGTAAAACCTGTCCTATGCACCCTCCCACCACCACCTACTCCAGTCCTGTAACCCGGAAGGTGTACACGATCAAAGGGAGAGCCACATGTGAAAGCACCCACGTGATTTACCAACTGACCTGCCTGCACTGTGACGCTTTCTATGTGGGAATGACCAGCAACAAACTGTCCATTCGCATGAATGGACACAGGCAGACAGTGTTTGTTGGTAATGAGGATCACCCTGTGGCTAAACATGCCTTGATGCACGGCCAGCACATCTTGGCACAGTGTTACACCGTCCGAGTTATCTGGATACTTCCCACCAACACCAACCTATCCGAACTCCGGAGATGGGAACTCGCCCTTCAGTATATCCTCTCTTCTCGATATCCGCCAGGCCTCAACCTCCGCTAATTTCAAGTTGCCGCCGCTCATACCTCACCTGTCTTTCAACAACTTCTTTGCCTCTGTACTTCCGCCTCGACTGACATCTCTGCCCTTACTCTTTGCCTTTAAATATGTCTGCTTGTGTCTGTGTATGTGCGGATGGATATGTGTGTGAGTGTGTGTGCGAGTGTACACCTGTCCTTTTTTTCCCCTAAGGGAAGTCTTTCCGCTCCCGGGATTGGAATGACTCCTTACCCTCTGCCTTAAAACCCACATCCTTTCATTTTTCCCTCTCCTTCCCTCTTTCCTGATGAAGCAACTGCCAGTTGCGAAAGCTCGTAATTCTGTGTGTGTGTTTGTGTGTTTTGTTCATGTGCCTGTCTGCCGGCGCTTTCCCGCTTGGTAAGTCTTGGAATCTTTGTTTTTAATATATTTTTCCCATGTGGAAGTTTCTTTCTATTTTATATATATATATATATATATATATATATATATATATATATATATATATTAAAAACAAAGATTCCAAGACTTACCAAGCGGGAAAGCGCCGGCAGACAGGCACATGAACAAAACACACAAACACACACACAGAATTACTAGCTTTCGCAACCAATGGTTGCTTCTTCAGGAAGGAGAGGGAAATACGACAGGATGTCTGGTGTCTGTGTATGTGCGGATGGATGTGTGTGTGTGTGTGTGTGTGTGTGTGTGTGTGTACACCTGTCCTTTTTTTCCCCTAAGGGAAGTCTTTCTGCTCCCGGGATTGGAATGACTCCTTACCCTCTCCCTTAAAACCCACATCCTTTCGTCTTTCCCTCTCCTTCCTGAAGAAGCAACCATCGGTTGCGAAAGCTAGTAATTCTGTGTGTGTGTTTTGTTCATGTGCCTGTCTGCCGGCGCTTTCCCGCTTGGTAAGTCTTGGAATCTTTGTTTTTAATATATTTTTCCCATGTGGAAGTTTCTTTCTATTTAAACAAAGATTCCAAGACTTACCAAGCGGGAAAGCGCTGGCAGACAGGCACACAAACAGAACACAGAATTGTGTGTTTTGTTCATGTGCCTGTCTGCCGGCGCTTTCCCGCTTGGTAAGTCTTGGAATCTTTGTTTTTAATATATTTTTCCCATGTGGAAGTTTCTTTCTATTTTATATATATATATATATATATATATATATATATATATATATATATATATATATATTAAAAACAAAGATTCCAAGACTTACCAAGCGGGAAAGCGCCGGCAGACAGGCACATGAACAAAGCACACACACACACACACACACACACACACACACACACACACACACACACACAGTAATACACTCCGAGTAGCCAGAAGCAGGAATAGGCACTGCTTATATGCGATTTCAGCTCTGTGCATGCACGGCAAGCTGTCTGGTAAATGCTTAAATGAACAAAATTTGAAAACAAGCATATCAATATTAATTAAAATTTTTTATAATTAATACATACTCATTAGCAATGGTTGGCAGCAAGCATACGTAAAGCAGTTGTCCTGCCAATGAATGGTCTCTGCAAACTTGACTAATGGCTTAAACACAATCATGTACAATATTAACGTGGTGTGCATACTGTCACAGAGTATTAAACAAAAGTAACTGAACTTTGCAACTTTGGCTGTTTTCTGCATCAAACTGATTAACTCTGGTTGCTGTCTTGTTATTAATCCAGCGTGCTTGAAATAAAAAAAGATTAATTTTATAGCTGCTCGTTTCAGTCGTAGAACATAACACTGTCCTGTAAGATACCTGCCTCACCAAACATTTGGAACTAAACACCCAAATATTTATTTCATTCTTCGATCTCTAACCAGACAGAAATGCATCATTTATTACAGAACACACTTGTATTACACTTTTGGATTTTTTCCTTTACTTTTACTGTGAAAAGTGGTAGAGTTGTAAGCTTAATGATTGATGACGGTGTTGGCAGTGTTTGCGCTCACCCATCTTCCAAATACTTGCATTACATTCGTAACAAAAGACCCATACTGTGTCGGCAACACTACGATGGAAAAAATATATATATTAGCATCAGTGGAACATGAAATTCCATTCGTATCGTAAACCGCGAAACTATCTGTTACGTTGTGGCTTATTTGTTCGGCTACTGTCTTGTCTCAGTGATCACATTTCTTCAAGACTTATATCGTTGCTGTGTTATTAACCACATTTAATAAACATTGGCGATGTGTTTGCGATAGATTTTCATTGCACCATTGCTTTGAAATGGCACACTGCGGTACATACACTGCAAAAGAAATAAATAATTGAAATTCACACAGTGGTCGTTCGTACGCGCTCGCAAAAGTTCATAGTCGAAAGGCCACTAGTTACGTCACAACTGCAGAAAGTAGTGTGACAGTTGAACATAGAACATTTCAACATTAAACATCATTAGATTTATGACACTTCTTACGAGGACACAGAGAAATTTTGTTGAAGAACTCCGATTTTGCGTTACTTCCTTAAAAACCGCCGTATTCCCATTACCTCCTTAAAAACATCTGAATTCGCATTATTTTCTTAAAAACCACCAAATTCATGTTATTTGTTGCATTATCGTTTAAATGAATTTTTCATGTCCCTATTTGTAGGCAATCTCCTTTGTAGAGTGATTGCACTTCCCCAGTATTCTGCTAAAAAACTTATGTTTACCATCTCCCTTACTCACGAATGGGCCTATGTGATCATTCCATTTCATATCCCTACCAGGTGTCACACCCAGGTATTTCTACGCGTTGACCATTTCCAGTGATGATTTACTGATATTATTGGAGACTACAGTTTTTCATTTTGTGAAGTGCACAATTTTACATTTCAGAACATTTAAAGGAAGTTGCCCATCTTTGCACCACTTTTAAATTTTATCAAGATATGACTGAAAATTTATGTAGCTTCTTTCAGATAGTACTTCATTATAGATGACTGCATCAGCTGCAAAATGTCTGAGATTACTATTGATATTGTCCACAAGGTCGTTAATATACAACATGAACAGCAGGAGTCCCAATACACTTCGCTGAGTTGCACCTGAAGTTACTCCTAGATCTGACGATGGCTCTCCAACTCCCTACCATAAAGTCCTCAATCCAGTCACAAATTTCACTTGGTACTCCATATGATCATACTTTTGGCAATAAGCGTAGGTGTGGTACTGAGTTAAAATTTTTTCGGAAATCCAGAAATACTACATCTACCTGCATGCCTTGACCAAAGCTTTCAGTGTGTGACGTGAGAAAAGTGTGACTTGGGTTTCACATGTTCGATGATTTGGAATCAATGCTGGTTGGCATGGAGGTGGTCATTCTGTTCATCATACCTCATTCTGTTTCCGCTCAGCATTTGTTCTAAGATTATGAAACAAATTGATGTCAAGGATATTGAATGGTAGTTTTGTAGCTCGCTTCTACTACCCTTCTACATCTACATCTACATATATACTCCACTAGCCACCAAGCGGTGTGTGGCGGAGGGCACAATTCACGCCAGTTATATTTACCCTCCTGTGTTCCACTCGTGGTTGGTGTGAGGGAAAAACGACCGTCTGAACACCTCAGTATGAGCTCTAATTTCCCTTATCTTTGAATGGTGATCATTGCACGATTTGAAAGTTGGTGGTAATAATATATGCTCTACATTCTTGGCGAAAATCGGATTTCGCAATTTAGTGACCATCCTCTTCTGTTTAGCACATCGTCTGTCTGCAAGTGTGTCCCACTTCAAACCTTCTATGAGATTTGTAATGCTTTCGTGATGGCTGAATGTACCAGTCACAAATCTTGTCGCTCTTCTTTGTACCTTCTCAATTTCTTGATTCGGGCCCAATTGGTAAAGGTTCCATACGGACGAACAATACTCTTAAGACTGAATGAACTAACGTACTGTAAGCAGTTACTTTTCTTGAAGGACTGCATCGCTTCAGGATTCTACCAATAAACCACAATCTAGAGTTTGCCTTGCCCGTTACTTGTGTAATCTGATCATTCCATTTGAGATCATTTCAAATAGTCACATTCAGATACTTGACGGATGTTACCGTTTCCTAAGACTGGGAATTTATTTTGTACTCGTACATTAATGGGGATTTTCGCCTTGTTATACGCAGTAGGTTACACTTACTAATATTGAGAGTTAACTCTGTCATTACACCATGCATTTATTTTCTACAAATCCTCATTGATTTGTTCACAACTTTCGTGTGGTACTACTTTCCTGTAGACTACAGCATCATCAGCAAACAGTCTAAGGCCGCTGTCAATACCATCAACCAGATTGTTTATGTAAATCGTAAAAAGCAGAGGACCTATTACGCTGCCTTGGGGCACACCTGAAATTACACTTGTTTCTGTTGAAGTCACCCCATTCAGGACGACATATTGCTCTCTGTCTGATAGAAAACTTTCTATCCAACTGCATATGTCGTCAGATAGACCCTAAGCTCCCACTTTTTGGAGCAAGCGACAGTGCAGAACTGAGTTGAACGCCTTTCGAAAGTCCAGAAATATGGCATCAACCTGGGAGCTGGTATCTAGAGCCTGTTGTGTATCGTGCACAAAGAGGGCCAGCTGTGTCTCGCATGACTGCTGTTTCCTAAAATCGTGCTGATTTCTGCAGATGAGCTTCTCAGAGTCTAGAAAGGTCATAATGTCTAAACACAAAATATGTTCCATGATTCTACAACAAATTGATGTCGGTGAAATTGGCCAGTTCCCCTTTTTATAGATTGCTATGACCTAGGCCTTGTTGCAGTCCCGTGGAACTTTCTGCTGTTCCAATGCTCTCTGGTAGATGATGGATAAGAATGGTGCTATATTTGTAGCATAGTCAACATATGATCTTATGGGGATACCGCCTGGGCCAGATGCCTTCCTTGCATCTGAGGATCTTAACTGTTTTACAATCGCAGATACACTATACACTATGTCCGCCATCCTTGCATTTGTTCGATAATTGAAAGAGGGAATGATGCTGCAGTCCTCTACCATAAACGAGTTTTTGAAAGCTAGTTTAGGGTTTCGGCCTTCTGTTTATCATCATCCGTTACATTACCCATACTGTCAGCAAGAGACGGTATTGAATTATTTGTAGCATTCGTAGATTTCATGTACGAGCAAAATTTTTGGGGTTATTTTTAGAATCTATAGATAAAATATTGCTTTCAAATTTGTTAAAAGAATCTCTCATTGACCTTTTGACAGCTGCTTACATTGCGCATAATTTCTGTTTGTCAGCAGGGCAGTGACTAAGTTTAAAACAACTGTGAAAAATTCTCTGCTTTCTCAGCAACTTTTTAATATGTTTGTTGTACCGAGGTGGATCCTTTCCCCCTCCTAAATTTTTGCTAGGCACATACTTCTCTAGCATGTGCTGGACAATATCTTTAAATTCCGACCAAAGATGCTCAATATCTTTGTGTCCCGCGGTGAATGCTTGGAGCTGACTATGAAAATATGACACTTTTATTTGCTTTCCCAAACAAGAAAACTCTATGCTGCTTTTTTTCCCCACACACTGACATAGAAGCCACAATGACATTATGGTTGCTAATACCTTCTTCTAGATTAACTTCCTCTAAAAGATCAGGTCTGTTTGTCGCCAAGATATCTAATATATTCCTATCTCAAGTTGGTTTTCTAACCAATTGCTCAAGACTTTCCCTGAGACGTTCTGCGATTGTTGTTTCGGATGCTGTTGGTCTATATAAACATCCTAATACAATGGTCAATCCTTGTCTGATTGACTGCTTTACCCAGACTATTTCAGTCTGACCCAAAATTGATCCCAACTGTGTTCAAACAGCTTTTAACTGCAATGAACACACCACCTCCCATAGCATCAGTCCTATCCTTCATAAACAGTGTCCAAACTGAGTTCAAAATTTCATTGCTATTTATGTCTGGTTTCAACCAGCTTTCGGTATCTAATACAATATTGGCATTGCTACTGTTTATTTTGGAGAGTAACTCGGGGATCTTGCTACAGACACTTTGACAATTTATTAACATAGATGTAGCATATTTAAATCCTTTGGAATGACCTGATTAGGTAAACTAACAATTTTTACAGTTGGCACACCCACATCAGTGTCATGAACTGGTAATTTTTCAGACCAATGGTTTGTATCCCATGGTGAGGAACCTAATCTAGAAAACCTCCATATGCACACCACAAGTACTGTGCTACCCATGTAGCTGCTTCCTGATCTATTGAGGGGCATCCTATAACCTTCCACCCCATAGCGTAGGTAGAGGAATCTACAACCATTTTCGTCACAGAGTCGACATAGCCCTGGTTTAGATTCTCCGCTCGACTCCAAGTCAGACGACCCTGCAGCAGATCATCAGCTTGGCTTCCACTCCTTGAGAGATGGAGGCCGCCTTCACCAATTTAGCCAGTCATCGAAAGGACCCAAGGATTTCCTCGGAATCCCGACAACAGGCATCATTGGTGCCGACCGTTCATGTAGATGTGTGTGACATAAGCTTTTTTTCCAAGAATTGGACACGGATTTTTGTTCAAGGGATTGTGGTTGAAAAGAGAGGCTAACTCAGCAGCAGATTCAGTTTAGAATCTGACGGGGATTTCATCGGGCCCTGGAGCTTTGTTCAGTTTTAATGATTTCAGCTGTTTCTCAACACCACTGAGACTGATACTTACTTCATTCAGCTTTTCAGTGGTACGACAATTAAATTGCGGCATTTCTCCTAGGTTCTCCTTTATAAATGAACATTTGAAAATGGAGTTAAGCATTTCAGCTTTTGATTTGGAATGTTTATTTAGTGGCTAATGACTGCTATATTTAGCTAGTGTGGCTATGTTTTGACTGCTTGAGCAATGTCTGTCTGAGACCTATTACTCGATGAAGCTACACCTAACACCACCACCTTAACACTTGTTTATTAGATTGGTGTAGATATTCAGCCATCCAACTCTAATGATTTACCACACGGTCCAGCTATGTTGTGCCCTGTTCTTCCTCGGCTTGAACTTCTTTCTGTAAGTGAAGTGGCTATAGAATAAAACACTGTTTCTGTACTTAAATAAAATGTAGACTGGTTCCAGTTAACTCTGTGTATTATCACAAACTTTCACAAATGTTACGTGGGAATCAATTAATATTGCTGTCTCAAATACTTGTCGCTAACATTCTGTCTGTTAATAGTACACACATCAAAAAAAGTTTTGCATCGCCCCGATTCCAAGCACTTTTGAAGATACACGTTGACTGTGGATATTGTATCACAGACACAGTGTCTTTGACTGTTCAGAGATGTCATTAAGCCGCCCAAAGACGTAAACAACCATGCATGAGCAGTATCTATTAGACAGACGGGGTCCAACACCCAATCAGTTCCAGTCATCAGTTCCAGTCATTCCACCAGGAAGGAGGTACACAGCTCTTGTTGTCTATAGTGCACCCATGCCTGGACACATGTGGATAATGCTTTTTGTGCAGCCGCACGACATTGTGTTATGTCTCAAACTGTGCGCAATAGGCCGCATGATACGCAACTTCACGCCCGACGTCCATGGCAAGATCTATCTTTGTGACCGTGACACCATGCAGCATGGCACAGATAGGCCCAACAACATGCCAAATGGACTGATTAGGATTGGCATCACATTATCTTCATCGATGAGTGTGGCATATACCTTCAGCCAGACAACTGTCAGAGACATCAGGCTGAATGCCTTAGACACATTGTCCAGTGAGTGCAGCAAGGTGGAGGTTCCCTGCTGTTTTGGGGTGGCATTATGTGGAGCTGATGTTGCCACTGGTGGTCATGGAAGGTGCCATAACAGCTGTACGATACGTGAATGGCGTCCTCCGATCGATAGTGCATCCATATCGGCAGCATATTGGTGAGGCATTCATCTTCATGGATGACAATTCGCGCCCACGTCATGCACATCTTGTGAATGACTTCCTTCAGGATAATGACATCGCTCGACTAGAGTGGCCAGCAGGTTCTCCAGACATGAACTGTATCGAACATGTCTGGGATAGATTGAAACGGGCTGTTTATGGACGATGTGACCCACCAGTTACTCTGAGGGATCTACGCTGAATCTCCTTTGAGAGGTGGGGCAATCTTGGCCAACAGTACCTTGAGGAACTTGTGGGTAGTACGCCACAACGAATGCAGGCATGTATCAATGCAAGAGGACATGCTACAAGGTATTAGAGGTACCAGTGTGTACAGCAATCTGGACCACCACTTCTGAAGGTCTCGATGTATGGTGGTACAACATGCAATGTGTAGTTTTAATGAGCAATAAAAAGAGCGGAAATGATGTTGATGTTGATCTCTATTCCAGTTTTTTTTGTACGGGTTCCGGAACTCTCGGAACCGAGGTGACGCAAAACTTTTTTTTGATGTATGTATATAACAATATACACTTCATGTTTGTCTTCCGTGGTGCTGGAGATCTGCCATGGTACCAGAACTCCTTTGTTACTCCTTGCTGTAAAGAGATGCTCTCCAACAGGCAGACTTTGCAGCTGTTGAGCAATATTTTCCCATGGTATGTGGCCTGATGTTTATGAACTAATTGTGATCATGCACATCTTCACTCCTAGCTCTATATTTGACGTACACACACATGCCCTTCCATGAATGACAAGGGTCACTACAGCTTTGCTACTCTCAATTTCAGTTTCTGTTTCATCCGTGAGTGACTTTATACTTACTTTGATGCCACTAACAGCCTTCACATATGACCATAATAATTTCTTTGGGTTTTGTGAAATATAATTTTGACAATATTCTGCTGTGGTAGTCATTGAAGGCATCGTTCTTTGTTTTCTTGAGTGCCAAATGCGTTTCATTCAGCATCTATCTTATCTATAGCCGTATGCTTTGTTTTGAACCTATTATGCAGTAATCTCGGTTTCGTTAGAAGTTTCTTTAGGTGACAGTATACCATGGAGGTTCCCTCCCTTTATGAACTGTTCTAGTGGGTAAATATTTATCCAGTGCATGGTCAACTATTTTTTTAATGTTTAATTTTTTTTTAATTGAACCATAGTTCCTCTACATGCTGCTGCCCTGTGCTGAAAGTTTCAAATTTCTAATTGAGATATGACACTACTCATTTTTTATCTAGTTTACTGAATATATATCTCTGTTTATTTTAGTTCTCCTTCATATTTTGGTACTCATTATTGCCACAACTGTGTTGTGGTCATTGATATTAGTTTCAGTGTGGTCATCCACAGAGAGGTCAGGTCTATTTGTTGCCGTTAGATCCAAAATGTTTCCATTATGAGTGGGGTTCATAACTCTCTGTTCTTGGTAGTGTTCAGAGAAGGTATTTAGTAATGTTTCACAGAATATATCATCATTCCCACCACCAACAAAACTGTAATTTTCCCAGTTAATTGTTAGATGGTTAAAGTGTCCACCGATGATTGCAGTATGATTGGTGAACTTAGGTACAAGTTAACTGAGATTTTCTCTAAAGTTTTTGGATACATCAGGAGCTGAGTCTGGTGGGCGATAGAAGGATCAAGTTATTTTATGCCCATAATACTGATGTAGAGGGGTTCCCAATGGTTGAATCAACCTTTTGAAAACAAATGTGCAGCTGTATAGGTTAAGATTCTGGGTATCACACACTGCAGCCATTCATTCTGGTGGACTCTCATTTGTGAGTAATTGATGAAAAAAGATTTGGAATGTTGTGTGACACACATCAGCATTAAAAAAGTTGCATCAGTTTGTTTGTGTGGTGTAATGGATAGGGTAGCTTCACATGCTAGAGGTGTGATTCTCATCAGGTGTAGTAATTCTTATTGTTTTTAAATGTTTATTAAAAAGACTTCGATCATTATATTTATTCAATTGATTTGTTTGGTCAATCCCACTGCTGGAGACAACTCCTTGTGAGTCTTGCCCAATAAATCTCACATGCATCTTCAATTTCTACCAGGTGGATTTGAGTTTCTTGTCTACTGTGCAAATACACCAAGTCCATTTCCCATTTGCCTATCCTTTTAATATATACTTAAATTTCCCCCCAAAATCTCACTGCTATCAATTTCAGGCTTCAACCAGCTTTCTGTACCTAGTATTATGTGAACATCAGTGCTTTTCATGAGTGCCGTAAACTGTGGCACTTTGTTGCAAATATTTTGGCAGTTCACCATAAGAATTTTCATACTCTCACTTCTGGTAGGCATTTCTCTCAATGTTAACTCTGGGTTTCCTACAGCTATCATTATCTGGATTGGATGGAGAGTCACCTAATCTAAAACACCTTTGTCTGCTCCCCCCCCCCCCCCCCCCCCTCCACACACACACACACACTCACACAATCAGCTACCTGAGTAGCAGCCTCTGATTGGAGTGTAAACCAGATATATTTAGGGGGACCCTACAGTTCTCAACCGTATGGCACGTGTTCAGGAAGTCACAACCTAGATGGCACAGAACCTTCGAAGTCTCTGGTTCAGTCCTTCCAATCAACTCAGAACCAAAGGGCTGTGTTCAGTTCTGGGGACTATGCTGCAAATTGTGAGGTTCATTGAAACTTCACGCACAAGGCTGGGCTTCTCGACCTTATCTGCCAGTTGCTGGAATGACCCAAGTAATTCCCTCAATGGCTGCTGGAATAGCCTCTTCAACAAATTGCGTGAGTGCCCCAGGCATACACACTGGGTGCGCCTGGTGCCCTTCCCTGTCCCTTGCTCTGCCATTTCCCTAAGGGCTACCATCATTCACCATACATTTTAATTTCTGATGATTGATAGACCCTACCCTTTTACGTTTGCATGCTCTTGACATGGACAAAACAGGTTTCCTCAAAACAGATGAAGTAAGTCCCTCCAGAGCAGTTTCAGTGATAGATGGTACGTCATATTTGTTGGTTAGGGGGATCAGTACAACGCCCTCCGTCCTCTTAGCTCTATTATAAAAATGCCACTTGCTGTGAAGTGGACGAGTAATGGCAGATCTTGTACTTTCTGCAGAGGAGACAGGATCCACATAGAGGATAGTACTTGGGTACCCCTCGTACCGGTATCACAGGTACACGACACTTGGGAGTTCTTCCAACTCACCGATTCACAGCAGCTGCCACTGTTTGACAGTAGTCAGATTTTTCCAGCTGCTTATGAATGTCAACCCACTCATCCAGTGTTGGATAGCAGCAATCACAGTGGGGCTGCATTTTGGCTGGCGCAATGTATTACAAGACAGTGAATGAATAACTTAATACCTGCTGATTATTTTTTAATCTGTAGAGCTAAAAAGTTGCTAATTCTCTATAAGAATCGCAGCAAATACACAAAATGAGATCTGTATTAAGACAAAACCAAAACCTGTGGTAAAAGCTACAAATTTTTCAAACCTTTTTGAGGTTAATTATAGTTGTTAGCAAATTTGAAAACAAAGTTAATTTACGATCACTGCAGATAATATATAAGGCTAGTCCTTTTTATGGGAAAACTAGATGTAACAGAATGAGATTTTCACTCTGCAGCGGAGTGTGCACTCATATGAAACTTCCTGGCAGATTAAAACTGTGTGCCGGACCGAGACTCGGCAAAGGTCCCGAGTTCAAGTATCGATCCAGCACACAGTTTTAATCTGCCAGGAAGCTTCATAGATGTAACACAGTATGCTAGTTAAAATATCTGCTACAGTAACTAAATCACAAATGCCAATTTACTACAAATTCCTTGTAAGTTGTGCATAGGACAGTGGTAGCTTCCGAAAATTATCAGAAACACACATTTATTAGCCTTAATATACAATGAAATTCAGGGGTGATATATTCTTTGGCAGAACTGTTAACCACAAGCACTGATTTGCTATGAAATAAGTTAAATATTCAAAACATTCATATTGATAACTTACAAAAATATTGTTCTGTAAGCATCTGAAAATTCTCAGAATTAATCTCTTTCTTACACAGTTTTACAACAAAATAGTGTGTGTTTGTTTTGAACGAGGATAGGCCTGCTGTTCTCAAAAATTTTAAAAGAGCGCAATTAACTTAAAGCCAATAATTGATGATAACAGTACGGATTTATCACTGCACTTGTGAATGTTCGAAATTTCATGATATATCACAATACAAATGGGTATTGGTATAGTCACAGAAAGATTATACAGAAGCGAATTGATCAGTGAAATATACAAAGTTTGAACTTAAAATCAGCACATGAATCTCATAAATGCAGTCTCACACAAAGGGAAATTCTGAAGTTGACTTTCATATGATAAAGAAAAATGCATATTGCATGGATTTTCGCTTAGCCGTTTCTGTGCAGACTCCTACACTGGCATACCAAAGAATGACACTGCAGCATCAGTTTATCTTGGTCAAAATTGCTGAAATGTGCAACATAAACAAAGCACATCTTCTGCCTGCAATGCAATGCAATTAAGAAATCCTTTGAAATAAAGATGTCCAAAAATCTAACAAACAGGGATGGAGGTTTCAGTTTAAATAGTGCTTGGGGTCCAGCTCTGTTTATTAAGATTTTGTGTGATCACATCCACTAGAGCTGCAAAACATTGAAAGAATGAGTTCTAAGGAATGTCATTACAGGCTCTGAAATGCAAAAGAGCATAAAAGAGTGTAGTGAGCACTGTGAGTTGCACTCGCCTATTAATTGCAATGTGAGACCAACAATAGTCCACATCCTGCTTGGAATCCAGGTAACGAGTAAACACAACATCGCAACTCTCAGTACCTGAAGAAAATAACTGTCTCAGTCATTGAAATATAGTGCATAAAATGGAAACAACATATCAGCAGAAACCCAGAAGCACACCATTAAGTAACGCTAGTACTGCAAAGTCATTCATCTTAACAAACAAATTGTATGTGAGTTTTAACCTAACTTATTGTAGTATGAAACTTTATTGCATTGCGCCTGGAGCTCAGCAGGTTACAGATTAGCTCAGTGTTCATATAAATTTACCTCTACATCTACATGGCACTCTGCAATCACACTTGTGTCTGGCAGAAGGTTCATGTAACCACCTTTAGATTGTTTCTCTGCTGTTCTACTCTGATCTGTAAGGGAAAAATGAACACTTAAATCTGTGTGAGCTCTGATGTCTCTTATTTCATTAAAATTATCATTCTCCCTTTGTAAGTGAGCATCAACAGAATATTTTTTGCATTCAGAGGAGGAAGTTGGAGACTGAAATTTCATGAAAAGATCTCATCACAATGAGAAACAGCTTTATTTTAATGATTACCACCTCTAATCATGTATCATATCTATGACACTCTCTCCCCTATTTTACCATAATACAAAATGAGCTGCCCGTTATTGAACTTTCTAGATGTTCTCTATCAGTCTTATCTGTTTCAAATCCATATCATGTAGCATTGCGGCAGAAGAGGATGAACAAGTGTAGTGTAGACAGTCTCCTAAGGAGACATGTTGCATCTTCTAAATGGTCTCCCAATAAAATGCAGTCTTTGGTTTATAGGGTGCAGAAAAATTTCCGCTACCAGTCACAGCGGAAATTTTTCTACACCCTATAAAGAAATAGCCACGGAGATCAACAGTATACACTATGGATAAAATTAATTTAGTCTTTGGTTTGCCTTCTCCACAATTTTATCTGTATTATAATTTCAATTTAAATTGTTCTTAATTTAATCCCGTGGTATTCAGTTGAATTGACAGCCTTTAGATTTGTGTGCTTTATCATGTAAGCAAAATTTAATCGATCCATTTTAGTAATAATATGGATGACCTCACACTTTTGATTATTTAGCGTCAACAGCTGCTTTTCGCACCATATGGTTATATTATGTAAATCATTTTTGCTATTGGTTTTGATCTTTCGATGGTTTTACTAGATCACAAATAACGGCGTCATGTGCAAACATTCTAAAGGTGCGTTTACAACTGTGAACCTTGTGGGTAGTCGATGTGCGGCTGTGCTTTCCCCCTTGTGCATATGTCTCCTCATCTGGTATGGTGAGACTTTTGCACCTCCTTGCGCACAGTTGAGACACGAGTAATTTTGCTCCGGTGCGTGCACCCCTTGCCTCTTCGTGCAAAGGCTGCTTGCACCTAGTGCAGATGGAAAGTCGTACAGGTGTAAAACGCACATTAAGAGAGGTGCTCAGATTGTTTTTAAAATCATTAGGGAGTCTATAACACTTCCTTGGTGAACACCAGGTAACACGTTTTACTTGATGACTTTCCATAACTTACTATGAGCTGTGACCATTCTCATAACAAATCAAGATTCTAGTTGTATAAATGAGACTATACTCCACATGCATGCAGTGTGATTAGTAGCTGGTTGTGAGGAATGGTGTCAAAAGCCTTTCGGAAATCGAGAAATATGGGGTCAAATTGTGATCCCCTGTCAGTAGCACTCATTACTTTGTGTGAATAAACAGCTAGTTGTGTTTCACGAGACTGACTATTAGATCATTTTCATCTAGGTAATTCATAATTGTGTAAATTAAAGGTGGAGGACATGTCTGAAAGAACAGACACCACACATTCATATAACTGATTCACCTCAATGGGCAATTAATCCACCACCTTCAGTAGAGATGCACATTTACATCCGAACTCCTATAGGAACCTAAAAATTAGTGACTGTGGAGAAAATGGACACGGATTGTGGATAGGTGGCACTAGTTGGGATTGAGAGTCGGCTGGGGAACATGCTGAGATAGTCTGCAATAAACAGTGTGTCCAAATAGCACAGTAGTTAATGGAACTTCCTAGTAAACAGGGGATTCCGGGTTCGAGTCCTGGTCTGGTACACATTTTCACTCATCGCCGCTGGTTCTGCATAATGTCCCGATCTAGCTGATGTCATCAGTTTCATTCCTTTCTTCTCTATTTTCTCCCATCCATCTTCAATTTACATAATATTTATAACAGTTGTGAATTCAGCATGGTGTCTGTTCTTTCAGATGTTTTTGAAAGAACACACATCATGCATTCATATAAGCAATTCATAATGTTTAAACATAATAAATGTTCCAAAATCTTACTGCAAATTGATGTCAGTGATGTGGATCTTTAATTCATCGGATTACTCCTATTTCCTGTCTAGAGTATTGATGTGACCTCTGCAACGTTCCATACTTTATGTATGGATCTTTTGTTTGAACAAGTGTTTGTATATGATAGCTAAGTATGGAGAAATTGTATACTTTGAGAAGGACGTAATTGATATACAATCTGGACTGAAAGAATTGCCTTTATCAAATGATAAGAGTTGCTCTGCTACATTGAGGATAGCTCTTTCTAACTTACTCAGGTTGTCGACTGTTCTTCATTCAAATTCTGGAATTTTTACTTCAGCTTCTTTGGCGGAGGAATTTTGGAAAAACGTATTTAATAACATTACCTTTACCATCATGCAGTGAAGGTATTGATTATGTCTTGCCACTGGTGTACTTTACATATGACCGTAATCTCTCTGGAGCCTTGCCAAGTACTGAGACAGAGTTGCATTGTGGAAGCTGTTGAAAGCATCTGGAAGTACACGCTAAGTTCCGAGCTTCCGTAAGACATTGCCAATCTTGGAGATTTTTTATCTGCATTTTAAGTAGTTAAATTTAGCATTTACTTTTGGTGGATTTGTGTGTTGTGGTGGCCAGTCTCACTACAATGACTTTGTGGTTACTAATCCGTGTGTCCATCGTGATATTCCCTATTTGCTCAGGATCAAGTATGTTTTTGCACCCTTGTACACTTTGAGTGGGCCCTTGAATTAAACTGTTCAAAATAACTTTCAGAGAAAGCATTTAATGTGTTTTTGGATGACATTTTGTGCCTACAGGTGACTAAACATATTTTGTCAAATACGAGAGTTAAGTTGAAGTTGCCACCAATTGTAATTGTGTGAGTGGGGTACCTATTTGAAGTGGGATTCAAGTTTTCTCTGAACCATTCAGCAGCTGTTTCATCTAATCTGGGGGCCAATAAAAGGAACTAATTATTAATTTATTACCGCGTGGGATTAGCTGAGTGGTCTAAGGCTCTGCAGTCATGGACTGTGCGGCTGGTCCCGGCGGAGGTTCGAGTCCTCCCTCGGGCGTGGCTGTATGTGTTTGTCCTTAGGATAATTTATGTTAAGTATTGTGTAAGCTTAGGGAATGATCACCTTGTAGTTAAGTACCATAAGATTTTACACACATTCTAAAAAGAATGAAGAATTCATTCTATTAATTTATTCTGGTTGTCAGGTGTACCCTCTATTCATATTAACTTGGAGGTGCTATCTGTATCAAGTTCACTAAAAGATAAACTACTACTGACAGGAACAAACACCCTACTACCAATTAAATTTAATATATCCTTTCGAAACACCGCCAGATCCTTTGTAAAAATTTCGGCTGGACTTATTGTGACATTAGCCAGCTTTCAGTACTTACGTGATTGTGCTCGAGTGCTTTCTAAATATCGGCAGTGTGTCTTCCCCTGGTTTGGCAGTTATCTTGGGACTCCTTGAGCCTGAGTGCATTAAATGTAAAGTAAAAACTGTGCTTGGTAACAGCACATTTCATGATGTTGTAAGAAAGGCATTGCAAATTTTTTGACACTGGCCGACAGTATGGCTCAGAGCAACACATGTCTGAGCCTGAGTGCATTAAATGTAAAGTAAAAACTGTGCTTGGTAACAGCACATTTCATGATGTTGTAAGAAAGGCATTGCAAATTTTTTGTCACTGGCCGACAGTATGGCTCAGAGCAACACATGTCAATCTCTGTCTAGATGCTCTTATAAATGAATTTGAGGGAAGAGAGGTGTACAACATTCTAAATGAAGAAACTCTTGAAACCACTGATAAACTTTTCGGAGCAATGCAAGGCAAGGAGTGGGGACTATTGTGTGGCATATGCTGTTCTCCAGTCTATACAATCATGAAGTGTTTTGCAAGGTAAATTTATGAAATGTGTACAAACTTTATAAATTAAATAGAGTTTGCCTTATAAACTTCATTGTTGGCAGCATATTTATCCAAAGGAAACAAATTGTAATTACAGACTGAAGTATGATTTTATGTTTATAGAGACTG
The DNA here is from genome assembly GCF_023897955.1 of Schistocerca gregaria. Lineage (NCBI taxonomy): Eukaryota > Metazoa > Arthropoda > Insecta > Orthoptera > Acrididae > Schistocerca > Schistocerca gregaria. The sequence continues at coordinate 505,238,733 of NC_064923.1, forward strand.
TGTAGTTTAACATTTTAGTTTTGCAGTTTGTGGAAATTAAATTAGCATCTTCTTACAGAATATTTCGTCCATACATTGTAATTTGATACTTAACTTGGGATTTCATTTTGGATGTTATACAAGAGTTCTGTTACCCATTTGTTCAGGGATTTGTAGCTTTCTTATCGTGGGGATGATTACACAGACCACATAACAAAAATTAGTGTAATGTGCTCTGCAGAAATGCACTAAAAAATGCCCACGTGCAGTAGTAAGTGCACGTCTGTTTGCAAAGTATTCATGTAAGAACAGTTAATTTATGTTTCCCTCTATTATAAGCAGTGAAATAGATTGTCAAAGAGTGAGGGACATGTTGCAGGTTGGAGAGATAACACCTGTCTTTAAACATAATTTATTGACATGACAATAAGACCTTGATTTTATGACAACATTGAATGCTCGCTGAATGATAGATATGTACACAGAGGGCGTGATGGAATATGCAGAGGGATCAGAAACAATCTGAAAAGCTTGTAAGAGTGTGCCAGGGTAGGTTGTGATGATAAATAATTGCTAAGAAAAAAATTCAGTGTGTAGTGCCAGTTTAGAGTTAATTAGCATTGAAGTTTGTAAATAAGGCCACTGTGTGTGTGTGCAGACTCAAGTAGACCACCAGATGCAATTAGTGTCAGCTGTTCTCACAGCGTAGATGATAATACACAAGACTGCTCAGCCTTTGGCTCAAGTTCAGTCTTAATACTGTTTCATGTCCAATTTTTGTATCACTATCTTGTTTGGTTTTAGGACACCAAATGGAGAACACATTTGCCAATACCATCTCTGGCAAGCCATCTGAATTTGTACACACTATGACCTGATTGGTTAACTTCATTGTTAAGTAACTCAGGAATAGCATTACACAGTAAATAATTTTCTTAACATTTGGTTCTTAGAATGGCTTACGCTGCAATGCACTTACAAGTTTTCAGACTGTTTCTGTCAACCACAGTTGGTGAACACTGCCTTCATGTCTCAAGCAAGACTGGCAGTCTTTACTATTTCAGATAGATGCCCAGACCAAGAGAGAATTTTTTCTGATTCAAAGCAACACACATCGTTAATACTGATATTATTCTGCACCTACATTTAGCTACATCCTGTGCTCCCCATGGCACATAGAACAACTGTTTCCCACCTGGTCTTGCTCCCCATGATATGCACACAGACTGCACACTGAACCGCTTACCTGCCTTGGCAGCCAAATCCCTAAAGTGCTTTGTTACACACCTACCATTGCAGTTCCCAACTACAAGTAATCCCACTGTCTGTGAATGCCCATATCTTGCAGGCTGAGAGGTTTCTTTTGAAACAGAAGTAGTGACAGCTTCTGGCTCAGGATCTTTATCAGCCGCAGATGGAACCTGAAATCTCTTTGTCAGATGAACTGAAAAGGTCTTTCGGTTGGCTCCCCAGAAAATCTTTCACTGCCTGACACACTTTGAAACAATCCTCTGCTTACACACTTTGAAACAATCCTTTGCTTGCCCGTTGTTGAGGGGTCAACCTTAATGTGGGCAGTACCATGGCAGCCAGTGTAGTGGATCTTTCAGGGGACAAATGAGACTTGCTGGCCGTCTCTTGGATCCCTTTGTACAGCCCCCCACATTGATGCCCATTGGCACAGCCTCAAGCTGTGTGACAGGAACAAACATAACCTCAAGCTAGACAGTTCTTAAAGTGTGGAACTGCTTCACAAATCTATAGACATGTAAGAAATTTAAGAATTTATGCTGTAACACACACAGTTAAATCAAAATAATAAGTCAAAATAAGTTGCTTCTAGTTAAAAGCTCGTAAAACAATCCACAAATAAAACCTGTATTGTGCTGCACTGCTACAGGGATGGAAATTGCCATCTAACTGAGGTGTCTTATAGCTGTAATTGCGTGTTTGAATAAAAACAAATGACTTCTGCAAAACAATGGTGCACCTATACAGTAGATACTTATTAAAATGCGATATTGTGCCTAAAAAAAGTTAATAAATATAAAATAAAATTCACACAAATGAGCCCTCGGTCATAATGTTTTGGTCTTATTAACCAGGTTTCAACACTTCTAAGAGTATCTTCATCAGAATTTAGACATTTAAAGTGGTCTATAACGTAATTACAAATTTATGGGAAAAATTTTTTTATATAAAAAAGTGTAAGTACTGGCTAACAATACAAGACAGAAACAGTACTTTCATGTCACATATAAAATAAATAACAGGTCAGAAGGGCTTTAGTCACAAAACATTTAAAAGGAATGTGTGAAGGCGAGCCTCTAAGGGCTGCTCATACCTGTAGAGCCACAGGTTGCAACGGCTTGCATCCGTACATGTAAGTACTGTGTCTTGTATTTCCCATAAATTTGTAATTATGTTATAGACTACTTTAAATGACTAAATTCTGAAGAAGGCACTCTTAGAAGTGTTGAAACCTGTTTAATAAGACTAAAAAATTGTGACCGAGGGCTCATTTGTTTCAATTTTAATTTATAAATGATCACTGAAACAAGCAACCATGTTCAAAACTTTGTACATCAATATGCAAAAAATTTAAGAATTTAAGTTACAAAATGCACAGGTAAGTCAAAATAAGTTTGCTTCTAGTTAGAAGCTTTTCATGTGCAGACCAGAGCTAGTATGCCACAAAGACTAGAGTGCCACTACTCCTTGACATGTGGGTCTGGAGATAGCGCACCCGAGAAGTAGTGGAGATGCTTAAAACTGTTTCACCTTTTTCTTATGATGAAAATTACTTTGTGTACCATCATACTTGCAGCTGACAGCTTATAGCAAGTTTTCTCAATCTAAGGGTTACATGAACATTTTGAGGTGTCACATAATGATCTAGCAAAAAAGTTTCTTACAATTTTGAATCTCATCTTTCACTGTCAGTAAGTTTTAACAATGTTCGACAGGCAGTAAAAAATGAAGAACTGTGACCATTTGCTGGTTAGTCATTGGTTACAGTTTTACTGCAAACAATCACAGGTGTCAGTAATGATAAATACTCAAATTCCAAAAAAAAATTGTGTAATGGAATTGCTGGCCAATAATTAAATTCATGAGGTGAAATTTTAAGACTGTTTATAGAGACACAAAAAAAGTACATGCACTATCATAGTTTTGGGACTGACTAATTCCTGCTTCAGAGAGGACTAATTCGTGCTTCAGGGAGGGGAGAGGGATCGAGTGGGGAAAGTTAACAACAAAGCATAAGTTGGTGAGACCCCAGGATAAGAAAGCCTCAAAGCAAGTACTGCTCACCCTGGGATCTGAGTGGCTTGTGCTTCATTCTTAACTTTCCCCAACCTACACCTCTGTATCAGTAACGCAAAAGCTGTGATGCAGGTTTTCCCCCCCTACATAGGCTAGAAGTTTACTAAAACCTGTTTGTGGAAATGGTCCTATCCATTATTTCAGGCATGTGTGGACCAATCATTCTTTTGAGAAATTAATCATACAGACAAATAAATATATAAATATGCTATTACATTATTGTTACAACCAAATAAGAATTTGATATTACTTGAGCTGGACAAAAAGCAGATGGGTTGGACAACTGATTAATTATTTCAATTAGGTATGTTGTGAATAGTGTCCACTGTTGTGATTAATTACTTTTGAATCTACAAGAAAATTTCCAATTTACGTTAACTTTTGTTGGGTAAGTGTCAAATTACAAAAACAAAACTTCTACAATCAATTCTAAGACCAGCCTTTGAGGTTTTTTTTTTTTTTTTTTTTTGTCACTTGTGTATTCCTCCATCTCTGACAATGATTTGTGAATGTGAAACATGTCTAGTTTCACTGTAGTTTCATGTACAATTGTTGGTCCCTCAGTAATCAGCTGAGAAAATCCCTTCAAATGTTGGAGGAAGGCAAGGATATATCAGCTTCAGTAGACCACACCTTGAAAAGCACTGTGGTATGCAAACCAACCAAAGGGTTAAGAAAAGTTGTTGTTTCATATATGTTCTATCTGCATTTTGAGTTATTTTGCTGTGCTCATCACACACTGCACACAAGTAATATCTAATAACAGATGTAATTACAAATACATTCTTAACGAAAACATTTTATTGTAAAAATCATATTTGGCTCTCAGATAGTACTCCATCTCAGTGAGGCAATGAACATATGAAATACTTCATTGTTCATCATTGCTATTGTCACCGTACCACCACCACCACCACCACCAGCCATTTCAAATCCCTGGTAGATAAAAAGCCTCATTCAGGCTTTCCAATATGTGACATTTTTAGCTATCCACACCAGTGTTGCCCTTTGTATTTTATATAGCCCAATTTCCACCTCCTGCACGAGTATTGTCTCAGTCTTTTCTCATCAGTTGGAATCCAACTGGGAACTTCCTGTGTCTATGTACCATCCACTCACCTGGCAACTTATCTGTCCTCCTCACCATCTCTCCATTTCATTTTCATTGCTGTCATAATTCCTGACTCATATCATAAATATGCTAAATAACCTCGAAAGCTGACTTATCGGAAAACCAAGTGACTCATTTTAGAACCTTTCAGAATGCCAGCATAATAATTTAGTTAACTAGCCCCACAGGTCATGTGTACAATATATCATAAAATTGTGTACTCAAAACATTAAATAGATAGAAAATCCACGCAGTTCTGAAATAGAATTCAGAGAAGTAAGTAAACTGGAGCACACATTGAACACATTTTCCACCTGAGGCTGTTAAATAGAATGGTTATCATCTCTGCACAGTATTATATGTGAAGATTTTGACAAATGAAATTGATTCTTATTGCTCTAGGAATTGTCAACAATCAGGAGATTTAGTAGGTCCCAGCTTAGTATCAAACAGTGGAAGTCACCTTTAAATGGATTAATGCCTACTCTTGAAGTAGCTCCTATATATCAACTAACGGGACGTGTTGGTCTTTATAATCTTGGCAACACTTGTTACATGAACAGTATACTGCAAGCACTTTTCATGACAAACAGGTAAGAGTCTTTTCTTTTATTTTTGTCTTGAAGTATGTAGATGTAGTAGGCTAACAGAAGGTACCATAGTAGTGTAAATTTAGGCTATTTGGGAAATATCTTGAAATGATAATATGAGAATTCGTAGAGACAATGAGCAGTTATAGAATATTTAAGAGGTAATAAATTACTTAGCTTTTACCAAATTTGCATTACTTTTATCAAGTCAGTTGCCACCGATAACAACATTTATGTATTCTGAATTGTTCACAACTGTAGCTTTCAAATTTTTTAAAATATTGTATGAGGATTAACTTAAAATCATTTGTATGAACAGCAATACTGAACCCAGTTAATGTTCCTATCGGCTTAATTTTGAAAAAGAAATCATAACAGATTAGATTATAATTCCGCTCAAAAGATAGAGCTTTTAGATCATAATTCCCCTAAAAAAATGTGTCTCTAGGGTTAACTACTACTTATTATTGGTGGTGACGAGAAAGGTTCAACAGATATACTCTCCTTTTCAATGCACATTACAGCTGTATTGCATGCATTATGTGCATGTGCTTTTAGCAGTATTAATCAGTGATAGAAATAATTTTTTTCTAGAGTGTGTTCTTTTTTGTTGTTTCAATATCAGATATAGTTTAGTAGATAAATGATGCATTTATACTTACTTCCAGGTTTTGTTTTGGCTTGTTGTCCAAAGAAAAAAATTACAATCAAGAGTTAATATGGAAGCTTCAGACACTTTTTGCTTTATTACTTCATTCAAAAAGACCAGCATTATCGCCAACAGATTTGCTAGCCATATGCCGACCGCCTGGTTTTTTACCAGGTCACCAGCAGGACAGTTCAGAATTTTTAACGTAAGTCTGATTTTGTGTGATTGTGTTCAAATGTTTGATTTATTTAAACAGAAGGTAATATTTTTGTAATTGATGTATACTGTACTACCATGTATGATACATAAAACATATTACATGACAAGGAGTGGAAAAAAAAAAGACGGATTTACTGTCACATGTTGGAGCACTTGTTTAAGAATGTTGTTGGGAAAGCAACAAATAAAAACTCAATAATGATTCACACCTTGGACATACAGCTTAGTGTTAAATTGATTTACAGATACAAAAATGGTCCAAACACACAATATTGTAGCTTCCACATATCTTATGAGACTATTGAAACATTTAAAAACATGTTTATTATGGAAGGCTTCAATAAGAATTTAATTTTCAGCCTCAGTTCTTATTGAGAAATTTTATTGCTATTGGTGACTGAAGAACTGACGGTAAGATTTGCAGAAATCCTCAAAATTTATCAAAATGGCACACTATTTGACACAGAATTTATGATGCAGAGGAGCAATATTCAAACCATGATATGACAAATCTAAAAGTTGTTGGTGCCTTCCAAATCAGTGATCCGTTTCCTTAAAAAAAAAAAAAAAAAAAAAAAACCTTTTTGCCGAAAAATGACTGTAATGACAGATATGACAAGACATTGTGCTTTAAAGTTTGTTGAAGTTTGAGATTTTTGTCATAAGGGCAAACTACATTGCTTTGTTAACAGATTGTAGCAGAGAGTATGTTAGCAGTTTTCAGCATAAGATTCAGAAGTGAGAGAGAGAGAAGATGAAGTGCAGTGAAAGTAGTTCATGGTGTTAGAAGACTGATTTAGATTAAAAAGTAGCTTCTTACTTGCAGATCAACTGATGTCTCTTAACAATAATAAATGACAGCTTTTCCACTAATGAGGCCAAAAAAACTTATTAAAATTTGGGAGCTTCTGTTTGAAGCTGTAGGTTGGTAATTTTCACGTCATCTGTGTTATTTGTAGTCTGCCAAATTTTGTAGTACTACATCATTGTTTCTCAAAGAACTGCAGGTTCTGTTTTTCAGACTGTATTTCCTAGCCGTTAAGACAATTTAACTACAGTTTACAGGAACTATATTTCGTTTGTGTTACCAATAAACTTACAGAAATATTGGAGATATTTAATTGTAATTTTAAGAGAACAAGAAAATTATCCAACACCAAGATTAAATTCAGAAACCGTTTTTAAATTCTAACCTACCAGAAAAGCAGATAATTGCTGTTTTATGGACCATCTCAGTGTTCTTGCAGATAAGACCTTTATTCCTTTAGCTGCTGCACGCTCCACCCATGCTGCTGCTATGTGTTCTTTTGGAAGTGCTTTAACTCAGTTCATATAGTATTTCAAGGAGAACTTCATATTAATCCTGTATAGCTCTTTCATTTCACTTTTCATTGCACTGGTAATAACCTTCTGGGTCATAGGCCCCAATATAAATCCAGCATTGTAAATTATAAGATTAGCTTCTACAAGGACTTCAGGAATATCTTAATAATTTTTACATTGTGATGTCAACTACAAACCTCTCTGTAAAAGCAACATTCCAATCAATACGCTACTTCTGGGATGACTCGCAACACACAATTGCTTACATTTGTCATTTTGGTGGAAATTAAGCAGAAATAGAACATTGGGAAATGCTGACTAAAGCATTCTGTACTTAAGTGCAATTGTGATTCCCTACTGGTTATATTTTCATGTTTTCTTGTGCATTTTGACAATTTATTATTTTCAGGATAGTTCATGTGTTCTGATACAAAGCCGACACAGTTAGATGCAAATGATTAGGATTTAAAACCTATTGCAACACATTTTCTGTATCTCATTTGACAAGTCTGCAGACTAAGTATTTGTAATTACAATTAATAGAAATGAAAATTATTGTAAAATCAAATGAATAACTCATTGGTGAATCACTAAGCTAGCCTTTTCTGAGTTTGTTGTAGCTCTCTCTGTGATAGTCAATTTTCAGAGCTGCTGCATTGAGTAAAGCCTTGTAATAATTAAGACCAGTACTTGTGCTTTGTCAATATAACCATTAACCAGCTTTCCAAATGCCTGAAATGCCAAACACACAACATCTCACAGTACAAGAAGAGACATCTTGGGCACAGATAATTTTACTGGTGATGATAAAAAAATGTCATGAGCTTCATCTTCCAAACATTTGTGTCCACTCCCATTTGATCTATCCATGAGAACTATTTAAATTGGAACCATTTGCCATAGACATTTCTGCTGTTCCTGTCTGGCTATGTTCCCACTGCCCACTTCATCTAAATCTTCACTTATTGCACATTTTTCAGTAAATCCACCTCATCTTCACTGTCTAGCCAGTTTTCCATACTTAGTGTCATTTCAGTGCTCTCTTTGACTCTACAACTGTCAGATGATCTTGCTTCTTCTATGCACTGCTAAAGACATTTTACATTATTATTATTTAGCGTATGGCTATATAGACATATCATGAAATTATATATATATATGTATATATTAAAACAAAGATTCCAAGACTTACCAAGCGGGAAAGCGCCGGCAGACAGGCACATGAACAAAACACACAAACACACACACACAGAATTACTAGCTTTCGCAACCGATGGTTGCTTCTTCAGGAAGGAGAGGGAAAGACGAAAGGATGTGGGTTTTAAGGGAGAGGGTAAGGAGTCATTCCTATCCCGGGAGCGGAAAGACTTCCCTTAGGGGAAAAAAAGGACAGGTGTACACTCGCGCGCGCGCCCGCGCACACACACACACACACACACACACACACACACACACACACACACACACACACACACACACACACACATCCATCCGCACATACACAGACATATTTAAATATATTTAATATATTTTTCCCATGTGGAAGTTTATATAAGAAACATAAGTTTGTCTTTACAACTGAATATCCAGTCCTTCAATCCAGTGCATTGCATCTAGAGTTGATAACAGGAAGTCCTCTTTGGCACTGTGATAGGCTCGAATCATGCATTCACTGACAATGTGGTGAACAGTCTGGTATGGAGCCTCGCAGTCACAGGCTGGATCAGGCAGCTTCTTCCACTTAAAGAGAGCACCCCTGCATCGGTCATGGTCGGTACGGATTCTGTTGAGAGTAGTCCAGGTCTTGCGTGGTAGGTTGAATCCACTTGGAAGTTTAGCACCTGAGCAGATGTTATGCAGGTGCACATCTGGCACTGCTTCCCACCGACCTTTCCATTCTTCAAGAGGTTGGAAATCCTTAGCAACCATGCCAGCAGCATCGCACAAGTTGGATGGTGTGATTTCAGTTTCTTGCGATTTAAAAGTGGCTGGTTGCTTTGTAAGGGTAGGTTAGAATTCCTGGAGATCTTATGGAATTCTCTCATAAGGGCAGTACATCTGTGTAGAGCAGGAGGAATTATACCGGTTAACAGTGGAAACCAATAAACTGGCGTAGATCTGATTGTGCCAGATATTATGCACATTTTCGTATTCAGCTGGGTATCAACAAGCCTTGTATGATGACTGTTAATCCAAACAGGTCCACAATACTCAGCACTTGAGTGCACCAAGCCCAGACGACAGCTTCGTGACCTGAAAAAGAAGGCATCTCCGTCATCTGAGTATAACTATCCCTTCATAGTTTCAGACATTGACTCTGGACTGAAGGACCTCAAACCTCTTGAGGCACCTGGATTCAATGGTATCCATCCAGAATTCCTGATCCATATGGGAGGAAAAGCTAAGAAATGGCTGGCAGAATTCTTCACTGACATCCTGCTGATTGGTCAACTTCCATTGGAGTTTAAAAAGGCGAAGATAATACCTGTTCTGAAACCTGGAAAACCCAGCAACAAGGTAGAAAACTATTGCCCCATTGCCCTAATTAGCTGCTGCTACAAGCTTTTTGAAAGGCTAATATATAACAGAATAAGTAGCGCTATCGTAGAAAATGTTCCAGTTGATCAGGCAGGCTTCAGACCAGGGCGTAGCTGCTGCGACCAAGACATTTTACAAATAGGTGATGAACTGTTTTTCATCATGTATTTTACTACGACATTAAATTTATTGAAACATCTTTGCACTGTAATATATGTTGTAATTATGTGCAGTTCTTGCATGCTTTCCAAGTGTTTTTGCTGATTACCAGGGATAATTTATGTAGGGCTTTGTCTTTACCCTTTGTCACACACTAGCATTAAATCAGACTACCAGTGTTTGCTGTTTACCATTTGATTTGCCTTGACCATTTTTATCGTCTCTCTTCAAGCTATTTATCGTTTCATTTTATTTAGTCTCCATTGCTGTTTCCACACCAACTCTTGTTTTGTAGGTTCTAGTCCCTGTTGTGGTCCACTTTTCTGTAATGGCATTTTTTGCAAGTGTACCGCCTTGTTAAAATTGGTCTTGCCATGACTTTGTGTAATCCTTTCACAAAATACTTCACTTTTATATGCAATTGCAGGAAGCACAAGCTGCCCTGCATGCATGCTCCAGCTTGGTGGACTGTAATCTTTCCATAAAATACTTCACTTTTATGTCTGATTGCTGGATGTGTGAGCACCTAGGAAATGTCCTGCAGGTTTGCTCAGGCTCAACTCACTCACTCCTTCATGCCAAACAATCTCCAGGCATCAATTTCTCCCTTCTAGATGACAGAGCACCCACATCAGCGATGTCAATGTGCTGTAGCAAAGAAGCATAAGGGTAGATTTGATCCTTCAAGTATTAGATTGATATCTATACCCTTACAAACCATCCATCCATCCATCCATCCATCCATCCATCCATCCATCCATCCATCCATCCATCCATCCATCCCATTCCTTTATCCAACCAATGCTAGGTTGGGACTGGTATATGATAAATTTCCATTTTATAACCGGAGAACCAACCATACATGATCAAGTGTACCCAGGCAAGTGGGGCTCTGTCTGGCTAGACAGTTACTTCCCTAACTGCTTGTGGAACTTCCATGAAGCCTAAATCTCTTTCTTATACTCCAACAGTTCTGTTGGTCCACTGGGCAGTATTACCACTCAAACATCAAGAGACCTCGTGTGCATAGACCGACTGAGATGACTGAATATAAGAGAAATAAGTAATATTAATGGACCACATCCTGTGGTAAACAATGTACAGGGTGACAGTTATTGAACTATATGAAATAAAATTGTCATGCCTTACAAACGGTTTGTGTTAGGCTATTCAAACTGCACAGGCATATAATGAGTACTAGTATGTGCTGTATGGTTTGGTTTAGCGACAAAGCCCACTTTCATTTGGAAGGGTTCATCAATTAGCAAAACTGGCTCATTTGGGAGACTGAGAATTTGCATTTAGCAATTGACATGTCCCTTTACCCTCAACAGGTGACAGTGTGGTGTGCAATGTCAATTCACAGAATAATCCGTGCGATATTCCTTGATGGCACAGTGACTTACCGAATGGTACATGAATATTTTGGAAGATGATTTCATCCCCATTATCCAAAGTGATCCCAATTTCGACAAGATGTGGTTCATGCAAGACGGAGCTCGACCCCATGGAAGCACAAGAGTGTTTGATGCCATGGAGGAGCACTTTGAGGACCACATTCTGGCTCTGGGGTACCCATAGGCCACTGGCATGGGCCTCAATTGGCCCCCATATTCTCCGGATCTGAACACATGCAACTCCTTTTTGTGAGGCCTTATTAAAGGCAAGATGTACAGCAGTAACTTCAAAACCATTGCTGAGCTGAAAACAGCTATTCAGGTGATCATAGACAGAATTGAATTTCTGACACTTCAGTGGGTCATGCAGTATTTCACTATTCGTCTGCACCACATCATCGCCAATGATGGTAGGCATATCGAACATGTTATAATGTAAATCCGAATATCTGTAGTGGTGTTTACATCTTGAATGAAGTGTGTTCACGCTGTAATTTGTAACTCATTTACGTTTTTTTTTCATATAGTTCAGTAATTGTCACCATGTATATATTGTTGTTAAAAGGTTTAGAAAATTTATTGGAAATAATATCATCTTTAATATCCATAAAGCTGAAGAGGGACTTGAAGGGCAACTTAAATCTTTCAAGAGGCTGCACAGTGGTGGTACATTCCTGATAGACACACTGAGAGCAACACCAAACTCTTTTGGAGAATATGCTGTCACTTGAGCTACACACTGGGCTCCATTATTGTAAATGAGCTGTAACATGCCAGATGGTGATATGTAGGTGTACTAATGTTACTATGATTCTTGGAGGAATTCCTTTCTTATGTACCCTGGGAAGGCCGTATAACCATGGTGGCACTTCTGTTTAATGAAATTATGTGGCAAGGCAGACTCGTAAGAAGAGTCATCACCTTCCTTTTGATTTTACTTGCAGGGTCAACATCAATCTGTGTGTATGCAGTGTTATTCAAAGGCTCAAAAATCAGCTTATTGCAGCCCACACAGTGCCATGAGGACTGTAGTGTTGCCGTTGACAGCGGGCAGTATTAATACAACCTAACCTGGATTTTGGGACAATGGTAAGGCAGTTTTAAGAGAAACTGTTTTATTGGTGTTGCTCTCCTGTCTGTCACAAGTGTCTGTTTTACTTTCTGACGTTTGGTTCTGCAATTGCAATAATTTCACTGGTAGAAAAGTTGGTTGTTGGACTAGCGGTGCAGGTTTGCACATACTGTTACAGATGCAGGTTGATGTGTCCTGCTCAATTGTCAAAGTAGGGATGCCAACACTAGTCTTCTGTAGACGATGATTCATTGCCAGGGTATATGACTTCATGAAAGTTTGAGGCTGTGTTGCCTTAAACGATTCTTCACATCAGAGTATGCAATGCACTGGCTGACTTTAATCTTCTGGATTTACTTCTCTTCTGTGAAAACAGGACATTCTTAGTCTTAGGTGCAATTGACACACCTGCATACCACCATCTGGCGAAGTGCCTGACATGTGTTCTCATTGAACATGTGGGGAAGTGTGAACATCACATCCATGACTCCACTGATTTTTTACATTGCCTCAGTCAATTGCGACTCCAGGATATGGATATTATTGTCAATTTTGATGTATTTTCCCTCTTTTCAAGAGTTCCTCTTTCTGATTGCTTGCAGCTAATCATAAAAAAGTTTGAGGATTGTTTCACAGAACTTTCTAGATACATTTTGACAGCAATAACTTGCTGCTCCGATCTTTAATAATAATCTAGATCTAATTATTATTGATTGGATAAATTCTGTTTCCCATCCCATTGGATATTTTATTTGAATCAGCAAAATTGAAAATAATAGTATTGTCGATGCTATTGCTTGGACAATAAAATATTTAATTGATGATTCGTTTATTATTATATCTTGGAACTCATCTATTTGGTCCATGTTTGCATAGAAAAACAAAAATATCAGAAATTGAGTGCGCCTTAATGCAGAACACCCTGTTATTTGTTTACTTGTTTATTTTCCCAAACTAGTTTCGGCGACAAATATCACCATCACCAGTATGTTATAGCATGTTTTTGACAATTATTGTCACTGTTTGCGATGGCAACAGAAAAAAAGCACAGAAAATGTGTCACAAACAATGACAATAATTCTATAGCATAAAATAAATAAGATTAAAATTACACACTTATGATGGTGATATTTGTCGCCGAAACTAGTTTCGGTTCGTAAACAAATAACAAGGTGTTTTGCATCAAAGCAGACTCAATTTCTTTATATTGTTGATTTTGACAGCAGCTTTCTGGAACATTTAAACTCTGACCATCATAATATAAAATTAATGACTGAACTTATAAAATAGGGCCAGCTACCTTTCCTCGACATGTTAGTTAAGGAACAGTGGAAGCATCCCTGGGTCACTGTGTACATAGAAAACCTACACACACTAATCTATCTCCACACCTCATGCTGCCATCATCCATACACAGAAATTTGGTGCTTAAGACTCTGGTCCATATAACTTGAACACTTTTGGTCAAGAATAGCCTTGCCAAAGAATTAAAACACCTATGAAAAGTGTTTTGAAGCAGAGGTTACTCAGATCATCAAACGGAACAGGTGATGTAGTCAAAATCAAGAACAGCTGAGGAAGGGATTGAGACAGGCCAAGAAAGAAAAGCCAAAAATCACTTATGGTATCAGAAAAACGAGTTTGTATCATATGCCAGTGGATATGTGGCATGTCTTATGTGGGGCAGACTGTCAGAACAGTCAAAGAAAGGTGCCAGGAGCATCAACAACATACCCAACTAAAACAAGCAAGAAAATCAGCTGTCACCAAGCACTGCCTCGAACATAATCGTGAAATGAAATAGTATGAGACCAGTGACATTGTGCAAACACACAGTCTATGGAACCACCTCATCAAGGAGTCTATTGAAATAAAGATGTCAGAAACCTAATAAACAGATATAGAAATGGAGATTTCATTTTAAGTAATTCTTGGGTTTCAGCACTCAATTTATTAAAATCTCACTGGCCATCACATCCCCCAGAGGAGAGAAATGCTGGGAGAATTTGCGTTGATATTCGAACTCGGCTATAAGTAATGGCGAGAGAGCAACAATAGATCAGTCTGATCGGAGTCCAGGCAGTGGGTACACATAATGGGAAAACTAGCAGCACCTGAAGAAAATGGCTTGGTCAGTCATCTAAATATTGTACATAAAATGCTTACTTATTGTTTATGCTGTTTTTCATTACTATGCTGCTCTTTTCTATTGCTACGGTACTCAAAATTAATTTAATCATAACAACAAATTATTTTAATTGGCTCTTGGTGCGTGTATTGCTTCTGTTTTTCGTTTTATTTATTTATTTCTGCGGGTCGTTTTCAACATGCACTGAAACTTTCAGACACTGAGTGTTTCGGTTTAATTTTGTCAAGAAGCCATGTCCTTAAAACTATTGATATAAATGTACAAGAGAGATAGGAGCTCTAAATGCATTACATGTCAAGATTTTCATGAGCTCGGCACCTGAACTATGATTTTATAGCTGTTTAGACTTATGGGAAATGACCAAGATCTCACTGCAAGTATTTTGTTGTGTTATTTATTTATACTATTTGAATGATAGAGCTGGTAAAGGGTTGGTAGGTGTACAGGTTTGGAAACCCACAGTAATAATTAGTACTGTAAAAATTCTGTCAGCGAGTAAATTGGAGAGATACAAGGCAAGAAAATATAATGAGTGCCAGTGCAGAAATTATCTCTGGAGCGACATAAAATGCAAGAAAAAATGAAAAATAATTCTCTTTGGTTTTTTATTCTGGTGGAACTGTAACATCAGAATGATGTGGAAAAGTGACGTGTAATAGGTTATCATAATGCCATAGCAGTAAATTCTGTTGCCCAGGATAATGCAGATTTGACACTACACAATAACCAAGAAACACACCTTATCCAAAATATCTCTCTCTCTCTCTCTCTCTCTCTCTCTCTCTCTCTCTTATGAAGACTAGTAATTACTGTGTTAACAAAGCAAGCTGTGTGTCACTTTTGAAAGTCCACTACATTAATTATGCCTCACTTCTTATAAGCTGACATCTTATTTTGAAATGAAATTTGAAACAAATTATAGTGCATGTTAACAGTGTACAAAAAAACAGATTGCTACTTACCAAAAAGAAGACATTGTAAGTTGCAGACAGGTACAATTAAGACACTGTGCCTGTCTATAACTTAAATCGTCTTTTTTATGCTAAGTAGCAATTTGTCTTGTCATACATTGTTGATATTCCTTCCTGGAGTTTCCATTGTTTCATTGCATATTACTTGCTTTCAGTTCATTTTTGAGAAATAATTGCCTAATTTCTTTTGTTTCTGCTTTTCATTCACATTTTCCTAATGACAGTCCTTACTTACTGGAGAGTCAAAACATCGCTATAATTAAATGAACTTTGTCTTGTGTATTCTAATAATAGTCAGTCATTTCAGTACCTCAATGTGTGTGATAACAGGTTCCTCCTCTGTCTGTGTCACATAAGCCACTCGAATCCTGATTCATAGTGATAGCTATTTAATCACTCACAGCTGTTTTTGTCATAATCATCATAACCTGAAGTTTGTTTCACAAGAGCAGTCCAATGTGTAGTGATATCATTTGCTACTCTAACCTCAAATTCCAGTTTCATTAAATGTTTCTGCAGTTTTCTTCCACAAGTTAGCTATTTTTTTTATCTTCGTGTTGTCCTAAGTCTTACAACTACTGTGGATTACATTGAACACATTCAGCGATGCCCTGAACCATGATATCTGAACCTTCTTGCACGATCTGTTCCAGTAAAATTTGACCGTTAATGTTGTTTCATAGCTGTTACCTCACCGTGGTTCATTGGTACATGACTGACAAACTCAAGGTAAAAGATACCTCACAAAAATCATTATGCCATTCGAAATGAGCACATCATCTGCAGGATGATGAGGTGCATTGTAAATTAAATCAACAACTTTTTAGGGTAAATATTTTCCTTCCAAATAGAGATGCACAGTAAATGCAAACATAGACCAGAACCAGTCTCTGTAGATAGTTCTGTCCGTCCAGATTCCTTTCTGATGTGTGTAATAAAGTGGTAACTTAATTATTCCTGTAAATGTATGCATGTTTTTTCCCCAATGAGTGGCTTCATTGTTGAGGAACATGCACTTCCATCTGAGAGAATAACATTCATGCAGGTATCGCCTTCCAGTCCAGCACAGTTTCATAAACACACCTAAAATGTCCCAGGAGAAAATAGTTCTATTTCGTGTAACTAAAGAAGTCATCCCAAAAAGCATCATCTGAATCTTTGTTGGTACTAAGAACCTTGCTCTGAGGAGCAATTTCCAGAATCATGTTGTCTTTTGTAAACTGAGCCTGCCATTCTGATAACTTGCAAAATTTTTCTTTAGTCATCAGAGTTTCGTAGAGCTCTCCTACCTTCTCTGTTAACATTGGACCTGATGTGGAACCTCTGCTTTCCTCACCTGGAACCGTAAGTGCAATGCTTCATCTAGTTCCATGTAAGTTGAAGTTTTCAGGCACTTTCACTGTGACTGTTGAACTTGGCTGCCATCTTTGACTATAAAATTTAAAATCATTTCTTTATTTCTCTTTTAGTTTCTCACTATGTCTATCCCATAACTCTGATTGATTTTTGTTGCTAATTTCCATTTTCTAACTTATTTTTGATACTTAAAACAACAAATTTGCAAATATTTATCTTGTACCAAGTACATGTAAATCATCTGCAAGTACAACAACAACAACAAGAAATGTCAGTGATTCAGGTTAGAAGCTATGGTATTATTGAGGTATGTCAGCAGGTAGGAAAGTAAGATTGTCACTGCATTTGCCCTGGCGATGTTTAACAGTATATTTTCATTTTGTATCAACATGGAGTAAGAATTCTAAAGGGAACCATCCAAGAAGAAAACCTAAATCATTTTCTTTCACTGTCATCCTCGGGTGAGTTGGAATTTATCAACTACTAGCTCCTATGGAATCATATAGACAGGAAATTGGCGGTGAATATGTTGAAAAGTTAGATTCCTGCATTTACAATGAAGATAAAATGGAAAACCACGGAGAAAAAAATCAGGGACACCATATGGTGGGATTGCGACCCGTATTGTCTTCGGGAAATGAAACATGAGTTTCATGCATAATAATGTCTTCTAAGCAAAAATAGTTGTTCTAATCATAACAGAATACCTACTTACTTTCTTTTCCAAAAAATGTTGAACTATACAGACAATCTGCAAACCAGATAATTTGCAGGCTCATAATTGGGAACTTGATATATACAGTGCTGTTTCTTTATTATTTGTTTTCATTTCTTCTTATCTTTTTTCTTTCATACATGGAAAACCATAATTACTGACTTCAGGTCTATGAGCCATCACTCATCTATACTACAACAGTTCTGTTACCATGTGTGTGTACAAATGCTCAGTTCAGATTTTATCTACTTCTGCTTCCTTCTCCTACACCTCTCATTTTTACAACAGGGTGCCCATGTTAAACTTCCCCTGTTGGGGCACAGACAGAAGTGATAAAATAGGCTGATAGTAGTGATAATACAGATTAACTGGAGATTGTGATGAAAGGTTGTAATACAAGAATAATAAAGAGTGAAAGAGGCTTTGCTAAATACTTGGTTAGGAAACTGGCAAATGGTAAACAAGATCAGACAAACTGAGTAGTGAGGATGGACTGGATAGGCTCTTTCAGAACTGCCAGTTTAACTATTTTCAGTCAGTGTCAAACCAGACAAATCTGTCAGTACGATATTGCAGTGCCTGTGTTATTCTGCTTACAATGCAAAGTTTCTTTGGGCATGCATGCATACATGCAATGTAATACATTAAATGAATTTGCAGTTGTGAAAAAGGACAACCATCAGCTGTAGAAGGAATGACGATAATGAAAATTTGTGCCGGACCGGAACCCGAACCTGGATTTCCTGTGTATCGTGAGCGATCGCCTTACCATTTGGCTATCTGTGTATGACTCATGGCCAGACACAAACTTCATGCATGTGTGTCCAGATGAACTTTGCATTGTAATCAGAATAATGCAGGCACTGCATATCATATTTAGCTGCTGATACTAGGCAAGCGACTTTCAAATACAATGTCTGACCTGTACACGAATATACATAATGGATGTACAAGTTCTGGTCATAGATGCATGGTTGATGACATTTGGAACTTCAGGTCTGGCCATGGATAGCCAAATGGTAAGGCGACTGCTCACAATTAGCGAGAAATCCGGGATTGAGTCCCAGTTCAGCACAAGTTTTCATTGTCGTCATACCATTCTACAGCTGATAGTCATCCTTATTCACAACTGCAAACTCATTTAATATAAACCTGAGACTGAATTATTAAAAGTAGCAAATGGTCACTTATATATGTGTCTAACAGCTGTTGTGCAGTCAGCCTATCAAGCATTGTTGCATGTTTCCTCTGATGCTTGTTGATCATATGAGTGTTGAGTGAAAACAGCAGTGGATGTAAGATGGCTAATAGCTGGCAAACTTAGGAGCACCTGATGCAGGTGTGTGGTACTCCTTCTGTGTTGTTCTGTAGCAACTCCTGGGAACATAACTGTGATCTTGAATGTCTAATTGTACTAAGACAATTACTACAAATAGTACAAACATTAAAAGTAACTGAGCACAAACTACTTGCTAGAATGTGTTTTTAATGATAAAAAGAAAGGCTGACAGTTTTTTATGAATGTTTTCTTTCTGCCAATGTATATGATGCTATAAGGAAAACTTCACTTCAGAATGTGATAGGTTCACCTTTATTTATTACTGAAGGTTTATTCTAATGAGCAGTTTACATATATTTGAATATTTTGCACAAACCTTCATTCACGTACTTGTACATAGGTAAGCCTCAGTTATAAACCTCCTGCCTATTTCAATAATCACTGAGAATAAATAAAGCAATTTCCAACTGATTTTATTAAAATCAGAGATTCTATCTCATAGTCTTTGGCTCTCTCACACCAGAACTTGATTTTCTCACTAACTGATAGACATTGAAGAGAATATGATTGTGAATATGCTATTTTACAACCTTGAGGTGGACACTTTTTCTCATTGGCAGTTGGTTGTATGTGCTTTCATCATATTGGAAGAGTTTAAATGAGCAGGTTATATGCCTACAGCCATCTTATTTTATAACTCGATGTTTGTATTCACAACCATGGCTGTGCCGTATTCAACCTGTGATAGACCATGCCTGAATGAACAACATGCTGCTGGACTATCCATCCAAGAAACTGTCCTAGGCAATTTGCATACTTAATGTTCTCTAAAAGGTGGGTCCATATGTTGATCCACACTTTCTGTGCCTCAATATATTTGAAGTGGAATTAGATGTGATGGCATGTACAACTGTGCCTAAAAGGACTGTCCACTGTGTTTTTGCCCTTACGAACACAGCTATTGCTGTCTACAGATTTTGATTTGGAGATTTAGGAAGATAAGATAATATGCATATCTGATTTGCTTTCATCTTTATGACAGTGATGACCTACTGTGAAAGTCATCTTCTAACTGTTTGATTTTCTGTTTTGTGGTGTCATTTTATTTCAAGTGCTTAGCCTATGATGTACACAGTTTTTTTGGTATGCCATAGTCATTAGTTGTTCACAAAGAAATGTTCAGTTTGTTATTCAGTATTATTTATTCTGTTGTGTTGTAGGTATCTTTTGGATGTGTTGCATGAGCAAGAAGCAAGGTTTGTTAAAAGTGAGGGAACTGGAGTTCCAACTCCAGCAGTCAAAATGGAAGTTGACACCGGTGGAGGTGGAGGTGGAGGTGGAGGTGGAGGTGGTGGAGGAGGAGGAGGAGATGGAAAGGAAGAAGACAATTGTATGGGCTCCATTTCTCGTTGGACTACTGAAGAGGATCTTTCAGATGGTGGGGTGCTTGAAAGGAAGGCACAGTCATTAGCAGACTGTAGTCAAGGTAATTATATGCTATGTGATTAAATGTGTAGGTGTTTGAAGTTAAAACAATACACAAATGTCGAAACACAAAATTAGGGGCACAACTTGCCACTAATTGTACTGTTGAATGTCAAATTAGTACCTTTCTTTATAGCGAAGATGCGCGATAGGCACAATAAAAAGATTCACACAGTTAGAGCTTTGGGCCATTAAGGCCTTTGCAGCAGTACACACACACACACACACACACACACACACACACACACACACACGCAAATGCAACTTTCACACATGTCTAGGCACAATAAAAAGATTCACACAGTTAGAGCTTTGGGCCATTAAGGCCTTTGCCAGCAGTACACACACACACACACACACACACACACACACACACACACACACACACACACGCACGCAAATGCAACTTGCACACATGTCTACAGTCTCAGAGAGCTGAAACTACACTACATTCCATCTTGGATTTTCCAATGGTTGATTGGTACCTTTCTTTTAATTTACCAAAAGAAAATTGTATTATCATCAAATGGAGGTAGTGTTATTTTTAATAGTCAATATTTTTTTATTTTTTTTTATTTTCAGCTATTGGTAGATATAAGCTTCAATTTTTATGGACTGACACCTAAGATGCGTTTGCTGTTGAGTTAACCTTAGAAATGTTGTCTATAGTCACTTGCAAATTACAAATAGCAGTGGAGTTCTGCACACATAGTAAATTTTCACCATGTGCCAGTCTTTCTTGCCTTTCATGATTCAGCATCAGAATGCATTTCATAATAAAAATATTGGAAATGTTTTTTGGGCACAAAACACAATACACTTTCAAAGTATTCCCATTTATGTATCATGCAAAAAATAGTTGGTTTTTAGGTGACATATGATGAAAATTTGTCCTTATATCTTGAGACATTTATTTCAGTGCAAATGGAAAATATTGCTCCTTACCAGTCAATAAAACATAAACTGAGAAGAGCTTAATTGGAGCTAGAGGTTCACTCATGCAATAGACGTCTGTGCAGAGATTAATTAGGAAGTCCTCGGGGATTATGATTCAGGAAGACATAATAGAAAAGAATGAGAGGGAAATAAACATGAAAATATTCCATCTCTCAACAAAAGTGTGTTGAATGGCTGGGGGCTATTATTTTCGTGCCATTTCTCTAGAGCTGTATTTTATATCACACCCAGGTTTATGGCCTGAGAGACAGTGAAATGCCATTGTTTTTGTGATGTAGTTTCCAAGAATTTTACAATTATGTTAACTCAAGTGAAGGAAAAATGCAAATTTTGACGATGCTTTGTTGATCTCTGCCTTGTTTCTCATACAGGATGTGCCCTCTTAGGCTTTATTCTGAGCAACATATGCCCATTAAGCCTCTTCTCCTAATCAACCTGTGGTTCCTAAAGCTAGGACTGCTGTAGTATATTTTGTACGTTCTGTTAGCTATGCTAAGAACTGTGACTCCTGAAGGATAGTATTGACCACCCCACCTCTGTCCTTGGAAATTTAACTGTTTTATTAACAAAATGTTCATTAATTTAAAAATGATTTAGAACATATTAATTCTGTCATTTTCTTTTCATAAATGTAAACGTACGTAACACAGCGTGTCATAAATGTAATAAGAAGAAGGGGAAAAAAAATCCTACATTACTTATATTTAAATGAAAAGGTTCATCATATTTGCAAAAATTTTAGATTGTAACCAACATTTTAATGTTAAAATGTTTCATATTAATATGTAAAGAATTTTTTGAATTCTTCTTGTTTATTGCAGATGGCACTGACTCAGAGAAAACAGAGATTCTAAGCAGCACATTGTCAGGATCAGCAGACAGTGGAATCCATTCTGTGTGTGGTGATGAAGCAGGTGTTGCAGGAACATTAACAGAGGTTCCTAGCTTACATCTAAGCCTTGTTCATCAAACATTTGGTGGAAAAATAGTCACTTGTAATGAGTGTTTGACTTGTCATTCACAGTCCGTCCAAACAGATACATTCACCGATCTACAGTTGTCTTTTCCCCCACAGGAAGAGGACAACAAATATGATGTGTTAGATGTGCAGAATTTGCTGGATTACTTTGTTTCTGCAGAGAAACTGAGTGGAGATAATTGCTATAGGTGTGATAAGTGCAGTGCATTGACTGAGGGACAGCGGTCTGTTAATATTTTGCAAGCACCGTCTCATCTTATTCTGACAATAAAACACTTTCATTATGATAGTACCACAATGCAACGAACAAAGTTACTTCACAAGATGCATTATAATGAAAGATTATTTGTGCCTGTTGTAGCTGCTGGACAGCAACAGAAACACTGTGAGACATATAATTTGTATGCAGCAGTTGTACATTCTGGAAGGAGTGTGGATTCAGGACACTATTACACGTTCTCACGAGACCAAAGTGGTTCCTGGTTTGTATTTAATGATGAGTCAATATATCCTAGTTCTCTTGATGAGCTAACAAACCTTAAAGCAGCAGATACTCCCTACATATTGTTTTATGCGTTACCTAGTGAAAATCTCCAACTGGAAGTAGGCTCACACCCACTAGAAAATCTAAAACCCCACCTGTTAGAGGTAGTTCTCAAAGACAATGCTTTATTCATAGAACAAAAGAAAGAAGAAAGGCGAAGATTGTCTATGGGAACTATGTCTAAGACTTGGTATAATCAAAGAAAACCTGATGATGACCCTCCAAGCAGTTGTGGTGGTGGATCATCATTTAGTACATCAGCCAACAGAGTGGTATTTTAAAGATATATAGTGTTTATTGTCTGTCATTTTTTTCCTGTATTGTATTTTCCTTTGCTGTGTGAATTACCTCATTATATTTATTACAATTGTCTTTCAGCAGATGCAGTTATGATGTCTGTGTTAATACTTGTTATACTTTGCACTCATTTCACAAAATATGCTTTTCATATTTATATGTTTGACAGAGGTACTGAAACTGTCTTCCTTTAGCAATTTATATATGTATATAATGTTCCTGGTCAGCTTTGACATAAGTGAGTTATTATGAATTGGCAGGAAATGTTCATGAAACATTTATATTGTATAAGAATATTGAAAATTCAGCCTATTTTATATGCAGAGAAAGATTTTTGTGAACCGTATGACATTTGCAAAGGTTTCTCTTTTGCAGATCAAAATGCGGAGCATTGTAAACATAAATCTTTTTTTAAGAGCTGTTTGTTTGGTTGGAATTATTATTTCGTAAGTTGATATTGAAGTGTTTCTTTTATACTGGAGCAGATTTTTCAGTGGATGGAGGGTCTAAATATGTAAGAAGCTGATTCATTAGAAAGGTTTAATGGATAGTACTTCTTGTGGAATAACAGTGATCTGATGGAAGTGAGTATGAAAAACAGACTGAATATAAAATTCACTTCAAAGCTTTCTATATATTTTCTAAGGAAGTGACCAAAGTCATCTTTAATATTCGATTGTCTCACTTTTTGTGTGAAATAAAAAAGTCTTTTTCTTGTATTCTGATTCTACATCGAAGCTATGTGAGTGATGTCTTTTTTCCTCTCTATTTATGTCAGATTTTTATGCATATCTGCCATATCAAGCAGAAATTTTTGTATTTGTTTTGTAAAGCAAAACAAATCATACTTACTGATGAATGAAGTGCTAATGTGTCTTTTTTTCTTAGTGGAGTGTACCTTAGATGTTTATTTGTGGCAAGGTAAAGTTGTTATAACTGGATGGAGACTCAACTTGAATATTTGCTTTCATGGGCATTGCTTTACAAACTGAACTTTCTAAGCACACTCCATGGACCGTTTCTAAAGCTTCAGTTTGCCACTAGCTACCCTCTGTACCTTACAAACTCCATAGAATCGTGCCTGCATTATTGACATCTACGAACAAAGGGCAAGGTAAAATACTCAGTGAGATGTGTCTGAGCAGCAAAATTTCTAATGCATTGCGTGTGAAGAGTAAATACTGAAGTTTGAGACCCCATCCAGATCACAATTTTAACTTGTCATAAATGTCCATTAGTGAATAAATATTGTCTCAATAACAGATAGTGTTAAACTTGTTTCAAACTGTACACTGAGTGCAAAGCTATTTGGGCTAAAAGTTTGGTGTCTGATAGAAAAGAATGTTACTTCTGTGTTCCTATTTTCCATGTCACAGATGTGGCCATTGTTGACCTATGCTGTTTGAAAAGAATGCATAATGCAAACAGCAATATTTTATATACAGTTATCCAGAGACGGCAATTCTATATTGCCTAATTCATATAAATGTTTCACTGACTTTTTCGCTGTCCAACCTTTACAAATATGACAAAAATCCTGGTGCTGAGGAGAAAATATTCATGAACAGTGTTTGATTAGTAAGGGGAAGAGAGGTAGTGGCATGCGTTTCATAAATGCCAGATTGTTTTTGTTTTAGTTTAAATTCCGAATGTATCTGCAGTGGTACATTTAGAGAGAGTGTGTCAAACTGTTGATAGTGGTCTGTCCACCATGGTAGTAAATGTTAAAACCTCCTAGATTATACAGAGAGATTGTGATGGTGTAGGCTTTAGAACTGTAATACTGTAATTCCCCATTTAACAGATTTTCATCTTGACTCCTGTTCAGGACTACATTTTCAGATTAAACTCACTTGATGCCTCCATTCTGAAATCTTACTTGGTAACCTTAATTTCATTTGCAAGTAAATTAAATATTTCATTTGATGTTTAAAGAATTTCTATGAAAAATTTCATAAATAACATTCATTGATTATTAATTAAAATCAATATGAAGTGTAAAACTACTTTCAATCAAAGCAATTGTTACAACATTACATTTTGGCTTTACAAGAACAGTGACTGTTTGCCAGTAGCCCTGCAGAAGTTCTGGACTCTCAAAGTATGAAAAAAAGGCATTGGTTCATTGTCTGCTAACGGTCTGGAGAAAATGATTACAAAATTTGAAAAGACAGGTTCTTTTGAAGTGCGATGTGGGCGGCAGAAGGAAATCAGTTGATCCAATGTCTGTTGAAGATGTGGCCACAATATTAGAGGTGGATTTGAGTGGTAGTGTGCAGGCATGTAGTGCATGGGGAATTGAGCAAACACTGGATAAGATTATGAGCATTCTGCATTGCTGCCGATATAAAGTAACCCATGTTTAGAAGTTGCTTCCTGCTGACTTTCTGGCAAGATAAATGTTCACTGTGGAATTTCTTGCTCACATGGAATTGGTACAATGAAAGGCTTTGGAACATTCTGAGGACAAAGCCAATTTCCATCTCAAAGGACATGTAAATATCCAGAATATGGGGAACAGAAAAGCTGCACGCACATCAGCTGGTACCAATTCATTCTGCAAAGGCGATTGTGTGATGCAGGT
Organism: Schistocerca gregaria; assembly: GCF_023897955.1. Classification (NCBI taxonomy): domain Eukaryota; kingdom Metazoa; phylum Arthropoda; class Insecta; order Orthoptera; family Acrididae; genus Schistocerca; species Schistocerca gregaria. Next base: position 505,264,413 of record NC_064923.1, read on the forward strand.
TGATAGCATCGTTTATCATAGGGCAACAATTTTTCAATTTTGTTTTTAAGGAAATGAGTCTTGTAGGTAACTGTTACATGTAGCATCACTTGTAAATGCAATGAGACACTTTTATTCACCAACATCATACCAACCAGAGTGGTTTTTCACTCTTCAGTGTACGCTGATATGAAACTTCGTGGCAGATTAAAACTGTGTGCCGGACCAAGACTCAAACTCAGGACCTTTGCCTTTCACAGGCAGCTCTCTACCAACTGAACTACCCAAGCACGACTTGTGACTCATCCTTGCAGCTTTATTTCGCCCAGTGCTCAAGCCATGAGGATGGGTCATGAATCGTGCTTGGGTACCCCAGTCTGTAGAGCACTCACCCACCAAAGGCAAAAGTCCCGAGTTCAAGTCTCTGTCAGGAAGTTTCATGTCAGCTCACACTCTGTTGCAGAGTGAAAATTCATTCTGGAAAAATCTTTCAAGCTGTGGCTAAGCTACCTCTCACCAATATCCTTTCTTCAGGAAGTGCTAGCCTTGCAAGTTTTGCAGGAGAGCTGTGAAGTTTAGAAGGTAGGAGATGAGGTACTGATGGAAGTAAAGCTGTGAGAACGGGTCGAGAGTCGTGCTTGGTTAGCTCAGTTAGTAGACCATTTGCCCATGAAAGGCAAAAGTCCTGAATTTGAGTCTCAGATTGGCAAACAGTTTTAATGTGCCAGGTAGAGTCATATAAACTCTTCAGAAGTGTGTAAGTGTGGGTATTATCATTTTTCCACGCATTACAGAACCAGTGAAGCAGCTGCTGCAGAAGCATTTTGGAAATGCTAGAGTTATCAACCATTCTTTTCCTCCAGCCTGGCTCTCCAGATCACTTAATTTTAATTCGTGTGACCTCTGGCTCTGGCATTACCTGAGTGATGTTGTGTTCAGTGCTCCAATTATGAACATAGCTGAATTGGAGGGGGTACATTGCACAACACATTCTGAACATGACCCCCAAGATACAAGTCTGTTGTAGAAGCTGCAGTTTCTTGATTTCAAGGTATGGCAGAAACTGGTGGACAGCATACAGAAACATGTCTTGTGCCAGTCTCACGACATTTTGAAATCAGTGTCATTTTGCTTTTTATTCGGTTTTTGTCCTAAGAACAATTAAAAACTGATTTATCCCTTGCAATGTGATATAATGTTGCTGTAGTGGATGGGGTTAACTAACTAACAGTACTACAATAGTTGACCGCTAGACTTCAGCATTCTTGCACATTGGACAGTGCAGATGCAGATGGTGGAATGTGCAACTCAAACTTTAGCCATCGAATTTTGATTCATCTGTCATTTGTAGCTAACCCTATTTATGTTAAGACACGGCTGCATGTTTTGGTAAAATTTTTGTTAAAATTTTGTTCCATCTTGTTTCCCCCCTGCATCAATAATATGCTATTCAAATTTGACATCTTTCTACAGCTTTTTGAAACTGGAGCTGTAATTACATTAAAGACACTAATGGTTTGTACCCTTATGTGTAGTTCTTCCCAAACAAGTCAACCACACCTTAACATCCATTTATGGTTTGAAAAGTGAAATGATAAAATAATTTCATGGTATATTGTTCAGAAAATCAGACAAATAGCAATTTCATAAAAAAAAAGACTGCATATCATGTAGAAACACACACTTCCAGCTCCACAGCCTTTCACTGCCTTGTAAGACAATAGAAAGGGACGTATTGAGCAAAATTAAAAATGAAGAGCAAGCCGCTTAGACTCCAGGATAAGAAGGACTTGTGTGCAAGGATGAGGGGAGACAAAGATGAAATGGCAGCAAGGGGAGAATATTGGAGAGAGGTGGTATATGTAATTACAAAGTTATTGGCGCTAGCTCGAAGATATTTACAGAACTTAATTAGGTACATTTCAGCGTGCCAATAGTAAGGTAAATTATTATTGATATAGTAATTTGTTTACATATACTGATTTTCAGTATGATGCTCTTTACCTTGATGGAATCAACTCCAAGGTTGGTCTCAATCCTCTCTCTCTCTCTCTCTCTCTCTCTCTCTCTCTCTCTCTCTCTCTCTCTATATATATATATATATATATATATATATATATATATATATATATACAAAGAAACTCCCACATGGGAAAAATATATTAAAAACAAAGATTCCAAGACTTACCAAGCGGGAAAGCGCCGGCAGACAGGCACATGAACAAAACATACACACACACACACACACACACACACACACACACACACACACACACACACACACACACAGAATTACTAGCTTTCGCAACCGATGGTTGCTTCTTCAGGAAGGAGAGGGAAAGACGAAAGGATGTGGGTTTTAAGGGAGAGGGTAAGGAGTCATTCCAATCCCGGGAGCGGAAAGACTTCCCTTAGGGGAAAAAAAGGACAGATGTACACTCGCGCGCGCGCGCGCACACACACACACACACACACACACACACACACACACACATCCATCCGCACGTACACAGACACGAGCAGACATATTTGAAGGCAAAGAGTAAGGGCAGAGATGTCAGTCGAGGCGGAAGTACAGAGGCAAAGAAGTTGTTGAAAGACAGGTGAGGTATGAGCGGCGGCAACTTGAAATTAGCGGAGGTTGAGGCCTGGCAGATATCGAGAGGAGAGGATATACTGAAGGGCGAGTTCCCATCTCCGGAGTTCGGATAGGTTGGTGTTGGTGGGAAGTATCCAGATAACTCTGACGGTGTAACACTGTGCCAAGATGTGCTGGCCGTGCATCAAGGCATGTTTAGCCACAGGGTGATCCTCATTACCAACAAACACTGTCTGCCTGTGTCCATTCATGCGAATGGACAGTTTGTTGCTGGTCATTCCCACATAGAAAGCGTCACAGTGCAGGCAGGTCAGTTGGTAAATCACGTGGGTGCTTTCACACGTGGCTCTCCCTTTGATCGTGTACACCTTCCGGGTTACAGGACTGGAGTAGGTGGTGGTGGGAGGGTGCATAGGACAGGTTTTACACTGGGGGCGGTTGCAAGGGTAGGAGCCAGAGGGTAGGGAAGGTGGTTTGGGGATTTCATAGGGATGAACCAGGAGGTTACGACGGTTAGGTGGACGGCGGAAAGACACTCTTGGTGGAGTGGGGAGGATTTCATGAAGGATGGATCTCATTTCGGGGCAGGATTTTAGGAAGTCGTATCCCTGCTGGAGAGCCACATTCAAGATCTGATCCAGTCCCGTGAAGTATTCTGTCACAAATGGGGCACTTTTGGGGTTCTTCTGTGAGAGGTTCTGGGTTTGAGGGGACGAGGAAGTGGCTCTGGTTATCTGCTTTTGTACCAGGTTGGGAGGGTAGTTGCGGGATGCGAAAGCTGTTTTCAGGTTGTAGGTGTAATGGTCGAGGGATTCAGAACTGGGGCAGATTCGTTTGCCACGAAGGCCTAGGCCGTAGGGAAGGGACTGTTTGATATGGAATGGGTGGCAGCTGTCATATTGGAGGTATTGTTGCTTGTTGGTGGGTTTGATGTGGACGGATGTGTGAAGCTGGCCATTGGACAGATGGAGGTCAACGTCTAGGAAAGTGGCATGGGATTTGGAGTAGGACCAGGTGAATCTGATGGAACCAAAGGAGTTGAGGTTGGAGAGGAAATTCTGGAGTTGTTCTTCACTGTGAGTCCAGATCATGAAGATGTCATCAATAAATCTGTACCAAACTTTGGGTTGGCAGTCTTGGGTAACCAAGAATGCTTCCTCTAAGCGACCCATAAATAGGTTGGCATACGAGGGGGCCATCCTGGTACCCATGGCTGTTCCCTTTAATTGTTGGTATGTCTGGCCTTCAAAAGTGAAGAAGTTGTGGGTCAGGATGAAGCTGGCTAAGGTGACGAGGAAAGAGGTTTTAGGTAGGGTGGCAGGTGATCGGCGTGAAAGGAAGTGCTCCATTGCAGCGAGGCCCTGGACGTGCGGGATATTCGTGTATAGGGAAGTGGCATCAATGGTTACAAGGATGGTTTCCGGGGGTAACAGACTGGGTATGGATTCCAGGCGTTCGAGAAAGTGGTTGGTGTCTTTGATGAAGGATGGGAGACTGCATGTAATGGGTTGAAGGTGTTGATCTACGTAGGCAGAGATACGTTCTGTGGGGGCTTGGTAACCAGCTACAATGGGGCGGCCAGGATGTTTGGGTTTGTGAATTTTAGGAAGTAGGTAGAAGGTAGGAGTTGCGAGGTGTTGGTGGGGTCAGGAGTTTGATGGAGTCAGGTGAAAGGTTTTGTAGGGGGCCTACGGTTCTGAGGATTCCTTGAAGCTCCACCTGGACATCAGGAATGGGATTACCTTGGCAAACTTTGTATGTAGAGTTGTCTGAAAGCTGACGCAGTCCCTCAGCCACATACTCCCGACGATCAAGTACCACGGTCGTGGAACCCTTGTCAGCCGGAAGAATGATGATGGATCGGTCAGCTTTCAGATCACGGATAGCCTGGGCTTCGGCTGTGGTGATGTTTGGAGTAGGATTAAGGTTTTTCAAGAAAGATTGAGAAGCAAGGCTGGAAGTGAGAAATTCCTGGAAGGTTTGGAGAGGGTGATTTTGAGGAAGAGGAGGTGGGTCCCTCTGTGATGGAGGACGGAACTGTTGCAGGCAGGGTTCAATTTGGATAGTGTCTTGGGGAGTTGGATCATTAGGAGTGGGATCAGGATTATTTTTCTTCGTGGCAAAGTGATATTTCCAGCAGAGACTACGAGTGTAGGACAGTAAATCTTTGACAAGGGCAGTTTGGTTGAACCTGGGAGTGGGGCTGAAGGTGAGGCCTTTGGACAGGACAGAGGTTTCGTATTGGGAGAGGGGTTTTGAGGAAAGGTTAACTACTGAATTGGGGTGTTGTGGTTCCAGATTGTGTTGACTAGAATTTTGAGGTGTTGGGGGGAGTGGAGCTGGAAGTGTAAGATTGAGTAGATGGGCGAGACTGGGTCTGTGTGCAATGAGAGAAGGTTGAGGTTTGTTGGAAAGGTTGTGGAGGGTGAGTGAGTTGCCTTTCCGGAGGTGGGAAACCAGGAGATTGGATAGTTTTTTGAGGTGGAGGGTGGCATGTTGTTCTAATTTGCGGTTGGCCTGTAGGAGGATGCTATGTACAGCCGGTGTGGATGTGGGAGAGGAAAGATTGAGGACTTTGATTTGGGATAGGAGTTGACGGGTGTGTTCATTGGCCGAGTCGATGTATAGGTGTAGGATTAGGCGGGTGAGGGCTAAGGATTGTGCTGTTGGGAACTGGTATAAGGACTGATGGAAAGGAGGATTGCAGCCAGAGATGGGAACTTGAAGTGTGAGGCCTTTGGGAGTAATGCCAAATGTCAGACAAGCCTGAGTAAATAAAATATGGGAGCGTAATCTGGCTAGGGTGAAGGCATGTTTGCGGAGGGAATGTAAATAAAATTTAATGGGGTCATTGTAGGGATGTTGTGAGGTTGACATGGTATTAGAAGGTGGAAAGGGTAATATGAGGTTAAAGTGAAAGTAAATAGAAATTTATATAGGGAGAGATAAAGTTGTGAAAAAAGTCGAAAGCGTGTTGGTTTGAGATGAGCTATGTTGATCCTGTGCTGAACTTAGGTTGGTGAACAACAATGGGTGCAAAGGTTGGGTAGTTATGTTGTCTCCAGATCACGTTAAAGGGTGGGGAAATTCAAGAAAATTTCGAAAAAAATTTTTTCGAAAAAAGATTTGAAAAAGTAATTTCCGAAAAAATAAAATTCAAAAAAATTTTTCGAATAAAATCTCGAAGAATGTGTGTGTAAATGTATTCAAAGGACTGGTTATGTGCTGGCAGGTTATGAGAATGAGGCTAACAATTGTTTGATGAAGAAATAATAACGTGTAAACCTGTGGGAAGCTGCTAAATAATGATGGGTTATGTGGGAAAAACGGGAATGGAAATAAAACGAAAGTTGTTGGAAATAACTGATATGGTTGTGTAATGGGTGAAAGGAACTGAAGCTGTGAAATAGTATTCATTTTTTTCGAAATTTTCTTGAATTTCCCCATCCTTTAACGTGATCTGGAGACAACATAACTACCCAACCTTTGCACCCATTGTTGTTCACTAACCTAAGTTCAGCACAGGATCAACATAGCTCATCTCAAACCAACACTCTTTCGACTTTTTTCACACCTTTATCTCTCCCTATATAAATTTCTATTTACTTTCACTTTAACCTCATATTACCCTTTCCACCTTCTAATACCATGTCAACCTCACAACATCCCTACAATGACCCCATTAAATTTTATTTACATTCCCTCCGCAAACATGCCTTCACCCTAGCCAGATTACGCTCCCATATTTTATTTACTCAGGCTTGTCTGACATTTGGCATTACTCCCAAATGCCTCACACTTAAAGTTCCCATCTCTGGCTGCAATCCTTCTTTCCATCAGTCCTTATACCAGTTCCAAACAGCACAATCCATAGCCCTCACCCGCCTAATCCTACACCTATACATCGACTCGGCCAATGAACACACCCGTCAACTCCTATCCCAAATCAAAGTCCTCAATCTTTCCTCTCCCACATCCACACGGCTGTACATAGCATCCTCCTACAGGCCAACCGCAAATTAGAACAACATGCCACCCTCCACCTCAAAAAACTATCCAATCTCCTGGTTTCCCACCTCCGGAAAGGCAACTCACTCACCCTCCACAACCTTTCCAACAAACCTCAACCTCCTCTCATTGCACACAGACCCAGTCTCTCCCATCTACTCAATCTCCCACTTCCAGCTCCACTCCCCCCAACACCTCAAAATTCCAGTCAACACAATCTGGAACCACAACACCCCAATTCAGTAGTTAACCTTTCCTCAAAACCCCTCTCCCAATCCGAAACCTCTGTCCTATCCAAAGGCCTCACCTTCAGCCCCACTCCCAGGTTCAACCAAACTGCCCTTGTCAAAGATTTACTGTCCTACACTCGTAGTCTCTGCTGGAAATATCACTTTGCCACGAAGAAAAATAATCCTGATCCCACTCCTAATGATCCAACTCCCCAAGACACTATCCAAATTGAACCCTGCCTGCAACAGTTCCGTCCTCCATCACAGAGGGACCCACCTCCTCTTCCTCAAAATCACCCTCTCCAAACCTTCCAGGAATTTCTCACTTCCAGCCTTGCTTCTCAATCTTTCTTGAAAAACCTTAATCCTACTCCAAACATCACCACAGCCGAAGCCCAGGCTATCCGTGATCTGAAAGCTGACCGATCCATCATCATTCTTCCGGCTGACAAGGGTTCCACGACCGTGGTACTTGATCGTCGGGAGTATGTGGCTGAGGGACTGCGTCAGCTTTCAGACAACTCTACATACAAAGTTTGCCAAGGTAATCCCATTCCTGATGTCCAGGCGGAGCTTCAAGGAATCCTCAGAACCGTAGGCCCCCTACAAAACCTTTCACCTGACTCCATCAAACTCCTGACCCCACCAACACCTCGCACTCCTACCTTCTACCTACTTCCTAAAATTCACAAACCCAAACATCCTGGCCGCCCCATTGTAGCTGGTTACCAAGCCCCCACAGAACGTATCTCTGCCTACGTAGATCAACACCTTCAACCCATTACATGCAGTCTCCCATCCTTCATCAAAGACACCAACCACTTTCTCGAACGCCTGGAATCCATACCCAGTCTGTTACCCCCGGAAACCATCCTTGTAACCATTGATGCCACTTCCCTATACACGAATATCCCGCACGTCCAGGGCCTCGCTGCAATGGAGCACTTCCTTTCACGCCGATCACCTGCCACCCTACCTAAAACCTCTTTCCTCGTCACCTTAGCCAGCTTCATCCTGACCCACAACTTCTTCACTTTTGAAGGCCAGACATACCAACAATTAAAGGGAACAGCCATGGGTACCAGGATGGCCCCCTCGTATGCCAACCTATTTATGGGTCGCTTAGAGGAAGCCTTCTTGGTTACCCAAGACTGCCAACCCAAAGTTTGGTACAGATTTATTGATGACATCTTCATGATCTGGACTCACAGTGAAGAACAACTCCAGAATTTCCTCTCCAACCTCAACTCCTTTGGTTCCATCAGATTCACCTGGTCCTACTCCAAATCCCATGCCACTTTCCTAGACGTTGACCTCCATCTCTCCAATGGCCAGCTTCACACATCCGTCCACATCAAACCCACCAACAAGCAACAATACCTCCAATATGACAGCTGCCACCCATTCCATATCAAACGGTCCCTTCCCTACGGCCTAGGCCTTCGTGGCAAATGAATCTGCTCCAGTCCTGAATCCCTGAACCATTACACCAACAACCTGAAAACAGCTTTCGCATCCCGCAACTACCCTCCCAACTCTGGCTCCTACCCTTGCAACCGCCCCCAGTGTAAAACCTGTCCTATGCACCCTCCCACCACCACCTACTCCAGTCCTGTAACCCGGAAGGTGTACACGATCAAAGGGAGAGCCACGTGTGAAAGCACCCACGTGATTTACCAACTGACCTGCCTGCACTGTGACGCTTTCTATGTGGGAATGACCAGCAACAAACTGTCCATTCGCATGAATGGACACAGGCAGACAGTGTTTGTTGGTAATGAGGATCACCCTGTGGCTAAACATGCCTTGATGCACGGCCAGCACATCTTGGCACAGTGTTACACCGTCAGAGTTATCTGGATACTTCCCACCAACACCAACCTATCCGAACTCCGGAGATGGGAACTCGCCCTTCAGTATATCCTCTCCTCTCGATATCCGCCAGGCCTCAACCTCCGCTAATTTCAAGTTGCCGCCGCCGCTCATACCTCACCTGTCTTTCAACAACTTCTTTGCCTCTGTACTTCCGCCTCGACTGACATCTCTGCCCTTACTCTTTGCCTTCAAATATGTCTGCTTGTGTCTGTGTACGTGCGGATGGATATGTGTGTGTGTGTGTGTGTGTGTGTGTGTGTGTGTGTGTGTGTGTGTGTGTGTGTGCGCGCGCGCGCGTGTGTACACCTGTCCTTTTTTTCCCCTAAGGGAAGTCTTTCCGCTCCCGGGATTGGAATGACTCCTTACCCTCTCCCTTAAAACCCACATCCTTTCGTCTTTCCCTCTCCTTCCTGAAGAAGCAACCATTGGTTGCGAAAGCTAGTAATTCTGTGTGTGTGTTTTGTTCATGTGCCTGTCTGCCGGCGCTTTCCCGCTTGGTAAGTCTTGGAATCTTTGTTTTTAATACATATATATCTTTCCCCTCTCCATTCCTCACTTTTCTTTCTTTCTCCCCCCTCCCTCTCTCTCTTTCCTCTCTCTCTCTAAGTGATGTTAATAATATGAACATCTAATAGATATGATTATTCACAAGATATTGTAAAATAACCATATAACCCATTCTGTTTTTCATATTAACCAAAAAGTGCAATAAGATATGTACTACCAAAGACTATAACCTTTTTCTCTCAAAGTACGAACCACATCTAACTTATTATCCAATGCATTCAGATGTTCGTCTGTAAGCTTCTTCAAACAGTAGTAACTGTATAAACTAATTGTAGAAAGTACATGAACAGTTGCTTTTGGCTGAGTTTACATGAGCAGAACGTTTGTGGAACAGCAGCTGTGAGGGCCAAAAGAATTAACTAGGCAATGCAGTATGGTGAACTGCAAAGAGGGGCCAGCTGATGCCAGTCTGTACTGGGAGTGGAGTGGCCAGTTGATTGCATGCACTGTTGCATTCTCTGCTCTGCGTTCGTGTCTGCATGTGTCTTCCACAATGCATGCTCTAGATTTACACATGACGCAGAATCTTCTGTGTAGGAATCAACATGGATTCTAGAAACAGCGATTGTGTGAGACCCAACTTGCTTTATTTGTTCATGAGACCCAGAAAATATTAGATACAGGCTCCCCGGTAGATCCCATTTTCCTTGACTTTTGGAAGGTGTTCGATACAGTTCTGCACTGTCTCCTGATAAACAAAGTAAGAGCCTATGGAATATCAGACCAGCTGTGTGCCTGGATTTGCAGAGTTTTTAGCAAACAGAACACAGCATATTATTCTCAATGGAGAGATAACTACAGACGTTAAAGTGACCTGTGGCGTGCCACAGGGGAGTGTTATGGGACCATTGCTTTTCACAATACATATAAATGATCTAGTAGATAGTGTCAGAAGTTCCATGCGGCTTTTTGCGGATGGTGCTGTAGTATACAGAGAAGTTGCAGCATTAAAAAATTGCAGCGAAATACATACCTCTCGAGGAGATCACGAATGTAAAATTAGAGAGAGTTGAGCGCCCACGGAGGCTTTCCAGCAGTTGTTCTTCCCGCGAACCATACGCGACTGGAACAGGAAAGGGTGGTAATGACATCATGTAATACACTGTAATTGTAAAAAGATAAATATGTAATTTGTTAATTATGGTATTTTATTGTAAATGTGCACAATAAATGAAATGAAAAATAGGATTGAAGCATCACTGGGGGCATGCATTACAATTCTTTACAAGGTGTGACAAATGATACTGTTCACTCACTCATTTCTCAAAGTAGTGACAGTAATGGCTTGGATGCCTTTGCATCACTAGAATTAAGCCACATGATTGCCTTGGGCAGTTCCATTATTGGAAAGACTGATTCTTACATAAATAAAAATAGAACATTAACAGGGTTGCCATAGGTTCTGGAAATCAGGGAATTTCACACACATGAGAGAAATCAGGGAAATATCAGATAAATTTGAAGAGAAAAGAAACACTGGAAAAATCTTGTTGTTTCCGTAAATGGTTTGTTTATTGAGGTGTTGTGCATCGTCACTGGCTGGGACAGCTGGGTACATGTGCCGCTTCCCTACTTCCTCATTACTATTGCTTCTCTCCTTCCTACCACTACCCTCAGCTTGCAGTCAGTGCTGCCACCAGTTCTTTCTGTTAGCCTAGCAGCTGTTTTGAATCTGATCTTCAGAGACTGTAGATACAGCAGGCAGAGACAGCGGTCACGTGTGCACGAGTTGTGCGCGAGTGATTGTGTGAATTGTGCGTGAGTGATGTGTGGGTGCTCTCATTTCCTGACAAAAGCTATGGCTGAAAATTTAGTTTTGAGAGGGTGACTGTCTTTTCTACATGCCTGTCTGTGGCTTAGCAATCCTCTTTATGGTGAGTTGCTCCCTATCTTCATTATTATTGATTCTCAGAGTATTTTAATGAGTTACCTGTTGCATGGATTGATAACTGTGGTCTCATTTCAACAACATGTTGTCTGTGGCTTGTGAATAGCGGCCACACGAGTGGATTTCTGTGAGGGGCCAAAACCGTTGGCCATTTCTGCGGGTATTTGTAATGGATTGGGACTGCAGATCTGAAGCCATTCGGTTCCCACTAATGTGTGGGCTCTGCCAGTGGAATCTAGTCTCACCAATCTGCGCGTAGGCACAGTCTGTTTGTGTGTGGCATAATGCAGTGGCTTTTCATGGTTTATCCATGGACCCAGGACTGTGGTGCTCCTCAGCAGGCCAGAGGCCATGGGCAGTCGATTTCAGGAATTGTGGCTCTCTCACCTCAAGTACATTGTACAGTGTGGTATCTTATTGACATTTTATTTGTTCTGGTACATTTTAGCACTTGTTAGAAAGTATGGACGATAAGAAGAAGAAAATTGTCAGCCGCTGGCCATTTGTACGCTATGTACTCACATATTTCTTGAAAGAAAAATTTTAAAATACCTGTAAAATAATAGATACCACACAATGGGTAATAACCAAGAATAGCGAACATAGTAGAACCAATATTTTATTGGCAATCACCTACAGTTATGGTTTACACAGTTCTTTCCAACCTAATGCACTTCTTTCAAGAGGCATACTTTTTTCTGAGGTTATTTCTGAAATCAGTCTAGGTATTTTAAATCTGTCTTGTGCATATTTTTGTCATCTCATGTGTTTCGTTATATTGAAATAAAATAACATCAGTGGCCTTAAAGAAACACACATACCATCTGGCTTGCTTTCTCCATCTAAAAACAGTTCGTTACAAAAGATGTTGAAGTTAGTGCTGAAGATTGTTGTTCACTTCAGAAAGCACCATCTGCTTGCAAGTGTTAAGACATTTCCTCGTTTGCACTATTGTTTCTTGTACTGTAGCTGCAAAGACAGATTGTCAACTTATGTCTTAACTTGTCTTTGAGATCTCAAAGTTTGTCAGGGAAAAATGCTAAAATTTGTCTGGAAATCAGGGAAATACCTGGGAATTTCATTTGGGTAAACTAGTAGCAACCCTGATTAAACATACCATATTCACTAAACACTGCTCTGAAAAAAATTCAGTATAGTCTGATAAAGAGTCAACAGTTGCAGATCAGATTGTTGCATTATGTTTCCAAAGGATTTGTACTTGCACTCCCTGAAATTGACAGTGAAGGTGGAAAAATGAAATTAAAAAAGATAGAATGGTGAAATTAATGAAGTTGTACATGTAACAAAGATAGAACTGTGAAATTAACGAAGTTGTACATGTAAGAAGTAATGCAAATGATATCTCCTATTCTACTTTATGCAAAACCTTAGATTTTGCTAACCTGCCAAAGCACTTTACCAGCCTCACTTACTTACTGACACACTTCTTTTTCTTTCAGCCAGTTTGTGACAGATTCAAATTTTATCACAATAAATATGTCTGACGTGAGGGGTCAGCGCTCCCAATGCGCGTAGAGCAAGAGCAGAGCGAATTGAGCAGTTCCTTCTTACGAACCTACTAGTCGGTAACTTTAGAGCAGTCGTAGGAAGTGCTCTCTCTTAATCTTCAGTTCGTTTAGTGAGGGAATTTCAATGCTCTGGTATTACTCGCACGGTCTGTCTCACTTACAATTATGCAGAACACAGTACGATATAGTTTGTTAATCGCAAAATCTGGTTACACATTCATTGTTGCTGGAACACATGCTGTTTGTTCAAAAATATATGAGCAAAAACAGTTACTGAATGAATGTTCCGTGAATGAAACCGTTAGCAAAAACAAGAAAAATGATGCATACTGTGTTTGCTAATTCTGCCACTTGTTCTGTAATAGCCTACCTCTAGATTTAAAACTCTTAATGTTAGCTTAGTATGTGGCCTTAGACTCGTGTGGTGAGTCATAGCCTGTAGCGGCTGACCACCAGTATACAGTACATCACCTACTTACTTGATATTGGAAACAGGGTATGGATACCCTTCCAGTTTTAAAAAAAATTCCACATTTTAGCTAAATTTAGTGCGCATCCATGTGTGACTTAAAATGCATCAGATGTAAATCAGCTAGCGATGTTCTTCACTACAAACATTGTGAAATATATGTTGTGAGGTATATAAATTTGATGTGTCAGAATAATTATGAGCAATAATGAAAAGAGAGAGGCAGTTCATTGTCAAGGTGTGATCCGAGATCATAAGATGCTAAAGAATCCATTTTCTTATCAAATAATTTCCTCAAAGTCAAGTAAGATAAATATTTAAATATTTAAGTGCCACATAAAAAGTTTTATTGAAAAACTAACTACAGAGACACATTAGCTATGCATGATTTACTTGAAACATGTTTCCTTCCTTCACATGCTACAAATTTCTTGAAGGCTTTCCTTTGGCATTATCTGATAAGAGCCTCCCTAGTTTACCAATGTATTTAGCATATTGATTGAACGTGAGTTAAATATAACTCACAGGAAGTGACCTCTTTGGGCCACATGAAGTAAATACAACTAACGGACATTTTTCCATTTAAAGCTCCATGGTGCAGTTGTAAGTCACAGGAGCATGCTGTGACTCGGGTTATAGTAGGTTATGGCCCCAGTAACAAACAATGTTCATGGCCTACGGTTTTCAAGAGCTCAAGTGTAGTTATTGACATTTGAATTCGTGAGTTATAATAACTCATATGGCTCAGACGTATTGGACTTTTCTTCTTTTTATTATTTATTTATTATTTAGTTTGTAATATTACTTACACAGTAGATTGCAAATCACATACAGTTTTATGTACATTCTTCAGCTCTAATTGCAACAACAATGAAACTGAAAAATTTGGGTCATTCCACTTAGCACTGTGCTTTATGAAAAAACACTCTTACCAAAAATATGAATCACGGGTCTTACATTTCCCTGCAGTTTGTTTGCTTTTCTTGACAGCTTGCTCTTATCCAAATTCATTCTTCTTGTTTTCGTAGCCCACTGTTCACCTACATCTAGCTGCTCCCATGTTCACAAGTGCACAATCTGCAGGCAACACATTGGCCTTGGTGAGGGATGTCTCAGGCTCATTGGCATATTCTGTATGGAGTAGTCCCAAAGTCACTTCCTCTTTGAATTCTGTGATTGAGATCATCTTATTGTTGATGTATTGGTAAATCACATGAGCATTTACCAGTGCTGACTCTGTCAACAATTCAATTGCAAGCTTCCTGTATCATTTCACACCCCATCTTAGACAATGTGAGTATGACATCATTTGGACAGAAAGATCTATAAAAGACTTTGGCTGATTATAGTCAATAATCATTGCTGGTTTTTTCTTTGTGCCCTTCCTGGTTTGAACTTTTGCTTCTTTTTCTCCATGAACAGTACTCAGCATCAGAACATCCCTCTTACCTTTCCATTTCAGTACTACTACACCTGTGGTACTTTGCTTTGTGTTCCCCCTTCTTCAGTTTTGCTTGTACCACAGATTAGATTAGATTAGATTAGATTAATACTTGTTCCATAGATCATGAATACGACACTTCGTAATGATGTGGAACGTGTCAGGTTAATAAAAGATGTCTGTACAAGAAATTACATTACACAAAATATTGCATGACACTAATGATTAAGTTTTTTTTTATTTATTTTTTTTTTTTTACTTACTTTATATCTAAAAATTCAGCCAATGAGTAGAAGGAGTTGTCATCTAGAAATTCTTTTAATTTATTTTTAAATGTTAGTTGGCTATCTGTCAGGCTTTTGATGCTGTTTGGTAGGTGCCCAAAGACTTTTGTGGCAGCATAATTTACCCCTTTCTGTGCCACATCTTGAGGATTCAGCTTTCTGTTTGATATTAGAGTACCAACTGAATGTGTTGCTTGTTCAAGAAGCTAGTGTGCTAGATGAACACTTCTGTAAAAATTGTCTGTGTATAAGATTCTGCTCTCATTTAGTAATCCACTCATAAGGCTCATAACAACAGAAGTGGCAAGAGGAACACCAGGATTCACATTCCACCCACAGTAAACTTCCATATTCCAGGTGTAGCCACCATTTAGACAAAGTTTGAACAATTTAATTCCGAATTTATGGCACTTATTCTTTATATAAAGAATGAAATGTAGTCTTCCTCGAAATGGCACAAGTGTTTTGTCAATGCAAACTTCTTTCTCTGGCCCAACTGCACTTTGAAATCTCTGCAGTAATTTATCAATAAGAGGTTGAATTTTGAATAAGCGGTTTCCCGGTGGGCACTGGTTGTTTTCGGAAAAATGCCACATACGTAAAAGCAGTTCAAAACGATTGCATGACATAACACATTTTACATTGTTGTGACAGAGCATATTTCTTGACCAATAATTAGGAACCCTCAGTTTTACATTTAGTGACATCCATAACAAAAATAAATCCTAAAAATCGTACAAGTTAAGTTTGAATGACTTTCTAAGACTTGTTTTGCATACAAATTAGTTTGTTGAGTCACATGTTCTAAAATTTCATCAGTTACAAAATATTTGAAGAAATCATATAGTGTCTTGCCTTTGAGAGTTAGTGCAACAGAAGCATTTACACCAGAACTGGAATGAATAAATGTAAAGTTTTTCATGTTTTTACCCGTAACTGGTCCCCAGACAATCTCATTAGAATTTGTTCTAAGTGTGTCATTGTCATCTTCAGATCTTTCTGATATTACACTTTAATTGAGCCTGAATCAACTGCAATAGTTATGGCACTAACACGGTTAGAGGTGCTTTGCTATCTGGTTTTTACAGCTGTGAAGTCAGGTTCTTTGACTTTATGTGGACAGGAAACTCTTCTTCCTTCCTTCACTGATGTGATTCCATCATCAGAACTGCCGGTTTTTCTTCCGGTCTCCTCTCATAAAAATTCGTCGGAGCTATCACCAAATAAAGACACAGAATCTTCATCACTTATGTCCATAATGTCATCTAAAAGCTGCTGTACATGCTTTTGTTCATCTTCATAACTTCTACGAGACATTTTCTTCTGCCACAATATCACTTTGTTACGGAGCAAACAACACTGAATAAATACTGTAGCAGCAATGCAGGAAAGCAATAATGGAACTGAACACAAATAATACTGTGGAATGAAAAACTGACAAGAGTACGAACCTAAAATTATTAGCGACATAGCAAATGACACACCTGGTACCTTTACTCTGGGGCCATGTGAATCAAAGATAACTCACACAAAACATTTAAAAAAAGGTACTAAATAGTTCAAATGGCTCTGAGCACTATGGGACTTAACTTCAGAGGTCATCAGTCCCCTAGAACTTAGAACTACTTAAACCTAACTAACTTAAGGACATCACACACATCCATGCCCGAGGTAGGATTCGAACCTGCAACCGTAGCGGTCGCGCGGTTCCAGACTGTAGCGCCTAGAACCGCTCAGCCACCCCGAGCGGCAGAAGGTACTAAAATGCCATATTTGCACTTAACAAGTTTACTTGGAGCAAACTGAAGCAGGATATTGAAAAAAAGTAAATGGCCCCAAGGGGTTGGTAACCCAACTACACCATGGCAGTAAATGTGTTAAAATAATGGTATCTCATACATCTTACCATGTCGAAGTAGTGGCACACTTTATTGCATTTAATTTAACCAGTATAGTTCAATGTAATAGTTGCCGATTCAAAGCATGCTGCTTTGTAATGGTAGGTCGATTTGGTTCACACACAAGGAATTACAGCATTTTGGTATATGAAAGTGTATCCAACATGTGACAGAGTCTTAGTATTTTAAAAATTTAATTAGAGAAATAAAAAAGGTATTAAGAAGTTGTGATCTTTGTTGGAAAGTTAAGGAAAAAATGGCAAATTAATTGTTAATTGTATCCAGTAATTTTTACAGCATTTCATGAGTTAACAGCTGGAGATGTTTTTGGTCCTTTGCCAAAGGCCAGAAGTGGTGTTTTTTATGATCTTGTTTTAGTAGTATGTTAGCCTAAATATGTAAAAATATATCACATTAAATTAGCAAATGAAACTGCCATAAGCAGTTGCCTAAGAGATTATTTTTTGGATGTAGGCAAACACGGTCACTAACTTCCTGATAATGGAACTCAGTTTGTAAGTAGTACTTTCAAAGTTTGTGACAAGGGAATGTGCAAAACATGTACTTATATCAAAACATCGCTTACAGTCCAACCCTGCTAAGAACAATAAAAGAGATAGGAAGTTTATATCATACATATTCTAAGAAACGCACGACCTGGGCACAAGTGTTTCCGGAGTTTGAAGTTACCCTTAATCAATTACCTCGCTTGTCAACTGGACTTTCTCCAGTAGAAACATTGAATAAAGAGCTTTTAGGAGAACCATTGTTAAAACTTTGTTCTATATCTGAAATAGAAGAGGTACCAAATAGCAAATTACAAGAAAAGGAATTACAACAATGGAAAGTCCAGGTAGGAATGTCAAAAATAATATGAAAAAGCTAGATTGCTATTCAACGCATAGATGACATGTTGAATTGCAGACAGAGACAACAAAAGGACTGTTACACATTTAGCTTTTGGCCAGAGCCTTCTTCAGAAGAGAAAACACACACATTCACACAAGCAAGCACATTTCACGTACATGTGACCATTCTCTCTGGCCAGTATGCAGTGGTGTCACATTGTATGTAAGCAATAATCCAGAGTGGGGGCAGGGTAAGTGTGAGGGATTGCAGGGTACAGATGGAGGGAGAAAAGAGCCCAGAGAGTGGCACACAATGAGAGTGCCACACAATGAGAGTAGCAGGGGACATGAAATAGGATGTGGTGTAGGACTGATGGGATGGAAACTGCTGGATGGAAGTTGTGGGAACTTTAGGCTGAGGCTGGATGATGTATTGTAAGGATAACTCCCATCTGTGCAGCTCAGAAAGCCTGATGGTGGAGGGGAGTATCCAGAAGGCCTGGGTTGTAAAGCAGCCATTAAAATCAAGCATGTTATGTTCAGCTGAATGTTTGCTTTTAGCCACAGTTTGGCAGTGGCCATTATCCTGGTGGACTCCTGGGTGCTTGTCATACCAATATAAATGGCTGTCCAAGGGTTGCAGCAGAGCTAGTAAATGACATAGCCCAACCTCTGATGGGGTAGAACCGGAGTAGGAAGAGCTGGGTGGGTGCATTGGGGAGGTCTTGCACCTGGGTCTTCCACTGGGATATGACCCCTGAGGCAAGGGGCTGGGATTGGGAGTGGTGTAGGGCTGAACCAGAATGTCGTGGAGGTTGGATGGGTGATGGAACACCACTTTAGGAGAAGTGGGAAGAATGTTGGGTGGGTGTCCCTCATTTCAGGGCAGGATGGTATACAATTAAAGCCCCGCTAAAGGATTTGGTTCCAATAGTATTGGGGGAACAAAGAGGCCACTTCATTGTAGCTGTGCCTTGAAGTTGTGACAGGACTGGGGGTGGCACAGGAAATCTGTTTGGGGACAAGGTCTGGGGGTTAGTGCCTACTATCCCTTCCTCTTCCTTGCCCCACGCAGAACTGCTGCTTGCATTTGATGTGACACCATTGCATTCTGGTCAGAGCAGCTGGAGAAAAGTCGTGTAGAAGGTGTGCATGGTGTGTGTGTGTGTGTGTGTGTGTGTGTGTGTGTGTGTGTGTGTGTTTATTTTCTGAAGAAGGCTTTGGCCAAAAGCTAAATGTGTATCAGTCTTTCTGTTGTGCCTGTCTGCAACACATGACATCTTTATGGTGAGTAGCAATCTTCATCCTTTTGATATTATTTCAGAAAGATATTTAATTGTATGGGCACAGTGTTGAGTGCAAATACCTAATTTAAAAACGGGTGTCCCTAATTATAAACTCAATGCCTTGGTGCTGGTGAATGTCTTTAATCATTTTTCACAATTAAGGAAAGAAATGAGCAAATTTTTCTACCATTGTGAAGGTTCATATTAATTTATAGTAAAGGCTGTTTTCTTAATATACCCTTCAAGTGAAAAAGAAAGGGCTATACAGGGTGTCATATATATCTTGACCTCCCTAAATAACTGTAGTGATGCAAATTACAAAATATTTCAAGCAAATGTTCTGTAGCCATCAGGGGGACATCTATCAGCATGACTGCCTTTGTTGTAGCTTAGTTTTTTACAAAGATACGAACAGCAGTTTGACTTTTTTAAATGCTACCCTAAATTTTTATTCAGTAATTCATTTCCTCTGCTAAAGACCTATTCAAAAATGTATCACAGTGTACCATTCACTGAAACACAATGTTATTAATGACATAACACAACATTGACTTTGAGCCCATGATCTCAAACTTGTCCACTTGCTGGAGTTGTCAGAAAACAAATGAAAACCAAGTAAAAACATAATGCAAAATTGGCTTTGACTCTCCTGTACTATTGCCCAAGAGTAGAACATTCAAGGGTGCCCAAAGTGGTGACCCTGGACACCATACACTCATGCACTCATTGAATGAAAGAATTATTTACTGCTTCCAGTGTTGCCTGCTGAAGAGAGTTACAAGCAAGCACGATACGTTCCTGCACGTCCTCTGGAGTTGTTGGGATATTGCGATAGACAGTGTCTTTAATGCATCCCCAAAGAAAAAAGTCCACAGGTTCTTAATCAGGGGACCTAGCATGCCAAATAACTGTTCCTCCTCCACCAATCCATCTGGCAGGATACCTTCGATTCAGAACACAAGGTGCACGCAAGGAATTATGTGCTTGACATCCATCATGTTGACACCATATAAGCATTCTTCGTACATCCATAGTTGAAATGGAGGACAGTGGGTGGTCAGCTGGTATAAATTTATATTAAGAATGAAGAAATTCCTACTGCTGTATTTAAGATACGGACGTGCTCCGTGTGCAAGGTGGTTACTGACCACCTTGCACATGTCCGTATCTCACCACTGACATCTAGTATCGGCCTCACACAGTTGATGTCAAAAGGTATATGGGCCCGAAGATGACGTTGTTACAATTTTGAAACTAGTTGCCAAAATAAAATCGACACCTTAAATACAGCAGGAGGATTTTTCTCATTTTTAATATAAACATAAGCCTTCTGGTTGTTAGTGGCATTTTATCCAGAAGAGGGAGAAGAATTCGTCTGAGGAAGTTGGCGTACGCTGTGCCGTTTAGACTGGCATTAATGAAAGAAGGGCCAATAATTGTAGTATCCCACACCAGATGTTAACTCTCCATTGATGCTGATGTTCCACCTGTCCAAACCAGTGTGGGTTGTCGCTGGACCATTAACGCATGCTCCTTGTACCTGTCCTTTGTTTGAGAAGGAACATTCATTGGTAAACAGAACATTGTAGAAGTTGTTCGGGTTGGCAAGGATTTGCTGCTGTGCCCACTGACAGAACTGTATACGATTCTGGAAATCATTCCCAAGCAATTCTTGATGTAGGTGTACATGGTAAGGACGAAACCACTGACGTGTAAGAATACGATGTACACGGATTTCAGGAATGCCAATCTTGTGTTCAAGCTGTTGTGTGCTCACATGTGAATTCATAGCAACGGAAGTGAGAACAGTAACTTTGGCAGCTTCGTATGTGCGAGTGCTATGACGATTGCATTGTCATGGGTTGAAACCTCCCGTTTCTTGAAGTTTCATAACAAGATGAGGAAACATCCATTGGGAAGGTGGGTTATTGTCAGGATATTGCTCTCTGTACAGTTCCGCTGCCTGCGTAGCATTTCACCTACCTCCAACAACAACAACAACAACAATAAAAGGAACATTATGTCAATGCAGTTTGTAGGAAGGACAGCCTTTACTGTATGCTTACTCTACACAACAGTATTTATAAGGACTAAACTACTGTAACAGAAAAAAGCACCTGCACAGAGACTTATGTATTTCAATTTGTTGGACAAAATTATTGAATCACAGCAGGAGAAAATTTCAATGGAACAGTTGTTCAAGAAAATTGTAGCACAAGATTATATCAATATGCATTTCGGCTACCAGTTGCGATGTTTTTCTACTAGGTGCTTTTTTCTGTAATGAACACAGTCATACATGTTTAAATGGTATAAGCATTAGATTAAGCATTGCATTGTAATAAGGTTCTGAAAACTGCACTTTAAGGGTAAGCTCATGCTAACAGTAGATACAGGAGAAACTCAAGTGGGATCCTTAGTGTGAAAGCTGGGTGTTGTCAAAAGCAGGTTTTATGGTTAAGAGTAATTCTGATACACTGGACTCACATTCGGGAGGACGACGGTTCAATCCCATCTCCGGCCATCCTGATTTAGGTTTTCCATGATTTCCCTAAATCGTTTCAGGAAAATGCTGGGATGGTTGCTATGAAAGGGCACGGCCGATTTCCTTCCCAGTCCTTCCCTAACCTGAGCTTGCGCTCCGTCTCTAATGACCTCGTTGTCGACGGGACATTGAACACTAACCACCACCACCAGTAATTCTGATAAAAAAAACTCATCTTGGAAGATTAAGGATGACTCTTTTAAAAGGGGAGAGGTGTACTGTCTCCCAAAAAAGTTTGGCCTGCGAGCTGTAAATTGTTTTAAAGCATTATTCCAGATGCTGCCAGGTAATAAAGTCTCGCTTAGTCCCATGTGTTAATCAAGTAGGCCACTGGGAAGTACTGCTGGCATTATGTCAAACTCTCCGCCCAGGTGGGTTTGGAACACTGCCCACAGGCGAAGTGAATGGAGCAATCTTGTAATTCAGAGTGTCCTTAACAAATCACAGTTTGGGTTTCAAAATGGTTGCTTTACTGAGAATGCCATTTACACATTCATTCACTAGATTTAGCAAGCATTAGATAATAAAATGGTGCCAGTTGGTATTTTCTGTGTACCTGTCTAAGACATCTGTGTGAATCATAGTATTCTCCTAGATAAATTGACTTTTTATGTGATTGATGTTATAGCGAACCAATGGATAATGTCATGTCTAACAAAAAGACTGCAGAAAGTTGTACTTAGTAAGTCAAGCAATATAGTCCAGGGACATAATTCTGATTGGGGATAAATTATGTATGGGATTCCCAAGTTTCAGTCTTCACTTCTGTTCCTCATATATGTAAATGATCTTCCATCTAGTATATAAGAAGCAGAATCAGTCTTTTTGCAGATGCATCTAGCATTGTAATTGATCCAAGCGTAGTACAGAAACAGAAGAAATGGTGAACAAAGTTCTCAAAAGTATCATTGACTGGTTTTCTGTGAATGATCTCACTGTCAATTTTAAAAAGACACAACATATTCAGTTCTGCACATCTAGAGGTGCTATGCCAATGATAAGTGTAACACATGGTGAGGTAATAATAAATGTGGTGGAAACTTCAAAATTCTTACAGGTCCATATTTACGAGAACTTCAATTGGAAAAAACTCAGTTTGGAATTCTTAAAACAACTTAGTTTAGCCATCTTGGGCAGAGACAAATAAGTAAGTTGAAATATTTTTCATATTTTCACTCAACAATGTCATAATATGGAATAATGTTCTTGGGTAACTCATCTTTAAGAAATAAAGTCTTCATTGTGCAAAAAATGTCCTGTAAGAATAATATGTGGTGCTCATCTACAGTTATCACGTAGACATCTACTTCAGGAGTTTGGTGTTATGACTACTGTTTCATGGTATGTTTATTCCCTCATAAATCCACAACAGTTCAAAAGGAACAATGAAGCACATAACCACAATACCAGAAGGAAACATGACATTCATTACTACACATTAAGGTTGTCTTGAGCACAAAAAAGGGGGTGCACAATGTTGCAACAAAAATTTCTGATTGCTTAGCCAGTGATATAAAATGTCTGACAGAGAGTAAAGTAAAATTTGGTAACAAACTGAGAAAGTTTCTCCTTGACAACTCCTATTTTGTAGAAGAATTTCTGTAATTGCATTGCATAAAAGGTGGAGGGTTACTCTCTCACATCTGCATACCTTCCTTTCTTTTTGAAAAAGGAAAAAAAATTTAGAAATGTTCAGAATGTAACTGTATATACAAATTAATTTGTGATGTAAATGTAAAAATGACCCATTCCACTTCATTACAGTATCTCATACAAAATGATCGATGGAACATGTAACTAACTAACTAGCAGTAAGTGTACAAATAATCAAGCCTAGAGGTTCAGATTATTCACTTGCGCCACCATTATCCCTGCATCTTAAACCTGAAAGAATGATGGTCTGTTGAGTTTCCGAGACACTGTGACTAACTTTGGTGATAAGCATCACCTGGCTGCTTGCCCACTGATCAACTTGTCAAGTTCCAGTCTGAGGCATACTGAACCCATTACATAGCAGCTGGTGGACTTGGAAACTTCACTACATGAGAAGCTGGTGTGCAGCCAGCCTCTGCCACTGATGGGATGCAAGCTTTCTACAATCTGGCTGGGGGAGGTGTGCTCTTGCGGCCTCCTAGATGTCATTGGCCACTATCCTTGTCAACCCTTGGTGGATGATGGCCCATTGCTTCTTGACATTGAATATCTAATGTTGGCTGTAGCACCCAAGTGCATGACATTAGTACTGTGAGTAAGCACATAGGTACATAGCCAGCCAAACTCTGGTGGCCACACAGTGCCTGGTAGTTGCCACCCATTACACAGGACAATGGACATCTCAGGCTCTGTCATGTCATCAGTGCATTTCACACATGCCCTCTGGGCAGCATAGAGCATGCCGTCACACTGTACGTTGTTGCTGGAAATAAAAATTTGTTAATGTTACCATTGTTTCACTGTGCATCCCAGTGTAAACTGACCCTCTCCTGCACCATTTTTCTTTCCCAAACTGATGCGTAGCGGTCCCTACAGGATCAAGGTAGCTGACAAGATCCTTTATTTCCTCCAGAGAAGATATAAACTTTACTAAACATTTACTTTGTAAATTTCCTAGACACATGTTTAGGCTCATGTTTACATTGCTAAAATGCATATATTAGAAAACTGCTGGAATAACAGTTCTGCTATGTAAATGTTTCAGTCCTCCTCCTCCTCCTCCTCCTTCTTCTTCTTCTTCTTCTTCTTCTTCTTCTTCCTCTTCCTCTTCCTCTTCTTCAATTCTGCAACAGAATCCATGGCTAGTTAATTTGGGAGCATTGGACTAGAACCCTTTCTTGTGAATGAGTGGCTCATGTAATGACAGCAAATACCTAATGATTCAAGTGTCTCAGAGCACTATGGGACTTAAAATCTGACGTTATCAGTACCCTATAACTTAGAACTATATAAACCTAACTAACCTAAGGACATCACATACATCTGTGCCCAAGGCAGGATTCGAACCTGCGACCATAGTAGTTACGCGGTTACAGGCTGAAACGCCTAGAACTGCTCAGCCACACAGGCCGGCTACAGATATCCAGTGAAGTATGTTAGACATGGCACAAGTATGAAACCATGTTTTTTATAAGTGCACACATCAGCACTCTGGTGTAGCATATATGGCTGTTACTTCAATTGTTTTCTACAAGTATCTCAGTATCTGAACCTAGTGTTGGTTGCTATTGCCAACATGTGACTTGTAGTTTTTATGTTGCAGATTGTGTCACCAAATGTAACTCATGCCTTTACACCAATCACAAAACATATATAGTGCAGAATCTTAGTGGCAATTGTAATGAACCAAGGTTTGAGCTATTTAAACTAAATTTAATCTTGTGATATCACCTTTCTTTTGAATACTTGGAGGCCGCTTTAGTTGGGAATTACATGATGCTGGTTTTTGTGAGAACTTGATCAATAAAATAGTTTATGGCTGTTACTGTTTCTCCATTTATTTTATGTTGACAAGAATGTTTTGTATTTTAAAATTCAAGGATATGAATACCTCATTTCTACATCACATATAAACAAAAGTAAATAAAATACAATTTTAAAAGAATTATGCTAATTGCATTTCACAGTAACATATGAGTTTTTATTTTACATATGTTCAATACAAATATTTTCAGTCAAGTTAACATGCCAGGAGCAGGTGAGTTGCAGGCAGCTCGTTTGTTGTATCAGTTGGAAGTAGATGTTAGCACTTGGTGCATACTGCCATGATGATGTACATTTTGTATATATCATGATTTTATGCTTGGAAGCTATTTCTAGTGATTTTGTTTCCCAAAAATTGAGAGTGGGATTTTATGTCGTTGAATGATATATGGAGTGAAGCTGAATTTCAGTTCATTGGAACATTGTGAAATCCTTATTACTTTCATCAACTAAAATGAAGTGTTGTATTTCAAGTTATCAATAAATGGTTGTATGTATGTGTTGCAACCACAGAGTATTCATTTCTAAAATTAAAACCGGGATCATACTACCTGGACGCTGTTATTTCAGTGTGCATTAATTCAACATGGAGCCATTAACAGATGAGTACTAAACAATGTTGCTCTTTGTGTTGCCATCTTTCTCGTACGCTGTGGCTGTACTGTACTAGCAAACACACTTGCATCAAAGGACAGTAATTACTGTGTTAAAGATTCTACATTGTGTGTTTATGAGTTACTGAGGAGAGAGTCATCACAATTGTTGGCTCTGTCTGGGGTAATTTAAAGACGATTTGATCACAGTTATGGATTTATATGTTTCAGATGAAGAAGGTGAAATTACATGTGAATTTTGAATGAAAAGGTATTTCTGAAATTCATGAACTTATGGTCAGATTGATTCTCAAAATTAACAATCAATAGTGGCAGATAGTAATAAAACAACCAATAATCAATTGGACCGCAGGTGAAGATAACATGAATGACTTTAAATTTTTATTTTCTTAAGTTTTATTTGTAATCTTGTAGTCATCACCATTGCAAAAACTGGTATCAAAAGACCTTGAAGACAATGGGGTTGCTGGAAATTGTTAGATCAATTTGCAGACAGTTTATAAGAATGAAAACTAAATTTTGCAGGTGTATTGACAGTATTCAAGTAAGTGAAAGTTTCAAGTTTTCCAAGCTGAAAACAGTGCCAAAGTAGGTGAACAGTTAGGTGCCAGACTTAAATAGTGAACAACTACAGTTAAAACTTAAAGAATATAATGAGCAGTTAAAATTGAGCAATTAACAGTTGAAAACAGAAATAACAAGGACAATTAACAACTAGAATCAAGATTAATATAAAGCAACAGTGAATAGTTTCAGTCTTTCAAATATGAAGTTAGTAACCGGGTAAAAGAAAACAGCGAGGAACTAGCAAACCTGAAGGTGAAATTCTAGCAAATATTAATAAAATGGAGAAGTTAAAACTCTTCTTTGAGATCGGCTTACTGGACATGAGTTCCAGGGTGGAGGCAGTTCAAAACAGAATGGTTATGTAGGAGTGACACAATTGACTAATTGATATGTGACAAGTAGAGTTTATCATTAGCTTCTCAGGTTCTTTGTTGCTTCTTGTTCTCTCTAGCTCATTAATGTTTTCACACATTTATTTTGTGTCTGTATTTAATAACTTGTGGATAGGTGATGTGCTACAGTCTGTACAGAAGTTTACAGCCACAACTATCATCGATAACATACTGTACATCACTGATGGCACTAACTAGGGCATCAAAAATGTGATTGAGGTTCTGCAACACACATCTGCTGCACTTCAATCACTGGATTCCATACCATAACTGTGCCAGTCATGGCACCAGTTATAGTGAAGCAACCACAGAACAATGTTTTGGACAGCCATTTGATACTGTTAAGTGAGATTAAAGCAGTGGTGTCATACACTGTTGACACCACACTAGACATTCTACATCCAGAGGTTGACAATAAAACATGCAACTCCCCTGCCAGTTCACAGCTAGCTCATAGACAGACCCTCTGCTGAACACACGAGTAACACCACCTCAGAGCTGGCTTAAGAACATGCCACACTGATGCAAGCCCATCCATTTGTGAAGTTCATTTGGAGCCTTCACCAGTGTTAGTAGCTTGCCTCTTTGTTATTGTTATTGTTAATGATGAATGTTCCCATGTAATGGACTAGTGTGGACTGCTATTTGGACTTGCAAAAGAAAGTTAAATAAACAATGTTAATACTTACAATGGTTATGTGTGTGTGAGCTGCATTTGCACGAATATGTGTGTGTCTGTTGTTTATTTCAGAAGGACTTCTAGCCTTTTGCTGTGCATGTCTATGACTCAACATTTCTGCTACATGGTAAGTAGCAATATGTCCTTTTCATAATATTGTCATTGTTCTGTTTGGCATTTTCCACTGTTTGATTTCACTTGCGTATTGTGTGGTGGTCTTCAGTCCAAAGATTAGGTTGATGCAGCCCTCCATGATACTCTATCCTGTGCAAGCCTCTTCATCTCTGAATAACTACTGCAACCTACATCTTTCTGAATCTGCTTACTGTATTCATCTCTTCGTCTCCCTCTGCAATTTGTACCCTACATACTTCCCCCTAACACAAAATTTGTGATCCCTTGATGTCTCAGAATGAGTCCAGTCAATTGATCCCTTCTTTTGGTCAAATTGTGCCACTTCTTGTCTGCCCAATTCCATTCAGGGCTTCCTCATTAGTTACATTATTGAGCAGTATCATGTGCTTCTAATTGAGTTGCAGATTGTTGAAACCAAATAAGTCAAAATTTTCCAGTTTTCATTGTTTGACTGAATAGTACATTTAAGAGTATAGCCTATCATTTACTGTTGAAATGAAACATGTGATGCTCCTACAAATGGTAGAAAAGGAGGTGCACTTTACACTGTTTGTTGTTGAAACCAAATAAGCCACTGACTTATTTCTTTTCATCAGATGCTGCTCATTCCTGCACAGAATCTGTTTTCTTCCAATACTACACATTTTTGGTGAAATTATCCACTTCCTTTGTTGTGGCACTAACAGTCACTGTTGATGTTCATTGAGTGGCAGTTGGTTGTATTACTATGGCTCCAAAAAGGAAGAATAATAGTATCGGTTATTACAGAAATAAGGTAAAGGAAGCTCATAACAAAGGACTGCCTTATCAAAATTAGAGAGGAGATTACATTCCAGGGAAAGCAGTTAGAGAATCTTGCTGGTAAATATCAATCTTTCTTGGAACAACCATGGGAAACGGTATAGATATAACTGTTATCAGTATTACCAGCAATACCAATCTTATGTCATTAATTTCCTTTCAGCTGCAGAATGAAATGTTATGACTGCATCGACATATTCAGCTTAATAATATTTTAATAAGATTTCTTGATCTTCGTACCAAAGATGCCCAGGACTCACATCTGCATCCTTTGAAGCAAAGGAAATAAAGCACAGGCATCCTCAGAAATCTGATGCAGAATGTTGTGAAAACTGTAGGGATGCAATGTTTCTTTACCATATAATGCTTGGAAGTGAAAGGAGACTGGTTTGGAAGAAATCTTTCCTGAATGTACGTGCAGTGATGAATTCATGTGTATTTCAAATATGTATGTCGATGGATTAGTAAGACATACTTTTCACTAAAGAAAAAGTCATGAGCCCATCATTCCGTGATAATGGACAGCATTCCAATGGCCTACCCAAGAAACCAAGTACCTATTTCTAGAATGAAGATGGAAGTGTGAAGAAAGTCATTGAATATATGCCTGCTGCAAATAGATCATTCTATGGAGAATTGCTTTCTTGGCCAGTGATAATATCTATAGAAAAATCCAATGAACAAAATTATATTACAAAACCAATAGTCAATGGCCTCTCAGACCATGAAATGCAGTTCCTTCTGTTAAATGTTTATACTGAACGGGATATAAAATCTGTTAAATTTTAACATAGGGGTAATCAATAAGCCAATATTTTAGGACACTCCTCAGAGACTAATAAAGTGCTTACCTTATTTGAACACTGTTTCCCCCAAAACTAACAAAGGTTAGAGCAAAGTCTACAAAGAAGCAATGGGTTACTCAGGGAGTAGAGGTAACTTGTAAAACAAAAAGAAAACTGTATCTGTCAGTCCAAAACAGTTCTGATGTTGATGCTATAGCACATTACAAGAAATACTGCAAAACATTAAAGACTGTAATACAGACATCAAAGCAAATATATTACAAGGAAAAGATAGTCATATCTGACAGCAAAATAAAGACAATATGACATACAGTCAAGGAGGAGACTGGTAGAACCAGACATGAAGAGGAGCAAATAGCATTAAGAGTGAGTGATACGTAAAGTGACAGATGTGTATAGTATTGCAGAAATTTTTAACAAGCATTTTATAACTGTTACGAAAAAGATGGGGTCGTCAGTTTCTGTAGATGCTGCCATGGGATAGCTCAGACCAGACTTTTCAACTTCCTTAATATGAATTAGACCCTCATTACGCCATGAGAAGAAAGATCAATGGGTATGATGAAATATCTACAAAGTTAATTCAAGAATGTTATTCTGAGTTAAGTAACACATTAAGCTGTCTGTGTAACCAGTAATTTATCAGAGGAATATTTCCTGAATGGTTGAAATATGCTGAAGTTAAGCCACTGTTTCAGAAAGGAGATAAAGAAATAGTGTCAAATTTCCATCCAGTTTCACTTTTGCCAGAATTCTCAAAGATTTTAGAAAAGGTAATGTACAGTTGGCTTTATAACCATCTTATCACAAATAACATACTGTCAAAGTCACAGTTCAAGCTTCTAAAGGGTTCTGATATCAAGAAGGCTATCTTCACTTACAGTGAAAATGTACTTAATTCATTAGACAAAAAATTGCAGGCAACTGACGTACATTGTGGTCTGTCAAAGGCATTTGACTGTGTAAATCACAGTATCCTTTTAAGTAAATTAGAATATTATGGTGTAACAGGAAATGCTGCAAAATGGTGCAAATCTTATATCTCTGGCAGGAAACAAAGGGTGTTATTAGGAAAGAGACATGTATTAAGCTATCAGGCATCATCAAACTGGGAACTAATTACATGTGAGATCCCACAAGGTTCAATCTTAGAGCCTTTACTTTTTCTTGTGTATATCAATGACCCTTCATCAGTAACATTACCAGATGCTAAGTTTGTTTTGTTTACTGATGATACAAACATTGCAATAAATAGCAAATCAAGTGTAGTCTTAAAAAGATCAGCTAATAAAATATTGTGGACATTAATCACTGGTTCCTAGCCAATTCTCTGTAATTGCACTTTGAAAAAACACACTACAAGCCGTTCAAAACTTGTAAGGGATGTCCCACGAGTATATGCCTAACATACAATGCCAAGCAGACAGAAGAAATGGACAGAGTTAAATTTTTGGGATTACAGCTTGATAATAAATTCAACTGGGAGGAGCACACTACAGAACTAATGAAGCATCTTAACAAATCTCTATTTGCAATCTGAATTGCGTCAGACACGGGATATAAAAACGAAAAAGCTGACATACTATGCTTACTTTCACTACAGAATATCATATGGGATTATTTTTTGGGGTAATTGATTAAGCCAAGCTAAAGTTTTCAAATGGCTCTGAGCACTATGGGACTTAACATCTATGGTCATCAGTCCCCT
This sequence comes from Schistocerca gregaria, assembly GCF_023897955.1. Taxonomy (NCBI): domain Eukaryota; kingdom Metazoa; phylum Arthropoda; class Insecta; order Orthoptera; family Acrididae; genus Schistocerca; species Schistocerca gregaria. The sequence goes on from NC_064923.1 coordinate 505,295,038, forward strand.
AGAACTTAGAACTACTTAAACCTAACTAACCTAAGGACATCACACAACACCCAGTCATCACAAGGCAGAGAAAATCCCTGACCCCGCCGGGAATCAAACCCAGGAACCCAGGTGTGGGAAGCGAGATCGCTACCACACGACGCTAAAGTTTTCCAGTTTTTCCATTCGTCTGTCAAGAATTCGCGTTAGTATTTTGCAGCTGTGACTTATTAAACTGATAGTTCGGTAATTTTCACATCTGTCAGCACCTACTTTCTTTGGGATTGGAACTATTATATTCTTCTTGAAGTCTGAGGGTATTTCGACTGTCTCATACATCTTGCTCACCAGCTGGTAGAGTTTTGTCATGACTGGCTCTCCCAAGGCCGTCAGTAGTTCTAATGGAATGTTGTATACTCCCGGGGCCTTGTTTCGACTCAGGTCTTTCAGTGCTCTGTCAAACTCTTCACGCAGTATCTTATCTCCCATTTCGTCTTCATCTACATCCTCTTCCATTTCCATAATATTGTCCTCAAGTACATCACCCTTGTATAAACCCTCTATATACTTCTTCCACCTTTCTGCCTTACCTTCTTTGCTTAGAACCGGGTTGACATCTGAGCTCTTGATATTCATACAAGTGGTTCTCTTCTCTCCAAATGTCTCTTTAATTTTCCTGTAGGCAGTATCTATCTTACCCCTAGTGAGATAAGCTTCTACATCCTTACATTTGTCCTCTAGCCATCCCTGCCTAGCCATTTTGCACTTCCTGTCGATCTCATTTTTGAGATGTTTGTATTCCTTTTTGCCTGCTTCATTTACTGCATTTCTATATTTTCTCCTTTCATCACTGAAATTCAATATTTCTTCTGTTACCCAAGTATTTTTAGCAGCCCTCATCTTTTTACCTACTTTATCCTCTGCTGCCTTCACTACTTCATCCCTCAGAGCTACCCATTCTTCTTCTACTGTATTTCTTTCCCCCATTCTTGTCAATTGTTCCCTTATGCTCTCCTTGAAACTCTGTACAACCTCTGGTTCTTTCAGCTTATCCAGATCCCATGTCCTTAAATTCCCACCTTTTTGCAGTTTCTTCAGTTTTAATCTACAATACTCTACATACTCTAGCAATAATATCCATTACATAATAAACATTAAATTGTTTTTCATAAAACCAATACAATTTCCTTCTTAACTTTTAATGTCATGGCCAGTAGCTTTGCACCAATGTGCTTTCTGATAAATAAATGAAGAACAGAGCTAACTATTATGCACTAGACTTTACAACAAATATTCTATTACCTAATGATTCAATAAGGTGTCGTGCTGTCATTGTTCAGTGTGTTTTGTGTGGAGGAAATGATGATCTGATGCTTAACTGAAAATACAGATAATTTAAATTTACTGTACCTTTGAAACAAGTAAAGTTACAGAGTTGATATTTACTAACAAAGAGATAGAGGGGCTGGCCAGTACTTACCTCAGCTCAGTACAGCTGATAGAAACACAAAAAACAACCGAAAATTTAAGTTCTTAGCTTTCGGAATAAATGTTCCTTCATCAGGGAGGAGAGAGGGGAAAGAAAGGGAAGAAGGGAAAGTGGATTTAGTTACTGTTACTTAGTTGTGAGTAACTTACTTAGTTGTGAGTAACTAAATCCACTTTCCCTTCTTCCCTTTCTTTCCCCTCTCTCCTCCCTGATGAAGGAACATTTATTCCGAAAGCTAGGAACTTAAATTTTCGGTTGTTTTTTGTGTTTCTATCGGCTGTACTGAGCTGAGGTAAGTACTGGCCAGCCCCTCTATCTCTGTTAGTAATTGTTTCACATCTTTATATGAGATTTTCCATTAATTAGCTAGAGTTGATAATTACAACATTAATCATTTTAATGATGCGCTTCCATATGAAATGTTGATTGTTAAGATCAACTAAAGCATTCAGATTTTTGCATTCAGGTCTTTGTTACAAAAGTTATTAATTTAACTTTAACAGCAAACCCTAAACTGTTATAGATATGATCAATATTCAAGTTTTATTGGGATTGCCTTGAAAATATTTGGAGGATGGCAGATTAAAATTACTGTGGCTTGATTCCCTCCATTGCTTCAGAATTCAATATTTTTCATAAATATTTCCCTTTATGGCCGATCTTGGGTCCACCACATTTAACACTGCTACGTCTCCTTGGCCACAAAGGCTTCTGCTGGGTTTCCCTATGATGTAGGTTCTCATCTGTCCTACTCACACATTACAGTGCTTATGCCTCAATAGACAGTAGACACCTGTGAGTTTTCCCATCTCATGGTGAATCTGTGCCCTTTGTGGAACACAGTCCTGGATGACAGGGTTCATTTCACAATTCCTGCAGGCTGACTCTTTCGGCCACATACTTAATTGAGAGTGAAATGCTTGTTAACTCACAGTGTACACTTCATCAGGTGTATGTATAGGGTTGGTACCAGTGCCTTCATCTTCATCTTGGGAACGGTAACACCACCAGCTGCACCTCGAATAGTGGGCCCTCACGGCTGCCAGACTATGCATGCTCTCTTGTTGGCTGCTTCAGGAGCAATGCCTGCCCAGTCATCAAGGACACTGTCCCCACTCCTTGACTGGAAAAGCAACAGCCCTGTCTGGCTCCTCTCACCAGGAAGGGGTCCGTTGGAACATTATCTTCTAAGGCTTCTGCTGTCGTGAAGTTGGACAACATCCAGTGGCGGAAGGAGCCACAAGCTGCTGATAGGGAATCCCTATCACTGGTTCCTGAGACATACTCGGAGAAACCATCCCAACCAGAGAAATCAGAAGAAAAGTGGGAGGAATGAAAGAAGAAGCCTCTCAAGAAGAAAGAGAGCCTGGTGGCCCCCACACCACCACTTCTGGCAGGCTCCAATTCTGAGGATGAGGTGGTGATCCTAGTGTCCCCTGAGGACTTAGATCTCCCCAGAGCCTCAGAACCAATGGACACAAAGGCCACCGGACCTCGACAGGGGCAGAAGGTGAAACTGAGGCGTAAACTGCCTCCTTGGTGACCTTGTGCCTTCCCAGACTACAGAAAGAATCATCCTCCAGTGGAATTATGGTGGTTTTCCCCCCCTAGTGGATGAGTTATAACAACTCTTAAGCATCACACCTGCATTTTGCATTGCGCTTCAGGAAACCTGGTTTCCAGCAATGCGGACCCCTGCACTTTTTGGCTATCTGGGGTATTATAAAAATCATACTGACTGTAACAGGATATCAGGGGGGGGGTCTGTATATATGTCCTTATCTCTTTACATAGTGAACCTGTGCACCTTCAGACACATTTAGAAGCTATGGGTGTCAGGGTGAGGCAATTAAAGAAATTACTGTCTGTAACTTCTACCTTCTTCCAGAAGGTGTAGCCCCACGCCCTGTATTGGCTGTACTAATTTCCCAACTCCCTTCACCTTTTCTATTTCTGGGTGATTTTAATCCCCATAAACCTTTGCTGGTTGGAACCAAGATTACTGGCCATGGTAAAGATGCCAAGCATCTCCTAACTCAACTCGACCTTTGCCTGAGGTGCCCTCAGTTATTTCAGTGTGACACACGGGACATACTCGGCCACTGATCTTTCAGTTTGCAGTCCTGACCTTCTAACGTCTATCCACTGGACAGATCACACTGACTTTTATGGTAGTGACCACTTTCTGCTCTTCCCATCATTCTCCCAGCATCACTCACCTAGAGACTTAACCAGATGGGCTCTTACCAAGGCTGACTGGCACACTTTCACCTCTTCTACTACTGTTGGACCTCTGTTGCATGGCAACACTGATGAGGTGATCCAGACTATTACTACTACTATTGTGTCTGCATCTGAATTGGCAATCCCTTGTTCCTCATGTTGCTCCTGGTGAAAGACTGCCTTGGCAGTTGCTGTAAGTAACAACAGCCATCAGAGACTGTAGGTAGGCCCTCCAACATCATGAGCAACACCCATCCCTGGAGCACCTCTCTGCCTTCAAATGGCTCCATGTCCAGATCTGTCAACTAATCAAACAATGGAGGCAGGTGTATTGCGAATGATGTCGCCACCATTGGTACACAAACCACTCCTCCCCAGGTTTGGACAAAGCTGAGACACGTTTATGGATATCAGATCCCTGTAGGTATACCTGGAATTTTCACACACGGTGCTGCATATACATACCCAGATGCAATCGCAGAGCATATTTCTGAGTGTTATGCTCGAACCTATGCATCTGAGAATTACCACCCCACCTTTTGTATCCTAAAACAGCGGGTGGAATGACAATACCTATCTTTTTCTACACGCCACCCAGAGCTGTATAATGCTCCATTCAGTGAGACGGAATTTCTCAGTACGCTTGATGATTGCCCTGACACATCCCCTGGGTGAGACCACATCCATCACCAAATGATTAAACATTTGTCAGTGGATTACCAGTGCCACCTCTTTGCCATCTTTATTGCATCTGGGGTAATGGCAAGTTCCCATCACAATGGCATGAAAGTATCATCATTCCAGTGCTAAAACCTGGTAAGTACCTGCTAGTTATGGATAGCTATCATCCTATTAGCCTCACCAACGTTCTGTGCAAGTTACTTGAATGCATGGTGAGCCGGTGGTTGTGTTGGCTCCTTGAATCGTGGGACCTTCTGGCTCCATCCAGGGCAGTTTTCATCAAGGTTGCTCCACCACTGACAACTTGGTACACTTGGAGTCTGCCATCCGAATGACCTTTTCCCTCTGTCATCACCATATTGCTGTCTTTTTTTGACCTGACAAAAGCCTATGACACCACTTGGTGCCACCACATCCTCGCTACATTACACAAGTGGGGCCTCTGGGCCCTGCTCCCTATTTGTATACAGAACTTCTTGTCACTCCACACCCTCTGAGTTTGACTTGGTGCTTCACACAGTTCCCCCCATATCCAAGAGAATGAGGCCTGACAGAGCTCTGTACTGAGTGACCCACTCTTTTTGACTGCCATTAATGGTCTCACAACATCAGTGGGCTGCTCAGTACTGCCATTCTTATATGCTGACGACTTTTGTATTTCCTTTTGCTCATCTCAGTTTGTGTGACTGAACATCAACTGCAGGGAGCCATACGAAAGGTGCAGTCATGGGCCCTCTCTGATGGCTTTCAGTTTTCAGCCACCAAGACTTGCATCATGTACTTTTGTTATCATATCATACTGTCCACTCAAATGCAGAACTTTACCTCAATGGCCATCTGATTAATGTGGTGGAAATTTATTGCTTTTTATGACTTGTTTTTGACACCCATTTAACCTGTTTTCCCCATCTTTGCAGCTTAAGGAAAAGTGCTGGTGGCATCTTGACATTCTTTGATGCCTAAGTCTTACCATCTAGGGTGCATACCACCCTATAATGTTGCAGTTGTATGAAGCTCTTGTGCAGTCCCATCTTGACTATGGGAGAATGGTGTATGGTTCAGCATCATCCTCAGCATTGCGGATGCTGGACTCTACACACCACTGTGGAGATCAACTTGCAACAGGAGGAATAGGAGCCCGGTGAACAGCCTACTTGTGGAAGCTGGGGTTCCTCTATTGCAGATCAGGTGACAACAATTGCTCACAAATTAGGTCATGCACATTTGCAGCTCCCCTCAACATCCTTTTCCCTAACTCGGCAATCTATCTCCCGCAATGGCGAGATCGGGGATTCCAGTTACAGTCCAAGTCCGGTCCCTTCTCACTGAACTCGAGTCTTTCCCCTACCACCTTTCCTCTGGGTCCACTCACATACACCTCCATGGTCTATGCCTTGGCCACAGCTTTGTCTGGACTTATTGTAAGGCCCAAAAGACTCAGTTCCTCCTGAGGCCCTCCGCCACCAATTTTTCCCTCTTCTCAGCGAGTTCCAGGGCTCAGAAACATTCTATCAATGGTCGCTGGTCATGGTGGTTTCACTTACAGGCATGCTGGATATACCGAATAGTGCTCCTTGCCAAATAGTGCAGTGTTTTCACTTCAGAGTAGATAGACAGCTCTCACACTCTTGAGCATGACCACTCCTGTCCAGGCAAGTCCTTCCTCATCTATTGTGACTCCTTAAGCAACCTACAAGTTCTGAACCAGTGCTTCCCTTGCCATCCTTTGGTAATGAATATACTGGAGTCTCGTTAAGCCCTCAAAATCTGTGGACATTCAGTGGCCTTCGTCTGGACTCCAGGACATGTCAGAAACCCGGGAAATGAACTTGCTGAGAGGCTGGCCAAACAGACTACCTCTAAACTGACTCTATAGATTGGCATATCAGAGAATGATCCCCAATCAGTCTTATGCTGCAAAGTTTTTGGATCTGGAATACTGAATGGGGCATCCTAAGTACACCAAATAAACTATGTGCTATAAAGGAGATGACAAATGTGTGGAGGTCATCCGTGAGAGCCAACTGCCCATTGTCCTTTGCCAGCTCCACATCAGCCATACTTCACTGACTCACGGTCACGTGCTCCATTCTGAGGACCCACGCCAGTGTTGCTGCAGCTCTTGATTGATGGTAGTCCAAATTTTATTGGAGTGTCCCATTCTAGCCAACCTGAGGCTGTCCTTTAACCTTTCGGACATACTACCTATGGTGTTAGGTGACAGTGCCTCATTGGCTGATCTAGTTATATGTTTTATTCATGAAGAGGGTTTCTATCACTCAGTTTAAGGGTGGGTGTGTGGCCTTCTCTCCCAGGCCTTCACCTTACCTAAATTTTCGCTCTTTGTCACTCCTTCCGGTGCTCTCTGTTTTACTTCATGTTCATCCTTTTACCATCTTTGTTCTTCTTGCCTTTTGCTTTTGGCTTGGAGATTTAGTGTTTTACAGAGTGGCTGGCTCACACTTTTTTATCCTTGTGATTAACCAGCCCTGGCCATCAGCTATATTGTTTTAACATCTTCTACCCCTTTTTTCATTTTAGTTAAATTTTACATCTTTGGTTTGCTTCTTTCATTTTCTCCTTCAGTGTAGTTCCCAGTTAGGTTTATGCCTTTTTTCCTTCTTCAGATTTCAGATAATGAGATTGTTTTGGAGAATGGTTTTAATCTGAGGCCTGTTGGAATAAGGAAAATGGGACTGATGATCTACATTTTAGTTCCTTTACTCTCCAAACTAACCAACCAGCTCCCACTACCGCAAGAGACGATTGACAACCACAGTTTTACTGAGAATGGCACATCCCTCATACTATCAGAAATCAGGTGTCACAAGAACTCTTATCTTGGCAGGACACTGGTGTAATTTACACTGTAGCAGCCAGTCAATGGTGATCATATTTAGTGATAATAAAGAAACCCTCAAGCAGGTTACACTAATTTGCTGATTTCTAGCCAACAGTAAATCCAGAATGTGGCAGACTCTCTTCCTTTGCCATGGCCTGAGGAACTCATACATAAATGTGGTGTAGGTTGTTTCTTGTCCAAGATTGATCTTCATGATGCTTATGGACAGTTGCAACAAGTTTTCATGATCAGCACCCTATAATCGTGTGTCCCTTAGGAGATTGCAGCTCCATTACCTCATCTTTGATGAAAGAATGTTCTGTTTGAGTGGATTAGAGTGTGCACTTCAGAAACTGAAAGTTGCTCTACTGAGCAATTATTGTTTGGTACATTTTAACCCTGGTAAGCTGGTCATTCTTGCTGTTGATCTATCCTCTACATCTACATCCATACTCCGCAAGCCACCTGACGGTGTGTGGCTTATATGATTGGTGCTGTCCTCTCAATAAAGTTGGATCATTAGACAGGCTAATTACCTATGCAAGACTCAGTGCAAATACTGACAGACTGAGAAGGAAGCTCTTGCTATCATAGATGGGGTGCCCAAAATTCCACCAATAATTACATGGCAGAAAATTTTACTTGATGATGGATCACAAGCCTCTCACCTCATTGTTCAGCACTTCCAAACCAGTCCCTTTACACACAGCACAAAAATTGCAGCATTGGTCTCTGCTCCTTTCAAATTATCAGTACAAAACTGTTACAGGCCAACAGCTAAGCAATTGAATGCAGACACTCTCTGTGCCTCCCAGTTGGTGCTTATTTGGCAATTGACACTTCTGATGATTTATGTTTGCACATTGATGTTGAGGCCAATGAAACACTTGATGGTTATCCCATCAACCACTGATGGTTAGTCCAGGCAAGGGCTCACTCTTGAGTGGTTGTGTTACACTTTCTTCAGAAGGAAATCCTTTGCTCCTTTAACAAAGACACTGGGGTATTGCACATACTAAGCAGCTGACCCAGCACCACTGCACACTCACCACATGGACACTCAAATTGAACAACTGACTCAATTAACTTCACAATGTTCTGTATGCTTGGAACATCAGGCTGCTCTATCACAGAAATTTTTAATTGCCCTAAGTCTAGCACCTTTGTCAGCAACCGCATGTTGACTTTGCGGGTCCCTTCTGGAATTCTTGTTGGTTTATTGTGGTAGATGGCTTTAGCAAGTTTCTCTTGGTGGTACCCACACAATCCACCACAACAGCTAGTACTATCAAGACTCTGATACTAACTTCTGCATCAAAGGTCTACCAGAAGTGTTGGTTTTGCACAGTGGACACCAGTTCACATCAGCAGAATGTTAACAGTTTTGTGATGCCAGTGACATGCATGTGGCAGTGGCACCTTTCCACCCTCAATCTAATGCTGACTCAGAATGCTTTGACTGAACATTCAGGCAACAGAGGAACAAGTTACACACTTCTTGTATGCAGGAGTAAGTGTTAGTGCTCTTCCACTCATCATACCATGCAACAGCAAGTCACTAGTGGAACTTTTGAATGGATATCAACATAGGACACTGCTTCAGTTATTGCATCCTCCACAGTGGTAGGACCACTCTCCACAATGCTCTAAGTTTAATTTTAATAATGTCATCTTTTTCAAAGTCTTTGGCAGACCCAGGCACTGGGAATGAGACATTATCAGGAAAGTCTTGGACCTTTCTCTATAAGTCTTACAGCGTCCCACTGGGCTGCAGAAGCACCATCAGAATCAGCTTTGCTTGTGTGGGCTGTGTAATACTGTATTGTCATGTATTTTTCATGCAGAATTGGTGCCCAGGAGCCAGTGACCATCAGTGCAACACCATCACTGACACCACAGTGCCAGCAGCCCCAGCTGTAAAAGGTAGGTCCACTTTGAGTGGGCCACCATGACCCTCCAGATGCTGTTGGGGCTGGCCAGTGGAAGAAGATTTTCCGTCCCTGGCCTTGGATGTGCAACTAATGGCTGGTTTTTGGGATGTGGGCAGCAGCTTGTCATCAAATTAGGTTCCTGCCTCCTCAGTGGCACCTGTCATTTGGAGCTTTCACTGCAGTAACAGTTTGCCTTTCTGTTATTGTGATTGTTTTGATGGCCATGCCTGTGTAATGTACTAGTGTGGATTACTATTTGAACTTGCAGAAGAGAGTTAAGTAAACAGTTTACATATGCATTACATGTGTTTCTTTTTATTTTATTCCTCGGCATCCACCCTCGAACCGACCGAACAAAACCCAATGTGAATACACTCCCGGTCCCTCCAACTGTGTTGGTACCGCAGCCAAGAACGACATACTTTCCACCCATTGGCTCTTGCAGCCCTTCCACTTTGCATTTGCAAATATAGGTCCCACTGTTGATGCAGTATCAACCAGGAATATAGTTTACAATAATGGATAACATTTTTACCCTGCAATAAGTCTGTAACATTGGATACCCCTCAAGCATGCCTGCAATGCTCTCAAGGTGGTGCTGATCTCATGCTACACAAAACCAACAGGTCAAAGACTAATGTAAATCCTTTACTGTGAGGGGCTTGGCAGCAAGACACCATCAGAATTATGGAGACATTTGTGGAGAACAACTGATGCTGGTGTCAATTTGGATGTTTTGTTACTACACATGTGGCAACAATTGCCATCACATGTTCAGCTATCCTTAACTGTTGTCATATAACACTCATTTGGAAGTTGCCAACACAGTGCAAGCCTTGCTTAACTAACTTGCATGCCATGGCGACTGCCATGACAACTTGTGTTCCTTCTGCCAATTTATTCTGGACCAGTCAAACATGCTGATGCTTCACTGTGACATGCCTCCACCCAAAAACTGTAGAGCATACCTGAGGACCTCACAATTTTCCATGCCCCAACTGAGAAGCTGGTTAAGCAGTTAGAAGCATTGCAACTACAGGCTGGGGCTGCAGAGAGTGTGCATACACACCATGCCCTTCTGCACCAGTCACAGAGTTATGAGCTACCTCAGGTGGTTATTTGCTGGTTTTACAGACATTTTGGTTGTAGGGCTACAATGTCCATAAACAATATTTGCACCCAAATACCAAAAAACAATCTGGTTCAGCCACAACACAGAGTGACATTCATGTACAGCACTTACCACAGAAGACCCATCATGGATTTAAGATACACAACCTTCGTCGGACTGCTCACTGTGCTTCCAGCTGCAGTACAACAATGGGTTGTACACAGCATGGCTACATCTCACTACATGACAGAGTATGTTTGGCACTGACAACTCATCAGGCTTATTGTTTTTAAATGATGTGGTGTCAGACATCAGCATACTGCCAGCCACAAACTAGATGGATGCTGAACAAATCAGTAGGGCTTTCTTAACAGCAGTTAACACATCTGTCATACACATGTGTGGTCACAAGTCTTTGGTGTTTGACATAGACGCACCGATTGCTGCAAGTGGACATTTGTCTTAATTGGCATTGTGCAAACTGTTTTGGGCACTGATTTCCACATAGAGAATGCTCATCTGACAAGTTCCATCAGTGGTCACACTACTCCTAGTATAACATTAAATTAGATTCAGTTTTCATTCCATAGACACAAAAATGAGATGATTCACATGGGTGTGGGAGATTGTCAAAATAGATGAATACAATGCGGTAAACTGGAACAGCTAGTATTTATGAAATTAACACGCTGTCAGATTGAAACATTGTTATGCACTATTAATAAATTTATAATACACAAAATACCTAATCTTGACTGTTGTGACCAAGTGCTGTCAAAACTGAAATCTAACAGATATTTTTACTTAAGCTGGCTTAACATCTCTGTTAAGATATTCATCTATAAAGTAGGAGTTACCTATCAAAAAGTCTTTCCAACTAAGTTAAAACAATGCTTTATCTGAAACCAAGTTTTTAATGGTTGCTGGCAATTTATTGAAAATGTATGTTCCTGAATATTGGACCCCTTTTTGAACCCAGGTAAGTGATTTTAGGTCTTTATGTAGATTGTTAGCACGTAATTTTTTTGAATGAATTAAGCTGAATACTGCTTCATACAATGATAACTGTGCCGTTATTCCTATTGTATGAAATGGTTTTGAAAGTACTCTTTTATATTTGTTAAAAGCCATGTTTAATTTTTCTCAGGGCACTATCGCCAAAAATATCATACATACCCCAAAGCAAAGACATCCATCTTACTCACTAAGGATTAAAATTCTTTCTTTAATATTATGTGATAATCCATTTAAACAATGCTTAATTATTTTTTCTGTGAGGCTTGATGCTCCAGGATAGCTGCCTATGTGCAATGGCAGCGTAAGCATTTATAGATATTACTATTAATAAAGAACTGTACCTCTGGCCTGATATCAATTGGAAAATATTACAAGACACTGTTTACAGTTTATTGAAATTATTCTTTCTAATACTTTTAGCCTTAAATGACTGTTAAAAGAACTTATATAATTTTTGTCATCAATGGTGTCACTAAAATAATGAGCCTACACAAAATGGCCAAGGCAACATTTAATTATTACATACTGAATCATATGCAGGATAGTTATTCACTACTGACAAAAACACATATTACAGTTATTAATTTCATATATATTCAACAAAATTCTATTACTACTACAGATAATTGTATCAGTTAGAGACTGTGAACAATTAGTGTCCATTAGCTAGAACATCAGAATCAATAAAATAATGAAACAAAAAAAATACGCTCATTCTTCTTGTACAAAGGGACAAAGATAATAATGACTGCTATCCTAAGAGTGCAGATAGCACTTCTCCATTACTGAGTATCAACGACTAATTTATACTCTTTTTTTTTTTACCAACGGCTATGCTATATTGTTCTTATTCCTAGTATTGATACTATGTATCAAGCTATTAGTTGGAAATAGAGGGGTATTACTTACAACAAATTTCATTAAGGAATAAATATACTGAGAGGCAGTGGTTAGAATACAAAGTTCCTTGAACAAGTTTTTACATGATGTTCTTGAATTTATACCACAAATGATTCTTACCACTTACTTTTGCACCATAAAAACTTTTGCTCAGTTTGATGAGTTGCCCCAGAAAATGATCCCATACGATATGATAGAAAGAAAGTAAGCGAAGTACACAAGTTTTTTATATTTATATCTCCTACACCTGACATAATTCTCACTGCAAATACAGACTTGTTTAGCTGCTTAAGCAATTCTGTGGTATGCCCTTCCCAACTGAATTTAATAGAGTTATAATCCAAGAAATTTAACACTATCAACCTCTTTGATCTGCATGTCTTCATATGTTATGTGCAAGCTGGAAAGAGGAAATCTCTTACAGGTTCTGAAATGCATGTAGTGGGTCTTCTCAAAGTTTAATGACTGTGAATTAGCTTTAAACTACTTATTAATGTCAGTGAAAATTTGATTAGCAGCTATTTCTAAATCTGTACTTGACTTGCTACTTATTAGATTAGATTTTATTTACTTTCATTCCAATTGATCCATAGCGAGGAGGTTCTCCAGGGTGTAGAACATGTCAGTAAAACAACAATACATGAAAAATATTTAGAACTGAAACACATAGGCTGATGTACCTTCCACAGATCCCAAGTGGAATGATCGTCATTTTTTCTTTAATTAACACTATATGAAAGAATCATTTTACAAACACTAATTTACTAAGATCGCATTAATGCACTGAATTTAAAATTTAAAAAAGTTTTATTTATTTATAAGATAATAAACATATAATAGAACTTCTACAATACTTATTTACAATGAACACATTACTGCACTGAAATGGTGCAGAAGTTAGATACACACAAATCAGTTGGTTCTACTGAGAAATTCATCAATGGAGTAGAAGGAGTTGGCCACGAATAAATCCTTTAGGCTTCTCTTAAACTTAATTTCATTGGTTGTTAAGCTTTTAATGGCTGCTGGCAAGCTATTGAAATTGTGTATTCATGAATAATGCACACCTTTTTGTACAAGAGTAAGTGACTTTAAATCCTTGTGAAGATTATTCTTATTTCTAGTATTGAGTCCATGAACTGAGCTGTTGGTTTGGAAAAGTGATATATTTTTAAAGACAATTTCATTAAGGAATAAATACATTGGCAAGCATTAGTTAGTATCCCTAGTTCTGTAAACAGGCCCCTGCAGGATGTTCTTGAGTTCACACCACATATAAATCTTATTGCACACTTTTGTGCCTGGAAAAATTTAGCTTGGCTTGATGAATTACGCCAAAAAAGAATCCCATATGACATTACGGAATGAAAGTAAGCACAGTATGCAAGATGTTTCATTTTTATATCCTCTATGTCTGACACAATTCACACTGCAAATAGAGATTTGTTAAGATGCTTCATCAGTTCTGTGGTGTGCTCCTCTCAGTTGAATTTATTACCAAGCTGTAATCCCAAAAATTTAACTCTGTCCATTTCTTCTATCTGCTTGTCATTGTATGTTAGGTGTATTTGTGGGACATCCCTTACAAGTTCTGAACTGCATGTAGAGTGTTTTTTCAAAGTTTAGTAACAAAGAATTGGCTAGGAACCAGTGATTAATGTTCACAAATATTTTATTAGCTGATCTTTCTAAGACTACACTTGATTTGGTATTTATTGCAATGTTTGTCAGCAAACAAAACAAACTTGGCATCTGGTAATGTTACTGATGAAAGGTCATTGATATACACAAGAAAAAGTAAGGGCTCTACGATGGAACCTTGTGGGGTCCCACATTTAATTAGTTTCCAGTTTGATGATGCCTGATAGCTTAATACATGTCTCTTTCCTAATAACACCCTTCGTTTCCTGCCAGAGAGATAAGATTTGAACCATTTGCAGCATTTCCTCCTACACCATAATATACTAATTTACTTAAAAGGATATTGTGATTTACACAGTCAAATGCCTCTGACAGATCACAAAATATAGCAGTTGCCTGCAATTTTTTGTCTAATGAATTAAGTACATTTTCACTGTAAGTGTAGATAGCCTTCTTAATATCAGAACCCTTTAGAAGCCTGAACAGTGACTCTGACAGTATGTTATTTGTGGTAAGATGGTTATAAATCCAATTGTACATTACCTTTTCTAAAATCTTTGAGAATTCTGACAAAAGTGAAACTGGATGGAAATTTGACAATATTGCTTTATCTCCCTTTTTAAACAGTGCCTTAACTTAAGTATTTCAACCATTCAGGTACTATTCCACTGATAAATGACTGGTTGCATTGATGCAATGTTTGTATCATCTGCAAACAATACAATTAGCATCTGGCAATGTAACAGATGAGAGGTCATTAATGTGCACAAGAAAAAGCAATAGACCCAAGATAGAACCTTGAGGAACACCACATATAATTAATTTCCAGTCAAATGAAGGCAGACTGCTTACTGCACAGGTATTTCACAACACCACCCTTTGTTTCCTGTTAGATAAGACTCAAACCATTTCTTAGCATTGCCAGGGATATGATAATATTCTAATTTACTTACGAAAACGCTGTGGAACACACAGTCCAAGGCTGGGATCATTTGACAACACATGCCATTCACAGCACGCAAAACTTAAGTATTTCTGTCTTGAACAATGATTGGTGCTACTGTAAGTCTTATTGACGCATCTTGATTGGTGAACATGGAAGAGGATTATGAAACAGTCATGTGTGAAACTACTTAGTTATATCAGGAGAACAGTCTTTTAGAAGATACTCTGCTAGCAACAGAATATGAACTACAAACAGTCTACTAAACATTAGAGAGGTTTGTGACATCTGCAGTGCAGCCATGTTTGTCACAAAGGACCATCCTCAGAAACACAGCAGACATATTCATACTACCCCCCCCCCATCCGGTCTGCCGCTTTCATCACATGTCCATCTAATTGCACGGGAATGGGTACATGAAACAAATGTCTTCATCGAGTGGATTAAGCTAGCCTGGGATTTACCACCAACTTCCAATGGCATGACGATTACTCCAGGGGTAATAAAGATCACACACTACTCCCCCACTGCCTCCTACCCACTACACCCCTTCCAACTATCATTCCTAGGAACCAGCTCTGTTACCTATTTCAGTTACATGTTCACCACACCACATCTAGTTGTCCACACAAGAGCTGGCTGCAAGGTCACATTTAAACTCCCCTTTATCCCTGGTGCTCCATACTTTGGGGGATGGGGAGGGGAAGAGGGGCAGCAAGGGGGCTGTGTGGAAGTGACGTAATCAACTAATCAATATGTGTCAAGTATGATGTGTCTTCAGTTTCTCATGTTCTTTGTTGCTTCCTGTTGTCTGTAGCTTATTAACATTTTCACAGATGTAGTTTGTGGCTGTGTTTAATAAAGTGGAAAATTACCATACCGATAGTTCATGTATGCATTTTATAGTTAGTTTGTTAGTTGATTGCACGTTCCATTGATCAGTCGCACAGTAGCCATTACTATGTGCAATGTGTCAAGTGCACAAGAAATGCACATATGAAACAAGATTTTTTAATATACACTCCTGGAAATTGAAATAAGAACACCGTGAATTCATTGTCCCAGGAAGGGGAAACTTTATTGACACATTCCTGGGGTCAGATACATCACATGATCACACTGACAGAACCACAGGCACATAGACACTGGCAACAGAGCATGCACAATGTCGGCACTAGTACAGTGTATATCCACCTTTTGCAGCAATGCAGGCTGCTATTTTCCCATGGAGACGATCGTAGAGATGCTGGATGTAGTCCTGTGGAACGGCTTGCCATGCCATTTCCACCTGGCGCCTCAGTTGGCCCAGCGTTCGTGCTGGACGTGCAGACCGCGTGAGACGACGCTTCATCCAGTCCCATACATGCTCAATGGGGGACAGATCCGGAGATCTTGCTGGCCAGGGTAGTTGACTTACACCTTCTAGAGCACGTTGGGTGGCACGGGATAGATACGGACGTGCATTGTCCTGTTGGAACAGCAAGTTCCCTTGCTGGTCTAGGAATGGTAGAATGATGGGTTCGATGACGGTTTGGATGTACCGTGCACTATTCAGTGTCCCCTCGACGATCACCAGAGGTGTACGGGCAGTGTAGGAGATCGCTCCCCACACCATGATGCCGGGTGTTGGGCCTGTGTGCCTCGGTCGTATGCAGTCCTGATTGTGGCGCTCACCTGCACGGCGCCAAACACGCATACGACCATCATTGGCACCAAGGCAGAAGCTACTCTCATCGCTGAAGACGACACGTCACCATTCGTCCCTCCATTCACGCCTGTCGCAACACCACTGGAGGCGGGCTGCACGATGTTGGGGCGTGAGTGGAAGACGGCTTTACGGTGTGCGGGACTGTAGCCCAGCTTCATGGAGACGGTTGCGAATGGTCCTCGCCGATACCCCAGGAGCAACAGTGTCCCTAATTTGCTGGGAAGTGGCGGTGCGGTCCCCTACGGCACTGCGTAGGATCCTACGGTCTAGGCGTGCATCCGTGCGTCGCTGCGGTCTGGTCCCAGGTCGACGGGCACGTGCACCTTCCGCCGACCACTGGCGACAACATCAATGTACTGTGGAGACCTCACGCCCCACGTGTTGAGCAATTCAGCGGTACGTCCACCCGGCCTCCCGCATGTCCACTATACGCACTCGCTCAAAGTCTGTCAACTGCACATACGGTTCACGTCCACGCTGTCGCGGCATGCTACCAGTGTTAAAGACTGCGATGGAGCTCCGTATGCCATGGCAAACTGGCTGACACTGACGGCAGCGGTGCATTAATGCTCCGCAGCTAGCGCCATTCGACGGCCAACACTGCAGTTCCTGGTGTGTCCGCTGTGCCGTGCATGTGATCATTGCTTGTAAAGCCCTCTCGCAGTGTCCAGAGCAAGTATGGTGGGTCTGACACACTGGTGTCAATGTGTTCTTTTTTCCATTTCCAGGAGTGTATGTACAGGGTGTTTCAAAAATGACCGGTATAATTGAAACGGCAATAAAAACTAAACGAGCAGTGATAGAAATACACCCATTGTTGCAATATGCTTGGGACAACAGTACATTTTCAGGCGGACAAACTTTCAAAATTACAGTAGTTACAATTTTCAACAACAGATGGCGCTGCAAGTGATGTGAAAGATATAGAAGACAATGCAGTCTGTGGGTGCGCCATTCTGTACGTCGTCTTTCTGCTGTAAGCGTGTGCTGTTCACAACGTGCAAGTTTGCTGTGGACAACATGGTTTATTCCTTAGAACAGAGGATATTTCTGGTGTTGGAATTCCACCGCCTAGAACACAGTGTTGTTGTAACAAGACGAAGTTTTCAACGGAGGTTTAATGTAACCAAAGGACCGAAATGCGATACAATAAAGGATCTGTTTGAAAAATTTCAACGGACTGGGAACGTGATGGATGAACATGCTGGAAAGGTAGGGCGACTGCGTACGGCAACCACAGAGGGCAACGTGCAGCTAGTGCAGCAGGTGATCCAACAGCGGCCTCGGGTTTCCGTTCGCCGTGTTGCAGCTGCGGTCCAAATGACGCCAACGTCCACGTATCGTCTCATGCGCCAGAATTTACACCTCTATCTATACAAAATTCAAACATGGCAACCCCTCAGCGCCGCTACCATTGCTGCACGAGAGACATTCGCTAACGATATAGTGCACAGGATTGATGACGGCGATATGCATGTGGGCAGCATTTGGTTTACTGACGAAGCTTACTTTTACCTGGACGGCTTCGTCAATAAACAGAACTGGCGCATATGGGGAACCGAAAAGCCCCATGTTGCAGTCCCATCGTCCCTGCATCCTCAAAAAGTACTGGTCTGGGCCGCCATTTCTTCCAAAGGAATCATTGGCCCATTTTTCAGATCCGAAACGATTAGTGCATTACGCTATCTGGAGATTCTTCGTGAATTTGTGGCGGTACAAACTGCCTTAGACGACACTGCGAACACCTCGTGGTTTATGCAAGATGGTGCCCGGCCACATCGCACGGTCGACGTCTTTAATTTCCTGAATGAATATTTCGATGATCGTGTGATTGCTTTGGGCTATCCGAAACATACAGGAGGCGGCGTGGATTGGCCTCCCTATTCGCCAGACATGAACCCCTGTGACTTCTTTCTGTGGGGACACTTGAAAGACCAGGTGTACCACCAGAATCCAGAAACAATTGAACAGCTGAAGCAGTACATCGCATCTGCATGTGAAGCCATTCTGCCAGACACGTTGTCAAAGGTTTCGGGTAATTTCATTCAGATACTACGCCATATTATTGCTACGCATGGTGGATATGTGGAAAATATCGTACTATAGAGTTTCCCAGACCGCAGCACCATCTGTTGTTGACAATTGTAACTACTGTAATTTCGAAAGTTTGTCTGCCTGAAAATGTACTGTTGTCCCAAGCATATTACAACAAACAGTGTATTTCTATCGCTGCTCGTTTAATTTGTATTGCCATTTCAAATATACCGGTCATTTTTGAAACACCCTTTATATTACAATACAGATTTAAAGATTAATATTTCTATTATTTACCCCATCCGTTAAATGGCACAAAATGCATGTACTATATTTATAGATCTATTTATTCCTGTTCAAGAATTCATATATGGCATAGAAGGAGTTGTCAAGGGGATATGATTTCAATTTATTTTTGAAGCTATTACTGCTGTCTGTCAGACATTTTATTTCATCTGGTAATTTGTCGAAAATTTTTATAGCAGCATATTTTACCCCTCCCTGTGCCAAAGATAGGTTGAGTAAAGGAAAGTGTAAGTCTTTCTTTTTTCTGGTATTACAATCATGAATGTCACTGTTGTTTTTAAACTGGTCCATGTTGTTGAGAACAAATTTCATTTGTGAGTAAATGTACTGTGAGGCTGTTGCAACTATTCACAATTTTTTAAAAGGTCCCTACAAGATGTGCAACTAAGAACCCCACACATTATTCTAACCACTTTCTTTCGAGCAGTGAATACTGTTTGTCTAAATGTTGAGTTACCTTGAAATATTATTCTGTATGACATCAGACAGTGAAAGTATGCAAAGTATGTTTGCTTACTAATTTCTGTATCCTCAAAATTGGCAATTATTCTGATTGCAAAAATTGCCAAACCTAGTCAATTTAGAAGATCCAAATTATGAATTTTCCAATTATTATTCTCATCTATATGTACACCCAAACACTTAGTATGCTCTACCCTGTGTTATACTTATTGAAGGAAATGTACTTTTTGCAGCAGAAAATTGGATGTACTGTGTTTATTCAAAGTTTAGAGCAAGCCCATTTGCAGAAAACAAATTAATGACTTTTCCAAAGACCTTTTTTGTGTCATTTTGAATTGGAGTTTCTTTTACTGGATTAATAATGACACTTGTATCATCAGCAAACAGTGTCAGTTCAGCTTCCTGTTTCAGGTAGGAAGGGAGGTCATTCACATGTACCAAGAACAAAAGGGGACCCATGATTGAACCCTGTGGAACACCTAATACAATTTCACCCCACTTAGACGAAGTGATAAACAATCACTTGGCTCATATAACAAAACTTTTTGCTTCCTGTTCTGTAGGTATGACTTAAACCACTCATATGCTATTCCATTTATACCATAGAATTGTAATTTCTGTAACATAATGTCATGGTTCATTCAATCAAATGCCTTGGATAAGTCACAGAAAATTTCTGTTGGTGACATTTTACTATTTAAGGACTCTATTATGTGGACAGTGAAATTGTATATTGCTGTATCAATGGGCATTTTTGAAATCCGAATTGTGATTTACAAAGTATCCCATTACTGTTGAAATGGCTAACTACTCTTGAGTACATTACTTTCTCGGAGATTTTTGAGAATACTGCAAACAATTATACTGGCCAATAATTATTGACATCTGTAGTGTCCCCCCTTTGTAGAGAGGCCTGACAATGGCATATTTTAACCTGTCTGGGAAAATACCTTGAGTTAGTGATGCACTACATATGTGACTCAGAACATCAGCTGTAATTGCTCCACATTGTTTTAATATCTTATTAGAGATGTCATCTACTCAAATAGAACATTTATATTTCAAAGATTTAATAATTTTACTTATTTAACAAGAGGTTGTTAGGTGAAACTTAATCTATTTTGTGTAAAACTCACATGGTGAGACCATGGCTGTATACAATTAATGTAGGTTGATTCTTACAAAGAAGAAAACAGCAACCATCCGCTATTAATACTTCTATTGGGCGCTATACTGTTGGGCGCTATTTACTTAAATAAATAGCAGTATTAATAGCGGCTGGTTGCTGTTTTCTTCTTTGTAAGAATCAACCTACAGAAACTTAATATGACTAATTTTTTTCAAAACAGACTCTTCCCTCTACTGCCAGGCTATATGTTTAGGGAAACTGATCACTGATTCCAAGTTATATGTTGTTAATAACACTTCTAGTTCACTTTTCCTATCACAATTACTTAAAAAAGTTGACATTGAAATCACCACAGATTAATAACGTCTTCTTTGTGTCTGACAGACATAATAGGGCCAAACTTTTTTATGAACAGCTCCCAGTCTCCCAATGGGGACCTGTACACTGTTGCTAATATCAATACTACATTATCTAACTGAAGTTCACATGTACAAACCTCAAAGTGCTGATCAACACAAAATTGGCTTACTTCTACAGTTTTGCATTTATACCCTTCTTTTATGAAAATGGCAACACCTCCTTTATCATCCTAGAGCTACAAGTGTAAGATGCTAAACTATACCCACTTATACTGACACTATCCATGCCCACAGTTACATGGTGTTCAGACAGACACAGTATATCAATCTCATTCTTATTTTTGAGATTGATATACTCTGTCTGTCTGAACACCATGTAGACCACACTATCCTTACAGCTATTATAGAAACAGAATTTATCAAAGAAACTAGTAAAAATGAAGAGAACTGCAAGAAAATTAGAACTGTTATTGAAGAGGAGGATGATAATATTAAAACAGAAGTGAACAATGTAAAAGAACATTCAGGAGAGAAATTGTATGCTCAAACTGTTGAAACCAAGGGAACAATTATTAAATAAGATGTAAAGTTATGTGATGTAGAAAAGCTTGTAACCAATGATTGTGTTAGAGAATTAATTGTCCAATACTGGCAAAAAGCTAGTTCAAATTCAAAAGGGTATAGTGTCTACAAATTTGTGCACTGACAGTGGTGTTATGTGGGCCAACCTTCCAGTGAAAAATTTTGCTAGTGACAACTTACATCTCACAAAGGAGCATCCTCAGAAACACAGCAGACAGTGAAGCCATAGGGTGTGACCCACTCAGAATGGTGCATTATATTCATGCCACCCCCCAATCTGCTGGTTTCGCTGTAAAAATATTTTTATGGCAGGTGTGATAGCCAAATTAAAAATTAAATTGGTCAGAAAATATCTGGGTAAGCAAAGTTGCAAGTGAAGTTCTTGTTCGAAATGTTGCAAGACAGTTTGTTGAGGGGAATCCAATTTGTGGATCAATGCTGCTCAAAGTTTGTACATTAGAGAGCCAAAACAACTAATGTAAACAGAAAGATGAAAGTTGTTAAAGAGGATGGATGATCTAAGAAGCAGTGAAAGTAAGAAGGAACATTGATATTTGAATCCTAAAGTAGTCATGAGATCTATTCATGATATGTACTTGGCAAACACAGGTCCACTGCTATGCATCACTGTTTATGGATTTTCAGTCTTCTGTGCTACATTATTTCTTCAATGTTTCTTTATATGTTCTCTTTTGTTGTCAGTCTGTCTTCTCTTTAGTAGCTAAGATTAATTTTGTGGGAGAATAAGAATGCCTATTACTAGAACACAATTTCAAAGTATAACAGGGAAAAAATTTTACATTTTTGTCTACTTATTGGGTATTTTTTCTGGTGTTTTTGTTATCTATATTTAAAAAATGCTACATGAAATAAAAATTTGCCTTATTTCTATATTTTTATTGTGTCTGAAGCCAAAAAAGTTCATATGTATTTAAAAGTAACTATTACATACTGATGAAATTTTCACTGTGTCAGAGAATATTCGTGTTTCATTAATGAAATGTCATTACTTTGTAGAAACATTGTAGTTCTTCAAAAAGATTTTGGATCTGTCCTCAATTATTTGCATTTGCATTTTTGATCTATTTAGTACATTGTTGTTGCTGTTGTTGTTGTCCTCAGTCCTGAGACTGGTTTGATGCAGCTCTCCATGCTACTCTATACTGTGCAAGCTTCTTCATCTCCCAGTACCTACTGCAACCTACATCCTTCTGAATCTGCTTAGTGTACTCATCTCTCGGTCTCCCTCTATGATTTTTACCCTCCACGCTGCCCTCCAGTGCTAAATTTGTGATCCCTTGATGCCTCAAAACATGTCCTACCAACCGATCCCTTCTTCTAGTCAAGTTGTGCCACAAACTTCTCTTCTCCCCAATCCTATTCAATACTTCCTCATTAGTTACGTGATCTATCCACCTTATCTTCAGTATTCTTCTGTAGCACCACATTTCGAAAGCTTCTATTCTCTTCTTGTCCAAACTAGTTATCGTCCATGTTTCACTTCCATACATGGCTACACTCCAAACAAATACTTTCAGAAACGACTTCCTGATACATAAATCTATATTCGATGTTAACAAATTTTTCTTCTTCAGAAACGCTTTCCTAGCCATTGCCAGTCTACATTTTATATCCTCTCTACTTTGACCACCATCAGTTATTTTACTTCTTAAATAGCAAAACTCCTTTACTACTTTAAGTGTCTCATTTCCTAATCGAATTCCCTCAGCATCACCCGATTTAATTTGACTACATTCCATTATCCTCGTTTTGCTTTTGTTGATGTTCATCTTATATCCTCCTTTCAAGACACTGTCCGTTCCGTTCAACTGCTCTTCCAAGTCCTTTGCCGTCTCTGACAGAATTACAATGTCATCGACGAACCTCAAAGTTTTTACTTCTTCTCCATGAATTTTAATACCTACTCCAAATTTTTCTTTTGTTTCCTTTACTGTTTGCTCAATATACAGATTGAATAACATCGGGGAGAGGCTACAACCCTGTCTCACTCCTTTCCCAACCACTGCTTCCCTTTCATGCCCCTCGACTCTTATGACTGCCATCTGGTTTCTGTACAAATTGTAAATAGCCTTTCGCTCCCTGTATTTTACCCCTGCCACCTTTAGAATTTGAAAAAGAGTATTCCAGTCAACATTGTCAAAAGCTTTCTCTAAGTCACATTTAGTACATAAATGTGGAAAATATATAATTTTTGCCTGTCTTTAGGGAACTATTACACTTTTTTCAAGAAAGTATGAGTTGGTTGGTTGCTGTTGGAAAAATATTAAAAATTTTACTGTATCAGTTCAATTAAAGAAAGCATACTGTTTTGAAACTTGGGTGTTGGATAACAATTTTTAAGAAAACTTCTGAAATTACTAATAAATTATTTTGAGAATTCATGTAAATAATGAAGCAAATAGGAATATTTTATGTGATTTTCTATGCTGGCAGAGGATTCACTAATCCGTAGAGAAAACTCTATGTGGAAAGTATTGCTACCCCAGCTGGGCGAATACATTCTTCATTTTCTGTTTCACTCTCTTCTTCTACTTTTATGTCAATGGTTATAAGAAAATGTTCATTATATTCTACTTTTCTTTAAGTAAAATTAATTACTGTTTGTATATATTTTGTACCTGTTCATTCCTATGTCTCTTTTCTGAACTACTTAAGTGTAACATAATTTTGTCAGTTCCTATGTCTTGAATTCAGATACAGATATTTTTGTGTAATTTTTATTGATTTATGATGGAAGTTGGAAGTTGGCAGGTCTGATTCAGAAGTAAGAAAAACTGGGAGTTGGAGAGATTGTCTGTATGGAACAACTTTTTGCTAATGTTGTACAAAAATTACCATTTTTATTTGCTATGTGATGCCTGAAATTGAAATAAACACCTAAGAAGAGTTTTACTGTTCCTGAAAAAAAATTTAAAAGTTATTTTATCACTAGCCCTAAATCTCACCTATCACTCTCTGTGAAAAGGCCTAATTTGATGAAATAGAACATCACTGTTATACTAGAACACATGTGTAAATATTGAATGTAATAAAGAGGATATGTAATTATTTTTGACTTTTCAGAGTGAAACTCCCTTGAATATTTTATGTAGTAAACAGGCTGGGCAAATTCTTGTTGCTTCAGAGAGTGAAATTCATCTGGATCTTGTGTAAATTGGTTGCAAATTTTTCTATTTTTTTTATGTAGCAGAGTGAAATGCCTCTGTTAATATTAGTGCATCACTAGTGAGTTTTAAAAAATCCTATGGATAAGTTATGTGTAGTGGATAGATTATTTTGTCAAATTTTAACCTATATTTGTTCTAACATAAAAACACCAGTTTTGTGCTTCTAGAGTGAAGACTTTTGTTTCAGTAATAAATCATGTATATATACTCAAGAGTATTATTTGAAATTTTGCAGACATACCAATTCTGTATTTGTATTTTCAAATATATATATTTTATGTAGTTTAGCTTTATTACGTCTTGTTTAAATACTGGTATTTTTGTATTAGAAACTACATCCATTTTTCTACTTGTCGATAGGGTTTCTCTGAAACTCAAATTTCTGTATAAAACAAAAACCTTTATACAAGCCGGTACTCAACTTTTTGATACAGAAATGAAACTTTTTCAGATATGTGTGTAAACAAAATTCAAGTAAAAGACTGCTCTATGAAATGGATGATAACTATACAGATTGAAAACCACACTAATCCAAAGATGTGACATGCTGAAAAGACAGACTTCAATGAGGAGGGAATATGGAGTGAATGGTGATAAAAAAATTAAAAAAAATAAAAAATAAAAAAGGCTGAAAGACTTTTCATACAATATGAATAATTCAACTTCATTCAAATGTATTCAATTATTTGTCAGTTTTGTGGTACATTTTATTGTGAAGAACAGAAAATTTTCTGTAACTTCTTTCAAGTATTGTGCATACAGTTCCATTGCTGTGCTGGAGTACTGGCTATTCGTCGGAAGGGAACTGCATTTCGAAAATCAGTATGGAATGTATATGTTGTAGAACAATGTAGTTTCAGTGGTACATTTAATAATGGTGGAGGCAGTAACAAACAGCAGTACTGTTATGTAGTAGAGGACTGACAAGTGTATTTGCTGACTATACAAAAATATAGGTTGTGCATCAATTCCCTTGCTCTGCTGTAGTACTGCACATTCATCGTAAGTAATTTGCATTTCAAAAATCAGAATGGGTTGTATATGCTGTAGAAGACTGTAGTTTTTTGATGGAACATTTGTTAACAGTGGGAGGCAGTACCAAAGAGCAATACTTTAATAAAAAAAAGGGGATTGAGTGGTGTATTGTAGACTGTCTTTGTTATTGGTGACTCCTACACAGAAGAAAAGCAAACTTACCTGTGCTGGATCCTTGCTAAAGTTGCTGAGTCAACGAAGACTGGATAGACTAGATGATGTGCCCAAGCATGACTCACAACCTGTCCTCACAGCTTTACTTCCACTAGTATCTCCTCTTATATCTTCCAATCTTCAGTTTTCCTGTGAAATATGTAGAGTGAAAAATTCATCCTGTACCCCACCCTTTTCCAGGATGTGCTTAAGCCACACCACCACATTACCCTTTCTTACAGGTATGCTAGTCCCACAAGTCTCACAGAGGAACTTCTGGGAAATTTGGAAGGTAGGAGAGGAGTTACTGGCAGAAGTAAAGCTGTGAGGATTGGTCATGAGTCACATTTGGGTGCAAAAGATGAAGGTCCCAAATTCGAGTCTCAATTTAACCTACAGTTTTAATCCACCAGGAAGTTTCATATCAGTGCACAATCCACTGCAGAGTGAAAAATTTGATTCTGGAAACATGCCCCAGGCTGAGGCAAAATATGTCACTGCAATATTCTTTCTTCCAGGATTGCTACTCCTGCAAGTTTCACGGGAGAACTTCTGTGAAGTCTGGAAGGTAGGAGGTACGGTACTGACAGAAGTGAAGCTGGATCTACAGTTGTGAGTTGTGCTAGGGTAGCTCAGTTGGTAGAGCACTTACCCATGGAAGGCAAAGGTCCTGACTTGTGAGTCTCATTCTGATACACAGTTTTAAACTGACAAGAAGGTGCAAGACTGGATACAATGACGATACTGGGAAATGTATTTGTTTGCAGTGCTAGTTAGTTAATGATTCTCTCGTGGGATCACAATCATTGAAACCATTGCAGATAAATTTGGGTTTTGCAGTGTGCATCACTTTTTTGCACAAGGACACAGTATACCTGTCAAGCTACAATATAACTGTCACTTTAATACCTCTAAATTTCCTCCCTAGGTGGCAGTATCTACAAATACAAGCATCATGTATAATGAAGAGGTTTATTGTCAAGAAAAAATTCAGGGGAGTAGGTTGTGGTGATATATTACTCTATTGATGGTTACATATTTTTTTTATGCAGTGTCTGTATCTTCATATTTTGATGTCATTCAAACATACAAATGTGGCCAAAGGAACAGTCACTGTTCTGATCACTATGGCTGTAGTAAATTATATGAAATGGATTTGCATTTTGTGAATACAGACTGATGTCAGCTGTTTGCAACACATGAAGATATGCCCCCACCAAACCCAAATTTCCTGCTTATCATGAGCAGTTGCCTTAAAACGTCAGCTAGCTGTGGCATATGGAGGTTTGGATTGGTCCTGGGGCCATGCTTGGATAGTTGAAGTGGTTAAGACAACTGCTTGTGATAAGCAGGAAATCCAGGTTCATGTCCTGGTCTGGCACAAATTTTCATGTGTCACAAACAGCTGACATCAATGTGTACTTGCAAAATGCAAATCCATTTTGTATGAAACACTACTTCCTCACACACATCTTCTGAAATGACTACAATGAGGAATTATGGCTGTTTATCAACAGCTATTCTTTCCATGTGAATGGGGCAGGAATGGTGTTCTGATTTTCTTGGTATAGACCTGTTATAGACACTAGGATTATCCGAAACAGCTGTTGTACTTTGAATGCCATTTGAGTTCCAAAGAAACATACATAGTTCACACAGGAAGCTAAAGGAGACAAATTTGCACAATGTCAATGTGGGAGGATGGGATCTCTGCTTTAGTCAAAATCAGATATCATGCAGATACTATGTTAAGTACAGTATAATTAAAATTAAAGATTTCTTTGATCACTGCTCTGGAGAACTATAAATCTAGCTCTGCCATTAAAAACTGCTGTGTTCAAGATATACAGCAAATTTTGTCTTCCTAATTTTGAAATACCTTTTTGTCATCTCCAGTTATATTTCTGTAATTGTTAACACTGCATTTTGGCAACTGTCCAACAGGGCAGAGGGTACTGGGTACAGATTTTCTGTCAATAATATTACAAAACTCCTATTTGGATAAACTTAAGGGGGATAGTTATGAAAGGTGCATCTTGTTATCCCATAGATCTTATAAAAATGTGGCAATGTATCAAATGGACTTAGGCTGATAGTTAATGAAGGAATCACTTCAAGGTTACTGGAGGAGATGGAAGAGAGATATGCTGCTCTACCATAAATCCAACATTGAAGGCATTAACTGTCTGATACCATGTGGAAAAAATTAATACTGTGCTAAGTCTGTACATATCTCACTGCTCTGCATATAACATTGTTAATGAAGACAGACCTTAAATTATTCTCTCTCTCTCTCATTCCTATTCTCTCTATGCAAGATATAGCATACCTCAAACACATGTTCCTTAAAATTAACCAGTGGAGTTTCACAGGAATTAGGTTGCCACTCTTCCATGGAAGCCTATTTTACTGGGGAGATGAGATATTGGTCCAGGGATTGCACATCCATATGTTCAAACAAACACCCTATTGGACACTGAAACAGACAAATGCTTGCAAATCTTGTCCGCATCTCCCAGCCTTGTCAGTTGCAATTTTTTTTCTCTCTTCTTCTTCTTCTTTTTTAAACACTAGTCAGTGTTACACTAAGAAGTAATGCTACGGTTATAAATGTGTGCACTAAAGCTCAAGACCAGCCAGAAGAAAGGGATGGTTTTTCTACCCTCTGTTGGTGGCATTATAATGCTATTTGTTTATGGTTCATTTAAATTTGGATAATTTTTTGCTTGAAAATTTTCACATAGTGGTACTATATTTTCTGTATATATATATAGTATGCTATACTAGTTGAAGTTCTTTGCATTGTATGTGAGTAATGTATGTAAAATACTATCTAAATTGTTTATTATGTTAAATAATTTTCTGATGACATTTTGTATTTAAAAATATTTGTGTCTATAAACTGTTCATGTTGATGTAAATTGTAAGAAACAGTTATGCTTAGGACCAATGTAAGAAATAGGTGTTACGTAAAAGGCAGTGTGTTTTTGCTTGAAATGAAAGTGGCTCTGAGGAGTGGAAAAGGTGTCAAGGGCAAATTGGCACACTACTTAGAGTTTGCACGGGAAGTAAGTCACGCTGTCTGTAGGCAACAGTGATTGATGCAACCCTCTTGTGGAGCAGGAGAAGCTTTGCCTGATGATTTGCACAAAAATGCTTTGGATGAAGACTGCAAATGGGTTATGGCATAGCTGTGAGTTTTTGGGCTACTGTATGTAAAACTGAACGATGCCAAGAAGAGAATTTGAGCCCATGCAGCAAGATACCTGCAGGCCATACTGTGGGTAGTTTAGCCACTATAGTTGTTTGCCACACCCAAATTTACAGCCACCAGATAAGATTCTTTTGGTATTCTACTTTTGTACAGTGTTAACCATTAATTTAAACTGTGTTTTATAAGTGAATAAGCATCCTTGAACTTTTGAGAAACTGGTTCAATCTGTTATTTCATCCTAATCATACACCTTTTAGGATTCCTTCCTGGTGTTTGATTAATTCAAGTATCCTGTTTTTACAGACTTATGAAGTGCAAAGTTAATATAAAGAGGCGCCATTTAAACTGTTTCTGTGTATATAATGAGATATATGAGTGAGGGACTACATCCTGTTGTAATGAAATTACATCTCAATTGTGGAAGAGTGTAAATTGATTACAGTGAATTTAAATGTAATTTTGAACCTTAGAGTTAAAGAGTTCATAAATATTTTCATCTTAAGCAATAGTTAAAGAAGAGTTGTCTTAGTTGTTTCACTGAAAGGCATAATGAAAATTTTAGTTAGAGTAATAACACTGTCATGCTTTAGTACATTACAAAGAAATAAAGTCAAACTATTCTTGTTCTAAAAGTTTTCTTAACTACTGCAAAGTGTTATAGTAAAAGTTTTCTTGCATAAGATTCAGCCAGAGTGAAACAAAGTTACTAGAATCTGTTAAATGACTATACAGAGTTAGTTCAAACAGTAATAGCTTTTGAAAGTAGATTCCAGTAAGAAAGTTTTCTTGAAGTGAAATGTTCAGTATAAAAAGTATGTACTTTAGTATATAAACATTTTAGTATTCAAATGTATTGGTTATGGAAAGTACTATTCTAAAGGTCCCCTCTGACTAATTTTTTTTTAGCTTCAATGAAGTTATCTACTGGGTTTTTCTCTTTTAAAAATGTAATGTATAAGGATGTAGCAGTCAAATAATTCCAGTGTCTGTACCAACATTGTTTACATGGAGTAATATTTATTCAAAGAAGCAACTTAAACAGTAGCAAGAAAGTAGGCAAAATTCATACTCCTGCTTTTCCAATACTTCATTGTTTCATTGCCTGGATAGGCTGATAACTGTAAGCACATATTTTAAATCACTAAATGAACTTGGAACTGAGACGTTCCAACTTCAATATAATAAGACTATTCATATTGTGTTTCTTTCTAACCAATGGATAAGATCCTAGGAAAAAGACTTGAATAGTCTGATTTGCTGAATGTATTTTCAGATGGCAGAAGAAAGAAATCAGGTGCCTGGAGGGGTTAGCACCCAGAGAGTCCTGCAGAAATTATTTTAAATTTCTTGGCGTAACGATAGTGCCAAGCATGTACATATATAACTGTCTAATATATGTCAGAGAAAATCTGAAAAAAAATGAACATGAAATGTGATGTGCATGCACACAGTACAAGAAACAGTCACCTGGTGGACTTGCCTTTCACAAGACTTGCTGTAGTCCATAATAACTATAAGTGTTTAAGCATAAAATTTTTCAATAAGTTACCATGCTCAGCTCGTACAGTACCACTAAATAAATATAAGAATACATTGCAAACCTGGCTAAAATACAACGAATTCTATACAACTGAAGAATTCTTAGAAACTTATCATCAAAATATATGTTTTACCTAAGTTATGAAGAAAATGTTTTGATATTACATAAAGCTAGTTATTCACTGTGATTCTTTTCTTATGTGTGTATTTAATTACTGTATAAAACATTGTTTCACATAATGCTGAAGAAAAGGCCTTTAGTTCCTTTTCTCCCCTTTCTGTAACTATTTGAATATCGTACTGAAAGTAAAACCCTCTGTAAACTTTGACGAAGCCAATTGTATGAAAAATACTGAAAGGCTAATAAAAATATTCTATTCTATTCTATTCTATTCTATTCTTATCCATTAGGCACAATACAAGGCCAAATCTTGTAAAAAGGGTAGCTCTATTGATTAGCTTTTCCTATTAAAAGGACTATCCTCCAATACTGTGCTTTTTGGTAAGAGTGTTATACGTGACAACATAGAGACAGGGTTTTCTGTTATTTAGGTAAAAGAATACTAAATTACCATAATAGTGGCAGGGTTATACATGGCACCTGGTGACAGGAGTTTTTACAGCAGTTAAGAGTCCGCAAGCAGTTAAGCACAGTTATACATTTTACAGATAAGTAGGATTCTTTTGGAAGAAGTATAAAGGTCTCAGGGACATGAGTTTGTTAAAGCAGTTAGGAGAAAGGTACAGCAGTATAAATTATTACATATGTGGTTCAAGCTATTATTAAAAATGGATAAAGATAAGTATATGCAGTACAGAGAAGTAAAGCAGGAGGATACAAGTGATGACACTTCTGTAAACAGTTATCCCGGAACAGGACAGAGAAAATTGATTTTACTGATGGAAAAGCAGGTAAACAATATTAATTTGCAGGATAAGACTTCTATGCTGTTAAGCCCATTTCATATTAAGAAAGAAGTAGATTCAGAGGAGGAATACAAGGGTGTAGACAAAATCAGCAAAATGAACAACAACTGACTGATTTGTATGCATTACTTGACACTATGCATACACAGTTGATAGCACAAAACAAGAGCATTTCAATTTTAAATGAAAACACTGCCAGCATAAACGAAAAATGTGAGAAACACAGTGAACAAATCGAAAGGAATAATCAAAAGTTAGAAAAAATTAATAATGAAATAGGTTTTCTGACAGAGGAACTTATTAACATGAAGAAAGATGTGAAAGATTTAGGTGAAACTGTTACTAATATACATGCAGAATTGTGGACATTGATGATAGGCATGAAACCAAAGTAGGGAAAATACAGGAGCAGGTCAAACCTATGGTAGAGTTGGAGTTTGAGGAAAAGTTTTCCCATGTTAAGAAAGCAATAACGGAAGCAAACAAAGAACAGATTTCTAAACTGGAAATGACTGTTAAAGACACTGAGAAAAACCTAGAAAAGAAAGTAGAGCATTGTGAAGAGAAGTGTTGCAATTACACTTCCAGTATACAACAAAAAGTTAGTGACCTAGAAAGAAAGTTTACGTGTAATGGCCCTTATGTGGTAGACAGAACACCAATTTACAAGGTACTAGAGGGTGAAGAAAAATTCGACCTTTACCAAAAACACAGTGGATTATCTGCTGTGGATTTTATTAAGAACTGCATAAGGCTGTTTCCTGAAAATATCACAGATCAGGAAAAAATAAATATCATAATTAGTGGTTTAGCAGGAGATGCTAAACAATGGGAAATTAACTTAAGTACTGAAGCAAAGACCTTCAGTGAATATAGATGGAAGTTCTTGTATGAGCATTGGTCCAAGCAGATACAAAAAGCCTCTGGTGTGAGTTTATAATGGTGAGAATGTTCGAAGATAAAGGCTAAATAACATGAAAGAATTTTGTGAGTCATGGTATAAGAGATTGACTGACTTAAGGAATCAAAGGAGTGATTCTGAGATCATATGGAAACTCTGGTTCTCACCTGTGACTCTTGACACTGAATTGTCACCTGCAGCCTTCTCTGACCGTATCACATACATGTGCACTGTTTCTCTCCAATGGAAGATGGTTTGGCAGGGTTGAGGCAAGTGGAAGTTGAATGTCTCACATATCCATGATCCAGAGCGCACATAGTTAATACAGGAGACATGGACAACCTGCAAAAGACACCTAGTGACATACCCTTAAACATTTTGGAGTTGGCTTGAATGTGCTAAGTCTGCTTTGTGTCACACGATGATACAATATGGTCATGACATTTTAGCATCAAAATACAATGGAATTTCATTTCATGCTGCTCCAGGAGCTCTTTAGCCAAGCACCATCTTTTGATCTACAGGTTGACATTCTGAGGATAAAGATGCAGATTAACTTGCTTGCACACCACTGCCTTGAGGGAGGAATCTTACATGAGAGATATCAAAATCAGATCCATGGGGAACCCTAGTCAAAACACTGCATTAGAGAAGCAGCGGTGCTGGAGAGGACTGGTGCATGCACTTCACACACCAGATGGTCACTGCCTAATTTCTAAGGAAGATACTGCAAGTACCTTTGTGGACCACCATTGACAGCACTGTATCAGGATGCTGGATCAGGATGCTACAGATGTGCATGAAGTCCTCCAGTCCTTGCTTTGCATCCTTGGTGGGGCAACTGTGGAGATCCTTACAGCTGTGGTTGTGACTGATGAGTTTGATGATGCTCTCTGTATGGGAGCCCTGAAGAAGTCTCAGGCACAAGGTGATCTTCCACTGGGGTTCTATTGTGCACTCCATGACATTATAGTTTCTCATCGGGTTGCTGTGTACCAAGAATTGATGCCTCTTGACTTTCCACATCCACCTGCTTTTGTGGAAGGACTGATTATTCCAGACCCCAAGTTATCCAGGGGATGGTGGGTTGAACATTACCAGCCATTGACTATGCTTCACTGTGATTTTAAGATTTTCACCGAGCTTCTTGCAGCCCATTTCAAGAGTATCCTGCCTCAAATTATATCTCTGGATTAGAGGTGTCTTGGTTGAGATAGTAACATACAGACTCCATTCAATGACTATCATTATGTTATTTCCCTAGCAGTGACCTGCTGCTTTTGTGGCACCTTGCTGTCAGTGGACTTCGACCACGTCTTTGAAAGGGTGAGCCATGGCTGTGTGACAATATACATATCACCATGCAACTTTTTTGGGGAGCCTCTTTGTGGGTTCTGATCAATTGACATGCTGTGCATCACGTTATTATTTCACAATTGGTCAGTCATTCATTGTCGATGATACTTTTTGCCATTGGTTTTGAGCCACTATTATGTGGATTGTGGAGCCAGTTAACTGTGCTCACGATGAGGGGACATACAGTTATCTGTTGGATATACATGGATGTCCTGGTCTACTTGGTTCTGTCTGGGGGTGAGGTGTGTGGGGCGCTGGAATGGATCACTCAGTTAGAAACTGCTGCAGGCATTCATATGAATTTGAATACGCCTGGTGCTTTAAATATTGGCGTCGGTATTCTGGAAGGGAATGTGGCTCCACTGTGGTCGATGGACATGCTCAAATCACCTTCCCATGCAATATATAGAGAATGGCTGCAGCTGACTATAAATGTGTCCTTCAAGTGATCTGAATGAGAGTCCATAGTAATCAGCTCTGAGCTTTGGACATGGTATGATTGGCTGATTTTATCATCTGGCGTCTGAGATACAGCATTTGACACACATCTTACGAATGGCAAAGGCGATGGTGAACAGGTTGCTAGCAGCAATTGGCTATTTCATGTGCATGAGACTTTTCTTCAAAGTTCATTATGACACACTTACTCTTCCCCTTCAGGAACGAAGCCTTGGTTTGCTAACGTCCATGTTATTATGGCTGTCTTCTATGTCTGCACCATCAAGCTGGTTTGTCAGGATCGCTGATTGATGAAACTGTTGCTCCACAAGCTATTGTGCCACAATCGCTTCCGTTCCCAAATGATACCTTTACCCCTGTCCAAAGACAAATGCAGTGAACTGGACTAAAGAACTGTCAGTTCATTATTTGTTTCAAGATAGCAACGAGAGCTCCTTGAATTTTGGGCCTTTCTCCAGTATCATCGTACCGCCTTAATTCACCATTTGAAATATCGTCTATATTATGTGAACGTTTTGGGTAGTGTTTTTATGACTCTTCCCCACCATTGGATGTGCCAGGTACGAGAAGGTAAATTCTTATTTGGTGTTGTTCCAGGCCTCGAACCATAGACAGGACTAAGGAATATTTATCGATGTGACGTGTCCAAATCAGGCCTGCTGGGACTTGGTGACCAATGTGAAACCGTTCATCTCTTATTGGTATGTGGTCGCTATTTTGTTTTGTTTGCCAGGAGAGCTTTCGTCTGCTAATTATTGTTGTTTGTTATTTTGATGCTATTCTCAGACCTTGAACGAATCTATTACATGTTGATATCCTGATAATAAGAAAGTGATACTGTTAGTGGCACTGTAATAAATTCAGCAATATGTTATATTTCTGTACATTGTTTTATACTTGCTGCTGAAATAAGTTAGCTGCTGCTAAAAAAAGTGGTTAAAGTGATCGCTCTAAATTTAAAAAATAAAAAAGAAACAGTTAAGATGACCACTGTAAGTTGAAAAAAATTGTTAAGGCGACCGCTCACGTAAACAGGAAACCTGGATTTGGGTCCCGGTCTTGCACAAATTTTCATTTATCACAAACAGCTGATATCAAACCGGATTCGCAAAATGCGATTCGTCATGAAGATGCCAATTGAAGCAAGAAGACCAGCAGTGTCCACAAGTGCCCCTCCAACAGACAGTGCGACTACATCCAGATTCCCAGTGGATTAACAGTCACTGGTTGCTGCTGCAGCAACTGGAGCTTTTTCTGTGTTCATTGGTCCATCTTCAACGTCATCAGATCATGCAGTAGTGTGTGGAGAGCATCCAATAGAGCCTCTGTAGCACCCGACAGCGACAGTGTGGTATTGGAGAAAGAATTGTTATATCCCATTTACTGTCCATTGATGGGAGGCATGTTGCTAGGTATAATATACCACATCCGAGTTAGCGTTCGAGTGTGGATGTGCCAAGGACCATATATCCAGACCTATGTTCAGAGACAGATCCACCACATGCCACATCTGCGATAGGGTTCGTGGTTGGACCAACCATGCGTTACATCCGGATACGTATTCTATGTTAGAAGTTTGGTCCACCAGCGGAAAGAGCTGGGTCCTGGGAGCTGTCCGCGAGACATGTGAAAGGAGGTGCTTTTGCGCTGGACAGTTATTCCCTCCGATGTAGACTGTTCAGTTGACTGCTTCTGTACATTTCGCGCTTTTATTTAGTTGAGGGAAGATCGATTGTGGCGTGTGCATCTAGCATGCGGAAGACACATTTGCCTGTTCTCTAGACGTTGGAAAGACCTTAGTTGGCTTGCAATTTATAGGGATGACTTGGAAACTTACGTCACCAACATCGGTGTCCGAGAGTGGAAATAACAGTTTCCTCTATTTGTTTGTAGTTACTCAATTGGTGTACAGCACGATGCACCTCGCTAAGGTTTGGGGTTTGTAAAGAAATAATTTCCAGTCTTTATCATGGGAATTATGTTACGCTAGCGATCGGTTAGGATGCTGCCTAGTGCTTGATATAGAGAAGTACCACGAAAATGGTGTAATATTATGGCGAACCATTCGAAAATACGTGTGCTCTTGTAATCCCCAAGTCTGGAGATGTGCGCAGAAGAGTGCATAAGAAAGGAAGCAGAAACAGTAACGCGTTTGTGCCGAGGGGAAACGATCCTGAATTTGTAGACCAGTTCTGAGGTGCTGGGCACCTGTCGGGATGCCTTAGTGATGAGAGGAGTATATATACGTACTGTCCGTCTTCACGGTATATGTATGAATGATGTAAAAGGGATGAGTTTGTATGTTTACTACATTGACACGGTAGGCGGTTATATATTGCTGGGTTGGCAATCGGTTTTGTGGACTAATATTCAAGCTCCTGCCATTGGTGGGCGAACATTGTAAAAGCGTAAAAGTCTTCCTGTATTTGACGATATGTATGGCACTTTGGGAGGTTTAGTTGTCGGTGCACTATGGTGATCAGTATAAAATAGTTTATTGACGCTGAAAGTATTGTATTGTAAACTTTCCTCTATTTGTTTGTAGTTACTCATTGATTTACAGCACGCTGCACCTCACTGAAGTTTGTAAAATGAGTATATATTGCATTGTAAAGTTACTATTGTTTATGTTATGGCATGACTAGAAAGTATGACTGTGTGTCCTATCATGAGGGACGTATGGATTCAGCACATCAATAACCGCAAGGATATGAGAGAGATTTTTTACGTGAAAAATTATAAGCACCATAGATACTGAGATCCGTTCCAGAAGCACAATCGTCAAGAGGAGTCATTACCTGTACATTGATCGGTGTCAGAATGTAGCAGAAATTGTAATCTTTAATTGTAGTTAACTGGTAAATGTATTCCTGGCTTCCAATATTCTTGTGAGTCTCGTATGTATTTGATGATCTGTTGACAAGTTTGTGGGTTTAACAGTCGATGGAACTTAGCAATCTGTGCAAAATGACTTTACCTCTGGAAGTCCCAGAAAGAAAAGCAAGTGACGTAAGAATAACATTGAGAACATTTTAGATGGCGAGTCACCACGCGGACATTTCGCAGCGAGGCGAGGTGTGAGCTATGCTGGGGCGGATACGCACGGCTGGAACATGTCACACATGGTACGTTAGAAACACTAGCGGGAAATCAGCCTGCGCTATTCTGTTATGAGCGGTGAAGAAAAGTGCAGCTTTGAGGTGTCTCGAGTATGAGACAGACGTGAACGTGCCTTGGAGCTCTGTGACGTTGGTACAGTATAAAGGTGACTGTATACTTGGAAACAGAGACAACTTTCCCAGCTTCCGGTGGTGGCTCATGGCTGTGTGCGCTCCCTGGAGTGTGTGTGCTCCCACCCGTTCACGTCTCCCTCATCGACCACACGATCACGCGGCTCAGCCTGGAGTGTCTGTGCTCTGTAAATAAGTCTTCGCTCTCATCCGATTGTGTCATCGTTGGCGTCTATGTGAACACGTATTGCGATAGGAATTTCTCTGGTGTCAAGTATGAAAGGGCTGTCACCGCCTCATGCCTGAGGGAACCTGTGTGTAGTTTGACAGCTCATGACCAGGTCACTTAGCGGGGGGTGCTTCCACGTGTTTATTGCATTATTTTGTGAGCAGGTCTGTACTGTGCATTACGTTTTACTTGGACAGTTTACGACTACTGAGTATGTTGCACATCACTGTGCTGCATTACTTAGGATGAGTTTGCTAGTGTGTACTGAAATTATTTCCTTAATTTAGGAGTTGTTTGCATTTCTCGAGAGCGTTATTTAGAAATAGTTTACAGGTCTGTGGGCGCGAAAGAAAGGGCACTTGTTCTAACATCAGACGCCCCAAGCACAACAAGGCTAGTGTTTTGTATCAGTGTGATAAATGTACTCCATCCCTAAATAAAATGTTCCAAAATAAATAGAGTGCAGTCCTTCCTTACTCTATACAGCAGCCCAATGCAGGCTGAGTCATTTTGGCGAAATTTTCCCACTACAGACCACCATCTTGGATTACATCAAAGGAGGGATGACAGCACCATCTGGTGGCAGCACTGTGTACTAGGTCAGTTGGCGTCTAGATCTCATGATGGAGAGACTGCCTGCAAAATAAAGACGTGTGTCCAGAGTTGTTTTCCCTCATCTCCGCCCACCATCTTGGATTGCGGCACGAAACGGATGACCGCACCCTCTGGTGGTGGTACTGAGTAGTAGACCTCGTGATGAACACACTGTTTGATGCCATCTTGGATAGCGGTACTTGTTACCTGACATCACGATAGCGCCCTCTGGTGGTGGAAATATGTACTAAGTCAGTTGGTGTCCAGACATCGTGGTGAACACACTGGTTGCCGCCATCTTGGAATATGTCGAAGATGAGAGTGCCCTCTGGTGGTGGCGACGTGTACTAAGTCAGTTGGGCTCTGGACCTCGTGGCGAACACACATGCATGAAATTGTTTAAATAAAGACTTGTCTCCTTTTCCCACAAATCCTTAGGAGGAGGTGGCGGTTGGCGTCTGATGTTAGAACAAGTGTCCTTTCTTTCGCGTCATTTTCTTAGATTAGCAGTGAAACCCCCAATTGACCTTTGTTTACAGCCAAAATTCAAACTTGGAGCCATTTCATAGGAGAAAGTGTCAGTTGGGTGACTTAGGTTAGTGGAGGTAGCCCAAGTGAGCTATCTTCCCGCGATTTTTTTTGCTTAATAGAGACAACCGTGGTGTGATGCATTATCCTACTGGAGTTGGAACTTCTCACCATTTTTCTGGGGGAGGGGGTTGTGGCACTTTCCTGCCAAAATCAAACTTCTCGCTAAAATGCGCCATCTTGGATGACGTCATGGCAGCCATCTTGGATGACATCATGCGCTGTTGCCAAGTCTACATGCCGCCATCTTGCATAAATCTGACAAGAATCCAGTGTATCCTTGTGTCTCCCTTGCCCCAATACTTTCCTAGTGTCATTTAGAATCATGTCAGGCACTGTGCCCTTTATTAATTTGACAAACAACACACTACACACTATGGATAGATATATGCCAACAAGATCGCTATAGCCAATCTTAACAACATGTCAGAGATATTATTCGATTTGAAGTGTTTTCAGACGCGCACAATCACTCGAAAAACTGATCTTCATTGTCGATTTACGATACCAGTATGCCATTCTTTTTCGAATGGAAACATAGCGCGCAAACATGGCTGAAGTACAAAAACAACAGAGTGCGAGCTCCACAGCAAGGACATAAAGAAAGACTTCCTTGCAAGTACACTGTCGAAGGCAGATTTATTTTCATCTGTCTGAACACACCTCCAGGACTGACCCAGACTTCCATACATCACCAGAGACGACAACCCTTTCGCTCGCACATTTCGTGATTCCTGCACAGGGAGAGATAATTATATTATCGTCATTTTAGTCCATTGAAGCATGTGCTGGCCACCCGGGGTAGCCACGAGATCGGAGGCGCCTTGTCACAGTTTGCGCGGCTCCCCCTCGTCGGAGGTTCGAGTCTTCTCTCGGGCATGGGCGTGTGTGTTGTCCCTGGCGAAAGTTGATTTAAGTTACATTAAGTCGGGTGTAAGCCAAGGGACCGATGAACTCAGCCATTATGTCCCATAGGAACTTACTACAAATCTAAAGAAAAGCATGGGTTGTGGACTCCGCGACACATGAAAGTTTCGGTTGGTCCTAGAGGCATACTTGGATAGCTGAAGTGATTAAGTCGACAGCTTGCCTTCAGTGGGAAATCCGGGTTCGAGTCCCAGTCTGGCACAAATTTTCATTTCTCTCAAACAGCTGATATCAATCCATTCACAAACTGCGAATCCATTTTGTAATCATTACTACTGCTGTAATTGTCAGAAGAGTGTCATCCGTTCCTTCAGACATGCATGCATGCATGCATGCAACCATCATTAAAGGAACTATTCTTATTTCTACTGCTACTATCGTAACAAGAGGCGAATTCAAGGGCGTTTCGCTCTTCAAAATTCGATTGGTAGTTTCGGAGAAAGTACAATATTTAAAACTTAGCATTCATCCAGTTTGAGCATGCAGCCTAATGCTGTCTTAAGCGGAAGTTCGTGACTTCAGACCAAACTAAGGGAATACTTCATGTCAGGTAAGGTGGAGCATTATGTTGCACTGCTGTGACACCGGCGTTCATTTAACATGGGTTAAGTGCTGGTTGGTTTGAAAAATAAATGTCTTTCAGAAACCAAGAGGAACTAAATGAGTTCTTTACTCATAATGGTATCTAACGAAATGATGTCCAACAAGAACAACAATTCAGCGAATGCGCAAAAGATCAGTGGAATACTATGCAGAGAGTGAGGAGCAAGCCTACAACGATGGAGCAAACCAAATAGATGTCCTGGCAGCCGTTGTTCATAATCAACTTGTTAGCTTTAGAGAAATTGCGAGTGCCTCTGGAGTAAGTCAGCCCAGCTTTGATCGCATTTTGCGCAAACAGCTTCCGTCCACGTTATGCGTCGCTTCACCAGCAGATTAATAAGTGGATCTGCAGATCGCGCCCGGAATTCTGTTGTTCACTTTTGATGTGATCTCTGGACAACAACTTCTTTGTTAAAAAATTCTCTTCATTAATGAAGCTGCCTTCACAAACCATGGAAAGCTGGAAGTACGAAATACGTCTTACTGGGTCGCTGAGAATGTACAGAGGCTGAGGCATGTATGGAGTGCGAGACTAGTTGGCTGGTCCTTACTTCATCGCAGTAACCTTAGTAAGTAAAAGACACCATTTCTTACCAAGTACAACCGGCTGTCTTAGAGGGTTAGGTTGTTTTGGGGAAGGAGACCAGACAGCGAGATCATCGGTGTCATCGGATTAGGAAAGGACGGGGAAGGAAGTCGACCGTGCCCTTTGAAAGGAACCATCTCGGCATTTGCCTGGAGCGATTTAGGGAAATCACGGAAAACCTAAATCAGGATGGCCGGACGCGGGATTGAACCGTCGTCCTCCCGAATGCGAGTCCAGTGTGCTACCACTGCGCCACCCCGCTCTGTCCGGCTGTCTTAGAGGCAATACCACTTGAAATACACAGACGTATGTGATACCAGCCTGATGGTCCCCCGGCTCACTACCCGCTTGCTTCTAGGATAAACGCTCGTCCAGCACTTATCTGGTCACTGTGTAGGTCGTGAAGGCGTTATCCGTTGGCCTGCACATTCCACTGATTAGATGCCACTGGACTTTCACCAACCGGACCCGGCACGCGAGTCGCTCCCATAGGTATCGCTGGGAAGACTATACTAATCACAGCACACACACAGATGCATTTAAACAGTCATTCTTCCTGTGCTCCACACGAGAATAGAATTTTAAGAAGCCATAATAAGTGTTACAATGCAAGGTAGCCTCTGCCGAGAACTTCATAATGGCTCGCAGAGCATAGGAGCAGAATTTATGATCACCAATTTAGTACTGGAGGGCAGCGTGGAGGGTAAAAATCGTAGAGGGAGACCAAGAGATGAATACACTAAACAGATTCAGAAGGATGGAGGTTGCAGTAGGTACTGGGAGATGAAGAAGCTTGCGCAGGATAGAGTAGCATGGAGAGCTGCATCAAACCAGTCTCAGTACTGAAGACCACAACAACAACATAGTTATATCGTTTGTAATACCATCAAGTCCCTCAGGGCGAGCAGAAGAAAATCTTTTGTGATGTTTTTCCATTTGCGTATACAGGGGGTAGACAAAAGTATGGAAACACCAAAAACAAAATACATTACAATACAATGTAGGAAAACCATTGGCGTTTGGATAGCTTTCAGTCATTTAGGAATGGATAAATAAAGGTCTTGTGTGGTTTTCAAGGGAATTTAATACCGTTGTCCCTGCAAAATATTGGTAAGTTCAGGTAACGGTGATGGGATAGAGGAAGATAGCATCCTTCTCTCCAAAGTAGACTATGAAGGCTAAATAATATTAAAATCCTACCCTGGATAAGATATAAACCAGAACCAGACACCTTAAACAGAATAAGAGTCCAGGAGAAGATGGAATACAGGCTGAAGTAATCCTGGCAGGAGGAGAGGAAGTTGCAGAAAAAATACACCCACTGGTACAGACAATATGGACCAAAGAAGAACTACCAGGAGAATGGAAAACAGCCCTGATTTGTCCAATACATAAGAAGGGCGACAAACTGAAATGTGACAACTATCGAGGAATCGCCCTACTTAACGTCTGCTATAAGATCCTGTCTAAGTGCCTCATACGTAGAATTCATCCAGTGGCAGAATCGATGATTGGGGAGTACCAGGGAGGTTTCTGGCCAGGACGGTCAACAGTAGATCACATCTTCAGTCTTCGGCAGCTCACTGAGGAACTGGGTGAATACGGTGAAGATTTGCATATTTTATTCGTTGATTTTAAGAAGACCTACGATTGCATACATCACAAGAGCCTGCTCAACTGTTTAAGGGAGTTTGGCATACCAGAGAAACGCATCAATTTGATAAAAATCTGTTTGAACGAAACACGTGCAAAGGTGAAGATCATCGCGTAACTGAGGAGTTTGAAATTGTGACAGGACTCAGACAAGGAGAGGGGTTGTCCACTATCCTGTTCAACTTTGCCCTCGAGACCTTCCAAGAGAACGTTGAGATTGAAATCGAAGGAAAGAGACTGGCATACTTAGCCTATGCAGACGACATCTGCTTACTCTCTAGGTCGGAAGAGGAGTTGGAGCAAATGACCAAAGCACTAAAGCAGGCTGCCAGCAAATTTGGGTTAAACATAAACGAAGCCAAGACAGAGTACCTCGTTATGACGCGTGGTCATTGTCAGAATGCTGATCATCTACAATCACGGCAGGTTGGGGACCAGTCCTACAAGAGAGTGCAAGAAATCAAATACCTAGGGGCACTTTTCACTGAGAACTCCTCGTGTGAAGCAGAGATCAATGCCAGAATACAAGCAGGAAACTGATCTTACCACAGCTTAGCACAACTGCTTCGGTCCAGATATCTCTCCAAAAAGTTCAAGATTCGACTGTACAAAACCCTGATCCAGCCTGTTGTTCCATATGGCTGTGAGATATGGAGTATCCGGAAACAGGAGTCCCATAAGCTCCTTATTTTTGAGGGAAAAGTGCTTCGGAAGATCTTCGGTCCGGTTCTGGATGCAGATACAGGGAATGGAAGATTAGATACAACCAAGAGCTTGAGGAACTATACCAGCAGCCCAACATAGCAGGAACTGTCAAAGCCAAATGAATGCAGTGGGCTGGCCATGTGGCCCAGATGGACGATCACAGATGGCCTCGGAAGCTCATGGATTTCACACCTACAGGAAAAAGATAGCCAGGTTGACCCAAGAAGCGGTGGAGGGATGGACTCCACGAAGATTTAAATCAAGTGTCAGTATATGTGAACGGATGGCGGATAGCAGCAATGGACAGAATACAGTGGAGGAAGAAACTTGTAGATGCGTGCGGTCCGCTGGACCTGATCACGTAGTAGTAGCAGTAGTAGTAGTAGTAGTAGTAGATGACTGTTGTAGCTAGGGGAGATGCGACAATTCATCCTCGTTCTCACAAAATCAGCACTGAACGACACGAGCCATATGAACAGGGACCCTGCCGTCTTGGAACACAGTATCACCACCGGGGAACAAAAATTGTACCATGGGATAGACCTGATCAGCCAAAATAGAT
This sequence comes from Schistocerca gregaria, assembly GCF_023897955.1. NCBI lineage: Eukaryota > Metazoa > Arthropoda > Insecta > Orthoptera > Acrididae > Schistocerca > Schistocerca gregaria. Next base: position 505,338,824 of record NC_064923.1, read on the forward strand.
ACATAATTTTTGGCAGTAACGTAACCTTGCAGAGCTACCATGGGGATCATGGGGTACTACGATATTGCTGCTCAAATCACCGCCGAACTCTTGTCGAGTTTCACGCTTGGGTCGTAAAATGGGCCAGAAATTGGAAACAGTGTGATACAAGACTCATCCGATCAAACGACTATCTTCCATTTCTCCGTAGTCCAGGTTTTATGGCTTCGGCATCACGTTTTCCTGTAAAGGACATTTGTATCACTGATGAGTGACTTTGGAATTCCATCTCCCTGCTTACGGAGCTGCGATTTTTGCCGCTTTCCCGTATGCGGTATAAATCTTTGATACGGTGTCTCTCAAAACCACCCACCACGCGAGCCCCAATAATTTGCCCACTTTCTACTTCACGTACTACACTCACGACTCTACGGAACACACTTCTGACAACGACCGACACACGTTGCGTATTGAGGACAATGCACAGGGGCCGTTCGTGATCAAATACAACAGAGCAACCTGCACGCTTGGCTAGCGTCTGCATTTAAGTTCAAGCCTGCATTTCCCGCGCTATTTTCATATCTTTGTCCACCACCTGCAGTTACAGCGTACCTTTCCTCTGATTCATGGCTTTGCGCATTTTGTTCACCATTGCCTTATACACTACTGGCCATTAAAATTGCTAAACCACGAAGATGACGTGCTACAGGCGCGAAATTTAACCGACAGGAAGGAGATGCTGTGATATGCAAATGATTAGCATTTCAGAACATTCACACAAAGTTGGCGCCGGTGGCTACACCTACAACGTGCACGCATGAGGAAAGTTTCCAACTGATTTCTGATACACAAACAGCAGTTGACCGGCGTTGCCTGGTGAAACGTTGTTGTGATGCCCCGTGTAAGGAGGAGAAATGCGTACCATCACGTTTCCGACTTTGATAAAGGTCGGATTGTAGCCTATCGCGATTGCGGTTTATCGAATCGCGAGATTGCTGCTCGCGTTGCTCGAGATCCAATGACTGTTAGCAGAATATGGAATCGGTGGGTTCAGGAGGGTAATACGGAACGCCTAGCTGGATCCCAACGTCCTCGTATCACTAGAAGTCGAGATGACAGGGATCTTATCCGCATGGCTGTAACGGATCGTGCAGCCACGTATCGATCCCTGAGTCAACAGATGGGGAAGTTTGCAAGACTACACCATCTGCACGAACAGTTCGACGACATTTGCAGCAGCATTAACTATCAGCTCGGAGACCATGGCTGCGGTTACCCTTGACGGTGCATCTCAGACATGAGCGCCTGCGATGGTGTACTCAACGACGAACCTGGCTGCACGAATGGCAAAACGTCATTTTTTCGGATGAATCCAGATTCTGTTTACAGCATCACGATGGTCGCATCCGTGTTTGGCAACATTGCGGTGAACGCACATTGGAAGCGTTTACAGCATCATGATGGTTGCATCCGTGTTTGGCGACATAGCAGTGAACGCACATTGGAAGCGTGTATTCGTCATCGCCATACTGGCGTATCACCCGGCTTGATGGTATGGGGTGCCATTGGTTACACGTCTCGGTCACCTCTTGTTCGCATTGACGGCACTTTGAACAGTGGACGTTACATTTCAGATGTATTACGACCCGTGGCTCTACCCTTCATTCGATCCCCGCGAAACCCTACATTTCAGCAGGATAATGCACGACCGCATGTTGCAGGTCCTGTACGGGCTTTTCTGGGTAGAGAAAATGTTCGACTGCTGCCCTGGTCAGCACGTTCTCACCAATTGAAAACGTCCGGTCAATGGTGGCCGAACAACTGGCTTGTCCGTGTTGAAGCTGCATGGGCAGCTGCACCTGTACACACCATCCAAGCTCTGACTCAATGCCCAGGCGTATCAAGACCGTTATTACGGCCAGAGGAGGTTGTTATGGGTACTGATTTCTGAGGATCTATGCACTGAAATTGCGTGAAAATGTAATCACTTGTCAGTTCTAGTATAATATATTTGTCCAATGCATACCCGCTTATCATCTGCATTTCTATTGGAGTAGCAATTTTAATGACCAGTAGTGTATTTAAGTAGTTGTTCACTTGTCTTTTCCTTTGTCCCCAATTACGATGTACCTCATCCTTCACGACCTTTTTTTATGACCAACGTGCTCAACATTTTCCACAATTTCCACAATTCTGGCTGCATACATTTAGTTTTATTGCGGCTAGCGTTGTGTTCCTCTAAACATAGTGACAAAATTTCCTTTGCTGTTGGTTTAGATAGTATGATGCGAAAGAAAAGCGATCTGACCTGCTTACTGATTCAAATGGTTCAAATGGCTCTGAGCACTATGGGACTCAACTGCTGTGGTCATAAGTCCCCTAGAACTTAGAACTACTTAAACCTAACTAACCTAAGGACATCACACACATCCATGCCCGAGGCAGGATTCGAACCTGCGACCTTAGCAATTGCACGGTTCCGGACTGCGCGCCTAGAACCGCGAGACTACCGCGGCCGGCCCTGCTTACTGACTGGTCTGTTACGTATGTGTACCCGTGAATGCCATCGTGACATACCTCCCAGTCACCCCTCATTTCTAGACTGATAATTAGGCAACCAAGTTGTTCACCACAGTTGAAGTTCGGTGTCTGATTTTTCAGCGACAAAGCTACGAATATAAAGAGGTCACCACGAGTGTATCAAATAGTGTGTGTAGTATTTCAGTTTTACCGAAATATATCCCAGCTTCTCATTTTGATTTCCAGGTGGCACATATAAATTAACGATGCGTGGTTCCTGCTGTTACACTAGATATGCCATTATTCAAACATTTTCGCTTGCGTTACTTCGAATCATTCTTTTGTCATTGTAGCAGTCCAGTGGTGCAACGGTTCCCGAAGTATTGTACTGCATCGTATCCAATTATTTTATGTAACTGTCCAAGAAACACTTGCTGCACTTATGCAGTATCGACCGCCGCAGCAGATAAATATTCCCTTACGTATTTTATTTTACGTCTTCTTTGCGTTCTGTATATGTTCAACTTTGCTGTGCAGTACGTTTGTCTGCGATGTTTGTTATTTTCTGATGGCATGGCAGTAGTATCATGCGCTAATATAACTGGGCTCTATGTATTTCTCTCGGTAATTATGGTTGATATTATCCGAACTGGTGGAAGCTCTGCTGCTATCTTCGAAAGTGTAATAAAAAGGAGAAGGTTTTTATTTCTGGGCGTAATGCGTTCCAAGAGGAAGACGCTAATGAAACTGTCTCCCCACGTCATCCAACCAACTGAAAGGATGCTGGCTGGGAGCCAGAGATATAGAGAAGATCCAACGAAGAGCCGCGCATTTAGTCATGGAAAGTACCTACCGCCATACACCATTGCGTGGTTTGCGATGATGTAGATGTAGATGACATTACACTTGTTTAAATTACGTGATACTGATTATGTTTCGTGTTGTGTGTTCTCAATTACACAAATTTTTTCCCCTTTATTGTTATTTTAAAACCTGTACAACAGGCAGGCTGTCAGCAACATTCTACGCTGCTCTTCAGCCATAGAATACACAATGAGAAACAACAGAAAGAATACACATAAGTTACAGAACAGTGGGCAATAAAAAGCAGACACATAAAGACAAACACGAAGCTGTTCACACTCGACGAGAATACACACTGCAAACTGTTGACACGACGCACAAACATTGAAGATGGCGATTGCACAGGTGAGCGATGGAGTGCGACGGTGAACACTGAACACTAAACACGACGGCACACATGAGACACTGATGGCGATGATCTCCAGCGCGCGAAAGTCCACGTAGCGTGTGTGAGTCCGGCGACCTCCCAAGAGGGGAAGAAAGGTGAGGGGGTGGAGAGGGTGGAGAGGGGAGAACAAAGATGCCAATGGCAGAGGAGACGGGAGGAGGAGTAGAGGGACAGGGGAGGGGAAGCCCGGGGGTGGAGTGGGCAGAGAGGGAGGAGGGAGGGAGTGTGCCCAGGAGCAGACACAGGAAGAGGGAGGGAGGATCAAAGTTGGTAGGAGGGGTATATGGAGGGAAGGAGGACATCATCAGGGAGGGGGAGCTGGCGGAAGCCACCTTGGGAGAGGGTAAGGAGGGTGGAGAGATGAAGACTGGGAAAAACGTGGGATTACAGGCGCGGCAGCGGGCGGGCGCGTGAGAGGATGGGCGAGACAAGCTGGTGAGGAGGATAGAGTTTGCGGGAGGTGTACAGGATCTGTATCCTCTCGAGGAAAAGAAGGAGGTGGGGGAATGGAATGAGATCATACAGGATCCGCGTGAGGGAGGGGAGACGGATGCGATAGGCGAGGTGGAGAGCATAGCGTTCAAGGATTTGGAGGGACTTATAAAAGGTAGGGTGTAACAAAAGATAGGGCGGATGAAGGATTTGTAGGTTTGGAGTATGGTGGAGGGGTCCAGACCCCACGTACAGCCGGAAAGGAGCATGAGGAGATGGAGTCAGGAGCGTGCCTTGGCTTGGATTGTCCGGAGATGGGGATTCCAGGAGAGTCGACGATCAAGGGTGACGCGAAGGTACTTAAGGGTGGGGGTGAGGGGGATAGGACAGCCATAGATGGTGAGATAGAAATAAAGGAGGCAGAAGGAAGGGGAGGTTTTGCCTACAATGATCGCCTGGGTTTTGGAGGGACTGACCTTGAGCAACCACTGGTTGCACCAAGCGGTGCATGGGATTGGAGAAGGTGTTGGGAGTGCTGCAGGGTGGGGGCAAGGGCAAGGAAGGCGGTGTCATCGGCAAACTGGATAAGGTGGATGGGGGTTGACGGCTGCGGCAAGTCCGCCGTATATAAAAGGTACAGAAGGGGAGAGAGGACGGAGCCTTGGGGCACACCGGCGGAGGGAAAAAAAGTGTAGGAATCCGTGTTATGGATGGTGACGTAGGAAGGACGGTGAGAGAGAAAGGAGCCTATCAGACGGACGTAATTAATGGGAAGGGCGAAGGTTTGGAGCTTGAAGAGGAGACCGGAATGCCATACGCGGTCATAAGCACGTTTGAGGTCCAGGGAGAGGAAGATTGCGGAGCGACGGGAATTAAGCTGTTCAGAAAGGAGATGAGCGAGGTGAAGTAGAAGGTCGTCGGAAGAGAAGGATGGCCGAAAGCCACACTGGGTAACAGGAAGGAGGCGGTGCTGGTGGAGATGCTGGTGGATGCGGTGTGTGAGGGTAGATTTCAGGACCTTGCTTAAGACCGAGGTAAGGCTGATGGGACGGTAGGAGGAGACGGCGGACGGCGGTTTACCAGGTTTAAGGAACATCAGGATATGGGAGGTTTTCCACAGGTCGGGGTAGTAACCGGTGGAGAGGACTTACATTGTAGAGCCTGGCCAGGGTGGAGAGGAAAGAGACAGGAGCTTCACGAAGGTGACGGTAGGTGACACGATCGTGACCAGGAGCGGTGTCGCATTTCGTGCGGAGTGTAGCAATGAGATCCTGTGTAGTGATAGGGGCATTGAGTTCTGTGTGTGCAATGTTGTCCAAGTACTGGAAACCAGGTGCGAGGGAGGGACAGAGGTGTCAGTTCGATCGCGGACATCTGGGAAGAGAGAGTAATCGGACTGAGGATCATCGGGGATGGAAAAGGCATCAGAGAGGTAAGAGGCAAAGTGATTGGCCTTACTTAGGGTGTCAGGGAAGGGGTGATCATCATGGAGAAGAGTATAGTAGGGGAAGGGTTTAGTTCCGGTAAGGCGACGGAAGGCTGACCAGAACTTGGACGAGTTTATAGGCAGGGTAGCATTTAAACGGGTGCATGTCTGTCGCCATTCCCGGCGTTTCTTAGCCGCGAGCAAATTTCGAATATGTCGCTGGAGTTGCCGGTGACGTCGGAGTGTGTCAATTACACACATGTAGAATGTTACAGATATAGTCTTGCACATACCAATCAGCTTCAAAGAACAACTTTCACAACACCTCATGTAGCCAAAAATCCTATTAACAGGTGGCTTCCTGGCCCTTGCACATTCATTAAGCAGCACACCATGTACTTTTCCGGTCTCATACATAAACATAACTACCATAAATCGCGGGAAGCATGTGTGAACCAAAGAGCATTCTAAGACCTGACACTTTGCAGAGACAAAGTTATCATCAGGGGGAGCTGCAGTCATAAGACCATCAGAGTTTTTGTGTAAATGTCGTTAATTTTTATAAAGTCTTACATGATGGATATTAACAGCGCTTTTAATCATTATATGCACAATTAAACTTACGTTACTGCTTCAGTGATGCTCCGTGGTCTTATTATATCTTTTTAATAATGGTCTCAGTATTATATGCCATTGCCGAAAATAACCTCTATACTTCTCGTCATTACACAAATTATAAAGTGGCCCAAAATTACTGTAGTAAAACAGTCCTTACAGATGATTACATCCCATGTCACATGAATAAAAATGACAGCCTTTGATGGTTAAAATGGGCCATCATTTAGATCACATTTTTATATTTGTTTTGCGATGGATTCCAATGGCAGGTTGATCAACTTGCATTTGTATCACTTGGTTCGATGTTTCAGCGTGGAATTTTTCTCTACTATAGTAGTCCGTCCTGGCGGCTGGAGGTGAATCTGTCTCCATTTCCATTGCCCTAGCACGTTTATAGATATTTTGAGGAAAATTGTCATTCCTCTTCGTTACCTCTACCTTCTCTCTGAATTTTCCAATTTACATTCGTCATTGTCTCGTGCTGCACCAACAGTGTTTAACATTACAACACAGTACGTCGATATTATTTTCAGAACAGAAATGTGTGTATTTTATTATTTTATTATCTGTGGTTATTAATGGAAGGAATGTAAAGTATATTTATGACAAACTAATAAAAACCAGTACTGTAGAGGAATGTAGTAGACACACTGTCAATCTTAGGGACCTTGCATTATGTAGGATCCAGAGCTCATGGTCGTAGGATCCAGAGCTCGTCGTCGCTTCTCGCTTCCCGCGCCCGGGTTCCCGGGTTCGCTTCCCGGCGGGATCAGAGATTTTCTCTGCCTCGTGATGACTGGGTGTTGTGTGATGTCCGTAGGTTAGTTAGGTTTAAGTAGTTCTAAGTTCTAGGGGACTGATGACCATAGCTGTTAAGTCCCATAGTGCTCAGAGCCATTTGAACCACTTGATATCGTTAAGAGCATGACACTAACATCATTGAGACGCAAAATCCCCAAGATTGGTGAAGTTTACAGAAGCTCGGAATTTAGCACGAACTTCGATGCGAGATGCTTTTCAGCAGTTTCCACAACTCTCTCTCTCTCTCTCGTTCAATCTAGCTGAAAACGCAAAGAGATCTGGTTGTATGTGGTCGAACGTAAAGTACACAAGCGGCAATATGCAATCAATACTTTCTCTACGTAATAACAACGGTGATGTTACTGATGACAGTTCCACTAAACCATAGTTTCTAAACAAGGTTTTCCGAAAGTCCTTCACAAAAGAAGACGAAGTAAATATCCTTCTATTCGAATCAAGAACAACTGCCAACATGAGGAAACTGAGAAGCAGATCTCCTCGGTGTAGTGGAGCAGCGTAAAACACTTAATAAAGGCAAGGTCCCCACTCCCGATTCTGTACCAGTGACATTCCTTTCAGAGTATACTGACACAATAGCCCTGCGCCTGCTATACGGACGTTTGAGTCACAGCTCCCGTACAAGATAAGTAATTTTAGTAGTAATAAACTGTTTCTAACAATTTAAACTAATTTATTAAGTTAATTATAGTGCTCTTCAAGCGTACCATTAAAAGTTTTTGTCTCACTCGCGTATTTTCACAGTAATCAAGCAAAGTTCGTATTGTTTACATATTGGGGCCAGGCCGAAATTTTAAGCTTTCAGATTAAACTTCATACCGCAATTTTAAGTGCATTTACTGATAGTTTAGTGTACCAAATACGTTTGCTGCCCCTTTATATCTGTAGAATATCGTCATCTCTTAAGTAATTTCCAGTAAGAAACATCTGAACCATTGTTTACATTGTCGCGAGTAGGCCTAATTTTTTGTACACGTATTTTCATTGTTTTCCGGTAACTTAATTGTCTTTCTGTCACTAAAATCGATTTGTACCATGAGTGTAAAGTGCCTGACGTGCCGTAGAATCGTTAGCTCCGGGGTCTGGTGTGATGGATGTAGTAACTTTTTTCATTGGGGAGATTGTAGTAGCGTGGGAATTGGGAAAATGAGCGAGACTCATTAGTGGTTCTGTAGGCTATGCAGTAGAGATAGAAAGATTGTGGAACAGGAGGGGAAAATTGCTGCCCTTCAGGCTGAGTTAGATGAGGCTAGACGAGAACTGTGCATGTAAAGGGGGGAGAAGGGTAAACGGGGGTGGGAAGTGGCAACAGGCATAAGGAACAGGCCAAGAAATTCTTCTGACAACTTTGTTATTAATGTACAAAATAGGTTTGACCTGTAGCCTCAGTCGGAAACTGATGAGCCTCTCACAGAAGTAGATGTAGACAGGGCTCAACAAGCTTTCAGCAGCAAATTGAATAAGAAGGTAGGGAAGTGTGCAAAGAGAAAGAAAGTCTTGTTGCTAGATAGTTCATATGCTAGGGGTGTGGGCCAACTTCTGCAGGATGAATTAGGGTCAGAATACCAGCTCACAAGTTTTTCAAACCTAGTGCTGGACTGGGGCAGGTTACAGAGGATTTAGGTTCACTATGTAGAGGCTTTACTAAGGAAGATACCGTGGTTATTGTGGGTGGGCCGGGCAACAGTATTGACAGAGATCCAGGGTACAGCATAGCGTGTGACCTGGCAAATATTGCATCGGCATCGAGTCATACCAGTGTTGGGTTTGTGTCAGTTCTGGAGCGCCACGAACGGCCTCATTTGAGCTCTTCTGTCAGGAGAGTTAATTTGGAGTTGGAACGGCTACTTGGATCTGATGCGGGGTCACACATTGGTGTGGCTCCTGTTGATTCACTCTGTAGGTGGGACTATACTAGACATGGCCTACACCTCAACAAGAAGGGGAAGGGTAAACTGGCTGGGCTGATAGCAGGAAATTTAAAGGGGGAGGAACTACATCTCATGGTGGTAACTCTTTTTTGGTGTAAGATCAGTGTCCAGTGGGAAACTCAGCCAGGCAAGTACTAAAGATGTTAAAAAAGTTCAAGATACTCACAAAAGTAAAATGAAATATGTTAGTATATTTCATCAAAATATTGGGGGATTGAAGAATAAAATTGATGAGCTTCTGCTTTGTTTAGAAGATATAGAAACTGAGAATGTAATAGATGTAATATGCCTGTCTGAGCATCACATTGTCACTGATATGCTAAAGGTTAGCATCAATGGGTACAAATTAGCTGCACATGTAAGTAGAGATAATATGATGAGAGGAGGTGTTGCCATATATGTCAAAAGCTTCCACAGCGCAAAACATTTAGAAACTAAAAAATTTTGTGTAGAGCAACATATGGAAGCATGTGCCACTGAACTAAAACTAAATGATGGCACTTTCATAATTGTAACAGTGTATAGGTCCCCCTCAGGGAATTTCCAGCTATTTCTAGAAAACTTGGATGCTTTGTTGTGCTATCTGTCAGACGGGGGGAAGCAAATTATCATTTGTGGGGATTTCAATGTTGATTCCCTGAAAGAGTGTGATAGGAAGAATGACCTTGTAGTATTACTCAGTTCTTTCAATTTGAGCTCCGTCATTGATTTTCCTACTCGGATAACAAAGAACAGCAGGACATTGATAGATAACTTTTTTATAGACCAAGATAAGTTTAAGGACATAAATGCTTATCCTGTTGAGAATGGTCTTTCAGATCATGGTGCACAGCTAGTTACAGTACATGGCACAGTTCCATGCAGTATATCAAATCAGAATTTCAAAGCAGTGCGTTCAATTAACAATATAAATACTGTAAACTTTAGGGAAAGACTAAAGGAGCTAGACTGGGATGAAGTGTATATGGAACCCGATGCAAACTTGAAATATAACTTATTTCACGACACATTTTTAAGGGTATTTGAAAATTGTTTTCCCAAGAAAACAGTGAAACATAATTCCAAGAAAACATATAAAAAACCTTGGCTAACTAAAGGAATAAGAATATCTTGCAACTGTAAAAGAGAACTGTATCTAACAGCAAGAGGGAGTACTGACCCCGAAATTGTTCAATATTATAAAAACTATTGTGCGGTACTAAGAAAAGTTATTAAAAAGTCCAGAAGCATGTGTATCATGTCTGAGATCAGTAACTCTGATAATAAAATTAAAGCAATTTGGAATATTACTGAAAGGGAAACAGGGCAACCAAGAGCACAGGAAGACTTTAGTGCCATAAAACTGAATGACAAGTGTACTAACAAACAATCTGAAATTGGAAATATTTTCAATAATCATTTTTTAAATGCTGTGGAGAAAGTAGTATCTAGATCTTCATTAGAAGAGGCAAGTCTTCTAATAGAAGAGGCCATACCTGTGCAGTTTGAAACAACTTTATTTCCACGAACCTCTCCCTCTGAAATCAGTAAAATAATAAACTCACTGAAAAGTAAAAACTCTTACGGAATTGATGGCATTTCCAGGAAGATACTTAAAGCTTGTTCCCCACAGATAAGTAGGATTCTCAGCCACATATGTAATACCTCTTTGGAGCAGGGTGTTTTCCCCGATAGACTGAAATATGCCATTGTAAAACCATTGCATAAAAAGGGGGATACGTGGGATGTCAACAACTATCGCTCAATCTCTCTTCTGACAGCACTATCAAAAATTTTTGAGAAAGTGATGTATTCAAGAGTAGCCTCCCATATATGTAAAAATAAAGTACTAAAAAAATGTCAGTTTGGTTTTCAGAAAGGCTTTTCAACAGAAAATGCTATTTACGCTTTCACTGATCAAATATTAAATGCTCTGAATAACTGGACATCACCCATTGGAATTTTTTGTGATCTCTCAAAGGCCTTTGACTGTGTAAATCATAGAATTCTTTTAGATAAGCTAAATCATTATGGTTTGAGGGGGGCAGTGCACAAATGCTTTAATTCATACTTAACTGGAAGAATGCAGAAAGTTGAAATAAGTGGTTCATGTAATGTTAATACAACAGCTGATTCCTCAAACTGGGGGGCTATCAAGCACGGGATCCCACAGGGTTCGGTCTTAGGTCCTTTACTGTTCTTGATATACATTAATGACTTAACATTCCATATTGATGAAGATGAAAAGTTAATTCTTTTTCTGATGATACAAGTATAGTAATAACATCCAAAAACCAAGAACTAAATGATGTAATTGTAAATGATGTTTTTCACAGAATTATTAAGTGGTTCTCAGCAAACGGACTCTCTTTAAATTTTGATAAAACACAGTATATACAGTTCTGTACAGTAAATGGCACAACTCCAGTAATAAATATAGACTTTGAACAGAAGTCTGTAGCTAAGGTAGAATTTTCAAAATTTTTCGGTGTGTCCATTGATGAGAGGTTAAACTGGAAGCAACACATTGATGGTTTGCTGAAACGTCTGAGTTCGGCTACATATGCTATTAGGGTTATTGCAAATTTCGGTGATAAGAATCTCAGTAAATTAGCTTACTATGCCTACTTTCATTCACTGCTTTCGTATGGTATCATATTCTGGGGTAATTCATCGTTGAGTAGAAAAGTATTCATTGCTCAAAAACGTGTAATCAGAATAATTGCTGGAGCTCACCCACGGTCATCTTGCAGACATCTATTTAAAGATGTAGGGATCCTCACAGTAACCTCACAGTATATATATTCGCTTATGAAATTTGTTGTTAATAATCCAGCCCAGTTCAAAAGTAATAGCAGTGTGCATAGCTATAACACCAGGAGAAAGGATGATCTTCACTATGCACGGTTAAATCTGACTTTGGCACAGAAGGGGGTAAATTATGCTGCTACAAAAGTCTTTGGTCACCTACCAAACAGCATCAAAAGCCTGATAGATAGTCAACCAACATTTAAAAATAAATTAAAAGAATTTCTAGATGACAACTCCTTCTACTCATTGGCTGAATTTTTAGATATAAATTAAGGGAGGGAAAAAACTAACTTAAGCATTAGTGTCATGCAATTTTTTGTGTAATGTAATATCTTGTACAGACATCTTTCATTAACCTGACACGTTCCACATCATTACGAAGTGCCGTATTCATGATCTATGGAACAAGTATTAATCTAATCTAATCTAATCTAATCTGATACCGAGCAGTCATACACTATCTCTCGCTCTTAGAAAGATACATACTCACAGACTGTAAAGCTGCACAAGTCACTTCAACACCCGAGAAAGGAAATAGGGGAAATCCACTGAGTTAGAGACTGGTATTTTTAGATTTTCAGAAGGCCTTTGACACTTTCCCTCTCTAGCTACTTCTAATCAAATTGCATGTCTATGGAGTATCGTCTCAGTTGTGTGACTAGATTCGTGATTTCCCGACAGAAAGGTCACAGTTAGCAAAAGCTGACGGAAAGTCATCTAGTAAAACGGAAGTAATATCTGGCATTCCCCAGGAAAGTGTTATAGGCCATCTGTTGTTCCTGATCTAAATAAAAGTTTTAGGAGATAATCTGAGCAGCCCTCTTAGATTGTTTGCAGATGATGCTGTCATTTACCGTCTTGTAAAGTCATTAGATGACCAAAACTAATTGTAAAATGATTTATCAATACATCTCCATGGTGCAAAAAGTGGCAACGACACTAAATTATAAAACTGTGAGCACTAAAAGGAACCAAGTAAATTTTGGTTACACGATAAATCACACAAATTTAAAGACTGTATATTCAACTAAATACTTAGGGGTCACAGTTACAAATAACGTAAATTGGCACGATCACACAGATAATGTTGTGGGGAAAGAAAACCAAAACTGCGATTTATTGCCTGAAGAGTTAGATTAAGCAACAGGTCTGCTAAGGAGAGTGCTTACTTTACGCTTTTCCGTCCTCTTCTGGAGTACTGCTGTACGGTGTGGGATCCGAATGAGTTACGAGTGACGGAGAACATAGTAAAAATTCAAAAAAGGGCAGCTGTTTCTGTGTTATCGTGAAATAGTTGAGGGAGTGTAACGGATATGATCCATGATTTGGAGTGTCAGTCGTTAAAACAAAGGCGTTTTTCGCATCGGCAGGACCTTCTCATGAAATTTCAATATCGACTTTCTCCTCAGAGTGTGAAAATATTTTGTTGGTGCCCACATATACATGGAGAAATCAGAGCTTGCAAGGAAAGATTTGAGTGATCGTTTTTCCGTGCGCTGTTCGAGAATGGAACAGCAAAGAAGTAGATTGAAGGTGGTTCGATGAATCCTCTGCCAGGCACTTAACTGTGAACTGCAGAATGATCATGTAGATGTAAATGTAGAGTAAAAAGGATTTGCAGACTTAACAGTGGTCGAGAACGGACGCATAGTGGCTGTGTTAGCGTGCGAAATTAAGTGCATTATCGATAAGGTATCCTGCTTGCAGTCGTTGGAAATTGACGAGTAGACATTTATACGGCCGACTGTTCAAGATCTAATCAAGTCGAATCGGTAAAATGAATCACTGGAGGAAGAGTACTGTGTGGTTAAAGTTAATACAAATTGATCGCCGGCCGCGGTGGTCTCGCGGTTCTAGGCGCGCAGTCAGGAACCGTGAGACTGCTACGGTCGCAGGTTCGAATCCTGCCTCGGGCATGGATGTGTGTGATGTCCTTAGGTTAGTTAGGTTTAAGTAGTTCTAAGTTCTAGGGGACTGATGACCACAGCAGTTGAGTCCCATAGTGCTCAGAGCCATTTGAACCATTTTTTAAACAAATTGATCGTTACTGAAGGACGAGCATGTTGGTAATTATTGTTGTCACGAAATGCATCACATCGCACCGTCTGTAACCCATCACAAAATTTTTATTTATTTAATCGTGTGGCTAGGGCCCCCTGTCGGGCAGACTGTTCGCCGGCTGCCGGTCTTTCAATTTGACACCACGTTGGCGACTTGCAGTCGATGAGGATGACAGGATGAAGATGAAGACAGCACAACACCCAGTCCCTGGGCGGAGAAAATTCCCCGACCCAGCCGGGAATCGAACCTGTGCCCAGAGGATTGACAATCCGTGACGCTGACCATTCAGCTACCGGGGACGGACATCACAAAGTAAGACTGTGCTATTTCGCAGTGTAGTGTTAAGACTTTCAGTGCCGTAGATCTAATATTTGCGAACATTATAGTATTTTCCAGTTTTCCAAGTTATCAACCATCACTGGAATCCTTTCGGATCACTGTTGGTACCGAATGACACATCATTAAAGACAAATAATTTGACTTAAAAGAACTGAAATGCACTTGCCATAAAAACTTAAATTTCGTTATTTCATGAAAATTTATTTATTCATCGTACGGAAATACAGACACATAAGGAAGAAACAGACAAATCACTAATATAACGAACGTTAATAATTGCAAACAAACATTACTAATATAACAAAGTTTAAGGATTACAAACAAACATAAAGTCTATTAATATAATCATCAACTCTGGAGTTGCGAGCAGGAAGTCGTCGCGGCTCCCATTATGGGCTCTTCTGGAACACTCTTCAACAATGTGGCTGATGGTCTGACTTTCTCCGCAATCACACTGAGGGGATAGTATTTTACCCCATTTATACAGGGAGTAAGGACATCTGCCTTGACGAGTTCTAACCCTATTTAGAGGGGACCACGTTTTGCGTGGTAGGTCAAAACCAGTGGCTTTTGCGTGATGCAAGGCATGTTATGATTTTGTCATGGGTTCCATTTTTCAGGCATGCGTTTGTGATACTGAAATCTTCTTGTACACAGTTCCTTGCTGTTCTTGTTGGCGGGTTCCTAGATCGAAGCCTATTAGTGTTTACAGCCTCAGTGTCTTGTTGGATTGGCAGGCTTCGATTTCCCATGATGTTTTTGTATTCACTTACGTCGCAGGTGTGGCGGCGGGGCGTGGCTTAATATTGGGAGCCATTGCGTTGGAGTAGGTTTAAAGACCGACAGTAATAAGTAACTGAAGTTCCTACTTCATTGTAGTACGTTAATAATTTCAAGACTTTTGCTCAAGTTTGAGATGGTGACCGTACATTGTCTTTCAATAATTAGTACTTCAGTCAATTTATGTTACGTATTTGATTGTAAGCTTGGCTAACTATATGTAAGTAATTATTACACGCCTTGTTTTCGATCATTGTTGTACAATAATTATTTGTGCTTTAAAGTTCAATAGTTCACTGGCCGGCATTCTTTTGGTCAAATCAATATTCAGAACTGATTCCTTTTCTACAAATTACAGGACGTTAGGTCGCATGTGTCATTAAAACACGGGAGTGTGCTGGGCGGCTTACAAGTGCTGTTATTAATTGTGTCCGGAGTGGACGCTTCCATGGGTCTATGGTCCCTTACTGCTTGTTCATTCAAGGTTATTTTACAAGTAGTTTCTTCAGCAATTAGCATAGGTGCAAACACAATGGCACTCGCAGACGCGGCGGTTGCACTGCACCGGAGTACTCTATGCACTGCTCGCCCGGCTAGCCGCACGATCCGAGGCGCTGCTTGCCGAGCGGGAAGGCGTGCCGGTCCCCGGCACGAATCCGCCCGGCGGATTAGTGTCGAGGTCCGGTGTGTCGGCCAGTCTGTGGATAGTTTTTAGGGCGGTTCTCCATCTGCCTCGGCGAATGCGGGCTGGTTCTCCTCAGTTACACTACTTCGGCAACTGTTGCGCGAACACTGTCTCCACGTACGCGTACACCACAATTACTCTACCGCGCAAACATTGGGGTTACACTCGTCTGGTATGAGACGTTCCCGGGGGGAAAGAGGGGGGGGGGGGGGGGGGAGAGAGGTAGTCCACTGGGGGGCGAACCGCACAATAACTCTGGGTTCGGTGTGGGGCGGCGGTGGGTGGGTTGATTTCTGTGGCCTCTTGTGGGGTTGTGAACAACTGAGGGCTACGGCGGGACGAAGCCTCTCAGTCGGTTCTAGGTCCTGGGTTCAATCCACCCATACACATTTTCCTTGACTTCCGGAAGGCGTTTGATACAGTTCCGCATTGTCGCATGATAAAGTAAGAGCCTACGGAGAAACATACCAGCTGTGTGGCTGGAATGAAGAGTTTTTAGCAAACAGAACACAGCATGTTGTTCTCAACGGAGAGACGTCTACAGACGTTAAAGTAACCTCTGGCGTGCCACAGGGGAGTGTTATGGGACCATTGCTTTTCACAATATGTATAAATGACCTAGTAGATAGTGTCGGAAGTTCCATGCGGCTTTTCGCGGATGATGCTGTAGTATACAGAGAAGCTGCAGCACTAGAAAACTGCAGCGAATTACAGGAAGATCTGCAGCGAATAGGCACTTGGTGCAGGGAGTGGAAACTAACCCGTAACATAGACAAATCTAATGTATTGCGAATACATAGAAAGAAGGATCCTTTATTGTATGATTATATGATAGCGGAACAAACACTGGTAGCAGTTACTTCTGTAAAATATCTGGGAGTATGCGTACGGAACGATTTGAAGTGGAATGATCATACAAGATTAATTGTTGGTAAGGCAGGTGCCAGGTTGAGATTCATTGGGAGAATCCATAGAAAATGTAGTCCATCAACAAAGGAGGTGGCTTACAAAAGACTCGTTGGACCTATACTTGAGTACTGCTAATTAGTGTGGGGTCCGTACCAGGTCGGGTTGACAGAGGACATAGAGAAGATCCAAAGAAGAGCGGCGCGTTTCCTCACACGGTTATTTGGTAACCGTGATAGCGTTACGGAGATGTTTAGCAAACTCAAGTGGCACACTCTGCAAGAGAGGCGCTGTGCATCGCGGTGTAGCTTGCTGTCCAGGTTTCGAGAGCGTGCGTTTTTGGATGAGGTATCGAATATATTGCTTCCCCCTGCTTATACCTCCAGAGGAGATCACGAATGTAAAATTACAGAGATCCGAGCGCGCACGGAGGCTTTCAGGCATTCGTTCTTCCCGTGAACCATTTGCGACTGGAACAAGAGAGGGAGGTAATGACAGTGGCACGTAAAGTGCCCTCCGCCACACACCGTTGGGTGACTTGCGGAGTATTAATGTAGATGTAGATACACACACTATAGATACTGCTGCTTCCGGGCGGGATCTGTTTACTAATGCAGTTATTATGCAACATTCCGCGCGATCCGGAAACAAAACATGCCTTTGGCTGCCCACAGCACAATACGCGAGCCTCCTCCTCATCCCTCCCCCGCTACCCTCCTACGATAAAATGGATGGCATGCGCTTTTCTGAGATCGCTTCTTACGCGATGTCGACCCGCAATCTACATGCAGAGGACCATTTGTCATTTGTCACACTCAGTACACTCCCATCGCCAGGCAGTCCCCGAATAATTTCATCACTTGTAAATTCAAAAGGTAGAACATCTGTGTCAATATTTCTAACACCGTATCCAGTATGGTGTATAACAATATATCATTGTTGTTTCCATCCTGACTAAATTTTGTAAAGAGGCTCTTAAAAGCAGATAGACACTGATAGTTTCTGTCATAGGTACACTGCAGCGTACCCACACGCCTGATAACAGACATGAGCTATTACAACTTGTAACGGTTCTTTATTTACGTGACCATTATGGCACTCCAACACCAGTTCTCGATACCAGTAATATCGTACTACTTTTCTGCGAAGTAACAGACATATTCTTGTGACAATATTCACATTTGGTTTTATTAATGTGTAGGTACTCCGATGTATCGATATATTACAGTGATATGGTTTTTTTGTGTATTCATTTCTGTGAGACTGTTATAATCTTTGTCTTACTTGTAACCGTTTTGGCGCGAATGCGCACAGGGCAGTCTGCGTTTCACTTTGCAGAAGTTAAGTTGTTATTTCGCTTTGTAAAAGAAGTCAAGTCTTGTGTTTGGTTAAAGTGGAAATTAAATATATGAAGATTGATACAAAACTGTTTTCTTGATGATGTGACAATTAAAAAGAAGTGAACATGTGAATTTACAAGAATTTTAATAAGAATGTGGATCGTGAACACCAAGTCAAAAACTATTTCTACCATACCATTGTTCTGATTGGGATTGTTTGGTCATTAAGAATTTCCTGAAAAACGCAATTGTTAGGTCTTCAAATATTGCTAAAATACAGATCTGGACCTTCTAGCAGTCAAAGTGGGATCACCCTAGAATCAACAAGACGTGCCAAAACAACTTCGACGAAATCTACGTGGGAATCCATTCAAGATAAGAGCCAAAACTAATGATTTTTTTTTACAGTGACTTCATTATTTCCGTTCTGACGATACCATCCACAGTCAATAACTTTGTTGTTGCCCGATAAAGCGAACATATGCTGCTTGAGCAACATTATTAATCTGATTTCTAACCTACTTTGCAAGTGGTGGTGTTGTTAGAACCTGTTGCTGTGGGGTAGCCGCGCGGTCTAGGGCGCCTTCCTACGATTCGTGGGGCTTCCCCCCCCCTCCCCTCCCCCCCCCCTCTCCCGCCCTCCCAACCCGTCGGAGGTTCGAGTCCTTCCTCGGCCATGGGTGTGTGTATTGTTCTTAGCGTAAGTTATTTTGAGTTAGATTAAGTAGTGTGTAAGCCTAGGGACCAATGACCTCAGTAGTTTGGTCCCATAGGAACTTACCACAAATTTCCACAATTACAGCTGTTAAACAGTAAGATCAGTTAGCTTACAAGGGAACCATACGAGCTTCACCATACCGATTGGATTCATGTTGACAGGATGTCTACGGCGCGATTAGGGATTCAACATAAACAGGAAGGCGCAGCTCTCAACCGAGAAAATCGAGTTTAGAAATTTTAAGCTTGGCTATATAGGGTGAAAATTATTTAAACCGACAAACTCTGGAAAGTTGCAGGGACTTCAAAACAGATATTTTTCTGTAATGCCATATTTTCGTGTGAAGATTTTTTAAACCGGTAGAGGGAGTTCTCTCTGGAGGATAACACTGGGAGGTTACATGAGATACAGAAGACACTTTTCTGACATGTTTGCCTGCGAGGTACTATCTTACAAGTAAACCAAATCTTACTTAGTACACAAAAAGTAATACAATTTTTTCTTTATTAACAAGAGATAACAACAATAATGGAACACAATTACCTCAATTATAGTAGGGATTAAAATATGCCTACATTGACAAGTAAACAAAGAGCTGAGCGAGGAGGTAGGTTTCACACGGGACGGCCACTAGCGTCAAGCTCTTGGCTTCCAGGTATATACCTTTATAACGCCCATAAGGCGATAGCGGCACCACCCACTGCGAAAGAGAAGACGGTTCTCCAAGGCGCCACAGAATGTGGGCGGCTGCACGAATAAAGCAATCTTTGTCTCTGAAGGATACAATAATAGCCTTCAGGTTCGGTGAAATTCAGAACAAGCTTTCTCTTCATCGTTTCGGTTCAAATGACCTTGAGCACTATGAGACTCAACATCTGAGGTCATCAGTCCCCTAGAACTTATAACTACTTAAACCTACCTAAGGAAATCACGCACACCGATGCCCGAGGCAGGATTCGAACCTGCGACCGTAGCGGTCGCGCGGTTCCAGACTGGAGCGCCCAGAAGCGCTCAGCCACACTGGCCGGCCCACCTCATGCTGAAAAGCTGGCCCTCTTGGAAGTTAAAATCTTAAGAATTTTGGCAGAGGGACGGCGGAATACCCCCACCGACCACTGATGTTTAGTTTTGCTGTTTTCAAAGGAATTACACACCGAGTACGAGAACTTTGAGGCTTTAGCAACGCCTAGAAAGAGAAATGCTCATTTGTGTATGCGCCATGACTTCAGATGTCAGCCAGGAAAGGCTTCCCTGACAAGCGTATTATGTAACAACATGCGGGATCAAACAGATTTTTTTTTTTCGTGTTGCAGTACAGACTCTCTGCACAGTGCTCTGTCCTGTTATTGGGAGAGGCGTGCAAGAAATGACAGGAAGTGGGGGAATGCAGCGAGAGACTGGCGTCATTCCTTTTTTCACTCTTTAGAATTCTTTTTTTTTTAATTTTCTGAGCCGGGAGGACTGCTTTACGAGATTAACAGGCGTCTTTATGCCTGGCTTTCCTCGCAAACGGACAGAGATAATGTGTGCTTTGGCTCTAATAAAGGTGCGTATTTATTTAGGAACTTCACTCAAGATCATGTGATTTTCTCTTCCATTAGAAGTTTTTCTTCACTTTGTGTTGAACCACGCACAGGTTTCTGGTTTTGCTCTGGATGCACACCGTCGTCCTCTTTTACTTAACTTGGGATAGGACTTTTTCGGAAAATTACTTCAGCGTAGGGCAGATTTAGTCATGATTCAACCACTACCAGACGAGTTTGTAAGCACAGACTCCATATTCAGAACTAGATGCAGGCACGGGTAGGAGTAATTTGTGCTAAATGCCAGACCTTAATTTGAATATCATAGGATCAAATTCATTCCTTTAGATGCGGTTTTCAGGTTCTTGCATAAGTTTGTCAGACTTTCAATTTCACGTGAGTAGTGTGGCATTTCAGATACGCACACAAAAGTCAGCCAACCGTTAATAAAATAATCACTATAATCATTGCCAACCTGCCAGGATATGAAATTTCGTGATTATCCTGTGAAGCAGCCACTAAATAAATTTAATTTTGAATGTGCATCTAAAATTCAAAAATAAAATTTTCTTTCAAAGATGTTAACCCTGTGATATTAATAGTGTAGTGCTGGCGCATTGTCTGTGTAAGTTTTGTTGTTGAAGTAAATGTTATCTAGGAGCAGAAATCGTAGTCAAAAAAGAACATCAAGTCAATAGTGCAGCTAATAACATGGAGAAAGTGCGGAATAATTTTCAGATTGAAATGCCAGAGGTGGAATTACTTATACTGGCAGGACAGCCAAGTACTGTCAGTTTCGAAAATGGACCATGTGGTGGCGAAATGTTGACACCTGATAACGCTAATTTCTGCAGACAATTCCAGGTCGAAAAAAGCAATCCCGCTGAATGTAGAAGCAGTTGTAACTATTCAGAATTTTGAGATGAAACAAAAGCAAATCAGAAACAAATGTGAAAGCACTTTGATGAGCTGAATAAAAAATACAGTACAAAAATGAGACACAAATAGTAACAGTTCAGAGACTTAAACACTTCGTTGCCTTCTGTGAAACTGCTAGCAGATTACGTTCCGGCGATGGGAAGTTCAGTTAGTGAGTCACGGAAATGGCAATCGAATCACGAACAGCGTATAAAAGCCAATGAGGATAAAATTAATCAAGTTGAACAACACATCATGCTCAAACTTGGTGGGTCTACCGAATAGCTATCGAGAAACAACCAAAATATTTTAGAACAAGAAATTCATAAGATGCAGGGAGGATCAGATGTTACGAATCCAACCCATGCAGGTGAAACTGAAGGAATACAGAACCTGTTGGCTTTCAAAACGAGACACAAGGCTTACAGTAAGTGACAAGAAGAGTGCATGTAGAGCTTGGAAAAGTGTATTGGTAATTTGCTTGGTAAAACTACACAAACGAGAGTTATTGATGTTAGTGAATCATCAGAAAATAGTTACATACCCTTGCAAAGAACTGTTGCCAGAAAACCCACAGCTTGCGGATCAAATGCATAGACGTTTTTCGTCGCGGCGAGACCTTTTTACGAAATTTCAGTCACCAACTTTCTCTTCCGAATGCGAAAATATTTTGTTGAGCCCAACCTACATAGGTAGGAATGATCATCAAAATAAAATAAGAGAAATCAGAGCTCGAACAGAAAGGTTTAGGTGTTCGTTTTTCCCGCTCGCTGTTCGGGAGTGGAATAGTAGAGAGATAGTATGATTGTGGTTCGATGAACCCTCTGCCAAGCACTTAAATGTGAATTGCAGAGTAGTCATGTAGATGTAGAAATGCAAAAGCAATTTCCAAATCCGCAGCGCATGCTGACGTGATAATCAGAGTGGTGACACAGTAACACCAGAGGCTGAAGATTTCGATCGCAAACACCACATTTCAGTTCAAAATTTTCACTCGCACCGTGATAGCAAAAATTCTTTACATCTGAAGATTTGCCTGTCTCAGCTCGGAGTAATTTTGTCAACAAATTAGCTTCTGAGTTTAAATTATCCTTCGTTTGTGGGTACCTGGAAAGAAGTGTAAAAAAAAAAAATGCGTGACATTGCTGCCACATGCAAGTCGCCTGAGGAATTCAAAGAGGCCTTCTTAGATAGCTACTGGTCCAAGACTATGCAGGAAAGGATGAAGCAAGAAATTATGAAATGTAAAGATTTTGAATCAGCCGGTTACAAGAGCCCTGTTAAACATTCTGATGCGATGGTTAAGAAAAATCAGTTCCCGGATATATCTTGCAGCAATTTTGATACACGAAGCTACCGTTACGGTATCAGCAATCCCTACAAGAAAAGTAACAGCTCTAACTATTTCCAGGGCACAAGTATGGCAAGTGGAGAAATTAATCACGGACAATGGTCCGAAATTCCGCAATGATGGCTCACAACCCTGAAAAGGCATAGAATCAAACCTACTTCTATATCGTCCTTTTATCCCGCCGAACTGGCCATGGAAGATCTGGGGAAGCTTTGCAGAGTCTATTGGCTCAAACACCATACTGACTGGGATATCGTCCTCTCAGATTTCCAGGAAGTGCTAAACGAGTTACCACACGGCACCACCAAGCTTCCACCAACTGCTGTGTTGAGACACCATCAGCCAAATGAGAAGCTCAGGGAAATAATGGAGTTTCCACCCTGTTGTAGGACGCAGCATGAATCAACAGTTTATTTGTCCGTGAACAGCATTAAAGTGCCTGTCGAGTAGAGGAAATCTTGGGCACACTGGAAAACAAAACTGAGTCATTTCTAAGTACGCCAGAAAATTCTTGTGAAATCAACTCGTTTCTTGAACTAATAGAAGTCTCTCGGCCACAAAATCTCTTCCGTCTATAACGGGCCATTCAGGATTAGAAGACTGGACCACGCTAACGCTTTTGAACTCGAGACTCTGAAAAGAAGAAAATCAATTGGGGGCCGTCACATTACAACAAATTGATAAAAGGTGAATCACTAGTAACATAACAAAGAAGTATCGTTCTGGTGCATAATATGTAATATTTTTTAATCTTACGGTATGTTTATCCTTTTTGTGTGTTTCTATGTACATTATTTTGGGTCTATGGTAATAAGAGGAGATAGAACAGCATCTAATCCTACACTGTTGTATTGATTATCTATGGTAATAAGAGGAGATAGAACAGCATCTAATCCTACACTGTTGTATTGATTAACATGTAATTTTTGCATTAAAAAAATGGTTCAAATGACTCTGAGCACTATGGGACTTAACATCTATGGTCATCAGTCCCCTAGAACTTAGAACTACTTAAACCTAACTAACCTAAGGACATCACACAACACCCAGCCATCATGAGGCAAAGAAAATCCCTGACCCCGCCGGGAATAGAACCCGGGAACCCATGCGTGGGAAGCGAGAACGCTACCGCACGACCACGAGATGCGGGCAATTTTTGCATCCAAGTGTATGATAATGTAGAAATTATGTTAGGTGATGAGATGAGTGAAGATGTACGAAGCAAAAACATCCTGCCAGAAAATTCACGTGAAAAATAGATTTGGGCGGCAGTTAAATTTTTGGGGTGAGAAACCATAGTGACGAGTGGAGTATGCGTGTCTTATGAGTGCAAGCAGACATACGCTTGTGGATGTATTTTGTATTTGGGATCGCATACTAGTGGGTTCTCACCGTGTGCCCTGCATTTCGTATGAGGATTTGTATTCTTTTATCGCTGACAGTGCAGTGGTGATGTGAGGATATTGCGGTTTTTGGTCGCCGACAGTGCCATGTATAGGTGGTTATGGAGGAGTTTTGAAGATGGAAGGTTGTACGAGGCGTGAAAGAAGGATATTTGGTATATAGGAGCAGAGTTATGTGTGGGTAGACGTGGAATGCCGGGGAATCACTCGAAATAAAGGGAACCATACGCCGTATCACGTTAGGACGACCGTCAGTCAATAATGCGACGATCTTTCAGGGAAGGTATTAGGCAGAGTAACTAGGAGAGTGATAACATCTATTTTTCTGTGAACTGCTACAGAAGTGCAAGGGTATCCTTGTACACGAAGGAAACATTTTTATTATTATTATTATTATTTTTGGTTGAGAGAGAGAGACAGCCAATAATACAGGGTACCATAGACAAAGAAACCATTACCAGAGGAAGGCATAAAGGAAAGGGCACAAAATCATGTGCAACAAAAAGGAAAATGAAGCTTAGCTTACCATTTTGTATGTATCTCCAGCCTTTCAGTATGTCACAACAAACTACTGCTTGAATTTTAGATTCGCACGGTCATTTGGATTATTATTTTAATCTCGAGAAAGATATGTGTTTTGTACATTCAGCAATGTATTTGTAACACTCTGTATGTGCCACAAGATGATTGTGGAAAAGAAGTATTTCAGCCAAGGTACGTAATAGAGGAGGTGATGAAACTGAACGAATGATACAGAAAATGTATATCTGAGAGAAAAGAAGAGGACAGGGCGAGTATCAGGTGGTTCAAATGGCTCTGAGCACTGTGGGACTTAACATCTGAGGTCATCAGTCCCTTGAACTTAGAACTACTTAAACCTAACTAACCTAAGGACATCACACACATCCATGCTCGAGGCAGGATTCGAACCCGCGACCGTAGCGGTCGCGCGGTTCCAGACTGAAGCGCCTAGAACCTCTCGGTCACTAACATGTGGTATCTGCGTCAGTATGAACCAATACAGGTGGTAACAATTTCAAATATCTATCGTAAAACTGGTGGCGGAAGTAGATACACTCCTGGAAATTGAAATAAGAACACCGTGAATTCATTGTCCCAGGAAGGGGAAACTTTATTGACACATTCCTGGGGTCAGATACATCACATGATCACACTGACAGAACCACAGGCACATAGACACAGGCAACAGAGCATGCACAATGTCGGCACTAGTACAGTGTATATCCACCTTTCGCAGCAATGCAGGCTGCTATTCTCCCATGGAGACGATCGTAGAGATGCTGGATGTAGTCCTGTGGAACGGCTTGCCATGCCATTTCCACCTGGCGCCTCAGTTGGACCAGCGTTCGTGCTGGACGTGCAGACCGCGTGAGACGACGATTCATCCAGTCCCAAACATGCTCGATGGGGGACAGATCCGGAGATCTTGCTGGCCAGGGTAGTTGACTTACACCTTCTAGAGCACGTTGGGTGGCACGGGATACATGCGGACGTGCATTGTCCTGTTGGAACAGCAAGTTCCCTTGCCGGTCTAGGAATGGTAGAACGATGGGTTCGATGACGGTTTGGATGTACCATGCACTATTCAGTGTCCCCTCGACGAACACCAGAGGTGTACGGCCAGTGTAGGAGATCGCTCCCCACACCATGATGCCGGGTGTTGGCCCTGTGTGCCTCGGTCGTATGCAGTCCTGATTGTGGCGCTCACCTGCACGGCGCCAAACACGCATACGACCATCATTTTCACCAAGGCAGAAGCTGCTCTCATCGCTGAAGACGACACGTCTCCATTCGTCCCTCCATTCACGCCTGTAGCGACACTACTGGAGGCGGGCTGCACGATGTTGGGGCGTGAGCGGAAGACGGCCTAACGGTGTGCGGGACCGTAGCCCAGCTTCATGGAGACGTTTGCGAATGGTCCTCGCCGATACCCCAGGAGCAACAGTGTCCCTAATTTGCTGGGAAGTGACGGTGCGGTCCCCTGCGGTACTGCGTAGCATCCTACGGTCTTGGCGTGCATCCGTGCGTCGCTGCGGTCCGGTCCCAGGTCGACGGGCACGTGCACCTTCCGCCGACCACTGGCGACAACATTGATGTACTGTGGAGACCTCACGCCCCACGTGTTGAGCAATTCGGCGGTACGTCCACCCGGCCTCCCGTATGCCCACTATACGCCCTCGCTCAAAGCCCGTCAACTGCACATACGGTTCACGTCCACGCTGTCGCGGCATGGTACCAGTGTTAAAGACTGCGATGGAGCTCCGTATGCCACGGCAAGCTGGCTGACACTGACGGCGGCGGTGCACAAATGCTGCGCAGGTAGCGCCATGCGACGGCCAACATCGCGGTTCCTGGTGTGTCCGCTGGGCCGTGCGTGTGATCATTGCTTGTACAGCCCTCTCGCAGTGTCCGGAGCAAGTATGGTGGGTCTGACACACCGGTGTCAATGTGTTCTTTTTCCCATTTCCAGTAGTGTAGTTGCATGGATTAGTACCGTGGGTTGTAGATAATAGTACAATTTACCTATACACCCATCCTGCCTACCCAACAAGTAAAAAACCTAACAAACATAAAATTTGTGCTCACGATAAATGTGGCGGAAATTTTGTACATATCATAAAATGAAATTGACTATGATACTACAAGCACAGGATGTGGCCTATAAATAAAGTAATAAACCCTTCACCTTTTTATTACTTAATACGATTTTGTTTATTGTTCTTTGAGTCATAATGATAAAACCTGGGCCAAGTGGTCTCAGACGTTTAAAAAAATAAGTTAGTATATTAGAAGGTTTTTCTTTTCATATTTCTCTGTTCATGAAAAACCTGCACTAAGTAGTCCCAAATTTGTAAAACTAGGCTATTTCAAAGTTATATTAGAACAAAAAAGCCCTCGGTCAAAAATATTAAGTCAAAATTGACCAGGTTTCGACGCTACTATGAGCGTCGTCTTCAGAATTAAACTAACTGTTCTAAAACATAATAGGTATATAAAACATTAACAAAATGAAGTATGTACTGACTGGAGAGAGATGCAATACTTACAAGTCATATGCTAAAAAAACCTAAGCCATAAAGGCGACGTCATGAAAAGTTGTAAATAAAAGAAGGTGGCGAGCCGCTAAGGGCTGCTCGTACCTGAGTGAACACGGACCGATCGAGGTGGCGCAGTGGTTAGCACACTGGATTCGCATTCCAGAGGACGGCGGTTCAATCCCGTCTCCGGCCATCCTGATTTAGGTTTTCCGTGATTTCCCTAAATCGTTTCAGGCAAATGCCGGTATGGTTCCTTTGAAAGGGCACGGCCGATTTTCTTCCACTTCCTTCCCTTACCCGAGCTTGCGCTCCGTCTCTAATGACCTCGTCGTCGACGGGACGTTAAACACTAATCTCCTCTTCCTCCTACTCCTCCTGAGTGAACACGGGTTACAACAAAACTGAGGTGCCCACGTTAGAAAGTGTGGGCAAGTAAACATGGAGTTGCTACGAGAGCCTTCTAGTAGCGGCAGAAACAGCTAGGCTAGTGTACATTCAAAATTAGACACATGAAATTGTAATGAAGCTGATTCAGGCATAACGTGAGCACTAATAATAATAAGATGAAGTTACATATTTATATCCTTGCGGAAACGCGAAGAAGAAGTCCATAAAACAAAGGTGAACTCGTCCTGTACTCTTGCGCCAGAAGTTAGCTTAACAATGAAACGTCCCCTTAAAAAAAATTAATGAATTACTGTGCTGGTAAACCCCTTACGTTATTTGATTTTCAAACAGCCGAGCAAAACTGAACGTACTCAGACATTTCTCTCTTTACTTATTCTGATCATCACTAAACCGACACACAATATTTTTAGCGCAACGCAATCTGACTTTCAATAATCCCTACAAAAGAATGGCCCTGACTAACAATAACCTATACCTTTCATGAATCAAATGTTCAAATGTGAGTGAAATCTTATGGGACTTAACTGCTAAGGTCATCAGTCCCTAAGCTTACACACTACTTAACCAAAATTAACCTAAGAACAAACACACACATTCCCGAGGGAGGACTCGAACCTCCGCCAGGATCAGCCGCACAGTCCATGACTGCAGCGCAATAGACCGCTCGGCTAATCCCGCGCGGCTTCATGAATCACGTACCTCACAAAAATCTTCGTTACTCGAACTACTGCAATACAGTGAGCGCCAATACTGCCAGCTAAATAAAAGATTCCAACTACTGAAGGCACTAACTACTGATAGGCATAGTTAGCAAGTGAAAGATTTTGATAGAGAACAGACAATGTATTTCCCTTAATAGTGTTCAAAAGTCATAATATATATATCAGTTAATGACATCCAGTCTTATAAATTTACTCTCTGATGGACACACGTCCAGACCATCCGCTCTCAAAACTCCGCCATCTCACTCCCCACATCCACCACTACTGGCGGCTTACCTTCAAGTGCGCAACGTTACGCGCTGTTCACATCCAACTGCCCAACACAACAATAGCGAATATTCCAACAATGCCAACCAGCCACAGACTGCACACAGCACAGCCAGTGATTTTCATATAGAGCGCTACGTGGCGTTACCAACATAAAAACCTACTTACAGCATGAGTGATTATATTAAGAGGAACTCTGTTTATTCTACTTGCCATGGTACAATGTTATTATGCTCAGTGGCAATGAATACATGTCTTTGGCGCACTCACCTATAAGAAACTAAATCTGACCTTGTATATGAAGAGGCCGATCTGTCAACTTACTTCATCCTTAAGCAACCGACGCCATTTTTCGGTGGCCAAGCCTACGAGAACTTCGACTGAGTAGCACGCCTGTGAAGGAGGGAAATAACGAGGCTGCACCTTGTAAGTATTTATTGCTACCTTCAACCAACTTTCATCAGTATAAATTCTTTTCCTTCACCGAAACAGTAGTGTGCCAGTGACTAAAGTCCCAGTGTGTGTCTGTGCTTCGTAAATATAACTAGTGCTCAGTGCTAAAACGTAAACTCGTGTGCAGATAATAAGAAACCAACTGAGTAGGATTTATCCTCGTGTTTTTCTTATTTTCAGTGGACAAAAAATGGACGTCCACAGTAACATCATTTTTTATTTTTATCATTCATTTAATTTCAAAACTAACGTGTGTAAAATGTATTTATATGAGTAAGATTTATCCTTGTGTTTTTCTTATTTTCAACGGACAGTAAATGGACGGCCATAGCGAGGTAATTGTAATCTGTGTTGTTCGTGTAGTTTCAGAACTAATGTCTCTACTACATGTCTATTTGTGTCTTCACATGTGATGAAAGAGAATGATGTTTAGATGTAACTGTCAAATGTTGCCATCCATCCTGTAGCGTTATTAAAAATATAGTAGGGCGCAATTATGTCAAATATTCGAAATTCGTTTTAGAGGACAATATATTGCTTTGTTACACTACGTGTCAAAGGATAGTAATATTTTTTCGTGAGTTCGATTCTAGACATATAACAATTAGTTACTCAAATCAAAAGTTCCCCTAACCATAGTTGTATGAATGGGTTGCAAGATACTACGTAAAGTTTCTTTGAGTGAATGTTGTACGGAAATCATCATTTAAATCAGGAGAGGGCCATCCTGACTTGTTTGCTCTTCTGTCTCGAGTTATCATTTTTGCATTAACGCAAAATAGGAGAGATATTGACAGATACGTGAATTGGAGTGGAAATAATAAAACAGGTATTTCTCGTTGCGCCGGGATCTCCTCATGAAATTTCAATCAGCCATTTGCCCGTTACCGGCAACTGGCATAGGCAGACTGAAACTGTGTACTGGACTGCGAATCGAACCCGGGACCTTGCCTTCCGCAAGAAGTACTCTTACCGACTGAGCTATCCAGCACAAACAAAAAGCTGCCCTCACAGCTTAACTTCCGTCACACTTCTTTCCTATTTCCTAATTTCATAGACGTTCTCCTGCCTACCTTGCGTGACTAGCACGATAAGTTTGGGAAGAAGGAGAGATCTTCTGATAGAAGTTAAGCTGTGAGGGCAGGTCATGGGTCGTGCCTGGGTCGTTCGATTAGAGAATTGCTTGTAAAAGGCAAATTCCGCTTCCGAGTCTCAATCTGGGAGACGTGTGAAATCTGCCAAAATGCTTCGAAGCATTTCGAAGAATAATCATACAGCTTTTGAATGTAGACTTCCGCGATGTACATCTCTAATGAAAAGCTCTCGGGTTTACATCCGTGTGACCCCGTTAAGATACCGCAACGTTTCGACAAGTATCATACGCATCATCGTCGCCGAAAGACGGTGAGGCCGACACTCGCCAAAATGGTGCGACGTTTTAACGCTGTCGCGTGGCTGGAAAGTCAAGAACTTTTCATCAGTCATGTATAGGCTTCCTGAAGTTAACTGTAATGAGAACATTAGAGCATATTTCGTGAAGATGATGACGAAAAGATAACAGAAAAAGAGTAGGCACAAGACAGTTGGCTTGTAACTGTATTCAAAAAATATTTAATGAGAAAAATCGTTGAATGAAGAAATATAATATTTAATGGAATTAATGAAACTTGAAAGCAGTATGTTTAATTTCCTTTCATTATGTGCAGGACTCTGATACATTTCCCTTGATCCTCTACGCATATATTTTAATGAAGCTGTTCTCTCTCTCTGTCTTTGAGTTACATTGGAATGACTCTGTATCGATTGTGGTCGAGCAGATCTATGACAGCTGGAATTCACATTTTAGCAAAGCAATCTTTGGGCCGGTTTCCCATGTGTACAGTACGAGCGCAACAGACAGTTATTCATTCTAGTGTCTTTTCTGGATCTGTGTGTCTTACGGTGACCGAATCGCTGACCTGTCCTAAGTTGGACAGTGTCTTGACTTGTATTAATGCAGCATGTTCTGTTACTGATCCTTGACGCTCCCAAATTTATTCACTCGACCGTCAGAGTTTTTAAGTCAGTAAGCTGGTGATAATCTGTTCTTTTGGGAATAAGAGCGGGCGGTTTTTTCGGGGGGTGTCTTGGTGCTCGGTTCCTATTTGAGCTAGGAACATAGGGTACAAAGTTTTTTAGTTTAGTCCAGAGCAACGGCCATTTGTACAGCTATTCGAACATCTGTCTTACTGTAGCTATGTTACAGTATATTAAACAAGGTTTGAACGACGAATCAGAGATGGCGTCCAGGCAGATTGTGCGAATCGATTAATTCCTTTTGCAAAATAGTTTAACTGGGCCCAAATTAATGCTCAGATAATCGTTCCATTTGTTTGTGCACCGTTCAGATATTACTTGGAAAAAGTCACCCTTAAATAACTTCGGATTGGAGCGAGACTAATGGTTGGAATTTGGTTCACCGATGTATCGGAACTTTTTCTAAGATAAGATTTAATCATTTGAAGAATTTCTTCCTTCGTTTGGATTTTACACGCAAAAAATAATTTTTCTGGATGTTTCTGAAGCGCACCACGTTTTAACATTAAATTTGTACAAATCGGTTCAAACTTCGCACGAAGGTAAATAAAGGAATAAAGTCAAAACTAGATTTTTTCCCCAATGTCCGTGATATACGATGAATTAAAGTCGAGCTACATGTAGCACGTAAAATCCGTCCTTATTTGAACTGAATGAGCGGAAACGGATTAAAGTGAATCAAATAAGCAAAAAAATGCATTCTTACGATGAAATTGAAAACCGGCTTTCAAAAACCTATCTTAAATGGATTTTACGTGCAAAAACACGTTTTTTGTGAGTTTTTAAAATGCGTGCCACTTCTGTGTTTCAGACTTGTGCGAATCGGCTCAGTTTTTTTAGGAAGGTAGAAATATACGCGGTATTAATGGTCATCCTGTAATTTTTCGAAAACATTATCCGTTGGCACGATATAAGCAAAACAGTTCGAAAGGTAATAAAAAAAACCTATACCGGATCAGTCGTTGCTCGGGTCAATAAATATCTACATCGGTTGCAAGTTACGGTAGTCTAATGTCAAAATTATGGTGGACGAAACGTTGAGAACCAGCATAAAAAATGCTCCTAACGTAGCACAAGAAAGGCGAATATGTCCTGGGCAGAGTTTGGAATGTAAAAGAAGGACACTAGGTTTTTGACTTACCTGGCAGCTTCGAAGACATTTAAATCGAACCATTTTGACATACTGGCGCTTTTTTACAAGTTAACCATACATCCTCTGCGCTCTTAGACCCATCCTGTGTCAGATGTAAGAACAAACAGACATAAATTTACGTGATTCTAGAGAGTGGGATGCATCTACAATAAGAAGTATCCGTGAGGGGTGGATGCATTTATAATAGGTTGTATCCAGGAGCGGGGATGTACACGTGGTGTCATATTGCACGATATGATAAATACCATATTGGATGACTATCATCACAGCATTTATCACGTTATACGGCAAGACCACATTATCATGTTACTATACTTGACGCGATACATTGTATGACATGACATGGGTACAAATAGTAAGAGGAAAATTACGTCAAGATGTTTTGATTTGAACGTCTTTGAAGCTGCCAGATAAATCGAAAAGCCACTTCCCTTCTTTCACATAGCTAACGTCGCCCAGGATATACTGGCTTTTTTGTGCTACGTTAGGAGCATTTTTCATTCTGGTAGCACTTGTTATAGCATGGGGTTACACGCACTTGCGTAGAGCTAGTGTTGTATGTCGCTTATCTTTAGTTCTGTTTTGCGGTCTTCAGGCCGAGGACTTGTTTGATGGGGACCGATAGCCTTTGTAGTCAGGTCCATTCAAACCCACAAACCAACCAACCAACTTGTTTGATGTAGCTTTCTGCGCTAGTCTATCATGAGTAAACCGCCTCACCTCTTTATACACATATCAAAAAAAGGTTTGCATCATCTCGGTTCCGAGAGTTCCGGAACCTTTACTGAAAATTGGAATGGACATCAAAGTAATCATCATTTCCGCCCTTTTTATTGCTCATGAAAACCACACATTGCATGTTGTACCGCCATACAGCGAGACCTTCAGATGTGGCGATCCAGATTGCTGTACATACTGATACCTTCAACACCTAGTAGCACATCCTCTTGCATTGATACATGCCTGTACTCGTCGTGGCATACTGTCCACAAGTTCGTCAAGGCACTGTTGGTCCAAATTGTCCTAATCCTCAACGGCGATTCGTCGTAGACCCCTCAGAGTGGTTGGTGGTCATGTCGTCCATAAACAGCCCTTTTCAATCTATCCCAGGCATGTTCGATATCGTTCATGTCTGGATAACATGCTGGCCACTCTAGTTGAGCGATGTCGTTATCCTGAAGGAAGACATTCACAATATGTGCACGATTGGGGCGCGAATTGTCGTCCATGAAGACGAATGACGCGCCAATATGCTGCCGATATGGCTGCACTATCGGTCGGAGGATGGCATTCACGTATCGTACAGTCGTTACGGCGCCTTCCATGACCACCAGCGGCGTACGTCGGCCCCACATAATGAAATCCCAAAACAGCAGGGAACTTCACCCTTCTGGCACTCCCTGGACGTGCGTCTCAGGCGTTGCCTCCAAACACGTCTCCAACGACTGTCTGGTTGAAGGCATATGCGACACTCATAGGTGAAGAGAACGTGATGCAAATCCTGAACGGTCCATTCGCCATGTTGTTGGGCCCATCTGTACTGTGCTGCATGGTGTCGTGGTTGCAAAGATGGACCTCGCTATGGACGTTGCGCATCATGCAGCCCGTTGCGTGCGGTTGGTGTCGTGACACAGCGTCCTATGGCTGCAAGAAAAGCATTATTCAACACGGTGGTGTTGCTGTCAGGGTTCCTCCGAGCCATAATCCGTAGGGAGCGGTCATCCACTGCAGTAGTAGCTCTTGGGCGGCCTGAGCGATGCATGTCATCGACAGTTCCTGTCTCTCTGTATCTCCTCCATGTCCGAACAACGTTTTGGTTCACTCCGAGACGCCTAGACACTTCCCTTGTTGAGAACCCTTCCTGGCACAAAGGAACAATTCGGACGCCATCGAAGCGCGGTATTGACTGAACAGTCTAAGGGACTGTGTCTGTGATATAATAGCCACAGTCGACGTCTATCTTGAGAAGTTCTGGGAACCGGGGTGATGGAATACTTTTCATAGTGTGTGTAGCTACTGTACTGTAGCCCACCTACGTTTGAACTTGCTTGTTGTGCCTTAGTTTCCTCTATAATTTTTATTCGTCCCCTCCTCTCCCCCCACCCCCCCTCACTCCACCCACCCACACAAACCTCCATTTATTGGCAAATTGGCTGTTCTTGGATGATTGAGAATGTCTCATTTTAACTGCTCCAGTCTTTTAATGAAGTTGTGCCATAAATTTCTTCTCTCCCCAATTCGATTAAGAACTTCCTCATTGGTTACACGATCTATCAATTCTTCTGTAGCACCATATTTCAAAAGCTTCTTTTCATTTCTTTTCTGAACTATTAATCGTCCTATCTTATATTTCAATAAATATGCTCGTGATGCCGAGGTTATATTTTTTATCGCCATCGTTTTATTTTCGGAATAGAGCTTTGCGCTGATGGACTCTTCACCTGGTACGTAGTTTTCATTCCACGATCGTCCTATAAACCCTCCTCAAGCAATATTTATCGACTACATGTTGTATCTGATAAAGGCGAGATAAGCATTGGATTAATTCAATTCCTGTTTTGTATAATTCATTTCAGTGAATTACACACATCAGCCGTGTACGGGTCATTGATAGAAATCAAGGGGGAGGGTTGAAAATGTGTGTCCGACTGGGATTCGAACCCGGAGCCTCTTGCTTACGAGGCAGGTGCTCTAAGCTCTCCCCCCCCCCCCTCCTTTTTTTTAAAAAAAAATTGTTCGTTGTTCGTCGTATTTGGTCGTAGCGGATTTCACATGGTACCCGTCGAAGGTCTTTGTTCATTCCATCCCTCAGTTTTTATTACAGATGCCAGCCAGCTCTGACCGAACACGCTGAGCTACCGTGCCGTCATCCCTAAGCCACCGAGGACACAGGATTTAGCGCGGCTGCGCGGCTTATCCAAAGCACGTCCCCTAGAAGACCCACATTCTCAGCTTACTCCACACACTACGAAAGCAGCGCCCTGTGTCCATTAATCTCAATGCCCGCGGCAAAGGCCTATTCCCACATGAGTTCGAGCATATGTGTGCATCCGCACATAAATGGTCCTTGGCTTATCATCGCCGTAATTATATGTGTATGGTGTCTGTTCTTTCGGACATGCCAGAAAGAAAAAACGCCAGATACATATTTTGTATAATTATTGTAATGATTTCCGTTAGTCTTTCTGTGTGTATTTCCTTCTTTTTGATACTGAGATTCACATAACTGCTTAAACTTTCCCGAACCTGCGGACACGTGTTTCCATAATGTGTATGCAAAAAGAGTCTCAAATGTATAATAAATCTGTATTATGGTTTTAACAGTATGTTCTCCACTGTTTAACATGATCCCAGTGCCTCCTTCTGTGGGTGAAAGTAGCCTTAATTTTCATTCCGTTCAAATTCAGAAGATATTCATCTTTCATCAAAATAGTTCAAATGGCTCTGAGCACTATGGGAGTCAACATCTGAGGTCGTCAGTCCCCTAGAACATAGAACTACTTAAATCTAGCTAACCTAAGGACATCACTCACATCCATGCCCGAGGCAGGATTCGAACCTGCGACCGCAGCGGTCGCGCGGTTCCAGACTAAAGCGCCTAGAACCGCTCGGCCACACCGGCCGGCCTATCTTTCATCCAGTAAATAAATAGCCAGATAAGCAAAAACAATCATTTAAAATTCCTTTTCGCAGGAACGGAGAGTTTTCATCCAAATTCTCTATAAATTAATTATTGAGATTTAAATGGGAGAGAGAGAGAGAGAGAGAGAGAGAGAGAATCAATAAGTTAGAAATTTGAATCGGTCAGAGACCGTGACCGCACTTAGGAAGGGATAAAACTGCGTTCGAGTCCTCGCCTGGCAAAAGTTTCCAACTTTCCGCCATTGCATTACCACAGTGCCCTGTGCGGATGGAAGTCACGAATTCCCACCCATCACTTCCCTTTCTTTCCCCATTCTCTATTTCACATAAATGTATGCACCAGCAAGTCATCACGAGTGGTTTCTGTACTGTCGGACATGTTCGACAGAACAAACACTACTCAAATATACACAAAAATTTTCTCTAAGAAACGGCTTCCTGAGGAAGTGTGTATGTGCTAAAATCTGCATTAGTGGCAGCTGCCACTTTCAGGAAACAGATTAACATCATACAACTGTGCAACTGTTACATGTTCTCAGTTCTGGCAAGGTGGACTCTGGGAAAGCTTCCAAACAGTACACGAGTCTCAATGATCCCCGCAGCCAGCGTTTTCCTTGACTCATCTTGTCATCTTTTGCCCATCCACAACGCAATCGTCAATGGATCCTTATTAGAAATCTTAAGACGCATAGGCATACAGTAAAGACAAGGCTAACTAAACTACGATGTCTACAAATATCATGCATAAGTAATCAAAGTGGAAGATCGAGAAAAAGAGATATCATAATGTTTAAGTTGCACATCATTGCATTGCAGTACTGTAGTAAAATGAAAAGAAAATTTTACAAGGGGAATAAATACCAAGACGAACAGGCACCAGTAATAATAATGGCTCACCTACTTACAGTTTTGCCGGCCGAAGTGGCCGAGCTGTTCTAGGCGCTACAGTCTGGAACCGCCCGACCGCTACGGTCGCAGGTTCGAATCCTGCCTCGGGCATGGATGTGTGTGATGTCCTTAGGTTAGTTCGGTTTAAGTAGTTCTATGTTCTAGGGGACTTATGACCTTAGCAGTTGAGTCCCATAGTGCTCAGAGCCATTTGAACTTAGTTTTCTTCATAAGTTTACAGGACAGACAACGCTTAAGCTCCCTCTGCACTGCTGATGATTTTTGTTCAAGTTTAAGCAGCGGTTGCGTTCTAATCCGTGCGCCAGAAGATCTTCATTACCAATCAAAGACGGTATTCCTAGATCAGAGTATTGTACGGAAGCAAAACATTGCCCATAAGAAAACTGTAGAAGAAGAAAAAATGGATGATTTGGTAGATTTCATCCATCCTAGAGAAGGCAAGAATCAGACTGGTCATGTATGACTTCCTGATGGATTAATGATACTGGCCCACGGCACTGACCCTCCATTTTATTTTCTTCGAGGAATTGTTACAGTGTTTGTTCAGCAATATTTCCCAGTGCATACCAGTATTTGTTTATCCTATGTAGCAGAAATTGTAATTAATTGGAGAAAACAGCCCATCATCAATAAACAGGATTTCAGCTAAGAAGCAAGAACAAAGGCAACAAATTTCCGACTTTGCAGCCCCAGTGGCATAAGAACAGACACCATCAGTCTCTTTCCGGGTCGAACTGTTGATGCGAATACGATGGTGGCTGTTTCCTGGTGTATTTGAACGTGGTACCGTGCTGATAGTCTTCTTAAATGGTTATCATCGAGGTTCACCTCGGAACGAGAGCGGAGTATGAAGCTCTGCAATGTTCACGATAGACATGCAGGCTATCCCACGCTCTTCGGGCCAAAATTATAAAGGGTGATATTTTAATGAGTAAGGAAAATCAAACAACAAATAGGAAGTGCTGAATGCATAGAAAAGTTAGGTCCTACGTACCGGTTTTCCACGCAAACCAATATGTGTGGAGCTATTGCTACTTTCCTGTAGCTCAGAAATGACAGGCCGTACAGAGATAAAGGAGATAAAGCCAGTTCATAAGCGAAATGATCACGCTATAAAAAAGTACATTGGCAGCAAAAAATAAGAAAAGTTGCAGTCGTGAACGAAGCGAAAAGGGCAGAAGCGTCGAAAGAAGCGTACTTGTTTCGAACCTGGCCGGCGGCGCAGTACTTTTACTTGTAGCCTCGTATGCACTTCGCAAATGCCTCCTCCAACTTCCTCGTGCGGCTAGCTGTTTAATCAAAGGCGATTTCAATAGCTCATTTATACGAACAAAAACTTTTGACGTTGATCAGTGTTAAAATTATTGGCCAAATAAAAAAATTAAAAAGGAATTATGCTCTGCATGTTGTTTGCATTTTTTAACTGTTGACATTTCCACCCATCTCATAACGTCATCCTGCATAAAAGGTTGAGGATCCTGAACTGAGGTTGTTAGTGCAAGGAAATGCTGATTGTAAATGAATATTTCGTCGTTTACTGATAACAGTAACCTTATTGTAAGAAGCTCACAGCAATTAATGGACAATTCTTCTGAACTGTTAGGCTGCATCATATCCCTTTTCAAATTTCTTCACTGCTCGACATCTCGATATCTCTGTTCAGGGTTCTAATAGTGTCCCTGGAGCGCTGGACACTGCCGAAGGATAGCGTCACATTCAGTTATAAAAGTCTGTTTTCCAGCGATTTTTCGGGGAAGAGAAGCTACTGGGAAAAATCTTCAGGTTACTGTTAGTGGGCCGTCGTCATTGAGTAAATAGTGGACGCAGACACTGAAGACGGGGCCGACGGGGAGGGAGAGAGGGAAACCAAAATGTTATTGTTATTGTGCCCACTCGGATGTTTCCTTGCGGTTGTTTATGTTCCTCGCTGGCCGTGACTTGGTGTTTACTTTCGTGATAACGGATAGCCACGAAGGCGGCGTCCGGTAGCCGTAATTGATTTCCCCCTCCCGGAATCTGGGGTAGACTTCTTATTCATTAAGGGATTCTCGTGAATTTCTAGAACCGAATGCCTGCGATTCTACTAAATCGAAAATTAGCGTTACCGAACACAAGAGAAAACAGTGGATTAGTAAACAATGTAATTTTTTGGTTATCGGGCTGTTCACGGGAATAATACCGCTTTCTTGTCGTGGTGGCGATCTGAACGTAGTTTTGTAATATCGGAGGATATGAACCTTTTCAGGACATTGCCGAATTTTTCTCTGTCGCTTCCTTGTAGAGCCCTTAAATGAACTACAGAAAGGGACAGATCCAACGACCTATACGCTATGTGCATGGCTGGAGTTTACCCTCCCGGCACTTCGCCCCATCTCCCAGAAGACAACCTTTCAACATCTTTGCCTCCTGCTAAACTTAATTTCAACGTAACTTAGAATTTGTCTTGGACAAAGTGGCTACATTCAGTTTTATATAGCAGAGCAATTGTAGTAGAGTGCGGAGAAGATGGCCATGGAAAACTGCAGCTGTATTCGCTTGTACTTCGTCTATGGTCTCCGGTGCAGAATAATTACTTTTTATCGCTAAAAAAGAGGAAAAAAATAGTGAAATATCAAACTGGAGAAGGTATTGGGACCTTCTTAAACTAGATGGATCGCAATCCATCGCGACATGTGCTGCAGAGGTTGTGTTACGCACTACAGTTGCCGCTACAGGCACAATAACGTGTCAAACCAGTTTCGTACAGCCTTAGGCTGTCAAGAGTTAGTTCTACCAACCAGTTTGATGGTTGTCTTGAAAGCTCTCCTCTATCCACGTTCATTCTAACAACATAAAAAGTACTTTTGATATACTAAAGAAATAGCCTTTCCTCTAAGGCATAACCGTAACCCACGTTCAAAAAAATTATTGACTAGACTTATTTGTTTCTCTTGTCAGTAGCATTCATACGTCTAAGAGTTGTGCGGTAATAATTGAAACAGAAACATAAAACCAAAATATTTAATAAGTTATGCATACGTACACTGAGGTGAGAAAAGTCATGGCATAGCGATATGTACATATATAGATGGCGGTATTATCGCGTACACAAGGTGTAAGGCGGAGTTCATTGGCGGAGCTGTCATTTGTACTCGGGTGACTCATGTGAAAAGGTTTCCGATGTGAGGTTATGTCCGCACAACGGAATTTAAGTTTGAACGCAAAATGGTAGTTGGAGATAGACGCATGGGACATTCCATTTCAGAAATCGTTAGGGAATTCAGTATTCCTAGACCCACAGTGACAAAAGTGTTCCGAGAATACCAAATTTCAGGCGTTACCTCTCACCACGGACAACGCAGACGCCGACGGCCTTCGCTTATTCGACCAAGAGATTGCTTGGTTGATTTGGGTGAGGGGACCAAACAGTGAAATCATCGGTCCTATCGGATTGGGAAAGGATGGGGAAGGAAGTCGACCGTGCCCTTTCAAAGGAATCATCCAGGCATTTTCCTGTAGCGATTTAGGAAAATCATGGAAAACCTAAATCGGGATGGTTGGACGCGGGTTTGAACCGTCGAACGATCAAGAGCGGCGGCGTTCGTGTAGAGTTGAAAGTGGTAACAGACAAACAACACTGCGTAAAATAACCGCAGAAATCAATGGGGGACGTACGACGAACGTATCCATTAGGGCAGTGCGGCGAAATATAGCGTTAATGGGCTATGGCAGCAGACGAACGACGCAAGTGCCTTTATTAACAGCGCGACAGCGCCTCTCCTCGGTTCAGTTCCGTATCGGTTGGATCATAGACGACTTGAAAACCGTGGACTGATCAGATGAGTCCCGATTTCAGTTAGTAAGAGTTTATGGTAGGGTCTGAGAGTGGCACAGACCTGACGAAGCCATGGACCCAAGTCGTCACGAGGCAATGTTACCATGCTAGTGACGGTAGCATTTACATGTGTCTGGGTCCTTTGGTCCAACTGAACTGCTAATTGACTGGAAATGGTTATCTTCGGCTCCTTAGAAACCACTTGCTCCCAAACAATGTTGCAATTTTTATGGGCGACAATGCGCTATGTCACCAGGCCACAATTGTACGCGTTCGGTTTCAAGAACACTCTGGACAATTCGGGCGAATGATTTGGCAACCCAGATCTCACGACATGAATCCCAGCGAACGTTTATGGAACTTAATCGAGAGGCCACTTCGTGCACAAAATCCTTTACCTGTTACAGTTTGGGAATTATATACGGCTGTAGAGGCAGCACTGCTCAATGTTTTTGCAGGGGATATCTAACTACTCGTGAGTCCACCTCACACTGTTGCACTAGGACGTGAAAAAGGAGGTCCAACACGATGTTAGGAGGTATCCCATAACTTTTGTCACCTCAGTGTATAATGGTAATTAAAAAGACAGAAGTAGCTGTTACAAGTGTAATAAACGGATCAATGTTTGGCCGGAGACAATGCGTTGACTGAAGCTTTGGCCAGATCTTTGGCAGTGCATATAGCTTGGCGCAAAGTGCACTGCAACAGGTGGTCTACAGTTTGTCCAGCACTACACTCGCTCAGCGTTTACTCCACTGTGTAGCACTATGTGCATCAGTTGGATCTGTACCTTGTACTTTGTAGTCGGTTGAGTGTCTTTCAAGTGGCCCAGTCTTCTGCGTGGCAAGAAGCGTTCTCTCGTCTGGTACCATCCAGTCTTCGATGTGCTGACTCCTGGTGAGCCACTCATGACGTCTTGCTTGCTTAGGTAGCTCTGCAAGCACCTCGGTTGTTCCCAGGAAGTTCCTCCTTGACTTGAGTCTTGGTTGTGCTGGCTGATCTCCGAGCAGGGGGAGAGTCGCGCATGTTGCGGCTTTGATTCTTTCTTTCCTGATTGCCAAAGTCTGGGGATGCTGTTTTTCCAAGGCTGTACAGCTTTCCCAGAGGTGTAGGAGGAGACAGCTTGTGAGGATGTGGCATGTTTCATTAAATCTGCATCGACGGTTCTAGAACGGCAAGACCGGTACCACACTGGGCGGGAATATTCTGCTGGGGAATAGCACAAGGCTAACGCGGGTGTTTTTAATGTCTCTAGCTGCGTCTCCCGAATCGTTTCTGTGAATTTCCGTACCGCATTGTTTATTGCGACCGCTTTCTGCTTGGTGTTTATGGAATGTTTCTTGTAGGCTGGCCCAAAGAGCCCCTAGAAATTTAGGGGCTGTGCAGTGTTACGGCAGAGTTTCTTCTCAGTTAATCGGTGGGCTACCTTCGTCTTAGAGAGATTTGGCTGCAACTGATTCGTCTTGTAGTGGATGGATGCTAAGTGTAGGGCTGTTGACAGCTTTGGCTCAATGCTTTCAAAGTCTTTTCCTGAGCTGCGGTATCGTCATCTGCGTAAATGAAACTTTGTGTTTTTTTCCGTTAGGGACTGTTCATTTCTATAAATACTAGAGTTGGTGCCAGCACCCTTCGAGGGGCAGCCCATTTTGCTGTCTGCTCAAGCTACTCCTTTTTCCTTCGAACTCTACGAAGAAAGTGGCCGAGCGGTTCTAGGCGCTTTAGTCCGGAACCGCTCTGCTGCTACGGTCGCAGATTCAAATCCTGCCTCGGGCATGGATGTGTGCGACTTCCTTAGGTTAGTTAGGTTTAAGTAGTTCTAATTCTAGGGTACTGATGACCTCAGATGTTAAGTCCCGTAGTGCTTCGAGCCATATGATCCATTTTTTCTACAAAGAAACTTCGGTTCTGGAAGAGGTTGCTGATGGCCCGGATGATAAATGTAGTCTTCTGTAATGTGTAGGTCTTCCTTAGCAGAAGGCGATGGTTAATTATGTAGGCTGCTCCCAGGTCTGTAAACACTGCCCCTGTAGTCTTCTGCCTGTCATAGTCATCTTCTATGTGCTGAGTCAGCTTCAGTGTTTGGTAGGTGCATTTCCCTCCTCATCTAAACGCTGTTCGTTTTGGGAACTTCGAACATTTATGATACAATAACCTTATATACTTCCTGTCAAATTTATTTATTGAGGCCCTAAAAGTTACAAAAGTCAGCAAAGCTATATAGGTAAACGCACTTTTTGA
Organism: Schistocerca gregaria; assembly: GCF_023897955.1. NCBI lineage: Eukaryota > Metazoa > Arthropoda > Insecta > Orthoptera > Acrididae > Schistocerca > Schistocerca gregaria. Next base: position 505,381,356 of record NC_064923.1, read on the forward strand.
ATCTTGCTTTCTCTTGGATAGATTTCTTATGGTAGCCACCATCTCTATTGAAATGGTATTCATTTTTCGATATTTCAATTGCTTCACAGACTTTCCCACATCTACAGCTGCACAGAACTATATAATCCTCACGCCGTCATACGGCGCGTGGCAATGAGTATTTTGTAACACTACTAATCATATCCTTTCCTGTTCCACTTGCATAATAGAGCGAGGGAAAAACGGCTGTCTATGTCCTTCCGTACGTGCGCTAATTTGCTTTATCTTCGCGTCTCTCACGCGTAACGTACGTCGCCGACAGTAGGAGCTTCCCGCAGTCAGCTTCAAATGCCGGTTCTCTAAATTTTCTCAACTGTGTTCCTCGAAAAGAACGTCACCTTCCCTCCAGGGATTTCCATTTGAGTTCCCGAAACATTTCCGAAATACCTGCATGTTGTTAGAACCTGCCGGTAACGAATCTAGCAACCTGTCTGTGAAGTGCTTCGAAGTCTTTCTTTTATCCGACCTGATGAGGATTGCAAACACTCGGGCGGTACTCAAGAATGAGGCGCAGTAGTGTCTGAATGTGGTCTCTTTTTGAACCACACTTCCCTAAAATTCTTCCAATAGACCGAAGTCGGCAATTCGTCTTCCCTGCTACACTCCTTCCAAGCTCGTTTCATGTCTTATCGCTTTCCAGCGTTACGCCTGGATACTAAGAGACGTCACTATGTCAAACGGCACACAACTCATGCTGTATTCGAACATAATGGGTTTGTTTTTTTTACTCATCTACATAAATTGATATTTTTCTACATTTAAAACTAGTTGCAATTCATCGAATCAAGTTGAAATTTGTCTAAGAAGGAACCATTGCGTACGAAATCACAAGTTTAATCTCTAATAAGAGACGATTATCATAAGAAAATATTAGCTGTTAATTACTCACCATGTGCGCTAGGAGAGCGACAGGAAATGAGTGTCCGGGAGGTGCAGAGATCACTTCCATTGCTAGTATGTATTACACTTCACACAATGGGCAGCGTCGACATTCCAGAAATGTTCAAAACAAAGCATTAACTTGCACTATGAACACCGAATGATAATGGTGCGCCACAGTGATTACGAAGGTTCACACCGTCTAGATCCAAGGTGAACTCTTTGGGAATTACAAATCGTGCACGGCGTTCAACCCTTAAACAATGCTTATAGAATCATACTGGTGTACTGGATAATGAGAACTGATGGAATGTGATGACATGCAACCGAATGCGAAACAGTCTGTCGAGGAGCTTATCGTGGATTTGGCTATCCTTTAACGCGCACCTTCACATAGTGCGGTAATACGTTTTATAGGCACGGAAAAAACAGACATCCAGAGGCTGAATTTGTCCAAAGATTCCAAGTGGTATGAAACACGCCATACACTTTCAATGAGGGATGGGTTGCTCTAAAGGAGTATGATTTTTATACACAGACCAGGCCTCAAGCAGAATAAGGTTATTTTGACCAGCTATTGGACAAAAGCAGTGCTCATACCATAGCTGTAGTTCTCTTGCACCCATTTTCCCACTCTCGCTTGCTGAGACATAAATATCCCCTACTGTCCTTGTAAGATCACGCACATGAGAAAGAATCTGCACGGAACCACAAATCCCGTGTCCAGTATTAGAGGAAAATCGTCCAAGGAGCGAGTACTATACATAATTACGTACATGGAAGATCATCTGCAGGTTGGTAAAAATACAATTTTAAACATATTTCGAATAAGTCCGCAGAAATGTGAGCGTTTCGTGCATAACAAATATTACGGATGTTCAAAGGAGGACAAGGCACCCTTGTTACAAAAACTGGTGTTTGGTACTTCAAGGACGCTCAAAAAATTCACAAAATGTGCATGATAGCGACCTATTACGTCATGTACATCAAACTGCTTGCGACACAGATTATGTTGCTGTCAAGTGTAGTAGATAAAAGCATAACTTCAAACAGTGCTACAGAACTGCAACAATTAAAATGACGAAATTTCAAACGAAGCGTCTACTTGACGATCCACAGCAAATTGCAGAATCGCCACGAAAGTTGTGGATGAGGTAAACAAACTAACCTCATCGTTCAGCAAGGAAATTTTGGAAATTAGAGGTACCAAGACAGTTGTTCAAGATCAACTAACATCAGTGCCTTAACGCATCCGTATTCAGTTATGCCGACTGTTAATCTGGATGGTAAATTGGCCTAAAAGTTATTTATTGTGCTATTGTGCAGAGCAACTCCAACTTCTGGTAGCACAATAAATAACTTTCGTGGCGATTCTGCAATTTGCTGTGGATCGTCAAGTAGACGCTTCGTTTGAAATTTCGTCATTTTAATTGTTGCAGTTCTGTAGCACTGTTTGAAGTTATGCTTTTATCTACGACACTTGACAGCAACATAATCTGTGTCGCGAGCAGTTTGATGTACATGGCGTAATAGGTCGCTATCATGCACATTTTGTGAATTTTTTGAGCGTCCTTGAAGTACCAAACACCAGTTTTTGTAACAAGGGCGCCTTGTCCTCCTTTGAACATCTGTAATATTTGTTATGCACGGAACGCTCACATTTCTGCGGACTTATTCGAAATCTGTTTAAAATTGTATTTTTACCAACCTGCAGATGATCTTCCATGTACGTAATTATGTATAGTACTCGCTCCTTGGACGATTTTCCTCTAATACTGGACACGGGATTTGTGGCTCCGTGACCGACAAGGATGATGAACTACAAGGCTCGACACGTGTATCAATATCAGTTTCAAATGGTTCAAATGGCTCTGAGCACTATGGGACTTAACATCTCAGGTCATCAGTCCCCTAGAACTTAGAACTACTTAAACGTAACTAACCTAAGGAGATCACACACATCCAGGCCCGAGGCAGTATTCGAACCTGCGACCGTAGCAGTCACGCGGTTCCGTACTGAAGCGCCTAAAACCGCTCGGCCACCGCGGCCGGCGATATCAGTTTCACTTACTAAGCATGTATCATCAACATTGCACTCCTTATGTATTTTCCGCACAGTGGAGTGTATACGCCCCCGCACGCTGCACTGACTAATCTTCCAGAAACGATCATCTGGCACTTCTCTCTCATTCTGTGAAACTTCTCTTGTTCCTTTGTGACGAAATTTCAACTTCGGAAACGGTTGTTGTAGATATAATGCAGTGTTTGTTTTGTTTATTATTGCGGTCGCTCTGCTTTGTATCAAAACCACTGTAAGTAGGCTGTTTAGAACGCCACGTAACGCTCTGTATGAAAATCACCGACTGTGCCGTGTGCAGTCTGTCGCTGGTTGGCATTGTTGGAATATTCTCTATTGTAGTTTGGGCAGTTGGATGTGAACAGCGCGCAGCGTTGTGCAGTTGGAGGTGAGCCGCCAGCAGTGGTGTATGTGGAGAGAGAGAGAGAGAGAGAGAGAGAGAGAGAGAGAGAGAGAGAGATGCCAGAGTTTTGAGAGATCCGGACGTGTGTCCGCCAGAAAAAGGAAATTTGTAAAGATGGAGGTCATATATCAACAATAGTGGCCGAAGACTTCCGGCATAAGAAGTTATCCTCATTCTGTCAACGACCTTGTCAAAGGTAGAGGAGCGGACAAAGGCTCAGGGCACTCTCCTGACCTTGGGGTGGGAAACTGCCCCTAAAGGCGGAAAATTCAGCAATGATTAACTGCATGGAAACCACTGCATTAAAGGCACATAATGTGTATCTACAGGACATGTGGCCTGTTATTGAAAAAGTGTCATGGTGATCTCTTCTTTGTCATAAGATCCCGGAATATCCGCCCATTTGGACGTTCGGGAGGGGACTGCCAAGGGGGAGGAGGCCATGAGAAAAAGACTGAATAACCAAGGATAACGTTGTAAGAGCCGGGGCATGGGATGTCAGAAGTCTGAACGTGTTTGGCAAGGTAGAAAACCTGAAAAAGGCAATGCTAAGGCTCGAACTAAATATAGTGGGAGTCAGTGAAGTGAAATTCAAAGAAGACAAGGATTTATGATCGATGAGTACAGGGTAATATCAACAGCAGCAGAAAATGGTATAATGGGACTAGGATTCGCTATGAGTAGGAAGGTAGGGAGGAGACTTAGTTACTGTGAACAGTTCAGTAATAGGTTTGTTCTCACCAGAATCGACAGAAAATCAACACCGACAACAGTAGTTCAGGTATACATGCCAAGTGGCAGGCAGCGGATGAAGAGATAGAGAAAGTGTAAACGGAATTGCGCGGGTAATACAGTACGTAAAGGGAGATGAACATCTTATTGTCATGGGGGATTTTAATGCGGTTCTAGAGGAAGGAGTAGAAGAAGGAGATTCAGAAGAATATGTATAGGGTCTATACAAGGGCAATGTACTTGTGGACAATATTATGGAAATGGAAGAGGATGTAGATGAAGATGAATGGGAGATACGATACAGCGTGAAGAGTTTGACAGAGTACTGAAAGACCTGAGTCGAAACAAGGCCCCGGGAGAAGACAACATTCCATTAGATCTACTGACGGCCTTGGGAGAGCCAGTCCCTCTGGTGAGCAAGATGTACGAGACAGGCGAAATACCCTCAGACTTCAAGAAGAATACAATAACTCCAATCCCAAAGAAAGCAGGTGTTGACAGATGTGAAAATTACCGAACTATCAGTTTTATAAGTCACAGCTGCAAAATACTAACGCGAATTCTTTGCAGACGAATGGAAAAACTGGCAGAAGCCGACCTCGGGAAAGATCAGTTTGGATTCCGTAGAAATGTTGGAACACGTGAGGCAATACTGACCTTACGACTTATCTTAGAAGAAAGATTAAGGAAAGGCAAACCTACGTTTCTAGCAATGTAGACTTAGAGAAAACTTTTGACAACGTTGACTGGAATACTCTCTTTCAAATTCTAAAGGTGGCAGGGGTAAAATACAGGTAGCGAAAGGCTATTTACAATTTGTACAGAAACCAGATGGCAGTTATAAGAGTCGAGGAACATTAAAGGGAAGCAGTGGTTGGGGAGTGAGACAAGGTTGTAGCCTTTCCCCGATGTTTCCAATCTGTATATTGAGCAAGCAGTCAAGGAAACAAAAGAAAAATTTGGAGTAGGTATTAAAATCCATGGAGAACAAATAAAAAAAAATTGAGGTTCGCCGATGACATTCTAATTCTGTCAGAGACAGCAAAGGACTTGTAAGAACAGTTGAACGGACTGGATAGTGTCTTGAAAGGAGGATACAAGATGAACATCAACAAAAGCAAAACGAGGATAATGGAATGTAGTCGAATTAAATCGGGTGATGCTGAGGGAATTAGATTAGGAAATGAGACACAGCAGTTAAGGAGTTTTGCTATTTGGGGTGCAAAATAACTAATGATGGTCGAAGTAGAGAGGATATAAAATGTAGACTGGCAATGACAAGGAAAGCGTTTCTGAAGAAGAGAAATTTGTTAACATCGAGTATAGATTTAAGCGTCAGGAAGTCGTTTCTGAAACTATTTGTATGGAGTGTAGCCATATATGGAAGAGAAACATGGACAATAAATAGTTTGGACAAGAAGAGAATAGAAGCTTTCGAAATGTGGTGCTACAGAAGAATGTTGAACATTAGGTGGATAGATCAAGTAACTAATGAGGAGGTATTGAATAGGATTGGAGAGAAGAGAAGTTTGTGGCAGAACTTGACTAGAAGAAGGGATCGGTTGGTAGGACATGTCCTGAGGCATCAAGAGATCACAAATTTAGCATTGGAGGGCAGCGTGGAGGGTAAAAATCGTAGAGGGAGACCAACAGGTGAATACCCTAAGCATATTCAGAAGGATGTAGGTTGCAGTAGGTACTGGGAGATGAAAGAGCTTGCACAGGATAGAGTAGCATGGAGAGCTGCATCAAACCAGTCTCAGGACTGAAGACCACAACAACAACAACAACAACAACAACAACATGGACTTGATACTAGGAACGAGAAGGGAGGAAGACTAATTGAGTTGTGCAATAAATTTCGCCTACTAACAGCGTATGCTCTGTTCAAGAATCACAAGAGGAAGAAGTATACTTGAAAAAGGTTGGGAGATACGTGAAGATTTCAGACAGAGTATATCATGGTCAGGCAGAGATCCTTGAATCAAATACAGTATTCTACGCCGTCCCCAGGAGCAGACATAGACCCATATCACAATTTAGTATTGATGAAGACTAAGATGAAGTTTAAGAGACTAGTCGGGAAGAATCAACGCGCAAGGATGTGGGATACGGAAGTACTGAGGAATGAAGAGATACGCTTGAAATTCTGTGAGGCTGTAGACACTAAGATAAGGTCTAGCTCAGCGGGCAATTCGGTCGAAGAGGAATAGACGTCTGTAAAAAGGGCAATCACAGAACTTGGAAAGAAAAATATAGGTAGAACGAAGGTTACTGCTGAGAGACCATGGGTAACAGAAGAAATACTTCACATGATCGACGAAACAAAAAAGTACCTCCAGGCGATTCAGGAACACCAAAATACAAATGTGATGGTCGGAAGTACAGTCTCAGCTTACAGAAGTCAAAACAGCCTTCGGTGAAATTAAAAGCAATGTCGGTAACATTAAGAGTGCAATACGAATTCCACTGCTAAGTGCAGAGGAGAGAGCGGATAGTGGAAAGAGGGTATTGAAGGCCTCTATGAGGCTGAAGAATTATCTGATGACGTGACAGAAGGAAAGAGAAGTCGATATCGAAGAGATAGGGGATCCAGTATTGGAATTTAAAACCACTTAGGAAGACTTAAGATCAAATAAGGCAGAAAGGATAGATAGCATTCTATTAAAATTTATACAATCATTGGGGGAAATGACAACAAAATGACTATTCACGCTGGTGTGCAGAATGCATGTGGTTGGCGATAGAGCATCAGACTTCTGGGAAAACGTCATCCACACAATTCGGAAGATAGCAAGTGCCTACAAGTGCGAGAATTATCGCACAATCTGGTTAACAGTTCATGCGTCCAAGTTGCTTACAAGAATAATATACAGAAGAGTGGAAAAATTGAGAATATGTTAGATGACGATCAGTTCGACTTTAGGAAAGGTAAAGGCACCAGAGAGGCAGTTCTGGTGTTCCGGTTGATAGCTGAAACAAAAATAAAGAAAAATGAAGACACATTCATAGTATTTGTCTACCTGGAAAAAGCGCTCGACAATGTCAAATGGTGTGAGATGTTAGAAATTCTTAGAAAAATAGAGGTAAGCTGTAGGGAATGACGGATAATATACAAATGCACAACGACCAAGAGGGAACAATAAGGGTGGAAGATCAAGAATGAAGTGCTCCGATTAAAAAGGGTGTAAAACAGGGACGTAGTCTTTCCTCCTGATTCTTCAATCAATTCATCGAAGAAACAATGGCGAAAATAAAACAAAGGTTCAAGAGTGGAATTAAAATTCAAGGTGAAACGATATGAATGATAAGATTCGATGATGACATTGATATATTCAGTGAAAGTGAAGAAGAATTGACTGGAATGAACAACCTAATGAGTACACGGAGTGAGAATAAACCGAAGAAAGACGAAAGTAATGAAAAGTAGCTGACATGAGAACAGCTAGACACTTAAAATCAGCTTTGGGATGACGAAGCAGATGAAGTTAATGAATTTTGCTACTTAGGCAGCAAAACAACCCATGATGGACGGAGCAAGGAGGACAGAAAAAGCAGACTAGCGTAGGCAAATGAGGGAATTCCTGGCCCAGAGAAATCTGCTAGTATCAAACATAGGCCTTAATTTGAGGAAGAAAGTTCTGAGAATGTATTTTTGGAGCACGCACATAATAGTGGAACATGGACTGTGGGAAAACCAGAAAAGAAGGGAATCGAAGCATTTAGATTTGGTGCTACAGGAGAATGTCGAAAATTAGGTAGACTGATAGGGTTAGGAATGAGAAGGTTTCCCGAAGAATCGACGAGGAAAGGAATATATGGAAAACACTGACGAAAAGAAGGGACAGAGTGATAGGACATCTGTTAAGAACTTAAGGAATAACTTCCATCGTACTAGAGAGAGTTGAGGAGGGTAAATTCTATAAAGGAAGAGAGAGATTGGGATATATCCAGTAAATACACTCCTGGAAATGGAAAAAAGAACACATTGACACCGGTGTGTCAGACCCACCATACTTGCTCCGGACACTGCGAGAGGGCTGTACAAGCAATGATCACACGCACGGCACAGCGGATACAGCAGGAACCGCGGTGTTGGCCGTCGAATGGCGCTAGTTGCGCAGCATTTGTGTACCGCCGCCGTCAGTGTCAGCCAGTTTGCCGTGGCATACGGAGCTCCATCGCAGTCTTTAACACTGGTAGCATGCCGCGACAGCGTGGACGTAAACCGTATGTGCAGTTGACGGACTTTGAGCGAGGGCGTATAGTGGGCATGCGGGAGGCCGGGTGGACGTTCCGCCGAATTGCTCAACACGTGGGGCATGAGGTCTCCACAGTACATCGATGTTGTCGCCAGTGGTCAGCGGAAGGTGCACGTGCCCGTCGACCTGGGACCGGACCGCAGCGACGCACGGATGCACGCCAAGACCGTAGGATCCCACGCAGTGCCGTAGGGGACCGCACCGCCACTTCCCAGCAAATTAGGGACACTGTTGCTCCTGGGGTATCGGCGGGGACCATTCGCAAACGTCTCCATGAAACTGGGCTACGGTCCCGCACACCGTTAGGCCGTCTTCCGCTCACGCCCCAACATCGTGCAGCCCGCCTCCAGTGGTGTCGCTACAGGCGTGAATGGCGGGACGAATGGAGACGTGTCGTCTTCAGCGATGAGAGTCGCTTCTGCCTTGGTGCCAATGATGGTCGTATGCGTGTTTGGCGCCGTGCAGGTGAGCGCCACAATCAGGACTGCATACGACCGAGGCACACAGGGCCAACACCCGGCATCATGGTGTGGGGAGCGATCTCCTACACTGGCCGTACACCTCTGGTGATCGTCGAGGGGACACTGAATAGTGCACGGTACATCCAAACCGTCATCGAACCCATCGTTCTACCATTCCTAGACCGGCAAGGGAACTTGCTGTTCCAACAGGACAATGCACGTCCGCATGTATCCCGTGCCACCCAACGTGCTCTAGAAGGTGTAAGTCAACTACCCTGGCCAGCAAGATCTCCGGATCTGTCCCCCATTGAGCATGTTTGGGACTGGATGAAGCGTCGTTTCACGCGGTCTGCACGTCCAGCACGAACGCTGGTCCAACTGAGGCGCCAGGTGGAAATGGCATGGCAAGCCGTTCCACAGGACTACATCCAGCATCTCTACGATCGTTTCCATGTGAGAATAGCAGCCTGCATTGCTGCGAAAGGTGGATATACACTGTACTAGTGCCGACATTGTGCATGCTATGTTGCCTGTGTCTATTTGCCTGTAGTTCTGTCAGTGTGATCATGTGATGTATCTGACCCCAGGAATGTGTCAATAAAGTTTCCCCTTCCTGGGGCAATGAATTCACGGTGTTCTTATTTCAATTTCCAGGAGTGTAATTGACGACATAGGTTGCACGTGCTACTCCGAGATGAAAAGGTTGGCGCAGGTGAGGAATTCGTGGCAAGCCTCGTCAAAGACTTTTTAAAAAAGGTATAATCTTGCCGCTAACATATTTGGGAATCTATACTGTATGCTGATACCTTAGTTAACATTCAGCAGTGGGGTAACGAGTCAAATAATTTTCGCAAATGTAGGAATATGGAATATGCCACTGCCTGTTACACTAGTACTCGATTTTATGTGAGAAAAAGGCAAGCTGAGTTTCTCATGAGTGATGATTTTTGAAATGCATGCTGATTTTAGGACAGAAGCTTTTCTGCCTGAAGCAAATTTGTTGTATTCGTACTGAGAATATGTTCAAGAATTCTGCAGCAGACCGATGTTAAGGACATTGGTCTATAATTTTGCGAGTCTGTTGTTTTACCCTTTCTTATATCCGGGTGTAACCTGCACTTTTTACCAGTTGCTTGGGATTTTGCGTTAGGTGAAAGGTTCGCAAGTTAAGTAACGAGTCAGTAGTGTAAAGAACTCTTTGCAAAAGCGAATAGGGGTCCCATCAGGACCCTGCGGCTTACTTTCAACTCTTTCAACTGTTTTACTGCGCCAACGATGCATATTACCGTGTACTCCGTACGGATGTCGGTGCGATGGCTATACAACAGTATGTTTGTACTATTATGCTACGTGAACGATTTCTTAAATGCGGATTTTAAAACTTCGGTTTTCATTTTGCTGAGATCCATTTATTGATTGTACGCACGACCAGAATTTTCTCAGCAAGATTCTTTGCTAAGGTATGACGGTGGTGTGCTTCACGCATCAATTACGAAGAGTGAAGATGTAGAACGTTAGAAACCTTTTTTTAATTTCAAAAGCTTTAAAAATTTTCACGTAAAAAATTCGGAGTCTTTACTTTTCAACACTCCCTCGTATTTACAGCTTTTCGGGCGGACACCCTTTCGTCGCAGCAGTCTTCGTTTAGCTGATGGGGGTAAGTCCAGTCCGTTACTTGTGTAAACTTTTGATATGATGGAATTACAGTTTCCTGATGACATATTCAGACTAGTATGTCTCCAGAGAAATACAGCTCTATCAGATCAATAGATCACCTATGCATGAGGTAAAGACAGGATTTCCCCATTACTTACAAAGCTCAGGTGCTATCCGAAGATCGGAGAGCCTCGGCAATACTAACGATTTAAGAAGGGGAAAACGAAGATTTGGTGAGGTGTGAGTTGGAGTTTGTGCTAGGGAGGGCATTTGGATTAGGGAAGTCGTTGCAACTGTGTTAGCCACAAAGCTAGGGTGGCTTAGTGGATAACACATCTGCCTGGTAAGCAGGATACCTGGGCTCAAGTCCCGGCATTAGGCCAAATTTTAATTCATTACTTGAGCTTCCGTCCTTGTGTAAATTTTGTCATGTGTGCGGTAGTATTTAACTGTTTGTGTATCGTATTTCCTGAGACTCAAGTTGGTGACCAGCCAATCATTTGCCTAAACGAGCGTGGGAAACCGCCTCAAAACCACACGTAGACTGGGCAGTGCACCAACAAAGATCGTCAATCGGTCTAGAGGATACGATCCGGGTTTGGCTCACCTTCCTGTCTCAAAAGCTAGCACGCGCGCGTTACGCTATACCAGCAGGTCTTCAAACTCTACTGCGTGAACAATTTTTGTCTATGATCTTGGACGGCTTTGCGATATGGACGACACAGTTTATCGTATCTTTATATCCAGAGCAGTGCATTTCCCAGTTGGAGTGACACTTTTGCGAAATCTTTCGCTCCACATTTGTATGAACTATCTGGCACTACACCGTGCTGCACCACACATTGAATGTACCTCTGCAAGTTCCAGCAAGGAGTACTGCAGCATCTACAACAACAAGCTGTGAACTGTGAAGAGTGGTATACTCAGCCGTGGCCACAACATAGACGAATGCGTATTATTTTGCAAGATAACGTCGTTCAAGTCAAAGCGGGAGACATTCTCGCGAAACATAAACGCTTAACAAACATGAGCCAAAGACGCACAGCTCATTCAAGATTTCCGAAATATTCGTATCCGGCTTATGTCAAAGTACTCTGTCCAGGCTCCTCTATCACATGCGTAACTTTAATCCAAAAATTTGCAGCACTCTGTATCCAGTGGTGCCATCCAGTCTCGAATCAAGGATTTTCACTGGGAGGAGGATGAGCTCATACAAATATTGTGTCTCGAAATTCTCTAGCGTAAACGAAGATAAGATGTAATAATACTAACTACAATAGTGAGGGAATTTTCGACACTGTCTGAAAGCTACGTTTCAAAGACTCTTTCTTTCTCCTTCTTTTGAGATAAAGACGGAACAGGTGGATTCGCCTCTAGTGCCATCACTTCACTCGCGATACGCTTCCGCTTTGGAGGCACGCGAAAAGTGCATCAACTTGTAGCGCTCCCGCAGTATTGATTGTTATAAAGTTGTTCGGATTGGTTTGCTATGGAAATTATTTGGCATCGAACTTTACTGTCGATGACAGCACTGGATGGCAAACTTACTCTCTAGATACACGTGTCATACTGTTGAAGTATCTACAGGGTGTTTCAAAAATGACCGGTATATTTGAAACGGCAATAAGAACTAAACGAGCAGCGATAGAAATACACCGTTTGTTGCAATATGCTTGGGACAACAGTACATTTTCAGGCGGAAAAACTTTCGAAATTACAGTAGTTACAATTTTCAACAACAGATGGCGCTGCAAGTGATGTGAAAGATATAGAAGACAACGCAGTCTGTGGGTGCGCCATTCTGTACGTCGTCTTTCTGCTGTAAGCGTGTGCTGTTCACAACGTGCAAGTGTGCTCTGGACAACATGGTTTATTCCTTAGAACAGAGGATTTTTCTGGTGTTGGAATTCCACCGCCTAGAACACAGTGTTGTTGCAACAAGACGAAGTTTTCAACGGAGGTTTAATGTAACCAAAGGACCGAAAAGCGATACAATAAAGGATCTGTTTGAAAAATTTCAACGGACTGGGAACGTGACGGATGAACGTGCTGGAAAGGTAGGGCGACCGCGTACGGCAACCACAGAGGGCAACGTGCAGCTAGTGCAGCAGGTGATCCAACAGCGGCCTCGGGTTTCCGTTCGCCGTGTTGCAGCTGCGGTCCAAATGACGCCAACGTCCACGTATCGTCTCATGCGCCAGAATTTACACCTCTATCCATACAAAATTCAAACACGGCAACCCCTCAGCGCCGCTACCATTGCTGCACGAGAGACATTCGCTAACGATATAGTGCACAGGATTGATGACGGCGATATGCATGTGGGCAGCATTTGGTTTACTGACGAAGCTTACTTTTACCTGGACGGCTTCGTCAATAAACAGAACTGGCGCATATGGGGAACCGAAAAGCCCCATGTTGCAGTCCCATCGTCCCTGCATCCTCAAAAAGTACTGGTCTGGGCCGCCATTTCTTCCAAAGGAATCATTGGCCCATTTTTCAGATCCGAAACGATTAGTGCATTACGCTATCTGGAGATTCTTCGTGAATTTGTGGCGGTACAAACTGCCTTAGACGACACTGCGAACACCTCGTGGTTTATGCAAGATGGTGCCCGGCCACATCGCACGGCCGACGTCTTTAATTTCCTGAATGAATATTTCGATGATCGTGTGATTGCTTTGGGCTATCCGAAACATACAGGAGGCGGCGTGGATTGGCCTCCCTATTCGCCAGACATGAACCCCTGTGACTTCTTTCTGTGGGGACACTTAAAAGACCAGGTGTACCGCCAGAATCCAGAAACAATTGAACAGCTGAAGCAGTACATCTCATCTGCATGTGAAGCCATTCCGCCAGACACGTTGTCAAAGGTTTCGGGTAATTTCATTCAGAGACTACGCCATATTATTGCTACGCATGGTGGATATGTGGAAAATATCGTACTATAGAGTTTCCCAGTCCGCAGCGCCATCTGTTGTTGACAATTGTAACTACTGTAATTTCGAAAGTTTGTCTGCCTGAAAATGTACTGTTGTCCCAAGCATATTGCAACAAACGGTGTATTTCTATCTCTGCTCGTTTAGTTTGTATTGCCGTTTCAAATATACCGGTCATTTTTGAAACACCCTGTAACTACACGCCTAGTGACACGTGTGCTGTTGGAACTTGTGATATTCGTGCTATTGAACTAAACACAGCTTAAATGAACATTGAATTTATTGTGACTTAAGGTCAGATACAAATATACCTGCATTTCATAAGTCATTCACAGGACAGATCCACTCTCACGTGTTTCACATTAAGGCATTACTATTAGCAGGGAAGTCTCTCGGCTCGAACAGGAATTAGTTGTTCCAACTGTATTTAAAAGCTTTACGTACCACTGAGATTAGTGAAAGCATTCGACATTTTACCCACTATCAAACTTTAAAACTGTACATGGGATTCCTCAAGAAAATGCATGAGGCAAAATACAGTATCACAATGGGCACAGTTTACAAAGCTAATAACTGTACAACCCTGAGAATCACATTCTTGAGCTGCAGAATCAAATATTACTTGAATCACATTCTTGAATTCAGCAACGCATGTGAGAGGATTTTACCCAGCCTCTTGCCAGGGTCGTTGAAGCATGGCCTGATACACTGGAGCTGACATCTGATTATGAATAATAGAATAAATTTTCACTATGGAGCCGGCCATTGTGGCCGAGCGGTTCTAGACGCTTCAGCTGGAACCGCGTGACCGCTACGGTAGCAGGTTCGAATCCTGCCTCGGGCATGGATGTGTGTGTTGTCCTTAGGTTAGTTAGGTTTAAGTAGTTCTAAGTTCTAGGGGACTGATAACCTCAGATGTTAAGTCCCATAGTACTCGGAGCTATTTGAACCATTTCATTATGGAAATTCTGTTTCCTAGTTTAGTGTAGAAGCCATTGCAGAGAGTCTTCATAGAATTTATTATCGTTGTGGCATTTTATTTTATATTATCGGAAGAAATATATAGCCAAGGGCTGTACAGACTTTGTTTCTGGCGGAATGATCTTGCATTCAATACTTTACCGGCAAATGAATCATTTACTCGTACTATTGATGTGTCGTTCTCAGCATTCCAGGAGCCACAAAGTCGTATACACTTCTGGTTATTTGCGACATTGCCATTAGAAAAATTCATGAAAAATTATTTTAAATTGTCTTTTGACTTTTTCCCACTTGTGTTAGCCTCCAAATGTATGTTTCGTGGAAGAAGGTCTTCAATACTCTTTGTAACTTTCGGCCCGAAACTTTTTTTCCTGAAGACAAATATACAGCTTTTTTGCTAGGAGTCCACTCATTGAAAGTCCAACCTTTATTATATAACTATGAGTTGTATTGTGCGCAGACAAACTTTATTATATAACTATCAGTTGTATTGTGTGCAGATTGGGATAAGGCAACTGTTAATTTTTCCCCTTTTTTACATAGTGATTTAGATTAGTTCATAATTGAACCCCACGTTGATAGTGTTCAAAATGCAGTGTGTCTGTACTGGAAGTTTGCAGTTACCTGGTTTACTTCTTCGACAAAACGGGCCCCAGAACGGAGAATATCTCGGTCTTCCTGCACATCTCTAGATGTCATGAAAGCACTTATGTGTCTACGCCACTTTCTGTATTCCTTCTTGAGACTGCTATAAAAGGCTATAGAACATTGAAACTTTGTATGCCCAGTTTCTCTTGCTTTTTACATTGCCAAAAATTTCAGGTGGCAGTAATGGACATAGTTTCGTTCACTCCTTGCAATGTCAAACTGGGATAGAACGTGTTGTTTTATCTCCAGGTCTTTGATTACTTTTTTTCCTCGAAATAGATGTTCATTACGTCTTTTTGCTCCATGTAATCAAATATTGATTTGATCTCCGATGTGTTTTCTATAGATGGATGTCTCTTCAATAACGAGCTACAGGTCGCCACTTTACGTGGAGGTATTTGAGACGTTCTTCGGAAATTTTTGTTAAAATACCAACAATGTAGGATATCTTTTCTGGTGAAGATTCATTGTCACCAGAGTTGTTAGCTTCTCTCTGAGGAGTGCTGTCTCCGCCAGTGTCACAAACACTACATTGATGTCCGCCCCCATAGCGTAGCGGTAGCGTTTCGGCCAACCACGCAGGGGGCCAGGGTTCGTTTCCCGACAGGGAGCTGGGTGTTGTGTGTCTTTCATCATCACTGACCCGCAATTCGTCGAAGTGGCGTCAACTAAAAAGGACTTGCAATACGGCGGCCGAACTCCCCCGCATGGGGCCTCCCGGCCAACAATGCCATACGCTCATTTCATTTCAACACTATTAATCGTGTTATCGTCTATAAAGTTGTTCTCTTCATCCATTATCCTATACAACGTAATTTCAGTTGAGCAGACAAATGAATATTCATGTTTCTGAATAATCAGCGCTACCAAACACAATGCTAAAGTGTCACAATCCTATCCAGTACCGCTCTCCGTTGGATAAGACCCTCTTAACTTGGATGCCACAATGTTATGATAGTAATGTAGAGCACCTCGATCACAGGCAGTCGCAGGCGCGGTTAGAAATGTGAGATGGTCTGTGTATATATGTTTAAACACAAAGTCTTGTTCGGGCCAGAAGACATGCTTCGTTAGGTTCGACATGGTCGCTGTAATACCTATGTAGAATTTCTTTCTACTAATACCAAACCTATCTTAACTCACAGTCAGCACACTTATGCCCTCGATTACGCACTTCGTGGTATGGACGGGAGAAACCGACCGGTTAAAACCAATACGGGTATTTTAGTTCCGAATAACCTAACATTTTTCGGTATTTGTTTCGTCTCCGTCATAACAGGTGTTTCTTATTTTTCACTAATAAGTGAAAACACCGAAATATTAGTTATCCGTAGCAACAGTGCCAAATTTTTAGTTTTTAAATAAATCATTTTTTAAACGTAAATTAATTCGTAATATTTGCGTTTGTTTTATTGGAAAAGCGATCAGTGCTATTTTGATGACAATGCTATCAGAAACGAACAACAAAAACAGGCATAAGAACTGGTGCAGCACGGCCGAGGCAATAACGTCGCTGTTGCTGTGTGTCGTAGCGTAAGGTACGAGTCTACGTGCATTGTGCAACACTTGCCTCCACCTGGCCTGTATGGAACTTTCTCGCTGTCGTCGCCCGACATCCGTTGTATTGCAGAATAGCATCAACCCTAGTCTGGAAATATTTTTACAAAGTGACGTAGCAATGAAAGCAGAGAATTTGGCACAGTCGTTTTAAACGTAGTCACTGCCCCGCTGGCAAACAGAAAATTATGCGAAATGAAAGCAGATGTCAGAAGGACAATGAGAGACTCTTTTAACAAATTTGAAAGCAATATTTTATTTGCAAATTCTAAAAATAACCCCAAAAAGTTTTGGTCGTACGTAAAATCTAAGAACACTACAAATAATTCAATACCTTCTCTTGCTGACAGTACGGGTAATGTAACTGATTATGATAAACAGAAGGCCGAAATTCTAAACCTAGCCTTCAAAAACTAGAGGAAGAGGACTGCAGCACCATTCCCCCTTTCAGTTATCGAACAAACGAAAGGATGGCTGACATAGTGTTTAGTGTATCTGGGATTCTAAAACAGTTAAGATTCTTAGACGCCAGGTAGGCATCTGGCTCAGACAGTATTCCTTTAAGATTTTATGTTGACTATGCTACAAGTATATCACCATTATTATCCATCATCTATCAGAGATCATTGTAACAGCGGAAAGTTCCACGGGAGTGGAAGAAGGCCCAGGTCATAGCAATCTATAAAAAGAGTAGAAAATCGGATGCTCATAATTACCGACCAATTTCACTGACATCGATTTGTTGTAGAATCATGAAACATATTTTGCGTTCAGACATAATGGCCTTTCTAGACTCTGAGAAGCTCATCTGCAGAAACCAGCAAGGTTTTAGGGTAACAGCGGTCATGCGAGACACGACTGGCCCTCTTTGTGCATGATATACAACAGGCTCTACATAGCGGCTCCGAAGTTGATGCCATATTTCTCGACTTTCGAAAGGCGTTCGACTCAGTTCCACACTGTCGCTTACTACAAAAAGTGCGCGCTTACGGTCTATCCGATGACATATGCGGTTGGATAGAAAGTTTTCTGTCAGACAGAGAGCAGCATCTCGTTGGACGGGGTGACTTCAACAGAAACAAGCGTAACTTTAGGTGTGCCCCAGGGCAGCGTAATAGGTCCGCTGCTTTTTACGATTTACATAAACGATCTGGTTGATGGTATTGACAGCGACATTAGACTGTTTGCCGATGATGCTGTAGTCTACAGGAAAGTAGTATCACACGAAAGTTGTGAACCAATCAATGAGGATTTGCAGAAAATAAAGATGTGGTGTAATGACTGGCAGTTATCTCTCAATATTAGTAAGTGTGACCTACCATGTACAACAAGGCGAAAATACCCATTAATGTACGAGTACAAAATAAATGCCCAGTCTTAGGAAGCGGTAACATTCGTCAAGTACCTTTGTGTGAATATTCGAAATGATTTGAAATGCAACGATCAGATTACACAAGTAACGGGTAAGACGAACTCTAGATTGCGGTTTATTGGTAGAATCCTGAAGCGATGCAGTCCTTCAACAAAGGAAATAGCTTACAATCCGTTAGTTAGTCCAGTCTGTACTGTTCGTCTGTATGGGACCCTTACGAGTTGGGTCTGATTCAAGAGATTGAGAAGGTCCAAAGACGAGCGGCAAGATTTGTGACTGGTACATTTAGCCATCGCGAGAGCGTTACAAATCTCATAGAAAGTTTGAAGTGTGACACACTTGCAGATAGACGGTGATCACTAAATTCCAAAATCAGATCTTCACTGAGGATGTAGAGCATATATTATTACCACTAACGTTCAAATCGTGCAATGATCATCATTCAAAGATAAGGGAAATTAGAGCTCGTACTGAGGCATTCAGATATTCGTTTTTCCCTCACGTGATCCGCGAGTGGAACAAAGGGGGGAAATATGACTTAGCCGCGAATTATGCCATCCGCCACACACCGCTTGGCGGTTAGCGGAGTATACAGGGTGAGTCACCTAACGTTACCGCTGGATATATTTAGCAAACCATATCAAATACTTACGAACCGATTCCACAGACCGAACGTGATGAGAGGGGTTAGTGTAATTGTTTAATACAAACCAAACAAAAATGCACGGAAGTTTGTTTTTTAACACAAACCTACGTTTTTTTAAATGGAACCACCTTAGTTTTGTTAGCACATCTGAACATATAAACAAATACGTAATCAGTGCCGTTTGTTGCATTGTAAAATGTTAATTATATCCGGAGATTTTGTAACCTAAAGTTGACGCTTGAAACCTCCGACGTTCAGTTGCGTGTTGTAACAAACACTGGCCATGGTCGGCGAGAAGCATCTGCAGGGACATGTTTACGATGACTGTAAGTAGGCTGTTTAGTTTTTTTTATTTGTAAATCCACCTCTGTATGAAAATCACTGGCTGTGCTGTGTGCAGTCTGTGGCTGGTTGGCATTGTTGTAATACTCGCCATTGTAGCGTTGGGCAGTTGGCTGTTAGCGGCGCGTAGCGTTGCGCAGTAGTTAGTTCCTGCCATAGTTTGGATCTTTCATTTAGCTGGCAGTAGTGGCGCTCACTGTATTTGCAGTAGTTAGAGTAACGAAGATTTTTGGTGAGGTAAGAGATTTGTGAAAGGTATAGGTTAATGTTAGTCAGGGCCAATCTTTCGTAGGAATTTTTAAGTCAGATTGCGTTGCGCTAAAAGAATAATATGTGTCAGTTTAAGCACAGTCTTGTAAAATTTTTCTAAGGGGACGTTTCATATGTCGACCCTTAGCCGAGGATACCTCACTGGAATCTTCTGATTTTTTCTTGTAGTTTGTGTAATTAGTGTAGATTTTGTTTATTGCTAGCGCGTAATTGTAGAGGGAATCTCCTTTGCAGTTGTAGTCTTTCACTGTTGTACAGTAAAACAGTTGTGGCATGCATGTAGATTTGCACCAAGTATTTCGCAGCTGCGCTTGCAATTAACTAGATATTATTTGCTATGTTAATGTGTTCTCTTATTTTTGCTCTTCAAATTGTGTTTTTCTCTGTTGTCGTGTGAAATATTGTGACAATATTGGCGTGTGAAAAAGGTAATACTAGGCTCTAAACTAAATTGAGAAATGACAGTGAAGACGAAAGCAGTGTGTTGGCGCCACCATGTAATAAATTAACTAATGTTCAAAGTAGTAATTTGGTAATAGTGCATAGGGAAATGGAGCGGGCTGCAAATAATGGTGTATGCAGTGAAACAGTTAGTGAACAGGGAAGCATTATCGATCGATCGGTTGGCAACAGCTCGCCTCAGGATTCCGAAATGACAGGACACAATCTTGCAAATACTGTAGATTCAGGTTTTGCGTCCTCACCGTTTTCTCAAATAAATCAAGACACATTTTCTGCTTTTCAAAATGCGAATATTGCCGGTTCAAATGCACTGCCGAATAGCACTGAGGAACATGTTTCAGACACCAGTGCACTGTTATTACAGTTAATGCAACAAATGGGACAAAGGCTACAAAAGTTAGACACAACGCTTGAACAAAATCAGAGACAAACACAGCAAAAGCTTCAAAAGTTAGACACAATGGAACAAAATCTTCGGAAGACACCACCCTTGAACAAACACGTGAAGATTTAACTACTGAGTTACATAACGTAGAATTGAAATGTCAAAAAATCTGTAATGACGTAAAAACACACATTTGTGAGCATTTTCAACATTTTTTTCGCGGCATGAAAATGCATTACAGAATCACGAAGCAGTCATAAAAGAACTGCAAACTATTGTTTGTGAAAATCACGACACCTTGCAAGCTAAAATGGACTCAGTTGCATCCACCGGTTCGGTTATGCAACTTGCAAGAACTCAGGAAAACTTAAAGGACACAGTAGATTCGATTTCAACACAAATGGACACGCTGAAACTTGGTTCAGAAAAACACACTGAGGCAATGTGTTCACTATCGGAGAAAGTAACCGAACTTTCGAATCAGTTCACTAACTTATCTACAAAGGCAGATGATGATCTGAATGACACAAGACCCGTAGCCTTCACTGACACAGAAGAGTATGAACAAATTAGAAAATTCAAACAAAATCAAAATCAAATCAATACACAGTGTTGTTGTTGTGGTTGTTGTTGTGGTCTTCAGTCCTGAGACTGGTTTGATGCAGCTCTCCATGCTACTCTATCCTGTGCAAGCTTCTTCATCTCCCAGTACCTACTGCAACCTACATCCTTCTGAATCTACTTAGTGTACTCATCTCTCGGTCTCCCTCTACGATTTTTACCCTCCACACTGCCCTCCAATGCTAAATTTGTGATCCCTTGATGCCTCAAAACATGTCCTACCAACCGATTCCTTCTTCTAGTCAAGTTGTGCCATAAACTTCTCTTCTCCCCAATCCTATTCAATACCTCCTCATTAGTTACGTGATCTATCCACCTTATCTTCAGTATTCTTCTGTAGCACCACATTTCGAAAGCTTCTATTCTCTTCTTGTCCAAACTAGTTATCGTCCATGTTTCACTTCCATACATGGCTACACGCCAAACAAATATTTTCAGAAATGACTTCCTGACACTTAAATCTATATTCGATGTTAACAAATTTCTCTTCTTCAGAAACGCTTTCCTTGCCATTGCCAGTCTACATTTTATATCCTCTCTACTTCGACCATCATCAGTTATTTTACTTCCTAAATAGCAAAACTCCTTTACTACTTTAAGTGTCTCATTTCCTAATCTAATTCCCTCAGCATCACCCGATTTAATTGGACTACATTCCATTATCCTCGTTTTGCTTTTGTTGATGTTCATTTTATATCCTCCTTTCAAGACACTGTCCATTCCGTTCAACTGCTCTTCCAAGTCCTTTGCCGTCTCTGACAGAATTACAATGTCATCGGCGAACCTCAAAGTTTTTACTTCGTCTCCATGAATTTTAATACCTACTCCAAATTTTTCTTTTGTTTCCTTTACTGCTTGCTCAATATACAGATTGAATAACATCGGGGAGAGGCTACAACCCTGTCTCACTCCTTTCCCAACCACTGCTTCCCTTTCATGCCCCTCGACTCTTATGACTGCCATCTGGTTTCTGTACAAATTGTAAATAGCCTTTCGCTCCCTGTATTTTACCCCTGCCACCTTTAGAATTTGAAAAAGAGTATTCCAGTCAACATTGTCAAAAGCTTTCTCTAAGTCTACAAATGCTAGAAACGTAGGTTTGCCTTTTCTTAATCTTTCTTCTAAGATAAGTCGTAAGGTCAGTATTGCCTCACGTGTTCCAACATTTCGACGGAATCCAAACTGATCCTTCCCGAGGTCCGCATCTACCAGTTTTTCCATTCGTCTGTAAAGAATTCGCGTTAGTATTTTGCAGCTGTGACTTATTAAACTGATAGTTCGGTAATTTTCACATCTGTCAGCACCTGCTTTCTTTGGGATTGGAATTATTATATTCTTCTTGAAGTCTGAGGGTATTTGGCCTGTCTCATACATCTTGCTCACCAGCTGGTAGAGTTTTGTCATGACTGGCTCTCCCAAGGCCGTCAGTAGTTCTAATGGAATGTTGTCTACTCTGGGGGCCTTGTTCCGACTCAGGTCTTTCAGTGCTCTGTCAAACTCTTCACGCAATATCGTATCACCCATTTCGTCTTCATCTACATCCTCTTCCATTTCCATAATATTGTCCTCAAGTACATCACCTTTGTATAAACCTTCTATATACTCCTTCCACCTTTCTGCCTTCCCTTCTTTGCTTAGAACTGGGTTGCCATCTGAGCTCTTGATATTCATACACGTGGTTCTCTTCTCTCCAAAGGTCTCTTTAATTTTCCTGTAGGCAGTATCTATCTTACCCCTAGTGAGATAAGCCTCTACATCCTTACATTTATCCTCTAGCCATCCCTGTTTAGCCATTTTGCACTTCCTCTCGATCTCATTTTTGAGACGATTGTATTCCTTTTTGCCTGCTTCATTTACTGCATTTTTATATTTTCTCCTTTCATCAATTAAATTCAATATTTCTTCTGTTACCCAAGGATTTCTAGCAGCCCTCGTCTTTTTACCTACTTTATCCTCTGCTGCCTTCACTACTTCATCCCTCAGAGCTACCCATTCTTCTTCTACTGTATTTCTTTCGCCTATTCCTGTCAATTGTTCCCTTATGCTCTCCCTGAAACTCTGTACAACCTCTGGTTCTTTCAGTTTATCCAGGTCCCATCTCCTTAATTTCCCACATTTTTGCAGTTTCTTCAGTTTTAATCTACAGGTCATAACCAATAGATTGTGGTCAGAGTCCACATCTGCCCCTGGAAATGTCTTACAACTTAAAACCTGGTTCCTAAATCTCTGTCTTACCATTATATAATCTATCTGATATCTTTTAGTATCTCCAGGGTTCTTCCACGTATACAACCTTCTTTCATGATTCTTAAACCAAGTGTTACCTATGACTAAGTTGTGCTCTGTACCAAATTCTACTAGGCGGCTTCCTCTTTCATTTCTTAGCCCCAATCCATATTCACCTACTATGTTTCCTTCTCTCCCTTTTCCTACACTCGAATTCCAGTCACCCATTACTATTAAATTTTCGTCTCCCTTCACTATCTGAATAATTTCTTTTATTTCATCGTACATTTCTTCAATTTCTTCGTCATCTGCAGAGCTAGTTGGCATATAAACTTGTACTACTGTAGTAGGTGTGGGCTTCGTATCTATCTTGGCCACAATAATGCGTTCACTATGCTGTTTGTAGTAGCTTACCCGCATTCCTATTTTCCTATTCATTATTAAACCTACTCCTGCATTGCCCCTATTTGATTTTGTGTTTATAACCCTGTAATCACCTGACCAGAAGTCTTGTTCCTCCTGCCACCGAACTTCACTAATTCCCACTATATCTAACTTTAACCTATCCATTTCCCTTTTTAAATTTTCTAACCTACCTGCCCGATTAAGGGATCTGACATTCCACGCTCCGATCCGTAGAACGCCAGTTTTCTTTCTCCTGATAACGACATCCTCCTGAGTAGTCCCCGCCCGGAGATCCAATACACAGTACAAAAGAGAAATCCGGGAAGTACAAGATCAGTTGACGCAGGTAATACAAAAATTAAATATTTCAGAGGACACTCGCGCTCCAACACGGGAAGAGGGACTTAGAAATAGGGGAAAGCCGCAAAATAATAACACAGGCATTTCGGAAATTATGAAAGAAATTGGCAAGGTGCACCGAATTTTGAGACGGAACCGCCGACACGACGTAACAATGACCGATATGCGACTCGCCGACATGATGATTTTGACTATAAGCTGTTCATTACGACACGTAAATTCAAAACGTTTAAGAATTCTGACAACGACATTCATCCACAAGCATGGCTTCATCAATTCTCTCATTGTTTTCCTCCCATCTGGTCGTTAGAACACAGATTAGAATTTATGTGTGGCTACTTAGAGAATGAACCAGCTGTAAGAATGTGATCGGTCATTCACGATTGTCATAGTGAAGGAGAATTTTATCATGCCTTCCTCTCAGCGTGTTGGTCTCAAGCTACACAAGACCGAGTAAAACATAGCATCATAATGATGAAACGTTTCGAACAATCTGAATTTTCCAGTCTTGTGAAATATTTTGAAGAAATGTTGCACAAGAATCAGTAACTGTCAAACCCATACAGCCCCTCAGAACTCATCCGCATTTGCTTAACTAAATTACCTGAACATTTACGACAAATTATTATTTTGGCAGGACGTTGCAAAGACGACATTGAAGCTTTTCAGGGACTGTTACAGGAACTGGAAATTGACATTGACAATAGCGGAACGCGAAAACAGGAGCACAACAATTACAGGTCACATCTGTCACAATTCCGCGAGGAAAGAAATAACTGGACACAAGGCTATTCTTACAACGTAAATCGTGACCAAAACAGACACCACCCGTATGACAACCACTGGCAGAGTAATAGTTACAGAGAAATATCGCATTTCCATAGTAATGAATATAACAGACAATCATAGAAACAGACAATATGGGAACCAAAATAATTATTATCAAGGGAGACAGAATGACTTCAGACGCAACTGTGCACCACGCAGTTACGATTCCGGGAGAAAATCTCCACCACGTGACCGACAAGAAAGAAACTATGGTATCTACCGACATGACGACAGACGATATGATTGTAACGACAGACCTGAATTGCATCAGAACTGGCGAGGTTCAAACACAGCAGGGCCCTCTCGGCAAGGTGAATTTGTAGAAGTTAGGTCTCCTAATCCCAATAACGACGCACGCCAACAAAGAGGCAGACAATGAGTCACACCGCAGGCAGCCACGTGCGCTGGCTGGCTCAGAGAAAAATAACATAGACGCTAACCTTGAGAAAAGTTCCAGTATTCTTTACCGACGTACACCGCATGGTAATTGCGTTCAAGTTAACTCTGAGCACTAGGAAGAGTAAAGGACTGCACAACATTTCACATGTAAAACCGTTTATTGAAAGATAATCTGCTTTTTAACTTTGTCTTTGCCATATAACTTTTCACTTTACATTACTAGTATGCTTTGTCAGACTTAGAATCTGTTAACATGCAACAATGTTTGAAGTTAAATATCCAGTCAAGAACCTAGGGATCATTTTTAAACAGAAATTACGAATGCATTGTTATAGTGAGCAGACGACACAGTGTTGTATTTGTACATTCTTGCTTGTTAGTTGCACGGTTACGTAACGACTCTCAGCCTTACATACTTAGAACATATACTGGTACTGCTAACGAAATTTTAATGCAACATTTTGGTTTACTTGAAAACACATTCTGGATTTAAAGTACTTTATGTGAGATTAAAGGTGACTTAGAACTTGGTTTACTTGACAGCTACAAGATTATATCATGACGCTACTACTGAGAGACAATTTAAAATGTTGCTTTTGCGGTGTATCTGTTTTATATCTGCACAGTTTTTCTGAATTCTTCTGGAAAGTAGAACATGTTTTAGTAGTAACTTTTGTGGTATAGCTACAAGGAGACAGCCTTTTCCGTAGCACAACAATACGTTACAGCACAGTACTTTCTTCATCAGCGCAATAAGCGTATCCTCAGAGGGGTATACGTCTACTTTCTGTACTATGTGTCTTGCAAGCACAAGGAGCCCTAGCTAATATGGTATTTGCTTATACAACTTTACACATCGGTACCATATTTCTCTAACACATAAATTGCACAGCTATCTGATTATTTAACTGAGAGAGACAAACATTTATTTTACTATGTCAGTGACAGATGTTAACGTAATTACACAGTTGGATAACTTCACACTTATGAAACTGTATTTTGTCTGTACTTTGTGAACTATTCATATTCTTTTGGAACCATTGTGATACTATGAGGGCTTTGCATGACGCATTTGGTATGGGGTCATGATTTCTAAAGTACGTTTGAGGTAGATGACTCTATTGAAATGAGCAGAGAATTTTTTGCTTAGGTTTTCAAATTATTGCAGACAGCTACAACGTTTTTGAGATTTGGCTGAGGTGTTATGGTGTTATTATTACGACGACGCTGTGTATTATGCTTTTGAGGTATGTTTATGATCAATAAGCTGATGCTATATGAGTTATTTGATTATGCTACTTATCTGTTATGATGAAATATTGAAGAAGTGGTGGACGAATAAGGTAAGGAATAATGAGTAGTGGTTAGGGACTCTGATTTGTGAAAAAAGGATGTTGGAAACCAAGAATCGTACTTTAAGAGTTATGAAATGTATGTAAATGCGTGAATGTATTACAATGCTGACGAAACTTTTTTGTACACTGTTATATCAATAGGATTTTGTTTCTACAGATCTGTAACTCAAATTCTTGACCTGCGAAATTTTTTATATGAGACTGCCACTGTAGTGGAAACTAGTGTCGTAAATATTTTGGTAAGAAAGTTAAGTGACCACCTGCACGTAATGTGTCGTGGACACCCAGCTGCGTGACAGCCACCTGGAAACAAGCCATTAGTGTGTGCCTTTCAGAGGCACAGGGAAAAAGAGGAGGCCATTATCCTCGCTATTGACTTTCCTTTGTAGAAAGCATCGCAAATACGACACGCTCAAAATTGAGAACATATGATTATACTGTGGAGCTCTTAATTTATGATATTTACTAAAATGCCTAATGAAATGATGAAAAACATTTCACATCTATTGTCTTTCTAGTTGAGATAATTTTTTTGCCTTTGGAGACGCCATTTGCCTAGTGAATGACGTTTCATATGTTGCTTTATATATATATATATATATATATATATATATATATATATATATATATATATATATATATATATATATATATATATATAATTTGCTCATTTTGTTTAATATCTAGTTTCTTGCTGCACTGCAGCATTGGTTAAAATAATCTATTTTCTGTCTACAGACCCAGTAAAGAATAATTTTATGATGTAATTTCGTAAAAAAGGAGGAACACAAATAGACATTTCCCCTCACAGGAATTGTACAATTAATTTTTTAACGACTTGGTAACTTTCTTACAGAGTAAGTTTTAGCGATGCATCACTCTAGTGTTAAGATGTGATATAGGTATTAAACCTGGCCATTTTTACTGTAATATTTTTTCTGCTTGAGCTTTGTCATGTTTAGATATAAGTTATTGCATTTGCTGCTGCTGTTTGCCAGGCATAGTGTTACTGAATTTCATTTTGTATTACTATGTTAATCCAGTTTACTACTGATTTATTTTTCTTGTTGCTGTTCATTGCTTCGTATTAGTTGTAATGTTTCATTTGTTTTGCTAAGTCCTATATTGGTGCCTTTTTTGCCAATATGCATTTTTTTTGTCATTGCTGTTTGTGTTAATTGTTTTGTGCTGCTGCATTGCGTTGTCCCTTAGTTTAGCATCTGAGCTCAGTAGGTTTAAGTTAGCTTAAAAGGGGGTAGACTATATAAGAAATAACTATGATGAATTGGAACAAAAGCATTGAGAAGCTATAAGAAAATGGTTTGGCCAAAAAAAGTGCTGTACAGTGGAGAAAAACTATTTTCGAAAGAGGATGTGAACAGAATACAGAAAGCATGCTTGGATAGGATTTTTTTTGGCTGGAGCAAATGTTGAAATATGAGGGACGATCTATGGAATGAAGTTTCCTTTTGGACTGCAGTACTAAATGTTACCCTGAAAACAAACCCTGTCCTTTCCTTTAGTGTTATCCCACTATGTGTTTGTGTACCCTTGTGTATTTGTTATCTTCCTGTCTCTGTGTACTGTTTCATAGAATTTTTTCTCTTCTAATACTAAGCCAAATTCACTATGATAAGGAATGCTGTTGTCCTCAAATATAACTTGCATCAATAACATGTTATTTACTTTGTAAAGATGTTTACACATTATTTATTCTGTTTTGTTCTAATGCTCATGTGTGAAGTTGATGTTTCAAAAGTTATTCTGATCTTTTATGTATGTACTTATGTCATAATTCCTGTAACACTGATGTATATGCTATTTCGATTCTTTTGTAAAGCCTGATTTACTACAAATGTTATCTGTATTGTTATGTTCTTTAATGATTTATTTTGTACCTTTGTTATTGTATGCTTATGTTATAAAATTGTAATTGACACCAGTTCATCAAATTAAGTAACTTGTAAGTTGCATTTCACTGCACACATTTCTGTTGGTCATAGTATATGGACAATATGTGAGAAGTAGGGACTGTTAGTGTTTGCACATGTGTTGACAATTCAGCAAGGGACTGGATAACAGCATTGCTGATTCTAAGGACATTTCAAACAAATTTTTTGTGAGTGGACAAGTGGTGGTTTATCTACTTGCTATATTCTCTGCAAGACTCTTCGATGGTGATTGTGCACCTGCACAGTTGCAACAGATGGCTGCTGGCAGTCTCTACAAGGACTACAGTGGGTCTGCACCTTTGTTGACCCACCAATACCATTATTTCTACTAGGACTGCAGTGGGTCTGCTCTGTGATGACCAACCTACCAAAATTCTTAAAAACTTCGACTGACTCTGCTGTGGGTTTGCTCTGTTGTGGCCCATTACCTGTCTACACGTCAAGAGTCAGCACTGTCTTTCCTTTGGAAGGACAACATTACTTCAAGACTGCATGGAAATCCACTACTTCCGTGTGCATTTTGTTTTACTGCTCAGACTTTGAGAAAAACACTGCTATTTTACTGTGATGAATGATCAGGACTGTCTTTATGGACTGTGAGAAAATTTTAGCTTTTGACCAACATTGTATCAATAAGTGTGTGTATTTGATTTCTTTGTTATTGTAATTATAATTATGAAATTTTTTTTCAAATCTGTGTTGGCCAGTGCCCAAAACAATTTGTAAAATTTTTTGTGGGGAGTGTGGGGGCTATGTAAGTAGGCTGTTTAGGGTTTTTTATTTGTAACACCACCTCTGTATGAAAATCACTGGCTGTGCTGTGTGCAGTCTGTGGCTGGTTGGCATTGTAATACTCGCCATTGTAGCGTTGGGCAGTTGGCTGGTAACAGCGCATAGCGTTGCACAGTTGTAGGTGAGCTGCCAGTAGTGGTGGATGTGAGGAGAGAAATGGTGGAGTTTTAATATTTGTAAGACTGGATGTCATGAACTGATATATATATATATATATATATATATATATATATATATATATATATATATATATATAATGGCTTTTGAACACTAGTAAGGTAAATACATTGTTTGTTCTCTATCAAAATCTTTCATTTGCTAACTATGCCTATCAGTATTTACTGCCTTCCGTAGTTTGGATCTTTTATTTAGCTGGCAGTAGTGACGCTCGCTGTATTGCAGTAGTTCGAGTAACGAAGAATTTTGGTGAGGTAAGAGATTTGTGAAAGGTATAGATTAATGTTAGTCAGGGCCATTCCTTCGTAAGGATTTTTAAAAGTCAGATTGCGTTGTGCTGAGAAATAATATGTCAGTTTAAGTACAGTCTTGTATAATTTTTCTAAGGGGATGTTTCATGACGACCGTGTTTATGAGTGTGGCTGTATTGTACTGTTGTGGTTTGGTCTAGCTGTCGCTGTGTCCGCATGTAGCGCTTGCTGCTATTGTTATTCTGCATTCGTCTCCGCACGCAGACCAACTGTAGTACACCATGTCACCAGATGTCTGTGATAGTGTAGTGTTGTAGGAACTGTGACCATGGTGTATTCGAACTCTGAAAAGGCGGAGATGATACTGATCTATGGCGAGTGTCGACGAAATGCAGCTGAAGTCTGCAGGGTGTATGCAGAACAGTACCCGGACAGAGAGCATCCAATGTGCCGCACATTGCAAAACATCTACCGCCAACTGTATGCAACAGGTATGGTCGTAGCATGCAAATGGATCCCAAACAGGCCCGTCACAGGAGAAGCGTATGCAGTTGGTGTGTTAGCTGCTGTTGCCATGAACCTACACATGAGTACACGGGACACTGCGAGAGCCGGTGGACTGAGTCAAAGTAGTGTCATGCGCATACTGCATCGTCACCGCTTTCACCCGTTTCATGTGTCGCTACATCAGCAATTACATTGTGATGACCGTAATCATCGAGTGCAATTCTGTCAATGGGCATTAACAGAGAATGCGTTGCAGTTCTACCTGTTTACCGATGAAGCGGGTTTCACAAACCACGGGGCAGTGAATCTACGGAACATGCATTACTGGTCCGTGGACAATCCTCGCTGGCTCAGACAGGTAGAGCGACAGCGAGCGTGGACTGTAAATGTATGGTGCGGAATCATTGGCGATCACCTCATTGGTCCTCACTTCATTGCAGGGGCCCAAACAGCTGCAACATACATCGCGTTTCTACAGAATGATTTGCCAACGTTTTTCGAAAATGTCCCACTGGAAACGCGTCGACGTATCTGGTATCAGCATGATGGTGCACCTGCACATTTCGCAATTAACACTAGGCTGACCCGTGACAGGATGTTTGACGGGCGTTTCATAGGACTTGGAGGACGCATAAATTGGCCAGCCCGTTCTCCTGATCTTACACCTCTGGACTTCTTTCTGTCGGGTATGTTAAAGGAGAATGTGTACCGAGATGTGCCTACAACCCCAGAGGATATGAAACAACGTATTGTGGCAGCCTGCAGCGACATTACACCAGATGTACTGCGGCGTGTACGACATTAATTACGCCAGAGATTGCAATTGTGTGCAGCAAATAATGGCCACCACATTGAACATCTCTTGGCCTGTCATGTCGGGACACACTCTATTCCACTCCGTAATTGAAAACGGAAACCATGTGCGTACGTGTACCTCACCCCTCATGGTAATTTACATGTGCGTATCTACGAAAGAATAAAAGAGAAAGGGAATTATAGTAACAGTAATAAATTAAAAGCTTAACAACAGTTCATTCATGGTATACAGTAAAAATAGGAAGTAGCTGATGTACTGCCCCTGTCTACGTAATATGTCTTTATCTTCTTACAATCCTCAGAAAAAGAAAATTAAGAAATGAACATATGCCATTGATGGCCTGGGGAAGTTCGGCCGCTAAGTTGCATGTCTTCTCAGCTGATGCCACACTGGGTGACATGCGTGTCGATGATGATTAAATGATGGTGAGGAGCGGAGAAAATCTCCGATCCGGCCGGGAATCGAACATGGACCTACTTCATGCCAGTCGTATGCGCTGACCTTTTTTTTTTTATCGTTACTGATTACGACATTTGGTCAGGGTAGACCTCATGTGACACTTGTTCAATTGATTGTTGAATACTTCACTCATCTCTTTTATAACGGAGAGCAGCCCTCTGACTGAACACGCCGAGCTACCGTACCGCCGCCACTCAGCTAAGGAGGCGGACTAAAACAGACAGCGCGGAAAACAGATCTCCAGACTCAGCTTTCCCGTTTTAGCACTGACAATGTCCAAGTAGTTATATGGTATGGTACCCTATTGCAACATGATTTTTGAGCAGAGTTAAAAAAGAACTTCAGTACGAGAATACTGGTGACTTTTTCTAGTATTCAGCCATTCATTACTTTTCGAGAAGAGCAGTAAATGATGGATGGACTGGGCGGACTAAGTTTCCTTTTATTTGCAGGGATAAGTAAGGATGAATTATACGTTTCGTGCAGGGTCTGTCTGTACCCCTACACACTGCACCTTTTCAGATACACTGCTCACTTGGCGGCCATCTTCAATCTGATATCACATTACCGTGACAGCACTCTAAGCCAAATTACAAGCGCCGAAGACTCCTGATAAGGTATACATTACCTTCGTACCGGTTGAGAACATCTGTACGTCAGGTTAAGTTAGACACCATCAACAGTTACACAGGAACCGGAAGTGATGACTAGTTAATTTTATCAGATATGACACAGTCAGTTGATGAATCTCGATTTACTCTGACAAATTTATGAGATAATTCGAGGAAAGAGCACACTTTTTCTTATGTGAGTATACTTAAAGAATGTTCTCTTTGTCGTCGTCTTGGGTAACATTCTATCACGCAAAATACAAGGGTACGAAAAAAGACACGGACAGTCAAAGGGGACTTGCATAGCTGAAACTATGTACGTGCAAGGGAATGTGAAATTTGATGTAATCGCTGAGTTCGCAGTGAGACAGCTCGACAGAATATGAAGTCGCTCTGTTGAAGAATATTCGGAGAGAACGATGGAGGTCTGTTATGTAGTTGTCCTAAGTGGCGCTGTATGAATAAGTAGAAAAGTTTCTGGAACTTCACGTCAGATGAAAACTTGAAAGTTGCTCTTCACAAATGACAAATTAAAACTTTTACTCTTTTCCGCTTTCTCTAAATCGCGAGCGGATTGCTAACATACTCTGTGGCCAGTAATAGATGTCTGACAGAGAACAGTCTTTGGCCAGTATTTGGCGAGCGGAATCTCAGCCACTGAGAGCTCTGGCCGGCCTCGGGCCTTAACGTATGAATAGCGTTACAATAAGAGGTAGGTAGACGGTATACGGAAATACTTCCATACTCCGGTCCGGCATGGATGCATGGTTCCGTGTGTGCAGCTCTGTGCTGACGCGTTTCTTAGTAGGAGAACACGGCAAATGCCATAACCCGATTTCCCAGGAAAGTCGCTGAGTAGAAGAGGGGCCAAGTAAGTGATCACGTGTCTCGGCTCATCCGTCGATACTCTACCGTTTCTGAGAAAACGACAGTCAGTTTCGAGGTACCCTGTGTGCCTTTTAGCGACTAACTAGTTGAAAAGTACGGTAAGCAATAATGTCCCTTTCATTAAAGCTCTCAAGTCCTCCAACGGATGCCACTTTGTCTCCAGGTTACCGTACTACAGCTACAGTCACCCAACCATTTCCATGATCATTATCAGCAATATTATCGATTGTAAAATTGAACACAGCTCCACAAAACACTGAAGGGCCGTGAAAAACACTTGACCGCTTACAGGTTGAGCATTTAATTCAATATCATCTACAGCTTTATAAACTGCTAGACGAGGACGCCTTCTCCTCATGTAGTAGAGCGGCATGTTAAATGTGTCTCGGTGCTGCTGCTCGTGCGATTGCTCGACGACTCACTCCGTCTTGTTCCCTGTCCGTTTTCTAGCGGCTCAACAGGCCTTGAAATGCATTCACACGCATACACATTAGCCTCTTCCAGTTGAGATTTTCTCTGTTTGTTGCCTCAAATCTGTGTTCTAGGAAAATTCTTTTGAGAAATCATTCTGACCTCAGGGGTGAAAATAGGTTTTACTCCAAATTTATTCTTTCTTCTAGGGCTCAGTTCTTCACCTAAATCAATTTTATTCTTTATGCGCCTCACACTAGCTTCTGAAATTTCTAACCTTCTTGAAATTTCCCGATTGCTATACATTTTCGTATTAAATTGGCTCTGACCTCAGCTTTCTTACGTGGTGAAATGTCACCTCTTTTGCCCATTTTAAAGATCACAATTATTTATATCTGGCCATTAAGCAATCAATTGTGATGTCGGTATTACGAAATTGATAGTCAAGGTGAACAAAGCATTAACACCAGTTTCACGCGAGAACGCCACTGAACAGGTCCTTCCCTCTACGCTGTCCTCTGCACATTCATACTAGAGTTGTGGCGATTCGTGAATGAATCGTTCATTTGAACGACTCTAAATAAAGAATCGTAAGAATCGAATCGTGATACGGACGAATCGTCGTTCAAAAGAATCGTAAGAACGATTGCGTGTTTCCGAGTCGTGACGATTCCAAGTTCCAACGATTCATCGATTCTTAGTACGCTATGTTTCGAAGGCAACTTCCGAATCATGCCGAGTCGTGCCGAATGATTATGACCGCCAGATGGCAGTCAAGTCGAGGATGCGTATGAACAAAAATGCTCGGAACAAACAAACGAAGTTCGTTGTCCGTAATATTACTCGTGAAAACTTTGCTGACACTTGGCGGTGGTTGACGGGAATGAGCGTAAAGGCATTTCCCATTTACTATCGCTACTATCAGCCACCGCACCAACGTCCGCTTAGTTTGCGCGAGTAATACACGAACTACTGATGACAGAAACGATATACAGCGAGTACACAGCTCCCAATACACACGATTAAAATCAAGAAATCCAAGTATGATGAATACATACGTACCTCTTATTTGTTGCAGATGCAATGCAAAACACACAAAAACACACACACACACACAAACACACACACAAACACACACACACACACACACACACACACACCTTCTATACACTCGTACACTCGAGAAATAGCACTTGGATTAAGTATTATATTTCGCGTATCTCGAAAACGGCCCTAACGATTTGGATGTAATTTTGTATTTAGACTGGTTTTTGCTTTTTGAGTTCATCTAGATAGTTCCATTCTTTCGTAAAAAGTCAATTTTGCAGTATATATATCCTACATAGTTCCATTCTTAAAAACGCTATTTCACATGTGTTTATAACGCCATCTCGTAAAACTTTGTTAGTACGTATTGAATGTAGTTAAGGTTTTGGTTTTTATGTTGATCTGTATATAGGTGTCTTTCCTTACAGCACGCGATTTTACACAAAAGAATTTTTTAAATAAAAACGCGAATTTCGTGTTTCTTGGGAACGGCGTTAACGGTTTGGATAAAATTTTATATTTAGATACGGATTTTGATTTTTAAGTTTATCTTTAAACAAAAGCTTTTTAATTAAGAATTTCAAGTTCGAGTTTTCGAATGTTACCGTGTTCAGATTCACATCAAATTTTAGTGAAGTAATGTCGCTGTGTACGATTGAATCCTACTGTTTATAAGTATGTCGTCTTCTCACGTAAATAGTAGTGACAACGGCAAGTTCTCAGAGAAATTAAAAGCAAAATACCTACGCTTTGTATTTAGAAGAAATGGAACTTCAGCTAAATTTGCTGTGTGGGACGGCTGTCAGCAGCGTTATGAATTACAAGGGTGATGTGGACTTGGAAAGACATCTTAGCACAGAAAAACATAGGATGATATGAGCCAAACCACGTCTGCCTCACTGCTAGATTTTGTTACTATAAAACAGACGTCTGCAGTTAGATACGTTCAAGTCACACAACCAAACTGGCATACCACGTGAGTTTGCACCACCTTTCGCACAAATCGACTCCTCTTTCCTGGCATACTGAAATAAAACAATAGATGCAATCAAATCAAACGTGACCTTTCATCAATTAAGGCATTACACGTATAAATCTAGACTCACACTTGTAACGTCATATGCATGTTTGCTCATAAATAAACTATTTCTGGCATATCTTATCATGACACAGTTTGATTCTAACCCCATTGACAATTTCAGACATGTCCTGCCATCTATGAGTAAGATGAAGAACTTTTTGCATTCCGTAAGAATCGTGCCATCGCAGACTAGATTGAATCGTGAAAGAATTGTGAACGAATCGTAGGAATCGATTCGCAATGCGAGATTGAGTCGTAGAAATCGAATCGGGAAAAAGAGTCGTGTTGCCCAACTCTAATTGATACCTACAACAAGTCAACAATCCAATATCACGCAACAATAGATACAAAATTCAACAACGTCATAAGTGCCCTGAATAGCTGTCATAAATTTTCTGATTATGCCATTAAATATTAATTATTGCAAATAACATTAAAATGTGCAGTACATCTAATAAATTGGCTGCGGACTCTATGTTTCAGATGTTACTACGATCGGTATCATCAAAGGATATGCAACATGTCTTCCTAAAGAATAAACGTAAGAATAAAATATAAGAATTATCACAGGAATTGATGTAAGAATGAAATATAATAACATGCGAATTTAAAAAGATTGTAACCCTTGAAAATACCACATACATATGTATTATAAAATAAATGAATGCCAGTGTGAAACAGCTATATTTTTACAATTAATATGATTCCCTTGTATCCCCTAACCTGATAAGAAGCATTCGCTTAGTAATCTTCTAGGGTCATGGGTAGACAAATGTAAAAAAAAAATAAAAAATGAAAAAAATAAAAATAGTCGGGTTTTGAATATGGGGCGCAAAAGCGAGACTCCATTGTGCCACCCTTTGCAGTGGCATAGTCGCCTTATACAAGGCTTCTAAATTACGTCGGAAGCTTTGACCGTCTTTTCCTCAGAAATGGTCGAATATCTACGGACAAGCCGAGACACGTGTTCGGTTATTTTGACTACTCTTCCACTTAGTGAAATTTCTAGGACACTGGGACATGGCAATTCCCCAGATTTCCTCGTTAGTGCAGGAGAGTGGCTGCAAACTTGCCATGAGATTGCTACAAGTTGGTGTGCGGTGAAGCCAAGCACTCACAACTTGCTGTATTAATTCACTGCAACCATTTCAAGTTTATGACAAGCCATTAATGAATGGTAGGATTTAAAATACCTTATGCTGTGAGACAGTCTCGACTAACGTAGACCATACATCAGTTTTTCAATAGCGTATCCGACTCACAGGCGAGCTAAATAAAACATTTTCATTCATTTAACCATTCTTGATGTTTTAGTATCTTTGCTTTGCTATGAGACATGACTTCAGATCAAATAATCATTAGCTTGAATGCAATCTCACCGTATTTATTTACATTTCTTTGCTACTGTTAAACTGACAGTAGATACATAACAGTTCTATACAACATGCCACGAACTCGTGCAATTCACAGTTAAGCTGCGGTAGAGGTTAATAGTAGAGCTAGGCCGGTATCAGCGCATTTTGTTAATGCGGATTGCCTACATAAAAGGCTGCTATGCACTCAGAGGCAAACCTATTGTTCACCTGACAGGTGCTTAACCTATTGTTCTGTTAAGTGGTTTTCCATGTCACCCCATTTCCTTTTGATTGACAGGCACTTATCCTTTGGCCCCCCAACCCCCTCTACCCTCCCCCCTCCTCCCCCAGAAAATGGTGGTAAGTTCAAATTCTATCAGGACAATGCAAAACACCATGGCTACCTCCACTAACCCAAGAAAATGGCAGGTAAAATGGGCACTTTGGCTACCTCCACTAACCTAAGTCAACCAACCGCCACTTCTTCCTAGGAATTGATGGTAAAAAGACTCAGTTGATCGATCATTTGGAGGTAATTCGATTGTAGTGCATAGAATATTGTTTAAACAATTTAGATATTGTGTGGAATATTGTTTATTTAAAAAATTTAGGGGACTGAAGGCAGTGTGTGGAATATATGAACATTGCTGGGGGTATATTGTTTATTTATAAGAAATTCAGTTATTGGGGGTTGGATTTCTCTTGCTTATCATTCTCCGCTGTTTGGAAACATGTAGGTCCTCCGAGAAGTAATTATATGGGAAAAACAAGTTGCATAACCTAATGTTCACCACTGTGCTCTGGGTGTCTTAACCTCATATTTGAGCCTTTGTCGGCACTTAACCTATTTTTTGTGTTAACTGGTTTTTCATGTCACCCTCATTTCTGTAAACTATTTTACCGCCTTTTACAGCAAATTAAGTAATTAATTATGTCCTCCCACTATTTTTGGTATACTTTTCGAATTACACATGCTTTTGAACGTCATTTCTGGAGCATTTTTCTTTGACACCCTCTCCCTTAAACTATTGTAATGCATTTTTCATAAAAATTATGGAAATTAACCTATTGTTCTCCACTTAACCTGCTGTTCTGCTCCATGTCACCCGTTCACATACACACCCTCCCCTTAACTACTGTACCGCTAACATCATATTGATATAAAAGAAATATGCAAATTAATAAAATTGATGTTCTTCACATGTATGGGTCACTTTTTCTTAATTTGCAGCATCCTATTGGTCAGTTAAGTCGATGGAGTATAGTTTAAACAAAAGTTGCTAAAAAAACCACATTTGGCAACTCGATGCCCAACGCCGACGCCGGAGTAATGTGCAACAGCAGGCCTGGCGATTCACAGGTGTCCGTTCAGGACCCGCAAGCATGAGGTGGCGGCATCCCTTTCATACTCGACACCTGAGAAATTCCTCTCGAAATACATGATCACCTAGGCACCATTGCTGACACGACCAGATGGGAGCGAAGACCTATTTACAGAGCGCAGATGCTCCAAGAGTGTTCGCGCGTCGATAGTGCTACTGCGAGCCACCGCTGGATGCAAGCCACTGCGAGCCAGCGCAGGGGAACTGCAAACAGCATGTGATAGTTATACTGATGTCACATGTCTGTCTACCTAAGTAAGTGCCAAGTCATCCTCTGGGCCACCCGCATGTGTGTTCACTGCTGTTGGTGTGTGAACCCTCTCTCTCTACCTGCAGTTCAGTGAAGACCTAATAGCTGAGCAACTCACCCTTGCAGATGCTGTAGAAATCTTTTCCAGAATAGCACAGGGTACATTGCTCCTCGAAATCCTAACGGAACTTGTGAGCTGCGTCTAGCGTGCATGCATACGCAGCGTGGCTAACGCTTCACGGC
The DNA here is from genome assembly GCF_023897955.1 of Schistocerca gregaria. Lineage (NCBI taxonomy): Eukaryota > Metazoa > Arthropoda > Insecta > Orthoptera > Acrididae > Schistocerca > Schistocerca gregaria. The sequence continues at coordinate 505,419,884 of NC_064923.1, forward strand.
AAAATGTTCTTCCTGCTGTCAATATACGTCTCAGAAACGTCAAAGGTTCACACCGCTAAAAAAACCTGTACACTCACGCAAAAACTCCATTAATCATAAAAGCATAATTGTCATTTGGAAAGAGATCACTGGCTAAGCACAGACAGGGGGAAATCAGAATAATTACGCAAACAGAATTCGAAGCACTGTCCTACAGAAGAGAAAAATGTCCCAAATTTTCTGTATCCTACAGCTACAGGTCTGGAGATGTCCTAATGGCACACTGGCGGATAAGTGACGGCATCTCCGCGAGAGATGGATAGTCTGCTTCAACTTGTCTTTGAACACTTGCTTTCTCAGAACTTTCTGTACATACGTTACCTCCATTCTTGTTCGAATCAGTTTGTAAACACTCCTACATCGTGACACAAAGGATGTCTTGTGAATTAATAGAGCATTGTGATTGTATTTTGTACAGATCATCATATCGCACCGACAATAAAGCCCTGCAAAGTGCCCTTACACATTGTCAAATACGGAAAGACTCTTACTCAGTTACACTGCTCTCCACTGAGGACAGGAGCTTGAATATTACAGAGTGAAACTGATCTCCAACCGTGTCGATGTAGTAAACATAAAATTCGTATCCTGCAGCATACAAAATCATCCTTTTTACGTCATTCGTACATATACCGCAAAGACAGACAACACTGTATATACTCTTATTTACTATCAAAAACAGTCTTGATCACAAATTATTTATTCTTCTGACCGGTTTCAACCACAACTGTGGTCATCTTCAGACCAATGAGCAAAAACCTCATTCTGGTGGTAAATCACCGGAATAAATAGTTTGTGATCAAGACTTCAAATGGTTCGAATGGCTCTGAGCACTATGGGACTTAACATCTAGAACTTAGAACTACTTAAACCTAACTAACCTAAGGACATCACACACATCCATGCCCGAGGCAGGATTCGAACCTGCGACCGTAGCAGTCGCGCGGATCCGGACTGAGCGCCTAGAACCGCTAGACCACCGCAGCCGGCGTGATCAAGACTGTTTTTGATAGTAAATATTAGTAATAACACTGATCACTGGTTGCTCCCACAATGTATATATTCCTTGCAGCACTAGATATTTCCCTGCGAGGTTCGGCGGTCATCGAAGCCCGACAGATGACTAGAGCGCCCTCAGCGGACCGAAGTCACTCTCAGAACTGTTCTACAAATTCGGACTCGTTCCCCCTCGACACAAACGCCTTACTGTTTCTGGTCCGGATCTACTTGCTTGCTTGCTTTTCTACATCCACCTCGAGTTTCTGGGATTACAAGAACACATGTATTTTCGCATGGTTTGCATGATATTATACCATTTTCGCGGTACTCTTCGATATCAAGTATACAGCAGTAGCCTACCGATCGCTCACGCAAAATAATTCCAAAGATAAGGACTGGAAATTATTCCTCTATAAACCCGAAACTTTATCGCTTCATCTGCGAAGAGCTTTACGTGGGAACTCGAAACAAATAGAGGAAACTGATTATTTCCACTCACGAATACTGATGTCTGTGATGTAACAGATTCCAGATCATCCCTAAAATTTACAAAGTCAACTAATGTGTTGCTCACGTCTAGAGAACCAGCAAACGTGTCCTTCACCTGCTACACCACAATCCTTTTCCTCAACTAAATAAAGGCGTGAAATGTGCAGAAGCAGTCAACCACACAATTTACATGGGAGGGAATAACAGTCCAGCACAAACACACGACCCTATTCAATCTTCTCAAATTTACACGTGATCACGAAAGCTGCCCAATACATACTAAGAATTAGTTTGCTATTCTGCCGTCTAGAGGACCACAAAGTTAACTCAGCTACATTCCTGCATTCCAACAGGCCTTTGCATTCACACGGCACCTGCCGTTAACGGGAAATGTGAATCAATCCCGCACAGGCGAAGCTTACATAGACAGAATAATTCTACGAAATTGTTCACATATGTATTTTATCCCTGTACTTACAACTAAATGTTACCATTGCGGTCTCAGTTGAATGACACTCGACAATGAGCCGAGTATCGGAAATACACCCTGCTGACGGCTGTGACTCTGGAAATAGAAATAACGGTACCCTTTCTTATGACTTGACATGCTCTTCCCTTGCTATTACAGTACTCCACGTCAAATCCATACCTTCCTTACGACTGGGCATAGTCATTTTCTTTGCATATGTCGGAACACAAACACATACTTTATAAGTCTGATGCTCAGATGCGAACATATAATGCACCCCCTACCACTAAAGTATAGTAGTTCGTCAATAACTGATCGCTGGTGATATGAAATAATACTGAAAGAAAATCTACCATGGGTGGACATGTCTCATAAGTTTTTCTTGCGAGTGCTACCACTGTGTCTTAGAAAGAGAGTTTTAATCGTCTTACAAACTGCCAGATGTTAAGAAACCCTATCCCAACAACTGCTGTTTGTTACTGTCACAAGTAGTCTTAGTTCTACTTGTGCATACAATTATCCATGTTAAAAGCTATTACCCACTTTACAAATCGAAGTATGATATTATCTCTGAATGAGGTGGTTTTGTGTCCAGACAAATATCGTGATGGCGATCGCTGGAGTATATAGTACCAGACCAACAGTGCAATTACACGTCGCTGACGGGGCAACTTCAAAATAAAATTACCCAATTTAGAAAGTGATTCAGCTAAGGAACATGGTATGAAACCACTATTTGCGAATCCCTCACGCCACTGCAGCTAGATATTTCTACAGTATTTCTAACGCATTCTGTCTCGATCCCTTGTCAGAGGTTCAGTGACATATCCAGTGGGCTATAGGCGATGGTTGACTGAGAAGAATCACAAACTGTAGATGGTGTGCTGATTGAGGTCATAAGAAATGTAGACTTACTTTTCATATATGTAAGAAAAGGAGTTCACTACACTTTAAACTACCTAGTTTCAACTACTTTTCAAGGTCATCCAATCACCCACTTCCTCCATTCGAAATGCAGATGACCTTGAAAAATAGTTGAAACTAGGTAGTTTAAAGTGTAGTGAACTCCTTTTCTTACCTATATGATGTACACTGTGCGACGTCTAGTTTTCTGCGAGAGGCCATGAATCAGAACGTCTTAATTTCAGTTTAAAACCTGGTGCACATCTCGAAGTAATGTTCAAAATGTTCAAATGTGTGTGTAGTCTTATGGGACTTAACTGTCGAAGTCATAGCAGAAAACAAAATGTATGACAGTGTACAAAGAAAGCTACAGCAGAAAAAAATGTTTCAATGACACAGGGCCACAGGGAGCGTCTCTTGTGATTAACAGTATAGTCTGTGGGATGCAATCATCCTCCTACAGTACAGGTGATGAAACTTTAAACTGGCCTCTGCAGTGGATCAAAAGCTGTATATTTAATAGGATTGTCCAACACCAGCACCACCAGCAGCAGCAGACGTTTGACGGGTAAATCCAGTGACAGAGGGGGTGCTTCGTTAGGATTGCTAGGATGAATGTATCCTGTGCTATTCTGGGAAGCATTGTGACATATCATTCTCCGTGCTGGACCCGCACCGCAGCTATGAGTCATTGTGTTAGCAACTGTGTCTAGGTTTTTTCTCTGTTGGATGGTACAGAGTAAAGATGGTAGCATGTTGGGCTGATAGATGTGAACTGATGCGGATCTGCTTCGGACTGTAGTATCTGTATGTAGTTTGGGGGCACACCACAATGTGCACATTTCCACTGCATGGTCAAAACATGGTTCTGTTGCACTAACTCAGGTCGCTCTGTTTCTACACAGTTTGCAGAAGGTGGTGGATATGGGTTTCTCTGACTTCTGCTCAGTTCCGAGTTAAATTGGAATGATCACATGCTCAAAGCTGCAGAAATTGGGGCATTTGCAAGATGCGTAGGGGGGTGTCTAAAACCAAGTTGGAATTTTACTGTAGCAGATAGGTTCGAGAAAGGTGACCCATTTTTAGATATGAGAGTGCCAGAAATATGATATACTTGTAACTGTGATCCAACACAGGTATGTGGTTGACTGGAAGGACTTGATTCCAAATCATAGACATCATTTCTAGTGGATAGTGTCACACTAGACATCTGGTAAGCTAGTGCACATTTCTTACGACGTCAATAAACACATCACCTACTACTGTTTCTGATCCTTCTCAATTAGTCATCGCCTATAACTCGGTGGATATATTGCAGAACCTCTGACATGATAGTGACACAGAATATGTTACACATACTGGAGAAATATCTAGCGGCATGAGGGAGTTGCAAATCCAGTTGCATACCACGTGCCTTAGCCGAATCACTTTCAAATTCAGCTATTTTATCATAAGGTTGCATCGCAGGCTACATGTAATCGGACTGCTGGTATGATAATATACACTCCAGCAATCACCATCTCAGTATTTGTCTGGATAGAAAAACCACATCATTCACAAGTTATGTCATACCTAGATTCATAAAGCATGTATAGCTTTTAACATGGATACTAATGTGCACCTGTAGAATCAAGACCACTTGTGACAGTAACATGCACTAGTTGTTGCGATCAGCTTTTTTAACATCTGCACAGTTCCGCGTATCTTTCTAAGACAGAGTGGTACCACTCGCAAGAAAAACTAATGAGACATGTCCTCCACCCATCGCTGATTTTGTTTCAGTATAATTTCGTGTTGTAGGCAATCATTTATTGGGGAAGTATTATACTTTGTAGTAGTAGGGGATGCGTGATAGGTTCACATCGAACATCAGGCTTATAAAGTATGTGCTGTGGTCAGACATGTGGAAAAAGCAAGGTATGGATTTGCCATGGAATACTGTGATAGCAGAGGGATGAGTATGTCAAATCATAAGAATGGTACAGATATTTCTATTTCCAGAGCCACAGCCGTCAGTTGGGTGTATTCGCGATACTTTGCTCATTGTTGAATGTCGTACAACTGAAACCGCAATCATAACATTTAATTGCAAGTATAGCGATCAAATATATATGTGACTGATTTCGAAGGATGATTCTGTCTATGCATGGCCTGTGCTGGGAATTATTCATGTTTCCGGCTAACAGCAGAGGCCATCTGAATGGAGGCAGCCAAATAGCGAACTAATACTTAGTATGTGTCGAAAAGCTTTCGTGATCAAATGGATATCTGAGAAGAGTGAATATGGACAAGTGTTTGCTCTGGGCCATTATTCCCTCCAATGTAAATTGTCAGATTGATTATTTCATCACATTTCTCATCTTTATTTAGTTGAGAGAATATCCATTGTGGTGTGTGGATCTAGCAGGTGGAAGACGCTTTTGCTGGTTCTCTAGATATGAGAAACACCTTATTTGACTTTGTAAATGATAGGGATGATTTGGAATCTGTTACATCACGGACATTGGTATTCACGTGTGGAAATTTCAGTTTCCTCTATTTGTTTCGAGTTCTCACGTAACGGTCTTTGCAGACAGGATAAGCATTAAAGTTTCGGGTTTGTAGAGAAATAATTTCCAGTTTATATCTTCAGAATTATGTTGCATGACCGATTGGTAGGCTACTGTTGTGTGCTTGATATCGACAAGTACCGCGAAAACGGCATAATATTATGAGGAACCATGCGAAAATACATTTTTTTCTACTAATCTCAGAGCCTGGACATGGGTGTAGGAAAGTGAGCAAGCAAGCAAGCAAGCAAGTCCAGACCAGAAACACTAATGCTTTTGTGCCGAGGGGAAGTGAGCCCGAATTTGTAGAACAGTTCTGAGACTGACTTTGATCCACTGAGTGTGCTCTGGTCTCATCTGCAGAAAAAAAGAAAAGGCAGACAGTGCTTCCACACTGGCTGTTTCAGTAATTCAGAGGACAAATTCGATAAGCGCCAATCATAATGCTCTATTCATTGACATGACATCCTTTGTGCTGGGATATAGGAGTCTTTACATTGCGGTGAGAACGTTTGCATATGTTTAAAGCAGGTAGGGTAACATGTGATGTATGGTGTGCCATGATAGGACCATCAGGAGGAATATGTTCGACGTTATTCTGCGCTATTTTCGTAAACTGGTTCTGTTAGGGCAAGAATTTCCGTGCATACAAGTTGAGACACCAAGAAAGAGAGCGTTAACTATTTCTGGGACACTATACAATTTCCGAGAGGTCGACTTGGCTCTTATTTTACATAGCCTTGCGACGTTAGAACAACATTGAGAACCTTTCGATGGTGAGTCGCCATGCTGACGTTTCGCGGCGAGGTGTCAGTCACGCTGGTGCAGGTACGCATGGCTGGACTCAGCTCATATGTTCTCTTGGGATCGCTAGGGAGAAAGCAGCCTGTGCTATTCTGTAACACATTTCTATAGTGTGCTCTGTGACATCAGTATCCATAGGTGTAGCATCAGCAACAGTAAACACACATGCGAGTGGTCCAGAGGATGACTTGGCGCTTATTTAGATAGACATGTGATGTTAGTATAACATTTGAAGAACTTTCACATGCTGTCGGCAGTGGACTGAGAGTGATGGGTTGTGCTGGCTTGTGACCGGCATCAAAGCACTCTGCGAATAGATCTTCGCAGCCGTCTGGTCGCATCAGCAACAGTGCCTAGGTGAACATGTGTTTCGAGAGGAATTTCTCAGGTGTCAAGTATGAAAGGGATGCCGCTGCCTCATGCTTGAGGGACCCGAACAGGCACCTGTGCGTGGTTTGGCAGTTGATGGCTGTGCCACTTTGCGGGGGCTGCTGCTAGCCTCCTGTGCAGCCCAGTGGACAGGGGCAGCTGGCGGGCCTGCACGTGTCTGTTGGATTATTTTGTGAGCTAGTGTGTAGGCAATGCAATGCATTATTTGGACAGTTTACTAGTTGATTTCGTGTCTGCACATCAGTGTACTGCATTATTTAGGAGCAATTTGCATTTCTGTACTGAAATTATTTCGGTAATTTAGGAGTTGTTTGCGTGTCTGCAGAGCATTATTTAGAAGTAGTTTACAGGTCAGTGGACTGTGTGGAGTGGCACCAAGTATATCAGAGTGCATGTTTTGTATCAGTGTGATAAATATACCATCTTACAAAATCCATCCCTAAATAGACTGTTCCAAATTAAATAAAGTACACTACTTCCTCTCTCCAGCAGCCAAGTGCAGGCTGAGTCATTCCCCCTCAGACAGTCATGTTGGGTTATGTCACGGAATGGACAACAGCATCCTCTGCTGACAGTAGTGTGTACTAGGTCCATACCTGATGGCGACCACATTGTTTCCTGCCATCTTGGATTAAGGTACTTACATCATCAGCAGACGTCACAGAACGGATGGAAGTGCACTCTGATGGTGGTGCTACATACTAGACCCAGATCTCATGGCAAACGCAATGTTTCCCTCAATCTTGGATAACAGTACTTGCGTCATCAGCTGACATCATGACCGCCATCTTTGATTACATCACAGAATGGATGATGGCACCCTCTGGTGGAAGTACTGTGTACTAGGTCAGTTGGAGTCTGGACTTGGTGGCAAACACATTGGATGGTGGTAGTGCCTCTAATTGTTTAAATAAAGACTGGTGCACGCAAAATAATAAAGACTTATGTCCAGTACAGCCTAAGTCCTTTTCCTGCCAATTCCTAGGAAGAAAAAAAGTTCAAATGTGTGTGAAATCTTATGGGATTTAACTGCTAAGATCAGCAGTTACTACTTAACTTAAATTATCCTAAGGACAAACACACACACCCATGTCCAAGGGAGGACTCAAACCTCTGCTGGGATCAGCCACACAGTCCATGACTGCAGCAGCTTAACCCTAGGAAAAGGTGGGGGTCGGATTACTTAGATTAGTGGAGGTGTCTCAAGTGACCTTTCTTTCCCACAATTTTCTTAGGTTAGTAGAGATAGCCCAGTTGACCTGTCTTCACTCCAAAATTCAAACTTCCCACCAATTCCTAGGAAGAGTTGGTGGTCGGATGACTTAGTTTAGTGGAGGTAGTCTAAGTGGCCTTCCTTTTCTGCTATTTTCTTAGGTTAGTAGATATTGCACTGTCCTGATGGAATTTGAACTTCCCACCAGCGGCAGGGTGGTAGGGAGGGGTGTGTGGTAGGGGGCCATGGCACTTTCCCACCTGAGAGGTTAATTAATTACTCAATTTAATTAAGTAGTCATCCAATTGAGGGGGAGCTATTCCAATAGCTCAGACCTGAAAGTGTGGGCAGAGGGGGTTTGTGGGAGGGGGAGGGGCTGGGGGGAACAGTAGATTAAGTGCACATCAATCAAAAGGAAATGAGGGTGACATGGAAAAGCACTTAACAGAACAATAGGTTAAGTACCTGCGAATCAAAGGAGAACAATAGGTTTGCCCCTGAGTGTATACCTGCCCCTAATGTAGGCAACCAGCACTAACTAAATGTGCTCGTCCTCTCCCAGCTCCACTACTGAAGTTCCCCTGCGAACTTTTGCCTTCAGCAAACATGTTTACTCTTACAAGCTGCTTCTAGAGCCAGAGCAGAAACATTACTTCTACATTCTCTGCATGATTCACGTTTTTGAAGCTGAATCAAGGATCATCATAGCATATAACACTAATTTATTTAACTCTCTTTCGTAACAACCAAACATTTAGCCCTGTCTCGGGAAAGGCACATATAACACTAACTTGCGGTGAACAAGCTAATATTACCTTCTGAAAGGATTTCGAAAACTGACTGCACGTATGTCTAATAGACAAAGGTATCAGCCTATAATTTTGAATTTGGTGAAATTAACAGAAAAACCAAACGGACTTTAACCTTGGGAGATAATGAAAGTGGTAAAATAATAAGTGAATGAAAAAAAAGAATGTTCGCTGGCCCAATTAGGCACATCAAATTGTTTAAGAAAATTGAATATTGGCTATTGATGTTATTTTCGTTGAGATTTCCCATTGCATAGCAAACAGGATACATACTGACACACACCAAGCTCATACTAATGACAGCTACACTCAAGAGCATTACATAATCAGATACTGAAATGTTACTGCATGAAGTGCAGAACTAAATTTGGACAAGGGGGGCTTTATCTTAACTGACATGAAAAAAGGGTGAACAATATCGTAAATACACTGTTTAAGCTCCTCTACATAAATCATTTTTCCTTAGCAACAGAAATAAGTCTATTTTTTCCTAATAGGTGGGGAATGTGATGGGGGTCCATAAACCAGTATAGATTCACTAGTCAAGACTCTCTGATTATTACTGTAGAAAAGACTAATTCAAAAAGTTAATCATTCACTTTACTGGGAGTACTTCATAATTTACTTTGCAAGAAAATAAAATACAACACTGGGCTTAATTAACTTCAATACAGGAACCATTTATGATAGGAATAAAAACCACACTAGTTTTGAAAATGAGCTTAACATATTTCCCTTTTTTCGCCTGTAAAGCAGGTATTTTAGACAGTAATTTGTACACAATCTTGCCCTTTAATCCTACAAAACTATATTTTGTAATAAACTAAGGATACTTTAGCAAAGCCCATCCAACTTCACTTTTGTGGTTTTAACTTTAACGTTTGCTACTCCTTTTGCATTAGATAAGAGATCACTTTTAAACACTTGAAAGCAATAATTGTTCATTTAAAACAGGATACTCGCTTTTAGTTGCATTTAAGTGAATACCCTGCATAGGTTCGTGATCTGGATAGAAAATATGGTTCCGGACAAGAATTTATGTTTTTGTGAGTATTATTGAAACAACACAAAAATTAACTAGTCCATGCCCATATACAATACTAAATGTGTGAAGTTTGTGAAGCAGTGGCGAAGATTGGTGGCGGTGCGGGATTAGCCGAGGTGTCTGAACTGAAAAACGAACAGTCCGCCACATAGTGGAAGAATGCCCAGTTCGAGCCTACAAGGGAACCTTCAACTATTTCCTTGCTGAAACAGAAGAGGCAGTTGATTATATTAAATGTCTTGATGTCAATCTGCAATTAACCTATGTATAAAATGTATAAGGACTGTGATCTATGCCATACAATAAATAAATAATTTTAACATATCCTTTTGCTTTTTTCATATATACATTACAAAACTCTAATTTTCTTCCTGCAGATCAAGGAGTTTAAATAGCACAGAATACACACTTCGTAATTGCAGATACACAGTTACATAATATAAACCTACTTCTAATCGATATAAGTTGGGCATGGGTATGTGTCTTTGTCCTTAAGATAATTTAGGTTAAGTAGTGTGTAAGCTTAGGGACTGATGACCTTAGCAGTTAAGTCCTGTAAGATTTCACACACATTTGAACATTTCTTGAAGATTGGTGGCAAGCAATACGGCAGCTAACTGTACTCACGGCTCTTGATGTTCGAATGCTCTATAAAATCTCTTCTTGGCGTTGGATTTTCAACATATTAGAGCCATTTCTTTATGTCGAGAATACCAAATAATAGCCAGATCCATATATGAGACAAATTCTTTTAAAAAGCAGCTTCAATTTGCCTATCTTAGCACCGTCTAAGTGTACCGTGCTACGGCTAGCCACATACTGCATGCCGTTCACACAAACGGGCCGCTCAGTTCGACCACAAAAATCACATTTTACATCTTGCCATGCCACTTCCGTTGCGGGGGGACTTCCCTACAGCTTTTACATGTTACAAATACAAGTGCCCTAAGCATGAACCACCTCCCAATAAACATTCTCACTTTATGAACATACACATATAATAAGTTAACATTTTATCATATGGGAGACAATGGCTGTTCGTGTCCGTAGCATGTCATAAGCCACACGTGTCTTCCGGGTGGTACTAAAGAACAGTCACTTCGAGGCGGCCAAACAATCATCGATCTCCTGGTTAATTGTGCAACGTATGTCACAGATATGACTAGCCATAGAAAAGGCTCCTCTCAGAGCCAACAGACGAGGCACTTTTGATCTATCTTCAAGATAAGCTATTTCAATATAGAAGGAGTAAGCTGGGCTAAATGCCAAGTACTAAGTAAGATTTTATGTGATGACAACATTGATCTTGTTGCAGTTCAGGAAACTCACTTTGACGACGAAGACCAACTTAAACGGAGAGGTATGATTCCAATCTAGAACGTAGTTGGCGCAAGGTATCACTGTGCATATGGAGTGGCTACGTTATGTGCGATCTTCGATTGGAGATGTCCACTTGTGCTTGGCAACTGTGCATGGCGACGTATATGAAGAAAGGAGATCTGTCAGTGAGCAATGTGTACAAACCACCAACCATTCCCTGGCCTCAAGATGTCCTGCCATACCTCCCACACCCAGCAATATACGTGGAGGATTTTATTAGCTACCACCCTCTGTGAGAATATAGAACAGGTGATGGGAATGGCAAGGCTCTTACTAACTGGGCAGAGAGTAACAACCTGTTCTTAGTTTTCGATCCAAAGGACCAAGGAATATTCAGGTCAGCAGCTTGGACAAGAGAATACAATCCAAATTTATGCTTTGTGGCGACTGGCAATAACCATACACCACTAAGAACTACAAGACGTGTTTTAACAGACTTCCCTCATAGCCAGCACCATCCAGTCTTGATTGAAATTGGAATCAATATCTCACTAATAACAAACGTACAATGCCCAAGGTGGAATTTCAGAAAAGCAAAGTGGGATATGCACGTGGAAAAATTGAATAAGTGCCTGGTATGGATTCACCCGACAGCGAGTAATTATGACAGACGCATAGGTGCAGTTAAAACTGCAGCGAAACCTGCTGTCCCAAGGGAGTTCCATAAACAATATGTACCAGTATGGGAAAAAGAGTGCGAAAACAAGTATCAGAGATTCCTTGAGAGTGGAGACCCGGAGATCGCAGGCGACCTACTGCACAGCCTGGCGAGAGAAATGGATTGAAACCGTTGAGTCGCTTGATTTCAAGGCATCTAGTAGACAGGGCTGGTTTCTCCTCCGAAAACTAGTTGGAGCTAACAAAATACATAACTCAACAGATATTTCTGCAAATAGGATTTCAGCTCACATACAGGCAACCCCTAGAGCCCCAGAGGACAAGCAGCATACAAGAATAATACGCCGTGAACTTAGTGTTCTTAAGAAAAACAGCACACCTTTGGACCAGTATGCCTCGAAATGTACCAACAGTGAAGTCAGAGAAGCGCTGAAGAGTGTCAAGGCGGGAAAGGCACCTGTATTGGGTGGAATGCAAGCCAGAATTCCTTCTTCACTGTGGGGAATATCCAAAAAAACTGGCTTGCGGAGTTTTACTTAAAAATAATGACACCAGGGAGCATCCTACAGAAAATGAACTCAAAGATCATTGAACTGCTTAAACCAGAAAAACCAAGCGATCAGCCGAAGAGTTATAGCCTAATCGCATTGCTCAGTGTCATGTACAAGCTGCTCGAGAGATTCATGTGTAACAGACTGAGCCCAAAAATACTGTAATCAATTCCAGACGAACAATCAGGATTTCGATCTAATAGAAGCTGCACTGATCAAGTACTTTCCATAACAACACTTATAAAGGTAGGCTACCAGAAGAAGCAAAAAACGTCAGTTGCATTCATAGACCTGAGTGCAGCCTATGACACTGTCTGCACACAAAGCCTACTGTACAAACTCATACAAATAATTCCATGCAGCAATATCATCAGACATTGATAAGATGCTTGTCAGAAGATCTTTCAAGTGATTACTGGAGAACAAATGTGCTCTACTAAAATTCTCAACAATGGGCTACTACAATGCTCAGTTTCTGCTCCATCGTTCTTCAAACTTTATACTTCTGACACACAAACTAGGAACTTTGGCTATGTAGACGATTGGGTTATAGCTGCGCAACATGAATCATTCGAGGCTGCTGAAGAAACTTTGTGCTCCAATTTGAAGCTGCTGAGTGGCTATTTCCGCAAATGGAGTCTGCAGCCGAATCCGAATAAGACTGAAGTAACACACTTTCATCTTTGCAACTACTCATCAAGAAGAGAGGTTAATGTCATCTTTGAATGGAAACGCCTTAACCCGAACAACTACCTCAAATACGTAGGAGTCACATTGGACAGGACGCTCTCTTACAAGGAGCATCCGACAATGACTGGAGATATAACGAGGACAAGGAACATCATCATCTACAAATTGTGCGGTACCACTTGGGGCTCCACAGAAAGAACACTCCGAACATCATCAGTTTGGCTTGGCTACTCGGTGGATTAACAGCCTGCATACAAGCAGGATTGATGTGGTACTAAATGACCAGTGGCACAACAAAAATCTACGCCCATTGTATGGCTGCCAACCCTGAACCACGTGCCACCCGAGAAATGCGGCGAAAAAACGCTCTTCTCAGTAAGTTCAACAAGATAACTAATAACCCAGAGCTGCCCATACACAGCGATATAGCTGACTTGGAGTGCAGAAGACTTAAATCGAGAAGACTAGCATTACTCTCTGCTAAAGAGATAACGACTCTAACTTTGATGTCGACAATCTGTGGAAGCAACACTGGCAAGAACACTCCCCACCAAAATGCCAAGGTTTCATGACACCTGAGAAACCACCTGGCTTCAACCAGTCACGCAAAGTGTGGAAAGTCTAAATTGCATACATACTGGCCACGGAAGATGTGCTGACGCCCTCTACAAAAGGGGTACGATACCTACACCAAATTGCGACTACGGCACTGAAAAACGAACAGTCCGACACATAGTGGAAGAATGCCCAGTTCGAGCCTACAAGGGAACCTTCAACTATTTCCTTGCTGAAACAGAAGAGGCAGTTGATTATATTAAATGTCTTGATGTCAATCTGTAGTTAACCTATGTATAAAATGTATAAGGACTGTGATCTATGCCATACAATAAATAAATAATTTTAACATATCCTTTTGCTTTTTTCATATATACATTACAAAACTCTAATTTTCTTCCTGCAGATCAAGTAGTTTAAATAGCACAGAATACACACTTCGTAATTGCAGATACACAGTTACATAATATAAACCTACTTCTAATCGATATAAGTGTTACAAACGGACGACGATATTGTAGGCTCCATTCAGTTTTTACTCTACTGTCTTATAATTTCAGGCTTGCTTTGGAAAAGTGCTAAGATAACAGACAGCAGTTGTGGGACAAACTGCATTCTGTTAAGCTTTTGATATCAAATTGATATGAAAATTAATTAAATTGTGACAGGTGGCTGATTAGCATATTATTTTGTTAAACAGTTTTTCATGTAACCTGTCCACCATCCTGTGAGCTAGTGTTCTGTTAACTGATTTATAACCCCCTGGGGAAAATCCGTCCTTCTGGGAATCCACCCCTCCCCCCCCCCCCTAGAAACGTCCAGCCCTCCCTCTCACTGTTTATTCGAATAGCTCCTTTCTCTCTATCAATTTGATTAATTAAATCGATAAATTAATTAACTCTTAGGCCTCCCCTCTCCATCTGGGAATTGGTGGGAAAATGACTCAGTCTGTGATCGAGAGGAAGGATCCCACAATAGGTAATTCAAATCAATGTCAATAATATACTGTTCTTTGTTTAACCAGCTTGCGGAAGATAGGGCTACCCCACTTTGGTGGAGCTTACGTCTCCACCCCACCAGCCTGCTTCCCACGATGTAATAACATGGACGGAAGTGCGGTATAGTAGCCAGCGTTTGGGATCTCAAGTATGTGTGACTAACATCTGAACGCCGTCAAGAAGGTCAAAAGCCAACCAATGTCCTAATTACAGATCACAATACTAAATACCACTGACTACACACTCGAACAAAGCATCAAGGAGTGGCATTGTGTTGATCTGGAAATTCCAGACTCACTTCCTGCCTCTGTCTTTCTTAAAAGGTTACTTCAGGTTTGTGTGTGTGGACCAACGCCTCCAAACACGCAGATGGAGAATTTCTACTGTGTTCCTATTGGCTAATGGCGAGGACAAAGGGAGACCTGACGCAATTTTGATGTCAAAAATAGAGGAAAATAATCCATTTATACTACCAAACAAAAATAATTGTTTAACAAGTTTTGGGCTCGTACGCCTGTAAGAAAGGATACTGCGAAGAAAATGGCGTAGCCACAGTCTAGGCCTTAGGGGTATGTTTCCAGAATGAGTCTTTCACTATGGAATTGTCCGCCAGGGAGTTAGAAAACAGTGCATACTTCGCTGGGAATGAAAGATTTTAGAAAGTGGGAAGAAGACAATCGACGGCAGGTTCCCCGAGATCTCTCGCCCTTGATTGCGTTCGGTGGGGATTCAGATACACTCATGGAATAGTGAGGGCGTTATCACGGGACAGCGAATACGGGTATGTGACTACGAAATTCTTTGCATAACGTATTGTATACACGGTTTGTTCGACTAAGAGGCGTGAAGGCACAGTACAACAAAAAACACTTGGCAGCGGCCAACTCGGAACCGGAAATTGTAAGATAACAGGTGATAGTGTCGCATAATAACTCATATAACACAGCTGCAGAACTGATTCGACTACTCAACATGTGTGCTGTGTGGAATTTTGCCGAGAATTTTCGAACAAGAGGAGCGGAAACTGGTTTGGAAATATAATCGTAAGTGCTAATATAGTATGTTGCCATGCTCTTCAGAGCACAGCTATGAATGCATGGGACTAAGAAACTAATCAGTATATCGACAACAGAATACATTAAATTATTAAAAAAAGAAAAGAAACGTAAGTACTAATGTTATATCCCAAGACAAACCATCCACAGAGAAACAGTTAAGAATTCTGCATTGATGATTGTGATATGATTTGACTATCTTAATTTTATGAAGCGTTGGATATTAGTACAATACTACAAGACATTTGGATAACGCAGAGCCGAAACGCAGGGACACTCAGAAGTAAATAAGGTAAGTGTCTTGATTAGAGTATGTCGATACCGGTGATGCAACAATCAGAAAAATGAATTTTATAACAATTTATGAATAAAATGAAAGAACATTTAAATATTTGTGCTAAATAATTTTCGATGGACATATTTAAAATGTTAACTGCAAATGAGGTTGGTCGCAGATGGACTTTTGACTAGAGTAGTTGGTAACGTGACTCACTGAACTGAGAGCACAGAGAGGTTTCTGCGAGGTCTTTTGCGGCTGGGCGCCGATATAGTAAGATAGTTTAGGCGGCAAAGTGAGAGTTAGAGATTTGAGTGATCTTTTGCAGTGCCTGTGGTATTAGTAACCGGATTTTTTGTGTGCAGAACATAACGTTTTAGATTTGCGTACATAACTGGAGTCCAAACTGATCTGCATAACTGCTTGACAAATGAACAATTTAATTTGTTCTTTCTATGATAATATCGAACCTATTCCAACTGTTTCTTGATGTCGTAAATCTCATCAATTTCATTCTCTTTTTAATTTTTGTGTTGATGTATCCTTTGCTGAGCCAGCACTGGAAATAATCTGATCTATTGTGAATAAATCTGTTATGTTTCACAAGTGTATTTTGCCTATCACAGTTCAGGAAATATGATGTAATAAACAATAAAAATCCTGAATAGCTGCCGGATCATGCACGGCGTTTAAATTTATTACCTCTTTGCTACTAACTCTGTTTGCAACATATCTCGCGGACAGTATCCACATATAGCGCTGACGGTACGTACACAAATTTACCATTGTACGATACATACTTGAAGAGGTATGACATCATAAACAGTGACATGCGTGAAAAAATTCCGTACAAATTATGAAGCTTTAATATGAGGGTCGTTAAATAAGCAATGTCCCACATTAAAAAAAAAGCCATTAATATACGTAAAGAAACGTCCTTGTTGGTGCTTCACATTTGATGTTTGTTCCGTGCGCCGGTGAAGTTTCGAGCCATTCTGAGAGGTGGCAGAGCCGTAGTGCAGCGTTAAAATGTTGTCTGCAGACGACTCAAGTTACAAGCAGCGTGCTGTTATTGAATTCTTGTCCGCAGAAAAAGAAATCGAGGTGATGTCCACAAACGTTTGTGTGCAGTGTATGGCGATGTTGCAGTTGATAGGAGTACAGTTGGGCGATGGATAAAGAAAGTTACAGTCTCAGGAAAGGCAGAAACAGATCTCAATGATCAGTCACGCTCGGGACGTCCTGTCACAGCCACTGCACCAGACGTGCTGACCGTGCGGATGCCATTATTCGTGCCGACCGGCGCATCACAACTCGACAATTGGCTCTACAGTTGTCAGTCAGCATTGGAGGTGCGTCTGTAATGATCGAGACTCTCGGATATTCATAGAAGTGCTCTCGATCGGTTCCACGAATGCTCACAGAGGACCACAAGATTCAAAGAAAGACCATTTCATCTGAATAGTTTGGAGCGTTTTGAGACCGACGAAGTGATTTTTACGTCACGGATCATTGCGGAGGATAAAATCTGGGTGCACCACTTTGCCCCGGAAACAAAAAGGAAATCCATGGAGTGGCACCATATACATTCACCACAAAAGAAGAAATTCAAGATAACCACCTCTGGCGCAAAAGTCATGGTGACAGTCTTCTGGGATTGTGATGGCGTCATTCTCGTGGGTGTGATGCCAAGAGGGTCAACCATCAATTCAGAGGCATACGTGAAGACTCTGAATAAATTCAAGAACCGTTTCCGACTTTTGCGATCCGACAAGAATCCAGCAGAAATCTTGCTCCAACACGATAATGCACGCCCACACACAAGTCTGAGATCCCAGGAACACATCGCCAAATTGGGTTGGACATCATTGCCTCATCCATCCTACAGTTCAGACCTGGCACCCTCAGACTTCCATCTCTTTGGGCAAAGATTCTCTACGGGGAAGACGCTTTGAAGATGGTTTAAATGGCTCTAAGCACTGTGGGACTTAACATCTGAGATCATCAGTCCCATAGACTGAGAACTACTTAAACCTAACTAACCTAAGGACATCACGCACATCCATGCCCGAGGCAGGATTCGAATCTGCGACCGTAGCAGCAGCGCGGTTCCGGGCTGAAGCGCCTAGAACCACTCGGTCACAGCGGCCGGCCTTTGAAGATGACGAGAGTGTCAGTCACGCAGGGAAAACATGGTTGCATCTACAGGACAAAAGCTTTTACCAGCAGGAAATACATGCTCTTCCACAACGTTGGCGTACGGACATAGAACGTGATGGAGACTACGTAGAAAAATGGGACATGGACAACACATGTTGATGTATATTGTCATCAAATTCTGATTCTTAACAATAGATATGTTTTGAGGAAAAATTGTGGGGCATTACTTGTTGAATGGCCTCCGTACATTTATTCTTTACTACTAAGTCACTACTAAAGTCGTGTCATTTGAAGGAAATTCCTGACACTTGGCAGTGCTTTTGACAGCTTTCAACTGCGAAGCGCAAACTACTATAGGTGGAAACAATAGGCGTCTAACAGCTATGTAGGGGCGTTGAAATAGAGACGTTTACAAAATCGCGTTGTGGACACTCCATGCAGCTGCATCCAACGTACAGAAACTGTCCGATAACATCTCACAGCGAGTCCACCACAGTGCAGGTGTACATAACAGTTTTCGTTTTTAATAGAAAATGGCAATATGAATACCCGAGTAATGCCGGGTTTGTCAGTTAGTGTTAAAAATTTTTACAAAATGGTCTGGAACTCGCGATATCGAGGAGCTTGCCTGTAGTTCTTGTGGAGTGCAGGAGGCAAAGTCGTGTTTCACCTCGGTGGGAGATGGTGCATTCTGAAGTCTACATCTACATCTACATCTACATCCATACACCGTAAGCCACCTGACGGTGTGTGGCGGAGGGTACCCTGAGTACCTCTATGGGTTCTCCCTTCTATTCCAGTTTCGTATTGTTCGTGGAAAGAAGGATTGTCGGTATGCTTCTGTATGGGCTTTAATCTCTCTGATTTTATCCTCATGGTCTCTTCGCGAGATATACGTAGGAGGGAGCAATATACTGCTTGACTCGTCGGTGAAGGTATGTTCTCGAAACTTTAACAAAAGCCCGTACCGAGCTACTGAGCGTCTCTCCTGCAGAGTCTTCCACTGGAGTTTATGTATCATCTCCGTAACGCTTTCGCGATTACTAAATGATCCTGTAACGAAGAGCGTTGCTCTCCGTTGGATCTTCTCTATCTCTTCTGTCAACCCTATCTGGTACGGATCCCACACTGGTGAGCAGTATTCAAGCAGTGGGGGAACAAGCGTACTGTAACCTACTTCCTTTGTTTTCGGATTGCATTTCCTTAGGATACTTCCAATGAATCTCAGTCTGGCATCTGCTTTAGCGACGATCAACTTTATATGATCATTCCATTTTAAATCACTCCTAATGCGTACTCCCAGATAATGTATGGAATTAACTGCTTCCAGTTGCTGACCTGCTATTTAGCAGCTAAATGATAAGGGATCTAAATTTCTATGTATTCGCAGCACATTACACTTGTCTACATAGAGATTCAATTGCCATTCCCTGCACCATGCGTCAATTCGCTGTAGATCCTCCTGCATTTCAGTACAATTTTCCATTGTTACAACCTCTCGATACACCACAGCATCATCTGCAAAAAGCCTTAGTGAACTTCCGATGTCATCCACAAGGTCATTTATGTATATTGTGAATAGCAACGGTCCTAGACACTCCCCTGCGGCACACCTGAAATCACTCTTACTTCGAAAGACTTCTCTCCATTGAGAATGACATGCTGCGTTCTGTTATCTAGGAACTCTTCAATCCAATAACACAATTGGTCTGATAGTCTACATGCTCTTATTTTGCTCATTAAACGACTGTGGGGAACTGTATCGAACGCCTTGTGGAAGTCAAGAAACACGGCATCTACCTGTGGACCCGTGTCTATGGCCCTCTGAGTCTCGTGGACGAATAGCGCGAACTGGGTTTCACACGACCGTCTTTTTCGAAACCCATGCTGATTCCTACAGAGTAGATTTCTAGTCTCCAGAAAAGTCATTATACTCTAACATAATACGTGTTCCAAAATTATACAACTGATCGACGTTAGAGATATAGGTCTATAGTTCTGCACATCTGTTCGACGTCCCTTCTTGAAAACGGGGATGACCTGTGCCCTTTTCCAATCCTTTGGAACGCTACGCTCTTCTAGAGAGCTACGGTACACCGCTGCAGGAAGGGGGGCAAGTTCCTTCGCGTACTCTGTGTAAAATCGAACTGGTATCCCATCAGGTCCAGCGACCTTTCCTCTTTTGAGCGATTTTAATTGTTTTTCTATCCCTCTGTCGTCTATTTCGATATCTACCATTTTGTCATCTGTACGACAGTCTAGAGAAGAAACTACAGTGCAGTCTTCCTCTGTGAAACAGCTTTGGAGAAAGACATTTAGTATTTCGGCCTTTAGTCTGTCATCCTCTGTTTCAGTACCATTCTGGTCTGAGAGTGTCTGGACATTTTGTTTTGATCCACCTACTGCTTTGACATAAGACCCAAATTTCTTAGGATTTTCTGCCAAGTCAGTACATAGAACTTTACTTTCGAATTCATTGAACGCCCTCCTCACACTACATTTCGCTCCGCGTAATTTTTGGTTTGTCTGCAAGGCTTTGGCTATGCTTATGTTTGCTGTGAAGTTCCCTTTGCTTCCGCAGCAGTTTTCTAACTCGGTTGTTGTACCACGGTGACTCTTTTCCATCTCTTACGATCTTGCTTGACACATACTCATCCAACGCATATTGTACGATGGTTTTAAACTTTGTCCACTGATCCTCAACACTAACTGTACTTGAGACAAAACTTTTGTGTTGTGCCGTCAGGTACTCTGTAATCTGCTTTTTGTCATTTTTGCTAAACAGAAAAATCCTCCTACCTTTTTAATATTTCTATTTACTGCCGAAATCATCGATGCCGTAACCGCTTTATGATCGCAGATTCCCTGTTCTGCGTTAGTTCGGGTCTGTTTGTCACCAGAAGGTCTAATATGTTATCGCCACGAGTCGGTTCTATGTTTAACTGTTCAAGGTAGTTTTCAGATAAAGCACTTTAAAAAATTTCACTGGATTTTTTGTCCCTACCACCCGTTACGAACGTTTGAGTCTCCCAGGCTATATCCGGCAAATTAAATTCTCCACCCAGAAATATAACATGGTGGGGACTATAACGTGGTGGGGAGTTAGTGGGGAGTTAGTGACCTTACGAGATCATCAAAGTTATTTTTTACCTACGCAAAGTTATTTTTTACCTACGCAAAGACGACAAGAAGAACAGAAAATGCGTTCTCGTGAGTGCATGTAGAATTCTATGTAGTTCCAGTTAGTTGAAGATATTGCAGTGTATGTGTTCTGTAAGTGTCTTTTCGGACATGCACTGCAACGGTACTGTATTTATCCGCCGATACCAGGCTTGTGACTCTCGATTAAATATCTGCCTTGTACGGAAATGGCAGTAAGAGCACGAGTGTAGGTAAATGGCACATGGACGACGACATATGGAAGTTTGGGTCCGGCAGTGAAGCGTCAAGGTGACCGCTCGCGAGAAGCGGGAAATCTGGGTTCTAGTTCCGGTCCGGTACAAATTTTCAACGTGGTCATTCCATTCTATAGCGGGAAGTTGCTGGTATTCACAACTGCAGTTGGTTGAAGGTAGTGTTGGGAAAGTTTAATTGAAGATAATAGATTTCAGTTGTTTCCGAGAAACTTTGAGTGTGCTGATCTTCAGTGATCGTTGACTTTGAACTGTACTCCTGTTTCGGTTTGTTGTAGAGATTACAGGTGGTAGTTTCTAGCAGCCAGCTTGTGGCGATGTATGGACGGTTAGCCATGTGCATCTTCTAGTCCGGCAGTCGGGTACTGAAAACTATGTGAAAGTAGTTAGATAGGCACAGGGCTTTAATTCTTACTCTTAGTTGTGAGACGTTTAATCCGGCCTCACGGGTAAAAGGAAAGCTGGCGGCCTTTATTTAGTCTGATTTTATAATTGTTCCAGGACAGAGAAGTGGTCTGCTTATGCATAAGAGTGAAACTGCTGATGTTACATGGCTTAGCGTGGTCATGGTCCAGACCCCGGCCCCGGCTGGGAGTTGGCTCGACGCCACGGAATCTTCAGGGCACGGTCGAAACGAAACTTTTATCTTTCGTGGCCGCTGTCAAATAAGGTGAAACCTTCCAGGTGATTGGAGTGCACCGGAGCTCGACATTTCGACACTTCTGTTGGAGGTCTTCAGGTGTCTCTTACAATTATAGTATGTCAAAATATACAGAGCATTCCAAAACGTACTTTTATAAGTTCAGTGTCATAAAACTTGACATGTAATTAACTAGAGAAAAAATAAAAATTTTGCCTAATGCACCTACCAAAAATGCGTTTTTCTGGTTCTTTCATCAAGTTCTGCATGCGATCTCCTTGTAGTAAATACAGTGTCTAGTCGATATTCTAACACGGTCCGAACCCATTCTAGCATGTCCCTATTTATTTTATTTATTTAGCGTATGGCGACACCACAAACCAATAATATTACAATTACCTCAAACTACAAACAAATATTCAGGCCACGAATACAGTCTATTGATCCCTCCGTCATCACCAGGAACTCTATTGGCTCGCCAGGGAAGGCTCTCAGACGACATTCTTGAATGACACGGAGAACAGTCTGCTTTTCAGCCCCACAGACACAAATTCATGAAGTTATTTTCTTCCACTTGTGCAAAGAGTCGGCATACCTTCCACTGTTGGTTCTTATTCGGTTAAGAACCGATCAGGTCTCACGCTTCAATTCAAAGCCAGGTGGCTTGATCGATATGCATGACATATGTAGTTATTCTGTCATAGCATTAATCTGCTATGTGTCTCTCAAGCCGTTTCCACCCAACATTCTTGCGGTTTCCAGGGGTGGATGACGAGAGAGAAGCCTACCTTAGATGATAGTTAGAATGTCTGCTTGAACATGGAGGTAAGGATTTGTCTATATTTTTTGTACTACTGTACAAGTGTACTTCCCCCCCCCCCCCCCCCCTGCCGCCTCCTACCCTCACCCCACCACAGAGAAGGAGTTGGTATGTGGCTAAGTATGGATAGGCAGAAAGTAGATGTGGGTCTGATGATACCGCTTGTAAGACACATGGAAAGGGTACGCGGTGTATCAACAACTTTTGTGTGAGCACTATTCATCCAGGATAGTGAACGGTATTCCGCAGCAGGACAAACCAATCCCATAGCTGAAGTACGGAGTGCTGATGCAGTTGATCTCCATGACGTACTACACAGTTCGTGGAGGATGTTATTTTGATTTAGGCAGCTGGTCTAGATAGATGTTGTCTGTAACTTAGTGTTTTGTTAATCGTGACCCCTAAATATTTTGGGTTTCTGTTTTGTCTGAGCAATCTTCCTTCAAGCTGAACAGTGCACGGGTGTACTGCCGGTCCATAGTGTCCAACGGGCACAATATTTCGGCGATCAGACATGTCGCCATCGTCAGGTGCGCTGACGAACTGAGCTCCTGAGGGCGGGCGGCCGTCCTAAATCACCTTCCCCCGCGAGGCGGCTTATACCAGATTCCCTGTGAGTGTCGGAAGACTTACATTGGACAGACAGTGCGCACCATCGAAGATCGTTGCCGAGAACATCAGATGGACACTCGACTTCTGTACCCCAACAAGTCGGCAGTCGCAGAGCATTGTTTGTCCGAAAATCACGAAATGGACTATCAACATACCACGGTCTTGGCGCAGACATCTAAATACTTGGACAGCGTCGTTAGAGAGGCTATCGAAATTCGTATCAGGGACGGACTCATCAACAGAGATTGCGGCTATGACCTCAGCAAGGCATGGGAACCAGCACTGAGTCTTATTAAAAAGAGGCTCAGCAAAGAAAATGAACGAGCGGCCAGGGCGGACGAGGCAGTTACACAGACGCCACCACAGACGCCGACGCCAGCCTCTCAGCGACCGACGACTCGCGGCTGGGGGTGCGGACCGCGGAGAAAACGCCTCGCGGAGGAAGCGGATTTAGGACGGCCGCCAGCCCTCAGGAGCTCAGTTCGTCAGCGAACCTGACGATGGCGACATGTCTGATCGCCGAAATAATGTGCCCGTTGGACACTATGGACCGGCAGTAAACCCGTGGCCTGCCCGAAGAAGAAATACGCCCGGAGAAGTTGAAGAATCACAGTGATCTTTTTGTTGGTCATCGTATTGTTTAAGTGACATGTTGAGACTTATGTCTCAGCGGCACTTGGCTGCAATCTCCATTTACGAAAATGTTCACCAGTAGTTGATACACTCCTGGAAATGGAAAAAAGAACACATTGACACCGGTGTGTCAGACCCACCATACTTGCTCCGGACACTGCGAGAGGGCTGTACAAGCAATGATCACACGCACGGCACAGCGGACACACCAGGAACCGCGGTGTTGGCCGTCGAATGGCGCTAGCTGCGCAGCATTTGTGCACCGCCGCCGTCAGTGTCAGCCAGTTTGCCGTGGCAGACGGAGCTCCATCGCAGTCTTTAACACTGGTAGCATGCCGCGACAGCGTGGACGTGAACCGTATATGCAGTTGACGGACTTTGAGAGAGGGCGTATAGTGGGCATGCGGGAGGCCAGGTGGACGTACCGCCGAATTGCTCAACACGTAGGGTGTGAGGTCTCCACAGTACATCGATGTTGTCGCCAGTGGTCGGCGGAAGGTGCACGTGCCCGTCGACCTGGGACCGGACCGCAGCGACGCACGGATGCACGCCAAGACCGTAGGATCCTACGCAGTGCCGTAGGGGACCGCACCGCCACTTCCCAGCAAATTAGGGACACTGTTGCTCCTGGGGTATCGGCGAGGACCATTCGCAACCGTCTCCATGAAGCTGGGCTACGGTCCCGCACACCGTTAGGCCGTCTTCCGCTCACGCCCCGTCATCGTGCAGCCCGCCTCCAGTGGTGTCGCGACAGGCGTGAATGGTGGGACGAATGGAGACGTGTCGTCTTCAGCGATGAGAGTCGCTTCTGCCTTGGTGCCAATGATGGTCGTATGCGTGTTTGGCGCCGTGCAGGTGAACGCCACAATCAGCAGTGCATACGACCGAGGCACACAGGGCTAACATCCGGCATCATGGTCTGGGGAGCGATCTCCTACACTGGTCGTACACCTTTGCTGATCGTCGAGGTGACACTGAATAGTGCACGGTACATCCAAACCGTCATCGAACCCATCGTTCTACCATTCCTAGACCGGCAAGGGAATTTGCTGTTCCAACAGGACAATGCACGTCCGCATGTATCCCGTGCCACCCAACGTGCTCTAGAAGGTGTAAGTCAACTACCCTGGCCAGCAAGATCTCCGGATCTGTCCCTCATTGAGCATGTTTGGGACTGGATGAAGCGTCGTCTCACGCGGTCTGCACGTCCAACTGAGGCGCCAGGTGGAAATGGCATGGCAAGCCGTTCCACAGGACTACATCCAGCATCTCTACGATCGTCTCCATGGGAGAACAGCAGCCTGCATTGCTGCGAAAGGTGTATATACACTGTACTAGTGCCGACATTGTGCATGCTCTGTTGCCTGTGTCTATGTGCCTGTGGTTCTGTCAGTGTGATCATGTGATGTATCTGACCCCAGGAATGTGTCAATAAAGTTTCCCCTTCCTGGGGCAATGAATTCACGGTGTTCTTATTTCAATTTCCAGGAGTGTAGATCACATGTTAATACGAACTCGGTATCTTCATGTTCTTTGTGCCTCGTTGCGAGTGCACAGTTATCAGCATAGCCAAACTTTTTTGATGTGGTTCCAGGAATACGCGAATGTGTAAAATGAACAGGAGAGGGGCCAGGACAAATCATTGTGGTAGACCATTGTTTAGCTTCTCATCTTGTTACCCATTAGTACTTTGAAACATCGATTACTGTGCATTACATTGACGAGTTTGCCAAATTTTAGGCTTGGGATGACTTGTAGGAGCTTCAGTGTGACTGTTGCCTCCAGACAGTATCACATGCAGCTGTCAGATCAGTGAATGCTTCTACAAAGGTTTTTAGGGACAGGACTTGGTCTGCTCAGCTGTAGTTAGGTCTGAATCCTCCCTTTTCAACCAGTGTATTTTGTGATTTGTTCTACTGTACACCATTATTTCCAGGAGCTTATTAGTATGTTAAGTAAACCGCCCGCCTAGCCACACTGTCTAAAGCGTTGCTTCCCGGGCACGAATACGCCCAGGGGATTAGTGTCGAGGCCCGGTGTGCCGACCAGCAGGTGGATGGTTGTTAAGGCGGTTTTTTATCTACCTGGGCGAAAGCAGACTGGTTCCCCTTATTCTGCCTCAGTTACACTCTGTTGGCGATTGCTGCGCAAACACCATTTCCACGTCCGCGTACACCATAATTATTCAACCACGCAAACATTTGGGGTTACACTCGTCTGTATAAGACGTTCCCGGGGGGTCCACTTGGAGCCGAACCACACAGTAACCCTGGGTTCGGTGTGGGGTGGCGGTGGTGTGGGTGGACTGCTGTGGCCTGGTGTGGGGTTGTGAACCACTGAGGGCTATGGCGGGACGAAGCCTCTCCGTCGTTTCTAGGTCCCTGTTTCAATAAATAAATACATACATACTATGTAAGCTATGGGTCGATAACTTTCTGGCCTGTCGTTTGGTTTAGAGACTTTCTCTGTGATGATTGGCAGAGAGTATTTAGTTTCAACTTTGTAATGTGATTTCAGTCCCTTTAATTTCTTTTTAGGCGCAGTAGAATGTGCTCGGACTTCAATTCTGGAAGTGGACACAATGTTGGCTGTGACTTGGTTGGGGGTAGCAGCATCGTACGTGCAGCAACATATCTACTGTTTCATGATCATTACTTTCAAAGCATTTTTTGCATAGGATGTACATGGTTGGTGGGTACTCACAGAGCGCACAGAATAAGGTTAAGATTGTGGATAGGGCCATAGACAGTTACTCTGAGTTGCACAATCAAACACACAACTTCATTTTTTCTAAGAACCACTTATTTACACATTACTTTAAAGTATCATAATTAAACAATACGGCTGAAGGCCTAGTTAAAGAAAACTTGAGATGCTTTCTGGGCTGAAGGCCCAAAACCACACCAAAAACGAGAACGGCTGAAGGCCCGGCTTAGAAATCAAAAGCAATTAAAAATAGAAGGCAAAAAATTTTATTTGCTTAAAAAGAAACATGAAAATCTAAAACAATTACCGGCTGAAGGCATTCACTACACCTCTGAAGGTCTACTATAATTAAAATACATTAATAAACAATTTTTCTAACCAAGAAAATTCTTTTAAACTTACAACAGAATGGCCAAAAGCTTACTTAAACACATATTTACTTATTGCACGGCTGGAGGCCACAAAAAATTTGAAACAATGGCAGACAAACAATTTAAAACAAACACCTTCCTTCTTAAAAAAAATCATTTAAAGAATACACGTGGCTGAAGGCGTTATTAAAAGGGGTTTACGTAAATCCTCAGCTGAAGACCACACATAACACATCAAACAACTAACGGCTTAGGGCCTGGACTACAAACAATTTTAGAGAGAACAAATTTTAAGAAAATGTTTTTAAAAATAAAATCGATATTCAAAATTTTCATTTAACACGGCTGAAGGCCTTCATATAAAATTTAAAAAGAACTGAATTAATACACGGCTGAAGGCCTCACACAATACTTCAAACTAAAATGAAAATCACAGTCTAAAACAAACAGAAAATATAGTGCTCAGAAATGCTCAGAAGTTTTCCAAGGGTCGGCCTAAAAAAGTAACTGAAACGCAAGGTGAGGTTAGACAGGCAGCCAAGAGTTGAAGTTAAACAATTGGTTGGCAAATCAAACTAGGAGTGGCCCGGAACGACCAACAATTTAATCAATTTCCTTCCGTCCGACCAATGGCACAGCGATGGAAAATACCGGGCACAGGATATGAACAGCACTACGTCTTCTGAAATTGGCGTCTAAAAGCAGCCAAGGGAACAATAACCACTCTAAGCAAAATATGAACCAAACAACTTAAAAGGCTGTTGAACTACAAGCCGGACAGCATCAACACGACGAGGAAAGGCACACTGCAGCAAAACTACGACCAGGGCAGGTAACTGCGGCGTTAACGGCCACAGGGCAGAAAATACCGCTGGTGCACTTCACTAGCAAGTAACAGTCAATTTAATAATTAATCACAATGTAGAGAGGCGACTGCAAGGTTTCACCGACTCCAACACACCATACGTTGCTGCTAGCTCGAACGGCCCGGGGAGCAACAACCTGCAAATGAACGAAGAGATGTCACAATAGTTGAGATTTCTTAACAGCGTCCAGGATCGGTGGGCAACGAACTCCGTCGCCCTCGCAGCTAGCGCCTCACGGTTCGACAGCGTGTGCACGCCGCCAATGGTCGCGGCCTGGCTTCTCGCCGCGGAGACTTCATCTTTGCTCCGTGCCAACCGACTGATTGCCTGCAGGCAGCACGCAGACAGCATTTAAACAGCTGCTCAGTCAAACCCAAACAAGCTACACACGGTTCACGGTTCCACGGAAAACTTCCACAAACAACTCAAACAATACTAAAACCAGTGACTATGGAACAACAAGGACGAATCACAAGTCGACATACACGGGGAGCCCGCATCTCGTGATCGTGCGGTAGCGTTCTCGCTTCCCACGCCCGGGTTTCCGGGTTCGATTCCCGGCGGGGTCAGGGATTTTCTCTGCCTCGTGATGGCTGGGTGTTGTGTGATGTCCTTAGGTTAGTTAGGTTTAAGTAGTTCTAAGTTCTAGGGGACTGATGACCATCGATGTAAAGTCCCATGGTGCTCAGAGCCATTTGAACCATACACGGAGAACCCAGACGCGGTCGGCGACAAAATACACGTCGTCTGATAAGACGACCTACCGAACGACCAACCAAGGTCGTACCCACTCAAGTCATGTGTGTCGGCAACGGTCGGGCGAGTCATGGCTGTCCGGACCTCACTGGTGCTCCATCCCGACTGAACTCCCGACACACGACGACCCGGAAGTACTAGCGATCGCTCCAAAGATAGTACGACAGTGCTCTTATGGATAAACGCTGCTGCTGCCTCTCACGGGCAAGCAAGCCATCAACATAGTGACGCCATTAAATCAAATAAGAAACGGGAGGACAGTACCACAAGGACGTCAAGCAATAAACGGAACGAACACGAGCTGCGCACGGCTCATAGGATTTCACACTATTCTGTCCAGCCAGAATTATATGCCTTACGGAAATCTCTTGCTGTAATTGTTACAGCTTCAGTGATCCGCTTGTGGTTTGAATGTGCCGATGGGATCCATCCTACAAATTTATCCAGATTTTCTTTTGAGAATTCCATCTGGACCTAGGCAATACGCTTATTAAAACGATACTAATCCCAAATTCAGCAAAAATTGGGCGTTCTACGTGGAAGTCTCAAAGGACTTTTCTTGAAACTGGAAGTGCCTGACTTTTAGTATCAGACGAGACAAGGCAAAGAACAGGATTGCGATTCGCGTTTCAGGCAATAGATCTTAAAGTGCTCCGATCCCTAGCATCAAAGATAAGATGAATATTGTCTTCTCCGACCCAGTCCATCAAAGCGGTCCCACTTTCATTACTGTTCATATTTCATAATGGTTATTCAAGTGCCTCAGCTATGTTATAGGGTGGCTGTGAGTATTAAGCACTAGAACGGCAACTAGTGCCTGGAGGCTTATAAACATTAATGACAGTCATTTTGACTTCTCTTGTGACAACTTCTTGAAAACCGCCAGCATAGCTTGTAGAAATAAGATGTGCGTTTTCTATATTTGGTCTGACGTATGTTGTCACACCATAATCGTTGACATAGGTAGCGTAAGTCATATGTATGTATTTTTCCACTTGAGCTTCGTTGGTTGCGTGGGTTTCCTGAATTACAGCTAAATCAATTGTTTACAGCTAAAATGATATGCTTCGCTTGGCATTTTGCTCTACTGATGCCTTCAGTATTCGACAGACAAACACTGAAACATTGCTCTAGTTTTCTAGAGGCAAATTGTCTACACTTGAATGACTTTCTTTCTTTCTTTCTTCTTTCCTTTCACTAGTGCCATGTCACGCGCTGACACAGGGTCGGCATTGTTAGGAACTGATTTGGCAAGGTTAGTGGAAAGGTGTGGCCGGATGCTCTTCCTGCCGCCACCCCGTACCCCCCCGGAACAGAATTAGTGTACCCCTGTGTCTGCGACGAGTGTAATTAATGGAATAGTGTGAGCGTTCAAAAACGGCTCTGAGCACTATGGGACTCAACTGCTGTGGTCATCAGTCCCCTAGAACTTAGAACTACTTAAACCTAACTAACCTAAGGACATCACACACATCCATGCCCGAGGCAGGATTCGAACCTGCGACCGTAGCACTCGCACGGTTCCGGACTGCGCGCCTAGAACCGCAAGACCACCGCGGCCGGCTATAGTGTGAGCGTGTTCAGATGTCTGCAAACCGTGTAACTGAGGCGGAACGTGGGGACCAGCCCGGTATTCACCTAACGGGATGTGGAAAACGGCCTAAAAACCACATACAGGCTGGCCGGCACACCGAGCGACGACGGTAATCCGCCGGGCGGATTAAATCCGGGCCTGGTGCGCCTACCCGAGTCCAGGAAGCAGCGCATTAGCGCTCTCGGCTACCCTGGCGGGTCTCTTGAATGACTGTACCCATGTAATGACATCCCGTGCTCACTGTCGACATCACTGCCACAAGAACATGTGACACAAATCCTGTTGTGATCTTTTTATTATTTCCAGTGTCTTCTTGCTGTGTTTTATGGCTTTCAATGTTGACTTGAATATTTTTGGTTCCAGGTGAGTTATGAATATAAAGATCTGGAAGAACCCACCAAAATGTTGGTTATAATTTATTTCGAAATCCTGATATAAGCATTTGGTGCTTCATTTCCACTTTGTTGATAGTTTTTTGATGCACAAAACTTGCAGTGATGATTTGCAAGAGCATCAGTAAATCCTCAGATGAAGACCACACATAACGTGGACAAATTTTTGCTGCTCGTACGCTCCCTACTTCCGTAACCAGTGGAGCCAAAGTGTTTGGTGTTACGAAAGGCACCGTGTCTAAGATTTATACAGCGCACAGGGCTAGCGGAAGAACGTCATCAACAGAATCAGAACTCGGACGGAAGTGTGTGATCGTGACGGACGGTCATTGAAGAGTATTATGACGATAACTAAGAGAACTACAGCTTCAAAAGTCACTGCACAGCTGAATCTCGCACTCACGAGCCCTGTCAGCATCGAAACACAACGAAGGTTGATCCATAATCATGGAATTGCAGCACGAGCTGGCACTCCAAAACTACACATCAGTGATGCAAGGGACTGTAACAGGGAAACGCAGTGCTGAAGCCATAAAACCTGGGCTATGGAGCAGTGGAAGAAGGTTATTTGGTTGGATAAGTCTTGTTTCACATTCTTTCCCCCTTCCGGCTGTGTTCACGTCCGAAATACGACAGGTGTTCGGTGACGATTTTGGGCAACCATATCGTGGCATTCCATGGGCCCTATGGATATACACTGCAAGGTCGCACAACTGCCAAGTATTATTTGACCATTTCGGAAGATCAGGTCCATCTTATTGTACGATATTTTTCCCCCAAATGCTGTGTTCCATGTCGAGAGGGTCTCTGTTCACACAGTTCGTAGTCCAGTACTGGTTTTGTGAGCAGAAGGATAAATTGTCGCATCTGACCTGACCACCACAGACACCAGATCTCAATATTACTGTGCCTCTGTGGTCTAGTTTGGAGAGAAGGATGTGTTATCGCTATCCAACTGCATCATGTTAGCTGGACACGCCACTATTTTGCAGGAAAAATGGAATAGGAGTATGTTGAAAACCGAACGGGACCTGTATTTATCCATTCTGAGACGACTGGAAGGTCTTTTGAATGTCAATGGGTCTCATACACCGTATTAGGCATGAAAATGTGTTGTGTTTTTTTGTGTCTCCATATTTTTGTCGTCCAGTCCCCCCGCACCTCCCTCCCTATAACTCATCATTGCAATAGTCATTTAGTAAGACTGAGATAAACAATGACAGATATAGTGATAGCATTACTATATGCACAGTATTATCATAAAATAGTTCCCTACATGAATGTGATAGTAAATGGAGCGCCTTTTGCCATAAGTACAGAGTTATCAATCTCTGAAGACGTTAATGCCTGCCAGCCGCAGGTTCGAATCCTGCCTCGGGCATGGATGTATGTGATGTTCTTGCGTTAGTTAGGTTTAGGTAGTTCTAAGTTAGGGGGCTGATGACCTCAGATGTTATGTCCCATAGTGCTTAGAGCCATTTGAGCCATTTCGTTAATGCCTGGTTAAGAGTTTGGAATGCAGACAGAATCGATGACCAAGGACAAGCTCTTACTGAAGTAACACAGTAATAATCTATTTGTGCTAAACAAGGAAGACTAACAATACGCATGTGGGATGACCAATATTAACATAGCTTTAGCCAATGCCAAAAGAATACAAATGAATGTCATCTGGTCGGTTATACCACCCCTGGGACCAGTGACCACAACATCACTATTACAAGCATTCATGGCAATGTTACACACCATCCTACAGAAAAATGACTCATTATCAGCAGATCGGAAAGGAACAAACTGAGAAATATATACGTCACGAATTAAATAATAACGTAACCGTTAGTACTGATTATAAGCTCCAGATTAACTGTAATACAACAGAATGTACAAAACATATGACGAATATCAAATACTGAAGACAGAACCACCCAGGAGCCTGAAGTGGCCAGACTTAGGTAGGACGTAAGGCGAAAGAGAAGACTGTATCAAAGGGCAGTGACTGCCAGAGATAGACAAATAAGGTTACAGGACGACAAAGATTCCAAGTACTACGGACGACTAGTAACAACACTGGGAGGAATGCGTCTCAATACATTGTTACAACTTTTGGAGTCAAACATGCAAAATAATAGCTGAAAAAATTAAGTCCTCTTCAGTTCTGCCAAGAATGGAGAAGGTCGACGGCACCGTGACACAATGATGGATAAATACCGCTCAGTTTCTGTAGAACACACTATAAGATTATGACCCAACAACTGATGCGCCAATACAACAAGACTTAAAGACGAATCGAACACTGAGTATGTAGCTCAAGCCGTTACCTACGAATCGAAGACTGAGTATATAGCTCAAGCCGTTACCTATCCAATATCACGAGAGTAGATCGCGTTAGCAGTAGCCAGACCAGACAACAAGCAAGCTCCAGGCGCTGACAAAATCCATTCAAAATCAATACAAATGGCTGCATCTATAATTATAATAATACCACATTTAACTGACTTATTAAATGGCGTTCTGCGGCTCGGTTGGGTACCTGAGCGACGGAAAACAGACGGCTCTGTAATAAATTAAAAAAATCACCCAACAAAGAACCTTCAACACCGTAATCCTACAGACCAATATGCCTTTTAAATTCTCTAGCGGTGTGTAGTAACGGCTCCAGTGCAACAACCTACAGGAATATAGAGAGCTCTACCGTCTTAGGCGATACTAATACGGATTCAGAGCAGGTAAATCAATCGGCGATGCAATAATCACAGTTTTCCAAATTATACAGCACACCCCAAATAAATATGCAGTAACCGATTTTAGTTGACACTGCAGGGCCTTCGATATTCTCTGGTGAGCTGCATTGTTTGCGCTACTTCGTGAACTTAATGTACCCGCCATCCTGTTTCCACGACTACTGTAAAAACAGAGCAGCAAACTAGCTGGTAGGCACTCGGGAAGTAATCGAAAGGATTACAAACAGATGAGCCCAAGGCTCGATTTGAGGATATCACATTCGAACCTCTCCTACATCTTATGGATGGGGATGAGCGCACTGACGGGGTTGTAGCGTATGCCGACAACCTGTTGTTGTTAGTGGTATCAGGAGACAGAAGACCGATGTCAGAGAGCAAAGCCAGTGGTATCCTGAACACAATACAACATTGTTGTAATACAAATTAAAAATCACTCAGACAAAACTTGTGTACTAATGAAGGTGAGACTGCAAAGACACGCAGCGATAAAAATAAACAACACAAACATCAAGTGGACAGCCACTCCAGACGTGAGGGTACATATTGATGGAAAAGATACCTCCAATCAACACATATAACTGACTAAAAATTTGGTTTAAAAATTATTGCCCAAATTAGTACGTTTAAATATCACAAATTACAGACTACCGATCACGCACGCCACATGGTACAACTGCACTTAGTACGAGTCAGAAGTATGTTTCGCGGCAAGCATGTGGGCATGCAGACTCGCTCTAGATGAGCAGGATAACTGCGAGGAGTGTGCTTCTGAGGTTGTCAGGAGCATTCAGCACCACCTCAGTAGAGGCCGTATGTGTGGTGTTGGGTGTCCTTTCAATCGATATAACCGTCAAAGACCGAAATTTCTTCAAATAATACACTTGACGGACAGCACATGCAGCGGGTGAGCCTCTAAATATCCTGATGTGTACAAGGCATATATCAGTACATTGGAAACCCTTGGTGAAGAGAATTCTTTCTGTACGAGTGCCTGCAGCATGTTTATATTGTGTCTCAAGTAGAGATTGATATCATGAACATTCAGCAGAGCCAGATCTGAACATTTGCTCGTAAAGTTTTTCCCAGTATCGAAAGCCGTATGCGTCCCAGGCTGTACCTATGCAGTCGGGCCTTTTGTGAACACCAGATGAACGAGTTTCCTGCCCTCAGGTACGACGCTCAAAACATCGTTTTAAAAAGACACTTATGGGGAGCCTGGACTGAGAATTGGAAAATTTCTTTTTGAATGTTTCTGAGACAGCATAGAAATCCGGTAAACTAATGTCTGACGAGGTCAAAAGATGTATGAGAGAAGTTTTCTTCCTCATTCCCGAAGAAAAACCTATATTAGAGTCTCGCCGGAGAAAAACCTATATTACTGTTTGATTCTTGGAGTCTTCAACGTGAAAGAGCCGTTTCGAGCATTGTACCCGAGGTCAACAAACTTGTTCGTCTGTTGATCCCGAAAGGCTCAATGGGACAAGTACATCCGTTGGCTGTATATGGCATTCCATGTTGCAAGAACTTTGTGAGAAGATTTCAGATCTAGTTCTGCTGAATGATTACGACTTCAATTTCCACTTGACACAGAATATGATAGAGGTGCAGTCACTATACAACATCAGTTCTCTTCGCCAAGGTTTTCCAATCTACTGAAATACTTCTGATACAAATCAGGATATTTAGAGGGTAGCCCGCCACACTATGAGAATCCTGCAGAATTTTGTTTCATATTGTGTTGCCGGTCGTGTGTATTAACCCATTACTGGCCGTTGTCCCTTTTTTGGGACGCGTATATTTTACTTATTTCTACGTAAGCAATGGAGCTTTCAGCCTTTATTTTTGCACCTGTAGATTCAACTAACTGCTATAATGCCTGTAAATGTAAAATAAATAACTTTTTTCTAAGTACTTCACGTCAGGAAAATTATAAACTTACCGATTTTTTGTTCTCGCACTTGGCAGCACTGTATATCTGCTGGTAGTTCCTGGACGACAATTAGCTGTGATTTAGTTGTCTGGGCGTGTTTGTTATGAACATTTGGATGTCCATGTAAGATTAAGTATACTTCAGATTTTTTCAAGTAAGTTTAATATCGATATATTCTGTGCATCCCAATTATGGGACAATGGCATGTTACTCTATCATTTATTGTTGATGTGCCCTATTCTTGTATACCCGTATCATACAGAGAAGAATTGCATTTTACGTTCTTTATATCTGCTTTTCTTCACGTTCTATTCGAATTTTAAGATTCCAACAGGATATAAAAACATGCCACGTAGACTTACACTTAAGGAAATTCTAGCAGAACTAGTGAACCACCAAGAGAGTGACGATGAAGATGATGACGTACAACTGGCGATTATTCCACCCGATGCAGATGTAATAACAGATGAAGAAGACATTGACAGGAATGTATTG
The DNA here is from genome assembly GCF_023897955.1 of Schistocerca gregaria. NCBI lineage: Eukaryota > Metazoa > Arthropoda > Insecta > Orthoptera > Acrididae > Schistocerca > Schistocerca gregaria. The sequence continues at coordinate 505,455,846 of NC_064923.1, forward strand.
AACAATGAGTCTGTTGTACAAGATGTAGCCGGTACTTAAGAGTGAGAAGCTCTCACTTTTGGATGTACGACAGAGAATAGTGATGTTTTACCTATCAAAGAAAACAGGATCAGTACCAAAACGCAGAGGACCACAAGGAAGCAAATTGGTGGGAGGACTGGTAAGCACAGATGTACGACTAGATCCAGAAAATCATTTGATTGTGCCAAGTAAAACACAGAAGAGAGTAAAACACAGAAGAGATGTGCTTACTGCAAGAAAAAAACAACAAAAATTTGTGATAGGTGCAATGTTGGTGTACACGACAAGTGTATTGCTTTATTTCATACTGAATAGACATTCAATAGTATTAAAACATTCTTTATTTATTGTTTGTGTTGTTTCTTACAATATTATACATGGAGAATAAGGTTGTGAATTTGGATAGCGCATTTGGCCAATGTCCCAAAAATGGGACGGTCTGTAGTTTTTGTTCTAATAAACTGAACATTTTCAAAACAACTTTTTATTCAATTAATCACTCAGTGTAATGTATTTACGTATAAAAGTTTGCAAAAAATGATCCGATAGAGTTTTGGCCAGTGATGGGTTAAGTTCAAAATGGTTCAAATTTCTCTAAGCACTATGGGACTTAACATCTGAGGTCATCAGTCCCCTAAACTTAGAACTACTTAAACCTAACTAACCTAAGGGCAGTACACACATCCATGCCCGGGCAGGATTCGAACCTGCGACCGTAGCAGCACCGCGGTTCCGGAATGAAGTGCCTAGAGCCACTCGGTCATACCGGCCGGCGTGTGAAGAAATTTCGTTCGTTCTATGTGCACAGTGAAAGAAAAACCTTATATTTCAAACATTTGCTCTCAAATGATCATTACTGTAAAAACTTCATATCATAATAATGAATTATTTATTATTTTCAGTTAATAAAGAAAAGAAATGTGGAACAGTAAACTAAAAGAACTTAAATATAACAATTTAAAACAAAACAAAAACAAGTAAAATAAATAATTGGTATAATAATGAACATTTAGATATTACAATTGGGCTTGTTGAAAATAGTTCGACAGCACATTTTTACAGCTTATTTTCCAAGAACGGTAGTTCAGTGACCAGTTATATTACACATGATTGTATGTGGCAAGAAAGCTTCTTTAATATACGTTGCAACAAAAGTTTTCTACAATTAATTAGTGGTGGTGGGGTATTTTGCAAAATGTCAGATTACTGAAAAAGTTGATTATAGAGTTTTCAAGAACGTTGATTATATTTCAACTTTTATATATCACGGTTTCGAAGGTATTCCCTCTAAATCCAATACGCCAAATTACTTTTCGGACTGTTTTACACATTGAAAGTGAAATGTGACGAAAACGGAAAAAATATATATTGCTTTACTTTGATCCCTCTACATGCATACCAAGTTTAATCAAGATAGTTTATTTACACTTTTGAATGTTCGCTTGTGAGTGAAGCACTGTATCCAGAGAAAAATTTTTCAGATGGCGGGCCCTAGTTGTCTAAATACAGCCGGAAAAAAATTGCGGGCTTGCAGCCTTGTATATGCCCTTTGTGTGAGTAACCCCAAGATCGCTAGTCACATCCCAGAAGACTATATAAGTGAACAGTTCTACCAACATTCACCATCACCATCAACATTCACCATGCAAAGGCGCAAGCATTTTTATTTCCCCGGTAGTAGTCTCGTCCGGCTTCAAGGGTACATCATCACGAACTGCAGAAGTGACTGAGCGATGGGCAAGTGAAAGAGTAATCCCCGGATGCCATCCAATTAGGTATGTATCTGGTGTAAAAAAGGCGTCTTCCCTTGCCCACTCGTGACACTCCCCTCTTTCACCACGCCGACAAAAAGCAAAGAGGGCTTGGATAGTTTCAACAGTGGAGTGACAACAGGACGAATCTCCTTCTGGACCGTTAGCGACACAAACTGCCGTAACTCGACAGAAACCATCAATTCAAGGTTAATTTTTATACTGACAAGCACTTTTTTACGTTAAAATCAAAATCTTATGTAAGTCTACCCGCCTTTGTGGCTGTTGTCATTGATGGTAGAATCTTTTAGGATGTTAGGCCGCATCATGTTCAGTGTCTGCTGCACATTCGACATTCGACCCTTCTGCTGGTATCTTCTTCAGGATCTGGAGAAGCTGACCGTTAGTTGGGGTTCAGCCTACCGTGGACATCATAAGATCCCGAAGAAGGTCCCAGGTGAGGCGTCGAAACGCCGATCGTCTCGAAGAAATTGAAAATGACGCGGCCTAACATCCTAGGACACATTCAAACAAAAACTTCTCTACTGAAATCAGACTCTACTCAAAACAGTCAATATTGCCTTATAGAATTAAAAAATCCGCTTCATTCGCCAGTAATTTCCGTATTTATTGCATGACCGGTTTCTAAGCCTAAAGCTTCATCTTCAAGTGCCACCAAATAATTCTGGAAATATAGTTGAGTGGCGGTCTGGCCAGTCAAGTCATGGGGTGACACACCCACGTCAAATAAACAAGTGGGATGACTAGTGCTGCCGTGCAGGAAGCCAGCTGATAGCGGCGGCGGAAGCGTCTGACATAGGGAGCCAGCGAGGTGAGGCAAAATTAAGCGGTGTGTTGGTTCCCTGGCCTACTGAAGTAGTCACTTCGTATTGTGTTACCGACAGGGGCACCGCGGTTACTAGTCCTACACTCCCACGCGTTTATCTGACATTTATGTCTCCATAATTATTTGGCGGCACCTGAAGATCAAGCTTTGAGCTCCGAAACATTTCGTGCTATAAATTAATAAATTACTAGCAACTGAAGCGGATTTTGTATTCTATAAATACGAGTGATGATCTGGAAGTAAATCACAATAATCTTTTTCTCCCCTGGTATTGCAGCTGGAATGTTAAAAATTTCACGACAATATAGTTTGTACTACAGAGAGTATTTTGTTTTCAGGTGCAACTTTAGCGACGATAGGCGAATATTATCGCAGCATTTCAAAATTTCGTATGGTGTGATGTACGATAGTGTTCATAACACAATGAAATTTTGTTAAGTTGGTGCTCGCTGCGTGCAAACTCGCCAAGGTAGCCGAGAGCGCTGATGCTCTGCTTCCTGCAGTCGGGTACTCGCGCTGGCCCCGCATCGAATCCGCTCAGCGGAATAACGACGAGGGCCGGTGTGCCGGGCAGCCTGGATGTAGTTTTCCACATCCCATTAGGTGAATACTGGGCTGGTCCCCACGTTCCGTCTCAGTTACACGACTCACAGACATTTGCACAAGTTCGGACTATTTCATGGCTTACACTAGGTGCAGAAAGCTGGGGTACACAACTGACGTCCCGGGGGGTTCGAGGTGACGGCAGGAAGGGCGACCGGCCTCCCTCAGCGACTAACACTGCCAAATTCGTAATAACAAGGCCGACCCCGCATTGGAGTGGGATAAAGACCCAGAGACAAAGAAGAAGAAGAGGTGTGGTCGCTGGGTGCCTAAGTACCTGACAGACAACAACAAGGCCCTTCGAATATAACAAGCTTGGATCACTTTATACGTTACGCTGCGGAAGGTCACGACTACATGAAAGGAATTGTCCCTGGTGATGAGTTGTGGGTGTAACGTAACACTACACGCCTGAAACCAAGCAGCCCTCTATGGACCGGAAACTTGCTGGTTCCTCAGCAGGAAAAAAAGTTCAAAGTGACTCTGTATGTTTGGAAAGTGCTTATGATAGTGTTCTGGGATGCGCATGGTGTGTTATTGGTGGACTTTATGATCACTGACTACTGTGGATGCTGAAACCTACATTAAAACTTTGGTTGAGTCGATTCTTAGTGAAAAATGCCACAACGTTAATGCTGACGGTGTCGCTCGCATGTTACTCTTCCTCTTCGTGAGAAAATGGCCAAATTTTGGGTGGGAGGTGCTCCAGCATCCACCATACAGTTCGGACCTTGTAGCGTCGGGCTCCCATCTGTTTAGTCCGACAAAGAAATTCCTGACTGGCGAATGTTTTGGGACAGATGCAAAAATGAAACCAGGAGTCCCCAGATACCTGTAGTCCAACCAAACGGACTGTGAACAAGGCTTATTGAAACTGGTACCGCGATGGGAGAAAGTGTTGAGAACATAGGTAACTATGTAGAAAATTAGGTAAAAGATGTATGTTGATTTGTGATTTTGTTTTGTTTTGTTACTTACTAGACTTCTTGGTAATAAAATTATTGTGCGTTTTTTTTATCTTTTCGCGTTTGTTCCTCCGTTGCGCATGTTCACCTCATCAGATATTGACACTCGGGTAATTCAGGTGTTCGCAGGTTACTGAACACACACAGGGAGACCAGAAGAAACTTACGGAAGACAACAGGATAGTGATCAAAACTTCGAGCCTTGGGAAAGGTTACGAAATAACAGTGCCTGTAGTATTAAGAGTTACGACGCAGTGTCCCTTCGGCCATGCTTGCATGCCCTCGATTCCCAATAAATATGTCTTTCCATATACAAAATATAAGAGTGCAGCCTTTGATACATGGACGACAACATATGGAAGTTTGGTTCTGGACGTGATTCGTGCTCGGATGGCCAAAGAGGTTAAGGAGACTGCTCGAGTAAAGCGGTAAATTCCATCTCGAGTGCCAGTCTGGCACAAATTTCCATTGCTGTCATTCCAATATACACTACTTACCATTAAAATTGCTACACGACGAAGATGACGTGCTACAGACGCGAAATGTAACAGACAGGAAGAAGATGCTGTGATATGCAAATGATTAGCTTTTCAGAGCATTCACACAAGGTTGGCGTCGGTGGCGACACCTACAACTTACTGACACGAGGAAAATTTCCACGAACAGTTCGACGATGTTTGCAGCAGCATTGACTATCTGCTCGGAGACCATGGCTGGGGTTACCCTTGACGCTGCATCACAGACAGCAGCGAATGCGATGGTGTACTCAACGAGGAACATGGGTGTAAGAATGGCAAAACGTCATTTTTTTCGTATGAATCCAGGTTCTGTTTACAGGATCACGATGGTCGCCTCGGTGTTTGGCGACATGGCGGTGAACGCACATTGGAAGCGTGTATTCGTCATCGCCATACTGGCGTATCACCCGGCGTGATGGTATGAGGTGCCATTGGTTACACGTCTCGGCCACCTCTTGTTCGCAGTGACGGCACTTTGAACAGTGTACGCTACATTTCAGATGTGTTACTACCCGTGGCTCTACTCTTCAGTCGATCCCTGCCAAACCCTACATTTCAGCACGATAATGCACGACCGCATGTTGCAGGTCCTGTACGGGCCTTTCTGGATACAGAAAATGTTTGAGTGCTGCCCTGACCAGCATATTCTCCAGATCTCTCAGCAACTGAAAACGTCTGGTCAATGGTGCGCGAACAAGTGGCTCGTCACAATACGCCAGTCACTACCCTTCATGAACTGTGGTATCGTGTTGAAGCTGCATGGGCAGCTGTATCTGTACACACCATAGAAGATCTGTTAGACTCAATGCCCAGGCCCATCAAAGCCAGAGGTGGTTGTTTTGGGTACTGATTTCTCAGGATCTATGCACCCAAATTGCGTGAAAATGTAATCACATGTCAGTTCTAGTATAATATATTTGTCCAATGAATACCCGTTTAGCCGGCCGGAGTGCTCGTGCGGTTCTAGGCGCTACAGTCTGGAATCGAGCGACCGCTACGGTCGCAGGTTCGAATCCTGCCTCGGGCATGGATGTGTGTGGTGTCCTTAGGTTAGTTAGGTTTAATTAGTTCTAAGTTCTAGGCGACTGATGACCTCAGAAGTTAAGTGGCATAGTCCTCAGAGCCAATACCCCTTTATCATGTGCATTTCTACTTGGTGTAGTAATTTTAATGGCCAGTAGTGTATAGCCGAAGGGAGTTCATATTCAGAACTGCGAATATGTTTTCCCGTGCTTTGGAGAAGGAGCAAGAAGAAGAGTAGGACGGGGCTTAATCACCCAGGAGTTTTCATCTAGAGGATATAGATTATCGGTTTACGCAGAGGGCCGGGGAGAAGAGCGGCGTTGCTGGGGAGTCCGGAAGGGCAGAGGCGGTGCGGGCCCGGCGCGGGGGCCGGCCGGAGTGCCGGCGCGGCTCGTTATTGTTGTGAGTGGAGTACGGTGACCCAGATAGCGAGGCCCGGGCAGTGGCGCGGGTGCCGGCGCGCTTCCAGAGATCGATGGTCCCGCCGGAAAGCGAGAGTGCGCGCAGCTGTGCGCAGGCGGCGGCGGCGGCGGCGGCGTCGGCAGGTGGCGGCGGCAGTAGGCGCAGCGCAGAGGCGCCGAGCGGAGCGGAGCAGCGCTGGCCGCCACAGCCGGGTGCGTGCGCGACCGCGACCGCGACCGCGAGTGTGTGCGAGTGCGCGCCGCCGCGCCCGCGGGGGATGCCGCCGCCGCCCCAGCCGCCCCCGCCGCCCCCAGCGACGCCGCCGCCGGCGCGACCCTGACGCTCTACTACGTCGTACTACCCGGGTCGCGCCTGCCCTCGGCGCCGCCTCCGCCGCTCCTCATGGACGCCGCCGCCGTAGCCGCTGCCGGCGTGCAGCCGGGCGCCGTCGTCTTGGCCGGCAGCAGCAGCAGCGCCTCCTCCGCCGCCTCCACCACCTCCGGCGCCGCCGCCACCAACGGCAGCAGCAGCAGCAGCAGCAGCAGCAGCGTGGGCGGCGGGGGCGGCGACCCGCCCAGCCCGCCGGCAGCCAGCGCGCCCGCCGCCGCCTTCACGAGGTACGCTGGCGTCCTCTGCCCGCCGACCGCTGGGCCGCGCAGCGCCTCCGAGACGCCGCACTCGCCGACCACATCTTCCCTTCCCCTGCAACCTTCCCTCTTCCAGAATCCCTGCACATAAAGATATAACGCTGCGAAAGCAAAAGAAAATTACGTATTCGGGGTGAATCATCTGAAACTAACACCAGTTGTATTTCGTGAACGGTTCGATTATCGAAATGAATCTTTCGGGAAACGATAGTAGGGAGAGGGTCACGTAATTCTTTAACATGGATTATTACACACGCAATACTCTTAACGCTTCTATCAACCACGGTGTGGTGACAATGGCAGTGTGTTGGATTGGGCACACCAGAGCAACATTTTTATATTGGTTGGATGGTTTGTGAGATTGAAGGGACCAACCTGCTAGGGTCATCGGTCCCACAGCATTTTGTCTTTTTTTTTTTTTAGGATCCACACTAAACTTTTGTGAGAGGAATCTGCTTAAAAGCGGTACAATAATAAAACTTGAACAAAAATTTAAAGATGGAATGCCCTAAACACACACACACACACACACATACACACTCAAAGACAGAGAGAGAGAGAGAGAGAGAGAGAGAGTGAGAGAGAAAGAAAGAAAGAAATAATGCACTATGTCAATTCTAAATCTTTAGTTTACCCGTATTGAACTGCAAGCGGCAGTCTGTAACGATCACTTGAAAGAAGGTGAACTCCTCAGCCAAGATCGCTTGTAAACAACCTGTACTATCGTGATCTAAAGATGGAAGCCTTGTTTACGGAAACCGGTAATCGACAATAAACGTTGCTTACAAGCGATTTTGGCTACGAAAATCACTTTCTCTCAATTAGTTGTAAAAGTTATAATAAAAAAGAAAAATGGGAAGAATTAAAATAGTGGTGCAGACAGCTATGGCTGGGTGAGAGTTCGAATCAAAAGGAAGACCCAGCCACTCTGCAACACACTAAAATTTCCTGCTTCAATGCCTAGACCTGGAGCCCAGACAATAAACAAAACTTTAAACGCCTTACCACATTCGTCATCAGCTAAATAACACGATATACGATTTTAACAGCGTTCTATAATTCTCCAAAAGACGAGTACAGTGAGAGAACGCTTGTATTTTATGTTTATACTCTTTCGGGACGTTCCCATAGAGCAATCTCAATAATGATACGTCAATTATGACGATGCGAACGTCAGGAGGACACAAATCCCGAGCGGAGAAAATCTCCAACCCGGCCAAAAATCGAACCCGGGCCCCTTCGGTCAGCAATTTATCGCGCTGACAGCGCAGCTACCGAGGCGGATCACAGAACACTTGTTAATGTTGTTGAAATCTTCTGCGGAAGTTTCCGAGACATCTAAAGCGGAATGGAAAGCGGCAGGACCTGGCTGTTGTCATGGAGAGACTCCCAGCTGGGGCTCAGCCGCTGTACCAGGCCTTTCCACTGTTTGTTTCCACGAAACGTATACACCTAAAAGTGTGTACACAAATTTTGCCTTTCTCCGTTGTGGAGTGGTCATCGCGCCTAGCTACTATGCGACGGGCTCGGAGACTGACCCTTCATCATCGTTAAAAAAAAAAAAGTGGGTCAAATCTTATGGGACTTAACTGATAAGTCCCTAAGCTTACACACTACTAAACCTAAATTATCGTGAGAACAAACAAACACACCCATGTCCGAGGGAGGACTCGAACCTCCGCCGAGACCATCCGAACAGTCTATGACTGCAGCGCCTGAGACCACTCGACTAATCCCGCGCGGCTCATCGTTTCATCATCGTCATCACGATCATCGTCAACTTGCAAGTCAGATAAAAAGACTTGCACTAGGCGCTCTCACAACCTCAGATGAGTGGGTGGGGGGTGGGGGGGGGGGGTGGGGGTGGGGGTGGAGGGGTCTCCCAGGTAAAAACGTCATACCATCATTTCGCTTGCGCTTTCCTAGGCCATTTCTAACACACTAAAAGACATCATACAGTTACAGTTACAACAATCATAGTTAACCCTGTATTAATGTCGTCTAAAGTAGGACCAAGAAGAAATGCGTTTTATCTTAGAAAAATAGGTCTATTTCCTGATTGTATATAACGTCGCAGCCCCACTTTGAGACTCTTCACCGCAGTAGCCACCTCCGATTGTCTTACCTTTCAACTTTAGTACATTTTTCGGATACTTTCGTGGAAAGTTGGAAGCCAACATTAACGAGTGTTATATCCACGTCATTTGTCGTTTCAAGAGTTTTAGAATGTCATTAAAAATCATATTCGAGGCGTATTCGGAAAGCAAGGTGCGATTAGGAGCGAAATGCAAATCACTGTGAAAATCCGACTGAACTTTGCACAAATGTGTTGGGCAGTGTCTTTAGTGTGCCTGTCGATCGCATCAAGTCTCTCTTTCCAATTCAGAGTGCAAAGTGATGACGTAGAAATGCCTAAAACAGCGGTGTCTCCCTCCAAGTATGTGGATCTCGAGAGAGATTTCACCTGAAGCTGTGCAGCCCGCATAACATGAATTTAATGCATCTCTTTCCTCAAGACAATTTTCAGCCGTATTCTGCAGGGGCTATGAAGACGCTCCTGCATCGTTTTCGATGCAATGATTGATCACCAACAATACAACCCTTATTTGGCTCCATTGTTTCTCTCTGCTCACATGAACCGCTGGCTTCAAAGACAACATTTTGGCATAAACAAAGAAAGGCAGACCAGCGTAGAAAATTGGAGGAAAGCACAGGCCGCTGCTTTCTGTGACGAAAGTTTGTACACTGCCACGACAAATGTCTAAGTCGGAACGGTGACTATTTAGAGAGGTAGCTGGAAGGCGTGACTAACTGTTGCGAATAAAAATTGTTTGATTTTCACTGTGATTTTCATTTTACGACCGATCGGACCTAGCTTTCCCAACAGCCCTCATATTTCCACTTAGAAATTTTTTGTTGCTTCAGTATCCTGCTTCATAAAATGTTTAAGTGTACTATTCATATAACGAAATTACTTTCTCCTCTTATCAACTACCCGGCCTTTGTGGCCGAGCGGTTCTAGGAGCTTCAGTCCGGAACCGCGTTGTGCTACAGTCGCAGGTTCGAATCCTTCCTTATGCATGGATGTGTGTGATGTCTTATGTTAGGTTTAAGTAGATCTAAGTCTAGGGCTGATGACCTCAGATGTTAAGTCCCATAGTGCTCAGAGCCATTTGAACCAATTTTTCTTACCAACTATCAATTGCCGAAAACCTCTTTTCGATATCTTGATCTGTTCACATGCACCCAGGGTCAGACGTTTACCCAAGAGACACACGGACAAAATTTCAGAGATTGCTCAGGGATATGCTTTGAGTATTTTGATGTAATGTACCCACTACAACCGGTTGGTTGATTGATTTGGGGGGGGGGACCAAACAGCGAGGCAATCGGTCACATCGAATTAGGGACTGAAGTCGGCAGTGCCCATTCAAAGGAATCATCCTGGCATTTGCCTGAAGCGATTTAGGGAAAGCACGGACTACCTAAATCAGAGTGGCCAGACGTGGATTTGAACCATCGTCCTCCCGAATCCATTGTGCTAACCATTGCGCCAACCCGCTGGCTGATCGTTGCGGCGAAATGGTCTAATTATGATTTATTCTGTTTGGTACCCCATGTGTCTTTCTTTCCGTGAAAATGCCTTGACAACAGAGAAAAATCCTCAGCGAAACGTGCAACACAAAACACAGAGTAAGTCAACAACCCTAAGAAGACAAACGTACACGTTTTTCGTCGTTGTGTCGCTTTTCTTCTGCTGTGTTCTCACTAGAGTTGCGCTCTACCAAATCTACGGTTCGGTAGTTTGATACACTAGTATGTCTGAATGGTAGCATTACCGGTAATATTGCTAGCAATGGTAGGGGAAGAAACATAACTGAATGTGTAAACGTCTCTTTTTTTGTTTGATTTTTTTTGCACATAATTACAATAGCACATCTTTCAGTGTTAGTCCATTGAGTAGAGATTGGTCCGTTTGAGATATCGGAAAAGTATAACGTTACAAAGTATTTATTAATTTAATGTATATATCTGTGAGCAATTTTCTGTAATGTACCTGAAAATGATAGCTGTTAACAATGAGTAGCCATCCTCCAGTAAGTAAACCAACAGCACATAGTTCACAGCGCAAACACCAGATGTAAGAAGCGCATTGTACGGAGGTGGCAAATTAGCGCATTCAACGTGTCTTAATTGTTAAGTGAAAATGATTGTTACACCACAATAACATGCTCATTGTGTCGTGTGACATGCGAAAGTTTCGAGTCTCGTAGAGACTGAGTGAGTTTTCAGATGTTGGTACATCTTAGATATGTCCTGTTACATCGAGACATTATTAAATGGTACGACGTGTTCTTGGAAAGAAGGTTGCAGACGCCTCACACAGGATGTGTGCAGCGTGCTGGAAACAGGGAAGAAAATATTCGACAAGTTATGGCTCACAGTCCACGAAAGTCACTCTGCCACTCATCAGCAGAGATCAACGCACTATATGCAACATGGCAGAGGATTTTTAGATGGACTCAAGCACGGACACAGCTGCATTACTGAACTCGATTCCAGTATCTTTTGAAGATGTGTGAGCGGAAGGAAGCGGACGATCAATGGTTGAATCGATGGATGTAGACGGACGATGCCACATTTTATGTGAGTGACAGAGTCAACATGTGTAACTGGGGAATCGATAATTCGAATGTCTCTTAAAACTTGACTCAATCCTAAACTGAACAAGTGGAGCGGAGCGACCTATTAGAGAGTCTTCGGCCCAGTCTTTTTTTGCATAGGAGACTGATCATGCCGTCAGTTATCTTGAAATGATCGAGCAGTATATGGTCCCTCAATTATAGCAAGCCGGCCGGTGTGGCCGTGGGGTTCTAGGCGCTTCAGTTTGGAACCGCGTGACCGCTACGGTCGCAGGTTCGAATCCTGCCTCGGGCGTGGATGTGTGTGATGTCCTTAGGTTTGTTAGGTTTAAGTAGTTCTAAGTTCTAGGGGACTGATGACCACAGATGTTAAGTCCCATAGTGCTCAGAGCCATTTGAACCATTTGAATTATAGCAATATGGGATGCTGGACACCATTATCAATCAACAGCACAGCAAACCACCACATTGAGCTCTCATAGAACGGGAAGAATTAAACCAAATATTCAACGATCGCTGGTGCTGCCTTAGTGGACTAACCTATGAACTTCTAACAGCTCTGACCTATCGCCTACTGATTATTTTGTGGCAGGCTATGATAAATCAACAGTGTAGCCACAAAGACCACAGGATCTGGCAGACTTTATTTGGGGGTGGGGGTGGGGGGGTGAAGGGGGGGTGGGGGGGGTCATCAGTCTTCTGGCTGATTTAATGCAGCCCGCCACGAATTTCTCACCTGTGCCAACCTCTTCATCTCAGAGTAGCACTTGCTACCTATATCCTCAATTATTTGCTGGATGTATTCGAATCTTTGTCTTCCTTTACAGTTTTTGCCCTCTACAGCTCCCTTTAGTACCATGGAAGTCATTCCCTCATATCTTAACAGATGTCCTATCGTCCTGTCCGTTCTCCTTATCAGTGTTTTGCACATACTCCTTTCCTCTCCGATTCTGCGCAAAACCTCCTCATTCCTTACCTTATCAGTCCACATAATTTTCAAGATTCGTCTGTAGCACCACATATCAAATGCTTCGATTCTCTTCTGTTACGTTTTTCCCAGAGTCCATGTTTCACTCCAGACCTATATTTTCAGAAATTTATTCTTCATATTAAGGTCTATATTTGATACTAGTAAACTTCTCTTGGCCAGGAATACCCTTTTTACCATCGCTACTCTGATTTTGATATCCTCCTTAATCCGTCCGTCATTGGTTATTTTACTGCCTAGGTAACAGTTTTTCGTAACTTCATCTACTTCGTTACCGTCAATCCCGATGTTAAGTTTCTCGCTGTTCTCAAAATGGTTCAAATGGCTCTGAGCACTATGGGACTTAATTTATGAGGTCATAAGTCACCTAGAACTTAGAACTACTTAAAGCTAACTGACCTAAGGACAGCACACACATCCATGCCCGAGGCAGGATTCGAACCTGCGACAGTAGCGGTCGCGCGGTCCCAGACTGTAGGGCTGTTCTGATTTCTGCTACTTCTCGTTACTTCCGTCTTTCTTCGATTTACTCTCAATCCATATTTTGTGCTCATTAGACTGTTCATTCCATTCAGCCGATCATGTAATTCTTCCTGACTTTCACTCAGGAAAACAATGTCATCAGCGAATCGTATCATTGATATCCTGCACCTTAAATTTTAATTCAACTCCTGAATCTTTCTTTTATTTCCAGGCTGGCCGGAGTGGCCGATCGGTTCTAGGCGCAACAGTCTGGAACCACGCGACCGCTACGGTCGCAGGTTCGAATTCTGCCTCGGGCATGGATGTGTGCGATGTCCTTAGGTTAGTTAGGTTTAAGTAGTTCTAAGTTCTAGGGGACTGATGACCTCAGATGTTAAGTCCCACAGTGCTCAGAGCCATTTGAACTATTTTGATTTTAGTTCCACCATGGTAATTTTAAAAATGGCTCTGAGCACTATGCGACTTAACATCTGTGGTCATCAGTCGCCTAGAACTTAGGTCTAATTAAACCTAACTAACCTAAGGACATCACACACATCCATGCCCGAGGCAGGATTCGAACCTGCGACCGTAGCACTCGCGCGGTTCCGGACTGAGCGCGAGACCACGGCGGCCGGCGGTATATATATATATATATATATATATATATATATATATATATATATATATATATATATATATATATAAAATGTTCAAAGGCAGAAGTTTCCTGTTATTAGTCATAAATGCGAAACTTGTTTACGAATAACAGAAACATGTTTTTTTTTTTTTTTTTTTTTTTTTAAGTTCGACGAAGTATTGAAACAATGTTTCATATATTTTTGTTTTGAGGTTTTTCATTTTACCTTTTTGTTGAGGAAATTGCGTTTCTAGCGCTATATGACAAATCTATATTGTTTTCTTATTTTTACTACGCCACCCCCTGTGGTGTCGTTACAAATCGAAAATTTTCGAATAAAACCTGAATTAAAAGTTGAGAAGTTCAATTTTGCTACAAATATCGTTTATATTTAAGTAACGGACAGGAGGATAACTACAGAGAACAAAAAGGTTCCGTAATTTAAGGCGCCCTTTAGATATACTTAGTGAGTTTCTAGACACTTTACCGCTTCCAGTTTTTAGGAGAATCTAGTAAGGCACTAAATAAATAAATGCCATGTGGCTAGGGCCTCCCGGTGGGTTGAACGTTCGCTTGGTGTAAGTCTTTCAAGTTGACGCCACGTCGGCGACATGCGTATCGATGGGGATGAAATGATGATGATAAGGACAACACAGCACCCAGTCTCTGAGCGGAGAAAATCTGCGACCCAGCCGGGAATCGAATCCGGGTCGTTAGGTACGACATTCCGTCGCGCTCTCCACTCAGCTATCAGGGACGGTCAGTAAGACACTCACCGTATAGGTAAAGAAAGCGCGACAGTTATGAGATAACGTCCGATAAGTATGCAAAACGCCTAACATATAGGTAACGCGGGTACGACCTTAACCAACCAAAGCTACTATAGGAAAACTGCGGTAGTCTACGCGTACTTCTGATAGTCTACAGAAGCCTATGGTACTTTTGCAACTCTAATTGTCACTGTTAACGTATAGCTGACACTTCCGAAAAAAAAAAAACAAATCCGGCACAGAACGCGCAGCACTTGATGGCGATGCGAGAAGTGGACGTTACTAAAATACTCAAAAAGCTCTCGAAATTTTCTCGATGGAGTTCGGGTTGGCCACGTATGATACAACGTTCCGTTAACGTTAACGTTATTGAAGACAGTACAAGAACGTGGAAGCAAATCAGACACTGCTTAATTTGGAGAACCATCTAAGCATTCGTCTGGACTAATTTAAGAAAGCTACAGAGAGATACAAGCTATACTACCAGTCAGTTTTATAATTTTTTTGTACACATCACGATATGATATAGTAACCACATTGGCATGAGTAAGTTACTTCATTATGATCTTAAAAACGACAGAAATCAGCAAAATTCGCAGACACATTAAAAGTTATGTTTGTTCCACAACAAAATTTCACGAATATCAGTTAAGAAGCACTACGAACAACTCTCATAAGACTGTATCCGTGGTCTAGGGGTCGGTGGCAGCTATTACTTCTGTTCCTGGTGCTCTGGCGTTTTTGGATTTTGGCAAGGTGGTCGACCTGGTCAGCTATGGCTTCCCAGGTACTGGAAGCTATTGGGCTCAAAACTAACGCGCGCGGGGTTTTGTCTCATTTGTGTTCGGCTATCAAAGCTTCAGTGGCTGTGAACGACTAATTGAGACCCCGATTACCGTCCGTAAAGGTTTTGCTGAAGGCTTCAAAGAATCGTCGCTCAGTTACAGGTATGAATACTCTTCGGCGGAACGATCTCGGTCCGAGCATAAGAGGACGATGTGATGGTGTTACTGCGTTCTCCCGCTGATTCCATTGCTGAAGGCTACACTTGGTGCCTTTTAACTTGCCTCTGGCGTCAGTATCAACGAATGAAATTAGGAGCTTTGATAGTGCTGTCATTTTGTGGGCGACGGTGGTCGATAGATATAAATCTTTGGGAGTCAAAATTGATCGTTCTCAACTACAACTGGCTATGCTTAACTGGGAAGCGGTTACGGAGAAGAAACAAGGGGCAATCCTAGAACATGAACGGCGTTCCCTTAACCTGCTTCAGAAAGTTCGGATCCCGGGTACCTAAAATGGCTCTGAGTACTATGGGACTTAGCTTCTGAGGTCATCAGTCCCCAGTCTCGTTACTTCCGTCTTTCTTCGATTTACTCTCAATCCATATTTTGTGCTCATTAGACTGTTCATTCCATTCAGCCGATCATGTAATTCTTCCTGACTTTCACTCAGGAAAACAATGTCATCAGCGAATCGTATCATTGATATCCTGCACCTTAAATTTTAATTCAACTCCTGAATCTTTCTTTTATTTCCAGGCTGGCCGGAGTGGCCGATCGGTTCTAGGCGCAACAGTCTGGAACCACGCGACCGCTACGGTCGCAGGTTCGAATTCTGCCTCGGGCATGGATGTGTGCGATGTCCTTAGGTTAGTTAGGTTTAAGCAGTTCTAAGTTCTAGGGGACTGATGACCTCAGATGTTAATTCCCACAGTGCTCAGAGCCATTTGAACCATTTTGATTTTAGTTCCACCATGGTAATTTTAAAAATGGCTCTGAGCACTATGCGACTTAACATCTGTGGTCATCAGTCGCCTAGAACTTAGAACTAATTAAACCTAACTAACCTAAGGACATCACACACATCCATGCCCAAGGCAGGATTCGAACCTGCGACTGTAGTGGTCGCGCGGTTCCAGACTGTAGCGCATAGAACCGCTCGGCCACCATGGCCGGCTCTGGGTACCTACGTCTTGTGCACAGCGTACTACGTCGCTCAGATTTCACACCTTCCCGTGATGACGGCTAGGGCATTAAAACAGCTGCCTAGCTGTTTTTTTTGTGGAAACATCACATTTTTCCATTACGATACGAGGTGGTTGCTCGTGTGCGTTATTTCGAATATTCAAAAGGAAGCGTATGTGTTATCGGTATTTGTTCAGCGCACGGTGTTGACTACATCTCACGCAATACACACATTCACGTCTCGGTTATTTTACTGTCTGCCGTCGGGTAGTTTTGATCCGCCTGTCGATGCTGGTGGAGTGAATTTCCATTTTAAACATGTCCGTGAATTTTATATTGCTGTCAGTTACGCGGGGGCTGATATTCTAAAGAGGAAGCGTCTCACTATCACATTTTTGTTAATGTGCGGGAGAGGGACTGACTGTAGTCCGCCTGTTGAACGGGCATTGCCCGCAAACTTCTTGGAGGAAGGTGTGATTTCATCTTAGTCTTCCTGTTTTACCAATGGTGGTGGCGTCCTCGGGGTATCAAGTGGTACCCAACCTGTTATTCACTAATGTGCGCCCATTTCGTGTTGTACCGATCGGTGCAGTGGCTGTCCACCATAGACACACTACAACATAGATTTACCTGTCATGGTTCCAAAGCTAATTACCACTGGCTAAAAAAACCAATTAGAGTTTCTGCCTCGAGCCACTGGGCTTGCTATTTCGTCTGATATTCTTTTGTGACTAGAGCATCCTACTTTCCAAGGGTAAAGTCAAATACAATCGCGTGGTTGTTGGGACACTATGTTCAAAAGAATGGTTCAAAT
This sequence comes from Schistocerca gregaria, assembly GCF_023897955.1. Taxonomy (NCBI): domain Eukaryota; kingdom Metazoa; phylum Arthropoda; class Insecta; order Orthoptera; family Acrididae; genus Schistocerca; species Schistocerca gregaria. Next base: position 505,472,907 of record NC_064923.1, read on the forward strand.
GGCTCTGAGCACTATGGGACTTAACTTCAGAGGTCATCAGTCCTCTAGAAATTTGAACTACTCAAACCTAACTAACCTAAGGACATCTCAAACATCCATGCCCGAGGCAGGATTCGAAGCTGCGACTGTAGCGGTAGCGCAGTTCCAGACTGTAGCGCCTAGAACCGCACGGTCAACCCGGGCCGGCCGAAAAGTCTTCGGTCCCGGGCTTGAACCCCAGCACTGCTTACTTTTTGAATAAAAAGGTTCTGCAATGGAGGCCGAAGACTTCCGAAGACGGCGTTGCCAAAGAGGACAGAGGTTCAGGGCATAGGGTTCCTTATCGCCCAGCAGAGTTCACGTATTGGGCTGGGTGCCTACGTGAGATATGCGATGCTGGCAGCACAGATTTTGTGGAATAGAGTTTCACTAAGTTTACTCAACAAAATTTCTTCATTCTTCAACGTTCCTCGAACATCTCTGCTACATTTTCATATGAGCTATTCTGTCCTGATACGACCTTAGCGAAGCGTATCTGAATTCGTTCGATTTCTATCTTCACTCCTACTTGCTAAGAACTCCAAGCGTTGGAACAATACAAATGGTTGCAATTTTCTTATGCCAATAAATCTAAGTCTTTCTTTTGCCTTCTCTAATACTGACTTTACTCTTCTTACTACTTTATTATATGTAAACACTTACACTATAAGGCGTGCTCGAGATGTTCATTGAACCTTCAATTACTTTTCAAATGAAAGCCACCATTGTTTGTACTTTCCTTTGAACCATACGATGTTATAGATTTTCAGTGTTTCTATTTATAAGATCGCTAAGAGAACTGCAGTTTAGCTTCCCCTCACAAACGATTAACTTATTGCTCACACGTTTGTTTCGACATGTCGGTCTGTCGCTTAACATACACATTGTAAAAGTTTTGATACAAATTCAGGTTGAACACAATAACACCCAATTCTGTCTTCGTGCCCTTTTCGCGAGACGTAGTGGAGAAAGGAATATACTGACTGATACTTCTAGGGACGCACACACTCGAAAGTTTAACAGCAGACCATGTCTTGATGAAGAACGCCTCTCCTTTAGCGTCCGCCACTGGAGTCGTCTGAGCATTTCAGCGGCGCTTTCGCGTTTACTAAATAACCTGTAACGAAACGTGCTGGTTGAGCCGTGGTTCCGGCCGGAGTGGACGTGCGGTTCTAGGCGCTACAGTCTGGAACCGAGCGCCCACTACGGTCGCAGGTTCGAATCCTGCCTCGGGCATAGATGTGTGTGATGTCCTTAGGTTACTTAGGTTTAATTAGTTCTAAGTTCTAGGCGACTGATGACTTCAGAAGTTAAGTCGCATAGTGCTCAGAGCCATTTGAACCATTTTTTTGTGCTGTGGTAAAAATTTGCTGTTTTGAAAAGCGCGCCGCAGCGCGTAGTGTGGAGCAGTCGCCCTCCGTTTCTGGCGGTGGCGCCGCTGTGGCTATAGCTGCTTTGGTGTCTCCCTCTGGTGGGAAAGGGGAAAGGTTGCCTGTTCACGTGCATTTAAGGGGCGCTATGAGCTCGCCAGTCGGTCAGTCTGGGTCAGTCTCTCGTTCCCAGCTTGCTAGTCTGACTCTCGTCCGCATTTGTTAGGCAGTTAGTGTCTGTCTGTCGTTCGGATTAACCTTTAAAGCCGACAATATGAGAGTCTTCCCACTCTGCCAGCAAGAGAACTCAGCGAAAGGGCCGGCCGCGGTGGTCTCGCGGTTCTAGGCGCGCAGTCCGGAACCGTGCGATTGCTACGGTCGCAGGTTCGAATCCTGCCTCGGGCATGGATGTGTGTGATGTCCTTAGGTTAGTTAGGTTTAAGTAGTTCTAAGTTCTAGGGGACCAATGACCACAGCAGTTGAGTGAGTCCCATAGTGCTCTGAGCCATTTGAACCTTTTTTCAGCGAGAGGTCGCCCGGTCCGGGGCTTACTTTCTGCATCTGAGTGCGCGTTAGGCAGCCAGTCTGCTCGAGTTTGCTCAGGCAATGTTCATTGGCAGATGGATCGATCGGTTGGTTGGTCGCGCACTGACACAAGATGACTTGTCCGTCTTGAGCGTCGGCACATGTGAGGTCGCCACGTGAGTCCAGTGGGCCGCGGCGTATAGCGAGGGGTAATGACTTGGCGGTCGACACGAGAGCAACAGGAGTCAACCCACGACATCAGTCTGGCCGGAGCGAGCTGCGACGGCGTGAGACGGGAGATCGGCGCGCTTTCCTGCGTCCTTTGAAGCGGCTGGCAGCGGGCGGTTCGGGAGAGCGATTTGGGGGTGATGCGCCAGGTCTTCTGGTGAAATCGCATTTTATTAGAAGTTAAGTGATTGGTGATATGTTGTTTGAGATACTCTTGTTAAATTCTACTTGTTTTCTTGGTGAGGTCACCAGCCGTTTTGCTTTGGAATCATCCCACCATTCTTCTCCATTTGCCCACCTGCGGGAAGGTGGTTGTTTATAAATGGGTGGTCCGTTTTTCCCTTGTGGAGTAGGGGCGGGTAAGAGCAACCTGCGGTTCGGGTTGTTCGGTAATCTCCCTATCAATCTACCGTACGTTAGTAGCTGCCTCTGTCATGTTTGTCGGATTTGGTGTGTTAACCAATTTATTGCTTGAAGTGTAACGGCCTAATACCTGAAATATGTTTGATCTTTGGAAACTTTGATATTATTGCCTATGATTTCCAGAGGCGGTATCTGTGTACTGTAGAGCATCTTAACTATTGTTTGGCCAACCTTGTAGAATTTTATATAAGGTTGTATTTTATGGGCTTTTATTTAAATGATCATTTTATTATATAAAGTTGCCACCCTTTCACCGTAAGACTTTTCTTAGAAGTTAAAATCAAGCTGCACTTTCGGTGGCAAGGCTAATATTTTAATTTTTTTTTTTTACCATTTCCATCCCTCCTACGTGGGTTGCATAGTTTGTGTGCTTGTGTAAATTGTTAAAACTCTTAGTTTAATGTTATCTGGTGTGTTGCAGATTTTCACCAGTGTAGTGTTTCAGAGGCTGCTGTGAGCGGTCGTAACTACGGCCATGTCAAAAGGGAGTGGCAAGGTTATCTGCCTGAAAGCTCATACAGTCAAAACTTGTTTCTTTCTGCCTCTGAATAAATTGTAACTATGATATTTAGAGGGTGCTCTCTGATTATAATTTTAAATCTGTTTCTTTTAAAAAATGCTTTTAGGCACTATTAAAGTGAATAAAATTCCCATTTGTTAAAAGGAATTTGGTTATGATTTTATCAGTTACTCCCTGACAACTACAACCATGCTTACATGGTGTGATTAAATGTGTTAATGTTCTTGATGAATCGCCAGTAAATAAAATAAATTCTTAAGAATATTCTTTGAAAATAAATCACGGTTCACTGCTGTTCTTTGCATCTTCTCTATTTCCTCTATCAGTCATATCTGGTGTGGATTCCAGACTAAAGATCAATATTCAAGTTTTGGTCGAACGTGTACTTTAGAAGCCACTTTCTTTATTGATAGAGTACATTTCTTGAAGCTTCTTTCTATGAATCTCAGCCTATCACCTGCGATTTATTCCATTTTTAATTAATTAATTAATTTATTTTCTTAGCATCATTATAAAATGATAGTTCCATTTCAGATCGCTCCGCACGTGTACTCCTAGTACTGCTAGAAACTTTATGTAACTAACTGCTTCCAGTTATTGTTCTGCAATCGTGTAATCATACAAGAAAAGGAGTGTTTCTGTCTGTATATCTGCAGTACGTTATATTTATTTATGTTGAAGGTCAGTTGCCACTCCCTGTGCTAAGCGTGGATCCGCCGCAGGTCTTCCTGCACTTCGCTAAAATTTTTGTACTGTTGAGACTTCTTTGCATACACCAGCAAAAGCCTCGTGGAGCTTCCGAATATTCTTACTCAAATTTTCCTCCACTCAATCACTCCGTATGATCGTATCTTGGTTGACAGTCGTCAGTGTGGTACAATGTTGAACGCTTTCCGAAAATCTCGGAAGACAGGAGCTACTAGTTCACCGGCATCTACTCTCTGAAAGCTCTGTATTAATGCAATGGATGTCCATTTTTTTCCTTCCGCTAGCTGCCTGCTTGCGACATCTTTCTTGCGCCGTTGAACTCCGTACTCTAATCGCTAGGACCGCAAATTTCACACAGTTTGAAGAGAGCTTATGGGGCTCAGCAGGAGCTCGTCCGCCGGTATCACGCTTTCAAAAATCGCTGGTAAAATGCTGAGCTTCAGGGAGGAGCAGGTGCACCTGTTTTTGCCATAATAAATCAACAACCAACACGGCAAGTGCTGTTATTTGTAATGACTCACGTCCGGTGGTGCGGCGAACATAACTGGCAACTGGAGTACGACACTACATTGGCGCCCTTCCCCCAATCCCCCTCCCCCCCCCCCCCCACCTTGGTGGCCGGGTAGGACGCTGCGCTTCTTTGCCCCCCTCCCCCCTCCAGAAATACGTATTGTACTATAATATGTAGAATTTACTCTAATAATAATATGTTTTCTGGAAAAATTGACCTCCTTGCTCCCCTCCCCTCTCCTCCAAACACGTCCGCCACTCCCCCACCCCCCCACTCGTTACGCCATTGCTCACGCACTAATCGCGAATGGAACCATTAGGTGGCTTATGGAATATTATGTAGCTGCAGTTGAGACCAAGGAAGAGAAAGCGTTAGAGGCGATCCTGAAAAGGGTGTCGAGGAACGGCGTGCTGCACGTCTTCCGGGAATGGTAGAGGAGATGGGACAGAGGCATTGCATTGGAGGGGGGGGGGGGAGGGGCACAAAAGTCTGTCCGAATGATTCTTACGGTACATTTTGAGCACTGTTGCCAATCATTATTGAACACCCCTGATGAAGCAAGCTGTTTTTCACACGCGTTTATTTTGACTAAATCCGTATTGATCCTACTGTACAGCACATTTTAACTTCTTGTCTACCTGGATAAAATTACGATTTTTGTTTTCAGAGTTATGGGGAAAAAGAATTTTAAAATAAAAATTTCCTCTCGCATATCTTTTTCACTTGTAGAAGTCCCATCATTTATGAAAAATACATAATTTTGAAACCGTTTAAAAAGAAATATTAGACCCAAGGATAAGTTTAGGACATTTTTCGTCGTTTTCTTTTGTATTCACTCTTTGCAGTGTCTCTAAGAACAGTAACACTTTGCCAACATGCTGCAGTTCTACCGCTCCAGAAACAGCTTTTTCATAACTACAGTGTTCTGGTGAAAACGCTCCCCGTGTTCATCACTTACTTCTCCCGAGTTCTGAGGGAAAAAGTCAAGATGGCAATCAAGGAAATGTAGCTTCTGGAATACATGATGGTTCATAGGCTGGAAACAGCTTATCATGTTATTCGCAATCACTTTATAATCATCAGAGTTGGTGATGTTCCAGAGCTGAAGGTATTCCATGCATGTTTTTCAGTCTCACTTAACGAGCTGATGAAATCTGTACCTTGTATAAGCCGCCGTATTTGGGGACGATAAGTACTTCTTCTTTAATCCTTGCACCTCTGACATTTGGAAATCATGACTTCAGGTGTGCAAAATCTTTCCCTTCTCTGTCCAGGGCTTTTACAGATATTATCACTGACACCATTTTAATATGCAGGGGTGGGAGACGTACATCTTCCGGTGTTACTAACGGCTCATGCGACACACTCGTATTAAGAGGAATGTGGGCGTTAAGTTCTTTATTGCTGCAACTGTTCCACTTGCATAGAAAGCAGCAGTGCTTCGTGTAACCTGACTGCGTTACGGTGAATGGTCTTATTATTTTCAGATCTGCACACATTATCCAGTTGTACATATCATAGTGTAATTGATCGAATTTCGCATAGTTTCGTAAGTCTCTCTCTTCTTAACCGAGTATCTGTAAGTGAGGGATATTTATTACCATTGTTAAGGAAGTCCCACTTTAAACTTGATTTCGAGGAATCATGAAAGAATCTCCATTTCTCTGGGTAGCGGATCCAAAGAAACCAAAGGTGTCACTATAGTATACAAACTCGTTGGAGGAAGAAAAAAAAGGTTTCAGACTCACTCTGGCGCCACCTACATGACGTCACTTTAAAAGCCTGAGCAAGTAAATTCCATCCTTGCAATCGCGAAGCCAATAACGCAGACTGTCCCTGAGACAGATTAAAGTCCGTACACAGGTGCTTAAGTTCTCCCTGCGTAATGCGATGAGGTGATGCTGATTGTGATGGCAAATACTTTGGATCCGGGCCAACATGTGCTGTGTTAGCTGCTGCTGCTGCTGCTGTGTCGCTCCTACCGCTTTCGGATAGCATTTCCACACTTCGTTCTTCAATGGTCTAATCACTTGGTGACTTTAGAGCTGCAGAAGTATCGTGAGGAAATGGCCGCATAGCTGAGGGCAGGTTAAAGAGCACGTTTTGATTTTGTAGAATACCCTCTTTTACTTCGCTAAGCAAAAATAGGAGTCAGTGACATGATCTTTCTGTTCGCACAGCACCATTGTTAGCATAAATGACATTAACGATCGAGAACCCTGCAGCCACTTACGCAAGTTACTTGCACAATGTGCCGCGACAAAGATGAGGAACAAAAGGCTTATCTTGGTCACCAATTCTGCAGCCCAAATACAACTCGTACGTATTCTTAACGACAGGAGTAAGATTACGCCTTTGGCTTTTCACTTTATTTTCCCCGCATATGTAACACGTTTTGTACAGAAATTTCTAACTGAATATTCTCGTATATCACAAAAGTAGGATAAACAGAACGCAAAATACAGTAGCAATTTTTATTTATGTATAGTGTCTGTCCTTCCACGTATGTCAGAAAGAACAAACACCATTCATGATCTTACACTCTGAAATCAAATGAAATGAAACAATTTCTGACTGAGCTGTAATTAGGCAGTGAAATAATTTCGACAAGTGAAAATTTGTGGCGGATTGATACATGAACATGAATTTCCACTTTCTCGCGAACTATCGCCTTGACATGTCCGAAAGAACAGACACCACACATATATAAATGTATATTCGGCTTGATGGCCTAAAAGATGTCTTCAGTGCGAATGCACTCACTCACATGAACTCTTGCAGGACTCCAGCGAATGCTGGCGAGCTACGAGTACGAAGGACCGGGGCGCTGCGCCAGTAGTGAGATAAAAGTTGGGAATTTAAGTCAGACTGGATTCGTATTGGCATAGCCGAACGTAGTTTGCCTTTGGCAACGAAGTGTCGCAGAAAGGCTGTTTACGCCCTCTTCATGGCCTGTGCATGGAGACCGACTACTTTCACAACGGTATTCACACTTGTTACGGTCAAGCTCCTACCACATTGAAGTTCACCTTCTCCAACGAATATATGCGACTGAGTGCATTCGCCGTCGAACAATTCCTATGTGTCGAAGTGAAGATCCCCTGTGAAGACACGATCACAATACACTGGCCAACATTCGTAGTGTTGTGTGGACGAAACTAACAAACGACGCTGCTTCCGACAAGATCTTAGCAAAGACGAAAGACGGCCTTAAATTCTGACGTTTTGATGGCCACATCGATCCAATAATTGTTGAACATGTCCACCAGGGATTACGCATGGTCTATATCTCCGAATTTCAGTTCGAAATGCCAACGGATGGTGGCACTGCTTCCTTATGGAACAATAGGAAAAATGGGAATTCTGTGAAAGATGCATTACACAGCACTCGTCTGTGCTTCTGTGGTGGATACAATGTGTAAAGCTAGCGCTACAACGCGCAGTGTTCCAGTATATCGAGGAACGATTGCAATGGCACCGATGTATGACAGAATTTTACTACATTAGCCTCCGGGACCTTATGGAGTACCCACCATCCCCGGAGCGTCAGATAGACCTCGAAATAAGAAGGTTCAACGAGTCACTACTAAGATATTGGACGTTATTCGGCGCCGATTGGAAGGTGGAGTTCTACGATAGTGATCGTTGTCGCAGGTCTCAAACTATGTTGACGAGTTCTGATCCACTCTTTAGATTTACCTGACGACCAGCGGCTTGTACCACAGGCGGATGTCACTGTCTTCACTTCTGTCGTGTGGAAGGCTCTAATTGTGGTACTTACAACATACCATTGACAGTCCACCGTGCCCTTGGTGATTCTTTTGACAAACATCTCCGCTGAAGACGTCACTGATGCGCTCGCCAATAAAGCTCTAAAGCCATCCTCAGGACGAGACGGACTGCTGTTAGAATTCTATGGAGGGAAAAGTACCAGGAGGTACCGTCTCTTACGACACCACCAGCACAGGAATTTCTGCAACGTCTAATTATTCCGATACCCAAACACACTCCGGAGGTACGCTACCTGACAGCTATCGGTCTATCAATTTATTCAGCTCAGATTTTGAGATTTTTACTCTCCTCCTCCCAATGCGCCTCAGATGAGTCCTGTACCAGGTCCTGTCGTCCTTGGAAACGTTCTTGGGCGGAGATACTAATATACAATCAACGGTATGTGATTGTGAAGGCGTCATCGCCATTTAAAAAACCTGTTGACTGCAGAGAGCCATGATTTCCGTCGACTGCGGCAATGCATTCAATCACGTGAACGACATCTACTTCAGGAAGGTGATGCGACGCGTAGCTTTCCTAACTACGTCCGCCCTCGTAACCATGTGGCTACTTCGTGACTCTTCTTCGAGGATGACGGAAAATGGACAGTTAACAGCTGCAATATCGATCGCACGATCAGTCCAACAGGGTTGTCCCTTTTCAGTGATCATGTACGCCATCCCAGTAGAACCACTTCTCTGCAGCCTCTAACGTCATTCATCAGAGATCACACCGCGGGGACACACATTCAAATGTCGCGCCTGCGCAGACGACATCTTCGACATATACTCTAATGAGAAGCTTCAAAAGGCAACACCTGGATCGAGCAATACGGGAGCGGAACCGGCCGCGGTGGGCGTGCGGTTCTAGGCGCTTCAGTCCGGAACCGCGGGACTGCTACGGTCGCAGGTTCGAATCCTGCCTCGGGCATGGATGTGTGTGATGTCCTTAGGTTAGTTGGGTTTAAGTAGTTCTAAGTTCTAGGGAACTGATGACCCCAGATGTTATGTCCCATAGTGCTCAGAGCCATCTGAACCATTTGAACCGGGAGCGGAGCGGGCAGCATGAACGTCGCCAAATCCTGTGTGATGACCACCGGAAGGAGACTCTTGGCTGAAAGTGTCGCGCCGTTCAGACGATGCAGACTCTGCGCTGTTCAGGATTAGTTTTCATTGGAAACGATTGTCGTACTGCGGCGATCGACTTCCGGCGTCTCTTCAGAACATCAGGATGGGTGTTCGAAGTCGGCTGTTGCCTGCAATGGAGATATTACAAAAGGTGCAGTTTATTTACGTTTATACGGCATCCCGTTATAACAAACATCACACAAATTTTACTTCTCTCTACAGTGATGGTGCGACGGATCTTGGTGGACTACGGTTATCTTGTCAGTACCGGTCACATACTCAAGGGCGCGTATGACATCCTCACACTCAATAAGCAAAGAGGGACGACTAGGCACTAATGCTCTTTACGTACATACAATCTTGAAATTGTGAAATCACATTCTCTACAGTATCATGGTTTTTGGACAAAGAACTCGCAACTACTTCATGTCAATCAGCGCTATCAATTAGCGCTATCACGTATCAACCTTTTTCTTCCTGAATACAGTTATGTCCACGAAGACTTTCTCACACTAGCGCTTTCACTATGCGAGATGTTTATCACCTCTTAATGTGGACTCACCCTGAAACGTTTTCGAATGATGTAACACAGAAGTTGGGTACCAGACGTGAGGTATGCACTTCATCGATCGTACTTCACCAAGGAAACGAGCGCCACCACATTGTCATAACTGGAAAAATCTCTGACTTGACACGAACTCCATACTATCGTCCTGGCAGACAACCCCCGTTTGCCCTTGACGCAACGTGGAACACTCGGAGAACGCCGTCTCATCTGCGATATGATGGCTTACGTATGGTTCCTTCTCCAGCAGACACTGGCTCTTTACGGCCGGAAGCCGACGCACGTAATTGTCTCCAGTACGCTCCTCTATCTGGACGTTAAGAATTTTCCACTATCAAAGATGCTTGCGGCCAGCTGTATAAAGGGTAAGGCAATTCTTTATCTTTTGAGAGGTGGGCCCAAGAAGGTGGACGACTTCTGGACGTTTTTTGCAACTCAACACTACATAATAAGACGACATGTCAGATACGTCAGTCCAGTTTTGCTAACTGCTTGGGGAGTATTTATGCAATCCGCCCTGCAGTTGGAACATCCAGTCAGTGGGGTTGGAGGGTACAGCCCTATTCTCATGACCACCGAAGACTTAGAGTAACATCCTGGAAGCATGTCCCCAACAGACGTCTGGCGTATTCAAAACAAGCGCTCACCGATTTGTTTTCGTACATAAGGAGCATCTTAGAGTTATTTTTGCCTGTTCCCTGCGTTAATTAAAACAATTTTTCGTCATTATTTTACACTGTGTAATTGAATAAAACGTTTCCTCAGTTACCTGTACTCTGTAATTGCTTGTCAATGGATAAAAATTAAACGTAGATAAAACACGAAACAAAGGACAGATTAGATTAGTACTTGTTCCATATATCATGAGTAGGACACTTCGTAATGAAGTGGAACGTGTCAAGTTAATGAAAGGTGTCTATACAAGATATTACATTACACAAAATATTACATGGAACTTAATATTTTTAATTTTTTGTGTGGGGGTGGGGAAATTACCCACTTACTGTATCCAAAAATTCATCTAATGAGTAGAAGTAGTTGCCAATCAGAAAATATTTGTATCTGTCAGACTTTTGATGCTATTAGGTAAGTGAGCAAAGACTTTTGTGGCAGCATAATTTACCCCCTTCTGAGCCAAAGTTAGATTTAACCTTGAGTAGTGAAGACCATCCTTTCTCCTAGTGTTGTAGCCATGCACACTGCTATTACTTTTGATTCGTTCGGATTGTTAATAACAAATTTCATAAGTGAATATACATATTGTGAGGCTACAGTGAAGATCCCTAGCTCTTTAAATAAGTGTCTGCAGGATGATCTTGGATGAGCTCCAGCAATTATTCTGATTACACTCTTTTGTGCAATGAACTCTCTTTTACTCAGTGATGAGTTACCCCATAATGACAAAATAGCGCTCAAGCTGAGCGTTGCCTAGAAGCGGGAAATCCATATTCGTGTCCCGTTACGACACGAATTTTTACTTGCCGCCACTGAAATTATTTCAATGCCTAATTGCAGCCGAGTCAGAAATTCTTTCATTTCATTTCAACAGTGGTAACTGCCATTACAGTTTAGCATCAACACTCTTTCTTAGAAATTGCTTGGAAACTCACCAGGTGGCAGCACAAGGCAGAATTGCGACCTCTGTTTATAATAGCTAACAGTAGAAAGACAAACGCAAGAGGTCAAATTACACATAGAGAAGAAAGTTTCCCTGTTGCATGTGAACTGAAACTTATTTAAATTGAATCAATGGATATTTCTTTAACAGAGGAAAAACTGGCACCCAGAAGAAGCTGTACGCGATGGAGAGAAACCAAAATCAAAACTGAAGTCAGAATACGAAAATTAGTCATAATAACCGGTTTTTATTCAGAGGGCAAAAAGTATGTTGTGCAGTGTTCTTTGAGAGGAGTCTGTCTGTTTCCAGGAACATCATAATGTCCGAGCCTAGAATTTACTCTAGGATCCTGCAACAGAGGTGGTGGTGGTGGTTAGTGTTTAACGTCCCGCCGACAACGAGGTCATTAGAGACGGAGCGCAAGCTCGGATTGGGGAAGGATTGGGAAGGAAATCGGCCGTGCCCTTTCAAAGGAACCATCCCGGCATTTGCCTGAAACGATTTAGGGAAATCACGGAAAACCTAAATCAGGATGGCTGGAGACGGGATTGAACCGTCGTCCTCCCGAATGCGACAGAGGGACGTCAGCGGTGTCGAACTCTAGAGCTGTTTATGTCACGAGGCGCAGTTCGCAGCGCAAAAGATTCTCGATAAATACGAGCTAATTCCGCAGCGAATCCAGTGTTAAGTCTTAACTAGAATTCCGTCCAGTCCTGTGCCTTCTCCGCCTTGAGTCGTCCTAATTGTTTTTCAGTGCCGGGTTTTTCCAATATCGAATACTAGCGAACCTGGCAGTGCCCCGCATTTGCTATAAATGTATGGGAAATGGACGTAGGTTCTAATCTGGGGTGCCTCTGGGAACTGTGTCAGGACGCAAATTTTGGCTCCTCGTTGTGACTTCGCCAAGTCTGAAGCTATGGTACTCGAAGTTATGAAAAGTCATTGAGAATACGAATTCAAAAAACTCTTTCCTTTACGTCTTAAGGTTTTTTTTTAAAATTACACACAATATTTCAGAATATACATTTTTATATTTTTTGGATACTGTGTAGTAAGTTCGTGAAAGCGCTATATACAATGGACCTCGCAGAAAATTTATGTAACTGCTGTTGTAGTTAAAACCGACTCTGTAGAAGAAAGCGAAACAACACATTGTCATAGCACATCTATACTACCATTTATGTGCGGTTCCGCGTCTCGTTGTTTTTTAGTAAAAATATAGCCTATGACTTAATAGCATGTAGTATAGTTTTAGTTTTTGCGATACTGTGCGATAACAGTGACTGAAAGTTCACGTTCAATTGACAATAGTAAAAACAGTCAATTACAAGTTATATGAATGTCCGATTTTGATCCTGCTTTATCGTTATTGTAACTTGGATTTACTTAAACCGAATGAATAAATCGGTTGGGATCATTGGTATACAGGGTACTAGAAGACCTCTCCAATTGCTGCATCCCTGAGGACAATCGCTTCGGGGATGTTATTTCGCATAGCAAACGGGTAACATTAAAAGTTTCGGATGATTCAAATTCAGCCCCGTATCTACGATTCTTCCGAACAGGGCACCCCCCCCCCCCCCCCCTTCAAATCCCCTCGAGCCTTTGAGTTGAGATAGGACGTAAAGAATTTAAAAAAATATTTTCTCAAAAATGTTCTTTTGTAGCGTACATCTTTCTGAAGAGTTTTATATATCAAAACATGTATGTTCGAGGAAATTTAAAACTTATTGTTTAATCTTTAGAGTGCCAAAGTGCAGTGCCACGCTTCTTCACACAGCATTCTCCAATCGCCGTTCACTGTATTTCTCTCTGTGGAGTTCAAACGTGTGTGTTTTGTAATAGAAGCCATCAAGCCTATATTCAGGACAGTCGAAATTAAAATGCCCTGTGGTGCCTCTCCTGTTCCAGTCGGTCGGTTTGACGCCCGCTCCCCTTAATAAAAAAACTCGCAATTAATGCTGGGTGGGATTATTTTTAACCGGGAGAAGAGGAACTCTTCACAAAATCCGCACTCTTTATTGCCTATTAGCTAATAACTTTCTCTTTTGTGTAAAATAAAACTCATAAGATTAAATAATGGAAACATAAAATCAGTAAAGACAAGAGACAAGCAACACAGTACACCTTTCTTGAGTGCTTAGGTCCCAGCATTTTTTTTCTATCTTATCTTGCTACAACTTTAGATGGCGTGCTTTCCGTTCTGCGAAAGAACCTATTATCTCATCAAAGTTCGTCAAACGTTTTGCTACTCGAAAAATCAAAATGTCTTTGTCTGATACTGAAAAAGCTGTTAATTCGAATTGTACCCAAAACTGGTGTGGTTCCTCGATCTGATTATGTCTATTATGTCACAGTTTGCTAGATTAAGCGAATAAGCCTTTCTAATATTGCAGCAATTGTAACATACGCCAAAAAGAAGAGACTGTTTTGGCACAAATAGTCATTTTTTTCGTACATCACTTACATAAATAACACGACAGAATATAATTTACGCAGTGACAGTATCAAATGTATATTAGGCCCACTACAAGCCGTAAGTTTTATATTAGGTAATAGTTTCACATTTGATTCATACGCTCCAGTTTCTCAAGCATGAGATCGAAAAGTAGTAGTACGAAATTTTTATATGAAACTGGAGTCGTCATATTTTTCCTTACTATTTGTGTGATGTCCTCGTTTCTTCTCCTTCCTTGTTCTAACCAACAATATGCGTTAGATAAGTATGTGCCAAACAAGATCGTAAGAGATGGAAAAGAGTCACCGTGGTACAAGAACCGAGTTAGAAAACTGCTGAGGAAGCAAAGGGAACTTCACAGCAAGCATAAACATAGCCAAAGCCTTGCAGACATACAAAAATTAGGTGAAGCGAAATGTAGTGTGAGTAGCGCTATGCGAGAGGCGTTCAATGAGTTCGAAAGTAAAGTTCTATGTACTGACTTGGGAGAAAATCCTAACAAATTTTGGTCTTATGTCAAAGCGGTAGGTAAATCAAAACAAAATATCCAGACACTCTATGACGAAAATGGTACTGAAACAGAGGACGATAGACTAAAGGGCGAAATGCTAAATCTCTTTTTCAAAAGCCGTTTCACAGAGGAAGACTGCACTGTGGTTCCTTCTCTAGACTGTCGCACAGATGACAAAATGGTAGCTATCGAAATAGAAGACAGAAGGGCAGAGAAACAATTACAATCGCTCAAAAGAGGAAAGGCCGCAGGACCTGATGGGATACCAGTTCGATTTTACACAGAGTACGCGAAGGAACTTGCCCCCCTTCCTGCAGCGGTGTACCGTAGGTCTCTAGAAGAGCGTAGCGTTCCAAAGGATTGGAAAAGAGCACAGTTCATACCCGTTTTCAAGAAGGGACGTCGAACAGATGTGCAGAACTATAGACCTATATCTCTAACGTCTATCAGTTGTAGAATTTTGGAACACGTATTATGTTAGAGTATAATGACTTTTCTGGAGACTAGAAATCTACTCTGTAGGAATCAACATGGGTTTCGAAAAAGACGATCGTGTGAAACCCAGCTCGCGCTATTCGTCCACGAGACTCAGAGCGCCATAGACACGGGTTCCCAGGTAGATGCCGTGTTTCTTGACTTCCACAAGGCGATCGATACAGTTCCCCACAGTCGTTTAATGAGCAAAATAAGAGCATGTAGACTATCAGACCAATTGTGTGATTGGATTGAAGAGTTCCTAGATAACAGAACCAGCACGTCATTCTCAATGGAGAGAAGTCTTCCGAAGTAAGAGTGATTTCAGGTGTGCCGCAGGGGACTGTCATAGGACCGTTGCTATTCACAATATGCATAAATGACCTTGTGGATGACATCGGAAGGTGACTGAGGCTTTTTTCGGATGATGCTGTGGTGTATGGAAATGGAAAATTGTACTGAAATGGAGGAGGATATGCAGCGAATTGACGCATCGTGCAGGGAATAGCAACTGAATCTCAATGTCGACAAGTGTAATGTGCTGCGAATACACAGAAAGAAAGATCCCTTAGCATTTAGCTACGATATAGCAAGTCAGCAACTGGAAGAAGTTAATTCCATAAATTATCTGGGAGTACGCATTAGGAGTGATTTAAAATGGAATGATCATATAAAGTTGATCGTCGGTAAAGAGATTCACTGGAAGAATCCTAAGGAAATGCAATCCGAAAACAAAGGAAGTAGGTTACAGTACGCTTGTTCGCCCACTGCTTGAATGCTGCTCAGCAGTGTGGGATCCGCACCAGATAGAGTTGATAGAAGAGAGAGAGAAGATCCAACGGAGGGCAGCGTGCTTCGTTACGGGATCATTTAGTAATCGCAAAAGCGTTGCGGAGATGATAGATAAACTCCAGTGGAAGACTCTGCAGGAGAGACGCTCAGTAGCTCGGTACGGGCTTTTGTTAAAGTTTCGAGAACATACCTTCACCGACGAGTCAAGCAGTATATTGCTCCCTCCTACGTATATCTCGCGAAGAGACCATGAGGATAAAATC
Organism: Schistocerca gregaria; assembly: GCF_023897955.1. Taxonomy (NCBI): domain Eukaryota; kingdom Metazoa; phylum Arthropoda; class Insecta; order Orthoptera; family Acrididae; genus Schistocerca; species Schistocerca gregaria. The sequence continues at coordinate 505,488,789 of NC_064923.1, forward strand.
AGAGAGATTAGAGCCCACACAGAAGCATACCGACAATCCTTCTTTCCACGAACAATACGAGACTGGAATAGAAGGGAGAACCCATAGAGGTACTCAGGGTACCCTCCGCCACACACCGTCAGGTTGCTTGCGGAGTGTAGATGTAGATGTAGAATCTTGTTATGGATAATTCTTGAACTACTGCTGTCATTGTCAAAACTTATTCTCCGGTTAACTTCATTATCCCTGCCAGAATCACGGCTTCAGTTATCCCGTGTTTATTCTCCGGTTAGGCGTTATTACGTTTTCACACAACTTGTTTTCCGCGCTATTTCGAGAACAGAATTTAAGCGTCTGATAACCGGGGGCTGTACAACTGGCCCCTTAGTAATGTGGCCTCCTGGCAAAAATTTTCTGCCAAGATTTAATTTTCTTGGATTCACCGAGAAGATAATATGTAATATTTCGTACCAGTTATTTCTGTTAGTTGTTTATTGTTACTCTGGTAGTCTGAATTCGCTAATAATTATAACAATGCTGATCATGCGCACACCCAGTCAACCACATAAACAAACAGCGATTCGGCTCAGCTTGTAGAGTCCCGTACCCAGATGTCTGCAGGAAAGTTTATTTCTAGGTGTGGCGGGTATTACCCTGGCACACACATCACGTACTATGCACGCATTTAAAAATCAACTTACGATTCGTTGAGAATGTGTTCAAAATTGTTCAAAAACAAACTGGGATACTTTTCAAAATCGTAATAATAACCGATAGACAAACATGCGCTGGATGCTAAGCGCTTTGTGAAACTACATATAGGTTTTCCGTTAAAACAGGCTGTGATGGAGAAAAAGACACCGCACATTTTCAAAACACAGTATTGTTTTTTTCTCCACTCGCTTTTAACAGAGCATGTTGTTTAAAAAAAACTATACCCAACCAATGTTTGATGTACAAGGGCCACCTCAAAAGAAATGCACACTACTTCTTAAAAATCTATCCTTTATTCTACGTGTTTGAAAGTTTTACAATGTGTAGATGCATCCTTTAGGAACAATATTTTCAGTTCTCCACATAATTTCCATCCCTCTCAACTGCCTTACGCCATCTTGGAACCAGTGCCTGTATACCCGCGCGGTAAAATTCTGGACCAACCTGCTGGAGCCACTGTTTGGCAGCGTGCACAAGGGAGTCATCATCTTCAAACCTTGTTCCACTAAGAGAGTCTTTCAGTTTCCCAAAGAGACCATAGTCACATGGAGCCAGAACAGGACTGTAAGGCGGGTGTTTCAATGTTGTCCATTCGAGTTTTGTGATCGCTTCCATGGCTTTTTGACTGAGATGTGGCCGTGCATTGTCATGCAACAGCAAAACATCGTGCTTTTGCGATGTGGTCAAACACGACTCAGTCCAGCTTGAAGTTGCTTCAGTGTCGTCACATATGCGTCAGAATTTATGGTGGTTCACTTGGCATGATGTCCACAAGCAAGAGTCCTTCGGAATCGAAAAACACAGTAGCCATAACTTTTCCAGCAGAAGGTGGGGTTTTGAATTTTTTTCCTTGGGTGAATTTGCAGATGCCACTCCATTGATTGCCTCTTCGTCTCTGGTGAAAAACGATGGAGCCATGTTTCATCACCTATCAGAATTCTTCTCCACCATTCTCGTACTGTTCCAAAACTTCGCTGCATACCGTTTTTCTTGTTTCTTTGTGAACCACTGTCAACATCCTGGGAATCCACCTGACACAAACCTTTTTTAACGCCAACACTTACAGTGTTCTTCAAACACTTCCTTCCCCTATCCCAACGTATCGTGACAATTCTTTCACTGTGATGCGTCTGTCAGCAGTCACCAATTCGTTAACTCTCTGCGCATTGCCTGGAGTGTGTGCAGTAAGAGGCCTGCCGCTGCGTGGACAATCCTCAGTATTGTCGTGCCTGCTTTCATCACGTAACCTGCTTGCCCACCGACTAACTGTACTGCGATGGACAGCAGCATCTCCATACACCTTTTTCAACCTCTTGTGGATGTTTCCCACTGTCTCGTTTTCACAGTAGAGGAATTCTATGACAGCACGTTGCTCCTGACGAACGTCAAGTGTAGCAACCATCTTGAAGACATGCTGTGACGGCGCCACTCACGGGAACAGGTTGAACTAAGTTTGAAAACAAGCGGGAAGGACGTATCCACACACTGTAAAACTTTCACATATGCAGAATGAAAACTGCATTTCCTCTGGAGTGACTCTCATACATCCACACACATCTACATCTGTACTCTCTAAATCCACATCTATACTCTGCAAACCACTGTGAGATGTATGGCAGGGCGTGCGTCACATTGTGCCAGTTTTAGGGTTTCTTCTCGCTCCATTCACGTGGAGCGTGAGAAGAATGATTGTATGAATGCCTCTGTACGTGCAGTACACCGAATAACTGCAGGCAGGGTTTCAAGGCAATTATTATGGATGGAGGTTACACTCAACAACCGAGCTAGGCTAATAATTGGCTCCTTCAACCGACCTCCCGACTCAGCAGCATTAGTGGCAGAACAACTGAGAGAAAATATGGAATACATTTCACATAAATTTTCTCAGCATATTATAGTCTTAGGTGGAGATTTCAATTTACCAGATATGGACTGGGACACTCAGATGTTTAGGACAGGTGGTAGGGACAGAGCATCGAGTGACATACTGAATGCACTATCCGAAAATTACCTCGAGCAATTAAACATAGAACCGACTCGTGGAGATAACATCTTGGACCTACTGATAACAAACAGACCTGAACTTTTCGACTCTGTATGTGCAGAACAGGGAATCAGTGATCATAAGGCCGTTGCAGCATCCCTGAATATGGAAGTTAATAGGAATATAAAAAAAGGGAGGAAGGTTTATCTGTTTAGCAAGAGTAATAGAAGGCAGATTTCAGACTACCTAACAGATCAAAACAAAAATTTCTGTTCCGACACTGACAATGTTGAGTGTTTATGGAAAAAGTTCAAGGGAATCGTAAAATGTGTTTTAGACAGGTACGTGCCGAGTAAAACTGTGAGCGACGGGAAAAACCCACCGTGGTACAACAACAAAGTTAGGAAACTACTGCGAAAGCAAAGAGAGCCTCACCCCAAGTTTAAACGCAGCCAAAACCTCTCAGACAAACAGAAGCTAAACGATGTCAAAGTTAGCGTAAGGAGGGCTATGCGTGAAGCCTTCAGTGAATTCGAAAGTAAAATTCTATGTACCGACTTGACAGAAAATCCTAGGAAGTTCTGGTCTTACGTTAAATCAGTAAGTGGCTCGAAACAGCATATCCAGACACTCAGGGATGATGATGGCATTGAAACAGAAAATGACACGCGTGAAGCTGAAATACTAATTACCTTTTTCCAAAGCTGTTTCACAGAGGAAGACCGCACTGTATTTCCTTATCTAAATCCTCGCACAAACGAAAAAATGCCTGACATCGAATTAAGTGTCCAAGGAATAGAAAAGCAACTGGAATCACTCAACAGAGGAAAGTCCACTGGACCTGACGGGATACCAATTCGATTCTACACAGAGTACGCGAAAGAACTTGCCCCCCTTCTAACAGCCGTGTAAAGCAAGTCTTTGAGGAACGGAAGGTTCCAAGTGACTGGAAAAGAGCACAGGTAGTCCCAGTCTTTAGGAAGGGTCGTCGAGCGGATGCGCAAAACTATAGACCTATATCTCTGACGTCGATCTGTTGTAGAATTTTAGAACATGTTTTTTCTCGAGTATCATGTCGTTTTTGGAAACCCAGAATCTACTCTGTAGGAATAAACATGGATTCCGGAAACAGCGATCGTGTGAGACCCAACTCGCTTTATTTGTTCATAATACCCAGAAAATATTAGATACAGGCTCCCAGGTAGATGCTGTTTTTCTTGATTTCCGGAAGGCGTTCGATACAGTTCCACACTGTCGCCTGATAAACAAAGTAAGAGCCTACGGAATATCAGACCAGCTGTGTGGTTGGATTGAAGATTTTTTAGCAAACAGAACACAGCATGTTGTTATGAATGGAGAGACTTCTACAGACGTTAAAGTAACCTCTGGCGTGCCACAGGGGAGTGCTGTGGGACCATTGCTTTTCACAGTACATATAAATGATCTAGTAGACAGTGTCGGAAGTTCTATGCGGCTTTTCGCGGATGATGCTGTAGTATACAGAGAAGTTGCAGCATTAGAAAATTGTAGCGAAATGCAGGAAGATCTGCAGCGGATAGGCACTTGGTGCAGGGAGTGGCAACTGACCCTTAACATAGATAAATGTAATGTATTGCGAATACATAGAAAGAAGGATCCTTTATTGTATGATTATATGATAGCGGAACAAACACTGGTACCAGTTACTTCTGTTAAATATCTGGGAGTATGCGTGCGGAACGATTTGAAGTGGAATGATCATATAAAATTAATTGTTGGTAAGGCGGGTCCTTAGAAAATGTTGTCCATCAACAAAGGACGTGGCTTACAAAACACTCGTTCGACCTATATTTGAGTATTGCTCATCAGTGTGGGATCCGTACCAGATCGGGTTGACGGAGGAGATAGAGAAGATCCTAAGAAGAGCGCCGCGTTTCGTCACAGGGTAATTTGGTAGCCGTGATAGCGTTACGGAGATGTTTAACAAACTCAAGTGGCAGACTCTGCAAGAGAGACGCTCTGCATCGCGGTGTAGCTTGCTCGCCAGGTTTCGAGAGGGTGCGTTTCTGGATGAGGTATCGAATATATTGCTTCCCCCTACTTATACGTCCCGCGAAGATCACGAATGTTAAATTAGAGAGGTTAGAGCGCGCACGGAGGCTTTCAGACAGTCGTTCTTCCCACGAACCATACGCGACTGGAACAGGAAAGGGAGGTAATGACAGTGGCACGTAAAGTGCCCTCCGCCACACACCGTTGGGTGGCTTGCGGAATATAAATGTAGATGTAGATGATCCTTATCCCACGATCCTTATGAGAGAGATGCGTAGGGGTTTGTAATATATTCCTAGAGTCATCATTTAAAGCCTATCCTTGAAACCTTGTTCATAATCTTTTTCGGGATAGTTTACGTCCATCTTCAAGAGTCCCCCAGTCCAGTTCCTTCAGTATCTCTGTGAAACCTTACCACAGATTAAACAGGCCTGTTACTATTCGTGCAGCTTTCTCTCTATGTGTTCCATATCCCTGTACCTCCTATTTGGTATGGGTCCCAGACACTTGAGCAGTATTCTAGAATTGGTCCTTTGAGTGATTCGTAAGTAATCTCTTTAGTAGACTGATTGCCCTTCCCCAATGTTCTACCAATAAACCGAAGGCTACCATCTACTTTATCCACAACTGAGCCGGTGTGATCATTCCATTTCATATCTGTACAAAGTATTACACCTAGGTATTTGCATGAGTTTGCCGATTCCAACAGAGACTCTTTGATATTATAATCGCAGGATACTACGTTTTCTCATTTGGTTAAGTGCACAATTTTACATGTCTGAACGTTTAATGCAAGTTTCCAATATTTTCACCACTTAAATCTTATCAAGATCTGAGTGAATATATTTGCAGCTTCTTTCTAACAGAACTTGGTTATAGATAACTGTATCATCTGTAATAGTCTGGGATTACTATTACTGTTGTCTACAAAGTCATTAATATACAACATGAACAGCAAGAGTCCCAACACACTTCCCTGGGGCACAACCGGAGTTACTTCTACATCTGACGACCACTCTCGTCGAAGATAATATGCTGCGCCTCCCTACCAAAAAGTTCTCAGACCAGTCATAAATTTCACTTGATACCCCATATGATCGAACTTTTCAAAATAAGCGTAAGTGTGGTACTGAGTTAGCCGCAAATTCAGTATAGAATCTGACAAGGATTACATGGGCCCTGGAGCTTTGTTCGGTTTTAATGTATCAAAGTAATTTGTAAAAATGTGAAACAATGTCGTTCAAGAATTTTTCGAGATTTTTGCTAACAGCGTTTTACCTTTACATATTATATATTTTTATATTATATGTATAAAAATTATGGTCTATCTCCATCGAAATGTTTTTTTTGAGTCATCAGTCTTCTGACTGGTTTGATGCGGCTCACCACGAATTCCTCTCCTGTGGCAACCTCCTCATCTCAGAGTGGCACATGCAACCTATGTCCTCAATTATTTGCTGAATTCATTCCAACCTCTGTCTTCCTCTACAGCTTTTGCCCTCTACAGCTCCCTCTAGTACCATGCAAGTCATTCTGTGGTGTGTTACTAGATGTCCAATCTTCCTGTCCCTTCTCCTTGACAGTGTTTTTCACATATTTCTTTTCTCTGTCCAGAACCTCCTTATTCTTTACCTTACCAGTCCACCTAATTTTCAACATTCGTCTGTAGCATCACATCTCAAATACTTCGATTCTTTTCTGTTCCGGTTTTCCCACAGTCCATGTTTCACTACCATACAACGCTATGCTCCAAACGTACATTCTCAGAAATTTCTTCCTCGAATTAAGGCCTATGTTTGATACTAGTATATTCCTCTTGGCCAGGAATGCCGTTTTTGCCAGTTCTAGTCTGCTTTTTATGTCCTTCTTTCTCCGTCCATTACTGATTATTTTGCTGCCTAGGTAGCAGGATTCCTTAACTTCATTTGCCTGCTTAGGTGAGGTCTGGGTGTTGCGTTGTCCTCATCGTCTCGTCGTCACCGACACGCAAGTCGCCCAATGTGGCGTCGCCTGCTGTAAGACTTACAACCTACTGGCCGAACTTCCCTGCCATACGATTATAACATTCTTTTCCCCTTATCTTCGTCTATGACCATCTATCTAGACGTTAAGCTTCTCGCTGTTCTCATTTCTTCTACTTCCAATTACTTTCGTCTTTCTTCGATTTAACCTCAATCCATGTTCTGCACTCATTAGACTGTTCATTTCATTCAGGAGATCATGTAATTCTTCTTCAGTCAAGACTACAATGTCATCAGTGAATCGTATCCTTGATATCCTTTCACCTTGGATTTTAATCCCACTCCTGAACCTTTCTTTCATTTCCATTATCGCTTCTTCGATGTATAGATTGAACAATAGGGCCGAAAGACAACATCCCTGTTTTACATCCTTTTTAACTTCTTAGACCTCTTAAATTCTGATTCTAATACCCGTCTCTCCCTAAAGCTTACAATTATTTTTCTCTGAATTTTCGAACATCTTGCTCCATTTTACATTGTCGAACGCTTTTTCCAGATCGACAAATGAACGTGTCTTGATTTTTCTTTAGTTTTGCTTCCATTATCAGCCGCACCGTCAGAATTAGCTATCTGGTACCTTTACCAAACTGATCGTCATCTAAGACATCCTCCATTCTTCTGTATATTGTTCTTATCAGGGACTTGGATGCATGAGCTGTTAAGCAGATTGTGCGATAATTCTCGCACTTGTAGGCTCTTGTAGTCTTCGGAATAGTGCGGATGACATTTTCCCCTAAGTCAATGGTTCAAACGGCTCTAACCACTATGGGACTTAACATCTGAGATCATCAGTCCCCTAGACTTAGAACTACTTAAACCTAATTAACCTAAGGACATCACACACATCCATGCCCGAGGCACGATTCGAACCTGCGACTGTAGCAGTCGCGCAGTTCCGGACTGAAGCGCCTAGAAGCGTTCGGCTACCGCGGCCGGCTCCTGAAGTCAGATGGAATGTCACTAGACCCCGTTTTGTTGCTCTTCCCCCAATAATTTTAGAAATTCTGACGGAATGTTATCTATCTCTTCTCCGTTATTTCATCTTAAGTCCTCCAAAGCTCTGTTAAATTATGATTCTAATACTGGATCGCCTATCTCTTCCAAGCCGACTCCTGTTTCTTCTTGTATCACATCAGACGATCTTCCCCCTCGGAGAGGCCTTCCAAGCACTCTTTCCACCTATCCACTCTCTCTTCTGCATTTAACAGTAGAATTCACGTTGCACTCTCAGTGTCATCAGCTTTGCTTTTAATTTCACTGAAGATCGTTTTGACTTTCAATACGCGAAGTTAGTCCTTCCGACAATTATTTCTTCTTCGATTTCTTCACTTTTTCATGCATCCATTTTGTTTTAGCTTCCTTGCACTTCCTATTTATTTCATTGCTCAGTGACTTGTATTTCTGTATTCTTGAATTTCCCTGAACATATTTGTACTTCCTTCTTTCATCGACCAATTGAAGAACTTTTTCTGTTACACGTGGTTTCTTCGCATAACCCTCTTTGCACCTATGTTTTCTTTCCAGCTCTTGTGATTGCCCTATTTTAGAAATGTCCTTTCCCCTTCAACTGTACTGCCTACTGAGCTATTCCTTATTGCTGTATCTATAGCCTTAGAGAACTTCAAGCATATCGCGTCATTCCTTAGCACCTGCGTATCCCATTTCTTTGTGTATTGATTCTTCCTGACCTATTAATCTTCATGCTACTGTTCACCGCTACTAAATTGTGATCTGAGTCTATATCTGCTCCTGCGTACGCCTTAAAATCCAGTACCTGATTTCTGAATCTCTGTCTCACCGTAATGTAATCTAACTGAAACCTTCCCGTATCATCCGGCCTTTTCCAATTATACCTCCTCCTCTTGTGATTTTTGATCAGAGTAGTCGCTATTGCAAGCTGAAATTTGTTACAGAACTTAATTAGTCTTCCTCCTCTCTCATTCCTTGTCCCAAGTCGATATTTTCTTGTAACCTTTTCTTCTGCTCCTTCCCAACTGCATTCCAGTCCCCCACGACTATTACACTGTCATCTCCCTTTGCGTACTGTATTACCGTTTCAGTGACCTCATATACTTTCAGAAATGGCCCAGAGCACTATGGGACTCAACATCGGAGGTCATCAGTCCCCTAGAACTTAGAACTACTTAAATCTAACTAACCTAAGGACATCACACACATCCATGCCCGAGGCAGGATTCGAACCTGCGACCGTAGCAGTCACGCGGTTTCGCACTGAAGTGCCCAGAATCGCACGGCCACCGCGGCCGGCTCATATACTTTCGCTGTTTCTTCAACTCCAGCTTGCGACGTCGGCAAGTATACCTTAATTATCGTTGTCGGCGTCGGTTTGCTGTCGATTCTACTAAGAACAGTCCTATCACTGAACTTTTCGCAATAACACACTGCCATACCTTCCTATTCATAACGGATCCTACTCCTGTTATACCATTTTCTGCTGCTGTTGATATTGTCGCAGAAGAAGCTGAACAGTGCAGTCGCGGTAGTACAGTGGCTACGATACTAAATTGTTGCTCACCTGAATTGAAATATTTTAATTTCTTTATTAGATTCGAGTACATTCTAGAAGTATTCACAAATGGCAGGAATCATTGTACTGAAATGTTCTGTAGCTGTATATACACCGTATGTGTTCTGGCCGGAGGCAGTTCGCTCCTCGCTCTTGTATGTGAAAGTGCTGAATAAACCTTAGTTAAGTGAAGTTAGTGTTCGTCATTCATCTACTTACACCTTCCTCTACGTGACATTATTCTGATGGAGACGCTGGGTATTGGAACTTGTGATACCGCACATTATCGACGACACGGTGGCTCCTATCAGGCCACGACAGAGCCATCGTTTCCGTGGCGAGAAACCAGAGTTAGAGCCATATTCAACAGATCGCAATCTATCAGAGAAAGAAAAAGAAGAGGACGCTACGATGACAGCAACTGTGTGCCACCACATGAGACATCCTTCCGGGTTCTCTGCTGACGATGGCCAAGATTGGATGACACCGTGTCTTTGGGTAACGTATTTTTCTCCTTGGAGGACACTGCCAAGCAATGGTATGAGAACAACAAGGAGAAGTTCACAAGCTGAGAAGTATTCCAGGTGGAACTGCGCAAGTATTTCGGATACACACAAAGATCGAAGTGCAAGGCTGAAGATAAATTAAATTGCAGGGCACAGCGTCCAGGAGAGGCGACAGCATCCTACATTCAAGATGTCTTGGAGCTGTGTAAAATAATGGGTCCTCGAATGAAGGGTGTTACTGAGGACATGTATCAGGAAGGAAGTTTCTGAATGAAGTTTCGACAGCAGACGACTTCATAAAATGGTGCCAGTATATCGAGACAATGCATCAAAAAAGAATTACACGCAACAAGTTTTAACCTCTTCCCAACATCGTATCGATGTCTGTGGTGGAGGAAGAAACTGATTTCGCAAGTGTTCTTCGTCAGATAGTGAGAGAGGAAGTTAAGAAGGCACTCGAATTGCCCGACGAGCAGAAAACGGCGATACTTCAAGAGGTCATAAGGGAGGAAGTGGAACAGACATTGAACCCAATCTCCGAAGTTACGCTCCTACAATGCCACATGAGGAACCTGTTTGGGCACCAAGGAAGACTGACGTCTGGAGGACCCAGGATAACCACTGTGGACGACCGCGACATGTGGTGCGCTATTGTTGAGAAAGGCGGCGGATATTTGATGATGCCCGCGCCAGAAGACCTCAGACCGATCTTAGCCGACGCCAACTCCGGGACAACGAAGATGAACAAGAAGATGTGGGTGCAGGACGACGTAGGTCATCATCGCCACAAGCTAGCCGCTGGAGAGGACGCTCCCCAACACGCCAATCAAGGTCTCCATCCCCGTTTAGCAGCTCCAGCCGACCACCTAGCCGCCGCAACCTGTAAAGCTAAAGGGTGCGACCTTCCTTGGAGGTGAGGGCGCCGAAGAAAAAAATCCTACGCAGTTGATCGCTACAAAAACGATACGAAACTACGTCGATATCCTCATGGATGGCCGACCAGCCTAAGCTCTTGTGGACTCTGGAGCATCATATTCGGTCATTTCGGAGAAATACCGTCGCTAGTTGCAGAAAACCGTATTCGTCTACAGCAAAATATCTCTGCTGAAGATGGCCAATGGGAAATATGTAAAACCTACAGGAAGGTGTATCATTCGTTTGGGTATACGTGGCCAGACACAGCCCTTAGAATCCATCGTCTTTGCAGAGTGTAGTCATGACGTCATTCTCGGATGGAACTTTTTGAAAGCTTCTCAAGCAATTATAGATTGCGGTCGCTCGAAGATTATGCTAGACGAGATGAGAAACTGTGGACAGGAAGATGCGCATTCACGTGTGTGGAGACTACGTGTGTTGGATGAAGTGATCATTCCCGTAGTCAGTGTTAGAAAGGTAGCTGTCATATGTCATGCTATGCATCAACCCATTGATCTTGTAGTAGAATGTAAGAGAAGTATACCACTGAAGAATAACTTGGTCATCCCAGCCTCTGCCGTCTCGTTCAAGAACGGATTCGGTGAATTGTGGATCGTTAACTGTCGCCGAGAACCGCAGATCCTCCCAAGACCCATGTGCCTAGCAACTGCTGAGCCGTTAATTGCAGAACAGCTGAGCGTCATAGAAGCCTCCCATGCCGAGCCTGTGGGCGAAATTAGCGCTACCAGTACGAGACAAGATCTTCTAGCTCGACTATAACCAGACCTCACTAGGGAACAACAGAAGAAGCTACTTGCCATTCTTCAAGAGTTCTCTGAATGCTTCAATCCACAGGCAAAGAGCAAAATTAGACTAATCGACGGTGAAGCTCCGGATTAGCACTGGAGACCATCAAACAATAAGCCAGAGACCATACCGTGTGTCAGCAACGGAACGTCGAATAATTCGCGTCGAGGTAGAGAAAATGTTGAAGAATGACATCATTCAGCCTTCGCAGAGCCCATGGTCGTCACCAGCGGTTCTCGTCAGGAAGAAGGATGGCAGTTGGCGCTTTTGTGTTGATTACAGGAAGCTTAATGAGATAACTAGAAAGGACGTTTATCCTCTTCCACGAATTGACGATACACTAGATTCTTTGAGGGGGGCTAAATTTTTCTCAACCATGGACATGTACTCGGGATACTGGCAAATCTAGGTAGGTGAGGTTGATGGTGAGAAAACTGCATTCATCACGCCTGAGGGCCTGTATGAGTTTAAGGTAATGCTGTTTGGTTTGTGTAATGCACCAGAAACTTTTGAACGAATGATGGATAATCTTCTGTCACCTGAAATGGACGATGTGTCTTTGTTATTTAGATGACATTATAATGTGCTCAGAGACATTTGATGAACACAGAAAAAAAACTGAGGGCAATTCTTAAGGGTCTCCAACAAGCCGGACTGAAGCTTAATCGAAGAAAGTGTCTCCTTGGAGCAAAAGAAATCATAATACTTGGGCGCCTTGTGTCAAACGAAGGTGTACGGCCAGACCCAGATAAGGTGAGAGCTGTAATGGAATTTCCTATTCCTAAAAGTATTAGAGATGTGAGAAGCTTCCTCGGATTATGTTCTTATTACCGTCGTTTTATCAAAGACTTTTGCACCAAAGCCAGGCCATTCTGAGAGTTGTTAAAAGCAGATGCTAAATTTATCTGCTTCCCCCCATGAACCATGGACCTTGCCGTTGGTGGGGAGCCTTGCGTACCTCAGCGATACAGATAGCCGTACCGTAGGTGCAACCACAACGGAGGGGTATCTGTTGGGAGGCCACGCGTGGTTCCTGAAGAGGGGCAGCAGCCTTTTCAATAGTTGCAGGGGCAACAGTCTGGATGATTGACTGATCTGGCCTTGTAACACTAACCAAAACGGCCTTGCTGTGCTGGTACTGCGAACGGTTGAAAGCAAGAGGAAACTACAGCCGTAATTTTTCCCGAGGGCATGCAGCTTTACTGTGTGGCTAATGATGATGGCGTCCTCTTGGGTAAAATATTCCGGAGGTAAAATAGTCCCCCATTCGGATCTCCGGCCGGGGACTACTCAAGAGGACGTCGTTATCAGGAGAAAGAAAACTGGCGCTCTACGGATCGGAGCGTGGAATGTCAGATACCTAAATCGGGCAGGTAGGTTAGAAAATTTACAAAGGGAAATGGATAGGTTAAAGTTAGATACAACGGGAATTAGTGAACTTTGGTGGCAGGAGGAACAAGACTTTTGGTCAGACGAATACAGGGTTATACATACAAAATCAAATAGGGGTAATGCAGGATAGGTTTAATACGAATAAAAAATAGGAATGCGGATAAGCTACTACAAACAGCATAGTGAACTCATTATTGTAGCCAAGATAGACATGAAGCCCACGCCTACTACAGTAGTACAAGTTTATATGCCAACTAGCTCTGCAGATGGCGAAGAAATTGAAGAAATGTACGATGAAATAAAAGAAATTATTCAGATAGTGAAGGGAGACGAAAATTTTTATAGTCATGAGTGACTGGAATTCGGCAGTAGGAAAAGGGAGAGAAGGAAACGTAGTATTGGAGGGCAGCGTGGAGGGTAAAAATCGTAGAGGGAGACCAAGAGACGAATACACCAAGCAGATTCAGAAGGATGTAGGTTGCAGTAGGTACTGGGAGATGAAGAAGCTTGCACAGGATAGAGTAGCATGGAGAGCTGCATCAAACCAGTCTCAGGACTGAAGACCACAACAACAACAACAAATTTAATTTGGGTGGTGCTCAACAAGATTCTTTCGATGTGCTGCGAAAAGCCCTGACGGCTGACCCTGTACTTGGTCTGTCTGATGAGAGAGCACCTACATAACTACACACAGATGCCAGTGGGTACGGTATCGGTGCTGCTCTGGTGCAGATTTCGGATGGAAAAGAGAAGGTTATAGCCTATGCTTCTAGGACACTTACAAAAGCCGAGAGAAACTACTCAACTTTAGAAAGAGAATGTCTTGCTGTGATCTGGGCCATGTGCAAATTTCGACAGTATCTCTATGGAAGGCCATTCACAGTTGTTACAACCCATCATTCACTTTGTTGGTTGACATGCCTTAAAGATCCAACAGGACGACTCGCCAGGAAGGACTACATCATCAAGAGTATGACATTACCATAGTGTACAAAAGTGGAAGAAAACACCAAGATGCCGACTGTCTCTCAAGGAAAGCATCAAGACTTTGGTGAAGATAGTGACTGTCTCGCTGCACTCCAGGAGCTCTCTGCTGAGCAGAAGAAGGACGCCAAGATATCTCAAATTATGCTTCCCTTAAATCGGTCAGAGGATGTGAAAGGACAATTTCAGGTAGTTAATGGATTACTTTGCAAGAAAAAGTTTGATTCATTTGGAAAGAGGTGGCTACCAATGATTCCTAAACATATGCGCTTAGATGTTCTACAGAAATTCCATGACACACCTGAGGCCGGACATTTAGGACTTATTTAGACATACGATAGAATCCGCAAGAGATTTTTCTGGCCAGGTTTATTTAGGAGTGCCCGTCACTATGTGTCGCACTGCCGAGAGAGCCAGAGGAGAAAGGAAGTTCCTCAGAAACCACCTAGCCGACTCACATCAATTTTACCAGCCGAAACGCCTTTCCAGCGTGTTGGGATTGACCTCCTCGGAAGATTTCCAACGTCTGCTAGTGGCAATAGATGGATTGTCGTTTGCACTGATTATCTGACACGCTATGCCATTACAAAAGCCGTGAAAACAGCCGAAGCATCCGAGGCAGCCAAATTCATCGTAGAAGACATTGTATCAAAAAACGGTGCCCCAAGGTCGTTAATTACAGATCGAGGGAAAGTTTTTCAATCAAATCTTGTGACGGAGTTAAACCGTCGGTGCAACATTATTCATTACATGACGACTGCCTACCATCCGCAAACTAACGGGCATACTGAACGCCTTAATAAGACCTTGTCCGATAAGCTATCAATGTTCGTCAATGGTGAGCAGAGCAACTGGGAAGAGGTGATACCTTTCATGACGTTTGCCTACAACACCGACGAACAAGACACCACAGGATTTACGCCATTTTTCCTGGTGCATGGTCGTGAGGCGACGATGATGGACACTGTGCTTTCGTTACATCCTGATGACGTGGACGACGACTACATCAGCCAGGTGATAACCAGAGCTGAGGAAGGTCGACAGTTAGGTCGACAGTTAGCTCGACTCCGTACGCTGAAGGCTCAAGAAAACTATCACCAGAGGTATGACGCGAGCCACCGTCCTGTTGTCTACCAGCCTGGTGACCTCGCCTGGATCTCCACCCTTATTCGGAAGGTTGGTCTCTCTGAGAAGCTCCTCAGGCGCTACTTTGGACCTTACAAGGTTGTAAGACAGTTGTCTGATGTTACTTACGAAGATGAAGATTTCGACCCCGATAAAAGACGACGAAGGATCAGAGACACAGACCACGTCCTTCGAATGAAGCCCTATAAGGATGCTGCAACCCAGAGTAAATTCGAAGATCCGGCGACAGGCAACAAGCGGAAAGGCAACGACGAACGTAGCGCCAAAGGAAGAAGATCACCGCCGGGGCGAACATCAGTCATCGGGAGTCAGAGTATGCAGGACCGATGACTCGTTCGCGGACTAGGATGGCGTAACAGCGAGATGCTGATCTCATAAGGAGGGAGAAGTGTCGCAGAAGAAGCCGAGTAGCGCAGTCACCGTAGTATAGTGGTTATGATACTAAATTGTTGCATGGAGAGTCGAGCAAGTGCTGAATAAACCTTCGTTAAGTGAAGCTCGTCATTCATCTACTTACACCTTCCACTACGTGACAATATTACTCTATACTCATGCGGCCAGAAGTCTACATCTACGTGATTACTGTGCTATTCACAATAAGATGCCTAGCAGAGGGTTCAATGAACGACCTTCAAGCTGTCTCTCCAACGTTCCACACTGGAATGGCGCGCGGGAAAAAACGAGCCCTTACATTTTTCAATGCGAGCCCTGATTTCTCTTATTTTATCGTATGATCATAGCCCCTCTCCCTATGTAGGTGGGTGCACAGCAGAATGTTTTCGCAATCGGAGGAGAAAACTGGTGATTGAAATTTCATGACAAGATCTCGTCGCAACAAAAACGCCTTTGTTTTAATGATAGACACTCCAATTCACGTATCATGTCTGTGGCACTAAATCCCCTACTTCACGATAATACAAAACGAGCTGCTCTTTTTTGTACTTTTTCGATGTCATCCGTCAGTCGCATCTGATGTGGATCCCACACCGTACAGCAATACTCTAGAACAGGGCGGACAAGCGTGGTGTAAGCATTCTCTTTAGTAGACATTTCTTGTCTTCTTTCCATTTCATTTCACTATATCCAAATTCAGCCTTTGAATTTCCCTTTTGAGATTTTCTAGCCTCAATGCCACGTTCAAGCTTGTAACATTCCACACCCCGACTCGTAGAACGTTATCTTTTCGTTGGTTATTCAATCTTTTTCTCATGGTCACCTCCCTCTTGGTAGTCCTCTCCAGGAGAAGAAGAGATCATCATGACACTTTTTCAAGCACAGGCCACGTGTTCTGTAGATATACGTTATGTGTATTTAATGCAGTGGTTTCTATTGTCTTCTACATCCTTATGCCGTTGATCATTGCTGACTGTTCCGCCTTTAGGGGCAGTTTCCCACCTCAGCGACAAGAGAGTGCCCTGAACTTCTGTCCGCTCCTCCGGCCTATTTGACAAGGCCGTTGACAGAATGTGGGTGACTTCTTATGCCGGAAGTCTTCGGCCGCCAATCCTGATTATTAATCAAAATCTAAACGGTGGCTGGTTTCAAATCCGGGACCGAGGAATTTCTGATTACAAGTGAAAGACGTCAGCCTAAAAAATTGACGTAGATCGTTCAAGGACTCTTCGAAATTTCTGGAAACAACGTTTCCCCTTTATACGTGTATTAGTATAGATTTCTTATTACTGAGACTATCAAACACTGGTACGGTAGTATCCTCATGAGCAAACAAACTTTTAAATGCGGGTTTCAGTATATTGTCTTCTGACGTTGACTTCACTGTCAACTCTAGATGGATCACCCACTCGGTATACGGTTAACACAGTTTGCTCCCACAGCACCTTATTTCTGACTCGCGCGAGTAAAAAGAATCTTGTCATGATGCCTGAATCTACACGTCGTGATCTGAGGGCCAACTACGCTACACAGCTTTATTTTACTTAGCAGTGCTAGGAGGTACATACTCAGAATCTCTTGCTAGTACAAAATTGTTCATTGAAGGTTACTCCTGGAAATCATGAAGACCCCCTCAAGGAGTGACCACCATACGAAGGAAAAACACTGAACTAAACTGATTTCGAGATTGGGATTTGGTTCCCCTCGGCCTATGCTGGTCTACATTGTTTCATCACTTAGATGCTTTAGAACGGCAAGTTTGCTCATCTCTTTGTAACTGATACCATAAAAATTAGATATTACGATTTATGTGTAAGTTGCAACGATCAGAAGGTGAAACGTATTAATTGAAAATAATTTAAGTAAACAGGTATTCATTCACCTCGAACCTTCACTCACCTGCCACTATAAACCGTTTCCAGTAATAACATTCAGAATCATTATTTCTAATGTTTACGAAGTAAAGTCTCTTCTTTAGTCTTGACTTTTTCGACAGATTTGATGTTAAACTTCTACTTCCCAGCTTACGTTTCTTAGTTCCTAGTGTTCTCACCTCTCACCTCTCCTCTCTCCTGAAATATAAGATACACTTCATTATTCAACGACTGTAATACCATGTCGGATATGGTCTAGCATTTGTTTGTCTGCGCAATACTAACTTTCTCTGTTCCCTTCTCGATTTAAGACATACGACTGTGGAATAAATTACCCAGTAACCTGCGTTTTACCCAAAACCACTCTGCATTCAAGAGTAAACTTATATCTTTTATCTTTGATATAGCTTCATCTCTATGCTTGTTTTCCATTGCTGTTCTCTGCATCTCATATGCTAATCTTACTCTGTCATTACTCCTTTTACTCCTTCTTCGTCTGACCAGTCAATTTTCTTCTCTACATTGATCCATTCTGTACTCTCGTCATATGTGGCTACTCACTTTCGACAAGAACGTAATGAGGAAATTGCTTAATGTTAACACGACTGACAATCCTTAAATTACACTTATACGTCACTGTAAGTATTTTTTTTCCTTCTCGAATGTGCCAGCTAAGGACGATGTTCCGTTTTCAATTCTTTATTCGTTGTTCTTTTCTTTTCTTCAGGCACTTTTTCATCTGTGTTTTTTCTTCCTGTCTTCTGACCTCTTCACAACATTTTTTTCATTCTTCTACAATGGAATTCTTGATTATTCAATGCTTTTTCTCTAAGCACTTCTCTGTCAGTTGCTCCTTTAGATTTCGTATTATTTTTTGTACATCCTCTTTTACTTAATGGATCCAACTTGTTGCTGACTTCATATTATTATTATTATTATTATTATTATTATTATTATTATTATTGTTATTGTGTTGTGTTGCTCAAGGTCATTATCATGTCGCTCATTTCAGTACTGAAGTTTATTCAAAGAGGAATTATGGTTAGATAACAGTCTGCCGTGGACGGAGAAGCATGCCGTTGTGGGCAAAGATTCCAACCGTATTCTTGTGAGGAAGGGCCAATATCCAAATCTGATCGCCTGTCCCAATTTCCGTCATTTAGTCTCAGTCTTGTAACCACCCGGGAAGGTGCTCAGAGATCTCCCGAGATACACATACGTCACGAGACACTCCGCCAGTAAACTGGTTCGCGTCTACAAGATTTTCTCGCTCCCTTCTGATGTTCTATAAGCGGAAAGATGACTTTTGGCCTTCTCAGGCCATAGCGTTTATCGTGCGTGATTAAATTCCAACTTCAAACTATACGGTTCATCGAGTTTAGTAGAAACTTAATGTTGGCTATTTACTGAACCGGAATGTCGCCTAATGGTCACGGACGCACGCGAATCATGTGAAATACGCGTCACATATTACTCGTCCATACTTTGTGATGGATGCAATGTGTAAAGCCAACCTCACGCCATACTCTGGGCCACAGTACTAACACACGACAGAATTTTCCTTCGCGATTCCCTGGGAAGTTATGGAGCACCAGCCGTCCACGGAGCACTAGGTCGAGGTTAACGCGTCAAGGTTAAGATTTTGTCCCTTACTTGGCGCATATTGGAAGGCGTAATTGAACGAGCGCGCTGCCAAGACAGGACAACGGAAAACGCCCGCCGTCAGTGAATCATGTCGTCGCAGACCTCAGACGCCGTCGACAAGTGCTGATCCGTTCTGTCTATCCACCTGACGACCGATGGCTATCGCAGGCGAATATTGCAACAGCCTTTGAAGCTCACGATCGTCATTTTTATTGTGAGGAAGAGTTTAGCGTTGGAGTACTTACAGCCACGCGACAGACGGTCCATCGTACTCTTGATAACCAGACGGTGGACTCTCTTTTGGCAAACATCTCCCCTGAAGACATCACTGATGGGCTCGCCAATAGGGCTCTGAACCGATCGCCAGGACGAGACGGACTGCCGTTAGACTTGATGCTGCCGCGATGGAGGAAAAAGTATCAGGAGCCACTGCCACTTATAACGACGCCGCCACCACCGGAATTTCTGGAACGTCTAATTATTCCGATACCCGAACCCTCCGGACGCACACGACCTGACAGCTATCGAGCTACCACTTGATTCAGCTTAGATTTTGAGATTTTTACGCGTCTCAGAGGAGAGATCGTCCGTGCAAACGTTCTTGGACGTACTTGTAAGTAATAGTATACAATCAACGCTATGTGGTCCTAGAAGCCTCATCACCATTTCGACAGCATGTCTTTTGCAGGGAGCCATGATTTCCGTCGACTTCGATCACGCATTCGATCGCGTGAGCCATATCTTCCTCGCGAATGTGTTGAAATGATTGACATTCCCTCCCTGCCTTCGTTCTCGTAATCATGCGTCTACTTCGTGACGCTTCCTCGAGGCTGGTGGTCAATGGACGGATGACGGATATGATAAGTTGGGGCGAGATATTCTTACGATATTTCACTCATCAGTTTTCTCCTTCGAATACGACAATATTGTGTTGATTCCCATTTGTATACTGAGAAACGACTGCCTTGATAAAATAAGGGAAATCGGAACTCGCACGGAATTATTTAGCGTTCATTTTTCCCACGTGGCTTTTTTTGAGAATGGAACGGTTGAGAAATGGGCTGAAAGTGGTGCGGGAACGCTCTGCGAAACACTTAAGTATGAATTGCAGAATAGTCATGCAGGTGTAGGTGAATGGAGAAGGAAATAAAATAGCTAATACTGCCAGTGTACAGTGGTTTGTGGAGCATGCGTGTAGTCTGAGGTGACGACGATTATGAGATAGCGAGTCCAGTGTGTTAACCACTGCACCACCTCGCTCAGTGCCAGCTCAGGACTGTATCCCGGCTAGCCACGCGGTCTGACGCGCTACTTCCCGAGGGTGAAGGCGTGCCGATCCCCAGCACGAATCCACCGGGCGGATCAGGCTCGAGGGCCTGTGTGCTAGCAAACCTGTGGATGATTTTTAAGGCGGTTTTCCATCTGCGTCGGCGAATGCGGGCTGGTTCCCCTTATTCCGCTTCAGTTACACTATGTCGGCGATTGCCGCGTAACACTGTCTCCAAATACGTGTTCACCATAATTACTCTACCATGTACAACTTTGAGGTTACACTCGTCTGGTGTGTGACATTCCCGGGGGGAGGAGGGGGTGGTCCACTGGGGACCGAACAGTACAATAACCCTTGGTTCAGTGAGGGGTGCCGGTGGGGTAGGTGGAATGCTGTGGCCTGTTGTGGGGTTGTGAACCATCGGGGGCTACGGTGGGACGAAGCCTCTTTGTCATTTCTAGGTCCCCAATTTAATACACACTAAACAATGGGTGTTTCAGTGATGTCCATGCTTTGTGATCTTGGTGATACCTTTCTCACTGACATGCGGCCGGGCGTTACGCAAGAGCAGAACATCGTGTTTTTACCGATGATATTGTACACGACTCTTTCAAGCATGAAATTTTTTAAGAGTTGTCACATATGCACAAGAACTGGTAGTGGTTCCGTGTGGCATAAGGTCCACGAGCAATAGTCCTTCTGAATCAAGAAACACAGTAGCCATAACTTTTCCGGCTGAAGCCGCGGTTTTGAATTTCTTCTTCTTCGGCGAGTTCGCATGATGCCATTCCGGTGATTGTCTTTTCGTCTCCGGTCCAAAGTGATGCCACCATGTTTCAGCTTCCGCCACAATTTTTGGAGTGAGATTATTTCCGCACTATTTCAAGAGTTCTCTACAAACTGTCCTCCGATTCCTTTTGTGGGCATCTGTCAACATTCTCGGAACCCAACACGCACAAAGTTTTTTGAAGTGTGTCAATATTGTGCAGACATCCGCTGCTGGTACTCCCACTGGAATTGTCAGAATTTATGTGACTGTCAGCCAAAATCACATTTTGAGCACGCTTCACATTACCTGTAGTGTGCGTGGGAAATCCAGAGTATTGATATGCCAACATTCACCAGATAATCTATTTGTTCAACGGCTAATTGTACTGTGATGAACTACATCATCCCATAAGCCTTCTTCAATCATTTGTGAATGTTTGTCACTGTCTCGTTCTCACAGCACAGAAACTCTGTGAGAACGGGTCGTGAGTTGTGCTTGGGTTGCTCAGATGGTAGAGCACTTGCCTGCGAAAGGCAAAGGTCCCGATTTCGAGTCTCAGTCCGGCACACGATTTTAATCTGCCAGAATATAATAGCAGGTTGTTTCAAACGAACGTGAAGTGCAGCATGCTATGACAGCGCGACTTGCAGGAACAGGCTGAATTAAATATGAGTACATCTAAACATTCATGGTGGTGTCGGTTTGTTCTATACGCTCTGAGCGTGTTTTTTAGGGAATTGACTAGTTTGGACCTGGGACCTGTTGCTGGTAAGGAGACGCCAGACCACACATGACATGTAGAATTCAGAAGAGTTCAGTGAGACTAGCGATGATATAACCAAATAGTTAATGATTTCAGCGTCAGCTCCACTGCACTCCCTGTAAAAGAATCTTAATACTAACTAAATTTAGTGGAAGGGGTTCAAGGCTTTCCTATTTTTAGTTAGCTGGTAAAATAACGTCGAAAAAGCAGTTAAGTTTACCATTGGAAATTTTATTCTACTCACAAAACATTGTTTATAAATTGCACTATTGATAAAAGGAAGTGTTTTAATACAGGACGGTAAAAACCAACTGCGTTCAACAAAAAGGTGAACGAATATTCCCTGAATGGTTTTCCAAATTCTACAATGGATCGAAGGATGGCCTATGCCATATCACATCTATAATCTAGGTTTAAATTAAGTTTAACAAAAGAGAAAACTATCAAAATGGTCTACAGTGACCCTCAATTATCTTTAATTACTTATCTAACTTGTCGTAAAGTACAGTGGCTGATGTGGCTTCTTAATAATTATATAACAGAGAAATCATCGCGTTTCAGATTTTTACTTCAAGTGGCAAATGTGAACACCATGAGCTTTAATTTACGATCGACACTAGTATTACGCAAAAGGGGGTGTAACAGATGAGGCTTCTGCAGTTCTGAGTGGAGCTTTATGCGCTGTTATGCGGCATCGCGTGCGTTCATTACCTTGTCGGTGTTTAGGCAGCGTCAGGGCGGCAGCCGGCAGCGGGCAGCACAGCTCCGCTCACCTCGCAATCTCGGAAGCAACTCTTGTCCTAACTTCTCCTTACTACCATTTACCGAAGTTGGTTTAAAAAAACTATCTGGCTGTGTTTTCACCTGACCAATCAGGGTATCAATGTTAACCTTAAGCTCCGCCTACAAAAATCTGTCTATACAAGGAGAAACGTTATACTTTTCGTGGTGGGGCAATGTTTTTAAAGTTTGCAACGTAACAGAGACGCGAAAAAGTCTCACGCTAAAACTTGCAGCTGGTGTGGTCCTTTTAGAGTTATCGTAAGATCTATACTGTTCTTCTGGAGGGCTCTATCTTTTAACATGGGCTGGGGGGAGGTCCTAATGTAACAGAGACGCGAAAAAGTCTCACGCTAAAACTTGCGGGTGGTGTGGCCCTTTTTTGCGTTATCGTAAGATCTATACTGTTTTTCTGGAGGGCTGGGGGTGGTCCTTGACGTAACAGAGACGCGAAAAAGTCTCACGCTAAAACGTGCGGATGGTGTGGTCTTAGCGGTAGGCTGGCGACGTGGGTGTCCAGCCCGTCCCTTATCGTAGGGCCTTCTAGCTTAACACGGTTCTGCTCTCGGCTTCTGTTCTCGTTTCTCCCCTCGGAACTGCGTCTGTCTCACGGTGGGAAGGTATGCCATGCATTGAGGCATTCTTGTGTTAGTCTGTGGTATTCCATTTGCTCAGTCGTTTCTCGTATTACTTTGGTTAATTTAATGTCACGATTTATTCGGAGGTATGTGACATACTACTGGATTTGCTTATCATGTCAAGGGTTTTCATGGAAGGTGTTGGATTTGCCTGACAAGCGGGAAAAGTGTTTCTATGACCGCCGTAAATACCAACGATGTAGAATAGACGTTGGATATTTGCATTTCTTTAGGAGCGACCCTCGTAACTTCAGCAGTTGCTTCACTGGAGAGTATTGCAGTCTTGGACTGAAGACTTCCTAGAAAAGATGCCGTTTATACTGGAGAGGCCTCGCACGAGTGAAGCAAGAGCCTGGCGTGTCTCAAGGCAGTATTATAGGGCCGCTGATGTTGTGGATATGTGTAAACGAGCTGGTGGATAAAGTCTGTTACTCATTAAGTGTGTTCTCAGACGACCCAGATGTGTCCAGGGAGATGACAGCTTTAGAAACGCTTTACAAAGTACAGAAACGTTTTCAGATGATTATTAAATTTTATGGAAGTTGTAATTCAAGCACAAAAGAGGGTGCTTACGAGCCAGTTCTTGAGTACTGTTCGTCGGTCTGAATCCGTTACCAATTGCGACTGATGTAAAAGATAGAAAAGGTTTAAAGAAGAGGTGTACGAGTCTTCACTGGTTAGTTTAGTCAGTGTGTGTCACAAACGTGCTTAAGGGACTGCAGTGGGAAACGATACGTGAAATCGGTTGTGTATCACAGAAAGTGTTACGAAATGAGGTAAGAGACGTAAGACTTCCTCCAACGGCTATTTCTCGCAATGACCACAACGATACAATGAGGGAAGTTCTGATTCAAACGGACGGATACCAACAGTCTCCAGTCTCTTCGTATGTTCATCCGTGAGTGGACTAGGAACGAGGAAAGGGGGGGGGGGGGGGGGCAGGACTTATGCGCCCTTTCCCACACACCATACAGAGGTTTGAGGAGTACTGAAGTAGATTTTGTATTGCCATAATGTGTGTAGTATTGTATGCGCTTTATTAAGATGAATCCCTTACAGCACTTTTTCATTTGCGTAAAATTGGTCAAGTGACGTTCAGTAATCTGTGATATCGATGAATGAGACTAATCTTTAGTGTTATATTGCTCGCTCTGCCAGATACTTTTTCTATTACCACATTTTAAATGCCATAAAAGTACGAAATAATTAATAACCAACCTTCCTCCATTACAGCTGATAACTTGGTAATCAGTTGATGAAAGGGGATGGGGTGGGGAGAAGAAGTAAGTGCAATTTTCAGACTTCACTTCTAGAAATTTGACGAATGTCATGAAAGTGAGAACCAAAATGTTCAAGACTGAGAGCATAAGGGAAAAGATGAAAAGCACGCTTCATGATAAGTAATAAGAGCATTGTTTTTCGAAACCTGTGTCGATTGTGGTAAAACTGTGCTACAGTACAAAATCTTTATAACGATCTTCAAAGATATTACTCGGGTCAATTTCGTATGAAAAAAATGATCACATGCAGTATACTTTTTGCCGTGTAAAGGGAGTGAGGCTTTTGTACTGTTTTAGCAACACGTAATATCGTCATCACAGCTGATTTACTTAAAATGTCCCTCATAGCGTTTGGTTAGTGGGCAACAGAAATCGACAGCAGAGATTGCAGTTATGGGAAATAGTTACAAGAACGTAGAGCAAATTCATTTTTAGAAGATCAGAGGACAGTCATGGTGTGAGGTATGTAGGCTACCTTAAGGATGGAGACTGTAAAGGACACACTACTGTTGTTAATGATAGACCATATGGGGACACTCCGATACAAAAGCTTGAATGCGTTGGGCATGTAAAAAAAGGGGCGGAGCTCGGCTGAGAAAATTATGTAAAGACTTCAGTGAGAAAAAAAACTGTCCGACGGAAAACACTTAGGTGGTCCAGGTCGTTTTACAGAAAGTGAAATTGATTCTTTGACTCAGTATTACAGACTAGCAATAAGGAAAAATGTAGGAGGTTTGGAGAGCATGAGACGAGCTGTTTGAGCAACATGGTTTCACAGTGTGTCAACAGGTGAAACCCCACATCATGATTTGTGTCCAAAACGGGAAGATTTGTGGTGCAAGTACTGGTTGAGCAATGCTACAGGTGTACAATATACCCACAAGCATTCCTTACCACTTACTGTAATGGAGGCAATTAGACATATATATAGGGATCTGGCAAATAAAAATCTACTTAGGAAATGTATGCATGGTTACTCTCAGAAAGCAAATGAAAGCTTCAACAGCTGTATATGGGAGTGAATACCGAAAACTTTATTTATTGGGCTGACGGTGCTGAAGACTGGTGTAATGGATGCGATAATAACATTAAATGATGATGCAATTTCAATGATCAATGTTATGAAGGAATTGAACATCCAGACTGGAAGCTGTGGTTCCAAAGTAATGGTACTGCAGTGAAATAATGTTCGGTTTTTTATGCTATTAAAATATTGTTGTCAGTAACAAAATATAATAAATATCTCAATGATTTTTTGGGAAATGCTTTGACCAATGACACCAATTGTGTGTAAGAATTTTGAGCTATCTCTCATTTATAGATAAATTGCACTCTGAGGGTGAAGATAATGCTAAAAATGCTGCCCTTTCAGGGGCGTGTCCCCTTAAGGGACACTGGTTTAAAATATCTAAATTGTAACCAAACGACTGCGTGAAGTTTGAACGACCTGTATAAAATACTGTGAAAAGTTTGTTCGTTTTGTTTTCCTCGTGGTCTATTCATAACGCGGCAGCTGGTGCCGCGTGCACATGTTACGTGTAGCCGGCGTGAACTCGCGAACTGAATTCAGTTCACGTCTATTCTGTGATTTACTACTATACAGAGAAAAAAAACTCAGACGCGAACAATTTCGTAAACATTTAGCGTTTTTATTTATGGCTTCCTCAAGTTTCATTACTGTTACCGAAACAAGGTTAGTGTGTTTTGGTCGTTGCTTTTCACTGTAGCCTGCGAATTGTCTTTATAGTTTTCGGATCATTCTACTGTTTCTTAAATTAATTGATTCCCGTATGGTTGAAGCACAAAATAAGCTTTGTATAAAAAAAATTTATACAAGTAAATATTCTGTACGAGAAGAAATTTCTGCAATTATCTTGTTATATCTTGCAGCCATACACTATCTGATCAAAAGTATGCGGACACGTGTTAACTGACATTAATATCGGATTTGTTCACCCTTCGCCTTTATAACGGCTCGTACTCTGCTGGATATCCTGTCACTGAGATGACTGTATGTCGGTGGAGGTATGGCTGCCCTCTCTTCCTGCAGAGCCCAACCTGGAGAAGGTAATGATGTTGGACACAAAGATCTGGAGCAAAGTTGACGTTGTGACTCAAACCCTAAGGTGTTCCATTGTGTTCAGATCGGGACTCTGGCCAGGCCACTCCATTTCAGGAATTTTACTGTCAACAAACCATTGCCTCAAAGGGGCTGCTTAATGAAAGAGTGCACGGTCATGCTCTGACAAACAATCTCGTCTCCGAACTGTTCCTTTGCTGTAAGTAGTCTACTAATCTGTAAAATGTGTTCATATCCTTCCGCATTTAGTGTCTTCTTAGGTAGAGTAAGAGGAGCACACCATAACATCGAGAAACACCACCACAACATAACAATAACACTACCAGCTGCGTACTTCACTATTGGTGTTACACATGAATACTGGTAACGTTTTCAAGGCATTCGCCAAAGCCAAACCCCTCCATCGGATGGCCACAGGGTATATAGCGTGATTCATTACATCACATCGTTCGTTTCCAGTCGTCCACTGTCCAACGGCGTCACTCTCCACATAATCTCAATCACCGATTAGTATTGAGTACAAAGATGTTTGGCTTATGACGAGCTGCTCGACCCTCGTACCCACTCTTTTCAACTTGCTGCACATACTCACTGTGCTAGCTGGATTTCCGGTGGTACTGTGGTTCTCGCTAGTGATTCCCTCCGCTAATTTTACGAGATTTTTTTTTATATCCACGCTACGCAGTGATCGATAGTCGCTGTCCGTCAGCACTTGAGGGTCTGCCTGGCGTTGGTTTAATTGTGTTGTTCCTTCTACCTCAAAACTAACATAATCAGCAGTCCATTTGGGCAGCTTTCAAATCAACCAAATCGGCGATCGACGACCCTGTAGATCATGCTCTGGGCAGCCTTAAAAAGGGTAAAATGTCCCTGACGGATTTGTTACTCAGGTGATATCTAATGAAATTCTTCCAAACCATCTGTGGCACGAATCACCAAACCAGTGTTTAATAGTATTAGTTGAAAACAGTCTTGGCTGCAATTTTAGTTTTTTATTTATCAACTATACGTTTCACTTTATTTAGGCATCTTCAGGCTGATCTTAATTTGGTATTTCGTAGGACATCCATTAGACAGTGTAACTAAAGGGCATCGTCGAGTACATCAGGCCGACAGCGCCTTCGTTAACCTCAGTAAATACTGTCTAGACGACCGTGAGTGACTCCAAGACCTGCATAACGCGTTCAAGTTCACAGGAGCAAATAAAATAAAAATTTGCTCCTGTGAACGTGAACGCGTTATGCAGGTTTTGGAGTCACTCACGTCCATATAGAAAGTATTTACTGAGGTTAACGAAGGCGACGTCGGCCTGTTGTACTCGACGATGCCCTTTAGTTCAAAAAATGGTTCAAATGGCTCTGAGCACTATGGGACTTAACAGCTGTGGTCATCAGTCGCCTAGAACTTAGAACTGCTTAAACCTAACTAACCTAAGGACATCACACAAATCCATGCCCGAGGCAGGATTCGAACCTGCGACCGCAGCAGTCGCGCGGTTCCGGACTGCGCGCCTAGAACCGCGAGACCACGGCGGCCGGCGCCCCTTAGTTACACTGTCTAATGGATGTCCTAAGAAATACCAAATTAAGACCAGCCTGAAGATGCCTAAATAAAGTGAAACGTATAGTTGATAAATAAAAAACTAAAATTGCAACCATGACTGTTTTCAACTAATACTAATGATATCTAATGACTTGTCCACGTTCAAAATCAATGACCACCTGTGATCGATCCGTTTTACTGTTATTGCTTCTGTGCTGACAGCAGACACTCCACGCTTCCTTTTATGCTAGCGGCTCCACCTCACGTGATATCTAGTGGTCAGTTCCGAGGTGGCCGCGAAGTATTGTTCGGATAATGTATCTAATTTGAGAAATTAGAGAAACGAACCGCCTGCGAATTGCTATGCCCCTTCAGGAATGATTCATTTGATAAGACATGTGGACTTTCATACTCAGCTTACAAAAATCCTACATGTAAGAGACCTGAAACGTCGGAAATAGACTGCGGAATCTGCAGTTTTCTTAATATGGGTGAAATATCTAGTATGGTTCGTTGTATGTGTTCTTCTTATTATTCAGACGCTGCCCATGTTTAAATTCCAGTACTAGTATTTGTTCAGGAGATATAAAAATTACAAGTGAGACTGAGTATTTCCAAATGTTTTCTTTAATTATACATGTTTCTGCTTTTCATTTCGTGATAGAGAAATAGAGTGGGCTGTTTCTGATGTCAAATCACTGCAGTGGTCTACTTTCCTCAGCGAGATCTCGGTATGCTGGTGTTTGAGTTCCCCATTACAAAAAAAAAAAAAAAAAAAAAAAAAAAAGGGAAGCAATTTACACTCTAGCATTTGCCTTTCAATCAATGGCAGCCTCCCGAAACCTTGGTCGGAACTGGAGGATAGAAGGAATGCCACCTATCTAATACTTTTCATCTACATCTAATGATATATCGGGATGTTTGATCGTGGTCGTGCGGTAGCTTTCTCGCTTCCCAATCCCGGGTTCCCGGGTTCGATTCGCGGCGGGGTCAGGGATTTTCTCTGCCTCGTGATGGCCGGGTGTTGTGTGATGTCCTTAGGTTAGTTAGGTTTAAGTAGTTCTAAGTTCTAGGGAACTGATGACCATCGATGTTAAGTCCCATAGTGCTCAGAGCCAACATTCGGGCTGTTTGAAGTCTGACACACAAGGTTTTAGTTATTACTTCGAAAAATCGAGCTTCTACCTGGTAACTTGATAATTTGTTGGTCCTTTACGTATTCGCGTCCTAGTATGCCACGCATCGTTCGCTGGAGGGCCTGGTTGTTAGAGTTTGTGTTTTGACTTTTCAGGAGACATTCCAATACAAAAATCACTTTGTCATCATTAAAAAAAAAAAAAAAACAAAAAAAACAAAAAAACGCCTGTCACGCTATGATTTCTTCATCTGAGGAGAGAGGGTATCATGAGAATACAGAGTGTGAGGCAAAACTTGATATCTGAAAGAAGCAACATGGATGACGGTATCGTATGGTGATTGATTGGTTGGCTGGTTGATTTGGAAGAGGGAACCAAACAGCAAGGTCATCGGTTCGATCGGGTAATGGAAGGATGGGGAAGCAAGTTGACCGTGCCCTTTCAAAGGCACCATCCTGACAGCTACCTGAAGCGATTTGGGGGAAATGACGGAAACCTAGATCAGGATGGCCGGACGCGGATTTGAAGCGTCGTCCTCTCGAATGCGAGTCCAGTGTGTTAACCACTGCGCCACCTCGCTCAGTATGGTGAATGAGCTGGGGCGTTGTAGAGCACTATATCCATTGGACACCTTTTCGGGACACTTGATTTTGACAACAGTCTATGCGTTCGTCATGAGTTTTCGTTATTACGAGGGCTATGCCGAAAGTTTTTAGCAGAATGTGTGAAAAAAATTATTTGCAGAAAAACGTCTACAACTTTTCAAAATACTCTCCATGAGCATGTATACATTTTTCCATTCACTGAAACCACTTAGAAAATGTGTCAGTCCAACCTTCTTTTGGGATGTCACTTAGTGCACTCTCGTACGCTGCAATGGCCTCTTCATCTGATGAAAACCGCTGCCCTCGAATTTTTTCCTTAGTCTTAGGGAACAGAAAGAAGTCACAGGAGGCCAGGTCAGGTGAATAGGGGGGATGGGGTAACACTTCCACTTTTTCTTTCTCCAGAAAGTCCATCGTTCTGGCAACCCTGTGCGCAGATGCATTGTCGTGATGCAGCAGAAGGTGCCCACTCTTGGACTTTGCATGCTGTGACTTCCATGTGGCGATGACTTTTGGAAGACAATCGCTCCAGTACCATTCAGCATTGACTGTACGACGTGTGTCCAAGGTCACAGAGGTGAGATGCCTGATCTTTGTGAAAAAAGTTGCCACCATCTTTCTTCCAGAGCTCCGACTTCGTCGAACTTTTGTGGATGGTTCCTCCTCTGGAAAGCACCACACAGAAGACTGTCGCTTCGTTTCAGGGTCATACTGGTAGACCCATGTTTCATCACCTGTGACGATATTGTAGGTGTCTTGGTACTTCCCTCCATTGAATTTTTCGAACATGAAACGACACCAGTCCACTCTCACCTCCTTTTGGCTTTCTGTCAGGGAATGTGGCACCCAACGGGCACATCTCTTAGTAAGGCCTAAGTGACTATGGACGATGCTGCTGTTGATCCAATATTTAGGGTCCCTTCAGTGTCACAAAATGTAAGATGTAGATCTTCTTTGATCATTTTCCTCACAGCATCAATATTTTCAGGAGACACAGCTGTTGCTGGCCGACCGGGACGAGGTTCATCTTCAATTGACTGCCGACGTCTCGAAAACTTGCGAAACCAATTTCCAACTGTGGCCCTAGAAGGGGAAGCTTCACCAAATACATGCAGCAAAGAAGAATGGCATTCTTCGGCACTTAAACGCTTTTTATAATCGTGAAAAATCATGGCGCGAAAGTCGCGGCGCAACAGCTCCATCCTGCACCGTCTCTGACTCAGCACTGCCTGTGCTTTCTTACCACGATGTGGGGGGATCACCGCTAACCAGGGGCTGCGCACGCACGTCCCAAGGTCGAAAAACATCGCTCTTTCGAATGAAAACAACCTCATTGTCCTCCGCCTTACGGTTTATGGGCTGCTAAAAACTTTCGTCATAGCCCTCGTATACTCTTCTGATATTTCCACAAGCTGGTAGCACCACCCCATAGCAGTCTAAATAAAAGTAGCATCACTTTGTCCGATGATTTTATGGTCATCGTCTTTTCCAACGACGATGAATCCTCAGGTTTCCACTATTTGCTTTCCTCTTTCGTACCAAGGTAATAGTGATACACCCAGCGCTCGTCGATACTCGCATGACCTCTCCCGATGATCATTGGGTCACCGCCTTTTCCAGCGATGGTGAATCCTCTTGAAGCAACTACTTGCTTTGCTCATTTGTACCGAGGTAACAGTGATACCTCCACCACTCAAAGACGGTGATTATGACTAGAATGATATGACACAGCTGTAACGTTCCGTTGCTGCTGAATTTCGGCGGGATTTTTGAATGGGTGCGAGCAGTCGCAGATCCCAGCTGGCGGCCACAGTGGTCATGTTTAAAATGCAGTCTAAGATGTTGAAAGATCGGACTCAAACCTCCGGCGGGAGGGGCCGCGTAATCCGTGCATGGCTCCTCAAACCGCGCGGTTACTATCGCGGCACACATGTTCTGTCCAGGGGAGGGGGGGGGGGGGGAGGGGCAGGGAGGGAGGAAGGTTAGCGGGGTGGCGACAAGAAGGCCATCCGGCCACCTCTTAAACTAGCCATGCCAAATCCGTTAATAACCATGGGTATACTGCGACAATGTCTTACAAAGGCACAAGAAAAATAAGAAGAAACTTTTTCACTACTAACTAACGTCTTTGCAGCCAATTATCAGGCCACATAAGAGAGGGAGACCAGATTAGGAGTCTAGCATTTGTCTTACAATTTCAAAAACTGGAGGGATATGACTTACTACTTTATTGCTTGTATGTTAGCACTGACAACTCTCCACAAACGGCATTGCTCTCAGTCGTTAAGTGAAGGCCGTCGGCCACTGCGTTGTCCATGCTGAGGGTTAATGTCTGAAACTTGGTATTCACGTCTCAGTATTGACATGGTGGGTCTTGGAATACTGAATTCTCTAATAATTTTCGAGATGGAATGCTACATGCGTCTAGCTCCAACTACTATTACACTTTCAATGTTTGTTAATTCCAATCGACATGCTGTAAGGACGTCGTAAACCATTTCACGTGAATCAAGTACAAATGATAGTTACGCCACTGCACTGCCCTTTTATATCTTCCGGTACACGATACTATCGCCGTCGTATATCTCCGGATGGCTATCCCATGTCTTTTGTTACCTCATCGCTGTCGATCGCAGGCGATGGGATTTACAGAGACTGATGGATACAGTGATGCCACCTTTTTTTTGTTTTGCACCATTCATTCTCTAGTCGAAGGAGAACAACCGCCTAGTTTTATATAAGGCCTATTATAAAGCTGTGGTTATTTTCTGGTAGTTAGAAGGCAAGCGGGTAGAGGGTATCAGTTACGAGTATCTAAATGGGAGGAGCTTACCAGTTCCGGCGTTCACCTAACACCCAAGGGAAATCTCTCAGAGACCTTGGTAGACAGTGGAACTTTCCATTAATCTATATCGGAGTCAGTGATCGTCATTGTTCCAGACAAAAATTAAAATTTTGTGAGTGTTTAAGTTGCGCATATGCTTATATCGATACCAAGAATGATTCTCAGTGTTATTGGCTAAGTACAAGATTCAGCCCCGAGAAAGACAGACGTAATTTGTTTGGCTGAAAGTGCAGCTATCGGTATTCAATTTACACCTCGTAGGAGCCTATGTCTGAATTTTAGGTGGAAAAAGTTCACACTACTGGACATTAAATGTTGCGGCAGGCTATCTGAGACTACTCTTATCAGAGCTACTTCAACGGAGTGAAATTCTCGAAGAAAAAAATTATTTATCTGTAGATGTGAATATGAACAAGAACAGGAAAATGGTCACAGACTTTGTGTATTATTTCCCTAACGGCCTCTTTCAACTCGACGAATTGCACACATTAAGAATTAGAAAGGTACAGAAGGCGTATTAAGATAGACGGAGCCAAGTCGGTCCATTAGCTGTTCTTGGTCAAGGGTTTACAGAGTCCTAATGCACTAAAATATCACGTCACCACTTCCTGTGTCCGCCCCAGGTAGCTGAGTGGTCAGCGTGACAGAATGTCAATCCTAAGGCCCCGGGTTTGATTCCCGGGTCGGTCGGAAATATTCTCCACTCAGTTCACTAGGGTTTTGTGTTGTCCTAAACGTCATCATTTCATCCCCATCGACCCGCAAGTCGCCGAAGTGGCGTCAAATCGAAAGACTTGCACCCGGCCAACGGTCTACCCGACGGAGGCACTACTCACATGACATTTATTATTTTTTTTTACCACTTCCAGTAATGCTCGAGTGGCTTGATGTCGAGCAAACACGATGGGCTGGTCCCTGAAATCTATACAGCTCAACACACCTACAGATCACTTTTTCGAAACCCCGTAATTGTCTCCCTTTGCGACGCTTAAGTTTGAAATTTGGCTCGGAACTGCCTACAGCTCTGCAATGGTGCAGAAACGCGGCGCCCTGCGACATTACCACTGGGCTGGGTGACCTTTCAAACAGCAAGCTCCCTGCACACGATGTAAGAAGTCTCAGAAGTTCATGTCAGTTTTAAGGTGGGTTTATGATGTCGCATTCGCTGCGGCACTTGCCTTTTTTCCTGTTGCAGTCGCGATTGTTTCTCGGGAAGAACGATTGCGTGTAAGTCTCGGTGGGCTCGAATCTCTCTTATATTATCTTCATGGTCTTTTCGCGAGATATACGTAGGAGAAAGTAATATGCTGATGGCCTCTTCCAGGAACGTAAGCTCTCGGAATTTTAGCGGCAGATCACAGGGTGATGCGGAACATCTGTCTTGCAGCATCTGCCACTGGAGTAGACTGAGCTCCTCCGTGATGCTTTCTCAATGAGCCTGTAACGAAACGTGCTCCTATCTATTTCCTCTGTCAGTCCTATCTGGTACGGATTACAGGCTCACTGAGTTCTTACTTCCCCAGGTTCTACATCTACATCTACATTTATACTCCGAAAGCCACCCAACGGTGTGTGGCGGAGGGCACTTTACGTGCCACTGTCATTACCTCCCTTTTCTGTTCCAGTCGCGTATGGTTCGCGGGAAGAACGACTGTCTGAAAGCCTCCGTGCGCGCTCGAATCTCTCTAATTTTACATTCGTGATCTCCTCGGGAGGTATAAGTAGGGGGACGCAATATATTCGGTACCTCATCCAGAAACGCACCCTCTCGAAACCTGGCGAGCAAGCTACACCGCGATGCAGAGCGCCTCTCTTGCAGAGTGTGCCACTTGAGTTTGCTAAAATTCTCCGTAACGCTATCACGGTTACCAAATAACCCTGTGACGAAACGCGCCGCTCTTCTTTGGATCTTCTCTATCTCCTCCGTGAACCCGATCTGGTACGGATCCCTCACTGATGAGCAATACTCAAGTATAGGTCGAACGAGTGTTTTGTAAGCCACCTCCTTTGTTG
The DNA here is from genome assembly GCF_023897955.1 of Schistocerca gregaria. Lineage (NCBI taxonomy): Eukaryota > Metazoa > Arthropoda > Insecta > Orthoptera > Acrididae > Schistocerca > Schistocerca gregaria. The sequence continues at coordinate 505,523,427 of NC_064923.1, forward strand.
ATGGACTCTCCCAATGAATCTCAACCTGGTACCCGCCTTACCAACAATTAATTTTATATGATCATTCCACTTCAAATCGTTCCGCACGCATACTCCCAGATATTTTACAGAAGTAACTGCTACCAGTGTTTGTTCCGCTATCATATAATCATACAAAAAAGTATCCTTCTTTCTATGTATTCGCAATACATGACATGAGCAAATGCACCTTATTGCTTCAAAGACGCTTTATGAAGAAGTGACGGTACATACGAGGTCATTACAGATTACGGTGCAATTTCAGTTCATTGTATTTCTAAAAACACTAAATTTGGCCGAATGGGATCCTAGCGCCATTTGAAAGAAGAAAGTATTTAGGTCTGATAAGGACTTTTGATTGCATGTGTAATTGATGGGATAGAATTGGAAGGAAAATCAGCATTGGTCGCATTTTTTGTTTTATTATCCGCAAAATCGATTTTCGGTCACTTAGTGACCATCCTCAGTGCTAGAAGTTAAAGATGTCACATAACGATCAGAGAGTATAAAACAGAAAATCACAACTACACCTGCGTATGAACACAACAGTTGGTAGGAACATACCTGTAATATACAATTAAAATTTGTAGGCACTGGTATCAACAAGCTTACAGCGATCACAAAAGCTGAGACCGCTGTTTACATGCACCTGTTCAGCAGACCTCGGTGTGACAGGGCTTGGAACGCCCTCTATGTGACATGTGTCATATGAAGACTTAATATTACTGGTTTTGCAAGATATTAACACAAAATAACTCTTGTGCATTTGTGAATCATGAAGTAATTCAAATTTAAAATGTACGTAAAACACATAGCAGAAGAAGGGGGAAGGAAACATCTAAAATACATTGGCATATTGTTTTTTTTAAGAACCCATTTTACAAAACATATAACAGATCGATAATAAGTTGTCAGAGTGCAGGACAAGTAAAAGAGAAAAAGACAATAAAAAGAATAATATATGAATAACATGAAATGAGGTATAACACAGGTTTTTAAAAAACGTAATACCCACCATCTGGCGTAGGAAGTTAGAAGTACAACGTTCGTGATTTACGTAAAATGTTACTTTAAGATTAATGAGCAAATTATATAAAAAATAGTAATAGTACGAAAATGACATTACGTAATAATTAAAATGCCGTGAAACACAATGTTCATTGCATGAAAGTTTGTAGGTGTGGATAAACAATTTTGTCATCATATTTAACCGACATGATGATGTACCACTCGTTTGTCCATTTGGACAAGCTAGCATTATTATAACAATGGTTATACGCTTCTGCATAAGCACTGTGTGAATTAACCGACATGATGATGTACCTGTCGTTTGTCCCTTTGGACAACCTAGAATTATTATAACAATGGTTATACACTTCCGCATAAGCCCTTTGGACAAGCAAGAATTATTATAACAATGGTTATACGCTTCCGCATAAGCACTGTGAGAATTAACCGACATGATGATGTACCTGTCGCTTGTCCATTTGGACAAGCTAGCATTATTATAACAATGGTTATACGCTTCCGCATAAGCACTGTGTGAATTAACCGACATGATGATGTATCTGTCGTTTGTCCATTTGGACAAGCTAGCATTATTATAACAATGGTTATACGCTTCCACATAAGCACTGTGTGAATTAACCGACATGATGATGTACCTGTCATTTGTCCATTTGGACAAGCTAGCATTATTATAACAATGGTTATAGGCTTCCGCATAAGCACTGTGTGAATTAAGCGACATGATGATGTACCTGTCGTTTGTCCTTTTGGACAAGCTAGCATTATTATAACAATGGTTATACGCTTCCGCATAAGCACTGTGTGATTTAACCGACATGATGATGTACCTGTCGTTTGTCCATTTGGACAAGCTAGAATTATTATAACAATGGTTATACGCTTCCGCATTATCACTGTGTGAATTAACCGACATGATGATGTACCTGTCATTTGTCCATTTGGACAAGCTAGAATTATTATAACAATGGTTATACACTTCCGCATAAGCCCTTTGGACAAGCAAGAATTATTATAACAATGGTTATACGCTTCCGCATAAGCACTGTGAGAATTAACCGACATGATGATGTACCTGTCGCTTGTCCATTTGGACAAGCTAGCATTATTATAACAATGGTTATACGCTTCCGCATAAGCACTGTGAGAATTAACCGACATGATGATGTACCTGTCGCTTGTCAATTGGGACAAGCTAGCATTATTATAACAATAGTTATACGCTTCCGCATAAGCACTGTGTGATTTAACCGACATGATGATGTACCTGTCGTTTGTCCATTTGGACAAGCTAGCATTATTATAACAATGGTTATACGCTTCCGCATAAGGACTGTGTGAATTAACTGACATGATGATGTACCTGTCGTTTGTCCATTTGGACAAGCTAGCGTTATTATAACAATGGTTATACGCTTCCGCATAAGCACTGTGTGAATTAAGCGACATGATGATGTACCTGTCGTTTGTCCCTTTGGACAAGCTAGAATTATTATAACAATGGTTATACGCTTCCGCATTATCACTGTGTGAATTAACCGACATGATGATGTACCTGTCGTTTGTCCATTTGGACAAGCTAGCGTTATTATAACAATGGTTATACGCTTCCGCATAAGCACTGTGTGAATTAAGCGACATGATGATGTACCTGTCGTTTGTCCCTTTGGACAAGCTAGAATTATTATAACAATGGTTATACGCTTCCGCATTATCACTGTGTGAATTAACCGACATGATGATGTACCTGTCGTTTGTCCATTTGGACAAGCTAGCGTTATTATAACAATGGTTATACGCTTCCGCATAAGCACTGTGTGAATTAAGCGACATGATGATGTACCTGTCGTTTGTCCCTTTGGACAAGCTAGAATTATTATAACAATGGTTATACGCTTCCGCATTATCACTGTGTGAATTAACCGACATGATGATGTACCTGTCATTTGTCCATTTGGACAAGCTAGAATTATTATAACAATGGTTATACACTTCCGCATAAGCCCTTTGGACAAGCAAGAATTATTATAACAATGGTTATACGCTTCCGCATAAGCACTGTGAGAATTAACCGACATGATGATGTACCTGTCGCTTGTCCATTTGGACAAGCTAGCATTATTATAACAATGGTTATACGCTTCCGCATAAGCACTGTGAGAATTAACCGACATGATGATGTACCTGTCGCTTGTCCATTTGGACAAGCTAGCATTATTATAACAATGGTTATACGCTTCCACATAATCACTGTGTGAATTAACCGACATGATGATGTACCTGTCATTTGTCCATTTGGACAAGCTAGCATTATTATAACAATGGTTATACGCTTCCGCATAAGCATTGTGTGAATTAAGCGACATGATGATGTACCTGTCGTTTGTCCTTTTGGACAAGCTAGCATTATTATAACAATGGTTATACGCTTCCGCATAAGCACTGTGTGATTTAACCGACATGATGATGTACCTGTCGTTTGTCCATTTGGACAAGCTAGCATTATTATAACAATGGTTATACGCTTCCGCATAAGGACTGTGTGAATTAACTGACATGATGATGTATCTGTCGTTTGTCCATTTGGACAAGCTAGCATTATTATAACAATGGTTATATGCTTCCGCATAAGCACTGTGTGAATTAACTGACATGATGATGTACCTGTCGTTCGTCCATTTGGACAAGCTAGCGTTATTATAACAATGGTTATACACTTCCGCATAAGCACTGTGTGAATTAACCGACATGATGATGTACCTGTCGTTTGTCCATTTGGACAAGCTAGCGTTATTATAACAATGGTTATACGCTTCCGCATAAGCACTGTGTGAATTAAGCGACATGATGATGTACCTGTCGTTTGTCCCTTTGGACAAGCTAGAATTATTATAACAATGGTTATACGCTTCCGCATTATCACTGTGTGAATTAACCGACATGATGATGTACCTGTCGTTTGTCCATTTGGACAAGCTAGCATTATTATAATAATGGTTATACGCTTCCGCATAAGCACTGTGTGAATTAAGCGACATGATGATGTACCTGTCGATTGTCCCTTTGGACAAGCTGGAATTATTATAACAACGGTTATACGCTTCCGCATAAGCACTGTGTGAATTAACCGACATGATGATGTACCTGTCATTTGTCCCTTTGGACAAGCTAGCATTATTATAACAATGGTTATACGCTTCCGCTTAAGCACTGGGTCAGAACCGAGACATACATGACATCAAATATACACGGTTCCCTATTGTAAAACATAGCCACCTCCATTTGGCGTGGGAAGTTAGAAGTACATCGTTCTTGATTTACGTAAATGTTACGTTAAAACTGAGAAGACAAATATATAAAAATAATAATAGTACGAAAAATGCCACTAAGTAACAACTCAAATGCCATTAAACAATATTCATTACAACAACAAAAATGGTTTGAGGGTGTAGACAAACAATTTTGTTATCATATTTAACGACGCGATAATGTGCATCATTCGTCCCATTTGGACAGGCTATCACTTTTTATAACACTGGTTGTAGGCTTCCACATAAGCACTGGGTCAGAGCCCATACATACATTCACAGGTTGATAAAAACAGTAATAAAATTGCCAAGCAACCGGTTTTGAATACTAATAAAAATAATTTGATTTTACATAACTTATAGTAGCAGTGGGACCCATATGAAATAAAAGCAGACTTAAGAAGTCCCTATAATTCTAATTCTGTTATTGAAATAAATTTAAACTACAAGATGTGAACAAGTAGTATACATCATACATCGAGAAACCATTGTGAGGAAGGACAGGTAATAGTGTCACTTATACCAGAAATGTACATCATACTTTAGAGAAATTAAAAATAGGCTATGCACGATATCCAGCACTTACTCAAACAGATAAGGAATTCTTAACATACATTAAAAATAATTACGGAAAAGTGAAAACCGGTTCATATCACTTTGTGTCAACGGCTAAGAGATGTTGACTGTAGTAAAATTATGTTCAATAGACGTCCATAAGTTCTGAAAATTATTTAAAAAAAATAATAAGCCAATGTATTTTAGATGTTTTCTTCCCCCTTCGTGTGCTATGTGTTTTACGTACATTTTAAATTTGAATTACTTCATGATTCACAAATGCACAAGAGTTATTTTGTGTTAATATCTTGCAAAACCAGTAATATTAAGTCTTCACGTGACACATGTCACATAGAGGGCGATCCAAGCCCTGTCACACCGAGGTCTGCTGAACAGGTGCATGTAAACAGCGGCCTCAGTTTCTGTGATCGCTCTAAGCTTGTTGCCAATTTTAATTTTAATTGTATATTAAATTTAATTTTAATTGTATATTAATTTTAATTGTATATTACAGGTATGTTCCTACCAACTGTTGTGTTCATACGCAGGTGCAGTTGTGATTTTCTGTTTTATACTCTCTGATTGTTATGTGAAATCTTTAACTTCTAGCACTGAGGATGGTCACTAAGTGACCGAAAATCGATTTTGCGGATAATAAAACAAAAAAATACGACCAATGGTGATTCTCCTTCCAATTCTATCCACTATTCGTTCGTGGCGCTCAGAACACTCCGTGGAGTCGCCAATCAATTGGTGGGATAAGTGTAAATTGTTAACTTTTCACAATTTGACGTCGTAACTCGAGAATGAATAAAAAGCTATGCTCAAAGCAAAGGCACCATTATTTTCTCGTGCAATTAACTATCTTTTTCAAAAGACACAGCCGGCCGCAGTGGCCGCGTGGTTCTAGGCGTTTCAGTCTGGAACCGCGCGATCGCTACGGTCGCAGTTTCGAATCCTGTCTCGGGCATGGATGTGTGTGATGTCCTTAGGTTAGTTAGGTTTAAGTAGTTCTAAGTTTAGGGGACTGATGACCTCAGATGTTAAGTCCCATAGTGCTTAGAGCCATTTGAACTATAAGTCACATGCTGTTCTTTCCATTTGAAAATTACGTGTTGCATCCAACATGTCGGTTTCCGAAATGGCGGGCACGTTGGTAACATAGTCTCATATTTACCCCCTCTTCCATTCCATACTACATGACATTTTATAAGCGTGATTCCGCACCTATGATCTACTCTGTATTTTAATTAATTTGCGATCTTTTGTATAGTTGAAACGTGCCAACAAGTTATTTTGTTTTCTATAGATCACTTCTATGAAGTTTCTTGTGTGCTAACATTCAGACAGCCATAGGCCGACACACGCTCAAAATTGGACGTACTTCATACGAATGTGTTAACCAGTAATTTACCGTACAATCGCCTCTTCCACTACTCCTGACACATTCAGTAATTGCGGATGCCACTTCGGCCTGGCAGTTTTGTATGTTTTATATTGTCAACTTAGTTTTTGAACCTTGTAGAGCACAACAAAATGAGAACGGTGCTGCTACGTACCATCGTTCATCTTTTTACATGATACTACCCACACTAGGCGGAAATCTCACAGAAGTGGTTATACCCCTAGGACATTGATAACCTCCGGCGCAGGAAATCATTGGTTCAAATGGTTCAAATGGCTCTGAGAACTATGGGACTCAACTTCTGAGGTCATCAGTCTCCTAGAACTTAGAACTACTTAAACCTAACTAACCTAAGGACATCACACACATCCATGCCCGAGGCAGGATTCGAACCTGCGACCGTAGCGGTCACGCTGGAAATCATTGTACCAAACAAAACAGTAGTTAATTTCTTACTTGTTCCATATTTCATATTCATGATAAACGTTATATTGTGGACATGTCATTAGCACACACACACACACACACACACACACACACACACACACACACTCGCATTTTTCTTCTATATATATATATATATATATATATATATATATATATATATATATATATATATGTGTGTGTGTGTGTGTGTGTGTGTGTGGTGAAGGAAAACTCCTCACATAGTGGAAATAAAAAAAAATCCGTCACAAAATTTCGTCCTGCGCATATTTAGGGCAGTAAATGGACGTTAAAGATCGGCAAAATGGCAAGACTATAACCACATGTACGGTAACTATCTCTGTCAGGACAAAGCAGTACTACTGTGTTGTTGATGCTGTGGATAGTATTTTGGGTTAGCATGCAAGAGGTCGAGGGTTTGATTCTGGGTCGTGGCCTGTTTGTTTACATTTGCTAAAAGAAGACTGTGTGGTGCGGTATCTGGCGTCTTCATGGTCATACAGTGATGACAGCGTGTCTTTACAAATCATTTGCAGTTAGGTATTACGAACACAGAAGTGGATACACAATCATTTCATTGGTCAGCTTTTAAAGAAACCTTTTGCACGTCGTGGACACGAATTGTTTCATACCACTGCATCTACTAGATTCCAAACCTGTTTTCTGAGTACTCTTTCCCAATGGTACCATCGATTAATATCAACTATTGTTCTTGCCACGTTCAGGTCCATTACAATCCGTTAGGATCTTACATCACCAGCGTGGGGAGCAACGTATTTTGCAAATAATTTCGATGGCACAATTGTGGGAGGGTACACAGACAACAGGTCTGGAATCTAGTACATGCACTGGCGCGAAACAGCTCGCGTCCACGACGTGCAAAAGGATTCTTTAAAAGCTGACAAACGTAAAAGATTGTGCTTCCATTTCTGTGTTCGTAGTACGTAACTGCAAGTGTTTTGTAGAAGACCCACTGTAGTCGCTGTATGACAATTAAGAAGCCAGATACCGTACCCGGCAGACTATTTTTAGCAAATAAAAACATGTATGCCTCGCCCCAGAATCGAATTATCGACCTTCTGCATGCCAAACCATAATATTATGCACTGCAGGAACTACACACTAGTGCTCTAGCTATTGGCAGAGGAGTTACCGTATATTTGATTACAGTGTTGCCAGATTACCAATATTTAATGTCTGTTTACTTCCCGAATTACTCGCAGGACGACATTTTGTGACAGATATTTTTGTGTTGCCAGCATGTGAGGAATCGCACTGCGAAATGGAGGTATCCTGCATAATACCTCAGGAACAAAGAGGAGAGGGGGGCGTATCAAAGGCATGTTTCGGTCTGCTTGTGAATGCACCGAATTAATGATAAATGTTAGCCTGACGTTTCCATACAGCGACAATTTTTTTCACTTTCCCATGTAGCTCTTACCTGTTAAAATAAATGTGCTTAAATCTTCTTTACTTATGTGTTAAGTTCTGAAACTGACTTGAAGATATTTTAAAAGAAAGACTAGTACTTTTCGGTGCAACTCATCGCTCTCACCTTTCCTCCCAGTAAATAACTCTGTGACGTTTTACTGTAAATGAGCATGGATACTCAGATAATATGAAATTCGTAATGCATTTTAATCCTCTAAATGCACACATACGTAATATTCTCTTTGACCGACAATAGCGCAAAGTGGCTTTGTAATGTTGTTTAACGAGTCATGCGCGAAACTGTATGTTTTCCTAACACTAAAATACTAGAAATGAACGTGCATTACACCGCCGTGACAATTATATTTTCTTGCAGAATATACGAATACGATCACAAACATATTGTTATTTATCCTAGTTCTGGTCAAATTAGACACATTAAGACTGTGCAGCGCACACGAAATTTGATTCAATGAATGGGCGTAAAAACTGAAACAAGTAATTAAAACTTTATACTGTCAAGAGACGGTTGTCCGATTGAGACAAAATCGTTCCCATATACAACGTGAATGGTGAGGCCTTCGTAAGTATCCTCTCCTCTCCCACCGTTCCACCTGTTCTAAACCGAGGGACACCTCAGCGTCGGCGAGAAAGTTTCTGTCCTGTTTCTCTTATCTTTTAACAGTTAGTGTCGTGTAAATGGCGTAAGTTTGATCCAAGAACGTTTTGATGTGATGGATATACGAGGATACTGTTTCTTTTTCTTGAACATTGCTTCCGATAAACACTAATTATTTGGAACAAGGCAGATGGTGCAACTGCGCAAAATTGTGATAGAATGGTGTTGTATACCTACATATATACAAGAATACATTATAAATTATTTCGGTAATTACTCAAATACCTTCCCCATAATATAAGCGATAGTGAGAGGCGCGATGAACGTTGTATTCCACCAAGTCATACCTACTACAAACAAGCAAGAAGCACACACAGAATCGAAATTTATGATGGCCCATCATAAACAGTTTCGATTCTTTTTCATAGACGTTTTTGTAAAAGTTCCGTTGGTGATTCCAGATAAAGATCCATATCTTACATCGTCTATCCTGCATAATGATGTGGAACTTACGACACAATGAAGAATTTCGATGTTTGTAAAATCACTGAACATTATTATTTAATTTCTTTATTTCAGCAACTTGAAAGGTTTGGACACCTGAATTGCTCAAACAAAGGTTAGGAAGCTGTCATAGTGAATGCCACCGATACAAAGAGCCTGTGCAACATGCAGCACTTTCCAGAGACGTCCATTTCCGTGAGACGGTCAGATATCGATTGCGAGACAATAATGACAGACCACTTTGCATTGGAGATGTTCTTACCTCATTCCTACTTCCATACGTTCCGAAATGAATATCCTCTGCTGCCGATGACCTGGTTGTTATTGACGGTTTGATTGCCGGCATTGTTTCTCTTGCCCTAACCTAACATAATTTTTGCCGTGTCAATATTTTAAAATACATAATGAAAAGGAAAAATTTATATTGGCACCTGCTCTCTGCCACACTTCCCAGGGTGCGCACTTCTTTCCTCAAACCTAAACTGTCAGCTATTTAACTTACTGGTAACAATTTCTCCAACGAGTAGATTCCATTCCAGAAATGTGGTTTTGGTAAGCTGCAAAATATTCACCTAGCTGTGTAAAGGATCGTATATACATATGCGTCGAACACTGTCTGACAAAACAGTGAAGCATCCAGAAGAAATCAATGTAACTTCCCACACATAAACGGTATCAACAGATGTGCAAATGATTAGAGTCGCAATTCTCCGTGACAATCAGAAAACAGAGTCCATTACTGTTATTCACGTCTAGCTTTGCTTTCTGTCCTGATGCAGTGTACAGAGTGTGCCATAATTAATGGTAAACACTTACAGTCGAAAGTACACGATACTAGAAGCAAAAAAGCCTCGGTAAACACAGGCCCCGCAAACGAACCGTTTGCGAGATAATTGTGGCTTGTGGTTACCAGTCATCATTGTCTTGATTTTGTGCAAACGTCCGCCTGCTTAGGTGAGTGGTTACGTGCTTTCCTCCCATGCACTAGGCCGGGTTCGATTCCTAGACGGGTTGAAGATTTTTTCCCCGCTCGTGGACTGGGTGTTGTATTGTCGTCATCATCATTTTAACCCCATCACTGGCACGCGTGTCACCCAATGTGACGTCGACTGCAATAAAACTCGCAATCGGCGGCCGAACTTCCCCGGATGGGGCCTCTCGACGGGCAATGCCATTCAATCATTTCATCTTTTTTTCTGTGTAAACGTTATCATAGTTAGAACAAGATAACAATACTGTAGAACATTAAGATAAGCCGTAGAGATACATTTGTAGAAGTGCAGGTGTTTTGAATAAACACAACAGTTACATTACTGTACTCGTAGTTACAGGAGATGTTCAAAGTGTCATCATTGTTCCCGAATAATGGCCTCAACCCGTGACCGCAGTGAGTTTCGAATGCTTTCAAACACCCTTGGATCATTATGAACTACTTCACAGGCACTGTAAAATCTCTGTTCCAGTTCTTCAACTGTGTTAACCGGAAAAGCGTACACTACACCTTTAAGGTGGCCTCTTGGGATCCAAATGAGGTGATTTTGGAGGCCACAGTACAATTTCTCCTCTCCCAATCTACCTTTGTGCCATATCAGCGTGTTAGATGTCGTCTCACCATAGTAACAAAAGGTTGTTGGAAAGTTGGGGTAAATTCCTATGGGACAAAACTGCGAAAATCATCGGTCCCTGGACGTACACACTACTTAATCTAACTTAAACTAATTGACACTAACGACAATACACACTCCCATGCCCCAGGGAGGACTCGAACCTCCGACGGGGGGAGCCGCACGAAGCGTGGCAAGGCGCCCGAGACCGCACGGCTATCCCGCGCGGCTAACAAAAGGTACCGGTACTTACCATGCAAGTAGTATGCCCTCTGCCGTTACTCTGGAGGAACATCTTACAGCAAACGTCTAAGGTGATGCCGCAGAAACCGAAAGTAATTTTCTCAACTGAATTTGTTTGGTAATATGTACGGCCTTATAAGATCATCTAATACCGCTAACCATGCATTCAATGAGAAACGTCGCTGACGTGAAGATTCATGCACAGCATGTAGGTTGGAGTCTAGAGTGCTCCAAACTTGAGAATTGCGTTAATTATACACACCATCATGAGTGAACCTTGTTTCGTCTCTAAATAAAATGTTATTGTCAAACGTAGGGTTGCCCACAGCTTGCAGTTGCGTTCACTGACAGAACCTTAGTCTAGGGTGAAAGTTCGTCTCGCTAAGTCACTAACTCGTTGAAAGTGGTACAGGTACATTCCAACGTAGTGCGTTATTCTCCAAACACTACTGTCGCCCATTCCAGGAATTTGTGGGGCAAGTCTCCTTGGAAGGGTACCTGGAGAGTACTCGACTGTTTCCAACAGTACATCTGCAAGCACAGGTGTGATTCGTGCAGACATGTTGTAACTAACCTGTTACTACGGGTTATTACGTTATTATTGGGAATGTAAATACTTATTGCTTGTGAAGTTAACTTGAGAAGATTAGGGTCGCCACCGACTGTAACCATACAACTAATCGAAGGCTTGGTCGAGTCGGAAAATAAATTAATTTGATCACAGACCAAAAACTCACAAAAATGCATACGTTTTGAGCTCGCTGATAGCGGATACGATGCAATTAACAGTATTGCCCGTGCACTGCTCACGACAATCAAACATTTAAAATGAAATAGAAAATGCATGAACACTGCATAAGATCAGCTCCCAACAACACACCTGAAAATAAGACTTAATCTAAAGCGTTTGTTATAAAATACAAGGGGAGATTAATCATTGGACCTGTGCCACCGATGGCAACACGTACAACTCGGCTATGCCGCGCATGTCAACACGTGCGCGAGAATCGGTATAAATACCGCGACTGCACCTGGGCTCTTCAGTAGTTGTGTACTCACCTGATGATGGCCGGACGTCTCTGGGCCGAAATATCGTGGCAGAATGTCGACGGGATCCGGCTGCATACCCGGAAATTATTAGAAGAACCTCTTTGGCTACTTGACCACTACGCGAGTTGGCTATTCCGTACACTCCTGCTGAATCTGTACGACTATCGCAGACTTTCTGCAGCAGACTACGCCACCGTCTAGCAACGTGACACACAACCACATTCATTCAATCACGCCACTACGAGAGTAAAGAGAAAAGAGAAACAAGGGAAAGAAAGAGAAATGGTAATGAAAATGGGCTACCGGACTAATGAAAGGTGGCTACAGGACCCTTTCAATGTGCAAAGGACCCAAATTCTCTGAGGTGTTGATGCAACATTGTAACTATTCGACCTTCGGGTGCCTTCAGGCAGGATATGCCTCTTGGTGCAAAGTGTACAGCCTCCAGTGCGTTACCGTTAGCCCTACCACACGTGAAAGGCATATCCACATACTCCTCGTTACTGTAATGTTCCATGTTACTGCCAACAATTATGCAACACAACTGATACTCCGCAAACAACTACACGAATGGCACTCTGCTGTGTACTGCACTGTCCAATCTATTCCATTTACAATTTAACGTCTCGAAAATGCAAATAAAGACCATACCGTGGACCGGCACGCGGTGTATACACAGAATCAAGCCAGTAGTGGCCGGTAATCACAAAGTTGCAATTATGTCGCAAACGGTTCATTTGTGGACCTATATTTACTAAGACATTTTTGCTTCTAGTGTCATGTACTTTCAAATGTATGCATTTACGCCATTAATTATGAAACACCCTTATGAGGAGTGTGAATAGCGTTCAGTGTTGAGTAACCACAGTAAAAGACACACAGATTCCTCGTATTCGTGCGAGAATGCGAGACAGCGTTATCGGCATCGGACAGAGTTTGAAAGGGGCATCATTTTGGGTCTCCATTTGGGTAGCTGGTCGAATCTAGCAAATCCAGATTTGAGTGAATTTCGGATGGGATGGTGGCGCTATGTTGCACTACATCAGAATGTGAGGGCAGCCATATTAATCATGAATGTTTCTGTCGACAGTGTGTTGCGGCCACAAGCGAGGATCACCGTATTGTGCACCAAGCACATCGAAACCTTCTCATATCTCTGCCTGCCAAGTGATGTACTCCCTACAACGTTCTGTGTCGTACTGCATCAGTAGCCAGACCGGGAAATTACCGTATCATGCGTAGGTTGCCGCCAAAAGTTGCATTTGGAGTGGTGCCTTGACTGATAAGGAGAACCTCCCCCCCCCCCCCCCCCCATCGTACACCCCTCAGAGTTAGCTGTAAGATGGCTCAGTAGACACCCCATCGAAAACTGAACACAGATCAAGCATCAACAGGAAGAAGGTGTACTGAACTGTGGAAAAAGGAACAAAATAGAAACAGCGAACGTCCACGCTCAGGGTTGCAAGAACCACGTCGTGGTTGTGTAGTCAAGGTGTTGGACTGTGAAGGGAGAGATCGCTGTTCAGATCTTCCTTGCGCCCCCGACCTTTTTTTTCACAAAATTATGAACTGCCCGTCCGGTCATTGACGTGGCTGTTCGATGTATTCAAATCTGTCTGTGTCGTGGTGCAACGTGCGTCTACAACAGCGAGGTGTAAGGATGGGACCTCCAGAGGTATGTACCTCCTGTTTGTTCTATACAAGTGCCACACGTTATGAACGTTCTCGAAGTTTAGCCTCTTAAATTCCTTTGTCGGAACATAGTTCACAGCCGTTCATTTGTTGTTTTCATTTCTGTGAGAGGCCTATGCGGCATCCTTCCTGCTCTCACTATTCATCACAATTAATTGCGGCGGTAATATATTCTTACCACACGAGTCATCTTCTATGAACAATGCATAGTGTAACAATTGCCAGGACTACAGGAGGAGATCAGACACGTCAATAACCCGACGGAGAGTTCATAATTTTGTGGAAAAAGTAGCATGTGGCACGCATCTTGCCCTTTCAAGTCCGTGACCACATAACCACGACGTCGGAGTTCTGGTGATTCGCTCGATGTTGCACGTCTTGGACCGTTCACTGTTTCTACTTTCCTTCTTTTTTCACAGTTCAGCACATCATCATTATGATTTCACGCTTGATCTGTGTTCAGCTTTTGACGGCTGTTCACTGGGCCATCTTACCCCTAACTCTGAGGGGGATGCGATGGGGAGTTTTCCTTGTGGGGTTCGTGGAATGCTGCTAGATGGCGTCGCATTCTGTTCAGCGATGAACGGCGGTTCTGCACTGTGCCACATGAGGATCGTCGGCGTGTATGGTGGCGACCAGGGAAGAGCTCCCATTACTCCAATGCTTTGTAGATGCACAACCGTGTGAGGAGCGTCGGGTATGGCTGCAGATCACATTTGGTAGTGACTTAGGGAGCTCTCACAGCACATCGCTACGCCATGAACGCCCTGTGCCCTCGTGTGTTACCTCTCTTTCGACGCTACCTGGTGATGCCGTTTTGCAGCAGAAAATGTTCGTCCACACGTGGCAAGTACTTCTATAAACGACCTGTGTAATGTTGAGGCACTCCCGTGGCCAACAACATTCCTAGATCTTTTCCCGATAAAACGTTTATGGGACCATCTCAGACACCTACGTGTCCCACTACTGGTATCCAGGACGTCAAGAACCAGTTACAACAGTTGTGAACCAGCTTGCTTCAGAGAGGATACAACGACTTTATGACATCCTTTCCAACTAAATCAGTGCACGCATCTACGCCAGAAGAGATGCATCGTCGTACTGATAATTGGGCTCATACTATAAAATTATTTGTGAATTTGAGTAGATTGTGTAATCACTGCAATAACGTCACTCACCCTCGCAACCAGAGGACTTTCACTTTGTTTCTTCCTTCTCTTCTGGGTGCTTCAATTGTTTTGTCAGGCAGTGTATTTAGTTACACAAATTCCTTAAAATATCGTCTCAAATTATTTCTGGACATTGTACTGGTGGAAACGAGAAAAAACGCCTATAAACATTTTCGGAAACACATACACTCCTGGAAATTGAAATAAGAACACCGTGAATTCATTGTCCCAGGAAGGGGAAACTTTATTGACACATTCCTGGGGTCAGATACATCACATGATCACACTGACAGAACCACAGGCACATAGACACAGGCAACAGAGCATGCACAATGTCGGCACTAGTACAGTGTATATCCACCTTTCGCAGCAATGCAGGCTGCTGTTCTCCCATGGAGACGATCGTAGAGATGCTGGATGTAGTCTTGTGGAACGGCTTGCCATGCCATTTCCACCTGGCGCCTCAGTTGGACCAGCGTTCGTGCTGGACGTGCAGACCGCGTGAGACGACGCTTCATCCAGTCCCAAAATGCTCAATGGGGGACAGATCCGGAGATCTTGCTGGCCAGGGTAGTTGACTTACACCTTCTAGAGCACGTTGGGTGGCACGGGATACATGCGGACGTGCATTGTCGTGTTGGAACAGCAAGTTCCCTTGCCGGTCTAGGAATGGTAGAACGATGGGTTCGATGACGGTTTGGATGTACCGTGCACTATTCAGTGTCCCCTCGACGATCACCAGAGGTGTACGGCCAGTGTAGGAGATCGCTCCCCACACCATGATGCCGGGTGTTGGCCCTGTGTGCCTCGGTCGTATGCAGTCCTGATTGTGGCGCTCACCTGCACGGCGCCAAACACGCATACGACCATCATTGGCACCAAGGCAGAAGCGACTCTCATCGCTGAAGACGACACGTCTCCATTCGTCCCTCCATTCACGCCTGTCGCGACACCACTGGAGGCGGGCTGCACGATGTTGGGGCGTGAGCGGAAGACGGCCTAACGGTGTGCGGGGCCGTAGCCCAGCTTCATGGCTACGGTTGCGAATGGTCCTCGCCGATACCCCAGGAGCAACAGTGTCCCTAATTTGCTGGGAAGTGGCGGTGCGGTCCCCTACGGCACTGCGTAGGATCCTACGGTCTTGGCGTGCATCCGTGCGTCGCTGTGGTCCGGTCCCAGGTCGACGGGAACTTGCACCTTCCGCCGACCACTGGCGACAACATCGATGTACTGTGTTGACGTCACGCCCCACGTGTTGAGCAATTCGGCGGTACGTCCACCTGGCCTCCCGCATGCCCACTATACACCCTCGCTCAAAGTCCGTCAACTGCACGTACGGTTCACGTCCACGCTGTCGCGGCATGCTACCAGTGTTAAAGACTGCGATGGAGCTCCGTATGCCACGGCAAACTGGCTGACACTGACGGCGGCGGTGCACAAATGCTGCGCAGCTAGCGCCATTCGACGGCCAACACCGCGGTTCCTGGTGTGTCCGCTGTGCCGTGCGTGTGATCATTGCTTGTACAGCCCTCTCGCAGTGTCCGGAGCAAGTATGGTGGGTCTGACACACCGGTGTCAATGTGTTCTTTTTTTCATTTCCAGGAGTGTACTTCTCGAAGTATGAGCAACGATCATTAGTGAGTTATGTAGACTGTCTTCCTCTTGACAATCATTGCTCTTTTCTTATTGGTTGTGTTCGCCTCTGTACTCAACCATCCGACTAATACACAGCTCTTACAATTTTTTTTACATCAAAAATTCCACATATACTCTTCTGAGGTTATTCTGCATCAGCACAAATTAATATCTTGAACGTACCTTGTGTCTCTTTATTGCCTGAATTCCTGAATTTATTCTATTAAAATGGTTTGGTATGTCCAACAGGTAGCATTAATACATTAATAAGGAAATTCATATATTGAGATAGGAAGAATTACGATCTATACGTTAGGATTATACTACCTTTGACTTAGAAATTGATTGTAAGAAATACAAGCACAGATGACAATACAAGGTGGAGATTACAGTTCAAACAGTCCTACTCGCAATATATGTATTTTTTGTGGAAGATAAACACAATGAATCATAATACATTTATACAGTCAGTGGCAAAGTAGGTAGTGGCTGCGACTACAAGTAGCGCGAGAAGCTGTCCAAGGAAGAAGACGCAAAAAAGGGAATGAAAATTAACCATAGAAAACACAAATAAATCCTTCCATATATTCAAACGAAAGCAAGAGGTTCTAGGAGAAATACACAACACAGAGATGGAGACAGACACAGAAAGAGAGAGAAAGATACTACTACAAAAAAACACAAAAATCAATTACATTTATTATTTCCCAAATCGAAAAAAACTCTCTGGACATTCAGATATTCGTTAGAATGTTAAGATCGCATTATATCCAGAGGAAACATCGCTTTATGCACTACACTCAAGATAGAAGCATGTGGTTGCTCTAATAGAGCAGTGACAGAAAAAACGATAAATTCAATAATTTGGAAACCAAAAGAATTCATGAAGACATTTAGGTTATCATCAGCACAATAAGATTGCGTACTATTTAGACAAATCATTTTCTTCATACTATACTTTCAGGATATCAGCACATGGGTGTTGTGGTGAACTAGTCACGGAAAACGTCAAATTCAGCGATTCTCAAACCAAAAGAAATCATTCACACATGTAATTATCCATCGGAATGATAACATCGTGTACTCTGTAAAGAAAGCACATGATTGTACAGCACATACAGAATAGCAGCACGTGGTTGATGTGATGGACTAAGCCCAGACCGCGTGATTGAGAGACAGATTCGTGTAATTTACAGACACTGGATCATGGAAGAAAAGCATGCACTCTACAAATAAATATAAAAGATACTAGGATAGAATCTTGATCGTGAGAGCTGTAGGTTCAGGGACAACCATGGGGAGACAAGGGAAACCTCTGAGCAAAACCCTAAGTTCAACAAGCAGCATTACAGGTCACTAAAGTAAAATGACCCCCTGTAAACTACGGATGTTTAACTGCAAAATGAGAAAAACGCTCACTTTGAAATCCATTGATAGCTGATTAGGAAAAGCTAAGTCCCGTTGCGCTACATGGTCGTACATCGTAGAAATTAGTTATGGAACATAGCATCACCCATATAAAATGCGATAATTCCAACCCGAGATAAACTGCTTGTCAGATTGCTCAAAAAGACTTTTTCGGAAATATGCAAAGATATTCCTGCCAAGAACCCACGACGGAGTGCTTGCAAGGGTACGCTGCCACCCGCTCCCGGTGTTGGAGCGCAGTGGTTAGACACTGGACTTGTATTCGGGAGGACGACGGTTCAGTCCCGCGTCCGGCCATCCTGATTCAGGTTTTCCGTGATTTCCCTAAATCGCTCCAGCTAAGTGCCGGGATGGTTCCTTTCACAGGGCACGGCCGACTTCCTTCCCCATCCTTCCCTAATCCGATGAGACCGATGACCTCGCTGTCTGGTCTCCTTCCCTAAACAACCCAACACCAACCCCCCGATGTTGGACGATGGAGCGTGACAGAACTGATCACAGGGATCGCTCGCGAAAGCTAACGATATTAATCCACCAGCAAGCATATGCACAGTCGATATAGATTACCTCTCTGAACTACTCGCTAAACTCTAGAACTTGACAGTACTGTTGCTACCTACAAAAAATTCCTAACACCTCCGAAAACAGCGAATTCAAACCATCCACATAATCAAGCTTCGTAGCACTAGTGCTCTATTCCCTGTTAGTATATCGTTGCGAAACAGTGGGCAAACATACAAAAAATTAGCTCTGTCCCTTGGGAAGGGATGTAGGCCGGACATGACAGACAGCACACGCTGGCGTCACTGGCCATGACCTCTCCAAAATGCTAGGAACAGACTTCCAAGACACCAAGATAGCTCGAGCCAGTTAGTCCCACCGGTCTTCAGGACCTCTCTCCTGACACCAGCCATCAATGATCACTCGGCACGCTCCAAGTCCAGGAATTTCCGCTGCTTCCTAAAGACTGATTTCCCGTCCCCGCGGCTGCTGGCTTGTTGAATCGGGGCGGCGCTAGCATGGTTCCGCTCTGGATACCAGCAAAGGCGATGAAACTGCTGCAACTTTGGTGCCATATGCTGAGAGGAGTGGAACTTGCTCTCTGCAGAGAAATCACGGTGCAGTCTCTGCTGTCAAAACTGACTGCCACACTCTCCTTTACTCTTTGAGGGAACAACATCTCACTGCAATTCAAAGACATCAGAATTCTGGTTCGTCTCATGTATTTTACAAAACGTCGCAGAGATAAGCACAATAAATCTAAAGATACATTTTACACATCAACCAAATCAGAAGCCGATTTAAACTGAGAGATATGAGCATGACACACTCTTGCTATTGCCATCTCCTGTAAAAGAACAGTCTTAGGAATAACAAATTTAAGAATAACTTAAGAGTCCAGGAACCATGGGAAGAACTTCACGATTACAGGATTAGCAACAGAAAATGCTGAGGAGTTGGAAGTGGCTGGGCTACGTGGACATACATGTTTCTCGTCAGGATACACAATGTATTAGCAATACAGTAATCAAAACATTTTGCAAACAACTGACAGAATATTCAATTAAAATGTGGACAGTAGTGATAGAACCTTAATAGAAAATCTTCTAAATACTCTAACAGAAAAAAATCGTAACACTGAAAAATAGTTAATGCAGAGTAATGAAATTCCGGGAATACATTTTACTAGGTAACATATTTAAGTACAATATCATAGATTAATGTGTGAGATAAGCAAATACAAATGTGAAATTCTGGTACACCAGTAACCGGTGTAACCGCTAGAATGATGACTGCAAGCACGCAAACTTGAATGCATTGTGTTGTACATGTGCCAGATGTCAGTTTGTGGAATGGAGTTCCATGCCTTTTGCACTCCATCAGTCAATATAGGGACCATTAATGTTGGTTGTGGATGATGCTGGATTTGTCGTTCGATGATGTTTCGTATGTGCTCGATTAGAGAAAGGTGGTCTGTCAGGCCAATGAAGCATTTAGACATTTTGTAGAGCATGTTGATTTACAATAGTGGTATGTTGGCGAGCGTTATCCTGTTGGAAAACATCTCCTGGAATGCTGTTCACGAATGGCAGAACAACAGGTCAAATCATCAGATTGTCGTACAAATTTTGCACAAAGTCAGTGTGCATGGGATAACCACGAGAGTGTTGTTGCTGTCTCACGAAATCCTATCCTAGGCTATGACTCCAGGTGTAGCTGCAGTGTGCCCAGCGCGCGGACAGGTTAGTTACAGGCACTAAACTGACCTTTCTCTAACCAACACACGGCCATCAATGGCACCGAAGCAGAACCAGCTTTCCGTCAGAAAATACAACAGATTTCTATTCTGCCCTCCAGTGACCTCTCCCTTGACATCTTACAAGTTGCAATTGCCGTGGTTAGGGGTCAATGGAATGTATGATGCTGAGAGTCTGGCTCTGAGCCGACCCTGAAGTAAGCCATTTGTAGCAGTTCATTGTATCACTGTGGTGCCAACTGCTGCTCAAATTGCTGCTGCAGAAGCACTTACGATGCTCCAGAACCACACGCCGAACACGATGGTCTTTCCTCTCGGTAGTCGTCCAGAGTCCGGTCTTCGTGTGACTGTACATCCTCGTGATCACCGCTGTTAGCTGTCATGTGCACTGGCTACATTCCTGCCAAGTCTTTCTGCACTATCGCATAAGGAACGTCTAGCTTCTCGTAGCCCTAAAACACGATCTCGTTCAAAGTCAGTAAGGTGCTGATAATGCCGCCTTTGTTGCCTTGAAGGCATTCTTACCTAACATCAACTGACCACGTCCAATTTCGAAGGTAACTAGCGCTCACGACCGTTGCAGCTTGTATTTAAAACAAACCTGATTTGAATCCTCATGATGGCACTACTAGCGCAACTATTGTGCTACTGTCCCAAAATATGAATAGACATCATCTTCCAGATGTAGAAACACACCTGCTAACTTTCGTTTATGTTCCACAATTCCTTCTTCGTGTTGCCATTTTTTCCGTCTGTGTAATACACAATAAATATAACAGAATCCTTAGTCAGAGAAAATCTGATGGCTATTATCCAAGAACAGCATATAAATGCATGCTTAATAAATTCAGAATAATTAGCCTTGCCTTCGGCACCTCTCCCCTATTGTCAGCCGCTAACCAGCGCTCCACAGGCAGCTGCCTGAACTCCAGGCTGCTCCGCAGTTCCACACCAAACTCACATCTAGTCACCAAGGCCGGTACCTTGTTGATTGCGCGTGGCAATGGCGCGACTCCATTCTCGATACCAGTGCCCTCCTGGCACGGCGAGAAAACCACAGCAGCTTTGGCACCACCTGCTGTATCATGAAATCATACCACGTAACTTACAACTTGTGCAAGATTTGTCGCAAGACCGTCATGCCAGATTACAGTTCTGACAATGGACTTGTAACGTATTACTATCTTTACGACGTGTCTCATCGAGCCATATACGTTGTCTCGCATTTCTAGCTGCTTCTTTCACACAAATAATGATAAAAATTCAGAAATTCAGGGTCGCCACCAGCCCAAGCCCTTACTAACCATTTAGAAAAAAAACGGAGCTGGAATATTATTAGTTTAATTACTTTAATAATTTAATTACAAGTATGCAAATTTCTTTAAGTAGCCAGATAAATAGCACTCCATGTCGTGCATGAAGCAACTTGATTAATTCAGGATTGGAAATCGGAGTAAGTGGGTAAGATCAACACCACAGAATTTATCTTTCACGTAAATTATTTATTGCGTCAAAGTATTTGGTTGCACATCCTAAGTACACATGACTGGTGCCTCACTAGAAATATTTAAGTAAGAATTGCATGAGAATGTAACAGAGCACAATTTAACTACAGCAAGAAGAAACACAGAAAACGGGGGTGGACGACAATGATACTATCATCTCCTTTGCATTCATGCCATAAAAATATCTCAGTGAGATTCGCATTACGATTCTACGCATGTAGTATTCTGGACAGAGGTTTAACCAATGCACGAGGTTGTATGATAATTATTGAACATAATAACGGCGTCTGCTGCTCGCAAACGGCCGAACTAGAGCACGTGGTACATTCCGAATCAAACTGTTGTGCTGCTTTGTAGAAAGCGCACGAAAGAACATATATTCTTGCAGAAATTATAGCTCATTAAACAAGCAAACTGTTAAAATAAAGCCTATTGCAGTGCTGTGGCGGACCAGAAGGGTCATTGATTACCAAACAAGCGGCACAAATCGACACACAAAGACAAAAGCATCTTCCACAAAATATACGATTTAAAACCATACTCGCCTCGACGCAGTATTACACTCACGTACGGTTGAAGTGATCCTAGTCAGCTTTTCCTAATCAGATCTACCCTTTGAAATTCTACTTCATCGTTGTTTAAAATGACTATGTAACTTTTAACTCAAACACCCAAAAATCGCCTATTTAAAGCAATATAATTATGGCACATTCGGAAAAATAACTCGCTTCACACGCTTCAGTTAAGCTGAAGTCCTTAAGTATTTCAACAGTTAAACATAACCAAGTCCTAACTCAACCTTCTTCCTATCAACTGAAACCCCCCTTAACAGCTACGATCCGTACTCACCATGCGTTTACCGAAGAGAGCCCCTTTCTCTTTCGAGATTACCTCGCTCCCCGTGCAGCGGAAGCTACCAGAGGGGTAGCCCTCCGTCACCAACCTCACACACAAAAACAGCCTTCGACTAAGATGGGTAAACCTCTCTGTTCAGGTATTGGAAACCTACGTTGGTCATCCTGTGCTCTCCTTCGAACGAGAAGCAACATCGTCTGCTCCCAGCAGACGATGACCAACTGAGCTTTTCCCACGAAACAAAACCGAAACCCTGCATTAAAACACACATAATATTCAATAGGTCTTATTTGAGTACTCAGTGTTTCTGGAAGAGTTCATGAATTGAGCTAAAATCAGGTAGTAAAGTGAATAAGTTGTACCGAATTCGACAAGTGTTTCATGAAATGACTTCACAGAGACGTTTCAGACTCTTTGACGGAGTTCATAAAACCACTGTGTCAAATTACAGTTCTGCTCTTTGATGGAGCGCCGAAGATGTGCTGTTCATAGTTCCCGTTTTATTTTATACTGAGGTGAGATACGCACAGAGAGGGATAATAAAGCAGGGTGATAACCACGTCTAGCTAGAGTCAAAACCTCGAGAGATAACGGAAGTGGGGCATCAGGTTCGCTTTAGTATCAGGTGCGGGCCTTTACAGGACAACTTAACATGTTATGTTTATCACCAATTACTGCACGGCAAATTACCCGCGATATCTGAGACGTTACACTTATACAGCGGATACGGTTTATGCATGACTGGGCATCATTCCATCTTGCTCTCCTCGTTCGACAGTATCTGACACAAAAACGTAGCGAGCCATGAGTTGGTCTAGCAGATACAGTAGCTTGGTTTTCGCGATTACTTGGCCCTAAATATCTTAGATATACGGAAATGGGAACATTTAAAGTCACTGATGTACTCTGCACCCATCGACAGTGTTACAAGAGCGTGTGACCCATGCATGTGACCAAATCCGAGGATAGACGTGTCTAGTCGCATGAATCCGTGACTGTTCGTGTTGGCGATGGACGCAGTCGAAGTATTACAATTACTTTCTAAATTTTTTTTGTTGATAATAGAAAGTTCTGAGCAGTTATGCCACGTCATAAATTTCTTCAAACTTTTCTGTGCTCAACATTTGACCTTTCTGTTTGAGATCTCCTCAAAATTCCACTTATGTCCCTGGATGGGTGAACACTCTCGAAAGACAATGTTATATTTACTTATAAAAGGTGTTTTCCCTCGCTTTGTTCATAGAAGTGGATAGCTGATAATGGAACGGTGTCATTGAGCAAATCTTAAAAGCAGATACTGACACACAGGGAATCCAAATCATTATTCATACACTCCTGGAAATTGAAATAAGAACACCGTGAATTCTTTGTCCCAGGAAGGGGAAACTTTATTGACACATTCCTGGGGTCAGATACATCACATGATCACACTGACAGAACCACAGATCATAGAGATGCTGGATGTAGTCCTGTGGAACGGCTTGCCATGCCATTTCCACCTGGCGCCTCAGTTGGACCAGCGTTCGTGCTGGACGTGCAGACCGCGTGAGACGACGCTTCATCCAGTCCCAAACATGCTCAATGGGGGACAGATCCGGAGATCTTGCTGGCCAGGATAGTTGACTTACACCTTCTAGAGCACGTTGGATGGCACGGGATACATGCGGACGTGCATTGTCCTGTTGGAACAGCAAGTTCCCTTGTCGGTCTAGGAATGGTAGAACGATGGGTTCGATGACGGTTTGGATGTACCGTGCAATATTCAGTGTCCCCTCGACGATCACCAGAGGTGTACGGCCAGTGTAGGAGATCGCTCCCCATACCATGATGCCAGGTGTTGGCCCTGTGTGCCTCGGTCGTATGCAGTCCTGATTGTGGCGCTCACCTGCACGGCGCCAAACACGCATACGACCATCATTGGCACCAAGGCAGAAGCGACTCTCATCGCTGAAGACGACACGTCTCCAATCGTCCCTCCATTCACGCCTGTCGCGACACCACTGGAGGCGGGCTGCACGATGTTGGGGCGTGAGCGGAAGACGGCCTAACGGTGTGCGGGACCGTAGCCCAGCTTCATGGAGACGGTTGCGAATGGTCCTCGCCGATACCCCAGGAGCAACAGTGTCCCTAATTTGATGGGAAGTGGCGGTGCGGTCCACTACGGCACTGCGTAGGATCCTACGGTCTTGGCGTGCATCCGTGCGTCGCTGTGGTCCGGTCCCAGGTCGACGGGCACGTGCACCTTCCGCCGACCACTGGCGACAACATCGATGTACTGTGGAGACCTCACGCCCCACGTGTTGAGCAATTCGGCGGTACGTCCACCTGGCCTCCCGCATGCCCACTATACGCCGTCGCTCAAAGTCCGTCAACTGCACATACGGTTCACGTCCACGCTGTCGCGGCATGCTACCAGTGTTAAAGACTGCGATGGAGCTCCGTATGCCACGGCAAACTGGCTGACACTGACGGCGGCGGTGCACAAATGCTGCGCAGCTAGCGCCACTCGACGGCCAACACCGCGGTTCCTGGTGTGTCCGCTGTGCCGTGCGTGTGATCATTGCTTGTACAGCCCTCTCGCAGTGTCCGGAGCAAGTATGGTGGGTCTGACACACCGGTGTCAATGTGTTCTTTTTTCCATTTCCAGGAGTGTATTTTAGTGTGATGGCTTGCTACAACTGCCAGGAACTTGAAGAACTGCATTTTAGCCAACAGCTGTTCGTTTCTACCATCACACAGGAAGAAAATCAGTATGTTACATTCTCCTGTGATGATGATCGCTGCGAATGAGGTCGGTGAAGAATAATTCGTTCATATGATGGATAAAATGCAGCTCTTCAAAGATATTATTGTTGTGCTGCCTCGGTTGTTTCCTGGTAGCTGTTTACGTTCCTCATTCGTAGTGGTTGGGTATTTGCTTCCTTGATAGGAGCTAGCCACGAATACTTAACCCTGCAGCTGTTATATCTACTGAAATTGTAATCATTCTTCGTTATTTCGACTGTTTCACGGACTTCCCTTCTATAAATATTACTTTACCTGGCTGGCATGCGTATGTTTTTAAAACTCGTAACCTGGTCACTTTACTCTTGTTGTTCCGATACTGCTGAGTTTACCTTTTATCTTAAACGTGTAGCGTTCGTGCCTTTCAGCGCATTCTTTCACGATGTACTGCGTGGTTCAGCTGACCCTACCGATGTTGTTTTATACAGTCGGCAGTGTTATATCTATGCTTCAAAAGGGATAAGTTTCGCTGGAGGTCACGGTTTTCTAACATAGAAAACCGACCTTCAAACAGACCTCTACCTTCACACCTTCACACTCATCTCTCACGAGTCGGGATTTCTAGTATGTTGTCCGTGGAACTCCCTCCTACCACTGTACAAAACTTTCCTATTACACGAACGTCTCCCGATATTCAACTTCTGTTTGGTCTGTATTGATTGGGCTATTACGCTACCAACGTAGTTGGTTATTTCGTTAATATTATTAAACGTGCCCGTGATGGTAATGAAAACTAATTACGTTGACAATTCGATCCAAACTTAACCCTTCAAGCACAGTAGTTTCTTAGTCAGGAGGCCCCACGAATACAATGATATGATTATTCTATACTGTAAAAATTCATAAAACTGTTTGGTAAAATTTATACAAACGTCAGTTTTAAAATATGTAAGTGCGGTGGCTTAATAAGGCTACTCAATGAAGACCAAAAAGTGAGGAATGTGAATAATAATTCGTGCAGTCGCAATTTTTTTTACAGTGGTAGGAGGATAACGTATTAGAAATCCTGACCAGTTGGTGAGCTGAGTGTGCTATTGGGGGTGCGTTGAAGATCACTTTAGTACGTTTTCCTAGAACAACTGGGAAACAAGGGCATCTAGGGAATATGGTTTTTGAAGGCCAGATGTAACATTGCATCTTGCATAAAACAGTATAGGTATGGGCAGCTGAATCACGCTGGAGACTTTGGCACAACCACAAGCACTTCTTGCGCTCCCACGGTGGAGAGACGGTCAGACACGCCCTTGGTAGTCAGAGAAAGTGGTATTTGTGGAAGGAAAGTACATGAAGCAGTGTAAATATAGAAGAATGAATATAGTTTCAACTGAAATGACAGCTTCAGGCTTCCGTCTTCGTGGGTACCCGCTATTACCGAAATAAATACCCAGCCACGGCGAGCGAGGAAAATGAAATGCTACCAGAAAGTAATCGAGGCGGCCCAACAATAATAATGTTTTGGATTCTTCTTCTCTGTCAATATCTGCATTCAGTATTTACCCAATGACTATGGTCTACCAGTAATAGCGGAAGATTTTAGCTAGTAATTCTATTATTCCGGAAATAGCGCGGGAAAATAACATTTTTTAAGTGAACGCAACACTGCCTTTCGATAGTTTTCAGCCACCCGTGGACACCAGTCGAATCCTGAAGGAGATCCCAGCAGAGGGATCAAAACTGCAAACAGTGAACAAGCTTAAAGTCGAATGCAGCCTAGCGGCTCAGAAGATTTTACTATCATTGTCTATAGCCACGAAAACTTGCAGACTTGTTTTACTTTGAATTCATGCACGCTTAAAAGATACTATTGACGCATCAGTCTGAAGTATTAAGTGGTGCAGCTGCCAACACTAGGAGACTTTTTTGACTTAGGTAAAGCGTTCGTATGTGTTAATCGCAAAATATTACTGCAGACGGATGACCACTACGGAATAACAGGATTAGTCCACATTTGATTCTTCTCATACCTTCAGAACAGACAGCAAAAATCAGTCTACACAATACCGAGAACGGTTAAGAGGTGGCGTCTGACTGTGGCGCGGTTAACGGAAAGGTGCCTCAGGCGTCATTTTTGGGCCCACCATTGCTTAATACATAATAGGCCTTCTAATATGACAGCCGATACTAAAATATTTTTGTTTCCTAATGACATTAGCTTGATAGTGAAAGATGTTGAGCATAACATAGAAAATGCGTCAATAGTGCAATTCAAGACACAAATTCATGTCTTGTAGAAAATAAATTGATGCTAAGTTGCAGTCAGATCCAATTTTTACGGTTTCAAATAAACAATTCAGTTTAAAATGCCACTTTTAATTCACAGAATGGGCGTATCATGATTTTATCCGAAATATTGAAATCTGGAGATGTTCAGATAGACAGTCAAGTGTAATGGAAAGCAAATGTTCAGAATTTTGTTCAGAAATTGAACGCTGCTGTATTAACCATTAGCACAATATCTGCAATAAGCGTAAGTCCAATACGAAAATTGCCTACTTTGCTAATTTTCATCCGCTTAAGACACACGGCATTATATTCTGAGGTAATTCTTTCCATTGGATAAGGTTATTTTTAGCACAGAAACAGGTAGTACGGGTAGTATGTGATGCAAGTTTACGAATTTCTCGTCGATGTTTGTTAAAGAGTCTGGGAAATCTGATATTAGCCTCTGAAAAAATATTTTCTTTAATGTCGTTTGCTGATAACAATACGAGCTAATTCTCAAGAAAATTCACTTAGTTAATACTGAGCAGAAATCTAATCTGTATTTGTATCGCATCGCCTAGGCTCTTATGCAGAAAGGCGTGCAATATGCTGCTGCATCCATTTTCATCAAACTACCACAAGAATTAAAAGATGTTAGCAGTAAAACATGCAGTTTTAAGTATAAACGTAAGAAGTTCATCATGGCTCACTCCTTGTATGTTGGTGTGGAGTTCGTTGGAAAAAATTAAGCAATTTCCGGTGTTATTTATTGACTTTGCTAGTACCTACTCAACATATTGACATCTGCTCAGGACTCGTGTAAATTATACTTTTTCTGTTATTAACTTTTATGACGTTAATTTCATGTACTGACTCGTACCAAGACCATGGAGATTTGCTCCTCAGTTGGGTTCTACGCACCTAGACGTATAAACTAAAATAAAATATTTTCTCGGACTTTCTTCCATGGTCACTCAAAACTTGTCGAATTCTGCAAAAACCGATACTCCACTTGGCTGAGTCTGAGGAACGGTCCAAAGCGTCACCATTCGGAGCCGATCTCCCTGATATTGAAGGAGGAGGGGGAAAGAAAGTAAAGGATAGGGAAGGAACTAATACTGTCAGCTGCATCGAGGCTTTGAGCGGAATCAGCAGTACTGTGTGAAAATATGTGCCAGACCGCGACTTTAACGTGGGACCACCTGCTTACTAAGTAGCTACGTTGACTGCGCCACCCAGAGACAGTGCTTACCGCCAAATGCGCTATCCCAGCACGCGCCCCTGCCGGCTCACATTTCCACCTAGCGTTACCTATCCGCAGTCCCCGTTCATGTCCTTGTTCCTGTCCTCCATTGTGCACAGAAGGTTGTGGATTGGTTGCCCATTGAGGTGATTCAGTTATATGAATGTGAGGTGCCTGTTCCTTCAGACATTTCCGAAAAAACACACATCATGCATTCGTACACTGAAGAGCCTAATATCGCTTAGGACCCCCGCAACGTGACTTGGCATGGACTCGACTAATGTCTGAAGTAATGCCGGAGGAAATTGACACCACGAATCCTGCAGGGCTGTCCATAAATCCGTAAGAGTACGAGGGGGCAGACGTTGCAAGGCATCCCAGTTATGCTCAATAAGGTTCATGTCTGGGGAGTTTGGTGGCCAGCGGAACCGTTTAAACTCAGAAGAGTGTTGTTGGAGTCAGTCTGTAGCAATTTTGGACATGTGGTGTGTCCCATTGTCCTGCTGGAATTGCCCAAGTCCATCGGAATGCACAGTGGATATGAATGGATGCAGGTGATCAGGCAGGATACTTACGTGTCAGCTGTCAAAGGCGTATCTAGATGTATCAGGGGGTCCCACATTACTCCAACTGCACACGCCCATCACCACTGCAGAGATTCCAGCAGCTTGAAAAGTCCCTTGCTGACATGCAGGGTCTATGGATTCATGAGGTTGTCTCCATACCCGTACATGTCAACCCGCTCGATACAATTTAAAACGAGACTCTTCTGACCAGGAAACATGTTTCCAGTCATCAACAGAGCAATGTCGGTGTTGACGGGCCCAGGCGAGGCGTAAAGCTTTGTGCCGTGCAGACATCAAGGATACACGCCGTGGGCGTTCGGCTCCGAAAGCCCGTATCCATGGTGTTTCATTGAATGAGTCGCACGGTGACACTTGTTGGTGACCCAGCATTGAAATATGCAGCAATTTGCGGAAGGGTTGCTCTTCTGTCACCTTGAACGATTCCCTTCAGTCGTCTTTGGTCCCGTTCTTGCAGGATCTTTTTCCGGGTGCAGCGATGTCGGAGATTTGATGTTTTAGCGGATTCCTGATATTCACGGTACACTCGTGATAGCCGGCCGGTGTGGTCGTGCGGTTCTAGGCGCTTCAGTCTGGAACCGTGTGACCGCTACGGTCGCAGGTTCGAATCCTGCCTCGAGCATGGATGTGTGTGATGTCCTTAGGTTAGTTAGGTTTAAGTAGTTCTAAGTTCTAGGGGACTGATGACCACAGATGTTAAGTCCCATAGTGCTCAGAGCCATTTGAACCATTTGAACACTCGTGAAATGGTCGTACGAGAAAATCCCTATTTCATCGCTCGTGCACTGACTGACACCACGTTCAAACTCACTTAAATCTTGATAACTTCCCATTGTAGCAGCAGTAACCGATCTGACAGCGGCGTCAGAGACTTGCTGTCTTATGTAGGCGTTGCCGACCGCAGCGTCGTATTCTGCCTGTTTACATATATGTGTGTGACTACGCATGCCTACACCAGTTTCTTTGGCGCCCCAGTGTATAACGTCCTGTGTTGGTTGTACTTGCATTGTAATGAAACATCCTGCATTTGTACAACAAGAGTGACTGCTCAAGCATTCATCGTTCTGACACAAAACCGGATTAACCAGTTCGCTATGAGCTGTGTGACCACGCGCGCAGAAAGAGTCGGCGTGCTGAGTGCAGAGCCGTGCACACCTGCGGTGGCGCCCCAGCGAATTGGCGCTGGCTTAATATGCGCCGCGGTGCGCCCGCCGAGCCCGTAACGCAATTCTCAGCCGGGCGCCCGGGCCGCGTGCTAACCAGGTAGCAGCGTCTGGCGCAAACCTCATCTCCAGCCGCCGGGAGGCGGCGACGTGCCTCCCCAAAAGGCGCGGGCCGCCGGCTACTCCACTCACTTGGGAAGCTATGCGGGTACGCGGATGCGACGACGTGGCTCCTTACTGCACTAGCAGAAAATTCACAGGTCTTTGATGCGAAGAGTGTTCTTTTTGCGATTTTATGTGACATTATAATCGTTTCAGCATCCTAGCTTCCGATGTTCGCTTTCTTTCCAATACCCGCCTCTGACAGCTCTCCTGACTTCCTCCCTCCATGTTGTTTTCGGTCGTCTTCTTCCCCTCTCATTAGTAGGAATCCATTCCATTATCTTCTCAGTACATCTTTCCTCACCAAAGGACGTATCGTGAAGTGACAAAATTATGTGTAACTAGGTTTTCTCTTTTGATGCTTGTCAATTTTCAGGAAGAGCATTACTGCAAAGGGCATTTGATTCTAAAGCATTATGTCAGGGTCAAAAACATTAAATAAATTACTTTTTCTCTCTTAGCATGTGGGCAGGGTGGGTTCTTCCTTGCCTCGGGTATGAGGTAGAATGAAACAGCATTTTTACATAACTTTTGTTGAAAGTTTTGTACAGCGGTTTCCTTACTGGATTGTTCTGGCTGGGAGAGCGGCAGCTGTGTCGTCTGCGAAGCGTTCTGTTGCGGCATCGGCGGCGTCTGATTACGCCCGGCGGTGTGTATCTCGTGTCGCCGTTTCGCCCATTTGACTGGAGACGCGCATCGCGAGGTGGCCGTTTAATTATTGAGAACGAAGTCGTGAATAGGATGGTGATACCTTGGATGTGACATCCCAGTGTTTCTCTCTCTATGTGGCCTCGTGTGTCAGTGTTGTGCGTCGGCCAGCGGAGCGGCGCGGCGGGGGAAGGCCAGTGTCCCGGACTCGAACAACGGACTCCAGCTTGCCAGTCATCGGCTGTCAGATCTTATCCCAGCTCACAGGTGACTGTTGATGTGAGGCCGTCTCCCTCCCGTTCTCACGAGTCACCCGGGTACGTAAAAATCAGTCTTCAAATACCTTCAAATATTTGTCTTCTGGCGGCGAGGCTGTTGCTTGCTATTCCATTACAGCGGCGGACTTAGTGCTTCTGTGTACAATGTAGTCTCTTACTGCATGACGGTCTTCAGCACCGAAACTGAACTGAAAACTACCCTGTCGGGCCCACTGTGTCTTGCGTATTTATTTACTTCAGTTCACTGGAGGTGAACGCCTTCACGGTCATTGCCTCTTCTGTCATGTTGAAAAGCTTCTCGAAGAATCTTCTTAACGTCGGTCATTGGCTAATGGAATGTAGGCGAGGACCTTTGATCACATGTGACAACTAAGGAACACGGGAGCCGGTCGGGCAATGCCCTGACGGCTGAATCGACAGCTTTCGCTTATGTGGGGAGGGTGATGGCTTCTCCTGAACGTGCTGACTTCACGGTCATTGCCTCTGCTTCTCTGCCCGCTGTTTGTCAGTGTGTAATTCTTCTAAACTAAACTAAGTTTTTCATTCATTTTCTAATTTCTACTTCACTTCACATTGATTTCACTGATTTATTTTCCTATATTAAGTACCGCTCTACAGATGAGATACCTCCTAATATCGTGTTGGATCTCATTTTGCTAGGCGTAGTGCAGCAATTCGGGGTGGCGCACACTCAAAAAGTCGTTGGAAGGCCCTGCAGAAATACTGAGGATTGCTTCATCTATAGCCGCTCATAATTACGAAAGTGTTATCGCTGCAGGACTTTGTGTACGAACTGAAGATGGTTCAAATGGCTCTGAGCACTATGAGACTTAACTTCTGAGGTCATCAGTCCCCTAGAACTTAGAACTACTTAAACCTAAGTAACCTAAGGACATCACACACATCCACGCCCGAGGCAGGGTTCGAACCTGCGACCGTAGCAGTCGCGCGGTTCCGGACTGAAGAGCCTAGAACCGCTAGGCATCTATGAACTGACCTGTCAATTAAATCCCATAAATGTTTGATGGGATTCACGTCTGACGGTGTGGGTGGCTAAATCATTCGCTCCAACTGTCCAAAATGTTCTTCAAATCACTCGTGAACAAATGTGACCCGGTGACATGTTTGGGAGCATAAGGTTCATGAATCGCTACGAATGGTCTCGAAGTAGCCGAACATAACCATTACCATTCAGTGATCACTTCACAGTTGGACCAGAGGACCCAAGCGACATGTAAACGCAGCCGACACCAATATAGAGACACCACTAGCTTGCTCAGTGCCGTGTTGGCAACTTAGGTCCATGGCTTCGACAGGCCTAATCCGCACTCGAACCCCACCTCTAATCAACTGAAATTGAGACTCAGCTGAGCATACTCCGTTTTTCCCGTTGCCTAGAGCCCACTGATATGGTCGCGAGTCCAGGAGAGACTATACAGGTGATGACGTGCTCTTAGCACAGGCAAGTCGTTTCCTGGCATTGCTCATTAACGCCACTTTCGCTACGCTACGCTAACGGATACGTTCGCCGTACGTCCCGCATTGGTCCGTTAGCGCTGACAACTCTACGTAAAAGTCGCTGCTCTCGATCGTTAAGTGAAGGCCGTCGGCTACTGCGTTATCCGTGGTGAGAGGCAATGCCTGAAACGTAATGTTTTTGGCACGCTCTTGACACTGTGGATCTCTCAGAATGTTGAATTCTCAGCGATCTCCGAAATCGAATGTTTCATGCATCTAGCTACAACTACCATTCCGCAATCAAAGTCTGTCAATTTCCGTCGTGCGGACACAATCACGTCGACAAGGTTTTCACATGAATCCCTTAGCACAAATGATAGCTCCACCAATTCACTGCCCTTTCGTACCTTGTGTACAAGATACTACCGCCATCTGTATATGTGCATATCGCTATCCCATGACCTCTGCCACCTCAGGGTACGTGCAAGAATCATCTCAATCGTTTTGCCTCGATAGTATCCCACGTTCATTCTCTGACGAACATCTTTGTTTTTAATTTTATCCCAAAGTGTCAGCCTTCAGTAATATGTCCAAAGTCCCAGTCATACTGATAATAAGTTCCTCTTAATTCTTTCATTCTTCCTCTCAATTTTCTCCTCCACATGTTGCTATACTTCCTAAAATAGTTCTAAATGTCATAATCTTCGTTTGTGGTCTAAAAATGTGCTCCATAAAACTCCATTTCATAGTTTGGCGCTTGTGTACATTGACCAATGTGGTTCTTAATTTCAATTTTACTGGATCCATAACGACTCTCCAATACTTATAAGAAGAGTCCATAGACCTTACTATACCGAAATCTTAACGTCACCCGCCCAAAAACTTCGTTTCCTCTAAACTAGTGTCTATACTCCATTTCTAAAATTTGTGTGGAAGTTTCTCATCCTGTAGTTCATATCATCCTCATCCTCTGCGGAAATGAGTTGCTCATCAGAAAATTGCAAAGCGAATAGTCTGTCATAGTTTACAGATACAATATTACGACAGGAACGATTCCATTCATTAATGGAGAATCCATTTCAAATAACGCAGTCCTATAGCGCATCCTTGTCGTAACCCACAGGCTACTGAAATTCCTCCAGATATTTTTGTACCTATATTAATTATGCGCTGTATACATGGAGACTCAAGCGAGGAATGAATGCTTTAACGAAGGATGGTATTCAAACCCAGGTGTCCTGCACAGTAGACAGATGCGCTAACACTACACCACTCAGGCACAATAGCTTTAATGCACGGCTGCCATAGGACACCTCCCTCCTGAGTCCAAATTGTCATTCACACCTCAGCCCACTCTGTGGTACTGCTCGAATGCAAATGGTTCAAATGGCTCTGAGCACTATGGAACTTAACATCTGCGGTCATCAGTCCCCTAGAACTTAGACATACTTAAACCTAACTAACCAAGGACAGCACACACATCGATATCCGAGGCAGGATTCGAACCTGCAACCGTAGCGGTTGCACGGTTCCAGACTGAAGCGCCTATAACCGCTCGGTCACAACTGCCGGCAGTACTGCTTGAGTTTAGGGGGAATACGAAATGGGCTGAGGCTCGAATGGGGGTTTGGAAGACTGCGGAGGCAGGCAGGCTCGGCTACCCGTGCAGTTGTGCAAAGCCACTGTGCCAGGGTGTCGTAGTAGTTAGCGCGTCTGCCTAGTGAGCAGGAGACCTGGGTTCGAATCCAAACCATGGTAGAAACTTTCATTCATCATCCAGTCTGCATATGTACATCGTAAATGTCTGAGACTTTAAAAAATCTCTGGACCCACACACACAGATGGAAAAAAATGGCAACACCAAAAACGATTGAAAAATGTGGAATGGTGATACATTAATAACCGATGACACCGCCAGAATGTTGAATGCGAGCATGCAAACGTGCATGCATTCTGTTGTACAGGTGCCGGATGTCAGTTTGTAGGATGGAGTTCCATGTCTGTTGCAGGGACGATTAATACTGTTTGCGGACGACGCTGGAGCTATTGTTCGATGATGACGCATATGTGTTACAATAGCGGTATGTTGTCGAGCGTTATCCTGTTGGAAAACTCTCCCTGTGATAGTAATCGTCAATGGCAGCACAACAGGTCGAATCACCAGATTGATGTAGAAATTTTCAGCTAGGTTGCTTGGACTGTTGTATGAAATCGCACTCCTGGCCGTAACTCCAGGTATAGGTCCAGTGTTCTAGTATGCAGACAGATTGGTTGCAGGTCCCCTACTGGCCTCCTTGTAACCAATACACGGCCGTCACTACTATCGAGGAAGAGTCAACTTTCATCAGAAAACACAACAGAGTTCCACCCTTTTTTCCAATGAGCTCTCGCTCAACACCACTGAAGTAACAAACAGCGTTGGTCCGGGGACACTGGAAAGTACTCTATAGGGCGTCTGACTCGAAGCTGTCAATGACGTAATCGATTTGTATTAGTTCTTTGTGTCACTATGGTGCCAACTCCTGCTGAAACTGCTGCTACAGATGCAGTACGATGCGACGGAGCCATACGACGAATACGATGTCCTTCCCTCCCGGTACTGACACGTACGCGTCCGGAGCTCGGTCTTCTGGCGACCGTACATTCTCGTCACTACCGCCGCCAGTGATCATGTGGAGGGATTATATTCCTGCCAAATTTTTCTGCAGTATCACAGAAGGGACATCAAGTTTCCCGTAGCCCTTTTAGATGATCTCGTTCAAACTCAGTGAGACGTCGATAATGGCGTCTTTGTAGCCTTCAAGGCATTCTTGACTAACATTAACTCAACCACGTCTAATTTCGCCGGCCGCGGTGGTCTAGCGGTTGTAGGCGCTCAGTCCGGAACCACGCGACCGCTAGCTTATATATACATGACCTCGCGGGGTGGATGAATTACATCTATTTCTTGAGCATTTGAATTCTATTCATGCTAGTATCGAATTTACTGAGGAAATAGAAAAAGACGGCTGCCTCCCCTTTTTGGATGTTGTCGTTCGCCGTAAAGTTGATGGCACATTAGGACATGCCGTATATCGGAAACCAACACATACAAATCTATATCTATATGCTAGTGACTGCCATCACCCTTCACAGACATAGGTCAAACAACACGCACCGTTTATGAGAGGTGTGTGGAGCATCGAAAATACACAGGATTATTACAGCCAAACAAGTCAGCTGTGGCCGAACATTGTATTGATCCAGGGCATTGCATGAATTACAATGATGTGAAGATTTTAACATCCACCTTCTCCTTTTGGAAATCTGTCTTCAAGGAAGCTATACAGCTAATAATTTAATAAACAGAGATAATGGTTTTAATTTGGCCAAAGCATGGAATCCGGCTCTTGGCGTAATTAAACTGCAGAGAAGTCGTCATGGTGTCACCGCCGCCGACCATACGTCGGTAAGCGAATCGGACGCCTTCGCCACAGGCGGTGCATGTGTAAACGTACTTCTTTGCCGCCGACCAGCATCTGTGACCCGCACGCGCAGTACCGCCGAGGTGCACGATATAAGGCCGCGCTTGGCACTTTGTCGTCAGTCTTGTGACTCACTCTGAGGGTGGATGGACAATACGCGATCGAAATATCAGTGGAGAAAATTTTATTTGCGCGCCTGCATGCCCGAAATTTAATGGACATCGTACATATGTTTGAGACTTTAAAAGGTCTCTGGATCCATATAAACCGACGAAAAAATCGCAACACCGAAAACGACGGAGAATTTGAAATGCAGTTAATTAATAACCGCTAGAATGTTGAGCGAAAGCATGCAGACGTGCGTGTATTGTGCTGTACAGGTACCGGAAGTTAGTGTGTGGGGTGGAGTTCCATGGTCGGTAAACACATGGACGATGAATGCTCTCTGTGGATGAGGCTGGAGTTGTCGACCGTTACAGCATAAATTTAAGTAACCTCATTGTCTCGCACTGACGCCATTATTATGCGACTGGCTCGAAATCTGAATAGACATCATCTTCCACATGTAGAGACATGCTTGCCAACTTTCGTTTGTCACACAGCTCCTTCTTGGTGTAGCGATTATTTTCCCGTTAGTGTAGTTTCATTTGATTTATTGTACTCTTTGCGCTAGTATACAAGGCTCTAACAGCTTGAACATATAACTAATTCACTCCATTCTCTAAGAATGTAATCCACAACTTAAAGAGGGGCTATGCTATCACAGGTCTCCTTAAGGTCAATTAAAACTAACTGATTTCTAAATTCCTGGTTAGTATTTTTTCCAAGAGCTGTGCTTGATCTTCCCGCACGGAGACCATTCTGCTCTTCTTCGTCCTCGGTATTCAGTTCTGCACTTTATAAATTTTCCGTATAATCTAGATGCTGAACGTCTTATACTCACTCCTCTATGGTTTGAGAATTTTTTCCGGTCAGCCTTTTTATGTATGTTGGGTATACGGGGTGACTAAAAAGAACGGCAAATTTAGAGATGTAGATTAATGGACGAGCACAATTACTTTGCAGATATTTATTTATGTCAGTGTATAGTACGGAGTACGCCGTTACTGAATGTCACAAGCATTCTTATTTCTTAAATATCCCATCCGACAGATGAGCTCCCCCTCGACATGCACATTCCTGCAGCCTGATACGAACGTTATGCCTGACTCGATCTAAAATTTCGATAGGAATCCTGGAAATTTCTTCTCATATTCTTCCTTTAAGGGCTTCGGTGGTAGCACGTCGAGTATGGGAAACCGCGATCTTAAGGTGACCCCACAAGAAAAACAAGTCCCACGCTATGAGGTTAGGCAATCTAGTGGCCCTGCAGGTTCATCGTGCCTTAAAACGACAAGGTTACAGAGCACTCGTACCACAGTTCCCGTCGATGCCCGTGCTGTATGTGCCGTTTCTCCGTCATGTTGAAACCAAGTGTTGGCGGGAAAATGGGACACTTCCTACGAAACGAAACTTTTTATCACGACAACATGCAGAGCAGACGTTACGGTGGTTGCGTAACCATCATCATCTTCAAAACAGCACGGGCCTATAACGCCACTCGAGGAAATGGCGCACAATACAGCTACCATGCATTAGACGGTCGTGTAGCTAACGTGAACTTTGCTGAGACCAATTGCGAAACCTCTGTCTGTTGATAAAACCACTGATGTAGAAGTGAGCTTCGTCGCCGTGCTCTTTTGCTTACATGCTTTCAGCATATTGTCTGTGCATTAGCAAATCGTTTGGTTGAAGTTTCTGAACGATTTGCAGCTTGTACGGTTGGAATTTAAAATCCACTTTCAGTATTCGTTGAACGCTCGAACGGTGCAACTGTAGAGACCCCGGTTAACGTCGAAGAGAGCTCTGTGGACGTCTTACGTAAGCAGCTCGCACAGCCTTGATATTGTCTCCCATATGAGCGGTTCGGCGTCTCCCTGAAAATTGCTTCTTCAGTGCAGAACCCTTTGCTTCCGAATTGCGTCCCCAGGTGTTGATTGCACGACCATGCCGTCCAATGTTGAAATGGCGCCGAAAATTTCGAGACGCGGCCTTCACATTTCCATTCTTGTGATAGGATTTTGCCACAAAGGCACATTGCACACTGTTCCGTTCCTCAATGTTTACTCTTTACTAAATGTTTACTCTTTACTAAATGGTAAGGCAATGCTAGCAACATCCTACATGTCATTCGGCCCACCTACCTCTCAACGTCGCTAGAACATTTTCCAAAATTTCCCTTTCTTTTCAGTCACCCTGTGTCTGGTGCCCAAGTTTCACGGACTGAGGGAAAACAGGAATAGAAGAAAATCGAAGCATTTCAGATGTGGTACCACAGAAGAACGTTGAAAATTAGGTGAACAATAAGGTAAGGAATGAAGAGGTTCTGTGCAGGACCGAAGACGAAAGGAATATGTGGAAAACACTGAAAAGGCGAACGGACAAGATGATAGAACATCTCTTATGACATCAGGGAATGATTCCCTTGGTCCTGTAGAGGAAGACTGTTTTGAATACACCCAGAAAATAATTGAGGAATTAGGTTGTAAGTGCTACTCTGAGATGAAAAGGTTGGCACAGGACAGGAATTCGTCGCGGCCACATCAAACCAGTCAGAAGACGACACAGAAAAAATGTATGTATGGTGCGAAAACTGGCATTCGACCCAAAATAACGAAAAGTATGAGGTAATCCACATGATTGCTAAAAGGAATCTGTTAAAGTTCGGTTTCACGATAAATCAGTCAAATCAACAGGCCGTAAATTCAGCCAGATACCTAGGAATTACAATTACGAACAACTTAAATTGGAAGGAACACATAGAAAATGTTCTGGGAAGGCTAACCAAAGACTGTGTTTTATTGGCAGGACACTTAGAAAATGTAATAGATCTACTAAGGAGACTGCTTACACTAGGCTTGTCAGTCCTCTTTTAGAATACTGCTGCGCAGTGTGGGATCCTTACCAGATAGGACTGACGGATTACATCGAAAAAGTTCAAAGAACGGAAGCACGTTTTGAATTATCGCGAAAGAGGGGAGAGAATGTCACTGAAATGATACAGGTTTTGGGATGGACATCATCGAAACAAAGGCGTTTTTCGTTGCGGAGGAATCTTCCCACGAAATTCCAATCACCAACTTTCTCCCCCGAATGCGAAAATAGTTTGTTGACGCCGACCTACATAGGAAGGAATTATTATCATGATAACATAAGGGAAATCAGAGTTTTTGCGGCAAGATATAGGTGTTCGTTCTTTCCGCACGCTATACGAAATTGGAATAATAGAGAATTATGAAGGTGGTTCGATGAACCCTCTGCCAGGCACTTAAATGTGATTTGCGGAATATCCATGTAGATGCAGATGTAGATGATATTTTACACTCCTCTGGTAATTGTCCTGTCCCTTCCCCTTAGGAAACAGAATTTTGTTGTTCAATTACCAGACGAATAAATCTTAGTCCCTGGTGTAGCGGCAACTACACCGCCGGCCATCAGCACTGCAAAACCAGTCAATATTCATCCCCAAAAACTTCATGCCAATTTGACGTTTGTCGCATGCCACCTTCGTGATATTGCAATTATAATGGCCGGATACCGTCATATTCCAGATCAATGCAGTGCATGTTGTTATTTCGAATGCAAACAGGGAAAGTGGAGGAAACATAATAGACGCGCGGACATTATGCATTGACGCCCACTTATTTTGGATAAAAAGGCGTCAATCCATTCTCCTTAATGAAACTGTTGATCGCCTCGTTAAGAGGAGCATTATGGAGGGACAGTTCCGACCAAAGTCAGTCACTTATACGAATATCAACTCAGCGGGGTCAAGAAAGCTTCAGAACGTATTTAGTACTTTCCGCAGACCCAGAAACATGAAATTTGGTACTAAGAAGCAAGATTTTACAGCAAAGCCTTGTAAAAAGGTCCACTCCTTCTGAAGAAGAAATTTTTAGAAATATCTAAATCTAGGTTGGGTGATTTTTTACAACCTATCCAGGTTTACATAGTTGCTGTTTCGCAGCCATATTTAAGATTTTGAATTATGTCAAATGCTAATGTTCACAGTACCATGGCGGTGTAAAAATGTTAAGCTTGTAAGTCAACGCAGTCAAAAATACAGCCATTTATGTCATATATTTTGATATTTGCAAACTCACTCGTCAATTTTATCGCTAGTCTCCTTCTACCCGTAATTATTTTTGTCTGTTTGTTGTTTACTCTCAATCCATATTCTGTGCTTGTTCTATTGTTCATTATATTCAAAAGATCCAGTAAAGCTTACTTTCAGCGAGGATAGTAATGTTATTATCGAATCCTTTTACCTGAATTTTAGTCCCAATCCAGAACCTTTATTTCATTTCCGTCATTGCTTCTTGCATCTACAGACTGAACAGTATCTGCGGAAACCTACACACCTTTCTTGCATCCTTTTTAATCCGAGCACTTAGTTTTAAGTTTTACATCCTTATTTTCCCTCTTGGGTCATGTACATATGTTATATTAACTTTTTTTTGCTTTCTAATATGTATAGGTTTCGGAATTGCCCTTAAACTTTCTTCTTTCGTCGATCAGTTGAAAAATTTCTTTTATTAACCAAACGCAGTTACCTTCATTGTACGTATCTGTCAACCAACTCCTGTAACTGCCGTTTTTGCGGATGTTAATTTCTCCTCAGCTACGTAATAAGGGCGGCAAAAATTTTCTGAGTATTGTACAGTGATAAAATTTAAAAAACTATACTGGAAAAACCAACCTTTTTTATCTCTGTCTACCAGCA
Source organism: Schistocerca gregaria (assembly GCF_023897955.1). Taxonomy (NCBI): domain Eukaryota; kingdom Metazoa; phylum Arthropoda; class Insecta; order Orthoptera; family Acrididae; genus Schistocerca; species Schistocerca gregaria. The sequence goes on from NC_064923.1 coordinate 505,564,983, forward strand.
GCCCTGCAACAACGCCGCTGAAACTGTGGTCGAAAAGTTGGTTTTTCCAGTATAATTTTTTACATTGTGTCACTGTACCACATTCAGAAAAAGTTTATATCAACTGATTCTGGCCTCCGAAACCCACGCAATTGTATTAGCTAATGTGGTATTTATTGACGCAGAATCTATAGTCTCTGAAAACTCCAAACGCATCCCATCGTCCCTTAGTACTTCTATTTTTTGCACGCCGATTCTCCCAGACGAGACCCATAAGCTTCAGCCTACTATTCATCATTACCAAATTGTGATCCTAGTCTATATCTGGTCATGGGTATGTCTGCGATAGAACCTCTCTTTCTGATCTCGATGTAATCGAGCTAGAATCCCCCAGAGCCTCCAGGAGTCTTCCAAGTATACCTTCTGGAACAGTGCATTCGCTATCGCTAGCTGAAATTTAATGCAGAACTCGATTAGCCTTTCTCCTCTCTCATTCCTACTACCGAGCCCATATTCTTCCTAACCCTTTTTCTGTTTCTTCCTCTACTATCGCATTCCAGGCCCCATGGTTTTTAGAATATCATCTAGTTTTACATACTGAATTACCATTTCAGTATCCTCACACCTTCTCTTCAAATAAGTTTCGGGCTTGGTGGCGGTCGTCGTTAACTACAATCCACGTTTTCTCAAATGGGCAACTGCCAGTCATGTTCAGTTGAGACGCTGAAGACTCTCCATCATCCACTTCTGACGTCGGCATGTAGGCGTTGGTTTGCCGTCGATTGTGCTGAGAATGACTCCATTACTGAAATGTTCATCGCAACATACTTTTTGCCCTACTTTCTTATCATACTTAAGCACACTCCGTTTGCATGATTTTCTCGTCCTGTTGGTGCTGCCCTATATTTTCTGACCAGGAAACCGACAATCGTTCTCATTCTTCCATTTCAATTCACTGACCCGCACTATCTATAAGATTGGGCCTTTGCATTTCCCCTTTCGGAGTTTTTAGCATCCCTACCACATTCAGAGTTCTGACATTCCACGCTCTGACTTTTAGTCAGTTTCACTGGTCTTTAAATTTTTTTCTCTTGGCCACCTTCCTTGGAATCTTTTTGTATTGGCGAACCTATGATGAGACTTCCTCGGTTTCGGGATACCTGTCCTGTTGATAGATATGAAACGTCCCCTTAGAAAAATTATAAATGACTGTGCTGAAACTGACACACAATACTTTTAGCGCAACGCAATCTGACTTTCAATAATCCCTACAAAAGAATAACCCATAACTTTCATGAATCACTTACCTCACAAAAATCTTCGTTACTCAAACTACTGCAATACAGCGTGCGCCAATACTGCCAGCTGAATAAAAGATTCTAACTACTGAAGGCACTAACTACCTCCGATCTGAGTCTCGGTCCGGCACACAATTTTAATCTGTGAAGAAGTTTCATATCAGCGCACATCCCGCTGCAGAATGAAAACTCATTCTGACTGCTGATTCTTCCTCTTTTAGGGATAGTTTCCCATCTCAAGGACAAGAGGATGCAATGAACCACTATTCACTCCTCCGCTGCTTTTAATAAGGCCTTTGGAAGAAAAAGGGTGACTCCAAATGCAGGAAGTCTTCGGTCGTTGTCACATTTTGAATGAAAATCTAAGCTGTCACTGATATCGAGCTCCGCATGTGGAATGTTTCGAGCAGTATTCATAAACTCCGTCCCTAGATCAGACCTTCTGAAGTGCACTTTATCCTGCTTGTGAGATCAGTTTGTTGGGAATATCATTAATTTGACTGAATTAGGACAACCCAGTGTAGTGGCGTAGTGTGTTTTACCTGCCGCCCGGTAGCACTAAAGACGACTGGGAAGGGGAACCGATCCTACTCATCATCGATTTCGTCCAGATTGATGGTATATGCAGTGCTTGGCCAGAAGTAAAAGGGGCAGAAGTGGGAGCTACAGACATCCAAGCGTTTAGAAAAAAGTAGCATTTTTGTCGGGCATCGAGTGAGGCACGAGCCGTTTACTTTAGCCTGGTCTGGAGGCAGCGGCTGGCGCAGCGGTACGAGTGCAGAACGGTAATAGGGGAGTCTTGAGTCTCTTTGCAGAAACTGCAAATGAACCTAAATAATACTCAACATATTGTATTAAATAATATTTAAGGCAATGGAAATGAGCTATGCTGAGGCTCGCGTTGGTGCTGTTTGTAGGTTTCCGCCCTCTGTTGGAGGCCAGACGGTATCTTTTAGTTGGCATGGTAGTGGTTGTTTGTCTTCTTCTCGTGTTGACTGGCGCCACTCTGTTTCGTAAGCGTTGCCTGTCCGCTAGTGGCAGAAGCAGCGGTTTTCGGTATCTAGTAACTGTTGTGCTATCTTTTGGGCGACGACGTTGTTTTTCTCGGGTGGTGTGAGTGTGCGAGTTCGGTTGGGGACTGAGGAGACGCCAGGTCCGTGCAGTGCGTGAAGACGCTGGGACCGCGCCGCACGCATGGACTGCTGGATGGAAGGGCTGTGATCATGAGGGTGCACGACCTCGTCGTAAACCGAATCCACCAAGCTTTAAGACGAGTGCATTTCAATACAAGTAGGGAAACCTCCACCACTGTGATATCCCGCAATACTCCAGTGCCTTGGTTTCATGTTGCTGCTCTTAGTGTCGTCGAGGCGAAGAGCAGCGTGTGGAGTGCCTGGTAATAATGGCAGTGTAAATTTTCTCGCCACTGCTGTCTGGTAAGGCGTGTAGTTTTGGCAGCTTTCTTGATTGTAGGCTGGTTGGTGATTCCTCTACTGTGGTAGTAATGATTCCTTTCTCGTTCCGGGGGTTTAAACACAGTATTCTGGACCTAGTGCAGACCGCCGGTTCCGGTTTTGGCGAGTTGTTTCATCGTTGCATTTGGTTTGTTGGACGGTAGGTAGCTTCACCAAGATTATCTTTAGTCATTCATTTGACGGCCACTAGTCTGAGATACCATCTTGTGAAGTGAATACAATTATTGGCTGCCTATCTCATCGCTCGCGAAAGTGTTTGTTGCCGGACCTTCTCAGAGGTCGATTCCTGAAGCACCGTTCGCATCAGCTGTTTGTTTTTTAATTAACTTTTGCTATTGCATTTGCTGTTTTACAGCAGATTTCAGATTTTTTAAATATTATTTCCGTTCCTGGCGTGTAAGGCGTTCAGCCTTGAGTGTGGTCACTTGCTTTAAATTCTAATTTGGTATTTGTATTTTAGAAGTAAGCCATAAAAACTTATTTATAACATTCCTAGCGTCTGATGCCTTCTGCTGCGTTTGTGGCGACTTACCTTAACATATCAATACCTGAAAGTTGTTAATTGCAGCGATTTCTTAAACAATTCTTAATTTATTGACATTCCTGGCGTGTAAGGCCTTCTGTTCAGATCACAGTGGCTTGCTTTTAAAACATTATCTGTTGTATCTGTATTTAATGGTGATTTGATAAATTGAAACTCACTGAAAACACTATTATTTACACTGTTGTTTATTCCTTCATTATTAAAATGTGGTATTTTTATTTATTGTTGAGTTTGGAATTACTGATTTAAAATAAATTGTGTGTAACTGTAAAAGGCAACCAATAGTAACTGATTACGGCCCCGGCCAGCCGGCCGTTGTGGCCGAGCGGTTCTAGGCGCTTCAGTCTGGAACCGCGCGACCGCTACGGTCGCAGGCTCGAATCCTGCCTCGGGCATGGATGTGTGTGATGTCCTTAGGTTAGTTAGGTTTAAGTAGTTCTAAATTCTAGGGGACTGATGACCTTAGATGCTAAGTCGCATAGTGCTCAGAGCCATTTGAACCATTTTTGTGCCCCGCCTGCGGCTGATCCCGGAGGAGGTTCGAGTCCTCCCTCGGGCATGAGTGTGTGTGTTTGTCCTTAGGATACTTCAGGTTAAGTTGTGTGTAAGCTTAGGCACTGATGACCTTAGCAGTTACGTCCCATAAGACTTCACACACACATCTGAGCCCCGTCCACAACCGTAACCGAATCCTGCCTTCCCTTGACTACCAGGTTCCAGGAAAATTTGGGGTTGCAAATAAATTACCAGTAACGGATTGCAAGCCGACTACGAGAACATCGTATATAAAAGTAGATACTTTTATTATTTTACCGTGGCCGTTTTACACTTGCTCGGATGATATTCGTCGTAAAAACAAGGGAGGCAGCAATTTTCTCGACATTTTGCAAACGTTATAAACGCCGCATTTTTATAATTACGTGGTTGTTTTAAAGTTTCTGTAATGAAGAACATGTTTAACTTTCAAAAAAATACGAAGTCCTGTGTGCTTTAATTACAACCCCTTTTTGGTTGCTGAGTCCCCGTGAACACTAACTACAACCTCACCCTGGAAATTATTTGCAATCCCGAATTTTTCTTTGCCTTCATTTTCTTGACTTCAATGAAAATATTAATAAATGCAGCGTATTGAGCATTATTTCAATTTATAACCAGTATAAGAAACGTAAAAATTGAAAAATAAAAAATATTCTTATAAGGACTCAGTACCATGACCCTCGGGTTAGCAGTCTGTGCCAATCGCTTTATCGAAACTACATTAACACAAATGCCTTATGCCTCGCCCGGCCTGTGGCAAACATTACATATTTTTTAACCGTTTTGCCATTTGGAGCTTCCACTTGCGCTAATTTCATATTTGGCCATGCCCTGCATTTACCATAAATCAGATCGAAATCAATGATGACGAATAAGTGCGGTCCCTTTGTCAGTGCGTTAAGATTATGTACCCTGGGCCGCTGTGTTTACTGCCGCGCTTGCGATGACTGTCGGCCTGGGGTCTGTTTCACTATAAAATTTTTCGATACAGTATGCTTGTCAACTAAAATTCGATACTATGTCAAAGTTAGACCTCGGTCGTATTTTCTTCTATCAAATGTAGCGCTCCACTTTATATTGATCAAAGAAAGTGTCCGTCTTCTGTTCACTTCATGGAGAAACGTAAACACTTAGAGCGCTAGCATCGCTGCAGCTGTCGTGACATCTAGGGATGTGTTTGAATACGAGTCGATCTGTTCGCACAGTTTAAGCCACAGTTCGAGAAATCTCAGGTTTTGTTCGATCTTTTGTTCGGCCTGTGATCTAATGACATTTGTTCGTACTATCACAACGACCTGCTTTAGCATTTTTAATGCACTACCGATTTTTTCAATTAAAAATAACTATGAAACACGCACTGAAATATCTTATCGGATGCAGGTCACGCGTAACAACGGAAACTAATAAACAAATAAAAGATCGAAATCGCGATTTGCGTAGTTCTTGAGCTTTCAATTGTTCTGCGATCTGGTGAGGTCTGATGAACTATCGCTAAGAGGGTTCATGTCGCTTTAATTTATTCCCGCGATAAAAATTACAATCATTTTACTACGATACATTTCGTTTGTTCGGCATTTAATTCGTGATTAGTTGTCTTAATTGTTTCATCTGAATGCCATCTTGTTTTGAAACCAATTAACAGCTTATAAAGTTTTCGTCTGTGGTTAAAATATGTTAACAGGGACTGAACTGCTCATTTGCAACCTACTTGGTAAACCAATACCGTTATAATGGGCTCGGTCAAACAACATTTCTGTCTTTGTTATCTTTACTTACAAATTTACGTAAGTTCCTTATACCCATACATATATCCGAACACAGTGTATGAGGACGCGTATTGTAAATTTGTTCAAACGCAGTAGGAGTTTATGCAGTGGCATGATTTACTGATGTTTCCTCCACTGTATCACGAAATTCATGCAGAGCTAGTTCGCTGTTTCTTGGTATCCCTTGAACTCGCACCGCACGTCAAATGTCACGTGGTTTTGCGAACAAGCTCGATACTCTATCGAACGTTACGGGGTAGCGGGAATAGCCCCTTCAAAATCGAGTATCGTTTACCCAGTCCTACTGTCATCTAAGGTTTACCTACATGGCTTTGAAATTTACACAGTGCTTCGCATCTATAACGAAACTGATAGAAATGTACAAGGCAGATGAAGCACTGTATAACTTGTGGCATCCCAAATACAAAAATAGGATAAGAAGAAGCGAGAGCTATAAAAAAAATTTCGGATGCCATTATCCGTGAAATACAACCACAATGACCCCCGAGGAGAAAATCTACGACTTTTGTAGAAATCGAAATATTTCTTAATGTCTGTATAAGTACTACACAGTAGTACAGGTAGTTCTCATTCAGTGCTCTGTAAATAGCTTCACACGTTTCCGTTATTATTTTCGTCAATATGGCCTGCGGTATTCGAATACTATACGGTAAACAAGGGTAGTTCTCTCCTGTTGCAAGAAACTGCAGTGTTACGATAAATCTGTCTTTTGCGGATATAACAATTCTGAGTTGAGTATTCTGCTTCGTAATATGAAGAGCCACTTTCTTGAGCACATATTGGAATGTGCTGTCGTACATTCGCAAGTAACTTTCAAACGACTTCACATCCTCGACTTGCAGCTCCTATAACAGATTTTGTTGTATCCTCTTATCATCTCGCCGTGAAACTCATAGCTTCATCCAAGTACGTTTTCTTTTTCTTTTCTTCTACTCCTCTTCCAAATGTAAATACAATTCAGTTGGGACACACGCAACTGGAGAGCGAAGTAATGTCTTCGTCACCCATTCTCAAGGAATTATGTCTCAAAGTTCTTTGTCAAAGAAACTTTGATGAGAGTGTAATTCAAGTATTTGTGCACGTCAAATATATTTGCCACAGAAGTTATGATGAGTATTTGACCATATTTCTTTGTCAGAGTGTAATACCGACCTTACTGCTGCCAGCCAAGGCGATGGGATGTCTGTGTATTCGTCGTCGTGACTCATGTTGGCAGCCTGGTACACAGTTTGTCTCCTCTCTTCCTGATATTGTGTGCTTTCAGTGCTCTCACTATGATGGTTCGATAATGCTGATTTGCTTTGTTTTCCGAGCCATAAACGTGCTTCGTGTTCGTTTAGGCGTGTGTTATTAGGACGCCCCGTAACCTCAATATACACAATTCCGTACGCGTATTTTGTATTCTGTAGTCTCCAGCTTGTCGTTACCACGCTTCGTGGAGCATAGACAATCTATGATTTCTTTGCTCATTCGCTAGTAGTTCAGTTTATTAAGAGTGAGAGAGCCAAATATGTGTAATATACGAAATATCTAGACTGCTAAGAGCCCAAACAAAATTAATAAAAAAAATTACTACTTACCTGTCTTCCTCTACAGTTTTTACCCTCCACAGCTTCCTCTAGTACCACTGAGGTTATTCCCTAATGCTTCAATGCTTATCGTAACATCCTGTGCCTTCTCATTACCTGTGTTTTCCGCATATTCCTTTTCCGTCCGGCTCTGCGGAGTACATTCTCACATCAAATTTCATTTGCCTATTTACTTTTCGGTATCCTTCTGCAACACATCTCAAACTCTTCGTATCTCTCAGTTCCCTGTTTTCAAAGAGTCCACAATACATTTCCATACAATACTGTCCTCAAAGGTGTCCATACGATTGTTTATAGGTAGGTGGAGGAGGCTGGACGTGGGTGTGGAGATCTCTGCTGAACAGCACGTTGCGAGACATCCCAGATATGCTCAATAATCTTCATGTCTGGGGAGTTTGGTGGCCAAAGGAAGCGACTGAACTCAGAAGAGTGTTCCTCGAGCCACAATGTAGCAATCTGGACGCGTGGATGTCACATTGTCTTGCTGGAATTGCCCAAGTCCGTCGGAATGCACAATGGACATGATCAGACAGGATGCTTACGTACGTGTGACCTGTTGGAGCCGAATCTAGACATGTCAGGGGTCCCATATCAGTCCAACTGCAAGCGCCCGACACCATTACAGAGCGTCCATCAGCTTGAACAGTCCCTTGCTGACATGCAGGGTCCACGGATTCATGAGGTCGTCTCAATATTCGCACACGTCCATCCGCTCGATGAAATTTGAAACGAGACTTATCCGACCAAACAACAAGTTTCCAGTCATCTACAGTCCAGTTTCGGTGTTGACAGGCACAGGCGAGGCGTAAAGCTTTACGTCGTGGAGTCATCCAAGGTACACAAGTGGGTCTTCGGCTCCGAAAGCCTATATCGATTTTGTTTCGTTGAATGGTTCGCACGCTGACACTTGTTGATGGCCCAGCATTGAAATCTGCGGCAATTTGCGAAAGGGTTGTACTTCTGTGACGTTGAACGATTCTCATCAGTCGTCGTTGGTCCCGTTCTTGCAGGATCTTTTTCCGGTCGCAGCGATGTCGGACATTTGATATTTTACCGGATTCCTGATATACACGGTACACACGTGAAATGCTCGTAAGCGAAAATCCCCACCTCATTGTTACCTCGGAGATGCTGTGTTTCATCGCTCGTGCGCCGACTATAACACCACGTTTAAACTCATTTAAATCTTGATAACATGCCATTGTAGCAGCAGTAACTGATCTAACAACGACGCTTGTTGTCTCATATAGGCGTTTCCGACTGCAAGGTCGTATTCTGTCTCTTTACTTGGCTCTGTATTTGAATACGCATGCCTATACTGTTTCTTTGGCGCTTCAGTGTAGTTAGGACATAGTATACGTCGATATTCGTTTCTTTCGATACTCGTTAATCGAGCGTGTAGAAACGGTTGAAATATAAGAACTCCACATCACTAGGGTTGAGAAAACGACGATCGTTTCGTATGTGTTTCAATGGCTAAGTGGGTAGGCTGATGCTATACGAACGTAAAGGACTAGCGTTCGAATGTAACCGGAGTTCTTGAATACAGCTATGTGGCCTCGATCGTCCCACTAAGCTCCAGTCGAAAGCGAAAGATTTTTACACCATCTTCTGCAGGCAATTCCGCTAACGTGGTTGAAACCAAGTAACGAAGTGTCAGCTGGCTACGAGTGTGGAAAACGATACACCACCACTTTCTGCAAACCACCGTGTATGCGACGTGGTGACCAACAAAATAAAGTGCGATGGGGCATCGGACCACATTATCGGATTAACGGACTCCCTGCTATGCCCCAACTGTCCCATCCTGGACACTGATGGACATGGGTATCATCGTCCGGCCTTTGACGACTGACACAGAGGATCTTGGAATGCTACCTACGTGTTTCACCTGACTTGATTTGGACTCGGTCCCCTCTGTCACCGGTTGACTGTTACTTTTCCCTCTCCAAATAGCATGCGCGTACGTGGTTCAAGGGAATGTCAGTCGATTACATCTTCGGCGAAGGGAGAAAGTGGAACTTGATTACTGGTGGTACCTGCGAAAGGCCCACATCGCTCTCGCACGCACGCCGAGTTGCCGTACGCTCTTTGCAAAATATTTACGCAGCGTTTTCGTAAACGCCCTAGCCGCCAGTAGTTGGGGATTCAAATGGTTCAAATGGCTCTGAGCACTATGGGACTTAACATCTGAGCTCATCAGTCCCCTAGAACTTAGAACTACAGAACCTAACTAACCTGAGGACATCACACACATCCATGCCCGAGGCAGGATTCGAACCTGCGACCGTAGTGGTCGCGCGGTTCCAGACTGAAGCGCGTAGAAGCGCACAGCCACACAGGCCGGCAGTTGGGGTTTGCCAGGGGCTCAGTGTAACGTACGGCGCAGCACCTCGTCGAGGGCAGAATGACCTGAACTGAACTGCAAATAGTGGCAAAGGAAAGAGATCAGCTGCTTCCAGGAACGCTGCATCATTGAGACATTAGCAGTGCAGCATGAGTTTGTTTTAGGTATTTTAGACGGTGCTGACTGACATAGAAAACGCTAGTGCTAATGGGCAAGAAAACTTCAGTTATACTATTTCTTGAAGAAAGATTCTTTTCGATGAAATAGCGCAAGCAGTATGCAAAGCTATTTTACTTTATACTTTGAATCTAATTTTTATTGTAACATTTTGTTTTATAGCATTTTCATTTGTACACATTTACTAATTATAATCATTTAGTTACAAAAAAAAGAACAAATTATAGACCCGTGAAACCTATCCCTTGGAAGAATTTCTGGGAATAGTTAGGAGCAATACCTGAAGAGGGGTAATTCATTTCTTTTTTTTTAATTACAGATTTAAAGTTGCGGTGCCAAGTTGGGATAGATTTGATTTTTGTTTCTTTTATTTTTGGAGATAACACTTAGTAAGATGAGAAGATATAGATATAAAAAGAAAGAGGTTAGTGTTTGAGCTTCTTAAGATGGGTTTTGATGAGTGAGTTTGCGAGTATCAAAGAATGGCCATATCTGAAAAGTGCATTGACTTAGAAACTTACATTTTTTACACCACCAAGGGACTGCATACCTTAGTATGCGGCATAAATCCGAACTTGATACATTTACCCAGTCCTGAGAAACGGACAGATAGACGGACAACAAAGTGATCGTACAAGAGATCCGATTTTACCAACTGAAGCACAGAACTACAGAACTCTTAAAAAAAAACTTGTTTGTATAGTTTTATTTTATGCAGGAACGCTTTTCGGCTCTCTCTCTTTTTCAGCTTGAGTTAAACGTTGTCATCAGTTTACTGTGCTCTTTTTGATTGCGTTTTGAATGCTGACTGAGGCGACGTTGCACCTGCCCTCGACAGGATCATTCGCTCTTATAGATTCCTAAGGTCCGGTGTGCATTTGCGGAATGGAGAGTTGTCTGGTAGTTCCAAGCAGTTTACTGACGTGTTATGCATTGTCCTGTGTCGGCAGATCTGCCACAGTTTACTGCGTAGGCTGCTTCACACAGCGGGCTAGTCCCCTAGATCCACGTTCTACGGTGGGATGTGGACGACCAACACCTCGTAGCGTGCTCGCGGTTTCACCGTGCTTTGAGGGGAGGTTTACTATCTTTGGTCCGAAAAAAGCATGTTCTTTGAGAATTTTTTGTCGGGATGTGTTAAAGATATCAATGTCAAATTTGGTCAAAATGTTTATTGATATTTTCTCTACAGACTGGAATCTTTTCGACCGGAAATGTCGAAGAGTAAAGGCGGAAGTGCCGTACGAACGAAACACAATTTCGATATATACCTCCAAGCGCAGTAAGTCACAGGTCAGCCAGCTCGTTTGAAATCAAAATTGAGTTGACTCTAGCGAAGTATATAAGATTCTTTAGGAGTTGTACCCCGCTTATGTTATTTGGACCATAGGAAACAACATGGCGGCCATTTGAAGAAAATAGGGTTTTCGTCATCGATATTTATAGTTGATGGATCGGAATAAAAGTGGTACAAGTCCTAGACAATTTAGTTAGCTTCGTCGGAAACGAAAAATCATGCCAATTGGTTCAGAAGATTTGAAGTCACCATACCGCGCGATAAAAAAAGGTCATTTCGAGAAAAACACGTTTGAAGTTTTGACAACATATAAATGCAATATTATGCAACGATGTTCAATCTGCTATTCAGGGTCCATGAACTAGTCCTTCCTCGTCCTCATAGAGGGCGTTCTGCTCGATCTGAGCCACCCTGCGCTGCTCCAGAGCCGCTCGTACGGCCGGTGACAAGCGGTTTCGGGCGCTTGAATCCGGTGGTCGTCCGAATGCTTGGCAAATTGCGTCAAACAGAGTCCCAGGGTGGCGTCCATCGTGTTGTCATGGTCTTCAGAATTGCTGAATACCCAGCATTGAAGCTGCTCATTTCCAGGAAAGTTGCAATCTCTACCGTCTTCGCACCAGAATGCAAATGCTTGGGAGCTAACTTCCAAACACTCTCGTTCAAACTTTCATTTGAATTTTGTGTGTTTCCGCCCAAACACCGGTACAATAACTCGTCCTCCGATGGAAAAAAAAAACTGGTGAGTGAAAAAGGCCGATTTCGGACAGCTGTATTTTTTTGTTCAACCGCGAATACCAAACATTTCCGTTCCGTATTCGGATTAACCGTTTCAGGGATGGATTATAAACACTTTTCTGGATCCAAAAATGCAATTAAAAAAAATCGATTTTTTGAACCAAGAGATAGTAAACCTCCCCTTAGCCACTTTCCGCAGATGCTCACAATAGAAGCCCGACAAGAGCTGACAAGCTTCGTTGTTTTCGACGTGCTCGTACCCAGACACCGGCCACAACAATCTGAAGTTCATGAAAGTGAGTTTTCCCACTTGCGGCCCGTGTTGTCGTTACAATGATTCCTCATTGTTTTTTTAGAGTTCCGTGTCCCAGCCTGTAAAAATGGAACGCTTAGAGCATTGCTTTGTTCTCAGTCCGTCTGTCTCTCCGGCTATTAAGAAACCTTTTTGGGAGAAACGGGCAGACTTACCAGATTGAGATTTATGTCACCTTTTGAGGTTTATGGTCCCTTGGAGAAGTAAAACTTTTAAGCCCCTAAATCACTACAGTCAAAACGTGCCGCCATTTATGTCAAATTTTTGGTACTCGCAAACTCACTCATTTAAATCTATAGTGTACTTCCCAACGAGGTAGAATAATGAAATATGAAAGGAAGTGGAGATTCACAGTACAAGTAAAGCAAAAAACTCGGAAAATAATTAATTTGTAATTATACGAAAATGGTTAATTTGTAATTATACAACACGAAAAAATATTTTTATCATTTTTATCCTTGTATCTGTTTGTCTGTCAGTGTGTTAAGACCCTTCTTCCCTGGAACAGTTCAGCGTATCAAGTTCAAATTTATGTCACGTCCTAAGGTCTACGAACCCTTAGCGGCGTAAAAATTGCAAGCTTCTAAGTCAATTCAAACAAAAGATTCTGTCGTTCATGTCACATTTTTGACACTGGCAAACTCAGTCATCAAATCTTATGGGGTACTTCCCCTTGAGCTAGTAAGTGAAAAATGTTTGTTAAATCTTCTCTCTCTTTCACGTGTATAAACTAAAGTCCATAGCTCGCGTCTTCTTGTATGCCGGGCTAATCTGAGGAAGTACAGTAGAGATTTTGATAAGTTTTGGAATTTAGGCAAAAATCGTTGAAGTTCTTGGTTCCCAGGATTGATGAACTATGTTATTAAGTTTGTTCGGAAACTTCAGTACGCGAGTCTACTCGTACTTGGCCAAACGTTATTTATTTTTTCGCTGCGTGTCTTTCTAGTCTTACTTCCTCAAGGCGATCCTCACTTCATCATTGCATTTGAGAGGTGAAGGCTACATTCAGTTTATTTTACTGTGGACGAGCCTTTTAAGATGATCAGGTGTCCGTAAGCTTACCTCCGAAAATTTTGTTATAAAATTATTGTATAAGTTGTCGGCCAACACGATAAGATCTTTGAAATGGTGCCACGGTCGTGGATTAGTTGTGGCTGTGTGTTCCATCTGTCTACAGTCTGACGATACCACGAACATGGTCGGTCTTACAATGTCGATTCGTTGGTGGCTTCTGAATTGCCGTCTCTAATGTTGTGTCGTCCGAAGAACGAGGTCCCATGGTAAAGTTGGTACCTCAGGACGAAACCACGAGGCAGAAACACTCGCTGCCAGAGGCAGAGACGAATCAGAGATGCTATCAGAAGAGACTCCCTCAGAAGAGACGCTGCTCGGAAGTCTGTTTACATCAGAGAGCAGCCCCGCTCGCCCGTTCTGACAGCAGCCTCATCGTAGTCCAGGTCCAACAGCTAACTGTTGTCGTTAGTCAGAACAGTGTACTTAAGTTCAGAGGTAAATGTAGCAAGTGATCTTTAACTGTCGTGTTAGGCTGAGAACATTTATGTGTAGAACAAATATTCAGTACAAGAACTGTAAACAGTTGCAATGATAGCAGTGCCATTATTCGATGTAAACAACAGTTTGTCATATAGAGTGGTCTGATATTGTCTGGTATTGTATCATGTATTATCGTACCTTATTCTGACATGGATGTCTTCTAAAGATAAGTGTTTGTTATTAAAGTGTTTTACTGAAACTTATCTGTGACATTTAAATGTTGTAGAAGCTTCTCGGTCTCTTCCAGAAGCTAAAATCGTAGAACTGTCGTCTATGCTTGCTACGAAATATGAATCTAACATACCTGTGTGAGAGTCATGGCGCACGTCTGTGGCTCTCTAGTATCTGTTCACTCTCAGTGTACATCCAAGACATATATTCTGGACTATCTGCATTTCGTTGAGAGAGATTTTACTCGTTATTCCCCAGACAGTTACGCCGTGGAGTCTCTTTGATAGTACCATAATCTTTTGCAGTCAAAGTTTACTAGAGACTCTGCGTTCACTACTCAGCGAAAGCAGGATGAGTTCCTTTGCCATCAATTAGCCATTACTTCCACGTTTTTAAACGAGAGCAGATGTTGTTCTCGTTTCAGCGCAAGTACCGGACAGCGGGTCTTCATGAGGGGTATATGTTTTGTAGTCGTAAAGTATCACGGTAATAAAGGCCATTTCGTGTTGAAGTAGAGGGCAGTTGTCTTCTCTGCGGTCAGTTTTGCTTTGTTCTTCCGGCGCCTTTCGCTAATAAAGTCTAATTGGCGGTGGAGACGACGTATGTTTCTCTAGTGCTTCCATCCGGTTGTGAAAAACCCCGTATCATCCGCAAATTGGGTAATTTGCACATGTGGAGCGCTAGGAATGTCACCGATATATTTTATGAATAAAGTGGACGACAATATTAGTCCCTGGGGTTGCTGGCATTTGTGGTTTTGACTTCTGAACGTTGTCCTTCAGGGTGCACAGAATAACAGCTACTATGGACGAAGCGGGCAGTTTGTCGGCTATAAAAGTCCGGTACACCCGTGGTTTGTAAATTTTCCGGAGCTGGTTCTCCTTCCAATGTCCTTTCATTCTCACGTTCAACGTCCAGCAAGACGACGCTACTGTCTTTGTGACATGATCAGTTTGTCCCAAATAATTTTGCGCGTTTCTTTCCATTGACCGTGTGTGTGTGTGTGTGTGTGTGTGTGTGTGTGTGTGTTTATATAAGAGAGAGAGAGAGAGAGAGAGAGAGAGAGAGAGAGGGGGGGGTGGGGGGGGGGGTCTACGGAGAAGGCTTATAGGGCGGTGGTGAGACCTCTCGCTTTTGGGTATCAGAATCACCCTGGTTTCTTCCCATTTGTCTGGGAAATACTGAGTTAGGTTCTTTAGGTGTGCGTTTGGGATTCCTCAGTCATCTGCGCTCTGCCTATATATTTTCTTTATCACGTACATGCTCACCACGCCACCAGGCGGCAGTGAGCTTCGCGTTGGGCAGTGGTCGTAAAACTTTCGCTTATGACAGTAGATACGTTGCATAAACGTTGGTGATCTTACATTGAGGAACAATACAGAGTCGTCTGTGATTTCTCTACGGCGGAGTTTACACACTGTTTTGGAATTTGCTGGCACACTTCATATTTTTCTTATGCTCAACAGAATTATGTAAGTGTCGTTGGTATGTTCAAGTACGTCATAATCCCAAGAACACTTGAGAAACTGATGCCGAAAAGCATGTAAGTCACAAACAAGCAGATAAAAATTGAAAAAATCCAATATCAGTTTATTGATGGAAAAAGCCGTTAATCTTACTATGTGACCGAATTGATAGTAAGATTAACGAATCTGCTTCTGTAACAATAGTTTGTTGTCATGGGATGTGTACGAGGGACGTTTAATGAATATTACAATACATTTTTTCTGAAAGTGGGTTGGCTTTATTCTTGGTTCCAATACACCATAGTATCCCCCAGTCTTTTGGCTATAAAATCCTTTTCTTTCACAATCGTCGTCCAGTGCGACAACTTTACGCCATCTCACTGCAGGGGCCTGTATGCCCGCGAGTTAGCCGGCCAGTGTGGCTGAGCGGTTCTAGGCGCTTCAGTCTGGAACCGAGCGACCGCTACGGTTGTAGGTTCGAATCCTGCCTCGGGCATGGGTGTGTGTGATGTCCTTAGGTTAGTTAGGTTAAGTAGTTCTAAGTTCTAGGGGACTTATGACCTCAGATGTTGAGTCCCATAGTGCTCAGAGCCAATTAAACCATTTTAAACCCGCGAGTTACCATTCTGCAGGTCATCGTCGGAGCCAACGTCTTGCTGCATCAATAGCCTATTACCCACGTGCCCCTTCCCGCAGAGTGCATCCAACAACAGGTGAAACAGATGGAATTCGGAGGATGCGAAATCCTAGCTGTGGAATAGGCAAGGAAGAAGGGTCCAATGAAAATTTGTGAGCTCCTTTCGGGTGCGGAGACCTGTGCGACGCCTTGCTTTATCGTAGAGAAGGAGATAGTCGTTTGCATTTTTTGTGACGAAGAAGACGAAGTCATTCCTTCATATTTCCTGAGGGAAGCACAGTCGTGAGTTGAAGGTTGCACTACGAGGGAGGAAACCCTCTCAGAGGATCGTCGCTATGACCTCACCGACTGGTAACTCTCCATGCATTGCGTTTTGTGTCATATTCGAAGTGATGAATCTATGTTCCATCACCTGTGAAGATTTTGGCTAAAAATTGCCCCGTAACGCGTAAGCAATCCCACACAGACGGTCCTTGGTTGTTGTTCATAGTTCTCTGTTAGGCAGCGAGGATCTCGGGGGCTCAACTGGTGGACAAGTTGAAACGTACCCTTTGAAAAATTATACAAGACTGTGCTTAAACTGAAACACAATATTTTTGGCGCAACGCAATCTGACTTCCCAAAAACCCTTCGAAAGAATGGCCCTGACTAACATTAACCTATACGTTTCACAAATCACTTACCTCACAAAAATCTTCGTTACTTAAGCTACTGCAATACAGCGAGCGCCACTACTGCCAGCTAAATAAAAGATTCAAACTACTGAAGGCACTAACTACTGATAGGCAGAGTTAGCAAATGAAAGATTTTAATAGAGAACAAACAATGTATTTACCTTAATAGTCATAATATATATATCAGTCCATGACACCAATTCTTACAAATTTCAAAACTCCGCCGTCTCTCTACCCACGTCCACCACTGCTGGCGGCTCACCTCCAACTGCGCAACGCAACGCGCTGTTAACATCCAGCTGCCGCTGCCCAACACTACAATGGCAGACAACAATGCAAACCAGCCACAGACTGCACACCGCACAGCCAGTGATTTTCATACAGAGCGCTACGTGGCGGCGGCGTTACCAATAAAAAAACCTAAACAGCCTACTTACAGAGTGTGTCAGCAATACGAACAGAGACGTCCAGTTGTCAAACAGGTGTTTGTCATTTGTCGATCAACGCGAATGAGAATGTCTGTACGTTCCAACCTTTCAGCCATTATAGCGGGTCCGCACGCGTGGCATGTGACAGGTTTGCACGACCTTCTTGCGATGATGACAGACGTCTCACCTGATCCGTGCTTGGCTCGTGCTCCTGCCATCATGTATTTGAAACCCTGCTTTTAATGTACTTCCACCTCACTACGTTAATTTAAATTACTGCTGTCACTGAGTTGCTACTTTGCCTGACCATGACCGGCGCTAGCAGCGCGTATCGATATATCCCCTCTCGTAGTATCTTTCCTCGACTGCTATTACTTCCCGATCGTTGTCTGTCATAAGGGAGTTCGGGTCGTGAGTTCGGGTCTGTCAGTCAGTTGGAATGCATCTGGAGCGCAGTCCGGAGCTGCCAGGTAGGGAATCGCAATGCTGCACTAGTGCAGTGGGAGTGGAGCAGCAGTGAGGTCTGCGTCGACATGGCTCGCCCGACCATTGTCGCCACATATCAGTTGAGCCGGGCCACGGTCTTGGTGGATCGTCGGTCGGTCGTCCTACCGGACGACGCGTTTTGGTTCGCCGATCGTTAATGAATCGGCTGTGTGTGTATGTATCGACTCCCGATTTGTCTATATGTGTGCAAGTGTTTATCGGGTTGTGTGTGTAGTTGGCGTTACTTTCACTGACGACTGTTTTAGATGTTGTCGGATTTCTGCGGGAGTCGGTCGGTTGCTGCGGACCAGGGAAGTTATCTCTGAGCGGTGCATTCGGCTAGGTCCGCTGGCGGTCCCTGCGCAGTAACGGAGCGTGTGTGGAGCTGTCCGATCGCTATGAGCTTCGTGGTTCACCGACACAGGACGTCAAAGTTTGAGTAGTGGTTTCAGGTATCCAAGCCACGTCCATTCATGTTGTGTGGTTCGTTTCGGTGGTTTGCTGTTGGGAAGGTTTTACTGTGAGCAACACCAAGTGTTTGAATTGCTGAAATTTAGCTGCCATGCGGTGGAATTAACTATATTGGTTGTCTACAATTCTAATGCACCAGCGGAATTTTCTGCCATGTGGCCGTTAATATTCCCGTTACCTGCCCTGGCCACTAGCGTAATTTCAGGCAGCGTCCTTCCCTCACCTATTGTCGCTGTCCAACATGGTGTGTAGTTTTGACAGCTTAATACATATTTCATTGAGGATAATCACGTTCGTAACTTTTGTGTTTGAGTTCTCATGTACCGATTGGTGGTAAGCATGTCGTTTTGTCGGTCGGTCCGTGGCTGTCCCCTGGTTGGATTCCGACAAATCAGGTGTAGTTGGGCTCACCGCCTGTCTCATCTTAAGTGAACGAGGGCAGACCGACCCTCTGGAGGCTTCTGAGTGCCGTAATGTAAAATCTAAATTTTGTGATTTGTATGCGTTTCCACAGCACCAAGCAAAGCTTTATAAGTACATCTGATGCTATCTTCAACCGTTCTCCAACCCCGCTCCCTGCCACGTCTTCACTGTTGTGTCCCCCTACCCTCCATCTCTACACCCTTCAGCTCCTTTCCCAAGGTGGCTTCCGTCAACTCCCCCTCCCGGACGATGCCCTCTCTCCCTCCATTTATCCCTCCTATCAACTCTGATACTCACTTCCTCTCTCTGCCTCCCTTCTCTTAGTCCTTTTGCATTTCCCTCCTCTGTCTTTCCCCATTCCTTCTCGGGTCTGCCCTGCCGCCTCCCCCCCCCCCCCCCCCTCACCCAATTATGAGTCCACTACCTCCTTCGGCCCCTCCCTTTCGCTTTTCCTCTCCTCCCCCTTTTTTCCCCTATCTGTCCAGGTTCTCCCCCCCCCCCCCCATCTTCCCCTTGGCTATGGTGTCATCTTGGTGCCGACTTTTTAGTGCAGTATTTCCAGTGATTATTCAGTGTTGTGCGTCTTTTCCGAAGTGTTGCCAACGGACATCATACTGTCGCTGGGTGTCATTTTTATATCTGTTGCGAAAAGAAATCAGGCTGTCGACGTGTTTTTTTTAATTGTCTGTCTACTGTTTCACTTGTCTGCTTCCTGTGTATTTTATCAGCATCGCCCTACCTTTGTTTTATGTTTTACCTTTCCACAATTCTCCGCCGTTATACACTTTAAGTCACCGTTTTATCGCCTGCTTCTATTGTTTATTATCTTCTTATGTTTAAAAATTCTGTAGGCTGAAGAGCAGCGTAGTAAGCTGCTGCCAGCCTGCCCCCTTCTGGGGGGAATATAAATTCAATAAAGGAAAAAAAAATCTACAACTGTTCTGACGACGGCCATTAACGGTCGATACCGGTTAACAGTACAAAACTTCGATGTGATTTCATCAGAGACAGTATTAAGTGTACAATACTAACGTCTCCCGACAAAAGGTCTCAATTGTTACTTGTGTTAAGGGAACAGAGAGAAAATCTTTATTCTGAAAAGTTTTGCACTATCGTAGTAATGGAGGAAGCGTAACGTTTCTCTACGTTCGGTGTCGTTTGGTTGTTGAGCGCGTAGTGCTACTAACGACGTAGCGACGCAGTGGGGGACCATTTAGTTCTAAATAAAACGTCGCGTGACCGAGTTTCTGCTTTTGATGTCTTTTTTATGGAGATATTCCTTTCGATCAGAGAGCGTGCGCCGCTGTAGACTTGCAGCGCCTTAGCTGGAAATACATTCTCGCCCAGAACGGCCGTCGAGAAGTGCGGCTAGCAGAGAACAGGGCAGACGTGATCGCGGCTCAGTTCAGCGGCAGACTGAACATCACGCTGGCTGAGCCGCCGCCGGGCGCCTGCAGCGGAATTAACTAGACTGTAAACAGCAATGGTTTCTCTCGGTGATCAAACGGAATAATTAGTAAGTGAAATGCACGGGTGCATACAATTCGGCGTCTGCCTATAGCGGGGGGTATCTTGTCATGTTGAATGATCCGCTCTTTGATGTTCATCGCAAAAGGTCGAAGTTCACCTGATACGTTACCCGACAATTCCGGCGAGCTTCGCTTCCAGGTGTGGTGCGGGGGAGATTTGAAACGTTTCCGGAATGGCATGTGCACCTCTGAAATGAGCGTCGCAATTGGACTCGTATTTCGCGTGAATGTCTGTCGGCGTGAATGCTTTCTGTGAAGTAGCATTCTTTTGCAGCAAGTTTAATTATCCACACTGCGAGTACGCTTGTTTTAGAGTGTGGTTTAAATTGGACTTTGTTTCATATTGGGCAGTTTGTTAACAATGGGTTGCCGAGTGCATGATTTCATAGCTACAAGAATTTTAACACCGTTTGAGTGAACAATGAATATTTCTGCCAATACGCTGAAACGTTCTTCTGTTTCACACCGCACGGTTTGGGTTTACATGCCTTACTTCTCATTGTTTCTTTATTTCTGCTACTTTCCATAAAAATTGTAGTGGTGGATACTATGAGATTTTAAACTGGAGAGAGCTTCCTGAGGTAACCGTTATTACGTAACTCTCCGCCGGTTCCGACTACAGCCAGAAATTACTTGTTTTGTTAAGAGTGTGTTAGTGCTTACACAAATTCATAGCTACATGAATTGTAAGCCCGTCGGAGTGAATAAGTATTCTCATAACAACCTAATGCAACACTCTTCCCTTTAGAACTGCACGGTATTGTAACTACTGACTGTTGACTGCACGTAGTATTTTTTTTACCGACTTATCTATTCACACATGTCTAACGTCTCCTTTCCCCCTCCATTACATTCATTTCTTCAATACTCTCAGAATGCTGCAGTAATCTGCAAACTTTAAAGATGCCCTTCTACACAGCTTGCTGACTAGGGCAGTTCTGGTAGAAAGTGCATCGTGGAGTGCTTTTGTTAAGTTTGGACAGGAATAGAGAGGTTCTGAGTCAGCACTAAATCTTCCTTTAGTTTCTTGCGACAACAATCACAATAGCATATCAGTATGAGAATATTTGCCATTTTTTTAAAGAACTGAATGTAAGAACGCTAGTCGTGCGTCGTTCCTAGATAAATCTGTAACAACTTTGCCTAAATATGCCGAGAGTCTGACTTCGTATCTTATTCAGCGGCAGGTTTTACCGCTGCAAAGTAAAATATTCATTCTGCACTACTTTAGTTTATATGTGCCACTCACTTTGTTTTCTATACTTTAAAATTTTACTCAAAATTGTGCAGAAGTATGTTAAGAGACGTACGAGCGTGAACTTCCGGGGCTGATCTCATCTTCAATAAAAACCTTTCCCGGTTTGTGACAGCGTTCTTAATGTTTTTTATAAAATCTGTGATTCGGTTGCTGTTGCAAAGGATCTTCTTGAGCGTGATGTGTTTGCAAATATCTTATGCGAGGTAGTAGTAACCAAGTGTACCCGAAACATGTCAGTTATATTAATACATCTTATGTAGATGTTAGCCGGCTGCTGTGGCCGAGCGGTTCTAGGCGCTTCAGTCCGAAACCGTGCTGCTGCTACGGTCGCAGGTTCGAATCCTGCCTCGGGCGTGCATGTCTGTAATGGTAGTTAGGTTTAAGTAGTTCTAAGTCTAAGGGACTGATGACCTCAGATGTCCCATAGTGCTTAGTGCTGTGTAGTGTTATACTGTTTCATCCTCTTGAAACTACCTCCCTTGGGTTTGAACTTACCAATCCCATCTTCTCTGTCACTTTTTAAATGCATCCTGTAAGTCCCTCCTCGTTAATCTATCAAGTATCCTCTGCGATTCCGATTGTATATCCTACATTGTATCAAGTCTCCCCGCTAACTAGATCTTCATCATGAGGTAGAGGTAGAAATCACACAGAGATAAGTCCCGTGAGTGCACCGATTGGAGATCAGCTGCCACCTTTTTCTGATAGAAGGCGGGAACACGCAATCATACGGTACGTTGAAATCATAAAGCCGGCCGGTGTGGCCGTGCGGTTCTAGGCGCTTCAGTTCGGAACCGCGTGACCGCTACCGTCCCAGGTTCGAATCCTGCCTCGGACATGGATGTGTGTGATGTCCTTAGGTTAGTTAGGTTTAAGTAGTTCTACGTTCTAGGGGACTGATGACCACAGATAAGTCCCATGGTGCTCAGAGCCATTTTTAAAATCATAAAAAAATAAAATGGTGTGGCGTGTAATACAATAGGTACGTGAGTACAGTGAGTACCAAATGCAATTCCTCTGTTTTTGCGACGTCAGTGGTTTAATCCTGTGAATCTGCGAAGTGTTCATGATTAAACTTGCGCAACGAACTACACTGCTGTCCAAAATTCAAGCAACAAACCGCTATTTCTCCATCCTGTGTCTAACTCACGATATCATCATACCAATTGTTATCAGATGTGCGTACGATCGTGTTCTGGACGGAAGATGGCATCCCGGTCAACGGACAACCACGACAGCCATGATCTCAGGGCACCCATCAAATGGGGCACCCACGTGTGCCCCATTTGATGGGTGCTCTGAGATCAACGCTGTCGTGGTTGTCCGTTGACCAGGATGACATCTTCCGTGCAGAACACTATCGTACGCACAGTCGCTGTGTACACAGTCACGGACGGTGCAGCATGGCACAGAGAAGGCGCTTGCCGGACTCTTTGCGGTGGAGGGCCATAGGAATCGTTCTGTTGTTTCCCGGGTGTGTCAACAATTTTTAGAGACTGAAACTGTATCCCGAACACCACGTGTGTCATCAGAAAGATAGTACCGTTATTTGGCTGTAATGGTACGACGGTATCGCCTTAGAACAGCAACTGATATCTGACATCGCAGCATCCACTGGCTGTGTTGTATCGAGGCAAACGGTGTACGAAAGTCTTCGGCGGAGTGGTCTTTATACACTCCTGGAAATTGAAATAAGAACACCATGAATTCATTGTCCCAGGAAGGGGAAACTTTATTGACACATTCCTGGGGTCAGATACATCACATGATCACACTGACAGAACCACTGGCGCATAGACACAGGCAACAGAGCATGCACAATGTCGGCACTAGTACAGTGTATATCCACCTTTCGCAGCAATGCAGGCTGCTATTCTCCCATGCAGACGATCGTAGAGATGCTGGATGTAGTCCTGTGGAACGGCTTGCCATGCCATTTCCATCTGGCGCCTCAGTTGGACCAGCGTTCGTGCTGGACGTGCAGACCGCGTGAGACGACGCTTCATCCAGTCCCAAACATGCTCAATGGGGGACAGATCCGGAGATCTTGCTGGCCAGGGTAGTTGACTTACACCTTCTAGATCACGTTGAGTGTCACGGGATACATGCGGACGTGCATTGTCCTATTGGAACAGCAAATTCCCTTGCCGGTCTAGGAATGGTAGAACGATGGGTTCGATGACGGTTTGGATGTACCGTGCACTATTCAGTGTCCCCTCGACGATCACCAGAGGTGTACGGCCAGTGTAGGAGATCGCTCCCCACACCATGATGCCAGGTGTTGGCCCTGTGTGCCTCGGTCGTATGCAGTCCTGATTGTGGCGCTCACCTGCACGGCGCCAAACACGCATACGACCATCATTGGCACCAAGGCAGAAGCGACTCTCATCGCTGAAGACGACAGGTCTCCATTCGTCCTTCCATTCACGCCTGTCGCGACACCACTGGAGGCGGGCTGCACGATGTTGGGGCGTGAGCGGAAGACGGCCTAACGGTGTGCGGGACCGTAGCCCAGCTTCATGGAGACGGTTGCAAATGGTCCTCGCCGATACCCCAGGAGCAACAGTGTCCCTAATTTGCTGGGAAGTGGCGGTGCGGTCCCCTACGGCACTGCGTAGGATCCTACAGTTTTGGCGTGCATCCGTGCGTCGCTGCGGTCCGGTCCCAGGTCAACGGGCACGTGCACCTTCCGCCGACCACTGGCGACAACATCGATGTACTGTGGAGACCTCACGCCCCACGTGTTGAGCAATTTGGTGGTACGTCCACCTGGCCTCCCGCATGCCCACTATACGCCTTCGCTCAAAGTCCGTCAACTGCACATACGGTTCACGTCCACGCTGTCGCGGCATGCTACCAGTGTTAAAGACTGCGATGGAGCTCCGTATGCCACGGCAAACTGGCTGACACTGACGGCGGCGGTGCACAAATGCTGCGCAGCTAGCGCCATTCGACGGCCAACACCGCGGTTCCTGGTGTGTCCGCTGTGCCGTGCGTGTGATCATTGCTTGTACAGCCCTCTCGCAGTGTCCGGAGCAAGTATGGTGGGTCTGACACACCGGTGTCAATGTGTTCTTTTTTCCATTTCCAGGAGTGTGCCTCTGACGCGTCTTCACACAAGGGAACGTCCAGAGTGGAGTCATTAACATGCCACTTGGACGATCGAAGAGCCCACGTTCTTCTTACAGATGAATCCTGGTGTTGTCTGGAAAGTGAGTCTCGACGGATTCGCGTCTGGAGAGAACGTGGAACACGATATCTGGACCCAAGCATTTTGGAAAGAAATCGATCTCGAGGAGGATCCCTAATGGTGTGGGCAGGGATTAAGCTGACCATTCGAACAGCTCTTCACGAAATTTTACGGGTGAATGTTAGGTTTAACTGCTGTCAGGTATCGTGACGAGATCCTGGGACGTTACGTGCGGTTGTTGCGAGATACTGTGGGCTTAGACTTCTTGCCGATGGACAATAACACTCGATGTCATAGAGCACGGGTGGTTGACGGTTTCTTGGAAACGGAGGATACTGCACGCATGGCGTGTGCTGCTCGCTCTTCCGATCTGAACCCCATAGCGCATGTCTGGGATGCACTGCGGAGACGGACTGCATCACGTCAGCATCCACCAACCACTCCCCAAGACTTGAGCAGATCCGCAGGATAATGGGCGTTATTGCCTCAACATGAGATTGATGACTCCATTCACTGCATGTTCCTTCGTTGTCAGACTTGTGTTGGTGCTCATACTGAGCAAATTAATCAGTTGTTGGAATGTGTATGCAAAACCGTTAAGTTGGAAAAAACGAAGAACATTTTTGTCTACCGTTACGCAGGTTGCAGTTGTTTACGTTCTGTATTCTTTACATTGTTTCTACTTTAGTATCACCTGTTTATACTGTTTTGAGGCAAAATAAACGCAACCTTGCAAAATTTGCGTTTGTTGCTTTAATTTTGGACACAAGTGAAGGTTGACCACATATTTAGATCACGCGTTAAACATAATAGTTGCTGAATGAAATTTTCACTCTGTAGGCGTGTGTGCAGATGTGAAACTTCCTGACAGATTGAAACTGTGTGCCAACCGAGACTCGAACTCGGGACCTTTGCTTTTCGAAGTTTTAAAGATAGGAGTCGAGGTACATGCGGAAGTGAGGTTATGAAGGCGGGTCGTGAGTCGCTCTTGCGTAGCTGACTCAGGAGAGCACTTTCCCGCCAAAGGTCCCGAGTTCGAATCTCGACCCCGCAAACAGTTTCAATCTGCCAGGAAGTTACATAATAGTTCCTGTTGTGATTGTAGTAAAATTATTTCATCCTATTAAGCCCACACAGGTGAACAATATACCTAATTATAGCCCATGGCGATGTAGTCTATTTGGCATAAACCAGTAATTTGTGTTTTGGTGTCTTTCAGAATAAAATGACACCCGATTCCATCATTAGATTAATATCGAAAATGATTGACGATAGTATAGTGTGATATACACACTCTCGTTGTTTCTTAATTCAAAAATATAAAGTAGTTGCTAAGCCGTGGTAAAAATTGCTGTTTTGAAGAGAGCGGCGCAGCGCGTAGTGTGAAGCAGTCGCCCTCCGTTTTTGGCGGTGGCGCCGATGTGGCAGTCGCAGTTTTGTTGTCTCCATCTGGTGGGAAAGGGGAAAGGTTGCCTGCTCACGTGCATTTAAGGGGCGCTATGAGCTCGCCAGTCGCTCAGTCTGGGTCAGTCTCTCGTTCCCAGCTTGCTAGTATGACTCTCGTCCGCATTTGTTAGGCAGTTAGTGTGTCTGTCGTTTGGGTCAACCTTTAAAGCCGTCAAAATGAGAGTCTTTCCACTCCGCCAGCGAGAGAACTCGGCGAGTGAGTGCCCGGTCTGGGGTTAGTTCCTGCATCTGAGTCTGCGCGTTAGGCCACCAGTCCGCTCGAGTTTGCTCAGGCAATGGTCATTGGCGGTTGGGTCGATCGGTTGGTTGGTCGCGCACTGACACAAGATGACTTGTCCGTCTTGAGCGTCGGCGTATGTGAGGTCGCCACTTGAGTCCAGTGGGCCGCGGCGTATTGCGAGGGGTAGTGGCTTCGAGGTCGAGACGAGAACAACAGGAGACAAACCACGACATCGGGCTGGTCGGTGCGAGCTGCGACGCCGTGAGATGGGAGATCGGCGCGCCTTCCTGCGATCGTTGAAGCGGCTGGCAGCGGACGGTTCGGGAGAGCGATTTGGGGGTGCTGCGCCAGGTCTCTGCGAGAAATCGCATTTTATTAGAAGTTAAGTGATTGGTGATATGTTGTTTGATATACTCTTGTTAAATTCTACTTGTTTTCTTGGTGAGGTCACCAGCCGTTTTGCTTTGGAATCATCCCACCATTCTTCTCCATTTGCCCACCTGCGGGAAGGTGGTTGTTTATAAATTGGGTGGTCCGTTTTTCCCTTGTGGAGTAGGGGCGGGTTAGAGCAACCTGCGGTTCGGGTTGTTCGGTAATCTCCCTATCAATCTACCGTACTTTAGTAGCTGCCTCTGTCATGTTTGTCGGATTTGGTGAGTTAACCAATTTATTGCTTGGAGTGTAACAGCCTAATACCTGTTTATGTTTTGATCTTCGGAAACTGTGATATTATTGCCTTGATCTTGAGAGGCGGTATCTGTGTACTGTAGGACACCTTAACTATTGTTTGGTCAACCTTGTCGAATTTTTTGGGCTTTTATTTAAATGATCGTTTTAGTGTATAAAGTTGCCACCCTTTTATCGTAAGACTTTTCTTAGAAGTTGCAATCAAGTTGCACCTGCGGTGGCAAGGTTAATATTTTCATTGTTAGTGTTTTTGTACCATTTCCATCCCTCCTACGGTGTGTGTGTGTGTGTGTGTGTGTGTGTGTGTGTGTGTGTGTGTGTGTGTGTGTGTGTCAGATTTGCATCAGTGTAGTCTTTCAGAGTGTCAAAAGGGAGCGGCAAGGTTCTCTACCCGAAAGTTCATACGGTCAAAACTTTCTTCTTTCTGCCTCAGAAGAAATTGTAACTTTGATATTTAGAGGGTGCTTTCTTATTATAATTTTAAATCTGTTTCTTTTAAAAAAAATGCTTTTAGGCACCATTAAAGTGAATAAAATTCCCATTTGGTAAAAGGAATTTGGTTATGTTTTCATCAGTTACTCTCTGGCAACTACTTCCGTGCTTACATAGTGTAATTAAATGTGTTAATGTTCTTGATGAATCGCTAGTAAATAAATTCCTAAGAATATTTTTTAAAAATCATGGTTTAGTTGCCAACATTATAAGACGACATTTAACATGCATAAGTTACACATTATCGCTACAGTCGCAGGTTCGAATCCTGCCTCGGGCATGGATGTGTGTGATGTCGTTCGGTTTAAGCAGTTATAAGTTCTAGGGGACTGATTACCTCAGATGTTACGTCCCATAGTGCTCATAGCTCTTTGAACCAAGTTACACATTATCATGCTACGAATACTTTTGCCCATGACTACGAGAAAGTTATTTTAGGCACTGTTTGTCTTGAGCATGAGAACATTAATCTGATCACAATATCAATAGATGTCAAGAACATATAACACAGTCTACGAGTAATGCTGTTGTATTTTGTATGCACTGCCGTAGTTTACTTTTAAAAATTTATTTTCAATTTGAGCAGGTCCATCTGAAGACAGCACATGTGATAATGCAATTAAGAAACTGAAGACAATTCTTGCATGCAGAATCTAATTTATTTATAATAGTGCACTGGCATAATGAAGTACATAGTCGTTCGTGAGCATTTCTGTTAACGTTTTCTAATTTACTTCCTCAAACTTCTCAGAAGAATGTAGAGCCTTTTTTTTTTCTGGGCGAAGAAGCGTCCTATCGTTGACGACTGATGCTTAATTTCAGGATCATAGTCATAAACCTAACTTTCGTAATCGGCGAAAACCTTTGAGAGAAAATGTGAACTGTATTAAATAAGCTGTTTAAAGTCGTTTCAGACTTCTACGCGACGTCGCTTCTGATCCTCTTGAAACAGTCGTAGAACAAACTTCGCCACAATCTTCATGTTCAATGCGTCTGACAGGTACCTTTACATGCATCGTAAGTTACTCCCAACTTTTTGTAGGGGTCCGGCAAAGATCTTTATGACGACTCAGTTCCTGAACATTTTCCAGTGTGATGCCAGTAGACGGTCAACGGGAACGGTCATCATGTATGCGCCCACAAATTTTTGACTTACGGAATTGTAAGTCACTTCGAGGACTTGCTTTATTATTTGGTCCGTCTCTGAAGCGGATTTTTCCAGTTTAAAATAAAAGACGAGCTGCTATTTCAGATTATCCATTGCAGTGTTTCACTCACGGAAACAAGGCAGTGGAAATAATCACTGAAAACTAACCAACCCAGTCAAGTCGCAGCCTCTTACCACGCTGGTTCAAGGAACTATACTGGGAGACATCTAGCAATGTACTCGTAAGCATTTGCACACAATATTCTTGGTTTCAGAAACTTTTGGATGACTCGTTGTAAAGAGTAATTTCACCATGGACTATGTTTTCATGGGGTGACAGGAGTGGGGAGGAGGAAACTGATGCCTTTCATCGACAATAATTTTTATTTTCATTCGTATTGGCTGTTTTAGGCGAATGAGGGCCAAGTACAGTAAAGTATTTTGGATAAAATGTGTAATTTTCTAATGTTTAGTCTTGTGAACTGTAAATGAAGGAAATGGAACTGCTGTTCTTTATATTCTTGTGTGTCTGTGTTGTAATGCTAAACAATACAAGTGCTGTAGCTACGGAAACTTCGCCAGAACTGAAACCATATAACTGTATTTTTAATTGAGTGTGCCAAAGTAATTTGAAAATTAAAGCTGTACATTACATAAGCTATCCGTGAAACTGTATTGTGCGGTACAGCGAACAGTGCAAAAACGCATGACGTCACGTGACATGCAATACCAACATACAAGCTAATGGAATGAAAATGCTACACAAAATTACTAAAAAAAGTGCTGAAAGAGTAAATCACAATTATTTCTACTAACATGCCTTATGATTTTACGTGCGCAACTTAACTAAACAATTTTCCATATTCTGAGTAACATAGTCGCAAATGCAACTCTGCAGTGTGAAAATGACTGCCTGCATATGAAATGAAATCTAAAATGTTTACTTAAACTGACTTGCTAATGAATTTTGATAAGATAAGCTAACGGAATGATCTAACGGTAACGTGACTGTAATGTAAAACTGGCCCTAACGATTTTCGTGGCTTACCTGTGGAAACGAAAACCGCTCGAAGTCATGAACATAAAATACACAGCGCAGCAGCAAACCAGATGAATAGAAAAAACAAAGCCTTTCGCTGTGTAGTGCAACTATTCGGCAGCTTATGCTTCAGTCTTAGTATGTTCCGCAAAGTACAATGCGGTGACACACACAGAAAATGAGAAATTCTTTCTTGAGGAGATAGTGATGGAATTTGAACTCGCTACGTAATTGAAAGTAGTTTATCCTTTAAAAACAGTTTTATAACTGATAGCCTTTCGCCAATATCAACGATCTTTATATATATATATATATATAAATATAAATTTGCATTTGGTGCGGGTCTGCCTTGGGCAAAAACCATTTTTTATTCTTTTTGTTCCCCAAATATGTTTCGCTGAAGTTAAATCATTATCGATTGGTTTATCTTCTATAAAACAGGAAAAATGCTTTTTCCTAAGAGTATACATATAAATTTGAGTTTGTGAAGTCACTATTTACATATTTGAAAACCGGATAAAATTTTTTGTACTTGTATACCTTATTACCAAATGCTGTCTATTTTCTGGATTTTATGTAATTCAGTGTAGTTGTTCTGGTTTGTAGTTTATCTGCAGCCATACAGAACTTATTGTAGAATAGTAATTAAATTCGAAGCTTTATGTTTGTATTTGTTGAGGTTGGGAGGGCATGTGTGGGGTGTTTATGGGTTAGTGTTGTCTGAGAATTCCATTGCAGGAACTGTATACTCACTTATTACTCTTTTTTCCTTCCGTTATGGCTTTTTGTATTTGATACTTTTCAATTATCATTTTTTGTGGGGATGGGGCTCTTACTGCATTTGAGACTTTTACGATCAATTTGATATTTGTTGGGCTGTATTTCATGTCCATAAGGCGTTCAGCAAATGTAGAATGACAGCTGTTGCTATTTAATAGGGGTACGCTTCTGCGTTCTGTGTAGCTGGTATTAAAGTTTCTGCTTTTCTGGCACACACACACACACACACACACACACACACACACACACACACACACACACAATAAATATATATATATATATATATATATATATATATATATATATATATATATATATTTGCAGTTTTGGAATGCCAGTTGGTAAGTACCAGATGTATTGTTTGTTTGTGCTTGTGTTGGTTGCTCTGTTTCTTCTGTATTGAGCTGTAGGATAGTTTGTCTTTGCCTTTTGAATATAATGCTTAAGTTTGGAGAACGAAGAGGGAAATAAAAAATTGTTTTGCTCGAGGCAGACACCCCCCCCCCTCCAAAAACAAATCTATTCGTAAGCAAACACGCACGGAAGAGCCTCAACCTCAGGATGAGCTTTACATAAATTTATTATTTTATAACATATATTATTGTCACAGATTTAATTATTAAACCTGTAAATGAGCGGTAAATCTGACTTCTGAGGGTAAGCCACGTGAGCTGATAAGTTTACTTCATCACATGTGGGCAATGAACTAACCCAAGACAGTTCCGAAAAATTTCATTAAAACTCTCCGTGTTTCAAACACATCTCCATTACGTGCAAGCAAGCGATGCAGCAACATTTTAACTTTACCTAAAAAATCTTCTCTTGTCTAGTTAATATGTACAAAATCATAATTCACAATGCTCTTCTCTGTATCTTTATATCTCTGCTCTGTAAGCCATTTCCGTCCTTTCAGTAGCACACGCAACTCCCAACTCGCACTGGCTTCACTTAAAATGTCTACTGCAGCGACAGTGATACTGACAACAAAAAAGTCTGTGGCAAAAAAAATATTGACTATCATAAACTACTGTTTAAAAATGTTTAGCGCACAAGTATGCAATATATCACACCTAGTGCCAATACCAAACGTAAACTAGAAACCTTATAAGAGTTGTCGGTTAACTTCACCAGTTAAATTCGAACAAAATCTCAAGCGTTCGATACCTGCTTGCACTTCGTAAAAGGCAGTTTCATACCCAGAGGACGGTCCCTGACGAGTTACATTACGTCATAATAACTTCACTGAAAAGACGCATGCTGAGATGACACCCTCTCCGCCCATAAGCGATATCTGCGCTCGCTATCCAGCTGTAGGGTTATCAACCATACGTATCACTCACTTGACGCAGTAAGCTGTATGAAATCTTCATGAAGTGAGAGATAGCCGCAGCCAATTTTTCCAGTTATCCAAGATGGTATTTATATATTTTTATTTAATTTTCAGATCACAAAAAATAACACATCAAATAATTGATTTCGTTCTATATTGAACGTCTTCAGACCTACAAAATTCAAAGGCAAAAGGTCGTACACAATGTACGAAAATTGCTAATTGAAATCACCAGCAATCCATTTGAACATAAACGAAACAGGCAAACACTTCAGTGCGTACAGTTTGCTAATAATATCGAGTGGGCATGTGTTAAAATTGTACGGTCGCAATAAATCAAATAAGCTTCGTTGTATACATATTAAATTTAAGGACCACGTGCGCTGTTATAGTAGACATGTTGACTACAAATAAAGGCATACAGCGACCGTTTTTACGTCTCCAATACGGCACGCTAGTTGTCGCCACTACGTAGCAGTTCCCATAACTTTTCCATTTCTATTCATTTAACACACGAATGCACAAATTTGTTTCTGTGGGCGTTAATAAAACATAATGTAAGTGCATTCGCCATAGCGCTAGCGAAATATGAAGAGAAGAGACTTTAACACCATTAAACACATTACAAAAGATTTCAAAATAACTTTACACAATTACATGACAGAATGGAGAGGCTACTGTCACACACAACATATTCAGCGTGTCACACGTATCAACTGATTAAATGAACTGAAGATAAAATTTCATTATATTAGTGATGTTACAAACTCTGAGACGGAGGAGGGCAAATGTATCAGTCTGCAGTAAGGGACCCTAGTGCGGAAACGACAGTCGAAAATTAAAAACGAAAATCGTTCTGATACCTCTTACAGCGGACTTTTTCTAGTGCAAGCTCTTCGCTTTCAGTGTTTTGGGAGAAAGTAGTATGGACAAAAACAAGAACAGATTATCCAATGAACATGGGCACTAAAGCGCATACTTCAAGAGCTATGAGAACTGTTTCATCTTTGCTGCTGTGATACATATATCTCCTACTGAACAAATGCTTGTTGGTCTTAAGGTATGCATTTTAGAGCCTGTTTACTGGACAGTGTTTTCTGATTTTGGTCCGTTCAATTTGGTTCATACAATAGTCTCAAAATTTGGAAAGGAAAGAACTTGCAGTAGAAGAGGTCCACTCTCAGAAATATCAGAACGATTTTGGCCTATAACTGTCGACTCGGTCGTTTCTAGGCGAGAATGCCTTACCTCAAATTGATCTATTTTCCCTTCTCCATTGTCTCAAAGTTTGTAACATCACTGAGTCACTTAGTACAGATTTTAGCTCCGATAAAATACATATCACTTATGTAATATGTAAGCTATTAATCTTCAACTCAAATATTCGTATTCATGAACACATGTGCCTTGAAACATGACCTACACTCCTGGAAATTGAGAAAAGAACACATTGACACCGGTGTGTCAGACCCACCATACTTGCTCCGGACACTGCGAGAGGGCTGTACAAGCAATGATCAAAAGCACGGCACAGCGGACACACCAAGAACCGCGGTGTTGGCCGTCGAATGGCGCTAGCTGCGCAGCATTTGTGCACCGCCGCCGTCAGTGTCAGCCAGTTTGCCGTGGCATACGGAGCTCCATCGCAGTCTTTAACACTGGTAGCATGCCGCGACAGCGTGGACGTGAACCGTATGTGCAGTTGACGGACTTTGAGCGAGGGCGTATAGTGGGCATGCGGGAGGCCAGGTGGACGTACCGCCGAATTGCTCAACACGTGGGGCGTGAGGTCTCCACAGTACATCGATGTTGTCGCCAGTGGTCGGTGGAAGGTGCACGTGCCCGTCGACCTGGGACCGGACCACAGCGACGCACGGATCCACGCCAAGACCGTAGGATCCTACGCAGTGCCGTAGGGGACCGCACCGCCACTTCCCAGCAAATTAGGGACACTGTTGCTCCTGGGGTATCGGCGAGGACCATTCGCAACCGTCTCCATGAAGCTGGGCTACGGTCCCGCACACCGTTAGGCCGTCTTCCGCTCACGCCCCAACATCGTGCAGCCCGCCTCCAGTGGTGTCGCGACAGGCGTGAATGGAGGGACGAATGGAGACCTGTCGTCTTCAGCGATGAGAGTCGCTTCTGCCTTGGTGCAAATGATGGTCGTATGCGTGTTTGGCGCCGTGCAGGTGAGCGCCACAATCAGGACTGCATACGACCGAGGCACACAGGGCCAACACCTGGCATCATGGTGTGGGGAGCGACCTCCTACACTGGCCGTACACCTCTGGTGATCGTCGAGGGGACTCTGAATAGTGCACGGTACATCCAAACCGTCATCGAACCCATCGTTCTACCATTCCTAGACCGGCAAGGGAACTTGCTGTTCCAACAGGACAATGCACGTCCGCATGTATCCCGTGCCACCCAACGTGCTCTAGAAGGTGTAAGTCAACTACCCTGGGCCAGCAAGATCTCCGGATCTGTCGCCCATTGAGCATGTTTAGGACTGGATGAAGCGTCGTCTCACGCGGTCTGCACGTCCAGCACGAACGCTGGGCCAACTGAGGCGCCAGGTGGAAATGGCATGGCAAGCCGTTCCACAGGACTACATCCAGCATCTCTACGATCGTCTCCATGGGAGAATAGCAGCCTGCATTGCTGCGAAAGGTGGATATACACTGTACTAGTGCCGACATTATGCATGCTCTGTTGCCTGTGTCTATGTGCCTGTGGTTCTGTCAGTGTGATCATGTGATGTATCTGACCCCAGGAATGTGTCAATAAAGTTTCCCCTTCCTGGGACAATGAATTCACGGTGTTCTTATTTCAATTTCCAGGAGTGTATATAAACATCCTCTTCTGTATGAAGTTTAGCCCCAATAAATGATATTATAGCTCCGCCTGATTACAATTTTAAAAGGAACGGAACATACTGAAGAACAGATACAAATCACTTCGTGCTACGAAGAAATAGTGGGCATAAATGAACATTTGAATAAGTTCTGTGATCCTACTAATTCATAATTTTATAATTTAGTTTAAAGAACATGTAGGTAACCCATTTTGCAGGCATGTTAGGTGCCATAGGTATGCATGGCTCAGTTTATTGATACAAGTTTCTCTATTTAAAAATCTGAAACGTAAAGGCACATAGTAATCAAGTCGTACGTAAGGTAACATACCACCAGATCTCTGTATCTCCAGAAGATGACTCACCATCTGACCTGAAAAGTATGCAATGGAGTGTTTGAATGGTATTGTTCATTTGAATTTGAGAAAAGGAACCTCACTAAGACTGGTATTCCTGATTCAGGCAGAAAGTCAGTAAAGTTACGTGTTGGAAAGTGAACACATTAGCACGAAAATAACTGTCCTACTTCATCTAAAGCATAGTCACACAAGTTGGATAAGGGCGTTTCAGGTGCATTTTTTATATCAAATACACATACAAATTAATTAAATTGATCAATTAATCATCAGTGATAGCCCTTCACCGGGAAAACTAAAGACAGTGTTCATATTTGACGATGCGCTGTGAAAAACATTCAGTGAGAGCAGTGATATATCTCCAACAGAAAAAGTAAAGCCATTCACAGTTTTCATATTCGACAACTTGCCATGGAAAACCAAGATCAAATTTGACGATATTTCTGTTTCGGTCGCCGTGTGGCTGTTGATGTATGTTTTCTGAGGCAGACACATTCCAGAATCGCAAAACAGCTGGTGATGGACAATGCAAACTTAATTATAGCAGTCAAACGGGACAATATGAATTTAAAACACATTTACCAGACTCATTTAGGAACCGATATGTCATTAAATGATTTTGCAAAGATACGTGCGGATTGCTGGAATCACTCACAGTACGGGTTTCTCATTATAGATAAAACAAGTAAACTGAATGATGGCAGGTCTAGACGGAACTGCCAGGAGTTTCTATATATGCATCCGTGGAAATAGTTGAGTACATCAGTATACACATCACCATGGATAAATTGGCATGCATGTTGGGTGCTCAGTCTGATAGGATGGGTGCGTATAGACAAAACGCACGCTTGTACATGGACGCGAAAATTCAGACTCACGAACGTAGGGTTGGAGGCATATGGAAGGAACTAGAGATGTATTGTCACACCTTTCTGAGACGGAACAGTACACTGAAAGGTCGGGTTAACGCAATCGAAAAGAAAGTAAAGGACTTAGCAAACTAGCTGTTATTGCGAAGTGGGCTGCATGAACGGGTCAATGCAAATGAAAAGAATGTATGTGACAACTGAAGGGAACTAGCTGTTACTGAGAAGAAGCAGCAGAAGAAGAGCAGAAGCCTCAAGTTTCACAGATGTCCGATTAGTGTACAAAGAGATGTCAACTAAACATAGTCGTCGTTGAATGGAAGGCAGTCCGAGAGAAGTTACAGTTACTGAGTTTAGGGCATCTGGAGCGAGAGCACGTCCTAAGAGAAACTTTTAAGCTGGTTACAGAGTCTCTGTCAACTCTAAGCGAAATTACACAACGATGACAATGTCACTATTGTCTATTTCATTAACGATCACGGCGAGCCTAGAATAGACAAAACATTTGAAGTCAGTGGCGAAAAAAACCCACATATGCCAGGCACGCAACATATACCTTTAAATGAGAAAAACAATGCAGATAGGGAATAGGGAACACCTGGTCTACTTAACCTCTTTTCCTAAGATCCTCAAAAACTGGAAAATACTCGCCTAAATATCTGGAAACGTATCATGAAATATTGCATTTGAGTGATCTGCATAAGAATGACGAAAACGTATTACAGTGACCCCAATGAGCTAATAGATCAGCTACGACTGCTGGCATCAGCTGCCCATTCGACTGAAGTTGTTTCGGTAATTTCTGAGCTTAGAGAAGAAGGTGTCATCGAGTAAGTATGGAGACTGTAGTTCGAGAACTGCACAAACCAGCAAGCAAAACATACCCTCGAAGGTAGGTTATGATTAGTTTTGGACGACCTGCGGCAGGTGGATCTTGTAAGCACAAGGACTCACGTGTGAATAACGGCTTCAAATATACTTTAATGGTAATTGATACTTCTTCTAAATTTATCTGGGCATTACCCCAAAAGCGAAAACTGGGAAAAATGCCGCATACGTGTTCGAGCGACTGCTGCAGATGCGGCTGAAACGAAGCCCTAAAACCTTCACACAGACCACGACGGTGAACAGATATTTCAAGACACTGATGGAGTGGTACGGAATACATCACTACACGACATTTATCCACTTGAACCCAAGTACCTTGCAATGTCTGAACGGAACAGTGAAAGCCCAAATGTGGACTCCTTCCAATCTTCGTGGCTCGCACAAATGGACTGCTATCCTCCCGCAAATAATTGCACAGTATAATCGAACTTTACATCAGACAATAAAAATGAGACTGATCGGTGTTCATGGTAATACCCTTTTAGGTACAGTGTAAAAACGTATTAAAATTCTAGAATCACAGAAACAGGAATTTGATGTAGGCGATTTAGCACGTATTTCAAAACGCAAGACAACATTCGAGAAGTCATACATGCCAAACTGGTCAACTAAGATATTGATATAGGTATGAAAAGGGGGTCGCTGTGTTTTGAACTACCTAGTTTCAATTACTTTTCAAGGTCATCCAACCACCCACTTCCTCCCCCCTACTTCCTCGCCCCCACTTCCTCCCCCCCACTTCCTCCCCCCCACTTCCTCCCCCCCACTTCCTCCCCCCCACTTCCTCCCCCCCACTTCCTCCCCCCCACTTCCTCCCCCCCACTTCCTCCTCCCACTTCTTCCTCCCCCCACTTCCTCTCTCTCCCCCTCCACTTCATCTCTCTCTCCCACTCCACTTCATCTCTCTCCCCCCCTCCACTTCATCACTCTCCGCCCCTCCACTTCATCTCCAACCCCCCCCTCCACCTACGCCCCCCCCCAACTTCCTCCACCTATGCTATAATTAAATTTACAATGTCCCTCACCAGATGTTTTTGGATTTAGGAATATGTATGATTCAGATAACATACATCAACAGCCACACGGCGACCAAAATATAAATATCGTCAAATTTGATCATTGTTTTCTGTGGCAAATTTTCAAATACGAAAACTGTGAATGGCTTTACTTTTTCTGTTGGTGGGATACCACTGCTCTCACTGAATGTTGTGTATGACACACCATCTACGCCTTTCAGCGTCTCCTGTAATAGTTGGTATTTGGGCTGA
Organism: Schistocerca gregaria; assembly: GCF_023897955.1. Classification (NCBI taxonomy): domain Eukaryota; kingdom Metazoa; phylum Arthropoda; class Insecta; order Orthoptera; family Acrididae; genus Schistocerca; species Schistocerca gregaria. Next base: position 505,602,742 of record NC_064923.1, read on the forward strand.
AACAGCGTTTTTGAAAATATACATACAAGCTGAAGTGGACTCCCTACGGGCGTGTCAGCAGCGAAATGAGAACATTTGTCTTGCTGCAGCTGGATGGACCTACAATCATTGCACGTAAGTTGTCGTGAAGAAGTATGCCATTCTTCCTCCAGTTTTCTTGCATGTCGTCGCAGCGGCAGTCGCTTACAGCAAAGTCTTGATGTTTCGCCCACCACGGCATGATGCTGGTTATGCCAGGTACTGACTGGTGTGCAATGAGCTTTTATAGAAAACAGTGAACACTTGGCCAGTGAATGCTTAGTACTAGAATTCTGTGGGCTTTTACGTAGAATTTAGTTCTATGGTGTAATTTTCTTCTGTTGCACGATTTCAGTAGCTTCAGTACTCACAGTGTAACGAGAGGTAAGAAATAAAGCACATACATGATTATATACATTTTTATTCACTAATCGTACACGGGATGCACTAAATCAAAAGGTTCTTTCTTTACCATAACACTAGCACTGAATACATAAAGCCTTCCTGTAAACACAAAATTCAGCATGTATTTCTCTCAAACTTATAGGTAGTACATTAGCTTCCATCTTGACCCACTGTTCGAAGTCGTCTACATGCCCTCTGTTCGTATGGCAATACTCTGTAATGTCCATATACTCAGCTTTAACGCAAGGCAGCCATCTGCTCAGTCTTTCCAACACAATGGATAGCACCATCTGTAGACCGAACAAGGTCGTAACATTGGAATGCTGTAGATAAATAGAGGTGTCACCCAACTTCACACGGAGTGCAGTCACCGAACAATGCTGTAACGGACAGAGTTAGAGCAACACAGTATGTGTGCGTAAGAGGAGAGTTCGGGTGATACTAGGTGGTCAACAGCTGCTAAATGTACGCTTTTGCACAACACAGTTCGTCCCATTCCACATCCGTAAACCACACTTTAACGCTTTTAGCTGCATTTTCGATCTCTATTACAACGCTCCAGTCTTTGTCTGTGGATGCTTCTGTACCAATATGTAAATGCTTCGAACCACTAGCAGATAAATTATGCTCTTTGCTCCACTACCGTTAGCTTCAGTGTATAACTGGTATTTCTCATCCACTATATCCTCATTTTGTCCATTCAGTATCACTGGAATATTCTGTGATGGCGCGTTTGACTGAGTCCAGTATAGACATGCGCCATGCAGTTCAGAACACCCAGTGCACTTCTCCAAGTCAGGGACAGATTGGGTGTCTTCAGCCAAGAATAGCAGCTCACTGACTGCTCCAACAGGCTTACCAGGTGCGCGATAGGATCCCAGTGTGCTGCTGCTTCGTGGCTTGATATGCCGAATGGTGCAACTGCAGCAGGTCCCGACAGGCTGGAGGATGCCACATCCACTGATGGGCCATGAAGAAAAAACATTAAGAGTGATAACAGCAACACAAAGACTCAATCTTTCACACAAAGACAGTAAACACAGACTTTAACCAAGGGGTGCTTGTTCTTCCATGTCTTCTTCCTATTCCGCTTTTGCTATGGCTGGACTATCGCAGCTGGCGCTTCATAGTGCCTGACTCATTGCAACTGAAGTTGTAGTGCTGCTGGATCCTCCTTATGTCCTTGATGTGATTGGATACTGCAATCCTATTGGTTACTACCAATTTCAAGCATCTCTGGTGGCATAATTGTGAACTAGACCGAACTTTCCTGCCATTTACGCCAGCTAAGCTTGATAATCGTCACTGAACGAAACTACTTGCGAATTGTGCAAAATAAATGACATCTTATGGTTTCATAATGCATTTTAACAATAAACCAGACTAGTTGCTTGAACCTTTGGATTGGAGGCAGACGTCTGTTCTGATGTGGAAAACTGACTATGACTTTCGAAAATGGCAAGCAGTTGTAACACCAACAGCCTGCAGAGTGCATTCTGATACCATTCTCCTACATAGCTATTATCTGCTGGACAGTATTAATCTTCTTCTTCAGGTACTCATCCTATAAAACGCCTTTCCATACTGCATGTAGGAGGCTATGATCACAATCCTGCCGGCTGAAGTGGCTGTGCGGTTCTAGGCGCTGCAGTCTGGAACCGCGAGACCGCTACGGTCGCAGGTTCGAATCCTGCCTCGGGCATGGATGTGTGTGACGTCTTTAGGTTAGTCAGGTTTAACTAGTTCTAAGTTCTAGGGGACTAATGACCTCAGAAGTTGAGTCCCATAGTGCTCAGAGCCATTTGAACCATTTGATCACAATCCTCAACTATATGCTTGAGGCAACATGGCTGTTACTCTCTTCCTAGTCAGACGCCTGTAGCTCTTCGATAGAACACATTCTGCACAGCACCGAGTGAGTGATGATCGGATGAGATGATGGGTTGGTGGAGGGAGAAGTGGATGGGCAGCTGATGCTCTTTAATAGTATATGTTACACATATGAATATGTTCAACTAAAGTGAATTAGCATCAATTGCCTATCTCTTCCATTCTGGAAGAGTAAATGCTTCCAGTGGAATAACTCGGCAGTTTGTGTACGTACATGAGTGTACATGAGCATGTATCAGTTGAGACATGCACCTTGAATCCATCCATCTGCATTGTCACAATTTGCTGAACCGAATTCTTCTGCTTCTTACTCTCAAACTCTTTCCATTATCATAGTGTTCCATCACCCGTGTAGTTAACTGAAATGTGTACATGTAATACATCTGTTCAAAGCTGCTCTATTTTTCACATTCATCTTCTCATTGATCGAACACATCGTGATGCTTCTACAATGAAAGCTCAGCACAGACTAAACCTCTCCCACCAATTCTTATCATATAAGCGGAAAAAGAAATGCCATCAAAATTTGAATTTCCCATCAATTTCTGGGGTGGGAGTGTGACGTCAGCACAGGTCTGGGATAAAGGAATTATCACCATTTTTTTTAAAATTCCTACTCTCTTTTTTTAAATTTCATAGGAAATTCGAAAATGCTGCCAATAGAGATGGTGAGGGAGGAGAGGAGATTCTGGGACGCACGTGCTGCCTGGGGAACCCCATGACGTCATCTGGGAGTGAGGGTAATTAATTGATCAGTTTAATAAATCTGCATATTAATTCGATATAAATATGCACCAGAAACCCCCTTATCCCTCTACTAGTCATTGCTACATCAAACGACACAACCATCCATATGTGTAACACATGTTATAATACATCACCACCAAAGGAATAAGTGAACAACAAGAATGCTGTATGCATTCGAAAATGCTGACAACATTTTGCTAGATGCAGGCGTGAGGAATTCGATGGCCCTACAGTTCGGATGGGCTATGTAAACCCAACTCTGTACCATGCCTCAATAGCTGATCACCTATCGAGCAGTGAACATTATGTTGAGCAAGCCTTGGGTGCTGTGTGCATTATTTTTTATTGTTACTCAATATGTGGAAATTTAGGTAAGATATGTAGATCAAATAAAATAAGTAAATGGACAATATCCACAAATTCTGCAAGTAATGTTAGTCCTCACTGTGCGACGTCAGTCCAAATCTCACCAAATGTGGTCCCCACGGAGGTTCGAGTCTTCCCTCAGGCATAGGTGTGTGTGTGTGTGTGTGTGTGTGTGTGTGTGTGTGTGTGTGTGTGTGTGTGTGTGTGTGGGTGTGTGTGGGTGTGGGGGTGGTGGGCGGGTGTGGGTGTGGGTGTGTGTGGGTGTGTGGGTGTGTGGGTGTGGGTGTGTGTGGGTGTGTGTGGGTGTGGGGGTGGTGGGCGGGTGTGGGTGTCTTAAGATAATTTAGGTTAAGTAGTGTGTAAGCTTAGTGACTGATGACCTTAGCAGTTTAGTCCCATAATATTTCACACACATCTGAACATTTTCTCATCAAATGTTTGTACCACGAAATCAAAAAATGATCAGTACAAAACAACTTGCTACACTGCTCATCCGTTGCAGCACTGCTGCAACCTGAACGAAACGACAGGAAGACCCAGGCACGCCTGTCATTGGCTAGCGTTACAGCGTGCCAACGTGTTTCACCTCCAATATTTATTCTAATTTCGTCGAAGACTATGATAGTTTCGCCCGCGCGGTCTACGCGCTGGTTGCCGGGCAGGAAGGGGTGCTGATCCCAGGCACGAATCCGCCCGGCGGATTAGTGTCAAGGTCCGCTGTGCTGGCCAGCCTGTGGATGGTGTTTAAGGCGGTTTCCAATGTACATCGGTGAATGCGCACTGGTTCCCCTTACTCCGCCTCAGTTACACTGTGCCGGCGATTGCTGTGCAAAAATCGTTTCCACGTGCGGGTACACAATAATTATTTTACCATGCAAACATTTGGAGCTACAGTTGTTTGGTATGAGACGTTCCCGTGGGGGATCCACCGCACAGTAACCCTGGGTTCGGTGTGGGGCGGCGGTGGGGTGGATGGACTGCTGTAGCCTGTTGTGGGGTTGTGAACCACTGAGGGCTACGGCAGGACGAAGCCTCTCCGTCGTTTCTAGGTCCCTGTTTCAATACATACATACATGCATACATACATACATGGCAGTTTCAGAGATAGATTGCTCGGTACAGAAATCCTTTGCACAAAGTCCACAATCAAGAAAAATCACTTCTTAAAGTTGTGATCATGATAGGAAAGATTTAAATCTGAAATCATAAACTGTGCCACGAGGAACGCGGCACACGTATAATCTCCTCATCAGAACTGTTGTACAAAAAAAGTTTGGGTAAGACGTATTACAAAAAGGCATCATACAAATCATCAATTACTCACCGCACAAAATCACTCTGCACCAGGATATAGACAAGACAATACAAATAATTGAAAAACAAATTTCTACACGCGTTCAGTATAACAAGCATTAGTCAATACTGATACAGAACGTGGAAATTTAGGCAACATAGCTAGCATAAGGCTACGTTAAAAAATATTTGAAAAATGTGAATGTATGAAATGTGAGCATGCAAAGTACTGTCGGGCCTTCAGTACGATTCTACTCCGCTCGTCGGGGCTTCAGGGCTGCAGCATAACACGGAAAATACAGGTACAATTTTATTACTAGCAGTAATGAAATATAGAATCTGATAGTTGCCACACATCACAGACAACTAGCAAATAGTCATATACAGGATCTGAACCTGCAATAATCATAGTCAGCCAGCCATTGTCCTGCACGAAGTTATGAACAAATAGTGGTTGAAAGGACAAACTTTCTAATGCGTTAAACACGGTATGCATTAGTATACATAAATATAGAACAATATTAAAGAAACACAGAAATATAAAACTGAAAACAGCTAAAACAAGAGAGAGATAAAACTGACGAAACAACACACACAAAATATAAGAGCCTATCAAAACTTCAGGTCTAAAACGTTATTTAATGAAAGATATAGTCACCAAACATCATTATTTAAACTTCCTCTACACAGACTTCACGATACAGTAATAAATGAGAGAAGTCAAAGTGGCCTAGTTTTACCAAATGCCGTATGACACAGAACATATGTTACTAACTCAACTAATGAAATATGGAGCTTAGGTAAAAGAGAAGCACGCAGCAGTCAATAGAATATCTCATAAATCAAGTTGGAAACCGATGCTGTTGGTACTTATCTAAACGTTATTACTTGTTTGATATGTACCCTAATTCAAAAGAAAAGATTAGCTGGTTGTTTTAAAGAAAGCTATCAAACAGGCCAAAATATGTACTAGGTGCAAATCAGCACATTATAATTAATATAATTCTTCATAGTCAGGCGCACCCAGAGTAGGATAGACTCTGATCACAGTTTCGTGATGATGGAGAATAGTTTAAACTAGAAAATGATCGTCAGGAAGAATCAGCGTCTAAAGAAGTGGGATACTGAAGTATTGAGGAATGATGTATTTGAAATTCACACTCTGCCGGCCGCAGTGGTCTCGCGGTTAAGGCTCTCAGTCCGGAACCGCGCGACTGCTACGGTCGCAGGTTCGAATCCTGCCTCGGGCATGGATGTGTGTGATGTCCTTAGGTTAGTTAGGTTTAAGTAGTTCTAAGTTTTCGGAAAATGATGACCACAGATGTTAAGTCCCATAGTGCTCAGAGCCATTTGAACCATTTTTTTTTTTTTTTGGAAATTCAGTCATTGTAGATATTGCGATAATGAATGCCATAATAGGCAATTCAGTTGAAGAGGAATTCTCTAAAACAGACGATCATAGAAGTTGGACACAAATAGGTGCGAGGATGGTGACTGTGAAGAAATGTTGCGTAATGGAAGAAATATTTAAATTGACCAATGAATGAATGAATGAATGAAGTTCAAAATGTTCAGGACAATTCAGTAATAGAGTATTGTAGGTGAAATCGTGCAGCATCATCCACACAATTCGAAAGACAGCTATAGCAGAAAAGAGCAATAACTATCATACAGGCAACAAAAAAGGTTAAGCATCGAAGTTTGAAACAAGATTAAAACACAGAAAAATGAAACAGAAAACTGAGGATATTTTAGATGGCAATCAGTTTGGACTTCGGTAAAGTAAAGGCAGCAGAGGTATCATAAACTGGAGACATTTATTGAGAATGTTTAGCAATAGGAGAACCAACTGCCGTCTGTGTACCTCAAGAAAACTGGATCCCGGGTACTCACTTCGTTCGGAGGGTTGACTTGAAAACACAGCCAACATATAGCGAATGACTTCTTGTATGTAATGAAAGCGATAATCTCAATGTATGCAGTAAATACCATAGGTGCCGTCTGTGTCAAAACAGATTTAACATGTCGGACATTGATACACAGTTACACATGTTCCCCCAATTCTTTTGAGGAATGTGTTTATTTACAGTTTTGCAAGCGTCCTGCAATGAGTTCCCAAAGTGGTTATCTAGTATTCCACCTTAACTATTACATTTCCTTGCCGACCTTCACAAGTAATGGAAGTGTCCGCCTCCTCAATCATCTCCTGCATGCGTCAAATTCATATTGCTTATAAATCTGCCTTACAGTTAAGGTTAGATGTCGTAGTGGACCATCACAGCTGTCTTTTTGATTAAATTTTGGTGAACACTAAATTTCGTTAGATATGGCTCTGAGCACTATGGGACTTAACATCTTAGGTCATCAGTCCCCTAGAACTTAGAACTACTTAAACCTAACTAACCTAAGAACATCACACAACACCCAGCCATCACGAGACAGAGAAAATCCCTGACCCCATTCGTTAGATAATCATTTATGAATAATGTTTCTGATACTTGTGACATATCTTTTCCCCGTTGCGTTCACAGATTAGTGACGCAGTAGCCCTCTCCTGGTTTAAAATGAAGTGTAGAGCTGGGATGAGCGGCGGACCAACTTTGTTGAATCCGGAAACCGTCCATCCAAGTCTCGCCGTCTTCAGCTTTGGCCTTGTTCTCGCGTGCTGTTGTTTGTGTGCAAACAACAAAGTTGCGGCCGAGTTCTTGCTGTGCGCGGGGAACTAAGAGAATGCACTTCAAACGCGGGGGAGGCTCCCCTTTCTTGCTGGAAAGTTGTCTCAGTCGGCTGCCGATCGAAGGACGAGTACGAACACGGAAGAGCTTGGCAGTTATGCCGTTTTCTGTAATCTGCATGCCGCTAAATAAATACCCAGTTTCACTCGGAAACGGACCACCCTCAGCTATCTACATACTACTAAAAACGAAAAAGTAGTAACATTCAGTAATTACGAAAACAATAATAATATACTAAACATAATTCTTGTCTTTTTTATACTTTCAAGAATTTGACTTCATTAGTAAATACACTCCTGGAAATTGAAATAAGAACACCGTGAATTCATTGTCCCAGGAAGGGGAAACTTTATTGACACATTCCTGGGGTCAGATACATCACATGATCACACTGACAGAACCACAGGCGCATAGACACAGGCAACAGAGCATGCACAATGTCGGCACTAGTCCAGTGTATATCCACCTTTCGCAGCAATGCAGGCTGCTATTCTCCCATGGAGACGATCGTAGAGATGCTGGATGTAGTCCTGTGGAACGGCTTGCCATGCCATTTCCACCTGGCGCCTCAGTTGGACCAGCGTTCTTGCTGGACGTGCAGACCGCGTGAGACGACGCTTCATCCAGTCCCAAACATGCTCAATGGGGGACAGATCCGGAGATCTTGCTGGCCAGGGTAGTTGACTTACACCTTCTAGAGCACGTTGAGTGGCACGGGATACATGCGGACGCGCATTGTCCTGTTGGAACAGCAAGTTCCCTTGCCGGTCTAGGAATGGTAGAACGATGGGTTCGATGACGGCTTGGATGTACCGTGCACTATTCAGTGTCCCCTCGACGATCACCAGAGGTGTACGGCCAGTGTAGGAGATCGCTACCCACACCATGATGCCGGGTGTTGGCCCTGTGTGCCTCGGTCGTATGCAGTCCTGATTGTGGCGCTCACCTGCACGGCGCCAAACACGCATACGACCATCATTGGCACCGAGGCAGAAGCGACTCTCATCGATGAAGGTGACACGTCTCCATTCGTCCCTCCATTCACGCCTGTCGCGACATCACTGGAGGCGGGCTGCACGATGTTGGGGCGTGAGCGGAAGACGGCCTAACGGTGTGCGGGACCGTAGCCCAGCTTCATGGAGACGGTTGCGAATGGTCCTCGCCGATACGCCAGGAGCAACAGTGTCCCTAATTTTGCTGGGAAGTGGCGGTGCGGTCCCCTACGGCACTGCGTAGGATCCTACGGTCTTGGCGTGGATCCGTGCGTCGCTGCGGTCCGGTCCCAGGTCGACGGGCACGTGCACCTTCCGCCGACCACTGGCGACAACATCGATGTACTGTGGAGACCTCACGCCCCACGTGTTGAGCAATTCGGCGGTACGTCCAGCCGGCCTCCCGCATGCCCACTATACGCCATCGCTCAAAGTCCGTCAACTGCACATACGGTTCACGTCCACGCTGTCGCGGCATGCTACCAGTGTTAAAGACTGCGATGGAGCTCCGTATGCCACGGCAAACTGGCTGACACTGACGGCGGCGGTGCACAAATGCTGCGCAGCTAGCGCCATTCGACGGCCAACACCGCGGTTCCTGGTGTGTCCGCTGTGCCGTGCGTGTGATCATTGCTTGTACAGCCCTCTCGCAGTGTCCGGAGCAAGTATGGTGGGTCTGACACACCGGTGTCAATGTGCTCTTTTTTCCATTTCCAGGAGTGTATTATTTTTCTAATTACTGACTGTAACTAATTTTTGGTCTATTTCATGGCTTATAGATACCTGAGGATTTTCCAGTTCTGGTTGTTAAATAAAGTGGCAATAAACCTGTGTGTCAACCATAATTTTCCAAAGATTTCTAGAGGCTATGAATCATCGACACCTCAAAACAATGTTCTTATCTGGTCTTAATTGTAAAGCAAATTTGCAGTTATATTATAGTAGCAAGTAGCCATTCCAGATCGAGGCAAGGTATATATCGAATCCGATCAAAAGAAATAGATATAATAAGAGGATTTTCAACCACTAAGTGCCCCCCCCCCCCCGCCCCCCCCCCCCCCCCCCGGAGTCCCAACGATCAATTACGTACCGACAGAGAGGAGCAGGTGGCTTACATTATGCAGAGAGTGGAATATATGCTGGCCGTCCGAAAAGTTCCAGTACTGCTTTTATTCCTGGCGTATAGGCGACGTCAGGGCAGAAACTACGCTGGCAATTTGAGCTAGCAGCTATAAATAACGGCTGTGTATTCGAATAGTCAATTGTGGGCAGGCAGTGTTAAGGAGTGACCTTTTGGCCGTAGTGTAAAAATGTTGCTGAGTCACAAATCGCAGTAGAGCAACACGTCTAAATTAAGAGTTCAAGATATTCTTCACAATATTTTGAAGAAGAGAGAAGTGTGTGCAAAGCTTGTCCCGGACATCTTCACTTCCGAACAAAAAAGAGGCCCGTAGACGCCTGCTCCGACGTGCTTGAAATGCAAAATGCGGACTATTCTTTTCTGGAAATATATCATCAAAAGTGACAAAACTTGGTGTTATCAGTACTACTCTAACAAAAACCATTAAAACTGTACGTGTAACTGGTATTCAAGCCAATGTGACGCACGAGTTGCACAAATCTCACAGGACTTTCCTAACCATATCATGTCATTTGAACGAACTGTGTGTTATAATCAGCTGTGTGTGTGTGTGTGTGTGTGTGTGTGTAGAACAGAATCTGAAGCATTAAATCCATCATTTTAAAATTTCTCTATTTTTATTAATCAGGTTTCGAAACTTTTTGGACTGAAAGGGCACAAAACGCTGCGTAAATAGTCAGAAAGACCTAAATGTTCAGTAAATTAGTTGACGGAAAGGTTACTCACTATTTCAAAAAGACCTAGAATAATTTATTTTGATCCGTGAATAATTATGCGTCCGAGCGGATTCGTAGTTAAAGCCTAGAAAAGTGAATAACTAACAGAATATTGAAAGAATCCAGACATACCTCATGGTGTGCAGTACACTTTCTTGAGGAACAAAGCCTGATGCACTACAGGCACGAAGCAAATTAGTAAATCATAAACAAGCAAAAGTAATTCTGTATACGTTCGAATACCAAAAGGGCAGTGTACGAAAATACCGCCCAACTAGCGTAGTAAAATTCTGTCGGAAGAGCACTTACAAACATAAGAAATTTTGATTAAATGTGTGAGACTGAAAACTAATGTCCAGGAGCACGTTCATGATACTGTAACCGCAGTAGACACTGCTGTAGCTCTCGACGCTACTCCAGAAGCCTTGTCCTTTCTGTTGGTGCACGCAGTTTCTGACACATTTCTCCCGATGAATTCATTATGTCTTTGGCTTGTCTGGGAAGATTTTGTCATTTTAACAAGCTGTTTGTCGCATGTCCCTAGGATTTGGTTTTCCATAATGAAAAAAAAGGTTTTTATTGCAAAGTATAAGGAGTGGCCGAATACTTTCGGAACAAGAAGTCACCCTCATTTTGCCGTCGACCCTGTCAACGAGGGCGGAGGAGCGGACAAGGGTGGGAAACTGCCCCTGAAGGTGGGAAGAATAAGCAGTGATCAACGGCATGAGGATACAGAAGGCAATGGAAACCACTGCATTAAGGACACATAAAGTGTATTCATAGGACATGTGGAGAGCAATTGAAAAGTATCGTGATGATCTATCTCCAGTGGCAAAAGATTCCCGAATAGGCCCTCATTCGAATCTCCGGGAGAAGACTGCCAAGAGGGAGGGGGAAGGGGGGGTGACCATGAGAAAAAAAGATTGCATAATCAACGAAAGGATAACAGTCTACGAGTCGGGGCAAAGAGTGTCAGAAGCCTGAATGTGGTAGGGAAACCAGAAAATCTGAAAAGGGAAATGCAAAGGCTCAATCTAGATAGTAGGGGTCAGTGAAGTGAAATGGAAAGAAGACAATGATTTCTGATCACGTGAGTATAGGATAATATCAACAGTAGTAAAAAATTGTGTAATGGGAGTAGGATGCGTTATGAATAGGAAGGTCGGGTAGAGAGTGTCTGTTACTGTGAACAGTTCAGTGATAGTGTTGTGCTTATCAGAATTGACAGCAAACCAACATCGACAAGAATTGTTCAGGTTTATACGCCGACATCACAAGATGAAGATGAAGAGACAGAAAGTGAGGACAGTGAAAGGGTAATACAGTACATAAAGGGAGATGACAATGTAATAGTCATGGGGGACTGGAATGCAGTTGTAGGTAAGAGTTGAAGAAAGGGTTGCAGCAGAATATGGCCTTGGGACAAGGAATGAGAGAAGAGAAACACTAACTGATTTTTGTAACAAATTTCAGCTAGTAATAGAGAATATTGTGTTCAGCAATCACAAGAGGAAGATTTCAGTTAGAGTACATTATGGTCAGCCAGAGATTCCGAAATCAGATACGGGATTGTAAGGCATGCCGAGGAGCGGATATAGACTCAGATCACAATGCCTTAGTGTTGAAGAGCAGCATGAAGTTTTAGAGACAAGTCAGGGAGAATCAATATGCAAAGAAGTGGGATAAAGAAGTTCTAAGGAATGACGAGATACGCTTGAAATCCTTAAGGCAATAGATACTGCAATAAGGAATGGCTCAGTTGGCAGTACAGTTGAAAAGGAATGGAAATCTCTAAAAAGGGCCATCACAGAAGTTGAAAAAAAAAACACATGTGTACAAAGAAGGTAACTGCGAAGAAACCATGGGTAACAGAAGAAATACTTCAGTTGATCGATGAAAGAAGGAAGTGCAAAAGTGTTCAGGGTTCAAAAATGAAATGGTTCTAATGGCTCTAAGAAATATGGGACTTAATATCTGAGGTCATCAGTCCCCTAGACTTAGGACTACGTAAAGCTAACTAATCTAAGGACATCACACACATCCGTGCCCGAGGCAGGATTCGCACCTGCGACCGTAGCAGCAGCGCGTTTCCTCACTGAAGCGCCTAGAACCGCTCGGCCACAGCGGCCGGCTAAATGTTCAAGGAACTTCAGGAATACAGAAATACAAGTCAATGAGGTATGAAATAAATAGGAATGCAGGGAAGCTAAAACGAAATGGCTGCATGAAAAATGTTAAGAAATTGAAAAAGAAATGATTGTCGGTAGGACTGACTCAGTATGTAGGAAAGTCAAAATAACCTTCCTTGAAATTAAAAGTAAAGGTGGTAATATTAAAAGTGCAGCGACAATTCCACTATTAAATCCAGAGGGGAGAGCGGATAGCTGGAAAGAGAACATGGAAGACCTCTACGAGGGGGAAGGCTCTTCTGATGTGATCAGAAGAGAGAGGGCATCCAGTACAATCAGAATTCAAAGGAGCTATGGAGGACTTACATTCAAATAAGGCTGAAGGGATAGATAATATTCCATATATTCCATCAGGATTTCTAGAATTATTGGCGCAAGTGGCAACAAAATAACTATTCATGTTGGTGTATAAAATGTAAGCGTCTGGCGACATACCATCATACTTTCGAAAGAATATCAGCCATACAATTCCGCAGACTGCAAAAGCTGACAAGTGCGAGAATTATCACGTTCTTAGCTTAACAGCTCATGCATCCTAGTTAATGACAAGAATAATATACAAAATAATGGAAACGAAAATTGAGGAGGTGTTAGATGACGATCAGTTTGACTTTAGAAAACATGTGTACAAAGAAGGTAACTGCGAAGACAGGCGGTTCTGATGTCGCGGTTGATAATGGAAGCAAGACTAAATATAAATCAAGACCCGTTGATAGGATTTGTCGACATGGAAAAAGCGTTCGACAATGTAAAATGGTGCAAGATGCTCGAAATTTTGAGACAAATAAGGGTAAGCTATTGGGATAGATGGTTAATATACAACATGTACAAGAGGCAATAACAAGAGTGGACGACCAAGAACGAAGCGCTCAGATAAAAAAGGGTGTGAGACAGGGATGTAGTCTTTGTCCCCTACTGTTCAATCTATACATCGTAAAAGCAATGATGGAAATAAAAGGAAGGTTCAGGACTGGAATTAAAATTGAAGGTGGAATTATATCAGTGATACGATTCGCTGATGACATTGGTATCCTGAGTGAGAGTGAAGAAGAATTAAATGATATGTTGAAGGAATGAACAGGCTAATGAGTACACAATATGGACTGAGAGTATATCAAAGAAATACGAAAGTAATGAGAACAGCTAGGAACTTAACATCGGGATTGATGGTCACAAAGTAGATGAAGTTAAGGAATCATGTTACTTAGACAGCAAAATAACCAATGAGCAAGGAAGGCATCTAAAGCAGACTAGCGATGGCAAAGAGGGCATTCCTGGCCAAGAGAAGTTTACTAGTATCGAACATAGGTCTTAATCTGAGGAAGAAATTTCTGAGAATGTACGTTTGAAGCACAGCAGTGTATGGTAGTGAGAAAAACGGGACAGATGAGAATCGATGCCTTTGAGATGCGATGCTACAAATGAATGTTGAAAATTAGGTGGATTGATAAGGCAAGGAGTGCGGAGTTCTGCGCAGAATCGCAGAGGAAAGGAATACGTGCAAAACACTGACAAGGAAAGGGGACAGATGGAACTAGAGGGAGCTGTAGGGAGCAGAACTACACATCATCGTCCGACAGGAATTGTCGACCCTTCAAGACCTTTTTTAAGGGGCCGAAGGCGTTATAATCGCATGGGGGAGAGGTCAGGAATATAGGGCGGGTGCTCGAGTGTCTGTGACTTCAGTTGATGTAACTTCTGCTTCACGTCATTCGCAGTATGAGGCAGCAGCAGCATCCCTTCGATAACCATCCCGCAACGATGATTTTCGACTCCTTTGAGCAGTTAACCATAGCGCCTACTGGCATACAGTTCGGCTCAGCTCAGCATCTCCGCGGATGGCTGAAGGAGATGTTTTGCTGTCAAAAGATGATCTCTATAGATTGAGAACGGCCACCACTAATAAATGACCTTTTATTTCGCGAGCAAGACTGATTTTTTCATTATGACTAAATTTAGGTAGCTGTATTCAAAAAACGTTTTCAAAAATCATCTCTTATCTATGTAAACGAAGCAAACTTGAGTGTAACTGTGTCAGAGCAAAAAATCAATGGGTTTGGTACCTGGAACTGAAGCTTTGCCCTGGCTAGATTTCAAATCGGCCTTAATAACACTGAAATGAGTTACGCGTTTCAGAGAATCCGCTTTCATATATTTTAAGTTAGCCGTTTTAAACCAATGAAATTGCATAAGTTTATTAAATTTTGTTTCTCGTTCCGCGATATGACTTTTTGCAATATGGGTAATGTGACTTCTTTTAACACAGATGAATGGAATTGTCATTTTATTGAGAAGGTAGCCGCAGGTTGCAGTGGATGTTTAATTGTGTAGAGTACAGACTTGACGAATGCGATCCCTGTTATCAAGTTTAACATTGGTGTTTCGTGAATCTATGATTTTATGCCCATTGTATTTTTGCGAGATATATGTCGACTCTACTAACACCGTACGAAAATTTAACAATAAATCATACTGTGACAGTGCATTTCGTCGTGCCTCCACCTTGTCCAGGTTATGGCGCAGTTTCTTGGCATAGCATACCGTACATATTTGTTGATTGGAGAATGAATTTTTCACTCTGCAGTGGAGTGTACGCTGACATGAAACTTTCTGGGAGATTAAAACTAAATGCCACACCGAGACTGGAACTCGGGACCTTTGCCTTTCGCGAGTAAGTGTTCTACCAACTTAGCTAGCCGAGCACGACTCACACCTCTGTCTCACAGCTTTACTTCCGCCACCACCTCATAGTCGTGCTTGGGTAGCTCAGTTGGCAGAGCACTTGACCTCGAAAGGCAAAAGAACCTAGTTTCAATCTTCCAGGAAGTTTCATATCACTGCACGCTCCGTTGCAGAGTGAGAAGTTCACACAGGAAATATCCTCCAGGCTGTAGCTAAGCCGTGGCTCCTGAATATCCGTTCTTTCAAAAGTTTTATACTCGCATATTTAGCTTGAAAACTTATTTGAAATTTGTAAGGTAGGAGATGAGGTACTGGCGGCAGTAAAGCTGTAAGGTAGGTTGTGAGTCGTGCTGGAGTAGCTCATTTGGCAGAGCATTTGCCCTTGATAAACCAAAGTCCCGAGTTCGACTCTCGGTCCGGCACACCGTTTTAATCTGCCAGGAAATTCTGTTGGCTGGAGTCGGCCCACTATTTTCTGAATCTCGACTTGAGAAGTACGCTCATCACACAACTTTGCGATTCTCAGCACTACGATATCTCTCTGTAGACTGACAATCGTTGCCGTTGGGTCATGTCCTGTAGTTACTGCATGTGAGGGGAAATGTGGCACCTTTACATTCCTGCTAAATGATTCTTGTATCCATATATATGGCTCTACCTTCGAATATATGTCTTATTTAGGCAGGAGACTGGCAACTGTGCATAGCTAATGACTGGCATATATAGTATAATCTCTGAAGCAAAGAAGGAAGATGAGGATTTAACGTCCCGTCGACTAGGAGGCCACTGAAGACGGAGCACAATTGTGGAATGAGGAAGAAAATAACTGGTGCCGTGTAAAAGTAACCATTCCGGCATTGGTCTTAAGCTGATTAGGGTAATCATGAAAATCCTAAATCAGAATGCGCAGAAGAGTATGTAACTAGCCACCCTGCCAGTATTTTGTAGTACCTTAAAACTGCTCAGTATGGTTTCGTGGGTATCAGCGTTGATGTAGATACGAGCACAACAAAATATTATTTCATAAATGTGATGTAATTATATCTGCCGATAAGAAATTTGAAGTTGTCAAGTCGATTCATGAGCCGAGATTTCTCTTTATCTTTATGGCAGAAGTGTTCTGATATTTATACTCTAAACTAAATATGCGCCACGAAGGAATTGTCCTAATAGGAGGAAAATCGGTAGATGTGATGTACATGTACAAACAAATGATTACAACTTCAGAAAAATTGAATAAAGAGAGAGAACTTCACAAATTGAGCGACATCAGTAAGCGATGTACCACCTTTGGCCCGTTTGCAACCAGTTATTCGGCTTGACATTTATTGATAGATTTGTTGGATGTGCTCCTGAGGGATATCGTACCAAATTCTGTTCAAATGGCGCTTTAGATTGCCAAAATCCTGAGTTGGTTAGAGGGCTCTGCCCGTAATGTTCCGTTCTCAATTTGGGAGAATTCCGGCGACCTTGCTAGTCAAGGCAGAGTTTGGTAAGTGCGAAGACAAGCAGCAGAAACTCTCGCCATGTTGGGAGGGCATTGTCTTGCTGAAATGTAAGCCAACGATGGCGTGCCATGAAGTGCAACAAAACTAGGTGTAGAATATAATGGACATATCTCTGTGCTGTAAGGTAGCCGCGGATGAGAACCAAAGGATTCCTGCTATGAAATGAAATGGAGCCCCAGATCATCACTCCAGGTTGTCGGGTCGTACGGGGGCGAAAATCAGATTGGTGTCCCACTGCTGTACACGTCTTGGATGATCATTTGGGCTAAGTTCGAAGCGGAACTCAACCCTGGAGACAATTCTCCTCCACTCAATGAAATTCCAGGCCGACAATGGCCGACAGCAGTGCAAATGGGCTTGTTAGTGTACAGAGGTCAAAGGTAGCCGGCCCGTGCGTCGGCGAGAGTTCAGCCGCCTTTCTGTGAACTGCGTGTTAATGGTCCTTGTGGTCACTGGAGCGCCAGTTGCACGGCTCACATGTTCTGTTGTCTCTATAGATAGATCGATTCTCCTTGACGCTGTGTTCGCCCTTGGTTAACCCATTTCTGCCAACTTCGTCGAATATTGGCATCACTCCTATTCAAATGTCGAGCAATTCGCCGGTTACTCCAACTGACCTTTTTACAGGCCAACTACACGTCCTATCTCAACATCTACATCTACATCTACGTGATTACTCTGCTATTCACAATAAAGTGCTTGGTTCAATGAACCACCTTCAAGCTGTCTCTCTATCGTTCCACTCTCGAACGGAATGCGGGAAAAACGAGCACTTAAATCTTTCTGTGCGAGCCCTGATTTCTCTTATTTTACCGTGATGATCATTTCTCCCTATGTAGGTTGGTGCCAACAGAATGTTTTCTCAATCGGAGGAGAAATTTGGTGATTGAAATTTCATGAGAAGATCCCGTCGCAACGAAAAACGCCTTTGTTTTAATGATTGCTACTGTAATTCACGTATCATGTCTATCATACCATCTCCCCTGTTTCGCAATAATACAAAACGATCTGCCCTTCTTTGTACTTTTTCGATGTCATCCGTCAGTCCCACCTGATGCGGATCCCACACTGCACAGCAAACCTTCAGAATAGGGCGGACAAGCGTGGTGAAAGCAGTCTCTTTAGTACACCTGCTGCACCTTCTAAGTGTTCTGACAATGAATCGCAGTCTTTGGTTTGCTCTACCCACAATATTATATATGTGATCGTTCCAATTTAGGTTATTTGTAATTGTAATCCCTAAGTATTTAGTTGAATTTACAGCCTTTAGATTAATGTGACTTATCGCAGTAATCTAAACGTAACTAATTTCTTTTAGTACTCACGTGAACAACTTCACACTTTTCTTTATTCAGGGTCAATTGCCACTTTTCGCACCATACAGATATCTTATAGGTACGGATCTTATATGTACGGATCTTTCTGTGAGCGTGTGCTTGTATGTAATTGCTAAATATGGAGCTTTTTATTAGCATACTCTGAGAGGAACCTGACTGGTATACAATCTGGACCGGAGGCCTTGCCTTTATTAAGTGATTTAAGCTGCTTCGTTACTCCGAGGATATCTACTTCTATGTTCCTCATCTTTGCAGTTGTTCTTGATTGGAATTCAGCAATATTTACTTCGTCTTCTTTGGCGAAGGAGTTTCGGAAAACCGTGTTTAATAACTCGGCTTTAGTGGCACTGTCATCAGTGACTTCACCGTTGTTATCGCGAAGTGAAGGCATTCATTGTGTCTTGCCACTGGTGTGCTTCATGTATGACCAGAATCTCTTAGGGTTGTCTGCCAGATTTCGAGACAGAATTTCGTGGTGTAAATTATTAAAAGTATCTCGCATTGAAGTACGCGCCATATTTCGAACTTCTGGAAAACTTTGCCAATCTTGGGGACTTTGCGTTCTTTTAAATTTGGCATGCTTTTTTCGTTGCTTCTGCAACAACGACCTGATCCGCTTTGTGTACCATGGGGGATCAGTACCAGCAAAAGCTGACTTCTTGGAATACTGTTCACGCGCCTGTCTGCGAGACGTAGTTTTACTGTCTGACTCACACATGGCATGAAATTCGCAAATACTTTATGGACTGGTATCGGCTTGTTCCTTATTTACTGTCTTTACCAGCTGCTTGGTTAAATTGCACTGCAACGTCACACACTCATCTATCGGCCGCCGACGTTTACAATTTTGCATTGTTCGTCGGTACCTGTATGAATATCATTGAATATCACTTTGCGATCAGTTTGCATAACTCCTTCCTGATGCATCGTTTTTTCTTTTTTTTTTTTGTGTATTTGTTGAGTTACTTGACGTTCCGTATTGTAGTGAGGTGTACGCTTAGGTAGTTGCCACGTACTGTTAAAAATCTTCTTTGGTGACTGGCCTCAGCCAAGCAGGCCCATAAAATTGCTTCAGTCTTTCGGAAACTAGCCAAAGCTAGGTGATTCACGTATTTATTGCATTTCGAAACTTACAGGAATTCTTTCAACCCTTTTTCCCCTGAACTGCACACATACAAGCCTTATGTCTAACATCACACGTTTTAGTCGATGTTTAACTTTAGATAGATGGTGTACATTACCTTTGTTTCGTGATTTGGTTCAAAATCAGTGTTAAGTGTCTACAAGGAGATCGTCTTTGCGTGTCACATAGTATTCTTATGGCAGGCTTAACTGAAATCTGCGAAATCGCTTGGGTCTCCGGCCTACACAGTCTTATACTTTTTGTTTTACTGTATCACAGTAACAACTGCTTTTTAAAATATAGGCAGCCCATGAATATTATTGCACACGAAGCTAAATAAATGAACACAAATACACTGCGTTAACTTGATGATTTGTTTCGCTCTAAAATTTGCAGTAGTACCAAATGTAACAGTTACTCAATCTAGATTAAGCTTCTCATTTACATGTACATCCCAGAATTTTTTATTTTTTTCTACACTACTCGCTCGCTCCGTATGATATACCACATTTATCATTCATGGTACACCCATTAACCATTGAATAACACAGTTCCTCCAAAACGACAAATCTTTTTGCTGCGTATAACCTGTTTCTATTGTTATCTTGTACTATGTCGTCGCTTTATTTACCACATAAGGTAACGTGTAGCAGTAGTCAGTATCCGTTGCGTCGACAGCGATTGAAATACAGACATTAAATATGTTGAAACTTCCTGGCAGATTAAAACTGTATGCCGGACCGAGACTCGAACTGGGGACCTTTCGCGGGCAAGTGCTCTACCAACTGAGCTACCCAAGCACGAGTCACGCCCCGTCCTCACAGTTTTACTTCTGCCAGTACCTCGCCTCCTTCCTTTATCAACTTAGCAGGATAAAGCCGAAATCCGCCAAAAAATTTTTGGAGGATGTTCAAGTTTATTTTGGTCTCAGATGGCTCGTTACTAATTAATAGTTTAATTACGTTTTCTTTGGTTTATTACCTCAATCGTCTGTGTTTCTATGTAAATACCTTTATGACATTGAAAAAGCCTGTAATATCCAACCACCAATTACTTTGTGAGGACCCACAGGAGGCCAAGTGTCCTTTACACGAAATTCAGAGAAAATATCACTGAACAAAGTCCAAAGTGTTGCCACCGGAGTCCAATTCACAACATATATAAAATATTTTATGTTTGCCAAAACACGAACGCATGGGGTGCATATTACACCGATGTAGACTGTGTTCCGCTGTACACCGTTGACAGTACATTTCGCGTCGTCGGTTCTTGGTCTCGTGAGACCGGAACGCAGTCCGTTACCGGAATTCCAACTTGTCCAACTGTCTGTGTGTCCCTTACAAAGCTTTTCGTCAAATATCAGGCAATATAGTTTTCTACGACGCTTGTGAAACTGTCTCCAATACTCTCTGTAAACTGCTCCTTGATTGGAGACGTTAATATCCAGACTTTAAAGGACTGGCAGGAGATGTCGATTCCTTGGTTCCTTCTCTAGTGGCTGAGATTTGTTTAATAATGTGAGGTGGTACTATTACAGCAAATAACTGCATTTTCACCTTTGACGCTGGGAATGGTGTACCTTTTCTGGCTCTTATAGTCAATATTACCTAATGTTGCATGGTGTAACAGGCAGCGGGTGTCACTAGAATATGCAACCATGAAGCACAACTGTCGTTTTAATTTGGAACCGTGATTTGATGGTCGCCTCTATTTAGGCGACTTGGGAACGGCGGAGCAATCCTGCGCCCTGATTCGCTGCTGGAGTGCTACCTGTATACCGAGACTGATAACTTCATTAGTTAGCATTTTTAAATAAAACGTCAAATAGAAACTTGCGTAAGTGTAAGGGGCGATCAAAAAATTTGCATTTGAAGGCCTTACAGTCCAGAATCGGTATGTAAGCAAATCAGGCAAAATCGCCATGAGCCCTGAGGCAATAGCCCACTTCCCCTCCACCGTCGTCGCATAAGGTTGAAAATACCCGTCTGGTAAAACAACGTGCACTGCTGCGTGAAGAAGACGTTAACTGTCTGCTGCACATTCCTCGTGTGACGCGACTCAACACGTTCAAGGCCTTTTTTTAAGAGGGCAAAGATGTGATGATCGCGTGGGGAGATATAAGAAATACAGGGTGGGTACTCGAGTGTCTCCCACTTGAGTCTGCATAACTTCTGTGTTACATTTCCGATATTAGGACGCATGTTATCATGAACTTTGTTCATCACCCCACAATAGTGGTTTTCGACAGACTTGCTGCCCTAAAGACATTCTTCGTTTTCCTTTTGAAGTATACCAGTGTTTCTCCTTCGGTAGCCAAGAAAATAATAATAGCATGTAGGTCCTCTTTGGACGCATATGGTAATAACGTCGCCGTAGTTCACATTTTCGTACTTATTACAATTACAAGCGCGTCGGAAAGCCAGCTATGCCACACTAACCCGCAGTTTTTTTTTTTTTTTTTTTTTTTTTGAGGTTTCAATAAACTGTCACTGGTGGATCACGGTCTTACTGTCTTGGTGGATGGTAAAAGTGTTCTATTGTTTTATTCGACACTGGAGTGGACGTTGAAGGTGTGGTGCTAACACTTGGAGTCCCATATACCAACCTCCGACGGCAGAAGTTCAATTTGCAGGCAATAGGTGACGTAACGATGTCAGTACCCCTTGGTGGTTTATGTTGGTCGACACCTATCGAGACGGACGCTGCTGCTACGGTCGCGGGTTCCAGTCTTGCATTGGGCATGGATGTGTG
Organism: Schistocerca gregaria; assembly: GCF_023897955.1. NCBI lineage: Eukaryota > Metazoa > Arthropoda > Insecta > Orthoptera > Acrididae > Schistocerca > Schistocerca gregaria. The sequence goes on from NC_064923.1 coordinate 505,624,635, forward strand.
TGATGTCCTTAAGTTAGTTAAGTTTAAGTAGGTCTAAGTCTAGGGGACTGACGACCTCAGATGTTAGATCCTATAGTGCTTGGAGCCTTTTTTTTACACCTATCGAGTGGTCAGTTAAACACTGGCGCTTCATTAGTGGCCACCACAGGGCTATCGTTAGCCATGGTTGGCATCGGATATCTCAAGGACGGTGAGAGGAACAGGGTGTCGGTGCCAGTACCAGGGAGTGGTGCCAATATTTTGTGAGCCAGTGACTGCGTCGCGCAGGGCTTTCACTTTGTCATAGAGACTGCTTGCCTTCTTCATGGACGTCTTCAGAGTGACCATGTCCGTTCCCTCGTGGAGGGTAACTGCCCTCGTGAGGGGAGGGGAGGGGCATGCAGGCTCCGCCGAGCACCATATTCTGCAGACGCTGGAGGGTCTGCATACGGGAGGCACTAATCGTAGCTCACGTACGGAGCCAGAGGTAAGGGAAGGCTGGACAACTATGCGGCACAACTGGGGCTTCGTTTCGAGATTCAGTTCCCTGCTGTTGAACATTGGGTACAACGCTTTTATCAGATTGTGTACTTTTGGGTGGCGAGTTCTGCATGTCGATGTAAGAGCAGTTTTTTATCCATCCGCAGTCCTAGATGTTTGATTTCAGGGTATCATGGGACCTGGGCGCATGCAATAGTGATGTTGTGGCGGAGGATGGAACGTCATTTAGTGTCGGTCCTTATATACTACAAATATACGTTGCAGCAACGCCCTCACTTCTCATCGCCGACTCTAAAGGGTGATTCAGCTGAGTTTAGCTGCCCCTACCGGTAGGTTTTATGCAACGACCAACACCTTTAAATGACACACGCAGTATTTTTATATTCTCTTGCTCGCTATGCACTAGCTATTAGCCCTACAGAAAAAAATGAACAGGACTTTTTTGTAGGAAATTTAATGTAGTTAAATTTTTTACTGGGATGCGTTTTTACTAGGGGCTGTAGTCCCCAAATTATTCGATAAAAACGTACAAAAGTGATCTTCAAACGTGTTTTTCTTTAATAACTCTAGCAAAAACGTATGCTAGTGCAAAATTTAACTACATTACATCTTGTATGTTTTACATACATTACATCTTCTACGAAAAGCTCCTATTCATTTTTTTTTGTAGAGCTAGTAGTTTCCACGTAGCGAGCAAGAGAAAATAAAAATCTCATGCACACTTTTTGAAGGCGTTCCATATTGCATAAAATATATCAGCAGGGCAGCTGAATCACCCTTTATAGTAGGTCTCTCAAGTCATTAGGAAGTACCAATGAAAATAGTCTGACGCTAACATTTAAAACCTAAGAAAATTCATGAACAGCCCGAAACACTGTTTTCCTTGTTCTCTTATTGCTAACGATGTCCCCGGGAGTAATCTGTTTTGGCAAATGCAAGAGTTCAACTCTTGCCGGCAACTAGTAGAGATTAGTATTGGCGAGCGAGACCGCTAACTTTCTGATTTGGTCGGCAGTCTGTAGAAACGTATTTCGCACTGCTAGCCTGTGAGCAATGCAGACCAGTTACATGCTAGGAAGGTTTTCCTTACTTTTCATTAGTGTATGAAAAGTATATTTTGTTTGTAGGTTTCAAGGTCGACTACCGTCGTTAAAACTCAAATTTATGATTCGGGAATAAAATAAACTGGCATGCATTTTCGGATCTCGTCTACGTCACTAAATACTCTGCCTGAGTCTAAAATCTGCGTCGCATATAACAGAAATTCATTAGAGAAATGATATCTGATGAAAATCCGTCGTCACGCCTTTATCTGCGTTGGGTCCGCCCCGATAGCTGAGTGGTGAGCGTGACGGATTGCCGTCCTACGGGCCACGGTTCGATTACCGGCTGGGTCGTGGACTTTTCATCCCCATCCGGCGCACAGGTCGCCCAATGTGACGTCGAATGTAATAAGACCTGCACCAAGGCGGCAGGACCTGTCCCGCAAGGGGCCTTCCGACCAATGCCGCCAAACGCTCGTTTCCGTTTTCTCTGCGTTGCGAAGAGTATGAGTTCTTGGAGGAAAGACTTAAAGTCATTACAAATGACAGAATTTTGCGATAGTTTCCGACGCGTTAAGATCCAGTCACGATTTCCACATCGACTGCAGTTTCAGTACAAATGAGGCCAGTACCGGAGAAATTGCGGTAACCTTAGTAGGAAGAAGGATATAACACTTTTCATATAAAACCGCCGTAGTAGATAACCTGCAGCAATATGGCACCTCTTCTGTTTTGTTGTTGGTCCAGCATCAACTACAGCCGACCACATCAGAACAGATGTCTTCATTTCGTCCGGTTATGATCACCCTATTGGACCAGTCATTTTTACACAATCTTCTTTCTTGCACCCGTTCCTCGCTTTACATTTGAGCAGAGCTCTTGAATTTTATGCCTGGGGATCTGTTCTCCAGGGTTATATGTTGTTCCTCCACTGTTTTTTGTACATATATGTACGATATAGTGTGTGTTGAAGGGGGAAGGAAAGAAAAGTAAAAAACACTTGTAAAAAGACAGTGGGAAATAACAGAAATTCCAAGGTCTACAGATGAAGTAATCTTCCAGCGTGAAATAAATGTAAGGATAACTAAGCAAAATCCTCTACTCCTCAGCTACTAAGTATTTCAAACTGGATAGATCGTTATATTTTACTTGGATTAGTAACGGTTACTAAAGCCTAGACAAAAGTAAAATAAAAATTACCAAAATTAATAGGGGTTGAGAACGGAGAGTGTAACGTAGTCTCAGCACTGCGTTCTACACCCGATATCATTAAATGGAAGAAACTTGGTCAATGCAGATTATCTCACGGGCAGGGCAAACAGACGTTTTACAGTAATCGGGTCAACTTGAAAGCTGCTACTGCCTGTCTGACTTTAACCTGGGTGCACAGCGGTTGTGACTCGCGTACTAACGCCCTGAAAATACCCCGCTTTCTGTGCAGCAGTTTGACCTATGAATGAACAACAATGGGATCTGACTTCTATTAATGAAATAATATATGGTAAGCACACTTGATGCAAACTGCATCTTGTATTGGCTCACACCCGATAGCAGCAAGCATGAGTGATAAAGCAAACAAATCTTAGATGTATTTTTAATTACAGCACCTGCCTCAAACCTACCTTGTGTTGGCTGAAATCTTCATTAAAGAAGAAAGATTTTACCTTCCGAAAGCAGTTTATCACACTAATACATCCGTAGATTGTTTTCATTGAGCTGTGTTTGCATCTGCTACGAACTTGGAGAAAGGGTAAGCAAGCATATGTGGATTAGGCATAAAAGTCGTAAAGTTCACAAACGATTACGGGAGGAAAAATAATAACTTATTTGAGAATAATTCCTTTTATTATTAGTTAAAGAAGCCCATATATCCTCACATTCCAGCAATACTATTACATGGGTGAGAAAGTAACATGAAACATGGTCTGTATCCGTAGATGACTTAATGGACTATATTGATTCTTCCCTTATGTGAAAACTCTTAAAGATTTTTAAATAAACCAAACTGTATTAACATTCTATACCTGTATTCTTTTTATCTACAGTTTTATCTCCCAAAATAGCCTGGCGAAGGACACATTTCTCCCAATGGCTTTGACACTGTCACTGTAGAACATGTGACTTTGTTGACGGAGCCACAACCTCACCTCTGCTTGCATCGCTTCATCACTATCAAAGGGAAGTCCTCGAAGGTGTTCTTTGAGTTTTGGACACAGATGGAAACAGGAGGGGACAAAGTTGTTACTTTGTGGAGGATGATCGATGACAGCGACCCAAGGCGTCGGATTGTTGAGGATGTCGCAGCGATCGTGTGTGATCTGGGATTGTCATGCTGAAGGACATGGTGCGCTATGTATGCCCGAACTCTTCCTGCGGTTAGAAACTCGATTACAGCACGCTGTTTGCCACGCACCGACATAGCTACTTCAACAGCTGCCACGTTACACTCAGCAATTCAGAGCCCTCTAGTGCAGATGGTGCTCCACTATACAGCCAGAGATGTGAATTCCTTGCAGATGAAACCATTGAGTAAATAGCCTTTGAGTCATACTAGTGCGTCGCAACTCGCGTAGTGATAAATAACGTGAAAGAAGGCTTTTGAACTTAAATCTTGTGATTCATTCGTCATTAGGACATACGGTGTGTTTGAAATAAGGAGTTCTTCTCTGTAATTTATAAAATTAGTTTTATATGAAAGAAGTATAAATTTAGATAGCAACGACAGGAAGATTTGCTCTTTCTGCAGTAATATTTTCCGAAGAGTTAGAATAACGAGTCATAATTTTTGAAGTAGGATATTGCTTTTTTTCTATTATGTAGCTGCCATATTTAAACCGACTATGCAGTTTCATCTAATTTTTTTCAGTTTCAGTTAGGGAGATAGAAACGTTCTAAATTTAAGATGTGGCTATAGCATAGTGTAAAAAGGACGAGCTTTCTCGAAGCAGTGTTCGATTAGACTGTAGAACGTATCCTTACACTGCCGTACGCAAGGCACGTTGGAATGTACAAACACACAGGGTTCGGCTTGCCACAGATATTGACGCGGAATAAACATGGCATACACATCCAGCGAGTACACTGACATGTTGCTGATGTTCGGCGAATGCCAACACGATGCAAATGAAGCAGCTGTCACGTGTGCTGTGAGATAACCTGCTCAAAGAGCTTCGTCAGGCATTACGCTCTTACGTGCTCAACGACAACTTCGAGGAACAAGTACGAGGTGCGACAATAAAGTAATGAGACTGATATGAAAAAAATGTTGTTTACCGTTTTAATCCAGTTTAGTATTGTCTCCTTCAAAGTGGTTCCCTTCTGATTGCCCTTGTCCAGGGCTTCTGCCATTGATGGTAACATTTCTGGAACTAATCTGTAATATCCACCAAGACCCTCGTCACAGCTTTTTGGACAACTTGTGCTGGTTGAAAATGGTGTCCCTTGACCACCGTCTTGACTCTTGAAAATAGAAAAAAGTCGCATGGAGCGATATCTGATCAATAAGGTGGCTGTGGTAGTGCTGAAATTTGTTTTGAGGTAAAAAAATTGCTGTACTGACAGAGCGGTATGGGATGGCGCATTATCGCGATGTAGAATCCAATTAAGAGCAATATTGTCACGGACAGGAAGAACTCTTTTACAAAGTCTTTCTAAAATTTCATTGTAGTAATATTGGTTAACTGTTTGTCCAGGAGGTACCCACTCTTTATGAACAATTCCCTTGGAATCAAAGAACCACACAAGCATGCCTTTCACTTTTGACTTTGATATGCGAGCTTTTTTTGGTCTGGGTGATCCCTTTGAGCACCATTGCGAACTTCGGCGTTTTGTCTCTGGATCGTACTGAAAAAAAAAAAACTTTTATCACCAGTGATAACACAGTTCAACAATTCTGGATTGATTTCCGTTTGCTCTAACAAATCGGATGACACATTTTTCCGTGTTTTTCGCTGTTGTGGTGTGAGAATTTTGGGGACCATTTTTGCACAAATCTTTCTCATAGCAAGATCTTCAGTTATTATTACATGAACCGTTTCTCGGTTGATGTTCAGTTCTTCTGCAATCATTTTCAAGGATAATCTTCCATCAGATCATACGAGTTCACGCACACTAGCCAAGTTGACATTCGTCTGTGAGGTTGATGGTCGTCCACTGCTTTCTTCAACATTCGTTCTGCCTTCACTAAACATTTTATGCCAACGAAAAACTTGAGCTCTTGACATAACCTCCTCTCCAAAAGCCTTCTGAAGCTTACTGTAATTTGTCGTCGCGTTTTCACCCAATTTAACGCAAAAAGAAATGGCATACCGTAGAGCAATATTACGCGGTTTCATTTCCGTGACGAGAGAGAAAAACATGTGTTACCTTTTACAGCACAACTCATGACTGAGCAGTTGCATCGATGTGCCGCTTAGACTAGAAGCATCTTATAGATCAAGGTCAAAGATATTGTGCCTACACAAGCCTGCAGAGTTGCCACATCTTGCAAAGAAAATCAGTCTTATTACTTTATTGGCGCACCTTGTAGTCTGCAAAGGCGCGGCGGTAGTCCACGAAGACCAGCAAGAAGTAAGGGTATCGAAGACTTCGTTGTAAGCGGTACACACCACGATCCGCATGTCAGCTTATGAGAAGTTTCTGCGGTTAGCATCACACTGAGTGGTGGATATGGCAAGCTCAAGAGTTTCACACGTCGCAAACACAGCAGCTGCTTGTGAACTATTTCAATCTGAGAGTTACTTTACGCAAATAAGCAATTTCACTCTAGACGCCTGACAGAGGCTTATGTTCTCCGCTGAATCTACCGATATAAACTGCTTCGAAGGTTTCCTGACGGGTGATGTATATCTTTGTTTTAGCGCCGACAGTTTAGGTGCTCTACTTAGAAATGTCAGTCTAGATATTAAGAGGCCGCATGTGAATGCAGCACGGTGATTCAGAGCCCCTTCTGCGAGTGATGTTACGCAAGAAATGAATAGCAGACTTCCAGGAGGTTGCTTAGGATCGCGCGGCGCTCAGGAAATGCCCGCGTGGTTGCCTTATTTAACCCCAGCAGACATCTTTTTCTGGGGATAGCTAAGAAATCGTGTTTATGTGCGTTATGAACGCGAAAGCTCAGATGACTTGAAACAGTGTATCGAAGATGTACTGAATATTGCATTCACCCCTAATACTTCGTACCTTTCTAGCTATCTTAGTGAAATTGATAGAAATTTCGCTTAAACTGATTTGTGCACCTTTGGTTTAAATAAATTAGCTACATTGTAGAAACAAATTGTTCTATTTTTAAAAAAAATTAGCTCGTTGCTGCAACACTCTGGAAAATAACTAAAGCGATGTTGAAACAAATATCGAGCTTGCAGCGGGTCGTATTTCATTTATTGTACGATATTTCGACTGGGCACCTGCCAGTCATCTTCAGGTGTGCCAGTTACTCCGTTCCGCGGCGAGTATTGCGCATGCGTCGAAATTCAAGTTGACAGACGGATCCCACTTCACAGTGGCAGCGCCCTCGCTAGTGGAAGCGCGAAACTCTGCTTTCCTCCTTGTTACCGCTCACCGTGGCCATTGGCGCACTGTGTGAAAGAACGCTGTACTGAACGTCGCCGTTGCACTCACCTTTTGCATTCAACCAAATACGCTATTGCCGACCACTTTATTTCCACTGAACATTCGATGGAGTATTATAAAACTGTGATTCTGACCACAGCAACATCGTTTTGGGACTCCATTATTATAGAATCCGTGGAAATACGGCTGGCGAATGATCTGGTGAACCGTGATAGCGGCTACCAGTTGGACAGTGCGTGGAACCCATCATCTGCACGACCTGTTCTGCTCGAAGACGACAGAAAGCGAGCGCCCATGGTAGCGGCGAGCGGTAACACGGAGGAGAGGTGAGTTTCGACGTTCCACCAGCGGGGGCGCTGCCGCTATGGGGTGTGGCCAGTCTGTCAACTTCATTTCTGACGAATGCGTGGAATACTCGCCGCGCTCTGTATAGGGCGGAACGGAGCTAGTCTTCCATGACTCATCTGATGATGACTGGTAGGTGCCCATTCGAAAAGCTGTGTAGTGAATTAAACGACGACCGGCTGCAAGATCGAAATTTGGCTGACCATTCAATTCTCCGGGAAAATTTTATAATTCACAACTAAGGCGATATTAAAACTTCGCCGAAAGGGCAACGTTTCTAAAGTTCACCTATGTAAATAAATAATTCCTTTCAATTATTGTTTACAAAGAGAACACCCTGAGAATTCTAAAGCAGGTCTTGTAAAATTGGCACAGTGAGGAAGAAGTTATAATTTTTTTTTAATTTACATGATTATTTTTCGAAAACTTTTTGAGTCTTGTGATGAAAAAGTATGACGAATAAATATATTTCGATTATACAATTGTAAATCAACACGAATCATTTAAAAAATGAACATGATATTTCCTCTTGTATCTGAGAAAACTGTCAGACTGATTTAATAAACTGATAAGGAAATGCTCGATGATCAGCTTCATTCTTATCGAGGAACTGGAGCTGAATTTCTTTTCAGTTTTTCCTACCTGGTGCTGATTATTCAGTCTGTGTTTAACATCTACAGCTAACGTATCGATAATGCTTTCTGCTTTATCTGGTATTTGTCTACTGTTACAATTTGTTCGTCCTAGGAAACATTGCAGTGCTACATAATCTGTTTCTGGAGTCCTTAATACCTGTTCAATAGGCAGTCCCATCTTCTGGTAGGGTCTTCCTACATATTTCATCCCTCATGTGTTCCTTCTAATATATTTTAATTTCGGATTTTCTAATACCCACGTGTAGCGCCATGTTTTAAATGCTTCCACATTCCTATACCCTGCTTTTCCTGTCTTCCACGTTTCACCTCCTCACAATGCCATACTTCATTTGTAATAATTGAAAAATATCTACTTCAGTTATGCCAATATTAGTTCCTAGTAGAATTTCAGAAAAAAAACTTTTTGCCTTATTCCACGTTTAATATCTTTTTATTCCTTTGGTTAACTTACGGAATCCTACTTTCTAAAGAGCAGAATTGTTTTCCAGCGTTGATGTTTAGCAGTTTCCTCTTTAGCTTGTACAGCCTTTAGTTATTATTGTCATTGAAGTAAACTCAAGGCTACACAGCTTGCTCATTCAGCTTTTTCAAGACTTACTTGTTTCCGGCCTCATGTTCACGACATCTGTCATCCTTTCCATTGGTGTTTTTTTGCCTTTGTACTTTCATTTCTGTTCCGAAACTTGCTTTTACACTTAAATTTTTACTTTCTCAGTATAGAAGCTAAATAGTGGTGATAAGATATAATCTTGCTATGATATGAACTTGTGTCCCTTTACACCTAATTTTTACCAAATGCACAAAGAAGTGTCAAAAATGAAAACCATAAAAACTGCGAGAATAACATACTATAATCGACAAAGGATATTCTGAGCCGCGACGCCTAGGGTAATAAAAGAAGTGAAAAACCACCAATAAAGAGAATACCAGCGTACGAGGAACTAAAATCAGAAACGTACAGTAGAGGAAATGAACTATGTCTACTATTGAAAGGGTAAAAGTACAAAAGATATCCGTAAAAAAACTAAAAAAAGACAGATCGACAAGGATGCAGAAACTGAATGCTGCATAAGACTTGCCTACGATTAAACAATTTTGTAAATCTTTCGCTGGCGCTGTACGGAGCGGAGAAAGAGGAAAGAAAGAAAATTAAAATTATTTTGTACGTGCAGGTGTTATCATTAACAGTTATATTGTCATCTTCAGACCACCGGATAGGTGAATTATAAAGTCACCACATGTGATACATTGTCATCTGGCCATTGAAAACACGGAGGCAAACTCACAGAGAACACATGGAACACTAAACACATTAAAATAAAAGCCACAGCTATATCAGCAACGCACTGCGGAGTCAGATACATCAAATAGAGCATATACACTGCCGTTAGATGTGTGTATGTTGATAACCGGGTCTGTTCAAAAATGGTTCAAATGGCTCTGAGCACTATGGGACTCAACTGCTGTGGTCATTAGTCCCCTAGAACTTAGAACTACTTAAACCTAACTAACCTAAGGACATCACACACATCCATGCCCGAGGCAGGATTCGAACCTGCGACCGTAGCAGTCGCACGGTTCCAGACTGCGCGCCTAGAACCGCGAGACCACCGCGGCCGGCTAACCGGGTCTGTATTGGCGAAAAATTGGTTTTACCATTCACGTATCCGATGATCTGAAGATGGCAGTGTAAGTTTACGAATTTCAACAATCACCATATGTATCAACTGCGATCTGGAAACTAAACATTTATTTTGGAAACTGTTTTAGTTGCAGATATTAGTACGAAACTCACACGTAAAACATGTAGTCAAGAAACGCTACGTACAAAAGATAATAAATGTGTTGAGAATCTTGCTTACATTACGAGGTGCATTCAAGTTCTAAGGCCTCCGATTTTTTTTCTAATTAACTACTCACCCGAAATCGATGAAACTGGCGTTATTTCTCGACGTAATCGCCCTGCAAACGTACACATTTTTCACAACACTGACGCTATGATTTCATGGCAGCGGCGGAGGCTTCTTTAGGAGTCTGTTTTGACCACTGGAAAATCGCTGAGGCAATAGCAGCACGGCTGGTGAATGTGAGGCCACGGAGAGTGTCTTTCATTGTTGGAAAAAGCCAAAAGTCACTAGGAGCCAGGTCAGGTGAGTAGGGAGCATGAGGAATCACTTCAAAGTTGTTATCACGAAGAAACTGTTGCGTAACGTTAGCTCGATGTGCGGGTGCGTTGTCTTGGTGAAACAGCACACGCGCAGCCTTTCCCGGACGTTTTTGTTGCAGTGCAGGAAGGAATTTGTTCTTCAAAACATTTTCGTAGGATGCACCTGTTACCTTAGTGCCCTTTGGAACGCAATGGGTAAGGATTACGCCCTCGCTGTCCCAGAAAATGGACACCATCATTTTTTCAGCACTGGCGGTTACCCGAAATTTTTTTGGTGACGGTGAATCTGTGTGCTTCCATTGAGCTGACTGGCGCTTTGTTTCTGGATTGAAAAATGGCATCCACGTCTCATCCATTGTCACAACCGACGAAAAGAAAGTCCCATTCATGCTGTCGTTGCGCGTCAACATTGATTGGCAACATGCCACACTGGCAGCCATGTGGTCGTCCGTCAGCATTCGTGGCACCCACCTGGATGACACTTTTCGCATTTTCAGCTCGTCATACAGGATTGTGTGCACAGAACCCACAGAAATGCCAACTCTGGAGGCGATCTGTTCAACAGTCATTCGGCGATCCGACAAAACAATTCTCTCCACTTTCTCGACCATGTCGTCAGACCGGCTTGTGCGAGCCCGAGGTTGTTTCGGTTTGTTGTCACACGATGTTTTGCCTTCATTAAACTGTCGCACCTACGAACGCACTTTCGACACATCCATAACTCCATCACCACATGTCTCCTTCAACTGTCGATGAATTTCAATGGGTTTCACACCACGCAAATTCAGAAAACGGATGATTGCATGCTGTTCAAGTAAAGAAAACGTCGCCATTTTAAGTATTTAAAACAGTTCTGATTCTCGCCGCTGGCGGTAAAATTCCATCTGCCGTACGGTGCTGCCATCTCTGGGACGTTTTGACAATGAATGCGGCCTCATTTTAAAACAATGCGCATGTTTCTATCTTTTTCCAGTCCGGAGAAAAAAAATCGGAGGCCTTAGAACTTGAATGCACCTCGTAGAAGACAGGATGGCGAGAATGTGCTAGAATGTACAAGGCTGACTTATCTGAGAATGGCGGTCGCACCATTGGCTAAAAACTGTAGCCATAGAGAATGCCGAAAATACGTGGAATACTGAACTGTAGTTGCTTGGTGTTAAGAGACTTCAGAAAATAAATTGGCAGTAGGCACTGAGTATGAACAATTCGCAGAAGAGGACAAAAACTGTATATTGTGGGAGACAGACATCGTGTCATAAGCAGCTTTGTATTGTGGAAGAAGAAATCGTGTCATACACTGCTATGGTTTTTTCAGATAAAATTTTCTCAATGTAGCAAGTTTGTTTGTTTTTAACTTCTAGTTTGTGTCTTGTACACTTATTTGTATTGTTAGATTAATAAACACTCTGATGAAAACATTAAACAAAACCTCCGTACATTTTCGCATGTGGCATAACATGGTCGTAACCAGCGGCTTTTAGGATAAAGCATGGTACTAAGAAATTACACCTTCATAGTCTAAACACTTGAGCGTAAGGACCGAACTCATGACACACGAAAGGGGTTGTTATTGTTATTGCTTCGGACGCGGGGCCATAGTCACCGAGTCAACGGCATGTGTGTTTGTTTCATAGAGTGCGTTTGTGTCTCTTATAAACGTATTCCCTGTTTTTAAAAAAAAGTTATTTTATAACGGGATAATTTGTGATACCTGCGGCAGGCGTTCTTTCAGTTGTGTTCTAATGTATCTCTGTAACGTTAAACAATTTACATTCGTGTAATGTTGTTGTCAGCTAAAAATCTGTCCAACAGAACAGTTCATCAAAGGAGGCACAATTATAATAACAGCCGAGGTGCAGCTTTTCTGGTGCCTCATCACGAGCACGTTAATTTTGTGGAGAGCACTCGTTTATAAACAAACGAGGCGCGTTCAGAGAAGAGGAAAATGGACGCACACAAACCGCTTCGCTTACACGAGCGGTATTTTTGCGGGGAGGAAAAACAATCCACGGACGTTTTGTGCCAATAATGGACCTGACAATTAGGTATATTTGAAACTCACATTAGGTAATTAATTACACTGCCGAAGTAGGATGTATCGAGTGCAACAACAGCAAAGAAATGTACACTGAATTAAAGAAAGGGAATCACCTTTTATCAGTACCTCAGGGCCCCCAATCCCCGCTGTTGCACGAACGAGCTAGGAGTTTTGTCGTTCTGAGTATGGACTAAAGGGTGTTTATCGAGACCGATAAGGAGATGCTCCAAACATTTTATATCAACCTGCTTCAAAAGCCACTGTTATCTTCCTGTCTGTAGAGGCTACAGTCCACATTTCACACCATTACAAGGGTACACTCCAAATACTTTCGGAAAAGAATTCCAAAGACTTAAATTTATATTAGATGTTAACATACTTCTCTTTTTCTGGAAAAGCATTTCTTAGTGTTGCAAGTCTGCATTTTATATCCTCTTTATTTCTGCCATCGTCTACTATTTTTCTCCCCACGTAACATAACTCGTCTAATACAGTTTTATGTGGGATGGGTTCACTACCTTCATATATTTAGTTAACATGGTAGTTTCTGTTTACATTTGTCAAAAATTATTTTATTTATTGCTATCATCTTCAGGCATAAATATAAAATGCATACCGTTCTGTTGATAATGCTTTCTCCAGCACAGGGAAAGAAGGTCTGTTAGATGATGACAAAATCGATTCTACCTCTTGTTCTTATATGATGCGAACAAATTCTTCTTGTCTAGCGGCAGCTGCTGACTGTAAACTGTAGAGAAAGAAACGTAAAAGGGTTCCTGGTGAAGCTCCATTTGTCATATGCTCTCCTACTAATCACATTAAGAGAACATGGTCTTGAAGGGTCACACTTCTTAACGTTTATCCAAGGCGCGGAGCTATAACAATGTCAAGAATTCTTTCGTTGCAAATTCAAAGTTTTCTCAATGAAATAGTCTTCCGTAAGCAGGCCGAACGAAATGGCACTGGATTCGAATCTGACAGGAGCTAAGGTGGTGGTCTCCTCACAAAGACTTCTGCTTTTCGCTTCTTCAGGCGTGTAACGATGCGACTCCTTTAGCAAGGCTACAGCAGATCATTCGCTAACCTTGAACAGTTAACCGCGGGGCCGTGTTTACTATTCATAAGAGAGAGACAGGCAGTGAAGGAAGCACTGTTTCTATTAAAGACAACGGGAGCGTTCTGAAAGATAGCTCATAAGATGGAGATATTTTTTAATAACCGCTCTTTAAAAAATAGATTTATGAAATAACTGATATACCACTCTAATTTTGGTGCAAAAATTAATTTTTGATGTTGATATGTTTCGACTTACTGTAAGACGTCGTGATCTCCTGACCTTCATAGCTTACATATTCCGCTCTCACAATCATATTCCGCACATTCATTCGAACCCAAACTCGAGAAGATAAAGTCAGTGTTGTATGAATTCATGCAAACGACATGCAACTAACAAGTAAGCGCACCGTGGTTGAAATACTCGAGGCTGGCGTACGCACACACATTCCAGACACGACGGTCACAGAGGCTTTAAGTTCGGGATAGAAACCGCACAATGGGACGCCGGTCCCTTCAGAGGACGACCCAGCCCATGTCGGCCGGTGACCGCCTGTGTAGCGGACAGCGTGGGCCTGAGTGAAAAGGGGGAACGACCCCGTGTTCGGCTTAAGAGCAAATTCCGCTACATTGTGTGGGAGCGGGCAGCATATGCATTCTTTACACACAGCATGCAGTTTCAGAGATTTTCACAGGGAGACAGCAAACGACAAACGCCAATGCTACGGATTTCCCGATTGGTTGCCTTAAACGAAACGTCATTCTCCCGTTTTAGAAGAGGATTGCTGATTGGCAGATGATATTTCTGACGCCTTGAGCTGAAGGAATAATGGAAGAAAGATATACCCCTTCACATCTGGCGTGGAGAGGCGCCGTTCCGTTGTCGCTAATGGAGCGAGGAACAAGTCTCTCCTCAGTACTTCATTGGCAGAGCACCTCTGTCGAGAGCGAATCGAAGTGCTACTCTATATTCAGTCCTAGCGATTAAGCGTTGTTCACTGTGTTGGCCGACACACTTATTGTGCGGTGTGAATGGACAGAGCTATAGTTAAACGTCTGTGAGTGAATTTTGAGTGACATCGCGGTGGACTGGTTATCTGACCAGTGTACCACGCCCATAGTTGGACTAGGGGCGAATAGGAACCCTTGACTTCATCAAGGCATAGGGAGAGTTTGATTGAAGGAGGTCAATCCAGGTAGAACGAGAGTTATCTTATTTGTCAGCAGCGAGCGGCGCAGACAGCAGTCATCGCAGCTTACGGTATTGTGCGCTACAGCTATCGCGAGTCCCATATTTCCTTCACAACAGTACACTTCGCTGCATTTCACACGCGACAGCTGCGACCATACCTCGCAACATTCTAAAGGATAATTATTCAAGTTGAGTACGCGCGCCTCTCAGCCATTCTGCCAACTTTGTATAGAAATTTCATTAGCGAATCCTATCCTTGAGAGGTAACTTCACATTCCGAAAAGAACCAGGATATAAGTTGTTCAATTCATAACTAAAAGTGCCATTGTGATTTCTCAGAATTTTTGCAAAATAAATAATAACTTTCGTTATTTTCATGTTTTTCTTACAACACCAGTACCCAAGTATCCCACTAGTTACATAAGAAATTTTGTGAATTTTTGTGTCATTTCCTTACAGCGGACGGTTCTAGAAGATATTTATTGCTGAAAGTTTTTCAGACATTTCTCTTCAGAACGTTAGGGGCGTCTGTCTGACTTCTGGAGTAGTGTGGAGGTGGAAATTGCATCTTGCAGGAGCCACAGGGCAAAGGGTACATCTCAGATTAATCCGTTGCGCAGAATAACAGAATAAAAGATCAACCCCACACCTCAGAATACCAAATAGTCTTGTAGGAGGTAAGTAGTGTCAATTAATCCAGTCAATCCATAATAAAAAGATTGCAGCACTGCATTGATACCAATGGTAATCACTTCGAACACCTTCTGTAAATGGACGTTAACGCCACCTTTGTGACCTTCGTTGACCTTCAAAGACCTTACTGTTACACATCATTGGATTCGTCTCGATAGCCGCATTTCAGAAAATAGTTACCAAAGTATAGCATCCCATTAAAAAAACCAACCTGACATTCATATCTCTGAAGCGACTGCAACTAGCAACAAAAAACTAACGTCGTATTATGGCCTCCGTTGTTCCATGCAACTTTTGACCCACAAAATTTTCAGCCCCTGTCATACTTTCGGAGTTATTCTTAGTGGCAATAGTTAGTGACTCACCCTGTATTCACATCTTCTTATGATTGCTATGGTTTTGATTACAAAAATATTTATTTCTATTTTCTTGGTAAATAAAATGTATTTTCTATCTCTTTCTCTTAGCAACATGTCAATAATGATTTTTAAAAGTGTGTAGTTGTTCGCGTACTCTAATATGAAAACAACAAGTCAGCTTGAATAACACTTAATATGAGATATTATGAGTTATTCACTGTGGAGCATGCTTCTTACATACTTATCAAACTAAAAGATATATATTATATCAAGTCATCCACTGATAAGAAGTTACTTATTAGCAAGTATACGAAGCTGATGTAGCAATGCATGTGTAAGGAACAAAAGAAAATGTAATCATTCGTCAGGGAGCGTGAGAGTGTTATATTTACAGCAGAAAATGAACAGAAAGTACTAAAAATTTCTTTGATATAAAGATTATTACCATAATAACCTATGTTGGTTTTGTAGTAGACACAGAAAACCTACATCGGTGCACCCGTAAGACGGTAAAGGAAGGGGAGAAAAAGACAGCAGAAGGAAGCAAAAACTGCTTCGTTATTTTCTAATGTAAAAGAACGCCCGGTGACCTGTTAATTTTGCTAGTTCAGTGTAAATATATTTGAGAGCATTGGCGATGATTTATATGAAATGGAAGCAAATGCGACTGGAAGGAGCCTGTACGTAAGACAGAAGTTGAATACAGCGAGGAATTAGAGCTAGAGGCCAAATCTTCAACATTCTCATCCTATAAATCGAAAATGAAAGTACATGTTTTATCTCATTTTGCTGCATAAGATGCAGAAATTTCTTGTGTTTCATTTGCTTGGTGTCTTACCGTATGCTTGTTCAACAGTAGTTTGTAAGCATCTGTATATGATCAGTGTGGAAGGTCCGAGAAAGGAACATTTAGGGCAAAACATAAATCATCTATCGGCTTTCATATCTGAGGAAATGTGGCGTGCGGTAGTTCCCACGATGAAACAGACGTTATACAACCGATCAATACTCCGGCAAGTGTCCCAGGCCTAGTGTTTGCGTGGTAACGAAACCTTCTTGACGACTGATCGATGTGACACTTAGCTTTTCGAGCGGTGAAGTAGTTGCGCATCCGGAATATAGAAGGAGCAACGGGAAGTGGTTGTGGCGGAAGAGGTGTATCATTGCAGCATTATCCTACCGCACTGCGGGCGGCCTCCGGCGTGCGGGCAGAGTGAATCAGCAGCTCTAAATGCTGCTATTAACTCTACTGTGCGGCAGCTGTGAGTAAAATAAAGCATTAATTTTCACGGTAGTACTAGAGTATCGTAAAACAGTAACATCTCTAGGAATTGAAATATACTGTCTAAAATGAGAAAATACAGTTCCAGGTGCCCATCTTCCTTTTTTCACAATATTTCGACTGGTGAATTATCTCACATTGCTATGTGCAGCGAACAATTGTCAGAGACGAATTCTCGATCTAAATTACAGCACTGTTTGTTACAGAACAGGCAGCAAGCGTGCTTGATACTATCATTCACAGAATTTGACGAGTGGCCCGTTAATCAAAATATTGTGTAAAAATGAAAACTGCATAAGCTGGAGCAAGCAGAAAAGTTTAAAACCTTAGAAAATCATTCCACATTCATTCACACCAATGCGTGCATCCTTAATGACACGGATAATATCTGGTTGGAATCCCATTTCTCTCCATCTGCGATTCCAGATCTCTACGTGACACGTTAGGTTGCATAGGGAATGCGTGCCCTCGTGTCCTGCAGCTCTCCAGCCTTCCATCGGTGCGACAGATCCTTCACGAAACCCGACAGGAAGGAGTGTAGTGGTGCGAGGTCAGGTGATAGTGCCGTGTGTATGAATGAGGCCACACACTGAGCTTTCTCCTGCGGCGTCCACATATTGTCAGGTTTTCAAATTCAATTTTGAGCCGAACTTCGTCACCTGGAAGGTAAAACAACATTATGAGTTATCTTATTACATGTTGAAAACCATTTGTTAATACCTAGTATATGTTTACAATTATTAAAGTCTCAAGTTGTAAAGATAATTTATGGACATTCCGTACCACAAATTTAATCTCCAGGTTTCATTGGAACGATTTACATGATATGCAGATGTGCTGAATGATATTTGTATCTGCTGCAGCATGCGAAAGATCTTACAAGGGCTTGTGATCCAGAAAGTGCATTATAAAACTTTATAATACAGGCAGTAGCTAACTTCTTGGATCAAGACAAAGAATATGATGTACGGTTCCAAACCGAGTGATTTGAAGTAGAAAACCGAAGGAGAGAAACAACTACAGTGCACGCACAACACAATTGATAGTGATGCCTTAATTTTTTAGCGCTTTAGCTTATGTTCCTTCATTATGCGCTCAATTAATGCCTGGTCAACCCTGAAAGGATGGCTGCCCACATCAATGCTGAAAATTGCCGGTCAGCACATTCCCCAATTTTTTGGGCTGGAAATGGTGGCACGATTTCTGGGTGAAATGCCTCATTTATTCCGTTTTGATTCGTTTCGTGTTTCCTTTCTGTGTGAAGTCTTTCATGTACAAACATTTTTGAAGTTCGAGAATGACCAACCTGTTCCTTTATGCAACACACACCAGAAATCTTTGAGAGGTTGAGCCACAGCGGAGTTGGTGGAGTCGCGTTTCGAATTCCTGGTGCCGCTAGCTCGATCTGTTGTGTGATATCCTTCTGTTTTGAGATCACTTAGACCTTTCCAGAATGAGATTTTCACTCTGCAGCGGAGTGTGCGCTGATATGAAACTTCCTGGCAGATTAAAACTGTGTGCCGCACCGAGACTCGAACTCGGGATCTTTGCCTTTCGTGGGCAAGTGATCTAACAACTGAGCTACCCAAGCACGACAAGCGCCCCGTCCTCACAGCTTTACTTCTGCCAGTACCTCGTCTCCTACCTTCCAAACTTCACAAAAGCTCTCGTGCGAACCATGCAGGACTAGCACTCCTGAAATAATGGATATTGCGGGACATGGCTTAGCGACAGCCTAGGGGATGTTTCCAGAATGAGATTTTCACTCTGCAGCGGAGTGGTCGCTGATATGAAACTTCCTGGCAGATTAAAACTGTGTGCTGCACCGAGAATCGAACTCGGGACCTTTGCTTTTCGGGGGCAAGTGCTCTACCAACTTTTTTTTCATTAGTTAACCCTTTTATAAAATGGAACTAAAAAAAGAACCAAGTGCCACCGCCACTTTTCATCCTAAAAAAAAAAAAAAATCTGTTCCACGTCAGGCGTTGGCTCCTGACTAAACCTACCCCAGAGAGCTGCCTATCTACCAGGGTAAATATAGGAAATCAAGGTTAGGGCTATCCTTACAAACAAAACAAAATCTTCTTTTTTTCTGAATTTTATTTTTATTTTTATTGTTGTTATGTTATTATTTTTTTTGTTTTTGTTTAGTTTTGTTGTGTCATTGATCAGAGGCCTTCTGCGCCCCGCTGGTAATATGTTGAGTCACGTCTTCTCGAAATTGATGTGTTCTGTTCAATTGTTCAGAAATGTTCATTGGTTCAAACAGGAAACGTTCTTGTCTCTTGGTGTAACACATTCCAGCTGCGAGGCGGGTCGTGGAAAGCACTCCCAAGGAAGTTCGAGAAAAATTGTCTGTATTTTGGGTGACGGACAACGATATAATGACGGTCATTGAGGTATGTCCAAAAATCGAGTACAGAGTCTACAGTTTGTCCAAATAGGTAGTGAATGGCATGTCCGCGAATCCAATTCACAGCATTGGTCTTTGTCCGAGGAAAATATTCACGATGCGGAAATAATAATGAAAGGGGAGTAATCCGATCCGGAATGTCCCGCGTTAGAAAAGCGACAATAAGGCGAATGAAGTACCAAACCTCCGCCGCCGGTCCGCAAACAAACCCATGTTCATCATTGTCTGGGACTCCACACGTGGAACAGAGAGGTGATTGGGCGAGGTGGATACGAGGAAGGCGTGATTGATTGATTTGCTTACCATTGACAGTTAGGTACCAGACAGATTGAACATTCGTGTCAAGGTAACGGGCGAAAACCGCGCGCCATACATGACGCCAGTCTACCTGGGGGAACTTTTGTCCAATCGGGTTAGGTGGACGACCTAACTGGAGCACATTGTATACTGTCTTTGTCTTGAGTAAAAGCTGTCTTGGTAAGGTGAGGCGTAGATAACTGAGTTCAAGAAAGAAGTATCGTATATAATGGAACTGGACCGGAACGTCCGAGATCATCACTGGGGCTGACAGTGAGACCGGCGTATATGCCGTCAGGAGGAGACCAGTGAGGCTCGTTGGGCATCGTGTCCATACCGTCATCTGGGAGCTGACAAATAGGGCGCGAGCTCTATCCGCACGTGAAACAGACCTATCCCACCTCGTTCACGGGGAAGAGTAAGGGTTGCATAGTTAACTTTGAACAACAGCCCAGAGCTGACGAAAGATGCCATCGCTGCCAACATGCGACGTGCCATAGTAAGCGGGAAAGGTAGAACTTGTGCTACATGGGGCACTCGGGATGCGATATATATATTGACATATCGAGCTCGTTGGAGAATATCTAGGGATCGAAGGCGATGGTCCATAAGACCTGCTCTGATCATTAGAAGGAGGCGTCTGCAGTCGATGGCTCCAACAGCTACCGAAGCACGAGGCACGTCCGATCCTCACAGCTTTACTTCCGCTCTGTTGGTAGAGCACTTGCCCGCGAAAGGCAAAGGTCCCGAGTTCGAGTGTCGGTCCGGCAAACAGTTTTTAGCTACCAGAAAGTTTCACTTAGACCTTTGCTCGAGGCTGTTGATGGGTACGGGGCGTCTGGCGGCGTGGCGAGTTGGGGCGTGTAAATAGCTGGAAGAGGACGGTGTGAGAGGTCCGCCCAGCGACTAAGGCGAGCTCACGCGCGAGCGTCTTGGGCAGGGAGTCCGGCGAGTGGTTGCTGGGCACAGTTATGGGCCGATTTGAATCCGTGGCTGACTTCAAGTTCCGTCTTCGTGCGTAGCCTGACCAGCCCGCTGTGGGACGCCGCACACCGATGAGAGAGTTGAAGCCAGTTTCGCTGTGCTGAATTCTGGGCCTCCTTCGGAACCGGCAGGCTTTAGTTTCGATTCGTGAATTTTGTCAAGTTTTGGATATTGAGGTCTTAACTGTTTTCTATTTGTTAACTTCACTGACCAGAAGCTGTTTTTATTGAAGGTCTTCCTATACTGCGTTTGGTAATTTTGCTTAACTGAAGGCCTGGCTGTTCCCTTTTAATGAAATTAAGAACTGTTTCGTAATATGAGTTAGCTGCAACTCTTATTGATCAAGGGTTACCTGTTTTATTGTCCTATTATTGAGATCTGATATCTTACTCAGTCTGTGTTTTACTTAACTGAAATTGTGGTTGCCAAAGACCTATCTGTTTCATAGGTATTTATGCCAATAAGGTAGTAACAGGATATGACACATGATGGTACATGGGCCGTAATCTTTTGTCTTTCATTCGTTTATCCACAATTGTAGGTTTCAGAGATGAGACAAAATTATTCACGTCTGTGTAATGAATATTTTAATGTTATCTCGAAGTCGTCGTTTCCAACGTTTACTTAGATTTGCACTTCATTACTTACAGTGCAATGTTTTCACCTGTTGGTATAAAGTAGAACTGTTTTCAGCATACTCTACGAGCGAACCGATTAATGAACATACTTAGGATGTTTCAGTGTTCTGCGATGCATACAACCTACAATTCACCACTCGGAACACTTTCAATTTAATTATAACTACCCGGTACTAATTCAGAACCCGAGGTACGGCAGCACGAATGATGACATTATTAATTTTTTGTATGTACGGGAATTTAACAATATTTTTGCAAACTCTGAAGTGTCAGGTATTTGGGGAAAGACCACTATCGTGTGAAACACTAATCAGAAAAATACAGAAGCAATTTTAATGAACGATTATCATAACAGAAACATTTCAGTTGCGTCAGAATAATAACTCACACAGAAGCATGTTATCACCGATTACTTTGTTAGCGAAGAGGAAGAATCGTTAAATAACATGTAAAAAAACTTTACATCAAGATGAGTGATGTGCAATGGTTTGTATTAGAGTGCGATTTTTCAAAAATTGTATCCAATTTGTACACATAAAATCCAATTTTTCTGTTTTATAATCCAACAGGTCGTTGGGTCATTAGATATGAATAAGTTATTAGCAACCTCACATGCTATCAGAAATTTGTACTGTGTTCCATGTTGGCAGAAGTACCTGAACTAAATGATATGATGGTCGTTTAATAAATAATACCCCAACTTTTTTACAGCTGTTAATATAAATGTAGGAAAACGTCCTTTTAGATGCTTTTAATTTAATTTTTATTCTGCACGTGAGCAAAGTTTGTAACATTTGCAACAACTGGCAGAGCTGTGGTGAACCAGCAAAACGGCGTCTATGCAAGACACTCGTTACAAGCAACGTGCTACAATTGGATTCTTGGTTACAGAAGACGAGGCGATGGCGAACATCTATAAACGTTCGTGTCCTGTGTATTGCAATGACGTACGTGTGCTGTGTATTGCAATGAAGCAGTTGATGCGGATGCTCTTGGCCGATGGTTGGGCGATGGGTAAAGAGAGTTAAAGCGTGAGGAACTGCAAAAACTGAGCTACACGACGACTCACGTTCGGGATATTCCGCCATAGATCCTGCTGCCGACACGGTGAATTGCGCGGATGCCATTATTCGTGCAAACCTGCGCATCAAAACTCGGACCATTGGCCTTACAGCTGTCTGTGAACATTATAAATGCTCTTGGATATTCAAGATGGATTCCCCCAATAATTACAACAGAGCACAAGACGCGAAGAAAAGCCTTAGTATCAAAACTGTCGAAGGAATGTTAGGCCAGTGGAGAGATCTTTCTGTCACGGATCGTCACAGGTGACGAAAACTGGACGGATCGCTTTGAGTCGGAAACAAAAAAGCAGTTACTGAGGTCGGACCACTTGGAATCACCAGAAAAGAATTTCAAACCAGCTCCCTCTACTGGTAAAATTCCGAAGAGTCATTCGGGGTAGTGATGGTGTCATTCTCGAGTATGCGTTGCCAAAAGTGTTAAACATTAATTCGGAGACATAATGTGACGTGTCTGAATAAACATAAGAATCGTTTCCAAAGAGCTGAGTCCGGCAAGAAACCAAAAGAGATCTTGCTCCAAGACGACAATGCACGACCTCACATATCGTCAAAATGGGTTGGATACCATTGCCTAGTCCACCCTATAGTTAGCCTGGAGCTCTCAGGCCTCCATGTGTTTGGGTCACTTAAGGATTCAGCACACACTGAAGATGAAGATAGCGTAAAAAATAGTTAAAATTGGCTAAGAGCACAGGAAAGAACTTTCCCGACAGAGAATACATGCTCTTATACAAAAGTGACGTAAGTGCATAGAATGTGTGAAAGATTATGTGAAAAAACAGTACACGTAAAACAATGTTAATTGATATTGTCACTAAATTCTAAGTCTTACGAATAAATAAATTATAGAAGAACACAGAGAATTTAGTACAGAAAACCATATGGCCTTTATCGACCTCGAGAAGGCTTTTGGTCATGTGAGTCGTAATAACCTGTGGGAGGTAATGTCTGGCGGTGGATATCCTTATCACCTAATAGAGGTAGTGAGAAGTCTTTACAAAACTACACGCATTGTGATAAATACAGGAAGGAACCGATTAGAAGAAATAATTATTAACCAAGGTGTTAGACGGGGGTGTGGACTACCACTTACCTTTCTTAACGTTCACACTGACTCCATTCTTCGAAAATGAAGGAATTAAGATAGCGAATGAGGAATTCCTGAACGTACTTTTGTCTGCTGATGACATTGTCAAAAGTATGAAGATGACCTCCAAAGATCAGTATATCAGCTGAACGACATTTGCAAGAAGTACAACCTTAAACGTTCTACCAACGAAACAAAAATAACGGCAAGCCAAGGAAAATATCAAGTCAGATCAAAAATTGTTTTGGATGATTCAGTTTTAGAACAACTGCCTCAAATCTATTATTTAGGCTGTGCTATAATTTTTGATTTTGACTCCGATATTGAAAACAAAGTACACAAATTCCAAGCTGTTTGTGGTACCGTTAGCAGAGTATTGGGCCATAAAGTAGAAAAAAAGAAAAGTCATGAAATTCTATAAATTAATCGCGGTTCCTGTGTTATCCTATAGAAGCAAAACCTGGGTCACGAAAAGAAAAATCAAACAGCAGAGAAGAGGTTCCTAAGAAAGACGAAGGGCTGCACAAGAAGAGATATGACTAGAAACGATGTTAGAGCAGAATTAAATCTTTTCAGTATGAATGACAGAATTCAAAAAGGTCTTGAAGATTGGAGACAACACCTCATGAGAATGCCAGGTTACAAAATACCTCAGAAGATCCTGCACTACAAGCCGAATGGGAAAAGAGATATTGGAAGACCTCGAAAATGATGGCAATCATTATGTTTTATGGGTTCGGATCAGGCAACAGCCTAAACTTTGAAAGGGAGATGATAATGATAATGAAGAATAAATTAGTTCCGAGAAAAAAGTGATGCATTACTTATTAAACGAGCATCGTAGCTCTGTGAGTTATGCAAGCTGCAAAATGTGTATCGGTCTTCTTTTAGTCGTCTCCGACGCAAGTGCGTCTTTCCTTCTTTAATTCATAATCGCCAAATGTCTCTTTGCGGATGGCTATGAGATGACCTCAATTTGGGTCCATACATTATTAAACTCACCGGAAAATTGGTGTAGTGCAAACTGGATGAAACATTATGGAATTGTGTACGTAATTACATACAGCTACTAAGCACCTCACTTCATTAGAAGACTATTTCATTATTCATACATTATAGCACTGGACTACACACTCGTTCTATAATGCTGCCTCGCCTCGCCTCGTTGCATTGCATATATCGAGGCAAACTGGTACTTAGTGTCTCGCGACAGTTTGGAACTAGGCCTGTGAAAGCCACGTGTCCGGATGCAAATCGCGGCTCGACACACAGTCGTCAGGACGTTAGATGCGGAAATATTTCTATGCTCATGCTCTGATCGTAGTTAAGTGTTTTCCTTCTGACCGCTTAAATGCAAATTGTATTACTTCAGATTTCTTGAGGCCAGTTAGTTTTATTCTTCGTCTTTCTTAGATCGTTAATGTGAATGTAAGAGTTAAGTATTTCTAGAATTTGTGAGGAAATTGATTGTCTGAATATGCGCGAGTCACTTTTAATCAACAGTTGAAATTTTTATTCAGGAGTGGCCTATTTAGGCCACACTACAATTAATTTAATAAAAAGTTTTAGTGGATGTTCTGTTTCGATCTTTTTCAGTGTCCCCTGTGTTTTCAAGGCCGATGAAGATACGAAACCAATCGAAAACCTGCGTTTGGCATTGGCATGGTATTTCCGCACTACAAATTCTCCTAAATTATTTAGGTTGTCCGTCACTATAATTAGTCACGTGACAAGGTTAAATGTTCGTCCATCGAAACTAATATGTGTCCTAGAAAAAGCAATCCTAATCTTGAAAAGATTTCCGACGACGTTTATGTGAGGCTGTGTTCATCGATGAACACAGTGGGCGCCAAGTACGAGCAGTCCATGTTTGCTAGTGACGGTACCATTCGGAATCCAGCCGTTTGGGCTGTGGTGTTAATGGCTGTCTACGCACTGGACGGTTATTCCGTTCAATGGTGCTGGATGACACATAATGTTGCAGAAAATCCATTACTGGTTCTGGTGGGGGGTAGGTGCAGATATAAAGGGATAACAATGCACCTGGTTCACATTAAGCGGCTGGTATTACTCTGAGACCAATGGTGCTGGATGACACATAATGTTGCAGAAAATCCATTACTGGTTCTGGGGAGGGGGTGGGGGGGGGGGGGGGGTAGGTGCAGATATAAAGGGATAACAGTGTACCTGGTTCACATTAAGACGATCCTCACTCGTGGTAGCCAGACGTTTTGGACTGGAACATTTAGACGAGTATGTCAGTTCTCAGATTCCCATACAGTCCAATATCGAGGCACTGCGATATCCGAATGGCCCACAAATCCGCATTCGACCTGCCGGCCAAATGGAGACCCTCATGAGATCACTTTTGAACTATGTCAAGTGCTGATAATGCTATGTCACATGAGTACGAGGCATGTCCGTGTTCTACACAGTGACCATTCGACGTTTGACGTTGTTTGCGCTATTATGTAAGCTAAGAGGCTTCGTAACACCGCTTAACACTAACACCTCTATTGTACACTCGTCACAGAGGACTGCAGCTCCGACAGCGTGTACGTGTACGAAGCTACACTGACATCCGACAAGGTCTTCTTGGACTACACTTTCCTGTCACGCAGTGTTGATCTGAGGAAGAAATATACGAGAATGTGTGTTAGAAGCGCACCTACGGAGGTGACTGGAAGTGCACTGTCGGAAAATCAAAAAACAAGTGAATCGAAGCGTTTGGCCGTTTTACAGAAGAATGTAGAAAATCAAGTGGATAGATGTCATACGAACTGAAGCGATTCCCCTCAGAATCGGCGAGGAACGTAAGTGGTAAACTCCTAGAAGAAGGGAGAGGCTGATAGGACTTGGGTTGTCTGGTCGTTGGGGACGAGCGGTTCTAGGCGCTTCAGTCTGGAACCGCGCTGCTGCTGCGGTCGCAGGTTCGAATCCTGCCTTGGGTTTGAATGTTTGTGATGTCCTTAGGGTAGTTAGGTTTAAGTAGTTCTAGGTCTAGAGGACTCACTACCTCAGATGTTAAGTCCCATAGTGCTTAGAGCCATTTGAACCATATGAACTTGGGTTATGACACCGGAGACTACACTTCCTTGTTACTAGAGGGAGCAGCAAGTAAAGGGGTAGACATATACTGGTATGCGTCCAACAAGTAATCGTGGGCGCTGCAGTGTAGGTGCTACTTTGTGCTGAACATGTTGGCACAGGCGACGAAATCGTCATAGGCCGCATCAAACCAATCAGAAGACGGCTGAACGGAAAGAGGGGAGGAAAACAGTTCATGTGATGATAGCATACTATAAATACCTGCTGTTAACGGTAGATATGCGTAAACGGTACATACAGCATGTCTGGAACGCTACTGAACGCGAGATGTATAAAAAATTGATACTTCATTAGTTATGACCACTGCTCGAAACTAAACTTGACAAATTGTTTTTAAGAAAAAGAAGGAAGAAGAATCAGGGTTTAACGTCCCAACGACATCGAGTTCATTGGAGACGGAGCACAGCTTAAAGAGTTTCAAGGATGGGGAAGGAAATCGGCCGCCTCTTTTTCTAATGAACCATCCCTGCATTTGTCAGGAGCGATGTGACGAAATTACGGAAAATCTAAATTAGGATTTGAACTGTCGTCCTCCCGAATGCGAGTCTGTTGCGCTACGCACTGAGCTACCTCACTCGATGAGATGTTTTCGGACAGAGCAGAACAGAGGCATGAGCGAAGCCGTGCTGAAAAGTAATGCCTCTGAATTTCTTCTGTGAAAACCGTTAAATATTTTTAAATAAAACGAACGTCATTAACAACCTACATCTTTATTCTGCATGACTACGTATTTTCAGCTCTGTGTCGCAAGACGGCTCCGAATTGCAGCGAGTAACATGGCGGTGTATAACATAACTAGATCGGCGAGTTAGAAACAGCGTGCTGTAATCGATTTTCGCATTCGACGAGTTCGTCCAAATATGGAGCACCATCTCCTTCAGCATTACAACGCCCTACCACACACGAGTGCTGCAACATTCCGACGCCTTAGATGCGCTGCCATTGACCATCCTCCACATAGTACCGACGTGGTGCAATACGGGTTTCATTAGTTTCCAAAATTTAAAGAACGCCTTCGAGGCATTCACTTTGACAGTGACGAAGCGATGCAAGCAGAGGTGAGGTTTAGCTCCGTCAGCAAAGTCAGACAATGTACAGTGACTGCATCAACGAACTGGTTTCTCGTTGAGAGAAATGTGTTCGTCGCAAAGGTGAATTCCTTGAGAAATAAATATGTAGATGAGCCGTGCGTGGCTCGTGTTCGTGGCATCTCTTACTTAACACCCTGTTTTTACCGTACTGCCGCATCGCTATGTTAATTTTCAATTACTGGTGTCACTGAGTTGCTGCCTTGCCTGCCCGTGAGCGGCAGCAGCAGCGCTTATCGATATAGGCCCTGCCGTATTATCTTTGCTGGACTGCTGTTACTTCGTGGTCGTCGTGTGTAGTCCAAGGAGTTGGAATGCGCCAGCAGTGCAGTTCGGACCGGGCAATGAAGTCAGTTGGAGACGGACCAGCAGTGCAGTCGGGACGCAGCAGTAGTGAAGTCGGGGGACGGAGCGCCGGTGAGGCGCGGACAGGCAGTGCTCGCCGACCGCTGGCGACACACATGAACTGTCCGAACGGAGGGAGATTGGAGCGGAATTACCGTTGGTTTGTCGTTCGGTTGGTCGTCTCATCGGCCGACGTATATTTGGTCCTTTCACCGTTTCCGGGTCTGTTCAGTTGGTCGGTTGGCGTGGAGCAGCGAGGAAGTCTCCGTGGCGCGTGTCTGGCAGGGCCCTGGCGGCGTCCACGCGCGGTCGGGTCGGAGTGTGAGGGGCTGTTCCCATTGCTACGAGGTCCGTGGCTCCCCGATCCCGAACACGAGACATAAGTTATCCTATCGCTTGGTCCGTTGACTGTCTGTCGGTTAGGTTCTCGTCGGATCGTCAATGGTTGTCCCGACTGCCTGTCTCACCTAAGCGAGCGTTAGTGCTGCAATTCCAGGCTGACCCTTGAACATCTGAGCACCCTTCGGTGTACTGCCCCCTTTTTTAAAAAAATTTCTTGTTGTTTGTACTGATATGGCTTCTAGCCGATTTTTTAAATTAGCATTGTTTTGCTCTTGAGGCCTTCAACCTAGTTTAAAGAACTGTTTCACGTAAGGCCTTTGGCATTAAAAAAACAAAAGAATGTTGTTGAGTTTTAAGTCTTGGGCCTTCAGCCAATTTTGAGTTTGAATTGTTTCTAAGGCCTTCAACCTAAATTAAAGAACTGTTTCAAGTAAATTTTTGGTATTTAAAAAAATAATGTTATGGAGTTTTAATTGTTAGGCCTTCAGCCGATTTGAATTTAACTTGTTTACTTCAGCCTAACTAAAGAACTGTGATTCTTTAGTTTCTCCCGACGTATTTGATAATCAAAATATCCACGGGTGTACTGCCGGTCTACAGAGTCCAACGGGCACAATATTTCGGCGATCATACATGTCGCCATTATCAGGTGAACTGACGGACTGAGCTCCTGTGAACGTGCCGGCACGGAGATCCGTACCCTTTGAGCAGCCATAGCGTATGGATCTCCGTGCCGGCACGTTCACAGGAGCTCAGTCCGTCAGTTCACCTGATAATGGCGACATGCATGATCGCCGAAATATTGTGCCCGTTGGACTCCGTAAACCGGCAGTACACTCTTGGATATTTTGACTAACTAAAGAACTGTTTTAAGATAAAGCTTGCCTTTTAAATTTATGATTATGCTTGCGTTTTAAGTTATTGGTCTTCAGCCGTTTTAAAATGAAGGTGGCTTTCAGTCGGTAATTCAGTCCCAAAGATTAAAGTAGTGTGTTAAAATTTTTTTGGGGCTCTTGTAATGTTTGATCAAATAATAAAGTTATATGTTCGAGTGTAACTGACAGCCTCTTATTTTGGCCCCGTTATACTTCCTTCTTGTCCTGCTGGTTTAGCTGGGGCGTTTCAGCAGACATGAAGCATAAAAAAGTAGAATGTTAGTCACGTTTGTTTTATCTAAAGAGCTTTCAGAGTTTTCACATAAAAAATTAGGAGGCATTACTTTTCAACAAGCCCTCGCATTTCCGTTTGTGGAGAGAGAGAGAAAGGCGGATTTCCACCCCGACCCGCCGTTTTCCTCACAAGCGTTAAAATCCTGTATTTCCGAATGCAAGAGATTTATTCGGCGAGAATTCCTCCGAGTGTTATTATATTTAAAAAAGACTAACCCGGCATATTACGAATTTTCTCGGTAGTTTTTAATTTAGTTCGTTGTTTCCTGTTATCTATGTCACCATATATTTTTTCTTTTGTAAGCCCTCGCCTGTTTTGAAGTTTATTTCCTACCAGGAATAGCCAAATACTGACTGGTACTGATCTCGTTGTAATTCTCAAGGTTTTATTACGTCTCCCCATGAAAGAGGACCCATCTGGATATATATCTCTCTCAATTACTGCTGGCGTTCGTTCCATGGTCTGCTCACCAGTCGCTAATACGGTGCAGCTTGTTATCGGAGATTTGCAGCGTACCAAAGCGCTGCATACGGCCAGCTGTGCACTCGCGTTTCACAGTGATTGCTGGAACAAGCCGTTCAGCATAGCGAGTGCTTACGTCTGTAGCGTTGCCGCATGTCTGCAGGTCCTTCAGTTAGTCCATTATTCGATGACCCCGATCACTGAGGTGCAGTTTTCGGAAAACAATCATCACTTTCCGAGCGTCCTTATGATAAATGCATATGTGCTTTTACATTCAAGTTTTATGATTATCTGCTGTACAAAATGTTTAAAAATTATAAACTAATTTTGTTTCTGAAGATTTACCTTATACAGGATCAAAACACTAGAAGAAATCTAATATGCGAAAAGTGGAAAATCTTCCAGGAAAAAAGATCAACCTATTGGGAACACCATCAACAAATATACAGCATCTGGCGCTGTGTCGTCTTGTTAAGTACGCCAAGAGGCTCAAACCCCCACAGGATTCATATGTTCCACAACAAATGCATGGCAAAATGTTTTAGATCTGGCAGCAAAAAACTGCGTCTTTTATGTGCAGTTCGTTTTATATGCTTAATATGTTAGTATACTCAAGAGTATAGAGAATGTTCCAATTATACTGACCACCTAAACCAACTTTTCGCATGGAAGAAGACTTGATTCGTTACAGCTACACGAATAACAACGCCCTGTATATTGTATGTGGTCATCCAGGTCCACTACTCAGTAACTGTTCAAAAACGTGTCACAGAGTGTCATTCACTTAAACATGACGTTACTAAAAACGAACAACAAAACTGAGTTTGACTACCTTATACTAGCACACAGTATAGATACTAGAGATCATCAAAGAGATCCGTATACTCGCTCTAAATTCACCAGCGAGTCCTACGGCATCATGTCCGAAGTTGCCGTCTCCACATGCTTGGCTCGCGAGTCCCCGATGTTGACCCTTTAAGTGGAAACTCGCCACTCCAGTCTGTTGTCGTGTACAAATGGCGTAGAAAGTAGGGCGCGTATAATCGAGAATTGGTGGCACTATTGCTACATACTTAACCGTTGGGCATTATATACCAATACAGAACTGATGATTTATCCGATTTCTCAAGCTGGAGAGGGATAAACAAGAATACAAGCACTTTGCTTGCACTGGACGGACTTTGTATGTTTCTCGTCTGAAGTGTGGGTTACAGCACTCAAATTTTTCCAGACGTCACCTTCTTCTAACAGAGCTCATTGCATTTTCGACTTACACCCTCCACAAGCTCACAAAATACGGTATCATCCATGGCCACCTGATCCCGAAAATCGTCATTTGACGTCGCAAGCGTTTACACTGCTGCACGCTGCAGTAGGACAGAACAAGTCGAGGAGTATGAAGCGACCCCAGCGCCAGCGTCCTCACGACGAAAACTGCCCACCGCACCTCCCTCAGATTTAGTGGCTCAAATGGCTCTCAGCACTTCTGAGGTCATCAGTCCCCTAGACTTAGAACTACTTAAACCTAACTAGCATAAGGACATCACACACATCCATTCCCGGGGCAGGATTCGAACCTGTCACCGTAGCGGTCGCGCGGTTCCTCACTGAAGCACCTAGAACCGCTCGGCCACACCGGCCGGCCACATTTAGTGGCAGTGTGGCCCAGTAGATAGCCCGTCAAAAACTGAACGCAGATCAGACATGAAAACATGAAGAAAGAGCACTGAACTGTGAAAGAAAGAAGGGAAATGGAAACAACGAACAGTCCAGTCTCTAGATGTACTACATTGAGCGAGTTGGAAGTGGCCAAGGAGTCATGGCTGTGTTGTCACCGTGTTCAAATCTCCCTAGTGCCCAGTTTTTTTTTCCACAAAATCATAAACTGTCCGTGCGGCCATTTACGTGTCTGTACTCTTTCTGTAGTCTTGGCAATTGTCTTCCTATACATTGGTTAAAGAATGAGGGTCATATGTTAAGAATATAGTTCTGTTCGCAAATAAATATGACGAATAGTGAGAGCAGGTCAGATGCCGCATAGATCGTTCACAGAAATGAAAACACCAAATGAATGATTGTGAACTACGTTACAACAAAGGAATTAAAGAGTCAAAACTTCCAAAAGGGAAATCAGGAATCATTCGATGTACTTTTCGTATAGAACAAATAGGAAGTACGTACGTCTGGAGGCTAATGGTCTTGTAATCCCATTGTCGGGTATCGGTGAAGACATACAAAATCTCAGAATAAACTTTTATTACACACATATCAATATAAGTTTTGCATCACCTCGGTTCCGAGAGTACCGGATCTCGTACAGAAAATTGAAATAGAGATCAACATAAACATCATTTCCGCCCTTTTTACTGCTCATGAAAACCACATATTGCATGTTGTACCACCATACGGCGAGACCTACAGAGATGATGGTCCAGATCGCTGTACACACCGGTACCTCTAATACCCAGTAGCACGTCCTCTTGCATTGATGCATTCCCGTATTCGTTGTGGCATATTATCCACAAGTTAATCAAGGCACTGTTGGTCCAGATTGTCCCAGTCCTCAACGGCGATTCGGCGTAGATCCCTCAGAATGGTTGGTGGGTGACGTCGTCCATAAACAATTCTTTTCAATTTATCCCAGACATTTTCGATAGAGTTCATGTCTGGAGAACCACTCCAGTCGAGCGATGTCGTTATCCTGAAGAAAGTCATTCACAAGATGTGCACGATGAGGGCGCGAATTGTCGTCCATGAAGATGAATACCTCGCCAATATGCTGCCGATGTAGTTGCACTATCGGTCGGAGGATGGCATTCACGTATCGTACATCTGTGACGGCACCTTCCATGTCAACCAGAGGCGTACAATGGCCCCACATACTGCCACCCCAAAACAGCAGAGAACCTTCACCTTGCGGCACTCACTGGACAGTGCCTCTAAGGCGTTCAGCCTGGCCAGGTTGCCTCCAAACACGTCTCCGACGATTTTGTGGTTGGAGGCATATGCGACACTCATCGGTGAAGAGAACGTGATGCCAGTGCTGAGCGGTCCATTCGGTATGCAAAGATCGACCTCGTCATGGACGTCGGGAATGAAGTTGCGCATCATGCAGCCTACTGTGCACAGTTTGAGTCGTAAGGGGACGTCCTGTGGCTGCACGAAAAGCATTATTCAACATGGTGGCGTTGCTGTCAGTGTTCCTCCGAGCCACAATCCGCAGATAGCTGTCATCCACTGCAGTAGGAGCCCTTGGACGACCTGAGCGAGGCAAGTCATCGACCTTCTTGTCTGTATATCCCAAATGTCCGAACAACATCGCTTTGGTTCATACCGAGATGCCTTCCAGGCACAAAGTAACAATGCGAACGAGATCGAACCGCGGTATTGACCGTCTAGGCATGGTTGAACTACAGAAAACACGAGCTGTGTGCCTCCTTCCTGGTGGAATGGCTGGAAGTGATCGGCGTTCGGACCCCCTCCGTCTAATAGGTGCTGGTCTTGCATTGTTATTTACATCTTTAGGCGGTTTTTTGGCATCTTTGAACAATCAAAGGAACTGTGTCTGTGATAAAATATCCACAGTCAACGTCTGTCGTCAGGAGTTCTGGGAACCGAGGTGATGCAAAACTTTTCTTGATATTTGTAGATTCGTTCCTTATACCTCGCTGTTTCAAACGGACGTTACACCACGACACAGACATAAATTTCAATACAAACGACAGACACGTCAGCGACCGGGCAGAGAGTTCATAATTTGGAAGAAAAAAAAAAAAAGGGTGATGGAGATTTGTACACGGATCGCCCACTTTGCAGATCATCACTATGATCACATAATCGCAACGCTGTGGACCATTCCAAATCGCTCAGTGTAGTACATTTTCATCTTGGACCGTTAACTCTTTGATTTTGCTTCTTTTTTCACAATGCAGCACACGTTCATCCTGTTGTCATGCTTGATCTGTGTTCAGTTTTTGACAGGCTACCCACTGGGCTGTCTTACCACTCTATCTAAAGAGTGGGGGTGGGGGAGGGGTTCGATGTGGAGTTTCCCTTGTCACATTCGTCATACTCGCGGAAATACGAGCAAACGGAAACTAAGAAAGGCAGTAAAGCACTGAAGTGAAGTGAAAGTGGCGTCTTGATTTCTGTTGTATGCAACCCTCAATATTTTATTCCTAGTCGCTCCGTTTCTGATATCCAGCAGTTACACAGAGTAACGTAGGTCTCCCACTAACTAGAGTTGACAACAGACAAATAGAACACAAGGAAGAATGCATAGCAGTTGCTCAGTTTACTGCCTTCAGTTGATGGCTTGTGTGATTACAATGTGCAACCAGAAGAGAACAGAGAAATGCTTAACTGAAAACTGCATTGTCACTACATTTCTTTTGTGGCTGAATGTGGGCTTAATGCCACTCAAGCAGAAGAACTCTTCAGAGAGCGATAGCCTATCAAGAATCTAGACTCCAAACGGATGTTTTGTCATCTTTTGTGACACGTCAGGAAACGGAACATTTCAACACAAGACAACGCAATTATCGTAGAAGTCGCACACGTGAAGTTACTATTCTCGCTTACTAAACGTTTTAAAGTAAAACAGTACTGTACTGCATGTACTTGTATTGTAAATAAGAAGACGTTATTGCAAAGATATTATTGCAATTATTGTTCTGCTAACTTACATTCTCCGTAGATGAGTAGCATTTCAGCCTTAAGGTCAGTACATTGTACACGTACGAATCAACAGAACGTTATTGACTGATGGATTGCTGCGAATGTTGCTTGTGTCGCTCCAGCAAGTATACGAGTTACGTTACTCTAGAAACGGGAGAGTTAATATCAGTTTTGTGTTACATTTTAAATAATTTCGTGTTTATAGGAATGGTGCATTGTCATACTGGTCTTGCAGAGAGGAAGTGTGTTACAGAATATAAAATACAGGTTGGTATTTAAGAAATACGTATCGCTGTTCATATCTCGGTAAGGAACGGAGGTACAAGAAAGACAATCGTGATGATTAATGGCCCCCTGGTAGGCAAACAATATTTGCTTGGTACATTAATTATTTCATTCTGAACAAAAAGTTATTTGGGGTTATCAGCCTTTTTCGGTTTCCTACTGAGCGAAGGATGCTCCAGAAAACTAATATTTGCATGTTCGTACAACCAAGTAATTTTCTCCGTGTGTTAAGAATTTCAGTGTGGCACCTGTGTCTAAGGCTTTCATATATGCAAAGGTGTGGGAATTACTACACTTTTGTACGCTTCCAACCTGGTTTAGCTGCAGAAACTATGATTATTAATCACTCCCATACAGCGCTTTCCAAACGCTGCTCCAGTATGTCTGAAACAAGCCATATAATGAAAACTATCTTTCGTGGAAAGGTGACTTGCCTAGTATCAACATTTTAGACGGTTTAATTCAACTATTTAGACGCTTACTCACCTATTACCGGTCATCTTTGTTATAAAAATTGCTCAGCTCAAGGTTTAGCTTACATCCCAACATGTGAAGTATTTCAATGAACACATTTAGAATGGCTGCAGTTCCTCCTCGATGTAAGCACGACAACGACGCTTCGTAATATATTTCACTCATATTTCCCTTTGGGTTGTTAAAGTTGAAAAATGTTCCGTGCATACGGTCTGAAATTATTGTTTCTGCATCAACAGGTCACAAAACAGCTGAGGTGTAGCTAGGAAAGAAAACATAGTATCCCGCTCCTACTTTGCTATTATGGTTCACCTATAACGTAGCTTTACTGCTTTCCTTCACTTTAAAGTCGTCCGAGAGACCTTATGAAGTCAGCCATGTGTTTTTTTACGCTCTGGAGGTTTCTTCCAACAACAAGAGTAGTAACGTTGGTTTTAAAACCGTAAAATAACTGTTCGCAATAATATTGACGACGCTCGGAGCTCGAAAGAAGTTCAGTGTGGCGCAGTGAAACTGGGCACGCGCAATCTAAATAAGCGTATTTCAATGTAGGTTTCATCCACTGTCTTTTATGTGCTACTTGGTTGCTCTAAATCACTTCTTGTAAATGTTGAGGTTGTTTCGATGACCAAGATCGAAACACCGTTACGCCACCTTTCGATCATCTGTTCAAATTCTGATATTTACATTTACTAAATTTAATGCTCTATATCAGGTACAGCACGTCTACAGCCACATCTAAATCTACATCTATATTCCGCAAGCTAACTGATGGTGTATGGCGGAGGGCACTATTTGCACCACTGTCACCTTCCACTTTTCCCGTTCCAGTCGCGAATGGTCCGCGGGAGGAACGATTGTTAGTAACCTTCTTGTGAACACTAATCTCTCTAATTCAACCTTTATAGTTTCTCTCGCGAGGTATACTTCGGAGGAACCAATGTACTGGTCGACTCTTCTAGGACGGCAGTCTCGCGGAATTTTAACAGTAGACCACCGAATGATACAGCACCTGATACAGGAGCTGGCAGATTCCCTCCATGAAGCTTTCGCCCTTACTGAATTAACTTGTAACGAAACGGTCTGCTCTCCTTTGGGTTTTGTTTCCTCTGTCAACGCTGTCTGGCACGGATTGAAGACTGACGAGCAATATTCAAGTATTGGTTGAAAGAGGTTTTGTAGCCTACCTCCTTTGTGAGTGGACTGAAGTCCCGGAGGATTCTTCCAACGAATCTCTGTCTGGCATCTGCTTCACCTGCGATAAGTTTTATGCAGTCTTTCCATTTTAAATCGCTCCTTACACACACTCGTAGATATTTAATGGCTGTGGCTGCTTATAACGACTGTACAGCAATCGTATAATCACTCTATATTAGATCTTCAGCCTATTTATGTGAATACATTCTTCTTCTTCTTACGCGTTTGTCCTGCCTGGTGACAGAGTCCGATGAATGCATTCGCTGTCTCCATTTCGTTCTATCATGGGCCATGTCTGGATGAAGAATGACATCCTTCAGGTTGTTGTGCAGAGCGTCGGCTCTTTGCTGTCTAGGTTGCTCTTTGTGTCTCTTTCCTCTGACTTCTACTGTGTTCGTTGCCTTTGCAATAGTATCGACCTCTGCGCTCAGCTGATGTCCAAACCATCTGGATCGGTGCAATACCGAAACGTCTCATAACAGTGTTATTCGAAACATGAACCAGTCGAATGATGCCACTTGTCCACCTAAGCGTCTTAATCTCCATTTCACCCAATCGTCGTTCTGCCTCTTTTGTGGTTGGCCAACACTCGGTGCCGTAGAGAGCAACAGGATGGATGACAATCCGGTAAATACGTTACATTTGTTTAAATTGTAGGATCAACTACCAAACCGTGCATCAAACTTCGATACTCTGCAGGTCTTCCTGCCTTCTGCTACACTTTCCTAGCCTTGCGATGTCTCTGTATACAACAGCATCATTAGCGAAAAACTTTATGGAACTTCTGACGTTATCCACTAGGTCATATTATGAAACGTAGTGGTCCTGTAACAGTCCCTTGCGGCACGCCTGACGTTACTGTTGCTTCTGAAGGTTTTTACCCATTAAGAATGACATGCCGTGTCCTGTTTGCTGGAAACTCTTCAGTCCAGTTACATTGCACATTCTACGCTGTACCGCCATCTCTTCTATGCTTCACTGCCTTTATGGAACTAGTTCACAGGTAAATACTCCTTCATTTGTGTGACATGAAAGTGGATGTCAGGTACGACTATTTTATTCGTGTTACGCTACCAGTAATTGCAGTTTGATAATGCGTACTAGTGAAGGAGCGACAAAAGGCAAAGAGCGAGAAATAAACTTGCT
This sequence comes from Schistocerca gregaria, assembly GCF_023897955.1. Lineage (NCBI taxonomy): Eukaryota > Metazoa > Arthropoda > Insecta > Orthoptera > Acrididae > Schistocerca > Schistocerca gregaria. The sequence goes on from NC_064923.1 coordinate 505,662,312, forward strand.
GTCGGCGCGTACTGTTTGACAAGCGAGTGACGGAGAGGTAGATAGAGAGAAAGAGAGATGGAGGGAGAGAGAAAATAAGAGGGTGCGAGGAAGCGAGGGACAAATTGCTTCACAATAAAGGGTGCGTTATATTGGAAGGTATTCAAACGTGACAATGAAAGCTCGAAAGGACTGAGCGAAATTAGCAGCAGTGTTGGCACTGAAACGTTTATAATGACAACGCTTCATCCACAATAACGCGTATTTACCGTCTCGTGAAAGCCTTGTGCGTGACTTTTAGCTAATTGCTTTCGCCATCGCGTACCGATGTTCTTCCGAGAGTTGTGTTTGTACACGTAATCCACTCAGCGTTTGCGTCATTAGTGAAAAATTGTATCGATCGACAGGGTGCTTTCTCTAATTCATTTGAGCTCCAGTATTCCTAAGCAATCTCTACATTTATTTACTTGTTTTCCTTTGCGCGGTGAGTGATAGTGCAGATTGTAGCATAGAAGTCACTTCCACCCCAAACCCCATTCCCAGTCTCCTCCTCCTAAGAAAAGAAGCTCAATGAAGCACGAGCTATTCATAGACGTTCTTATAATCTCAAAATTTGTCCAGCGTTATTATTCATAAAGATAAAATGGCCCAGGTTAAAAGAAACTGCAAGTGAAAGGTAGAAGTTTTTAACTGACATACAGGAAAATATCTAAAATAAATGCAGTCAACACAATCGGAGGCTTACCTGTCCTTTCAGATACCAACCGGTAAAAGCATGCGACAGCATGTGCTACCAACATGTACCAAAACGCCGCGCATGAAAATGGTATTCTTTCGGAGCTCATACTTCGGGCTCCATTGGTGACAGAAATATTGTTGTTGTTGTTGTTGTGGTCTCCAGTCCTGAGAGTGGTTTGATGCAGCTCTCCATGTTAATCTAACCTGTGCAAGCTTTTTCAGCTCCCAGTACCTACTGCAGCCTATATCCTTCTGAATCTGCTTGGTGTATTCATCTCTTGGTCTCCCTCTACGATTTTACCCTCCACGCTGCCCTCCAATACTAAATTGGTGATCCCTTGATGCCTCAGAACATGTCCTACCAACCGATCCCTTCTTCTGGTCAACTTCTCTTCTCCCCAGTCCTATTCAATACTTCCTCATTAGTTATGTGATCTACCCATCTAATCTTCAGCATTCTTCTGTAGCCCCACATTTCGAAAGCTTCTATTCTCTTTTTGTCCAAACCATTTATCGTCCATGTTTCACTTCCATACATGGCTACACTCCATACAAATACTTTCAGAAACAACTTCCTGACACTTAAATGTATACTCGATGTTAACAAATTTCTCTTCTTCAGAAACGCTTTCCTTGCCATTGCCAGTCTACATTTTATATTCTCTCTACTTCGACCATCATCAGTTATTTTGCTCCCCAAATAGCAAAACTCCTTTACTACTTTAAGTGTGTCATTTCCTAATATAATTCCCTCAGCATCACCCGACTTAATTCGACCACATTCCATTATCCTCGTTTTGCTTTTGTTGATGTTCATCTTATATACTCCTCTCAAGACACTGTCCATTCCATTCAACTGCTCTTCCAAGTCCTTTGCTGTCTCTGACAGAATTACAATGTCATTGGCGAACCTCAAAGTTTTTATTTCTTCTCCATGGATTTTAATATCTACTCCGAACTTTTCTTTTGTTTCCTTTACTGCTTGCTCAATATACAGATTGAATAGCATCGGGGAGAGGCTGCAACCCTGTCTCACTCCCTTCCCAACCACTGCTTCCTTTTCATGTCCCTCGACTCTTATAACTGCCATCTGGTTTCTGTACAAATTGTAAATAGCCTTTCGCTCCCTGTATTTTACCCCTGCCACCTTCAGAATTTGAAAGAGAGTATTCCAGTCAACATTGTCAAACACTTTCTCTAAGTCAACAAATGCTAGAAACGTAGGTTTGCCTTTCCTTAATCTTTCTTCTAAGTTAAGTAGTAGGGTCAGTATTGCCTCACGTGTTCCAACATTTCTACGCTTTTTTATGCTGAGAGAGGAGGAGTAAGTGGCAATGTGCAATAGAAAGAAATGTAGGGTCAAGTATTTTGGATAGCCCTTGGGTAGGGACCATTTGTACACCCAACAGAAGGATGGTCTTTCTTTAGCTATTCTATAGCACGGGATCAGAGCTGGAATATTATACATTTCCCCAGCTTAAGTAAATGGTGCAAATCGGTTGGTTCTTTTTGCATTAGTTATAGTCTACGATGCACCTTCAGGGGTTGTGGAGGCACCATTTAGTTCAAGGACGGTTCCTGAGAAAACCCGAAAAAAGTGTTTTTCACCGTTTATTCACCGTTGGCAGCGCATATGTAAATAACTAACCGCAGCAAATTGCTCAAATTTTATCGGTATATTCTCTAGCTTTTATCTGGAAGCACCATCTTCCCGATCTCAAAAATTTAAGGCGTTATTGAGAAACACACCAGAAACATGGGTTTTGGATACCAAAACCGAGCCGTGGATTTCAAGGCAGCTACGCTCAGCAAAAAGCTGAAATTTTTACGATATATTCCTAAGGTCCCGATCTTAGACAATCTTGAAAATGTTCTTGATTTCTTTATCCATTTCCGAGCTACAGAGGTTGAAAGTTACCCTAATTGCACACGTAAAATACGCACATAAAATCTGGTGTGAGGCGAAAACGTAATTTATGAAATGACGTAGCACAGAGAAACATATTTTAAATTGTCTCCGTTATCATCAAAGGAATCATGGAATCCCATGTTGTGATACAAAAGCACATGCAAAATATTTGTTCTCGTAAAATCGGGTACGAGGTGAAATTAGTTTTGAATTATTTCAATTTCACATAAGTAAACTATCAAAATTTTAGTGACCCATAAAACTGTTTTCATATGCCTTTCTGTAACAGGCAAAAGAAGGAAATCATCGGAAGAATTCTCCTATCGGAACACAAAAAAGGCGATTATGCTTTTGTTGAAGAGACTGACTGAAAAGTGGGGTACCAGCTGCCTTATTCCATCCTCCTCAGCACCTTCAAAAATTTCCACAAAAAATTTGGCCTGCGAACATATTCGCGCTTTTTTATGCTGAGAGAGGAGGAGTCAGTTGCAGTGTGCAATAGACAGAAATGTTATAAGTACTTGCTAGCAGTCAGTGGTTGTGGTGTAGAAGCAGAGGAGACAATCACCGTGTGTGTCTGAGAAAGGAACACATTGGCAGCAGAGCGTAGTTGACAGCAACAGAACAGTGCAAGAGTGAAAGAGACAGTGTCACTGGGAAAGGAATAAAAGGAAGGAGAAACTGTAAGTGGGTGAGAGTCAGCGATAATGATAGACAGTCTGTGACAGTTACGACGAGGAAAGAGAGATAGCGACAGTCCGAAGAGACAGCAGAGAGTGGAAAGGAATGAATACAGTAGTAACAGAAAGAGATAGGAATAGGGAGACAATGATAATGAGAGAAGGCAGTAGTGGTAGGACAGAACGAAGGAGACTTTAGCTGTGAGACAGGAGACAAAAAGAGATAATGTCAAGAAGTGAGAATGGGCAAGTGGGAGGGGATCGGTATGAGCGTCTTACAGCGATGAACTAGTGGGTGTGTACGAGTTGCAGATAGGGGAGATTGTGGGTGTTAGAGGTGAGTTATGTCTTAAATAGAGTACGGGTCAAAAGTATTTGGAATTTTCTTTAAAGCTACTGTGGAAGGTAGAATGAGGCAGCTGGTACCCCACTTTTCAGTCAGAGTCTTTTAAACAGGATCATATTCCTTGTGCTCCGATAAGAGTATTTTTCCCCAAGTGTTTTTTTCGTGTGTTTTGCCGTGTTTTGCTACGGAGCATAGTCGGCAACATATTTTGGTGGCGTACTATGGTGATATCATTATTTGTGCTCCTGTGGTTGGTCTTCTGAAGTCCAGACATCTGATTTCTAGGAGCACACCTTGCTAAACAGTTAGAACAATTCATGTAGTTAAAATATAATGTAGAGAAGAAGTCTCGGTAAAGTTTGAGAATAATGTGTAACATTTACCACAAAAGAGTGGACAGATTTTGCGTTTAGCGGTGCTTGTGTCACGAGAAAACGTTAACACTAGCCGTAGAATGAGTAATATTTCGGACTTGCTTTTTCAAACAAAAGGAGAGGTGCTTTTACATTGTGGCTGTAAGACTGCTGAGATTGGCATCATGGTGACTGAGGACGTGAGCAAAACGCTACAGACTCGGTGCGTTCTATGTGGAAATCACATCGGATTCGTTTGTTATTGTCATTTACTGGAAATCTGCTGTGGTTGTTGTAGCTACAGGCGAGTGGAGAAGGAAGCACAAAATGGAGAAATTCGTTATTTTGAGTTATGGACCATAATGTGACCTGTAATCAGTTGCGATTTTGAAGCGTACTAGCTACCATAGGCAAAGGAATGTTAGAAAACCAGAGGATCAAATAAGTGAATAATATTCCGATAAGTGTTGTTGTAAGAGATAACTATGTGTTAGGAATCAGCTTCTGATGTGAATGATGTAAAAGATACAAGTAAAACGTCGTAATAAAAATTGAGATTATGAATGCACTATATTCGTGCGAGCCTCAACAACATTACAGTAAAACATCTCTTAAGAAGTTCGGCTAGAATTTCTAGCTGTTGTTCTTCAAGAGATCATGCTATTGTTGTAGAGATAAGTACTCGGTTCCCACCCACGCCAGTTCCCGCCCGTTCCACTTTCTGACGTACTAAAGAGGGCACCAGACTTCAGTATGGCTAGTTGAGAAACGAGTCATCAACAATATATAGCCAGTGTAGTTTCGGATCAGGAAGTGCCCCCACATCCTGAGCTGAATCGGACCCACCCATCTGCAACGTGCGCAGCTGCAGTGAGTGTTTTTTTTTCCTTCATTTACACTATAGAGCTACCTAGGTCTCTTTACACACTGACGGAAAAAAATCGCAACACCAAAGCAATTAATGTAGAGTAATGAAATTTTAGGAACACATTTGTCTAGGTAAAATATTGACGTGATTAACGGTGCAAGAACACGGGCTAATGTAAGCGCGATATAAGCCTTTGCAAATGTGAAATGCTAGTACATTAGTAACCGGTGTAACGGCCAGAAAGTTGAATGCAAGCTTACAAACGTGCATCATCAGTCCCTAAGCTTACCCACTACCTAACCTACATTATCCTAAGGACAAACACACACACACACACACACACCTACACACACACACACACACACACACACACCCATGCCCGAGGGAGGACTCGAACCTCCGCCGGGACCAGCCGCACAGTCTATGACTGTAGCGCCTAAGACCGCTCGGCTAATCCCGCGTGGCTACAAAAGCAGTATGTGGGCAAGCGGTATCCTGTTGGAAAACACCCCCTGGGATGCTATTCATGAATTGCAACGCAGCAGGTCGAATCACCAGACTGACGTAAAAATTTGCAATCCGGATGCGTGGGATAACCACGAAAAGTGCACCTCACGTCATAGAAAATCGCGCCCCAGACCATAACTCTAAGAGAAGGTTCAGTATGTCTAGCATGCAGACAGGTTGGTTGCATGACCTCAAATGGTCTCATTCTAACCAATACACGGCCAACACTGGCACCGAGGCAGAACCACATTTCGTCAGTAAACAGAGCAGACCTCCACTCTGCCCTTCAACAGGCTCTAGTTTGACGCCATTGAAGTCACAAATAACGGTGGTTTCGGGTCAACGGAATGCACACTATAGAGCATCTGGTTTGGAACTGTCCTTGGAGTCACTGATTTTTCACAGTTGGTTGTGTCACTATGGTGCCGACTGCTGCTCAGATTGCTGCTGCAGATGCGGTACGATGCGCCAGAGCCATAAGTGGCCCACGATGGTCTTTCCTCTCGGTAGTGCCAAGTGGCCGCCCGGAGCCCAGTCTTCTTCCGATCGTAGATTCCCGTGACCGCCGCTGCCAGCAATCATGTACAGCTGTATCACAGAAGGATGACCAGCTCCTCATAGACCTTTTTATACGACCCTTTTCAAACGACCATTCTCAAACCTAACTAACTCTCACGATCGTTACAGAGTGTATTTAAAAGAAATGTGATTTGCTTCACCATAGTGGAGCTACCAGCGCTACTCTTATGCGACTGGGGCGAAGGTTGATTAGACACTGCGCGCTAACATCCCAAAGATGTTCGGGCTCACACGCGGTTCCTCTTCGTCGAAATGTCTTGGCTCAAACTCGTGTAGGGGCTGAACCGCAAGTGTTGCATTACGAGCCCGAAATTAGACACTTGTGACCATTTGGTTAAATTGTCTGAAATCGTATGAAACATACAAAGTTAATGTAACATATAGTAAAAGTAATAATAATATTGGGAGCTAAATTACTCTTAAATAATGCAGGCCACATAGTTCCGATGTTTATTCAGAAATCAAACTAACAGCGAAAGTGGTCGTATTTAGAGTTACTGTTATACTCGAGCGCATATCCATTTGACACAGTTCGACCCTTCACAATATCATCGAGAAATACAAGTGCAATACTCCAACTCGTTATCGAGTTCACACGAGGCGCGAGGCTGCTCACCGCTCAGAGATACCACACAACGCGAAATTTTCTACGTCGTTTCACTTCCTACCGAACAACTGACCGCCCGCTTTCTCGTCTCCACCAGCACTGTCCCCCTGCCCGCCTCCGGCCGCGTCTCCCGCGTGCCGAACATCGTCGCTCAACTGACTAGTGCCGTTCCCTTCACTGATTGGCTACAGCTTATCCTAGATTGTATTACATTTTAACATATTTAAATAATCAATGCTTGACCACTTTCATTTTTTAAAATAAAGAAACAATAATATCCATTATATAATAAACGCTAAATTCTTTTACATAAAACCAATGCAATTTCCTTCTTAACTTTGAATGTCACGACCAGTAGCGTTGTACCAATGAGCTTTCTGATAAATAAACAAACAACAAAAGTAACTATTATGTACTAAACTTTACAACAAATATTCTATCACCTAATGATACAATAAGGTGTCATGCTGCCATCGTTCAGTGTGTTTTGTGTGGAGAAAATGATGATTTCATACTTAACTGAAAACATTGATAATTTAAATTTACTACATCTTTTGCGTTTTTTGCGGAGGAAATGACGATCGGATGCTTAACTGAAAGTACTGATAATTTAAATTTACAATATCTTTTAAACAAATGAAGTTACAGAGTTGATATTTACAACGTTTGTCATTGCAGTGATGCACTTTTATATGAAACGTCGAGCGTTAAGATCGACCAAAGCGTTCAGATTTTAGCATACAGGTCTTTGTTCCAAAACATGTTAATTTCACTTTAGCAGTAAATTCTAAACTATTACAGATACGAACATTATTCAAGTTTTATTGGGATCGCCATGAAAATTTAAGAAAGATGGTAGATTAAAATTCCCTGAATTACTACAGAATTAAATAGTTTTCATAAATGTTTCGCTTTATATCGGATCTTAAGTCCACCATATTTAGCACTGCTACGCCTCCCTGTGCACAAACAGCTCCTACGGGGTTTTACTATGACGTAGGTTCTCGTCTGTCTCTTTTGCACACGACAGCGGTTAGACCTGATGAGCCTGGTTTCTTTCGGCACAATAGACGCTTGTGCATTTCCCCATCTCGTGGCGAATCTGCGCTCTTTGTGGCACACGGTCCTGGACGACAGGATTCGTTCCACAATTCCTGGAAGGCTGACTCTTTCGGCCATATACTTAAACGAGAGCTAAATGCACGTTAACTCGCTACATCATATTTCAGATGCAGGAACACGGCTACAAACTTTCGTTTTGTCGAACAACTACTTCTTCGTGTATCGATTGTTTTCGTCAGTGTAGTATGAGCTACAGTTTTCGGATCTTAACATTTATTCACACATGATTTCAGCGAGGTTTGTAATGTGTGGGACGTCACAAATGAGTTTCTGTCTATCCATGATAATATGGTTATACAATCTCTGCTACTAATAAACAATAAAATAACACACGTTATCGCTTTTATGGCGTTTATTTACAAATAAGCCAGAGTGGAGACGGTTGGATTCACTGTTCCACAGATATTACGAATGAGAAATTTCGCTGTTGAACATCTTCGTTGTAATAAAACAATATCGGTGAAGAAATAAATGAGTTATCATTACGTCAGAATGGTGAAGCCGACGTCCACCACTTTGATTAGGCCAAAACATTAGGTTCATGGCGGCGATACTTCCCCGAGACGTCGCTCTGTCCTGTCCATTCCCAGTTTCGACAGTTTTGGGTGCTTTGATTGTGTGGAGACGCAGCTGTTTCATCAAAACTACCATCTTGCGTTGTTTACGCATATACTAATCGATTCGATCGTAATGTAAAGTGTAAAGAAGACATTTCATTTGTAAGTATAGCTGTTAAAGCAATATTTTCTTTTGTATACATGAAATATGTCTGTTCTTTTTACTTTTATTGTAGGTGTTTTAGTTCTGTCATTTGCTTTAGATTTGCCTTAATTTAGTCTTTGTACGTTCCTTCTCTTCTTCCCCGTGTTTTTCATCGGTTCCAAATCGAAGACTCTCCAATGGTCTCGTCCCCTCACAACACAACGGCTACATAACCGCGCTGTGTTTGGGCAGCATATCGTGCCCTAAATACCCCCGCCGATAATTATTCATTGTTCACATTTCGACCTCCTTTAAAAAATATTTTGGCTAGAACGGCTCTAGTCAGAGATCATGTCTGTGTAAGTTTTGTGTGTACGATTATGTGAATGTGTTATGTGCTTTGCTTCCCTTCTGGAGAAGGCTTTCACTGAAAACTTATGCGAACATTCTTTTTCTTGTGACTGCTTTCTGTTCGGCATGTGAGTAGCAGTCCATTCGTTTTACAGTATAGTTATTTCGTCATGAAGGTTATTGTAAGTAATCCACTACATTCCAACAGGAACAATGATGTACATAATTACAATACCAGAAGAAAAAACGACATTCATTACGTCGCATTAAGATTGTCTCTAGCACAAACAAGGGTTCACAATGCTGGAGTCAAAAGTTTTGATCACTTACCCACTGATATAAAATGCCTAACAGACAGTAAAGTAAAATTTAAAACTAAACTGAAAACGTTTTTCTTTAACAATTCCTTTTATTCCCGAAGAACGTTATCAATTACTGTAAAATGTTAATGGTGATGGGTAGGAATTGCTGACTGACATCTGTCTGTCTTTAACTAAAAAACGAAAAAAACTAATAAACGGTCAACATGGAGGTACGTTTACAGAAAAATTGATGTCAGAGTACAATGAGTCGTTCCACATCATTATGATTTATCGTTTAAATGATAAATGGAACAGGAAACTAACTAACTAACTAAGCAGCTAAATACTGTTACATCAGAAAACATGGTATAGGATTATATGCCTTGCAGACCTCAAAATGAAATTCAAAAGTAAAATCAATCAGATGATCAAAGTAGACATACATTCCAATTACGCCACGTCTCGTTATTCCTGAATAGCTGGCAGAGTTATTACCGACAAATATTCCAGGGAAAGAAGCAAATAGGCTATTGTTGGAAAGGAAGGCCTATATCTTACTCAGGTTTGGCTATCATTGCTAAAAAAATACTTACTTAGATATTAAAGCAAAATATCCATTTTACGAGATCTGAGGAGTTTGACGCCATTCCCTTAATCACATTAATAGCATTCCACAATGCTGGAATATGTTTATAAAATTATATCTTTTTGTTTACCCTGTGAACTGCTGTTATTGGCCACACAAAGAGTGACTCACTATAGGCAAGATTTCAGAGTAAGAAGATGTGCAAAGGACAGTGAGACTAATGCACCGACTCTCTACAAAATAAGAATATTCTGCATGGAGGTGCAGTTCTGTTTCTTTGACGTGTCAGTAATGGTTCACTTTGCTGACGTGCATAAGATCAATAGCATCCTTTGCTTCTTGCCTCACTGTACACGTGTATGGGCTAACAAAGAACGCGCAGGTATGTTTTTTGCAAACATGAACATTGAAGTACCAGTAAGCAAATAAACATTGGTTTCGGAGTTCCAGTTTCATTTGCTGTCGACAAGAAAGGAATAAAAGTGGAATTAAATAGATTATGAAAGCATGTTTTTCACATTTCCTTCTCTTCATAGTTTTTCGAAATATATCAACAAAAAACTAGTTGCATTAACGAGACCAAGAAAAACGTTTGAAATTGCTTCCTTGGCGGTATGTTATTCACGTAAAGACTGTAATTTTTAGTATTTGAGCAGTTGTTGAATGGTAGTGTCAAAAATAACGAGCAAGAAGCAATCGAAAACAATAGTCTGCTAATGTTTTGGGCTACTTAAAATGGCGGTGGGCCCCGCCCACTCTGGCTTCAAAACAACGTACAGCGTAAGTTTATAGTGCCATCTCCTTTCTTTCTTTTTGTTTCCTCCACGACTGAAACGTGAAGACATTATATATTTCAGTTCCACAAGTGAGCCATCTTTATGCATAGTTACATAGTACAAAGTGAAGATGGCTAGTTGCCTTCCAATGTAAATATCGCTGAACTACGCATAATGTCGAAATTACGCAAACCAACATTAAAATTAAATATTGTCTGCCCAAGAAATAAATAACTATTCCCGAAATCAAGAAAAGTAATGTTACGAATGTAACGGGAAAAGATTTCATGTTACTGTTTCTATAACTTAAAAACATTACAGTTGAAGATAATCATGGAACATCTGAATACTCAATTGTAATTACAGTGTTACAAGGGCGTTAATAGATTTTGGATGAAAGGGGTAGGGAGAGATGCAGGAGCAGTCGGCTCGGACGAATTCAAGCAGCCCGTTGAAAAAATCTTTTAGAAACGAACCAACTACAGAATGTGCTGTCATCACCTACCGCTTCCAGTTTCTAGAAACCACTTCCCATCTTTTCTTATCGGAATTAGTTTTCATGAATGAGTACCGTCCAGGTGACTAGACTCGGCGATATTTCGTCATTTTGGCTACTAATGATAGCATTTTGGATTTTTTTTAAGAAGTGCAACCATCGCCCGTTTGGGCTATATTTTTTATGGATCAACACGATTTTTGGACGACACAAGCAAATTCAAGTGTGTTTTTATGCACTGATTTAAATTCCATGTTATTTGTTGTCATGTTCACCTGCCTTGTGGAATACTGAAATACTGCAAACTCCAAAGTCCTAGTAGTCTCCAAGTAATGACTCTAGTGCTAACAGTAAACTGCCGTACATACTCTTATTTTTAACTTACCATAATAATAGTGGACAAACCAAAATTGGTTTTCCTCTTCTTTCTTGTTACTAAAAGAATGTATTGCAACAGAACAAAAGCAATAAACGGCAACACTTGAATTATATTCAACTGCAAGTAAGAACTGAACTAACTAACAACAACTAAGATCAAGTAAGGCCAACATTGTGCAGTAGTTGATCTTGGCTTAAGTATGGATGGGCTATAGCTGAAAGTGCTATCGTTATATCAATAAATCAAGTATTTCGATGTCTGATATGTCGATAATTTAAAACTGTTGACGCTTAGTTAACTATTGATAGCCTTAATCACTTTCTCGTCGTATGATTCAAGATCAAAATATCTGTACTTGGTTTCCATCCGCTCCACTTGCTGACGTCACTACCGGCAGTGTCAGGTCTGAGTCTGGCTGGTGGAGGAAAAATCCCTCATCAATATTTAGCTAGCACAAAAGTGGTGGGAGGGCATCGTTTAGGATTAGCACACAGTTGCCGCACTTCCTGTACAGAATCCGACCCACCCATCTGCGATCTGCGCAGATGCAGGGAGAGGGTTTTCTTTGCGAATGAAGCTATCTAGGTCACTTTACGTATACGATGTCCATAAAGTCTCGTTGTTGTTGTCTTCAGTCCTGAGACTGGTTTGATGCAGCTCTCCATGCTACCCTATCCTGTGCAAGCTGCTTCATCTCCCAGTACCTACTGCAACCTACATCCTTCTGAATCTGCTTAGTGTATTCATCTCTTGGTCTCACTCTACGATTTTTACCCTCCACGCTGCCCTCCAATACTAAATTGCTGATCCCTCGATGCCTCAGAACATGTCCTACCAACCGATCCCTTCTTCTGGTCAAGTTGTGCCACAAACTTCTCTTCTCCCCAATCTTATTCAATACTTCCTCATTAGTTATGTGATCTACTCAACTAATCTTCAGCATTCTTCTGTAGCACCACATTTCCAAAGCTTCTATTCTCTTCTTGTCCAAACTATTTATTGTCCATTTTCACGTCCATACATGACTACACTCCATACAAATACTTTCAGAAACGACTTCCTGACGTTTAAATCTATACACGATGTTCACAAATTTCTCTTCTTCAGAAACGCTTTCCTTGCCATTGCCAGTCTACATTTTATATCCTCTCTACTTCGACCATGATCAGTTATTTTGCTCCCCAAATAGCAAAACTCCTTTACTACTTTAAGTGTCTCATTTCCTAATCTAATTCCCTCAGCATCACCTGACTTAATTCGATTACATTCCATTATCCTCGTTTTGCTTTTGTTGATGTTCATTTTATATCCTCCTTTCAACACTGTCCATTCCGTTCAACTGCTCTTCCAAGTACTTTGCTGTCTCTGACAGAATTACAATGTCATCGGCGAACCTCAAAGTTTTTATTTCTTCTCCATGGATTTTAATACCTACTCCGAATTTTTCATTTGTTTCCTTTACTGCTTGCTCAATATTCAGATTGAATAATCATTAAAAAAAATCATAACTTGGAATCAATTAGAGACAGAGCATCGTGGTTTGTTGTAAAACATTTGCATCGCAATTCAAAATAAAACAGGCACAGCTATATGGTATTTTTCCGCCGACACTGGGCTACCGACTTTCAAATAAATCGTCTCACCTGTACTGGAATATACATAATGGATGTACGAGTACAGTTCGTAGACGCATGGTTGGCGACAGATGCTGGTTTGGGGTTGGTCGTGAGTCGTGAGGGGATAGGCAAATGATGCCGGCACGGTAGCTCAGCGTGTTCGGTTATCTGCCCTCTGTAATAATAATAATAATAATAATAATAATAATAATAATAAACAGAGTGAACGGATCAACGAAGAGCCTGAACGGCTGTCATCGGGCGTCCGCCTCGAACGAATTCAATGAATACTATAGAACTTCCCCGATAAGTGGGAAATGCTGGTTCGAGTCCTGGCCCGACACAAATTTTCATTGTCGTCATTCCATTCTACAGATGATGGTTATCCGTATTCGTAATTGTGAATATATTTAACATGTCTCAGGAAATATATCATCACGTTCAAACTTCTAGCTGGAAGATGAGGGACGGCCTGCAGCTCTTCGATCTGTGGTAAAAGAACTGTTCGGTAAGCAGATCCCGGTGTGATTTTCTCTGCCGAAGAAAAATGAGTATCACTCTTTCCCGCATCTCTCCACACCAAACATTAAACTCCAGGTTATCATGGATGTTAGGAAGAATTCCGCTAACAGCGGGTAAAATTTTTGTTTATGGAAAAACAAGCGATTCCGCGGCCCAAAGCCGCATCATCAGGTGCAACCTATGTGGTAAAACTGTGGAGGTGGATAGCTTTCCGTTCCACCATCCAGCTTGTCGCTCTGAGTCGTTCGTGCGGGCCGCTTGTACTTTGGCCACCCTGCCTTCACACTGGTAAGACATTGCCACCTGATACATTCCACACAGTAGTGTGCATAGTGTCGCGACTAATTATGTTAGTAGCGACAATTCTGTATTCAATCCGACCGTTTAAAAAAATACTTTAACGTCCTCTCACTATAAAATATTTTTCTTTTTTCTTTTTAGATACAGGCAAATTCTAAAACGAGGCCTTGTAACTGGAAGTTTCACCTATCAGCAGTTTGTCCTAAATGAATGGAGTAACTCTTCGTTACCTTATGTTCGCAATAATAGTGACACTATTAACTGAAGAGTAAATTTTGACTAGGAGTGACGGGTATGCCTGTGAGCTTTAAACGTTATGAGTGTATTTTAAACATTCCTTCAGTAACTATAATAGCCACAGAGCTGTGACGCTATACATTGGTCGTCATCACGTAGGTTGCACCTGATGATGGAGCTTTAAGCCCGAAACCGGTTGAGTTTCAATAAACAACAATTTTACCAGTTGTTAGCGGAATTCTTCCTAACATCGTGCCTTTCAACAGATGTGGATACCGAGAATGTAAATCAGTTTGTATCACGGATGTGTTCTCCTGCGTTGTGTGAGTTATCGGAACCCCAAATCCTAATGTTATGGCGGTCCACATGTCCAGAAATGTCATCTGAAAACGGACAATTTTTCAGGTAGTCTCTATTAGCATCTATGAGGCCAATATGGAATATGCGAATGAATACGTTAGACAAAGGTCGTTTGGTCGCAATGTTTGGCCTATTTGCTCTTTGAGCACAAAAAGGTGTAACCGCTTATCCAACACATTACGGACAATTGGGACTTCCTGCAATTCGCACGATGCACGAAGAATTACCTTCTGTAGGCTGCGTTGAATTGCAGGTTGCATTCCGTCAACACGTGCTTGCGACATAGGTAGATGTCCATTTCGGGAAGGTCTCTAACACTGCCCGTTCTTCCTGGTGGTTGTGTCCCGTATTGGCATCGATACTTTCACAGAACCGTTATGGTTTTGGATTCTGCATACCAGATGGCAAATTGCGCCTTCTAGTGGTCCGTCCCCATTTTGATACACTACAAGCCAAATCTTCAACAAAGGAGAAAGGGAAATACAAAGGTTTGAGAGGTGCTAAATGTTCTACAACAAATCACGATTCTCCAGCTTTAATAGTCTCCATGTTATGATATTTGGAAAGACAGCAGAACTTTATGGACACCCCGTATTTCCTTATTTATAATGATGCTTCAGCTGCTGCCGTCATCAGATCAAAACTTAGAATTCCTAAAACTACATTCAGTGTCAGCTGCAATAAAATTTATGCCTAATCTGTGAGTTGCCGCCCTGCTTAGGCCTACGTTTCATTGCAACTAATACTTTGGTTTACAAGTTCTAAGTTTTGATCTGATGATGGCAGTACCCGAAACGTCGTTATAAGTAAACAAATATATTAAGTAACGTACAGATTTAACAACAAATGTCCATAATAATGACGAACTTCGTCAGGAAATTTTCTTCTTCTGTTAATGAGCAATGAGGGCATTTAACACTACTGGAGCCATTATACGTACTATCAAATGGTTCAAATGGCTCTGAGCACTATGGGACTCAACTTCTGTGGTCATTAGTCCCCTAGAACTTAGAACTACTTAAACCTAACTAACCTAAGGACATCACACACATCCATGCCCGAGGCAGGATTCGAACCTGCGACCGTAGTAGTCGCACGGTTCCGGACTGCGCGCCTAGAATATACGTACTATCGCCTCG
The DNA here is from genome assembly GCF_023897955.1 of Schistocerca gregaria. Lineage (NCBI taxonomy): Eukaryota > Metazoa > Arthropoda > Insecta > Orthoptera > Acrididae > Schistocerca > Schistocerca gregaria. The sequence goes on from NC_064923.1 coordinate 505,677,766, forward strand.
TTGCAGGCTCCATCTGTAATGGAAGAAAAGTTGGAAAATTTGCACCACAGCTCGATGGAATTTTTGTAGAAGGCTCAGACTGAACGCGGACAGAGCTTTTCATATCAGTCCTCCTAGCTTTTGTCGCATGTAAATTACAAAAAATCAGGAACTCTAAACTCGTAGGGTTATGTGGGAAATTAAACCACTCTTCTTCATATAGCTTATCCGGTCCATAACCATTCTGCCACCTCGCTCAACCATAGATAAGCAAACAAAATATACAGCACAAATAATCATTAGTGTTTCCAGAATGAAATTTCACTCTGAACTGAAGTGTGTGCTGAATATTAACTTTCTATGCGGGACCTTAGCTTTCCGCTGGCAAGTGCTCTACCGACGGAGCTATCCAGCCGACTCTCACGATCCGCCCTCACACGTTTACTTTTAGTAGTAGCTCCCTCCTACTTCCCTAATTTCAGAGACGTTCTTCTGCATACCTTTCGGAATTAGCACTCCTGGCGGAAAAGATATTGCGGACTTCTCTTACGTGAGGAAAAAGGTACTAACGGAAGTGAATCGGGATGGGTGTGCGTTGTGAGTCGTTCCTGGATAGCTTAGTCGGTAAAGCGTTTGCCTACTGAAGGCACTGGTTCCGGGTTCGAATCTCGTTCCGGTAATCAGTTTCAGTCTGCTAGGACGTTTCGATCATCACTGTTATCCACGACACTGCCAAACACATGTTACAAACTTACCATAGAAAGCAAGAGAGATATTAACCCATAAATTCATCATTTTCGTTAGGTTTTGTGCATACATATTTTACTGCGTTGAGCTAATCTTTTCGTTTCTGCATTCCTATTTCACGTAATATCATCTAGAATCCTTTCATATACTCTAGTCTTTATCTACAGCTGAAACTTTCCTCTGCTTTTACTTTCAGCGCCAGGTTAACTGTGCGTGGAAGCTGTCGCAGATATCCCTTGTATTGCTCTCCTCATCGTTCCTCTTGCTGCTCCTCTATTTCGTACCTTAACAACTGATTCAATTTTTAAGACTTGATGGGACCACGATTTCATTGCGTCCGATGAAAATCAAGGAAGATTAATCATTGATTTCGAGCTTGATTAATTCTTCGCCAATTGGGCGTATTGTAGACATTCATGACGTGCTTTACGTATATTGGTAATACAGTGTTAGGTAACCATTATACTTGCCACTTTACCGATAAACAGACAATATTATTGAAGGATTCTGTGAACCGTACTTGGTGGTAGACACAAGTCAATAGCAGTGAAAGGTCCGTTCACAGTTGATTTGAATTGGAGGACGTGATTTTTCCGAATACGTAATTCACCATAAGTTGTTGGTGATCGCCCATTTGGGCCACATGGCTGCCCTCCACTGTGACATCTGAGGATTCCTAAGTTACCCGGAACTGTACACTCTTCTGTTCCCACAGCGAGCCATCTTGCTTCGTCTTTTCTTGTTCCCTCTCTAATCGTCCATCTAGAATCTTCGTTATTTGTCTGGCAGGAGTGTTAAGCGTTCTGGATGCTTCCACAGACAAACGCAAAATACATACGCTATTTAATGAATTAATTAGTCTTTTTAAGCAGTAGAGATCTAACAGCCTAAAGAGTTCTGTGCGCCACAGTTCTTATAAATCCTTCAAATATTCCCTATTTTACGTGGAGATATCTTGAAGCTCGAGCTCACAACCGAAGCGCAACGTTTTTCTGTTTTCTCGAATTTCACGTATCTTCCAATTTTCAGCATTACCTCGAGATTCCGCGAGAGCGATAGGCATCGAAAATTTTTTACGGCTGGTTTATCTCCCTTTGCCTTTGAAGGAGCGCTAGGTTATTATTTTCAGTTAGCTCAAGTAACCATTTATAAATATCGTTTAATTCTTTAGCCAGTAGCTGTTAGAGAATGACCTTTCGTAGAACACAGATGTCTTCAGCCAGAGACCAGGCGTGGTGGTCGTGGTGAGGCGCGGAGGCCGTCCCTATAGGAGTTATTTGGGAGGGGATTTCCTGTTCTGTTATTTGCTTACAAACCGAGCGAAAGCTTAGCAAACCAAAGGAAATCTCCCTAAACCCTTGATCAGAACTACAGGATTCTTTTTATTCTTTCTTGCGACAAATGCCCAGACAAAAATTTAAAGACCTCATCCGTGTATATGCATCTTATTATGAGAACAAAGTCGATGAATTTGTTCTCCACGCAGTGCGTGTGATGAAGGAGAAAGACTGTCGTTTTGAGGGTAAGATGACATTAATCCTGAGAGACGAAATAGCTGGGATAAACTGCTCGCATCAATGGCATGCGGGGTTCATTTAATGGACGAACTGCGTTAGAGGGCTGTAGGGGAATTGGACACCGTTCTATTATTCATACTCTTTCGTAACAACTTTCTAACCACAGTTTAGCGATGCAGAAGTTTTAGCCAGGTATTACAACGGCCTACGATACTTGCCGATGGCAGGTATGTGTGTATGTGTGTGTGTTTGTGTGTGTGCGTGTGTGTGTGTGTGTGTGTGTGTGTGTGTGTTTTGTGTGTGTGAATGTGGAGCCAAGGTAGTGGTTAAGATAGTCATAGTTATTCAGCGTACAACATAAACTAAAACACTGTTAACACACAGTTATGTTCTTCAGAACTACGCTCTCACCATTCGGCTGTCCGTGTTTAAATAATCAGTCAGAATTACTTGAACATCTATGGCAGCTGTCGCCAAATAGTCATTGGAACAAAAAGTCTTTGTTTCACTTCAAAATTTCCAACTCGCATACATCTATTGTGTACCATTACACCATCGCTCGTACACCAGGGTGCTTTCTTTTCTTTCACAATGCCTCCAGCAGCATCTGCTTGCTGTCAAATCAGCTGATTTCTGGTTATTAAAAGTAGATCTTAGTTAATAGAGATTAGAAATAAAGTTACTAGCATCTTATGAACGTGAAGAGGATTAATGCCACCAATGTCCCCAACGAAATACTGAAATTTTGCTTTGGTTTTGTTTTGCTCCCCAGGCCAGGTTCAATGTTCTCTTTCTTTCTGTATTAATGTCCTTATGTCTTTAGAACCTCTATAAATTGAGTTCTGGAGAACATTCCTAAGTTCTTTCCCTTTCCTTTGTTGAAACCTTCTTCTTCACACAGGAATTATTTCTTTGTCTTTGTTCTTCGTTGATGGAAACGTCTGTGTGCTTTGTCTCTTAGATTTATGTATTAATGTAAGTATTTTTTATTCAAATTGTCACTATGATCTACAGTATTAGCGAGAAGGAAATGTCACTTGATAAATGTGTTTCATGAAGTAAAATTTCTATCGCTCACATTTATTGCCTTCGTCATATGTTAAACTTTTCATAAGTAATTGCAAACAGTTCTGAATCTGATTTCCCAACAATCGATGTCAGCTTTAACTTCTTTACTTTATTGATGTAATTTTAACCTTTTCTCTTGTCTGTTTGCTCACTATTGACGTTGAAATGACGCCTGATTCATTGAATAGGGCTATGTGTATTCAGTGATCACAACTGATTACCATCATCGCCAGTGGGGAAGATGGGGCTAGCTGCTGGGTGGATGACGGTTTCGAGCATGGATTTCCTTCTGCAGTTCATTTTCCTCCTGTATAGCGATCAACATTGAATATTTTAGAGGTGTCCATCTTGTCAGCCCAAAAATGGATGTTTTCTACGAGTGAAAAATCTGGAGAATCTGCTAGCAAGGGCAACCGTAGAATACCTGCTGTATCGAGTTAGGCCAACACCAAGGCTAACTTCACGGCGACCCCGAGGATAGGGTACAGCCACCGGCAATGGTAGTCTGAAGAGTAAATCCTGCTGTCCAAATTACCGCCTATGTCTACCGGTGGTGATCTTGTAGTGTACTGACTGCACTCCACACCATCACACCAATACGCTGGGCCGGTGGGCCGATGACGAATGCAATATGGCAATAATCGTTCGTCTAGGAAACTCCAAACTCATCTGAATCGTCGACTGGTACCATTGTTGTTGTGCCAATGTGCTTATTAGGTGCACTACTGTTGTCACACCCTGTCTGCTACTGCGTCAAGGTAAGCCGCAACAACAGTTGTCGTCATAATTGTCCTTGGTGCTACAAACGCCATCTCTCTTTGCTGACTAGCTTTTTTCCTGATTCAGGATACATGACTTGGCTGTACGATCCTACAGGCCCAATCGGACAATATGTCTGTCCTCTCGGGCGCTAGTTGTGTGTGGCCATTGGCAGGCTGCATGGTGGTAAGGCCCGCCTGAATCTGTATGTTTGATAGTGACACAACAACATGGGATTCCGACTAAAACGAGCAGCAAAGCCGCGGAACGACAAACCACAATTACGATAGGCTTCTATCTTGCCCCATAGAATTCCGACACATGAGGGTAGACTCTTCTCCTTCTAATAAGAGGTTTTACACGATTTATCACAAGTAACTAACATTCAAATGGGATTTCTGCATGAGAAACCTGCTGCGTATTCTTTCTCTACAAAGAACAAGTGGATGTGATTACTCCTATCTACCTACATACCGACATTTGCGTATCCAAGCGCATACTATCCTACATACCAGATTGACACTTATTGCAAGGCGCTTTCATGGTGGTGCAGTTTTAAAGATCAGCAGTATACAGGGTGTCCCATGACGGATAGTAAATATTCATGTATATTACAAGAACGGTCATTTGAAGCAAATGACATATGCCCTATTCCGAATGGTTTGCGAGATAGAACACATGTAATGTACATTGTTATTTACGTGGTGCGTTCAGAAAGTAATGCAACACTTTTTTTTCTCGGCCAGTTGCGGTTGAAAAAAATGTTGTGGGACGTGCTACAAACCCTATAGTTTCATAATAGGTTGCGGCGCCATATGTAGCCTTCAAATTGGCGTCTGTAACAGAGGTACGTTCCAAGCACAGAATTCTCGTTGAGTTTCTTCCGGCGGTAAACTGGGGGAGAGGAGATTTTTATAGACCCTTGCAGAACGTGTTCACCTGGCAGTGAACAAAAGCACGGTGATTCGGTGAGCGGGCAACAGGGTCGCACAGACCTGTAGGATCTCCAACGTGCCGGCCGGACGCACACAGCTGCGACTTCTGCAGTGTTGGAACGTGTGGACACTCTCATTCGAGGTGGTCGACGATCGCAGTGGAACACCTCGCTGCTCAACTGGACAACGCAAGGACTCACACTAGCATGCGCACCCGAGAGGAGCCCACAAAGCTTCATCGGACTGTTCTTCCGCGTCCACCCTAGCCTAATCTCGTGCCTTCCGAAATTCATATGTTTGGCTCAATAAAGGATGCACTCTGCGGGAAGCAGTGCATGGACGATAGGGAAGTTATTGATGTAGAGCGACGCTGGCTCCGACGGCAATTAGTAGAGTGGTACTGGTACCATGCGGGTATACAGGTACCGTCAAATAGGGGGCGTAAGGCCGTCGTACGGAACGGAGATTATGTTGAAAAATAGAGTACTGTAATCAGAAGAGTGGGGAATAATATGGTCCACTGGACTGATGGATAAAACCACCTGCTTTCATAAAAAAAGTGTTGCATGTTTAATCGAACGTCCCTCATATTTTCTGATTTACGTTTTTATTTTCTGTGCTACGCAATACATTGTCGGGTTTACACATGCGCATATGCACTACAGTTAGTAAACATTTCAATATGCGTTTTACAACGCACCAAATGAAAAAGATGTGTTTTTTAACATATTTGCCACTAAACGCTTCCGTGCAAGTCACTTCAAATTTGTTGTACAGTTCACAATAAATATTCGAATATCACTACGTCAACTTCAAAATGGTTCAAATGGCTCGAAGCACAATTGGACTTAACTTCTGAGGTCATCAGTCCCCTAGAACCTAGAACTACTTAAACCTAACTAACCTAAGGACATCACACACATCCATGCCCGAGGCAGGATTCGAACCTGCGACCGTAACGGTCGCGCGGTTCCAGACTGTAGCGCCTAGAACCGCTCGGCCACTCCGGCCTGCTCCGTCAACTTCATTGCATTCTGTGCACTCTTGAGAACATATTGCATTGCTTGTCTGAGCGCCTCTGCTCGTCCCTTAATAAGGGCAGCCCATAACGCAACCACGCAGTTCATCTCACGTATTCACCTTTCGCTTGTGCACGTCAGACCCCATAACAAAAATCTAATGGCGTCAAGTTTGGCGATTTTGGTGGCCAGTCAATTGTACTAGCACGATCGATCCATCGATTAAGATTAGTACAGATGACGTGTTCCCTCACACATCTGTTAAAAGTGTGGAGGGTTTTCGTGATGCTGGAAGTACTTTGACGTCCTCACGGCCAAAGGAACGTCCTCAATGTGTTCAACAAACGAATTAAAACAAATGCAAATAATTCTGTCCCGCTATTCGCACTTCCAAAAGACTGGAGCGCGAGAAGTTTTCTGAGGTCATCGATGATTATTATGTGTGCCGTTGATTCCATTCGGTGTAAAAGAGGCTTCATCAGTGGATAGCACTAATGGGCGTAAATGACCACTGTCATTTAACAAATAGCAAAACTGAAGCCGTGCGACAATCTTGCCACATTGTAGATTGTGGAGACGCTGTATATGAAACGGGTGCAAGTTTTCTGCATGTAATATTCGTCAAACACTTGTTCGTGAGACAATGATACGCGCAGAAAAACGCCGTGCGCTGGTAGTGGGACTACGCTGCACCACTTCAATTATGTGTTCTGTTCCTGCACAGGTTGCTCAACTACACGTTCAGAAGGTAAATGGACATTTGGAAGACGCAGTGTGCATGAAAACTCTGGTAAACACTCTGTGATCAGGATTTCGCCGTGTCGGAAGGCACTGGCAGTATTTTTCTCCAGCTGTAGGAGTGCTACCATCGCAGGTGCCGCAGAGCTATGCCATATCTGAATATTGTTCGTTAATGTAGATTTGTGGCATTTAAGCCACCGGGTGTGCAAACACAGTTAACCGATGTAATGTAATTTATTTTAATTCCTATAGCCTTTCATAGATTTTAATAAAGTGACGTCAAAGCAAAAGAGAAATAACTTCAATAATGCTAAGAACAATGTAATGTAATATAATTTAGCCCCACGTGGATCAGCAATAAGCAAACTAGCTCAGTACTCATGGTGGTTACGGGATTATAAATAATTAATTGTCTCTCTCTTGAATCATCACAGATAATCCTCAACGTATATCAAAAGTATAGTTAAAACTCATGTACTATAGCACCAGATAATGTTTCGTAGGTCAGTTCAACGTGAAGTAATGAAATTCGTAACTCCAGATCGTCGTTTCGTCTGGAATACCAAAATAAGATAACAGGTGTAATCTTTTGCAGATGAAATCTTATACTAGAACTAAAACCCAGTGACCAGGACTTCCTGCCTGGGACGTTATCTCGCAACCTTGAGAAAATCTGAAAGTGAAATATATTACATTATTTGTAGTGGCCGCATAGCTCGTGGAATCTGAAAGAAAGTTTAGTGTCCTAACCGGCGGCACGTCTCGATGATGAGCTGAAAGAAAATTAGTAATTATTTTCTAGTATGGTGCCTAACAATGGTCAATATTTTGTTAAGGCGACGTCTATTCACGACACTAAAGGTTTAGCTTTACGAATCATTATATAACGTACACAAACTTTAAGTCATGAACAACTATATTTTAGTTACGTTTACTACTTACATAGACGATAGACTGTTACAGCAAGATGAACCTCGGAGGATACTTCTTTTTTTCTTAGAGTCGAAGAACAGAAGAAAAAAAAGTTGTCACAGAACCTCGAATACCCATGGAATATATTGCAACACAATATTAATCTCTGACATAATCGTCAGTTATTCATACAATAATTATACATGGAATTTATAAATTTCAAATTCATTTACCACCCCAGCAGATACCGTACACCAATGATTGCCCCTGATACACTCTCAGTCCGTTGTACCATTTCACTCACAACACACCACGGACAACAGCGCGTTCAGCGGGCTAGTTTAATGGCAGAAAGACAAAAAAATCTGTGTGAAATCTTATGGGACTGAACTGCTAAGGTCATCAGTCCCAAAGCTTACACACTACTTAATTTAAATTATCATAAGGACAAACACACACACCCATGCCCGAGGGAGGACTCGAACCTCCTGCGGGACAAGCCTCACAGTCCATGACTGTAGCGCCGTAGACCGCTCGGCTAATCCCGCGCGGCGCACAAAGACATCTCGAGCCAATAGCTTGAAAGCAACGATGTAGGTTGGACTAGAACAAAAGTCGAAATTGTTAGGTGGGTAAGGCATGTACTTGCACGGTACTAGACCAAAAACAAATGTACGTAAATTGTGTTCTCGGAAACCATTCGGAATAGAGTAGATGCCCATATGAAGTTTTTTGCTTCGAATTCCTCCTAGGACACACTATATTTATCAGCTTGTTAAGGATATGAACACTATATTCGTTGTTATGGATTCTACTTCTAGAAACAAGCAACTATGTAATCCAACAAGAATTACTGAAAGGGTAACCGGAAATGTGTTGAAGAAGGAGAATGAATAGGTTTACCCACGTCACCTGTTTTATCAAGTATATGAAATCAGAATCAATTGATTCGTGTCATATCGGTTTATTGTGTCGAATTATGACTATGAGCGACTCCATCCGTAAGTTCTCGTATTTGCGTGCGTGCGTGCGTGCGTGCATGCATGCGTGCGTGTGTGTGTGTGTGTGTGTGTGTGTGTGACATACGCGCGCACGGAGTCGGTAGCGTGTATTTATTCTTTCAGCTTTGACTCAGAATTTCCAGGTTTCCGCCTGAATTTCCGGGGCAGTGCTTTGCTTCAGTCGTGCTTTCTCTAAAGAGATAGCGGATAAAATTTGTTCAGCGCACACGGCTCTTTTCCTTTTTTTTTTTTTACATCCTCTTTTAAGCGCCCGGTTTCCCCCTGCCTCGTGTATTGGAAGATAGTCATTTTATCTGAGCTGACATGTGCCAGAGCTCTTCCAACTATATCTTTGATCTCAGTATTTAGATCTGTGCTCGACTTTCCCCCAGTGCTTTCCCAGGATTTCATAAACTCAACCTACAGTGAACGTACTGCAGCGGCTGAAAGGGGAAATATTCCGGCTGTTATAATAAGCGTTCTCGAATTCGGTGAAGCTGGGAAAGTGTAGTGGAATTAAAAGCAATAATCCCGTGTACAGACTGTGCTTTCTTTATATTTTTAGCTAGTATGTAGCAGTGACTTTATACATATGAGGGCTTGTACACGGTTACTCTACGTAGATCATATACTTTAGTTAGTTTTTCAGAAAAACTGGTAGTGTTATTTGAATGTTTTCACTTCCATTCCGTACTTCAAAGGACAAAAGTTAGTTTAACAGCTCGTTGACGTCATGGTCATTAGTCCCCTCTTTCTCATAAGATGGGACACTGCAGACTTAAGGGAGAAACTCAACTAAGATTCATTTCAATTCGTTGTTGTTGTTGTTGTTGTCGAAGCTGCTGTTATTGTCCGTTCAAAGACTGGCTTGATACAGCTCCTCAAGCGAGTCTATGTGCACATCATTTCACCTCTGCATAACCACTACAACCTATATCCATTAGAAGCTGCTTACTTTGCTCCCTGTACAATTGTCTCTTCCTTCCCCCATTCTCGCACACTACCCTTCAACACTAAATTAACTATTCCTTGAAGCATCAGGATGTTCCCTGTTCATCAAACCCTTCTCTTAGCCAAGCTTTGCCATAAATGTTATTCTCTTCAATTAGATTCGGTACCTTTCTATTAGTTATACGATCTACCCATGCAATTTTCGACATTCTTCTGCAACACCACAATTCGAAGCTCTTACTCTGCACTTTCCTTTATCTTTTATCGTAGTTGATTTGAAATCTAGAATGTAGAAATCACCAAATTTTCTTCCTGTATCACCCCCCTCCCTCCCCGCCCGACTAGAAACATTCAAATTTAGTGGGATGCTCTAAAGTAGTAGGGGTCACAATATTCTGTTCTACGCCCACTACATTTTAATACGCATCATGATCTGCCACTAACACCACAGGCGATTCCATTTTTTTTCCTTTACGTACGACACGTGTAACGTAAATTATTTAACAAGTAGCGCAGTAGTTTTCATCAGTTGGTGGCTAACAGAAATCATATCGTCACTTAATTGTAACGCAACCCAGAGTATAGAGTTTACAATACGAATCTTTCGTAAACGCGAAATCAGTGTAGTCGAAATTTTTAAGTTTTGTATGACTGAAGATAGATGACTCTACAATCATGTTTTGGAAACTATAGGAATTCTTCACTTTCCGTGTGCTAAGGAAAACTGAAGGGAAATTCCGCCTTATGTATGCCATTTTTTGAATATTTTTTTTCTTTTCGTCGAATATTGTCTTGAATAAGGCTGAATTTCTCTACAATAGATGGCTCTCTTTGAATTATCAGATTTAGAGCCCTGTGGCTACATGCTGGTTATCTTCATTACAAGAATAATCTCCATTGTTACTGGTGTTGAAAAGAGAAATCTTGCGTATTTTATAAAAGTCTGTGGTACAATACTTCGAGGCAACTCTGCGTGTTTACAAAGAACATTCTTATGTCCTAAAGGGCAGTCAGAAGGATCTGCAGCGTCAGTTCGCGAACTTCGTGCTGGCCATTGTTCAAGTGGCTCGGAATTTTAACTCTGCCATCTTTGTACATATATGCTCCAACGGCATTTAGAGTTAACAATATTGACCCACTGAAAAGGAACTGCTGCCCTACCTCACTGAGCACCACATAGAAAACCGATTTGATCCCGAAACGGGTTTCATTTTCAGCGTTCCTCCAAAGGAAATGTAAAATTTAAATGTTAAACTCCAATTGTCCAATATGAGCCGAAAGGCTGTCCTGAGGCACCTTTATTTTATTCCTCGCAGAGGTTTGCACTGTAACGTACATTTTATTGTATGTACGGGGGGCGATCAGTAAGTAATGCAACACAATTTTTTTTTCTGAAAGCATGTTGGTTTTATTCAAGATTCCAATACACCACGTTATGCTTCCCTCTTTTGGCTACAGAAGCCTATTCTTCAACATAATCTCCATTCGATGCGCCGGTCTTACCCCACCTTACTGGGAGGGCCTGTATGGCTGCTTGGCACCACCCTACTGGCCGACGTTGGATCAAACGTCTCGCTGCAAGGATAACGTCCCCATTATCCACGTATAGCTTCCTGCTCCATTGGGCCAAGCAGATGGAAGTGAAGGTGTGACATCCACACTGTAGGGTAGATGAGAAACAACAGTGCAGTGAAGTAATGTGGGTTCCTCTCGGGTGTGCAGTCTTGTTTGATGATGATGACGATGATGATGATGATGATGATGATGATGATGATGAGGTTCCAGACTACGAGGAGCGTAGGGAACGGTGCGGGAGACCCGCACCGGCGACTAGCCAAGGTCGTAGCGGAGGTGGGTTGCCATTGACTTCCTCCGGCCGTAATGGGGATGAATGACGATGATGAAGGCGACACAACAACACCCAGTCATCTCGAAGCAAGGAAAATCCCTGACCGCGCCGAGAATCGAGCCCGAGACCCCGTGCATGGGGTTAGTACGCTACCGCAAGACCACGAACTGCGGACAAGTGTTGTGTGAGGCTTTGCATTTTTATGGCGACGAACGCGCTGAAGTCGTTTCTTCAATTTCCTGAGGATAGCAAGATACACTTCAGAGGTGATGGTTGCACCATGAGGGAGGTTATCGAACAGAATAACCCCTTCAGAGTCCCAGAATACTGTCGCCATGAGTTTACCAACTGAGGGTGCGATTTAGAACTTTTTCATCGGAGCAGAGGCGGTGTGGCGCCACTCAGTGGATTGCCGTTTTGTTTCCTGTTCGAAGTGGTGAACCCATGTTTCATTACCTGTGACGATGTTCGACAAATGTTATCACGATCAGCCTCGTAACGCGCAAGCAATTCCGCACAAATGGTCCTTCAATGCTTTTTGTGGTTTTCTGCTACGCAGCGAGGAACCCAGCGGGCACATACTTTCGAGTACCCCAACTGGTGGGTAAGTGTGCCAGAACTACCAACAGGGTCGTCCAGTTCTCTCAAATGAGAGTCCTCACGAGTTCCAATATTGCGAGAGTCGCAACTGTGTGTAGGTTGCCGGCTCGCAGGAGATCGGTCAGGATTGCACGACCTTGTTGCGATTGTGACAGACGTCTCGCCCAACGACTTACCGTGATTTTGTTCTCTGCCAGGTCTCCGTAGACATTCTGGAAGCGCTATGAATAGCTGCGATGCTCTTGTTTTGCCGTCAAAATAAACTCATTCACAGCTCTGCTTTGAACGCACCTCCCGCCGGCCGCTGTGGACAGGCGGTTCTAGGCGCCTCAGTCCGTAACCGCGCTGCTGCTACGGTCGCAGGTTCGTATCCTGCCTCGGGCGTGGATGTGTGTGATGTCCTTAGGTTAGTCAGGTTTAAGTAGTTCTAACTCAAGGGGACTGATGACCTCAGATGTTAAGTCCCATAGTGCTTAGAGCCACTATCTCCGCCACAGATACCACATACAGCGCCTCCACCAATCGGTACTTTCTGAATCTATAGGAATATTCCACGATGTTTCACATCAAATTCCGCATTTGTTTAATCAAAAATAGCCGAGAAAAAAATTGTGTTGCGTTACTTATTTAACGTGCCTCGCGCTATTGTAAATTTTTTCAAAGTTTTTCTGTTTATCGTAGTCTTATTATTTATTAAATTTCTTCGTCAAATTAAAGTAACTTATTTACTGATTCATTGTTTGACCAAGTAGCTTTGATTCATACGTTTCCACAGAATCTTCTGGATTAAAACTGAAATGAGAACACAACTCCGATCCTCCGGGAGGCGTATTGAGCCCCGTTTGTCCCTGAATCGAGTCCCTTAACTACCGTCACGCCTCGTACGTACATATTTCGAAATCCAGAGAAAGATGAAATATCAGCATCAAACTTATAGATCAAAACAGTGAAAAGATATGAACATACACTAACTAATCAAAAGTACCCGGACACCCCCAAAAACATACGTTTTTCATATTAGGTGCATTCTGCTGCCACCTCTTGCCAGGTACTCCATATCAGCGACCTCAGTAATCGTTAGACATCGTGAGAGAAGAGAATGGGGCGCTCTGCGGAACTCACGGTCTTCGAACGTAGTCAGGTGATTGGGGGTCACTTGTGTCATACGTCTATAGGCGAGATTTCCACACTCCTAAACATTCCTAGGTCCACTGTTTCCGATGTGATACGTGAAAACGTGAAGGAACACGTACAGCACAAAAGCGTACAGGTCGATCTCGTCTGTTGATTGGCAGAAGACAGCCGACAGTTGAAGACGGTTGTAATATGTAATAGGCAGACATCTGTCTAGATCATCACACAGGAATTCCAAACTGCATCACAATCCATTGCAAGTACTATGATAGGCGGAAGGTGAGAAAACTTAGATTTCATGGTCGAGCGGCTGCTCATAAGCCACACATCACGCCGGTAAATACCAAACGACGCCTCGCTAGCTGTAAGAAGCGTCGACATAGGACGATTGAACAGTGTAAAAATGTTGTGTGGAGTGAAAAGTTACGGAACACAATGTGGCGATCCGATGGCAGGGTGTGGGTATGGCGAATGCCCGGTGAACGTCATCTGCCAGCGTGTGTAGTGCCAACAGTAAAATTTGGAGGTGGTGGTGTCATGGGGTGGTAGCGTTTTTCATTGATCTGCCAAAATGGTCACTTAATCCTTGACAGTAACATTTTACATTACAAGTAAACGAAAAAATCCGAAAGTTGTTAATTTGTAATTATACCACATAAAAATATTTGTCATTTTTTATCCAGCTTTCTATGCCTCTGTTAAGGCTCCTTCTTCTGTGGAACATTTTGGCCTGTTAAGTTCAAATCTATGTCACATTCTTAAGAGTATGGTCCCGTGGCAGTGAAAAAATTTAAGCTTCTAGGTCAATGCGATGAAAAGATTCGACCATTTCTGTCACATACTTTGAAACTCGTAAACGTACTTAGCTATGGGACTCATGAAATACTGTGACATGACTATCCAAATCAACACTGAAACCCCGCCCTGTTTCACTCTTGGGACGTAACCATGGTCGGAAGTTTGGAAGTAGCCTGAAACAAGACTCATCCGACCAATTACTTTCTTCCTTCGCTCCATAGTCCAGGTTTTTGGCTTCAGCACCAGTTTTCCTGTTACGGGCATTCCAATCACTGATGAGTGGTGTTTTAATTCCAGCTAGTTCTGAAATTTTGAGGTAATGGCGCCCCCTTTGTGTTGTTTTAGTGGCTCTGAGCACTATGGGACTTAACATCTATGGTCATCAGTCTGTTGTTTTAGTGCTGACAGTGTTTGCGTGTGATACATTCAGTTCTGCAGTTACTTTTGCAACCGTATCCGCTTATTTTTCGTCACAAACTTCTTCAGTGACCATCTGTCACGAGTACGCAACACACACTTTTTTCACGCTGTCTTTGGATACTGTATAAATCAGTGAAACGCTGCCTCTTGAAAAACCCAAACACTTCGACTACTCTGGTTACGGGCGTACCCACCATACAACCACCAACAATTTGCCCACGCTTGAATTCACTTAGCTACGTCACAATGCAGTCACAACTGCACACAACACTGCCCTGAATACGACTGTCACTCTCAGCGTATACAGCACATTCCACAGCTGCCATTCATTGTCAGATACATGATGGCCGCAATTAAACTTTCGCTACTTGAGAGTGCTCCCGTTAAAAACGTGTGATAATAGGACAATGAAACTCCGTGGTATTATTTTTTAGGACATTCCGAAGAGAAATAACGAATAAAATGTTGAAAGAAACGCATTTTAATTTTCACATGAGAGGGTAACATTTGTGAATGGCGTTCCATCTTTACGTCTGAGGTTACAAACGTTGCTCAATGTGATCAGGCACCGACGATGTTGGCACAAGGGGAGGAGAAGTCCTTGAATGTAGCTCTGGGCCGCCAGTACCGCGTAACCTGGGCGTGTTTGCCTCCGGACTGAGGATTGGCTGTGTGGGCGGGCCGTGCCGTGTTCGTCATGGAGCAGCATGTAGTCAAACAGGTATGGACAGTATGCAGAGGACAGCCAGACTTGGAAGAACCGAACTGGACTGGAAATTTGAACTAGGAGTCGGTGCCGGGCCGTGGGTAGCGACTGACAAGGCTTTGGTGTGGCGACAGGGGACATGGTTGGTCGATATTGTATTAGTGCGTCATGGCTGACCCAAGGAATTGCCATGGTCTTCACAGTTCATTGTAGATAGAGGAGTTGGAAGTGTTGGAATGCACTGGCGGAAAATGAACGCATCCCAGCTCAACATTGCCACCTGTAGACATGAAGGCACTGGGGTTGCAGACCATCAAAAGTGGATGTGGCTTTCTTTGAGGCGAGACGAGAGCAGCAGACGGTGTTTGCCTCCGTGCGTCCAAGAGATACAGCAGCCAGGAGCCAGGAAGCATTTGTGTACAAAAGATTTCCATTACGACGGTTGGAAGGCTGTGTGTAAGACCGATTTATGCCATTTTGTTGTGCTAACATTTGAGTCTGTGGTGACATGTTGAATTTATGAAACACGGCTGAGTCACTATTGTGCGTGTAATTTGAGAAACCGACTTGTATAAGTGCATTGTATTTGGGCGGAACATGGTGAGACTTAGTGGGACCTGAAAATTGTAAAACAGTGAATTATCTGAGGAACTGAATTAGTGATAAGCTTTTAATGATTCGAGCTGTCTTTCTATATTCCTTGATTATATGCACGTTTGGTTATTGCCACTGTAGAGTTGTATGTTGTCCATTTTTGCTTCAAGTGTTGGGGGTAGTGACGTATTGCTGTGCTATCTTGTTGACCAGAGCGTTTTATAGGTTATAGTGAATGCCCGATTTGTTCAGTTAATGTCATTGGGGCCCATTATTTATAGTGCATGTATATGTGTATATTAGATTAAGATTTTCTGAATGGGTGTTCGTTGGTTTCCCCTGAAGGGTTTGTTAGTGTTGTCGGCCGAAAGCTTATTTTCCTGATGTTATCTTAATATATAAGGTATTAACTCATTTCGAAAATTGAACGTGAACTCCCAGTCCGTTTTGTCTTACGCCTACATTCTGGTAATAGTACAGTTCAGTACCGTTAGTAAAATTAAATAACAGTTAGTTAAGAGTCCACGATTGCACAAGCCTCGGTCATACTCCAGTCTCACCGAAACCTTCGCCACACAAGGATTTGGGTTCTTAAGAGGCCCAATAGTTAACGACGTTGTTACGTCCTATAATCCCTTTAAATGTTTCGTAAAGGTTAACATGGACGTTCGCTGGATATAGTATACTGAAAAAAACTATTACTATGACGCCCTAACATGGCCGCGGAAACCTATGCAATTAAATCTCGTCTAGGTATTTCAATTATGCGAATAATTTATGTTTTGCTCGCATAACAGATGGGCTTCTCATATTTTTGTTCTACGATATTTCGTCTCAGTTTATTGATTCTACTGCAACTTTTTTTTAAATTTATAATATCTGCATGTGCATCGTTACAAGTATGCGGGACAGTCAAATGAAAAAGAGGCAAATGGAAGAAATAAGCTGTTTATTATTTGAGAATTAACTGTAACACATCCCTGTTGCACATCTTTCGTAAGAGAACATTATCATTTTGAGGTGACAAACTTGTAGAAATAACGGTCGGCCAATTGAAACAAATATATCTATCATCAGTTTTCGACATAGTTTTGCAATTTTACTTAAAAATAGAGCCGTTTCTGTTCGTTATTGCCGAAGCTGTCCCTCTTAATACGATGGCCTAGTTGTCGATGAAATCGAAATATCGACGTGTTCATTGAAAGTAACTCCGCCAAAGCGTATGCCGTTCTGTCATCCTTAGGACGTATACTTTCATCGACAGCCGGAGAATTGCATTTGCCCATTACAAATGTGCCCTATTCTCATCGCGCAGCAAACAAATTCAGAAGCATAAGTGGCACAATCCATAGAATACCCACCTGGCTGCGTAATCGATTGGAGGCGCCAGTTCTCCAGTATACACTTTGATATGCTCCATTTGCCGCGATATTAGCGACAGAGCGCAAGGTATTTAGCAGTGTTTGAGGTTGCTTTTCCTAGCGGCAAATACACTAAAATATGTGACTATGGCGTATCCGCCTTCACACGTGGTTCATTGCACTCTGAATTTTTATGCTTTGAATCCTTTATGGTATATATCACTCCGTGGAATGAACTGGTTGTCTTGAAGTAAATAAAAAAATCCAAGCGAACAATGACATACTTGATTTGATATGTTTTTTCGTTTTCAACTCATGTTATTTATGTAAATTTATATAAGCTTAGTGATGATAAAATCTTTTTTCATAAGATCTGATGAGCTTATTTCTTTTACTTATAATACCATTGTATTTTTCGATGGTACTTAAAATACTGATGTCATTGATGTTACATATGTAGACGAAACAAAAGCAAAAGGAAACAACATACTACTGGACGTGAACACGGAGAGCAAACCCTCGGAACTGTGCTCTTAGGGACCACGCCACCGCCTCACTTGGTTTAACGAAGCGCGAGCAAACTGACGAAGTTACATCAAAAATGTAACTATAATTTTCTCGGAAACTGTTGACTGTTGCCATCTAAGACAAAATGGTAAACCTTTCATTTTCACCCTTCTCTCACTCTGCGAAATTTCGACTTTGTCAGTGAGCGACCTATGGCGGGTTCTCTTTGTGAGCCGCGCTTTCCTACGAAACTGCCGGCTGAAAATTCAGCTTGATGTGGGGAGACAGGAAGAGATGCATGCAGTACGAATCTGGAACCCATGCGACACTTAAAAAAAAAGCCGGATTATACCACAGCCTGGTGCAAGGCCCGATTCCCTTTCAATGGCCACCCATACAATGGCCAGTCGAGCACAACGTTGCTGAACTTCAGTGATCGGGGGACCAACCGGTATCACCAACGTGGCAATGCCATGGTCGACGTGAGGCTCCTCTGACTGCTACAGAGAGACGGTTCTATACAACCAATGACTGTTTAACCTCACCTCGCGGCTATAAGTGAGACTAATGAGCCTTATCTAAACTATCTCGCTAGTACTAAGACGAATGGCGTTTCCCGATGGCGATAGGACTGGGTGCGGACACTTCCCCGACCAGGAGACATCAAAGAAAGTGTCTCAAGCGATTCGTAGGTATATTCGATGACACGTATTTGGCGTTTTGTAACTGTGGAAGGGCGTTTTCAAAACCGTAATGCATACGGAAGAAATGATTTAGGTTTGAAGTCGAAATGTTTCATTTATTTCATCGACCAAATTTCATTTAAAGTCGTTACTTTACCGTTGTCAACTTTTTCATGTTATTCTACGGAGACGTAAAGAGTTAGGTGACTAGTTTTCATGTACATTTGTTCTTCAGGTTTTGTCCTACTTATGTGACCGCCAACCATTAGTTAGACAAGAGACGATGAGCAATGGTATCAGGAGACAAGATGATATGACGTCTACAGGATCTATCTTAAAGGAGTTATTATTCATTTCCAGTAGTCTCCAAGACAAAATGAAATAACAATTAGCGTTGTCCACTGCGACATATTTGGTAGCAGGTACCGTAATATTTAACATAGCAGTTTGTTTTAACACTTAGACTTCGATAACTCTCTTATGAAAGTTATGATGGAAATAAAAAAGTAAAAAGAAATGTATCTTAACGTGAATAAGTCGTTTGATGATGAACCTGTCGGTTCGAAATCGGTAAAAGCACTATTTATATAAATAAACAGCATTATAAAAGGTGGGTGGTTGCTGCTCAAAATGTCAGTTTTCCGCAAAGTATCATTAAGCTTACCTTGGCAGGTACAGTGAAACGTACACGCTTACAAAAGATGCAAAAGACGCCTAACAAAGATCAATCTCCACATCAAATATAACAAGAAATGCCTATCAGCAAAGATAAAACAGAACTACATAAAAGTGGAGATTAATTCTAAAAACAATACCACCAAAATGAGTAAAGCAAAATGTGAAATCATGTGGTTCAAGACAGAGATAAAAATGCAGTAAAGAAAAAGAGAACCTCTCAATAAGCTACTGTACAGTCTACGCTTGCAACTTGGAAACTGCCTCTCCAACCTACAACTCTCCTACTTCTTACAATGCGTTGAAGGCATTACTGAAAAAGAACATCAGAAAATATTGTTTAGGCAGAAGAAAAAACTTGATGCTCTGAAATTGAAAATAGGTAGCCTCCCTCCCAAAAACTCCCATGATAGGCCACACCACTTTCATGAAACAGTTATTATCTCAACTAAAATCAGTTTTACAAGTTCTTAGGAAACATATTCTTAGGAAGCATATTCTACAAAACAAGCAGTCTATTTAAATACAGGAACATTAAGATAAGTTTCCGCACAAACAGCAAACTGTAGCAGATAGCAATTCACAACTTTAAGAATAATAATACCCCACACAAAAAAATCTGGCGTATACAAACTCAGCTGCTGCTATTATATGGGACAAACTGGGAGGAGCTTTGATACTTGGTTCAGACGGCATATGAATACCATACGTTTGAACAACTTATCGAAATTCACATTTCCACACAACTATAAACAGTCTTGGAATAAACAGCGTTGAGGACTACATCCAGGTATTGCTGAGAAAGGTAGCATTGTGAATTTGCTTGGAGACACTGAAATACATGTACATAAAAGCAGATCACCACAAAATCTCCTCAATGAACAGACAGAGTTAGCCAATGTCACCATTCTTCAAAACGTCATTCACCTGTTTGCCAGTTTAAAAAAAAGGCAAATGTTAACCCTTTAAAAATAAGAACATTTCGACGCTGATCGCACGTGAAATTGTGCATAAAATATAAAGCTTGCTGAGTCACACAATACCTTCAGCCCGCTATCATAAAATTCTAATACTATTTCTACTGTTGTAATACATATTTATTTACATCTGTCGCTTGTTATTTGCTTTGCTTCCAGTACATACCATAACATTTAGGTAATATCATTGTAGTAATACTTTATAACAAACTGGCTGCTTTATTTGTTTATCTTAATTTTAATTAGGTATCATTTATGACAAATTGTAAGAAACGTAGAGTTTGTAGTTTGTAAATTTCTACTGTCACGTAAATGTATATATGGAAATATTTCTTAGAAACAGTGTCTTTGTCATTAATAAGGTCTATGATATCGCCATCTTTGTATACATGCTATTATATGGCGAAACTTCCTGGAGTGTGTGTGGTGTTTTAGATTATGTGTGTACATGTATCTAAAGAAAGTGCTTCGTACAGTCTTCGGTACTGCATGAACACAAGCAGTCAGCACTGGAACGCAATGACACGCAATTTCCGACGCAAGTAACCAAAATGTTTTCACTTTGATAATTTGTTTACATCGTTTAAAACCGTTCTGAGACACAATTGCAGTTAAATAGATATTTTCTGACACTACGTTTTGGTTGTATCGCGCAACTACCCCATACGGGAGCATAAAAAGTGAAAACTAATGTATAGTAAAAAACAAATAAAAAAGTATCTTTAACGTGAACAAGCTGTATGATGATGAACCTGTCGGTCGTGACCGGTAACGGTGCTCTTTATGAATGGCATTATTAAAAGCGGATGGTTGCTGTTATCTTCTCTACAAGAATCAAAATGTATAACATACAATGTCTCAACTTTGTGGATTGAAATTAATAAAGTTAACATTTAAAATATAGTCACAATGTTAAAAGGTCACAGATGCACACATAGCTCCTAGTCAAGCTATACTCTAATCAGTGAATTTTACCTACACTACAATGCCGAACGAAGGTTGACAAATCGTGATGCATGAATTTCGTTAAAATTGTTGATGAATGGGTCCTGTTAGTTATACATATTTATTTTAAGATCTTCCTGCTTTTAAAATAAGAATAAAATTTTTGTAGTGAGAGAACTCAAATAAACCAGATTGGCTATAATGTAATTACTACTGACTTAAGTGGTCAGGGTACAATGAAATTACTGCGTGGAATTGTATCAGGTGGCACGGCAACCCCGATGTTGGGAAGGATAGAAGCGGCCAGAACAACCAACTAAGCCTGACTGATAGGCTGGTGGAACGAAAACTACCTTGTGGAGGATGTGCCGTCATGCACTCACGGCTAGGAGCTCTATGTCGTTCCCTTTGCAGGCGTGTTTAATACTGAATTTATTACTAATACTACATCGTATAAACAATCAAAATTGTCCAGAACTCTATGGTGCTTTAAATCTTGTAGATTATTAATCGTGAACTGTGCATTTTTTCCTCCAAATATATCAAAATAAGGCTTTTTCCTTTTTTACGAGGTATTTTTAAATTTCCTGAAGGGCTTTTGATGCCGTGCTCCGCTTCTCGAAAGTGTGTTGTTAATGCATTTCAGAGATTATTTAAGTTAAAATATCTTCCTTGACAATTAGCAGTAGCAGTTTGACAAACTGAATTTAATAAGTGGCCCAGTTGTAGTTCCTGAAGCATGGGCATTAGAATAACACAATAATTGAATTAAAATTTCTCTAGCACACAAAATATAAACAGCTACCAAAGAAAAAAAAAACCTTGACAGAAACAGTAAACCAGAAGAGCAGCCTCCGATCTAACCGGGGCTTCATATGTTTGTACTTAAAGTAAATATGAGATCTACTAACCACATTCTTCACCCGCTGCTCACTGTTATCAAAACTGCTACCAACCAACTAAAATACTGCCTACGCAAATCAGGAATTACAATTTTCTGTACAATAACATATACAAGTCCGTTGACGCTCACGCTCACTGCGTAATAATAACAGACGAGAATAACAAAGCTCTCATCTCGAGAAAATAAACGCACCCCCAGCGTGCAAACAAACACAGCAACATCAACACCCGACACTGCACACGCAGTCCTTCCGTGTGGAACATGAATGATACAGCGTTACACTCAGATAACAGATAAAGATCAAAAGGATCCGATGCCTAAGCTTGATCTAATAGGTGGCTTTCTCATTTCACGTCAACTTCTTGTCGTGTCAACACTGAGTGCAGATGCTAGGAATATATTTCACTATTTGAAGAGTTGATTTCGTTGCGTTATCCTTGTAATATGTTGACATTAAGGCCACGGCTTTCGTGAATTTATCTTCAACGCCTATAAATATTTGAAATTGTACGGCCAGTTAAAGATAATCTGCACAAAGAAAATATCGGATATCCCGAAGAACTGGCTGATCATTTGTATTTATGGTTACTTGACATCGTCGACAGGCGAGCGATCTCTTATTATCAAAAATGTAATCTTCTGATTGAAGAAGTTTTATATGCCCAGATATGTTTCGGAAAATTTAAACTGCCACCTTCATATCCTTAGATACATTAATATTGTTCCACTATACGTGGTGCACTGTCATCTACTCCTGAATGCATAGAAACTTGATTCGTTGGAGCAGACGCATGAGTGTCGCTTCATACATCGAACAATTAAACCGGACGTGTCGTACACATTCATAAGGACATCGGTAGGTTTTTGCAAACGGAATTTGTGGGTAATCTAGTATAGATGGAACGTGGTTCTCCTTATCCTTGGATTGCCCACCAATATTTTGGATTAAATTTTAGATATCTCCAGTTTTAACTCTCTTTCAGTACTTAGTGACGCTCACAACTATCAGCCAGAGTCTCATGCCCTTCACTTAGCAACCAAAAGCCATAAACTAAACCTGTTCGAAGCGCTGGAAATTTACAAACATCTAACTCACAGTGCAGATCTAATCCTAATTGACCAGACTTCACATAATCCTCTCTGTTTTTAATTGCTTCTCACACTGTCTGTTCCTACATATTTCCCCACTTTCCTGTATTCATTGAGTTTTATTTTATTGAAATTGTCTATGTAATCCATATAGGCTGTAGCTTCAATTGTTAAGGCTTTCTTTCAACTTGTACTTGTATTATGTTCTATGTTTAATATCTCTTGCAGTTGTCTCATCAAGTACTGTTTTTATTTTACTTGGTTCATTTATTGAATGCAAACCGTTACACGAGCACAGTTTTGAGTACAGTGGTGTTTGCTCCTTTTGTATTTGTGTACTGTTCATCTGTTTTACCTGTTAAAATGCAGTATCACGACGCTCTCAAAGTTTGCATTTACTGTATGTTTCCTCACACTCCTTCATTTTCCCGCATTTATTCATTTCTGTTTATCTTATTGATCTTGCTTAAGTTCCTTATATATTCTGTACTTATATTCATAATTCTTTCTTCTTTTAATTGTCTTATGTATCAGTCTCCACGGTTTATACCTCCTGAAGCAGCCTTGTCTAGTACTAATTTTATTTCATTGGCTTTATTTATTAATATACACAGTTATGTAGCCTTGCTGTTCCTGTTTTGTGTTAAAATTTTTTCCTGTTTACACCGTTTTTATTTGTTTACTGTTCAACTTTTTACTTTTTGCATTGCATTACCGCCACACTGTCAAAGATGTTATTTACTGTACGTATCTGCTTCAATCTAGATGTGTAACTTCTCTTTCACTGTTGTTGACAAACATTGTAACGCTTTTGGTGGTAATACTCAGTAAATGTCTGAAGATGACCTTGTTAGCCGAAAACAGAATTAAAGCAATAAGAGTAATACTGTAAAACAAAAGCAAACTTTTCATTTATTTTAAAAAAATATTATTGGTCAACTCAGTAGTCATTCGAACGACGAGGTACACAATAAACAGTTCTTTACTAAGTCTTGCAATGCGTCAGCAAACATAAGATCTTTGTCTCACGATGTTCACACTTTGTAATACAGCAGAAAATAGTATATATTTAACGGTGACTTACAAAAGATGTTTTCCTTATAATATAAACCAGGGTGAGAAAAGTCGTGGGGTAATATCCAATACCTCCTCCTTCCCGCGTAGTGCAGCAATTCGATGTGGCATGGACTGCACAAGTTGTTGGAAGTACCCTGCAGAAATATTGGGCCACACTGCCTCTTTAGCCCTTCATAATATTGAAAGGGTTGCCGGTGAGAGCAGGATTTTGTGCGACGGGATTCATGCCGGGCGATCTGGGTAGCGAAATTATTCGCTACAAAATATCAAGAATGTTCATCAAACCAGTCAGGAACAATTGTTGCCCGGTCATGTGGCGGATTGTCATCCATAAAAATTTCATTATTGTTTGGGAACATGAAGTCCATGAACGGCTGCAAATGGTAGCCGGACATAACCGTGACCAGTCAACTGTCGGTTCATTTGGACCACAGGGCCAGTACATTCTACGTAAACATAGTCCACACCATTATGGAGCTACCACCATCTTGCACAACGCCTTGTTGACAACTTTAGTCCATGGCTTCATAGGGTCTCCAACACACTCTAAGCCTACCATCGTCTCATGCCAACTGAAATCGGGACTCACCTCACCAGCTCACGGCTAGGGTTCAGCCGATGACGTCACAAACACAGGAGAGACGTTGCAAGCGATGTCGTCATGTTAGCAACGGCACTCGCGTCGGTCGTCTGCTGTCATAGCGTATTATTTCCAAATTTCGACGCACAGTCCGAACGGATTCATTTGTCGTACGTCCCACATTGATTTCTATGGTTATTTCACGCAGTGTTGCAAACGCCGCTGTTCTCGGTCGTTAATTGAAGGACGTCGTGTCCATGATGAGAATAACGCCTGAAATGTGATATTTTCGGCACATGTAGATCTCGGAATACTGAGTTCCCTAACGACTTCCGAAATGGAATGTTCCATGCGCCTATCTCTATCGTTACGCGCTCGAAGTCTGTGAATTCCCGTCGTGCGGCCATTTCTATCACGTCGAAAATCTTTTGGTATGAACCACCTGAATACAAATGACAAACTCCAAATGCAGTACCCATTTATAAATTGGATAAGCTTTACAGCCACCATCTGTATATGTGCCTATCGCTATTCCGTGTTTTTTGTCACCCCATTGTATGTCTGACGACGAACGTGTGTGTGTGTGTGTGTGTGTGTGTGTGTGTGTGTGTGTGTGCGTGCGTGCGTGCGCGCGAGTGTGAGAGCGCAGCTTCTCTTTCGGTTTTTTTTATACTGTACTGAAATAAAGATTCCATGAACCGAAAAATAAAGTCTCGGCGTTATTAAAATTATGGGGACATTTTTCACGGTGCTACGAAAATTAGTCTCCTCTCAGAATGATTGAGTGAAAATTTAGAAAACATATAAGAGCTAAACGGCTCTTAGTTTCAGTATGACGGAAGCCGCCTGAACCTCGAAGTTACAAGCACGCCATCCCCTCGCCCACCTCCCCCGATACACACAAAAATAACTCCTAACTTATCTTGAAAAGTATCTTATGATAAGACACTTATTCTGTTTTCTTCTTTCACTTTTTTCCATGCATTACTTTACTCGCCCATTCTGCGGAGGGCTTCTTTTCTTATTGATCCATTCAATTTTCACTTTCCGCTTGTAATACCACATCTCAAACGCTTAGATTCTCTATTCACTACTTCAGCCGTTTTCCTACGGTTCATAGTCACTAACAAACAATGCCATGCTCGAGACGTGCATCCTCAAAAAATTTTCTTCCTTGCATATTTTTGATACTAGTAGATTCCTCGCAGCTTGCACCTGTTAGCTTTTCTTTCTCTGTGCTGGTCTTATATCCTTCCTGCTTCGTCCATCATATGTTGCATTGCTTCCAGGTTATCAGGTCTCCACTTCGTCTGCTGTGTGCGCGTTAACATTAATGTAAAGTTTATGGCAAATCTCATCTCTGCTGCATCTCATTACTTTCCTCTCTCTTTGGTTTACTTTCAGCCAAATTTCATAGTTCAGCAAACTATTTGTTCCATTTAACAGGTCCTGTAATTTTCTCTAACTTTCAGTGAGAATTGCAATGTCATCAGCGAATCTTCTCATTGATATCCTTTCGCCCAGAATTTTCTGCAGTCAGGACTGTTTTCTGACTCGAATTATGTGACGCGACATGAGTACACTGTCCACAACATCCGAGAAACCCATAGGTCCGTCCTCTCTAGCGCTAATTGCGTAGAGCCGTAGAGATCACGCATAGCATTGAATGTAGTCCTCATAAGTTTATCATCGACTCCATATTCGCATGACTGTGGGATCCCGAGTAACGCGAAAACCAATATCGCGGAACAATAAACTGTAATAGGCCACTATCCCGCAGCTGTCGAACTCTGACACGTGCTGTTCTCGTTCTTACACGACGCTTGGGAGGATATTTTCATATACAGTTAACATTCAAATGCTTTTTCTGAGTGAAAAAACTGCTCATTAATACTTCATTACTAGCAGAATGTACACTACTGGCTATTAAAGTTTCTACACCAAGAAGAAAGGCAGCTGATAAACAAATACATTATACTAGAAGTGACTTGTGATTAAATTTTCACGCAATTTGGATGCATATATCCTGAGAAATCAGTACCCAGAACAACCACCTCTGGCCGTAATAACGGCCTTGATACGCCTGGGCATTGAGTCAAACACAGCTTGGATGGCGTGTACAGGTACAGCTGCCCATGCAGCTTCAACACGATACCACAGTTCATGAAGAGTAGTGACTGGAGTATTGTGACGAGAAGTTGCTCGTCCACCATTGACCAGACGTTTTGAATTGGTGAGAGATCTGGAGAATGTGCTGGCCAGGGCAGCAGTCGAACATTTTCTGCATCCAGAAAGGCCCATACAGGACCTGCAACATGCGGTCGTGCATTATCCTGCTGAAATGTAGGGTTTCGCAGAGATCGAATGAAGGCTAGAGACACGGGTCGGAGCACATCTGAAATGTAACGTCGACTGTTCAAAGGGCCGTCAATGCGAAAAAGAGGTGACCGAGACTTGTAACCAACGGCCCCCGATACCATCACCCGGGTGATACGCCAGTATGGCGATGACGAATACACGCTTCCAATGTGCGTTCACCGCGATGCCGCCAAACACGGATGCGACCATAATAATGCTGTAAGCAGAACCTGGATTCATCCGAAAACATGACGTTTTGCCACGCGTGCACCTAGGTTTGTCGTTGAGTACACCATCGCAAGCGCTCCTGTCTGTGATGCAGCGACAAGGGTAGCCGCAGCCTTGGTCTCCGAGATGATAGTCCATGCTGCTGCAAACGTCGTCGAACCGTGCAGATGGTTGTTGTCTTGCGTACGTCCCCATCTGTTGACTCAGGGATCGAGACGTGGCTACACGATCCGTTACAGCCATGCGGATAAGGTGCCTGTCATCTCGACTGCTGGTGATACGAGGCCGTTGGGATCGAGATCGGCGTTCCGTATTACCCTTCTGAACCCACCGATTCGATATTCTGCTAACAGTCATTGGATCTCGACCAACGCGAGCAGCAATGTCGCGATACGATAAACTGCAAACACAATAGGCTACAATCCGACCTTTATCAAAGTCGGAAACGTGATGGTTCGCAATTCTCCTCCTTGCACGAGGCATCACAACAACGTTTCACCAGACATCGCCGGTCAACTGCTATGTGAGTATGAGAAATCGGTTGGAAACTTTCTCATATCAGCATGTTGTGCGTATTGCCACCGGCTCCAACCTTGTGTGAATGCTCTGAAAAGCTAATCAATTGCAAATCACAGCATCTTCTTCCTGTCGGTTAAATTTCGCTTCTGTAGCACGCCATCTTCGTGGTGTAGCAATTTTAATGGCCAGTAGTGTAGATTTTTTTAACCATCCCTACTTTGTGCAGTTTTCCTGAGTAATCATTTGCATATCCAAGCACTTCATGGCAATTTCACATTTGTTGCATGCTGCCTTGAAGGTGTTGCAGTTTCAACGAGCAAGTGTACTTAAAAACTTCGTACAAAACTTAGCTGATCAAGTTGTCACTTGCATGTGTTAGTAAGAAATGTATAATACCACTATAACTAAAACAAAATTTCACTTGCAACAGTGGCATATGTGTGATAGTCAGAGAACTTTGCACTATATCCCCGTGAAACCGTTGAGTCGTATTTGCGAGCAAAACTGAAAAAGAATCCGTTTGCGTAAAACGCATCCACGGTTGCTAGAGCTGGTACATTCAGCAAGTCGTGGCCACTTGCAATCCCTGTGTTTTTAGTGAACAACGATATGTTGTTGTTGTTGTTGTTGTTGTGGTCTTCAGTCCTGAGACTGGTTGATGCAGCACTCCATGCTACTCTATCCTGTGCAAGCTTCATCTCCCAGTACCTACTGCAACCTACATCTTTCTGATTCTGCTTAGTGTATTCATCTCTTGGTCTCCCTCTAGGATTTTTACCCTCCACGCTGCCCTCCAATACTAAATTGGTGATCTCTTGATGCCTCAGAACATGTCCTACCAACCGGTCCCTTCTTCTCGTCAAGTTGTGCCACAAACTTCTCTTCTCCCCAATCCTCTTCAACACCTCCTTGGCTCAGTGGTTAGACACTGGACTCGCATTCGGGAGGACGACGGTTCAATCCCGCGTCCGGCCATCCTGATTTAGGTTTTCCGTGATTTCCCTAAATCACTCCAGGCAAATGCCGGGATGGGTCCTCTGAAAGGGCACGGCCGACTTCCTTCCCCATCCTTCCCTAATCCGATGAGACCGATGACCACGCTGTCTGGTCTCCTTCCCCAAACCAGCCAACCAACCAACCAACACCTCCTCATTAGTTATGTGATCTACCCATCTAATCTTCAGCATTCTTCTGTAGTACCACATTTCGAAAGGTTCTATTCTCTTCTTGTCTAAAGTATTTATCGTCGGTGTTTCACTTCCATACATGGCTACACTCCATACAAATACTTTCAGAAACGACTTCCTGACACTTAAATCTATACTCGATGTTAACAAATTTCTATTCTTCAGAATCGCTTTCCTTGCCATTGCCAATCTACATTTTATATCCTCTCTACTTCGGCCATCATGAGTTATTTTGCTCTCCAAATAGCAAAACTCCTTTACTACTTTAAGTTTCTCATTTCCTAATCTAATTCCCTCAGCATCACCCGATTGAATTCGACTACATTCCATTATCCTCGTTTTGCTTTTGTTGATGTTAATCTTATATCCTTTTTTCAAGACACTGTCCATTCCGTTCAACTGCTCTTCCAAGTCCTCTACTGTCTCTGACAGAATTATAATGTCATGGGCGAACCTCAACATTTTTATTAATTCTCCACGGATTTTAATATTGGAACACGTGAGACAATACTGACCCTACGACTTATCTTAAAAGATAGATTAAGGAAAGGCAAACCTACGTTTCTAGCATTTGTAGACTTAGATAAAGCTTCTGACAATGGTGGCTGGCATACTCTCTTTCAAATTCTGAAGGTGACAGGGGTAAAACACAGGGAGCGAAAGGCTATTTACAATTTGTACAGAAACCAGATGGCAGTTATTAGAGTCGAGGGACATGAAAGGGAGGCAGTGGTTGGGATGGGAGTGAGACAGGGTTGTAGCCTCTCCCCGATGTTTTTCAATCTGTATATTGAGCAAGCAGTAAAGGAAACAAAAGAACTACGATGTAACTACAAATAAAAAAAAAGAATTTTTTTCCTCCGAAGTACGCAGCCGGTCTTTGTCGACTTTTGCGAAGCATTCGACCTAAAGTCGATTCACCGTTCCCGGGACGCAGGTGGCTGAACCTACGAAGGGAGGCGAACTGCTTGTTAACGCCTTAGGGGGTCGCCCACCTAACGACCAGAGGCGGGGTTTGACACGTGGCGCCAACTGCCGGCGGCAGTATACTACCTGCCATTTTTTAATACTGTAGTCCGTGAATATACAGGGTAGTCAGAATAAGTGTAAAAAGCTTTTAAGGGTGCCGCAAGGAATACTGTTCTGAGAAATAAATGTTAAGAACAAACTTCGACGACCTGCGCCGTTTCCGATGTAACTGCCGTTGAAGTTAGCCAATCACGTCGCTGCGCGCACAAATTCAAGAACTTCCACGTGCTAAAATGCGGTGAAGCGTTGATATCTGTTAGCCCTGAGTTAACACTTGTTCAGATGTTCATTACTAGCTAAAACGTTTCTATACCGGTAGTGATAAATTGACTTACGTGAGCAAAAGGTACGTTTGTTCTGTTTGAGGAAACCAAACAGAGAACGCGTTTGCCGGCCGTAGTGGCCGAGCGGTTCTAGGCCCTTCAGTCAGGAACCGCGCGGCCGCTACGGTCACGGGTTCGAATCCTGCCTCGGGCATGGATGTGTGTGATGTCCTTAGGTTAGTTAGGTTTAAGTAGTTCTGAGTTCTAGGGGACTGATGACCTCAGACGTTAAGTCCCATAGTGCTCAGAGCCATTTGAACCATTTTTGAAGAACGCGTTTGGCGATACTGTCTCCATCAGGCCGCTTGAATTTACGCACACGATTGACAAAATTCAATGGTAATTACTCAGAAAAGGCGCAACGTATCGAATTTTTTTCTTAATAATTATTTCTCAGCACATTCTCTCTTGCAGTACACTTATAAACTTTTATAAACTTTTCAGACTGTTTCTGACCACCCAGAAAGAGCGGAGCAGACATACATACATCTATATTGTCACAGCATATTGAAATTTGTGCACATGTAATTGCATACAGAGAAAAATGGCACAAGTGAATGTTACAAGTTACTTTTCCTCGGTACATCAATGAATATTCAGAATGAAACACACGCTAAACCTTTGTCGTTATCAAGCGGCCGTTTAGCCACTGAATGATTTAGATATTTACATCTACGTCTACATGGATACTCTGCAAATCACATTCACAATTCTCTATTATTCCAATCTCGTATAGCGCGCGAAAAGAACGAACACCTATACATGTCTGTACGAGCTCTGATTTGACTTATTTTATCGTGGTGATCGTTTCGCCCTATGTAGATCGGTGTCGACAAAATATTTTCTCATTGGAATTTCGTGAGAAGATTCAGTCGCAACGAATAGCGCCTTTCTTTTAAAGTTTGAATCTGGCTAGTATCAGCAATTTACACATGGGCTGACGGAAAAAAATTCTCAACACCAAAATAATTTATGTAGACTAACGAAATGTCGGGGATACATTTGCCTAGGTAACATATTTAAATGATTAGCATTGTAACTTCACAGATTAATGTACGCGCGAAGGTTCGAAATGGCTCTGAGCACTATGGGACTTAACATCTTAGGTCATCAGTCCTCTAGAACTCAGAACTACTTAAACCTAACTAACCTAAGGACATCACACACATCCATGCCCGAAGCAGGATTCGAATCTGCGTCCGTAGCGGTCACGCGGTTCCGGACTGCGCACCTAGAACCGCGAGACCACCGCGACCGGCCGGAATGCTGTTCATGAAGGTCAACAAAATAGGTCGATTCACTAGATTGACGTAGAAATTTGCAGTGAGAGTGTTTGGGATAACCACGAGAGTTTTAACAAAGGCACCGACGGTGTTTAGAAAGGATAGACTGCATGCAACCGGTAGTGACGTGTTTGTCGCTGTTAGTAGTAGTTTATCCTGTAGTGAAATAGAAGTGGATAATTTCTGTGAATTATTATGGATGGAGGTTACACTCAACAACCGAGCAAGGTTAATAATTGGCTCCTTTTACCTACCTTCGACTCAGCAGCATTAGTGGTAGAACAACAGAGAGAAAATTTGGAATACATTTCACATAAATTTCCTCAGCATGTTATAGTCTTAGGTGGAGATCTCAATTTACCAGATATGGACTGGGACACTCAGATGTTTAGGCCGAGTGGTAGGGACAGAGCATCGAGTGACATTATACTGAGTGCACTATCCGAAAACATTTGTATGTACATCTTTATAATGAGCCATTTCACATCCACTGCTGAATAAAAGCATCCTCTACACTTTTGGTTCAAATGGTTCAAATGGCTCTGAGCACTATGGGACTTAACTTTTAAGGTCGTCAGTCCCCTAGAACTTGGAACTACTTAATACTAACTAACCTAAGGACATCACACACATCGAAGCCCGAGGCAGGATTCGAACCTGCGACCGTAGCGGTCGTGCGGCTCCAGACTGTAACGCCTAGAACTGCTCGGCCACCACGGCCGGCCCTCTACATTTTTCCAAGCACTATAGTTCTCAGGCATACGAGAAGAATACCGGCAAAAAACAAAACTTGTATGACGAGAAACGATGCTGAACAGAAAATTGTTGAATTTGAGACACTACCTACTTACGTGTTGGTGAGCTGGATAAATTAACGTAATATGAGTCAAAACATTACGATCATTGTTGACAGGGAGATTAAGTGGCGTTATGGGCGCTTGACGCGGTAAGGAAATTATAGAAGCGGAGCAGATACGAACGGCGAATCATTCTAGCAACGATGCGAGTCGCAAATGTAATTTGCTGACAACAGGGAAGATTGTAACGCTGCGGCGCCTCGGAACACGCATCTTGAAAACGACGAATTTGGTCAGCGTTCGCATCGTACTGTCGGCAATGTCTATGGAAAGTGGTTAGAGGACGCTGAAACCACGAATAGGCGACAAGGTGTTGGACGACGACCATGCCTCATCACAAAAAGCAACGAAAACGGGGAAACACAAAAGACAATACATTACCATGCCTAATACGGTGTAGGAAAACCGTTAGCACTCAAATCAGCTCAGAGTCGTCTCGGAATGATTAAATAAAGAGCCTATATTGTTTTCAACCAAATCTTATGCCACTCTTCCAGCAAAATATTGACAAGTTCATGGAACGCCCATGGAGGTCGATAGCGATCACCTGCAATGTTGAGCACAGAGGCTCAATAAGATTCAGATCTGGTGCCGCTGGTGGCTAGGGAAGATGCGACAGTTCATCCTCGCGCTCACCAAACCCGTCCTGGGCGATGCGAGTTGCGTGAACGGCGGTCCTGTCGCCTTCGAACACAGCATCACCTTTGATTAACACACGTCGTAATGTGGGGTGCACCTTTTTAGCCAAAACGGTCACATAATCCTTGGCAGTAATGCAAGAGTAACCACGCAGTCCATAGAACACCACAACATGGCAGCCCAAATTATCCCCGAAGCACCCCCACGTTCAATCTGGGATATAAACTCGACGAGAAACTGGAAACAGTGTGAAACAAGTCACATTTGACCAAATGGCATTCTACGATGGCTCCATAGGCCAGGTTTCACGGCTACGGCACCGCGTTTTCCTGTCCCGATTATTTAAATCACTGATCAATGGTTTTGGAATTCCAGCTGGCGCTGCAGTTCCGACCGCGTTCTGACTTAGCAGATTAAACTTTTCCTTTTTCTCTGTACACAGTATCTTCGATACGATGCCTCTTAGACACCAAACACTTCTACTATGCCTGTTACGGAACTTACCATCATACGAGCACCAAAAACTTGCTCACTGACACTAGCAATATATTGAGGGCATTGCAAGCTGCCGCCTTTGGCTACTAAATGCACTTTCGTTACAGTATGCATTTTTCTCAGTGTTTCTATGTACTTTCCATCCCGTGTAGAGTTCTGAGGCAGAAAAACGCTAATGCAGGCACAACGTTTTCTGAGCACACTACCATTCAGTGATGAAGACGGGTTCCGCAACAGACCAATAAACCCAACAAAATTAGTTGTAAAAACTCTAAAATGCCATCATTTCACGCAATGTCCATAGATATCAGTTTAGTGTTCATACAACTAATTTTACTTGGTATTATCTTTTGGAAATGATTACTACGGCCAACTTACATTTATATTATCTTTCATAGACTATTTTATTTGATCTAGATGGAAACTTTCGGTTTTCACATACGTTATCATCGTATGGTAGCCCTATTGGCTCCTGATTAGATAATGCGGAGCTTCCCCTTTATAAAAATGGCGTTTTCACGACGGTTAGGAGTCGCCGGAGGTGTCATGCGACACTTCCTATCAAGACATTATTATTTCATGTTATTCAGGCATCAAGAGGAATGTTGAAACGAAACCTATTCGTTTTGTTGCTAAAATGAAGTGTTTCTGAGTGAATTTCAGGTCATTAAACAATTTTTTGTTTTCTTGTCAGACACTGATAGATGGTAGTTAGCACCATTCCAACAAAACAATCTTCAAAAAGCGATTTCTTTGATAAAATGATACTCTGCTGCGTTAAGGCGTTTTAAGAAATTAATTAAATGTTTGAGTCGAGCACACGACAATATTGCGCCGAGTATCTCTAACATATATGCTTGATGACTTTCATATCAAAAGTACAGCACGGAATTTGTATACTAGTACTAAACGAAAAATGAAACTTTAATGGATGTTCCTATGCTAATTCTGAAAGCTTTTGAAAAGGCGTCATGCACTTGCCTCTTCCACTGTAGACTTTTAGTACAGAATAACATTCAGTACATTCAAATTCTCTTAGTATGTATCGAGAGTTTTTCATTAGAGTTAACTGAAGCTTCCGATGTACATGTCTGTTACGGTGTTTTTCTACATGACAATGAGCTTAAGAGGCCTAGATTACAAAAAAATTTCCATATACAGGTTTTGATCAAGGATAGGATGTTACGAATAGAAAGAACTGATTTTGTTACTTCCGTAAACTTTGGAAGTTCTAATTTTGACGTAATAGCCTATATTTGTCTTAAGATCATAATACGTCACATAACTGATAAAAAGGGAATATCATCAACAGTGTTAATAACTGATGGAGCACAGAGGACATAAATGAAAATTTATGCACTCTTCAATCTAAACCTGAAGCAATGAACATTGGAATCTAAAAACTATTACATGTAGCGACACTGAATGTGGAGCTACGAAATGCATGTTTATACACTGACGGAAAAAATCTCAACACTAACAAGGAGTTGTGTGACATAAACAATAGTAGGTAGGCCTGTTTCTACACGTGGAAGACGGCCGGCCGCGGTGGTCTCGTGGTTCTAGGCAAGTAGTCCGGAACCGTGCGACTGCTACGGTCGCAGGTTCTAATCCTGCCTCGGGCATGGATGTGTGTGATGTCCTTAGGTTAGTTAGGTTTAAGTAGTTCTAAGTTCTAGGGGACTAATGGCCACAGCAGTCGACTCCCATAGTGCTCAGTGCCATTTGAACCATTTTTGAACACGTGGAAGATGCTCCATGCTGTAACGATCGTGAACGTTAGTTTCTTTTCAGACTGGACGTGGTGAATTGATGTCAGCCAAGAATGCCTTTAAGACATAAAGACGCCATTGTCAACACCTCTCTGCGTGTGAACAAGACCGTGTAACAGGGCTACGAAAAGCTGAATCTTCCTTCTCCGATACTGCAAAGAGACAAAAATGTAGCCACTGTACGTGATTGCTGGCAGCGGTGATCACGAGAATGTACGGCCACGTCGCACTATCGAGAGGGAAGACCATCATGTTCGGCGTACAGCTCTGGCGTATCGTACTGCGTCTGCACGAGCAATTTCAACAGCAGTTGGCACCATAGTGACACAGCGAACTGATGAAAATCGGTTACTTCAATGACAGCTCCGAACCAGCTGCCCCTAGCGTGCATTCCACTGACCCCAAAAGTACCGCCATTTGCTATTTCAATAGTGTCAAGCGAGAGTTCACTGGAGGGCAGGTTGAGGTCTATTATGTTTGACGATGAAATCTGGTTCCACCTCGGTGCCAGTGATGACCTTGTGTTGGTTAGAAGGAGGTCAGTTGAGGGCTTGCAACCAACTCGTCTGAGTGCAAGATACAATCGATCTACACCTGGACTTATGGCCTCGTGTGCAATTTCTTATGATAGCACAAGAACTCTAAATCTACATCTACATTTGTACTCCGAAAGCCACCCAACGGTGTGTGGCGGAGGGCACTTTACGTGCCACTGTCATTACCTCCCTTTCCTGTTCCAGTCGAATATGGTTCGCTGGAAGAACGACTGCCGGAAAGCCTCCGTGCGCGCTCGAATCTCTCACATTTTACATTCATGCGCTCCTCGGGAGGTATAAGTAGGGGGAAGCAATATATTCGGTACCTCATCCAGAAACGCACCCTCTCGAAACCTGGGCAGCAAGCTACACCGCAATGCATAGCGTCTCTCTTGCAGAGTCTGCCACTTGAGTTTGCTAAACATCTCCGTAACGCTATCACGCTTACCAGATAACACTGTGACGAAACGCGCCGCTCTTCTTTGGACCTTCTCTATCTCCTCCTTCAACCCGACCCGGTACGGATCCCACAATGATGAGCAATACGCAAGTATAGGTCGAACGAGTGTTTTGTAAGCCACCTCCTTTGTTTCTGGACTACATTTTCTAAGGACTCTCCCAATGAATCTCAACCTGGCACCTGCCTTACCAACAATTCATTTTATATGATCATTCCACTTCAAATCGTTCCGTACGCTTACTCCAGATATTTTACAGAAGTAATTGCTACCAGTGTTTGTTCCGCTGTCATATAATCATACAATAAAGGATCCTTCTTTCTATGTATTCGCAGTACATTACATTTGTCTATGTTAAGGGTCAGTTGGCACTCCCTGCACCTAATGCCTATCCGCTGCAGATCTTTCTGCATTTCGCTGCAATTTTCTAATGCTGCACCTTCTCTGTATACTACAGCATCATCCGCGAAAAGCCGCATGAAACTTCCGACACTATCTACTAGGTAATTTATATATATTGTGAAAACCAATGGTCCCATAACACTCCCCTGTGGCACCCCAGAGGTTACATTGAAGTCTGTAGATGTCTCTCCATTGACAACAACATGCTTTGTTCTGTATGCTAAAAACTCTTCAATACAACCACCCACGTGGTCTGATATTCCGTAGGCTCTTACTTTGTTTATCGGGCGACAGTGCAGAGCTGTATCGAACGCCTTCCGGAAAATGGCATCTACCTGGGAGCTGGTATCTAATATTTTCTGGGTCTCATGAACAAATAAAGCGAGTTGGTTCTCAGACGATCGCTATTTACGGAATCCATGTTGATTCCTACAGAGTAGATTCTGGGTTTCCAGAAATGACATGATACGCGAGCAAAAAACATGTTCTAAAATTCTACAACAGATCGATGTCATAGATATAGGTCTATAGTTTTGCGCATCTGCTCGACGACCCTTCTTGAAGACTGGGACTACCTGTGCTCTTTTCCAGTCACTTGGAACCTTCCGTTCCTCTAGAGACTTGCGGTACACGGCTGTTAGAAGGGGGGCAAGTTCTTTCGCGTACTCTGTGTAGAATCGAATTGGTATCCCGTCAGGTCCAGTGGACTTTCCTCTGTTGAGTGATTTCAGTTGCTTTTCTATTCCTTGGACACTTCCTTCGATGTCAGCCATTTTTTCGTTTGTGCGAGGATTTAGAGAAGGAACTTCAGTGCGGTGTTCCTCTGTGAAACAGCTTTGGAAATAGGTGTTTAGTATTTCAGCTTTACGCATGTCATCCTGTGTTTCAATGCCATCGTCATCCCAGAGTGTCTGCATATGCTGTTTCGATCCACTTACTGATTTAACGTAAGACCAGAACCTCCTAGGATTTTCCGTCAAGTCGGTACATACAGTTTTACTTTCGAATTCACTGAACGCTTCACGCAAAGCCCTCCTTACGCTAACTTTGACATCGTTTAGCTTCTGTTTGTCTGAGAGGTTTTGACTGCGTTTAAATTTGCAGGGAAGCTCTCTTTGCTTTCGCAGTAGTTTCCTAACTTTGTTGTTGAACCAAGGTGGGTTTTTCCCGTCCCTCACTGTTTTACTCGGCACGTACCTATCTAAAACACATTTTACGGTTACTTTGAACTTTTTCCGTAAACACTCAACATTGTCAGTGTCGGAACAGAAATTTTCGTTTTCATCTTTTATGTAGTTTGATATCTGCCTTCTATTACTCTTGCTAAACAGATAAACCTTCCTCCCTTTTTTATATTCCTATTAACTTCCATATTCAGGGATGCTGCAACGGCCTTATGATCACTGATTCCCTGTTCTGCACATACAGAGTCGAAAAGTTCGGGTCTGTTTGTTATCAGTAGGTCCAAGATGTTATCTCCACGAGTCGGTTCTCTGTTTAATTGCTCGAGGTAATTTTCGGATAGTGCACTCAGTATAATGTCACTCGATGCTCTGTCCCTACCACCCGGCCTAAACATCTGAGTGTCCCAGTCTATATCTGGTAAATTGAGATCTCCACCTAAGACTATAACATGCTGAGGAAATTTATGTGAAATGTATTCCAAATTTTCTCTCTGTTGTTCTACCACTAATGGTGATGAGTCAGGAGGTCGGTAAAAGGAACCAATGATTAACCTTGCTCGGTTGTTGAGTGTAACCTCCACCCATAATAATTCACAGGAACTATCCACTTCTACTTCACTACAGGATAAACTACTACTAACAGTGACAAACACGCCACCACCGGTTGCATGCAATCTATCTTTTCTAAATACCGTCTGTGCCTTTGTAAAAATTTCGGCAGAATTTATCTCTGGCTTCAGCCAGCTTTCCATACCTATAACGATTTCAGCTTCGGTGCTTTCTATCAGCGGTACTTTACCAACGCAGCTTCCACAGTTTCCATTTACAATACCGATTGCTGCTTGCTCCCCGCATGTCCTGACTTTGCCCTGCACCCTTTGAGGCTGTTGCCCTTTCTGTACTTGCCCGAGGCCATCTAACCTAAAAAACCGCCCAGTCCACGCCACACAACCCCTGATACCCGTGTAGCTGCCTGCTGCGTGTAGTGGACTCCTGACTTATCCAGCGGAACCCGAAACCCCACCACCCTATGGCGCAAGTCGAGGAATCTGCAGTCCACACGGTCGCAGAACCGTCTGAGTCTCTGATTCAGACCCTCCTCTCGGCTCTGTACCAAAGGTCCGCAGTCAGTCCTGTCGACGATGCTGCAGATGGTGAGCTCTGCTTTCATCCCGCTAGCGAGACTGGCAGTCTTCACCAAACCAAAAAATTTCTCTGATCATTATGGCACTTAATATCTGAGGTCATCAGTTCCCTAGAACTTGGAACTACGTAAACCTAACTAACCTAAGGACATCACACACATCCATGCCCGAGGCAGGATTCGAACCTGCGACCGTAGCGGTCGTGCAGTTCCGAATTGAAGCGCCTAGAACCACTTGGCCACCACGGCTGGCTTCACCAAATTAGATAGCCGCCGGAACCCAGAGGGGATTTCCTCCAATCCATAGCAACACACATCATTGGTGCTGACATGAGCGACCACCTGCAGATGGGTGCACCTTCATGGCGTCCGGAAGGACCCTTTTCACATCTGGAATGACTCCCCCCGGTATGCACACGGTGTGCACATTGGTTTTCTTCCCCTCTCTTGCTGCCATATCCCTAAGGGGCCCCATTACGCTCCTGATGTTAGAGCTTCCAATTAGTAGTAAGCCCACCCTCTGCGACCGGTCGGATCTTGCAGACTGAGGGGCAACCTCTGGAACAGGACAAGCAGTCATGTCCGGCTGAAGATCAGTATCAGCCGGAGATAGAGCCTGAAACCGGTTCGTCAGACAAACTGGAGAGGCCTTCCGTTCAGCCCTCCGGAATGTCTTTCGCCCCCTGCCACACCTCGAGACGACCTCCCACTCTACCATAGGTGAGGGGTCAGTCTCAATGTGGGCTGTATCCCGGGCAGCCACAGTCGTCGTCCGATCGGGGGATGCGTGGGACGAGCTGGCCGTCCCCAACAAACCCTCATCCGGACGCCCACAGTGATGCCCATTGGCAACAGCCTCAAGTTGTGTTACCGAAGCCAACACTGCCTGAAGCTGGGACCGAAGGGATGCCAACTCAGCCCGCATCTGAACACAGCAGTCGCAGTATCTAAAGTACTTTATCAGTGTAGCGAACCGAACATAGAAGTTTCCTCCTCGCCGTCTGAAGGGCTGCGTCTTCAGATTTTTTCCCACAAAATTTTTTTGTGACTTTACTGGACGGGTTCTCTATTGCAATTCGCACACCTCGGATCGGCACTAATCCGTTATCTTAGACAGCAGTCTGATGACGTCATAAACCGACCGTTGTGTGGATACGTACGAAAGATTCGGATTGATGAGCTTATATGAGAGTGTAACTGCTTTCTGAGTCGTTATAGCCTCTGATGATGTCTCCAGCATTGAAAGATGAAACATTAGGCAGAGAAATATGAAGTTAACCACGGCCTCATGTGCAAGAAACAAAAATAATCGAGAACACCTTTCGTCTTATCTTATGAGCAAATGACCTGATCTCAGAACGGTTGCGTTTTGGACCTATGTTCAGTGGATTTGTTTTCTTAAGCACTACGATTTCTACCAGCAAAAAGTAAAATAATAGGATGTAACCAACATAGGTCTGGCGACGATAGGGGAATTAGATCATGAAATGAGATCTTAAACACAGCTGACGAGTTTTGTCAATCTTCAGTAGTTAGTAGTTAGGCAATTTGTTCACTATCACCTGGTGGGTGGTGTAGATGTAACTCGTAACTGCTCCAAACAGATGCGTTTCGAGTCTGTTACATAGGGAGAGGTAAATAATTACATCTGAGACTCTCTCTAGTCACGAAGGGAGCTTTGTGACAATCAATTTGAAAGGAATACCACAAAAGATGGTTCAGCCATCTTGCATAAACTCATTTCCAAATATCAAACTGCATGCGCTATTGTTATGATACGCCACAAGCCACCACAGAACCAATCAGCCTTCCATTTCCCTAGAATGTCTGATGGTGCCGGTTTTTGCATTTCAGTGCAGCAGTGTACTTTGCGTCGCCATCTTCGCTCCACAAACATCTCTTGAAATAACAAATGGCTTTTAATATCATCAATGTATAACCTCTATTTTAATAATTTTGAAAGCATGCAATTACTTTTTATATTTTAAAGCTATGCAAATGGCGAGAGAAATGTGTATGTGTACGTGTGCGCGTGTCTGACTGTGTTTGTGTGTGTCTGTTCGGTATGCTTTTGTAATAATTAGTTAAAATACAATTACGTTAAGTATAATATAACTACGATTTATTAACATTCACATAAGAGAAGCGTCAACTGGTTAAATGTTCACGAGCTTGTTTCCTGGAGATCTAATGGAAAAGCGCGTTTCTGGAAACCGATAGGTCTTGGGATCAAATCCTGATCGGGCCACGGAAATTTTGAGTCTGCCTTTAATCTAGTCTTCGTCTGTCAACGATGTAAGGAGTCGCTAGGAACGACAGTTGCTTCGGATTCTACTTTAAACCATCGATCTCCTTTCCCCAGTTGGAAAATTGGAATAGATTAGGGACACGGAAGTTGCTGAAGTTGTGTCCAGCTGAAACACTTGCACGAGGCCACTGAGTCGTATCAAATCTCTATTATTATTACTGTACGAGTCTCCGCACGGTGACTGCAGTGTGATTATTGCTTCTGTCCTTATACAGCCACACTGTTGCACTTGACGTCAATGGTGCTCACTGCGGCGCCATATATGGTAATGATCTTGTAGAACACACACGTCGCATATTTCAGCTTTAGATGGCCGAGTCTCAGGATGGGATTAGCGGCAATCCGTCGTCTTTATTGAGGGTGTTGTCGGAAGTCTGTAACGTGATCGCTTCTTTTACAGGGCGGTCGCAAAAACTGTCTGTCCTTTAATGACAGATGTCTCCTCGATGGAAGTTGGTCTTCATTTTCCAGAGCATTTCGCAGGATAACATAAGCGGAAACACTAAACGTCGTATAGAGCACTATAGGTGTTGTCTTGAGGATTCAGCAGAACAATCTATGGAAAAAGAACACCAAATTGCTTTCAACGACAGATGAGCCTAATAAAAGAAACGAACGAGATTGCGATTTCTGACAATACCCTGAATAAAGACGGCAAACTGGAGCTAATGCAAGCTTTGGACCAGGGAGGTTAAACGGGGAGCCGCTCATCCACTGAGAAAACACTGCAGTGTATGGCACTGGAGTAAGCATTAGTGAAGTCATAGACGGCAGCGCCGATACGAGGTGTGATCAAAAACTGAGCTTGCAAGGCCGATATTTCTGGAGTTTCGTCTGTTCTGGAGAAACTAGTAGTGTGTGGTAACTTTAATATATGCAGCTGGCAACTGTGCAGAGTCTCAGCCAAAAGCTACCTTAAGCGCTAGCTGTACCTAAGCACAAATGGCGAATGGTTGGAAAACTGGTCTCGCAAGGAAATCGGCTGAGTTCCTCGATTTCTATGGGAATAACGT
Organism: Schistocerca gregaria; assembly: GCF_023897955.1. NCBI lineage: Eukaryota > Metazoa > Arthropoda > Insecta > Orthoptera > Acrididae > Schistocerca > Schistocerca gregaria. The sequence goes on from NC_064923.1 coordinate 505,720,029, forward strand.
CTAACCACGACTGAAGTTTACTGGCAGCTGGTTTACGGGGTGAATCCAATGTCGCGTCAGCATTTCGCAGAATGGTGTCTAAAGTTTGTGGCCGTTAGAGAAAACGTTAACGACGAGGACATCAGTGGCCGATCCAGCACGGCATCAACAGACCTCGCATGGAGGAGCTGATTCAGGACAATAGGAGGATCACGTTACGACAGAATTTGGAATGTGCTGTGAAGCTTTCGTCACATAGTTCACGATATCCTGCAGTATCAGAAAGTTTGTTACCGATGGGTTCCATGAAACCTGACCAACCAACAGAAGGGTAGGTACTTGGGGATAAATCTGCAACTTTTGCAGCGGTTCCCCACGTAAGGGAAAAGTTTGCTTAATTGCATTTTCGCAGGTGACGGAACATGGTCCCTCTACTATACCCCCAGCAATAAGCGTTCATCAACGGAGTCAAAACACCCCCTCCTCTCCATATGTAATGTAGTTTAAGGTGACGCAAGCTGCAGGGAAGGCCGTAGCCACAATGTTTTGGGGCAGTGCAGGCATCAGACTCGTAGAGTTTTTGAAAATAGGAAGACATTCACCACTGACCAATACCGTGAGACCTTAATATGAGTCCGCAAAACAAGATAAAGGCCACAAGATTCCTCACCGAGGGCGACATCTTCCTTCACGATAATGGGCGATCTCATAAAGCGAAGAAGATCAGCACTGTTGAAGCAGTTTCGCCAGCACATCATCGACCCAGCTGCTTAGAGTCCGGACCTCGCTCCAAGCGACTTACACCTTTATCCTCACTTCAAAGAGCACCTGCGAGGTCGATGATTCGCCTCGGACAAGGCGGTGACGCGAGGTGCCGGGGTAGAGAAGAGTTTGTACCTCTTTAATTCAGGCGAATTTTGCATGAGAAATGGACGTGCACTCGATCCCCCGCTAACCTACTACCTAACTGAGTATGTGCACAACGGTAACACAAGGAAATCGTCGTTGACTCTGCTAGTTGGTAAAATAAGTAGTACGTACTCACAATAATTTAATAAAAATCATTATCTACTCAGTAAAGAAAAAGGGAATTTACAGAATGAGATTTTCACTCTGCAGCGGAGTGTGCGCTGATGTGATAAGGAATTTTCTCAAAATAAACGACAGGAAATGGGATTCTGTATCTATCTATGAAATGGTATGCGGATTGAATATTACAATGTGGTTTATTATAAATCGGAACACAAAGGTACTTGATTGTCAATATAAAAAGTAAGCTAAAGGGTAGGTTATACTGAACTATCATGAGCATAAGAGTTGGCTCGAGAACAAGAAGCTTCTAGTCTCTGTGATGCAAGAGACTGACGTTAATGACTGGAGGTCCTAATAAATCAAATATTACTCCCTCGACTATAATGCAGTATTGCGATTAGTAGTGAGAGCACAAATGGGATCACATGGAGAAGCAAGCAAGGTGAACTTGTAGAAAAGCGAGCGCGCATGTTGATGAGGACTTCAGTATAAAAATGATAGGTCCTGAAATGCCGGAGCAGCAAAATATTTTACCAAGCCAGAAACCAACACTTCGTCGTCGGTAGGCAGCGTTCTGATGATGTTGGTACAGAGATCTGCTGTGCAGCAACTCTGTTACTCGCCGTGCAGGTACAGGCGCGAAGACAGAAAGTAAGAATGTGGGTCATAAGTCGCAGAATGAAACTGGAGTATGACTGATGTCATGCTCCACAACGATTCCGAAAAAGTGCGACTAAGTCGCAAGATCACCTGATTCCGACGAAGACCAGATCCCGAATAGCCTGCGCCTGAGCAACTCAAGAGTGAAGCCAACGTTACTCAACTCCCCATTACCCTCGAAAAACCGCAAATCAGCATTCAGCGCTGATTCCAAAGTTCCTCCACACTATCTCAGAATATCATTGGCGCCAATAGCGACGCGTTCCCTCCAATTTCGAGGATGGCTTTATGTCGTCAACTGGCCTCAGTTTAAGTTGACCAATAATACCTCTGCTATTTAGCTGAGTGCACTGAACTTTCCGTTTGACCGGCTATGAAAGCAACATGCTTAGACCACAGACAGTCGCGCCCAATAGGGCGCGGTCCACAAGTAGACTGAGAATCATGAAAACAATACAGTCAGTCGGTGACAGCAGTCTTCGTTCCAGACACGCCGGAACGGTAAACACATAAACAGCAGCGACACTCAGACGGATCACAGCTCGTTTGGCCCTGCACACAATAGGCGAAATTCGAATTTCAGTCGTCCCGCCAGGCGCTAAAGCCCACTGATGTATGACCCTCTCAGTATGCTTCGTGGAAGTGGAGCCCCCTTCCCTCTCTTCCCCCCCCCCCCCCCCCCCCCCTCTGGAAACGCAGTGTGCCACGTCCTCCGGTGCTCGCCTCGCTACAGGCCACCCAGGGAAGTAACAGAGGAAACTACACTACTGGCCATTAAAGTTGCTACACCACGAAGATGACGTGCTACAGACGCGAAATGAAACCGACAGGAAGAAGATGCTGTGATATGCAAATGATTAGCTTTTCAGAGAATTCACACAAGGTTGGCGCCGGTGGCCACACCTACAACCTGCTGACATGAGGAAAGTTTCCAACCGATTTCTCGTGCACAAACAGCAGTTGACCGACGTTGCCTGGTGAGACGTTGTTCTGAGGCCTCGTGTAAGGAGGAGAAATGCGTACCATCACGTTTTCGACTTTGATAAAGGTCGGATTTTAGCCTATCGCTATTGCAGTTTATCGTACCGCGACATTGCTGCTCGCGTTGGTCGAAATCCAATGACTGTTAGTAGAATATGGAATCGGTGAATTCAGGAGGGTAATACGGAACGCCGTGCTGGATCCCAACGGCCTCGTATCATTAGCAGTCGAGATGACAGGCACATTATCCGCATGGCTGTAACGGATCGCGCAGCCACGTCTCCATCCCTGAGTCAACAGATAGGGACATTTGAAAGACAACAACCATCTACACGAACAGTTCGACGGCGTTCGCAGCAGCATTAACTATCAGCTCAGAGACCATGACTGCGATTACCCTTGACGCTGCATCACAGACAGGAGCGCCTGCGATGATGTACTCAACGACGAACCTGGGTGCACGAATGGCAAAACGTCATTTTTTTCGGATGAATCCAGGTTCTGATTACAGCATCATGATGGTCGCAACCGTGTTTGGCGACATCACCGTGAACGCACATTGGAAGCGTGTAGTCGCCATCGCCATACTGGCGTATCAGCCGGCGTGATGGTATGTGCTGCCATTGGTTACACGTCTCGGTCACCTCTTGTTCGCACTGACGGCACTTTGAACAGTAGATGTTACATTTCAGGTGTGTTACGACTCGTGGCTGTACCCTTGATTCGATCCCTGCGAAACCCTACATTTCACCAGGACAATGCACGTCCCGTGTTCAAGGTCCTGTAAGGGCTTTTCAGGATACAGAAAATGTCCGACTGCTGCCCTGGCCAGCACGTTCTCCAGATCTCTGACCAATTGAAAACGTCTGGTCAATGGTGGCCGAGCAAATGGCTCGTCACAATACGCCAGTCACTAGTCTTTATGAACTGTGGCATCGTGTTGAAGCTGCATGGGCAGCTGGACCTGTACACGCCATCCAAGCTCTGTTTGACTCAATGTCCAGGCGTATCAAGGCCGTTATTACGGCCAGAGGTGGTTGTTCTGGGCACTGATTTCTCATGAACTATGCACCCAAGTTGCGTGAAAATGTAATCACATGTCAGTTCTAGTATAATGTATGTGTCCAATGAATACCCGTTTATCATCTCTGTTTCTTCTTGGTGTAGCAAATTTTAATGGCCAGTAGTGTAAAAGCAAGACCACATACAATTCCCAACATGAATACCAATCAAGTGAAAAGTACTTTGAGCTATCATTACAATGACCTTATTGCGCCCATTCCGACCGTGAAATGACATAAAACATTAATAAAATTGCGAACGTGAGAGGTGACATGTATGGCATCGTGTCCGAACACGCAAGGGTAGAATTTTTACGCAGACCGTGCATTCAAACTCACGAAATAACAAGTTCGTAAAACTGTGTGCAGATTATATCGAAAAAAAAAAATGAAATATATGTACTATCAGTTGGCTGTATTCTTTGTATAAAATGTATACAGTTAATTGCAGGCTTTGTAACCTTGTTGTCTGGTTGGTCCTCATATTTAAGGACGGCAGCAGCAGTCACACGACAGTCACCATTTGACAATGGGCGAGGAGCACAGTCTAATGCTCATGGGTATTTAACCACTTGACACAGGTGGAAGTTTGAGACAACTTTATCGGTGTTCATAGCATGGCGTTTGTTCTGTAATAAATGGTTTATATGTTTCTATAGTTTAAGTGGTATTGTTTTCACTAACTGGATGAAATGTTCCACACCGCAGCGACTTATCACGATGATGACGTGTGAGACATGAGTATGGCTCATTCCCCCGCCATCCGTCTACCACAATCCCTGGGCTGTGTGGACCCACTAACGATCCTCTTGCGCCGCTCTGGTGTTGCAGCGTGAAGCAGGAGGTGGCGTCGCCGTCGGGGTCGGAGCCGTCGAGCCCGGTCGAGGCGTCCAGTCCCGGGGTGAGCGTCGGCGCCGTTGCCAGGCCGGCCCCCACCGCCAGCTCGGGTGAGTACGCTGCCCGAGCCTAGGGCGAGAAATCCAGCTACACAGCGAGGACGCCACTGTTTCTGAAAATTTCAGCCAGATGGAAAGCATTTATCACCGGCTGTGTGAAATCGGCCTCGTCGCCCCTAAGCCAAATGACAGCCTTCCCCTTGGAGTTTAGAGGATGCGACTGATGCACCTATCTAGCTTTTCTCGGCCACATCAGCCAACAAATACTTTTTAATACACTATCTCTGTAGATGGAATGGTGCCAAGGATACCAACCTAGATAAGAATTACTAAAATATTCGACTTTTTCACTCCTTCGATTTTGTCTCTGTACTAAGAGGGTAGTCGTACGGTCTTAATTACCGTTGTTGTTGTTGTTGTTGTGGTCTTCAGTCCTGACACTGGTTTGATGGAGCTCTCCTTGCTGCTCTATCCTGTGCAAGCTTCTTCATCTCCCAATATCTACTGCAACCTACATCCTTCTGAATCTGCTTAGTGTATTCATCTCTTGGTCTCCCTCTACAATTTTTACCCTCAGCGCTGTCCTCCAATACTAAATTGCTGATCCCTTGATTCCTTAGAACATGTCCTACCAAGACAAGTTCTGCCACTAACTCCTCTTCTCCCCAATTCTATTCAATACGGTCTCATTAGCTATGTGATCTACCCATCTAATCTTCAGAATTATTCCGTAGCACCACATTTCGAAAGCTTCTATTCTCTTCTTGTCTAAACTATTTATCGTCCACGTTTCACTTCCATATACGGCTATATTCCATACAAATACCTTCAGAAAGACTTCCTGACACTTAAATCTATACTCGATGTTAACAAATTTCTTTTCTTCAGAAACGCTTTCCTTGCCATTGCCAGTCTACATTTTATATCCTCTCTACTTCGACCGTTATCAGTTATTTTGCTCCCCAAATAGCAAAACTCCTTTACTATTTTAAGTGTCTCATTTCCTAATCTAATTCCCTCAGCATCACCCGACTTAATTCGACTACATTCCATTATCCTCGTTTTGCTTTTGTTGATGTTCATTTTGTACCCTCCTTTAAAGACACCGTCCATTCTGTTCAACTGCTCTTCCAAGTCTTTTGCTGTCTCTGACAGAATTACAATGTCATCGGCGAACCTCAAAGCTTTTATTTCCTCTCCATGGATTTTAATACCTACTTCGAACTTTTCTTTTGTTTCCTTTACCACTTGCTCAATATACAGATTGAATAACATCGGGGACAGGCTATACAACCCTGTCTCACTCCCTTCCCAACCACTGCTTCCCTTTCATGTCCCTCGACTCTTCTAACTTCTTTCTGGCTTCTATACAAATTGTAAATAGCCTTTCGCTCCCTGCATTTACCCCTGCCACCTTCAGAATTTGAAAGAGAGTATTCCAGTCAACAAGCTTTCTCTAAGTCTACAAATGCTAGAAACGTAGGTTTACCTTTTCTTAAGCTAGCTTCTAAGATAAGTCGTAGGGTCAGTATTGCCTCACGTGTTCCAATACTTCTACGGAATCCAATCCAAACTGATCTTCCCCGAGGTCGGCTTCTACCAGTTTTTCCATTCGTCTGTAAAGAATTCGCGTTATTATTTTGCAGCCGTCACTTATTCAACTGATAGTTCGGAAATTTTCATATCTGTCAACACCTGCTTTCTTGGGGGATTGGAATTATTATATTCTTCTTGAAGTCCGAGGGTATTTCGCCTGTCTCATACATTTTGCTCACCAGATGGTAGAGTTTTGTCAGGACTGGCTCTCCCAAGACTGTCAGTAGCTCTAATTGAATGTTGTCGACTCCCGGGCCCTTGTTTCGACTCAGGTCTTTCAGTGCTCTGTCAAACTCTTCACGCAGTATCATATCTCCCATTTCATCTTCATCTACATCCTCTTCCATTTCCATAATATAGCCCTCAAGTGCATTGCCCTTGTATAGACCCTCTACATACTCCTTCCACCTTTCTGCTTTCCCTTCTTTGCTTAAAACTGGACTTTCATCTGAGTTGATATTCATACAAGTCATTCTCTTTTCTCCGAAGGTCTCTTTAATTTTCCTGTGGCCAGTATCTATCTTACCCTTAATGAGATAAGCCTCTACATCCTTACATTTGTCCTCCAGCCATGCCTGCTTAGTTACCGTATAGAAAAAAATAAAGCTGCGACAGTGAAACAATGTGACGGTGCCCTATTCATGTTCGCAAATTTTTTCCCAAAATGCATGACTTTCTATGGGCCATGATTGTCAAAGTCTGCATTTTGGCTGTTTAGGAACCGTTCCTTTTTGAAAATCACCTCATCGTTAATGATTACTTCATCTCAGAAAAACGAACGAGACGGCGGAGTGATAACACACTGGGTTCGCATTCTGGAGGACGACGGTTCAAACGTGCTTCTGGCCATCCTGGTTTGGGTTTCCCGTGATTTCCCTGAAGTCTCTTCGGGCAAATGCTAGGACGGTTCCTTTGAAAGGGCAAAAGGGTACGGCCGACTCCCTTCACAATCATTCGTTAAACCAATGGGACCTGTGATCTCGCTGTTTGGTCCCCTTCCTCGAATCAACCGACCTTCTTACCAATAATGATTGCGTAGTGAAAAACGATCCCTAGCTACCTTCCTTCGCTGATACGTAACCTGGAGATCACCAAGGTTAGTTTTTTACTTTTTTGTAATATTCGACCACAATTCCTGGCTAGCCGCCTCTTTCACCATATCAAAAGAATTTCATTCGATTGAAGGCCTTACTCACCCAAGCGTGACGAACTACTTTATTTCTGTTACTTTTAATTAAATAGTATCGCGACTCATCAAACATGCAGGATCGTACTGATCCAACATGGGTTGTGTCATAAGGGACTTTACAAATTCGAAAATATATATTAATTTATTTATTTAACTTACAGACATAATTCTGGTGTCATTGTGTAGCAAACTATGACAAGTTATTTTTAACTCGTGCCTAAACATGTTCAATTGAGTTCTGTTGGTTATCTCAGGTCGACTTCTTGCCGAACGCGTGCAACCATGTCACGTGTGACTTGTTCAGTTGCGAGGTACGTTCTAGCTCTGATTTCCTGTAGAGAAGTCGGTAACAGTGGGACAAATATAAAACGCTAGATGAATCCCCAAACGTCAAAAATATCAGGTCTGTTTGAATGTGGGAGCCACGCAATTGGTGCACCAAGAGCCACCCACTTACCTTGAAACTGGGTCAATTTTGTCGGACTGTTCGTAAAGCTTTGTCTCATTTGCTCTATGATGTTGTCAGATGCACGGGGAAGACCCGAGGATTTGTTATGTCTTACCAAATTTCCAGTTTCAATAAAATATTTACGCCACCCATAAACAGTAATCTTACTGGGGGATGCTAGTGTGTGTGTGTGGGGTGTGTGTGGAGGGGGGGAGGGGGAGGTACCCATACCATACTCTGCACGAAAATTAAGTTGCATGTTTGTTACAGACTTAGACTATTCAAACCAAAACACACAGTCAGCATATTGGGGACTGATAAAGGGAGTTATCTTTGCTGCAACTGCCACTAGCGCTTGCGGTGGCTCTATTCTGTACTATCGTGCCCGTGGAGTCAATACTTGATCTATCAATATTTTCGTTTGATATGACATCAAAACTAAGTCTGTATGTTGTATGAACAAGTATGTAAAAATTTTCAAAGATGTAGAGTCTTTTATGGTACACTCTATATGACAATGATATATTAAACCCTAGTTGAATTGGTAATTAAAGAAGGCGCAACGGAAAAGAAGGCTTGGGATTCTGTGCGGCTGTACGGTGGTGATAGATTCCTTAAGAATTCATATAGACTCATACAGAGATTCAACAATCGCTCATCTTACAAGAATTCCTCTTGAGGGGTAACACGTTGTGATTGGTAAATACATATGGAACTGTAATGGAAGTGTGACGTGGAAAGAGAATGAATCAAATGGACCTCAGCTCCAAGAAAGTGGACATTTATTGTATAGATCTCCCCTTTCACATAGAAAAGGAGTCATTACGTCACAGAGTCCGTTACACACAAAGTAAATATTTATGTAGCTGACTACATTAATGGGCAAAGATAGGGAGGACATGGAATAAGATGCACTGGAATGTATTAAAAAATGATAATTATGAATTACGCCAGATAATCGGACTCGAAGGGAGGGGAAAATCTAAGTCCGGCACTCCCAGTAGGACGTAATTATTTCGATGAAATCTGATCCAGAGTAAATTCACACACCTGTAGATCCATTGTACTCATTATAATTAATACTATGCTGTTAATGAGGGAGTCTATGAATAGATAAGGGAACGAGAGCCAAGCCGAGAAAATAAAACACGTTAATGCCACCAAAATCTGATACAGGAGATTATTATCACGTGCGTAAAGTTTAATTATACTCAGTGCATTGAACTCTCTTCAACAGAAAGGATTTATAACGGTAAAACACAGATTCAAACTCATTTGGTAGTCAGTGCCGCATCAAGGACAGGTTCCATCTGTTAAACGTGTGGCATGAAAAGAAGAAAACAGACCGTGCTCGAATGATAGTAGGAAAGCTCACTGGGCGCTATGAAATGCAAGAATAGTAAGTGCAATTTAATCTATAACAGAACAGCACGGGGAACCATCACACGTGGTATACTATAGTCCGTTACACTATAAAAGCAAATTCAAGTGAGTAGACGTCAAATTAGCACTCCATGAAAGCAAAGATATTAAATGATCATAGTAAGACATAAAACACTGAACTGAGCAACATTCTAACGTAGTAGGTCCAAACAGACTGAAAGACAAAGCACCTTATACATGAATCTACTTAGATTTAAACACGAGCGTCACTAGAAAAACATTGTTAATTACTAACAGGAAGTGAAATTGCAGATTCTTCCAACTCTGAAAACATTCTAACAGATATGAAGCAACCTGACTTGAACTAAAACATGTTCCGTCGTAACAGACATATTCGACAGCAGCAAGAATGTCTGCAGAAACTAGCCTCCAGGAGGCTAAGAGGAGGACGCCTTTGGACTAGCCAATGGAGCGAAAACGAAAAAAGTTGGAGAGCTCTGGATTTGCAGCCTGCTGTGCTGCAGGACATCTGTGGAGCGGAAGTGGGAAATTTATTATGGCTGCGCTCTGAGGGAAATAAACCTCTCTTAAGTGCCCCACCCCATTAGAAAACACTTACTCACGCATCCGTTTCGTACAGACAGACAATCATGGCCTGGCAAGTGCAAACGAAAAGTTTGCTGATCTCAAAAGAAATAAAGCAGTAGCCCTCCTCTGTATTCTATTCCTAAGTATCGGCCCATGTGCAGGTAGACACCAAAAGCAATAAACTTACGATATTAGCCGTGCATGAAACCACAAACTATGAAAGATGGCGAAAGACGTACTCCCTTTCACCTTCGTCAGAAGATTTCTGTAGTATGCTCTAGTGACGTTTTGCCCCTTATGAGCATAATCTGCTAGCAGCACACCATGACAGTTTCAAGAACTACCCGACACTTTGCACGATCTTCAGTTTCCTCGGCGGTGAAGTATCTACATTTTCCAATTGCTTGTTTCGCTCCTTTGTCTCGGGGTACGCTAAGTATGTTTGCACGAAAGTGTGACACGGGAAAGGAGAAAAATATCTTATCAGTCAGGAAATTACGTATAAAATAAAGGAAAAAAGAACGAATTATCATTGTGTGTACATGTCTTCCTAAGAAGCGATTACGTGTTTCTTTTTCTTTCTTTGTAAATCGATTGGTCAGCTGAATTCTCGGCCTCCACAGATAACTCGAACTGTGCTTAAAAATAGCGTTAAATCTGAGTCGCTAGCGTGTTAACCACTCGCGTGTCGTGTTGCGGTAAAGCACGGGGCCCGCCATGCCTCAGTAACAGGCTCGCCAACTGTTTGGCCTTCACACTGTGAAACCACTTCCACTAGCTCCCCGTGGCGAGCCGCTAAGGACCGCGTTTGTCTGTAGCTTACAACTTGTATTTGAAAACTGAACACGTGGCAGCAAAACTCCAGGAAATAACACGCAACAGCTGGAAAACTCCAAAACACATCCCATCAACAAGTACTGCCCTTATTTACAGGTGGCTCTAAATGAATGATACCCAGCGCTGCCCTCTTCGTACAAGGTGGAAAACATGTGTCGCAGGAATGTTGTTAAAATTTCCTGTAAGCCAAACGAACCAAAGGAGATCACACATTATTGTTATAGAAAAGAGAAATAGCTAAAAAATTTGGAATGTGGAGACTTTTGTGTCACGATTCCAAGGAAGAGTGTGTTACAACAGGATAGTCTTTCGACTAATTTCTCTTGTGCAAGTAATATGATAGCCTCAGGTTTCTCACAGAAAAAGCGTAAAATGTAGGTTGCATCAATGAGTACTTAACTCTTTAAGTAAGATACCCGCCATATGACAACCAATGAGAGAGTGACCTCGCTATGAGACGAAACAAAGATTTAAGCCATTCAGTATTTTCGAAGTGCAGTTATAAAACGTTACGCTGCCATTGAAGTTCCAGATCCTCCCTGTGGTTATCTAGAGTGGATGAAGGGTCGCTTAGTTTAAAAAGAAACGGCTTGTGTGTACCACTCATACAGTGGTAATCCCTCATACCAATTTAGGGGCATCGAGTCCCCAGCCCGACGGTGCAAGTCAAAGGTAGCCGACTAATTTTTCACTCTTCGAAGACTCTATTTCAAGCATTCCACACCACTCAGAAGCGGAAGATCACGATCATTTCAAGGGAAAATGCGGTGGTTTTTTTATTCTCGTTGAAATCACATTCGTCCGTAATTTTGCTAAGATATACAGTGTCGGTTAAAGTAAATTTTTAATTATAATTTATAAATCTTAAACGCAACAATAAATGTAAATTTATCACTGGACATACGCTTTCACGCTGCATAAATCGGTGCTGTAATTTTGCTGTAGCTTGTATAGTTTTGTATTAATCGGCTACAAATGGATTTACGACTTTCGCAATTAATATTACACGATGAAAATACTAAACAATGATATATTATGACGCAGTTGGTACATAATATATGATCTGATGTTCTGTTTAGGTGATGTTGCAAGAATCGATGTATCTAAAAAATTTCACGAGCTGTCAGCCTAATTAGCACAAATAAAACAACAAAAATATCTAAATGCAATACATACGTTTTATAATATTATGCTATGTTTGAGAAAGATGAAGTCTCACGATGCGTTTTGAGTGAAATAATATATAAAAGCAAATTTACTGAAAGGATCATTTCTGTTAGCTCTCCTTTTGTTGATTCATAATGAAATGAAATAATATAATTGTAGTTACGGTGGATTGTACAATAGCGTAATGGTATGGATGTAAAATAAAGCTGATTAGCAATAATAATGCATAAAACACAGTGATTCAACCAACCATCACATAATACGGACACTCATTAATATTAAACAGGAAAAGACTTCCCAGTTTTCTGTAAAATTATATTTATTCGGCCACGAACCGGCTTTCGGCTTCTCAGCCCATCTTCAGGTGACAAAAGTGTATTTTGGTCAGTGAGGCAGAGCTGTGGCACTTGAGCTAGGTGAAAATGAGAGAAGTGTGCGATTAAGGATGAAATATTCGATCTTTGCTGATCATCTTTTAGCAGAAAAGTGAAGTTTTGCGTTCTGCCAGGAAAAGCAGATGATGACCCTGCTAGAAATACTGGAAATCAACAAACACATGACACAGAATCTAGCCCAGTTTTAATTGATCCTACTCGATTTCCATTATTCCCTTCGTTAAATTAAGTCTAAGTTACAAATACTAGGTAGAAACTGTAAATTCATCTCATTTGTCATTATTTGTTGAATGTATCTCCACATGAAAACTTTGATTACACCTTTTTTACTTAATGTATTATAATGCATTTTTGTATCTTTAGTACAAGTAATACCTGTTTAAGTCGCGCTTTATGTTTATCTGTGTCTGCAACATTCAGCTGTCTCCTGAAAATGGCCTGAGAAGTCAAAACTGGTTCGTGACCAAATAAATATAATTCTGGAGAACATTAGGAAGTGTTATCCTTTTTAATATCATTACCATGTTCTGCTAAGCACCGACGCAAAGTCCAGTTAGCGGAAAATAATTTTTATTGCTGAGCGTAGGTAGATGTTACTTTTCAGAATTGATATGTAAGTACAGTAAACTATCGATTATCCACGGTAATTAGGGACTTGAAAACCGCGGCTTATCGAATTCCGCAGATAATCCGCGATTAAAATACACAGTAATGTGTTAGCTTTGTTCGAAAAAAAATTTAATTACAATGTCGTAATAAAAATCATCCAGCTATTGTTTACAGTAAATTCTACTTTAATCATCGTATTATGTGAAAATTCGGAACCTACAAAGAATAGAGTATTATCCAGTTTCACATTAACTTCCACTATTTGGAGACAAAATACAGTCCGGAGCTTGCAGGATTCGAGTAGCACATTGTTTACTAAACTGAAAAGAAAAAAAAAGGCTCTAAGCACTATGGGACTTAACATCTGAGGTCATTAGTCCCCTAGACTTAGAACTACTTAAACCTAACTAAACCAAGGACATCACTCACATCCATGCTCGGGGCAGGATTCGAACCTGCGGCCATAGCAGCAGCGCGGTTCCGGACTGAAGCACCTAGAACAGCATTTTTTTTATTATTCCACAAAAACAGTAACAAAAATGGCTACAATGAAATGACATAAATAAAGCGACAGATAATTGCAGTCATCGATTACAACATTCAAAGAATGAGTCTTCAGCAGTAGCATGCGGTCACAGCTGTAGGCTTTACTAAACTCGTGCGGTAACGTGAGACTATCGCTCACTCGCGACCACTCCCAGGTTAACAAAATATTGTCAGAAAGAAAGGTGAGAGAAATAGGCCGAGGATAATACGCACACGGATAATCGAGAGTTTTCTGTTGTAACATGTACACGCCTTTGTTATGTGAACTATATTTAATGTGACAAGTAACAGCATGCAATAATTTACAACATAGCAGTCAACTTAAATTTTCATAATTAACAGCCTCAGTTGCATCGTTTACCTAGATTTTACCTAGGTTTCAGTGCAGCACTAGTGGCTGCCGCATCGTGGTCGCGAAGTGGGATCGAGGCAGTTCCAGGTAAGTTTTATCGTCTGACGATGATTTATGGATTTGTAGTTTTAGCTTGACGATGTACACTATGGACAAACGGTAGTTACTGTTATTCTGAAGAAGGTTGGGTTATCCCTACTGAAACCTAGGTAAATTCTAGGTAAACGGTGCAACTGAGACTGTTAATTATTGAAATTAAAATTAATATTTACACAGTTGGTGGCAGGGCTGCGAAATGTGGAAGTTATTTAAAATAGCAGTCACCAGCAGCACCTGTTTCTGACGCAGCCAGATCCGCGCGAAGTCTGGATGCAAAAGAAAAATGGTAGATATGTACGTCATTTTGTCGGGGCTGGTCTTTTGTCACGAGTGTGCCGACACATCACTTCCGTATGCAGTGGGGCCCATTCGCGCGAACGATTCTGAGATTATACGGAGAAGCTGACGTCAGTGTTAAAGGGCTAAAAATTTTATAAGCAGCAGATAATGAGTGATTAAATATTCTGGAAGGTTACGTTGCGAAGAGGGAGAAACCTTATAAATTACTAATGGAGCAGAATGAGTATTGTAAGCATGCCTGTTTAAACATTCATGACTACTTTCTTCGGTAAGCTGGGTCACCAGCCGCAGCAAAAATACTGGCAGCCGGAGAGCAATACGGTCACCGCGGAGTGAGAGAGCTGCCAAAGATAAAACGTCGGCTGTTCAGAAGAGTGGATACACTAATTACAGTCCTCTTCCCTTATTTTAGAATAATGTACGTACAAGAACATTCTCAAGTAAGTTTCTCTGTAAATATTTAAGAAACCTTAAAAGAATCCAATATTATAAAATATTGGTTTCAATGCTCCACCAAATTGCAAAGGAAAACTTTAGGCAGCAGAACTGGCTACGTTTATTCGTATATTTATAACAGTTTATTTGTTTGTAGGTGATGTTAAGAAAAATTTTAAAGTTATTAAAATATTTTTACAATGAATTTTGTCCGCAGCTCGTGGTTGTGCGCCGGCCGCGGTGGTCTCGCGCTTCTAGGCGCGCAGTCCGGAACCGTGGGACTGCTACGGTCGCAGGTTCGAATCCTGCCTCGGGCATGGGTGTGTGTGATGTCCTTAGGTTAGTTAGGTTTAAGTAGTTCTAAGTTCTAGGGGACTGATGACCATAGATGTTAAGTCCCATAGTGCTCAGAGCCATTACAATGAATTTTCCCTCTGCAGTTTCGTGTGCTCACGGCATAGTGCAGTTGCCTACGGAAGGCAGGTTTCAGGTTCCAGTTCAGCTCCGACACAAAGTTTTGATCTGTCTGGAAGTGTCAAATCAGCACACACTCCACTGTAGAGTGAAAACCATTTTGCAAATAATCCAGTAGATATTTTTTAAGCCATTTACTCGCAGTACCCTTTCCTCCAAAACGGCTAATCCTAAAAGCATGCAGCATTAACTTCTGTGGATTTTGGAATGTGAGAAAAGAGGTACTGGCGGACGTGATTCGTGTTTGGATACATCAGTCGTTAGAGACAAAAAATGGTTCAAATGGCTCTGAGCACTATGGGACTTTACAGCTGTGGTCATCAGTCCCCTAGAACTTAGAACTACTTAAACCTAACACATCCATGCCCGAAGCAGGATTCGAACCTGCGTCCGTAGCGGTCACGCGGTTCCAGACTGAAGCGCCTAGAACCGCACGGCCATACAGGCTGGCGTTAGAAACAGTTTTTTATATGTTCAGATGTGTGTGAAATCTTATGGGCCTTAACACACCCATGCCCGAGGGATGACTCGAACCTCCACCGGGACAGTTTCTTATATTTTGTAAAACTTTTAAAAGTTAGAATAAATTTTATGTTATGAACGATTTGCCCTTGTATCATCTTCCTTCCTATCTATCACAAGTGAGCAAAACATATTATGGTTTAAAGAACTTTTTTTTTGATTTATTAATTTTACGTTCAGGTGGTCAATCAGTTGACTACAATGTTACATATCGAAAAGCTTCCCAGATCACTAGAACTTCAATAGTGCGGGCATAATCTTCCAATGTAAGCTCAAGTATCACCGCAACATCATAACCTTGGAACAGTGGGCGAAGAATCCACCCTCTAGTGTTTTGGAGATTTCTGCGTGTACTGTAACGGCATTGGTCGCGCCCATTCGATGAAGGGAAGACGATGGATGAGGGAACTAACATTCTCCTCCCAGATGCCACTTTTGTTACTGTCTAGTGTACATCACAACCGTACTCTTCATAACATAGATGTGAAATACATTATTGACAGTTTTCAAATTTCTAGAAGTTTACACACTTACGTAAGCTTAGAATACACGCCAAAAATTACAATATATTTGCAAACCTCACACTGTATTTGTAGCAGTTTAGATCACACTTCCAGTACCTGATGGTACAATTTCAACAATTCGCAATCAGTCGTTTTAATCATCACGCTACATGTTTTACCCAACCAAACACTCGCGTTCCACAATGGACGCCATTACACGGTCATCCAGCAAAACTTTCAATAAATAAGAACATTCATATCATTTTTATTAAGATAGCTTTCTTTGTGTCTACCGCAAGATAGGCAGCTATTAGTGACCGACACCATGACAGACTACAATGCTGGTACACAACAAAGACTCCGTAAACTTGCACAGATGACGTCAAGATAGTGCTGTAGATATGAAAACGCTCGCAGGTGCACTATATGTTCCGTATCAACCTTTTCCAAACCGAATGTATGAAAATACTAGTGGTTTTAGGTCGTACTTGTCTGCTACCATTCTGCAACGACGCAACGTGTCAGTCTTGTAGCTTTCAAAGTCCAAGGTATACCCTATCAAACTCCGTTCTGAGTGCAGTCATGATCCCCAGGGCATATCAGGCGCCAGCCATAGTTTGAGCAGTCTGTCCACCATTATGACATAAATCTGATTTTTTTTCACACTATTTGAACTTATCGCACGTAGCCTATTGGAATTTTTCAGGCGTCGTCTATTTTGTCAACAAAATATGAAACTTCCGCCAATTTTACATAGAACAACTGACCAGTTTCAGCCATTTTGAATTTTTTCGAGGAGCAAGTAGGTTAGTTTCTCTGTCTTAACGTTTTTCTGCCAAAATTTTATGTCCCATTCTTATTACGTAGGATAAGCTTCGATTAGCGCACCTGTACTACTAATCCTTCAGAACTCTCTCTGAACATCTGTATCTGATGGGTTAGTTTATAAATAACTTTTCTGCTACCAGTCACGATTTTCTTTTTTTCATATTTTACGCCAAGCGCTTCGGGAAGTGATTCCCATTTTCAAGCGTGTCTTCTCTTTGTGCTATGCCACTTGAAAATGTGAATGATTTCCCGAAGCGCATAGTGTAAAATATGAATAAAAGAAAATCGTTACTGGTAGCAGAAAAGTAATTTGTAAACAAAACAATTGTTTCCGCAGTCGCAGACTTTCAAAAAATTGTTTGTAATGTACAAAATCAGATTTGTATATGGATACTGTCAGCCGCTCATTCTTTTACGCCATGAAGCGCACCGTATCTGTCGGTTTTGCATGCTCGTGGGCACACGCAAAGTATATTTGTGGATTAAATGTCGGTGGCAAGTTTGTACTGATGTGTGTGATGCGACCTGCGGGCTTACACAACGGTCTGCTTCATGCAGAGTGCTTTCTCACGTTGTGAAGAGTGCAGCATTGCCCACAGACCTTGAAGCTTGTAGTGGTTGGCTCTGAGCACTATGGGACTTAACATCTGAGGTCATCAGTCCACTAGAACTTAGAAGTACTTAATCCTAACTAACCTAAGGACATCACTCACATCCATGCCTAAGACGCTTGCAATGGGTAGTGAAAATGGTCGCCGGCACTTGCACACATATGAATCTTAACGCCTTCTCGCACCTGTCCGCTGCGAAGACAGAAAAGCATAAAAGTCTGCTGCTGTAGTAGTTCCCAAAAGCACGGATTGCCGCAAACGTCCGTCATTAAAATTTCAGCCTGATTGTGTTGTAGCATGTGTCGTATGAAACAATTTCTCGCTATGACGTTCTTTCATGTGCAACTTGTATTATCTCTTTCCTTGTACTCTGGACGCAGGTCCATGGAGATAAAGCTCATTTCATGATGTACACTCAATCAAGTAGTTCCATTACATTGTATTTCACTAACCTTTCTTTAGTTACATTCATCGCAACGCTGTTTATGAATTCTTTGAAATGTGTACTTATTCCGTATCTTCCTGTTAAACTGGTCTTCTCACTATGAGGATACGTTCGATTGTGACGTATTTAGTACACAATAAAGGAATTACACATGGCACTGCATCCGCCTAAACGAAAGGAGAGAAAGAAATCAGCAGTGACAGTTTGCCTGACCTGCGTAAGATACATTCACACAGGTGCTTGGTTTCTTAATACGGAATAACAATAGGCGAAGATAACATTACAGAGGACATTATTACGTACATTACAGCTTCAATTGGGTAACTAGAGGTAGGTGGTGTTGCGGGACACATTTAACATTTTTTATCAAAGTAGTGAGCTTCGAAGTTATGACGGTGGCAAGTTTTACCCTTATTTGTCCTTCTGCATATCACAGCCTCTCCGGTTTTACAGATAGTACACACATATTTGTACTTCGCCAGGGTCGGACTTTTGGAGACTGTCGTGATACTGGTGGTTCAGTTACCTCTACTGTTATCTTTCCATGCAAGCCGCAAGTTGTATCTGGCCTTCTTAAACCACATGCGAGATTCTGATAGTCTCTCGCTTACTACGCTCGAACTATTAGTTCCACAGAAAAAAATAATAAACACGGCCTTTTTGTAGGAAATTTAATGTAGTTAAATTTTAGCTGGGATACGTTTCTGCTGGAGGCCATGGTTTTAGAGTTATTCAAGAACGACGTACGAAAGTGACCTTAAAACGCACCCTCACTCCAACACACAGCCCCCAAAGGTCAGGACTTCTAGTATGTTGTTAGTGGCACCTCCTCGTACAGCTGTACAAAAAATTGCGCCTACACGAATCATTTCCCACATTCAACCTATTTTTGCTTCATTGACTAGCCTTATTACGCCAACGCCTCAGTCAAGCGCTTACAAATTGTAAAATTGGTGCTTTTGTAAATTTTACCTAACAATTTTGTGAATTACATCGTTGTGTTCGTCAGGCCTGCTGGCTACGAAACTACTGAGCTTGTAAGGGTTAAGTTTGCAGTGAACTGTCAACGTAAATAGTTTTAGCATCATGTTTACGAAAGTCGTTTTTCTTTCATTACCCTCACGGGCACATTTATATTCGTAGTCTTAAAGAAATAGCTAGCTATGCTGGTGGCGTAAAGGCCCAATCAATAGAAACGCAATAAGGTCGAATATCGGAAATAGTTCGTGTAATCCGGAAATTTTTGTGCAGTGGTAGGAGGAACTGCCACGAACAGTATATTAGAAGTCCTACCTGGTGTGGCGGGTGGAGGTGCGTTTGAGGGTCACTTTTGTACCGTTTTCTTGAATAACTCGAAAACCGTGACTATTGTACCGTTTTCTTGAATAACTCGAAAACCGGGACCTCCAGCAAAAGCACATCCCAGTACAGAATTTAACTTCATTAAGTTTCCTGAAAGATGGTCTGTTCTTTTGTTCTGTATGACTAATAGTTTACGCATAGCGAGTGACAGAATATGAAAATCTCGCTCGTGTTTTATGAAGGCCAGATACAACACGGCGGGTTGCGTAAAACGACAGCGGTACGGTCACCTCATTCACCCTGTATGTTGGAGGGTATCAAAGTTCAGTGCACAAAATCATTTCCGCTTTCTAGAAATGTTTCGATTGGGTAGCAAGTGGTGTATCATCCAGAGAGATAGAGCATCTTGTACCACTGCCGACTGGTTGTTCGTTTTGATGTTACACGAGTGTAGCAGGTGGTGGGTTGACACTGCTTGAAAGAGGATCAGCTAGTTAGTTTGATTATTGGCTCCTTTTACTGTACATAGAATCAATTTCCTCAAAAGAACGTTATGCGATATTTATTCTGGAACTACTGGACGTTTCCGTAGCAAAATTAAGTCTGTTGCTAATGGTAACGTTAGGCATAATCCTAATAGCAAATCCATCCATTTTCTTTTTTTCGCAAAGCCAGCTCTCATGATACTGTACTGACTGTCATAGCAGAAGATCTAGACGTATCATGGATCAGAAGTAATTCGGTATCTAACAAAGATTTACTGTTCCGACCCACCCTTCTGTTGCTGTATAAAACAATAATATGTTCAACATTCTGAAACATCTATAGACGTCGTTCAATCCAAGTGCACTTTTCAGCAACAACAATGCTAGCATAGTGCAGCCAATGTGAGTGTAAAAGATTAATAAAAACTACGTTACTCATTTGTTTCTGGTGGCCTTTCGAGAAAAACGTGGCACCCTGAAACAATGTTTTTACGTCTAGATAGTATGATGAGATTTTTATTTTCAGATAAGAACACTATGTGGCTAAAATACATTCATTTCACCTGAAACGTCCCCTTTGAACAATTATACAAGACTGTGCTTAAACTGACACACAATATTTTTTTAGCGCAACGCAATCTGACTTTCAGTAATCCCTACAAGAGAATGACCCTGACTAACATTAACCTATATGTTTCACAAATCACTTACCTCACAAAAATCTTCGTTACTCGAACTACTGCAATACAGCGAGCGCCACTACTGCCAGCTAAATAAAAGATTCAAACTACTGAAGGCACTAACTACTGATAGGCATAGTTAGCAAATGAAAGATTTTAATACAGAACAAACAATGTATTTACCTTAATAGTCAAAATATATATAGCAGTTCATGACATCCAGTCTCACAAATTTCAAAACTCCGCCATCTCTTTCCCCACGTCCACCACTGCTGGCGGCTCACCTCCAACTGCGCAACGCTACGCGCTGTTAACATCCAGCTGCCCAACGCTACAATGGCGAGTATTACAACAATGCCACCCAGCCACAGACTGCACACAGCACAGCCAGTGATTTTCATACAGAGCGCTACGTGGCGTTACCAATAAGAAAAACTAAACAGCCTACTTACATAGCCCTCTGCTCCCCACAAAAAAATTTACAAGTTGTTTTGGGCAGTGGCCAATAATGATTTGATAAAATTTTTCATAATTACGATAACAAAGAAATGAAATGCATACACTTATTAATACAATGTTGGTCAAAAGCTAAAATTTTCTCACTGTGCATAAAGACAGTCCTGATCATTCATCAAAGTAAAATTGCAGTGTTTTTCTCAAAGTCTGAGTAGTAAAAGAACATGCACATGGAAGTAGTGGATTTCCATGCAGTCTTGAAGAAGTAATGTTGTCCTTCCAACGGAAAGACAGTGCTGGCTCTTGACATGCAGACAGATAATGGGCCACAACAGAGCAAACCCACAGCAGAGTCAGTCGAAGTTTTGAAGAATATTGGTAGGTAGGTCAACACAGAGTAGACCCATTGTAGTCCTGGTAGAGATTATGGTATTGGTGGGCCACCAGAGGTGCAGACCCACTGCAGTCCTTGTAGAAATAATGGTATTGGTGAGTCATCAAAGGTGTAGACCCACTTCAGTCCTTGTAGAGATAGCCAGCAACCATCTGTTGCGACTGTGCAGGTGCACAATCACCATTGAAGAGTCTTGCGGAGAATATAGCAAGTCCATCGACCACCACTTGTGCACGCACAAAGTTTTTGGAATTGTCCTGAGAACCAGCAATGCTGTTAACCAGTCCCTTGCTGAATTATCAACACATGTGCAAACACTAACAGTCCCTACTTCTCACATATTGCCCATATACTATGACCAACAGAAACGTGTGCAGTGAAATGTAACTTACAAGTTACTTAATTTGATGAACTGGTGTCAATTACAATTCTATAACATAAGAATACAATAACAAAGGTACAAAACACATTATTAAAGAACATAACAATACAGATAAATTTGTAGTAGTACAGGCTTTACAAAAGAATAGAAATAAACAGATACATCAGTGTTACAAATATTATGACATAAGTACATACATAAAGATCAGAATAACGTTTGAAACATCAACTTCACATATGAGCAACAAAACAGAACAGATAAATAATGTCTAAACATGTTTACAAAGTAAATAACATATTATCAGAAAAATTCTACAACGTATCTCGTATCAGCTAAACACACAAAGACAGGAAAAAATACAAATTCACATAGTGTAATAACACAAAATATGGGACAGGGTTTGTTTTCAGTGTGACATTTGGTAGTGCAGTCCAACCCAAAACTTCATTCTGTAGATCTTTCGTCGTATCTCAACATTTGTTTCCACCAAAAATATCCTATCCAAGCATGCTTTCTGTATTTATTTGTTCACATATTTCTTACTTCATTATTTATTTTCCAGTATCTTACCTCATCATTTATTTCCAAGAAAATCCTACCTCTACCTGCTTTCTATACATTTTTTTAATAACCTCTCAGTGCATTTCTTCCAATTCATCGCAAGTCATTCTTTTATATAGGATACCTCCTCTTAAGCTAACTTAAATCTACTGAGCTCAGATGCTAAACTAAGGGACGGGGCAATTCAGCAGCACAAAGCAATTAGTACAAACAGTAATGAAAAGAAAAATGGAAGTTGTCAAAGCAAGCAGCAATATTACAACTAATATAAGGCAATGCGCAGCAAACAAGAAAAATAAATCCGTAGTAAAACTGGCGTAACAGAGTAATACAAAGTCAAATTCAGTAACATTATGCCTGGGACACAGCAGCAGCAAATGCAATAGCTTATAACTAAACATTACAAAGCTCAAGCAGAAAAAATATTACAGTAAAGACAACAGTGCAGAAAAGGGAAATGTCTATTCACATATTAATATCTATGTCATTAAAGTGGTGCTCCACAAGAAGTTATTCTACCATAAAAATTACCAATTACTTCAAAAGAAAATTCTGTATGCAATTCTTGTGAAGGGAAATGTCTTTTTGTGCTCCCTCGTATTTTTTTTTGAAGTAGGTTATGAAGTTATTATGTACTGGATCTGTAGGCATAAAATATTTATATTAGTACATCTACAAAATTTTATTTTAACCAATGCTGCAGTGCACCTAGAAACTAGATATTTAACAAAATAGACAAAGCAAGGCGTGAAACGCCATTCACTAGCCATATGGCGTTTCATAGTGCAGTAAACAAACTTTCAACTAGCAAGACAATAGCCGTGAAATGTTTCTCATCGTTTCATTAGGCATTTTAGTAAATATCATAAATTAAGAGCTCCACAGTGTAATCATATATTTTCAAGTTTGAGCGTGTCGTATTTGCGATGCTTTCAACAAAGAAATGTCAATAGCGAGGATAATGGCCTCGCTTGTTTTTTCTCCACCTAATGGCTTTCTTTTGTCAGACGACTACCTCTGAGCTGGGCGCCCAAAACGCATTACGTCAAGGTCACTTACCTTTCTTACTGAAATATTTACGACAGCAGTTTCCGCTACGGTGGCAGTCTCATATAAAAACTTTTACATGTCAAGAATTTGTGTTACAAATCTGCAGAAACGAAATCCTATTGATATAATAGTGTCCAAACAATTTTCGCCAGCATAGTGATACATTCACGCATATACACACATTTCATAACTCTTAAAGTACGAATCTTGGTTTCCAACCACCTTTTTCACAAACCAGAGTCCCTAACCACTACTCATTATTCCTTAACTTATTCGTCGACACTTCTTCAACATTTAATCATAAGAAATACGTAGCATAATCAAATATCTCATATAGCATCAGCTTATTGATCATAAGCATACCGCATCAGCATAATACACGTAGTCATCGTAATAATAACATCATAACACCTCAGTCAACTCTCAAAATCGTCATAGCTTCCTCCAATAATTTCAAAACCAAAAAAAAATAAAAATTCTGTGCTCATGTCCAAATGTCATCTGCCTCAAACGTACTTTAAAAACCATGATCCCATACCAAATACATCATTCAAACCTCTCATAGTATCACAATGGTTCCGAAAAAATGTGAACAGTTCACAAAGTACAGACGAAATAGAATTTCATAAGTGTGAAGTTATCCACCTGCGTAATTGCTTAAATATGTGTCACTGACGTAAAAAGATGTTTGTTTCTCTGTCAAATAATCAGATAGCTGTGTAATTCTGTGTTAGAGAAATATGGTACCGATGTGTAAAGTTGTATAAGCAAATACCATATTAGCTAGGGCTACTTGTGCTTGCCATACACATGGTACACAAAGTAAGCGTGTACCCCCCTGAGGATTAATGTAATTATATCCTCAGGTGTTGCAGATTACAGTAATGGAATGAAATGTATCACGGAAAACCTTTGTATCATTATACTTCAAATATCTTTAAAAATAAATGTTTTAAGTACAAAATTAATCACTCAACTACGTGTACTGTAGCACTAAACTGTGCGTCGTGTTCTAAGATAATCTCTGTGGAAGTGTCGTAGTTATCGTCCTCCGAAAGCTAAGTTCTGCAGAAGTCAATGTACTTACCTCATGATAAACAAAAGTGAAATGCTTTGCGTATAGATATCGTAGTTACTACGCTTATTGCCATGATGAAGTAAGTACTGCACTGTAACGTATTGTTGTGCTACAGAAAAGGCTGTTTCATTGTAGCTATACCACAAAGTTACTACTAAAACATGTTTTCCTTTCCAGAAGAATTCAGAAAAACTGTGCAGATATAAAACAGATACACCGCAAAAGCACAGTGTAAATTTTGTCACACATTAGTAGCGTCGTGATATAATCGTGAAGCTATCAAAGAAGCCAAATGCTAAGTCACCTTTAATCTCACAGAAAGTTCTTCAAATAAAGAATGTCTTTTCAACTAAACCAAAATGTTGCATTAAAATCTCATTAACAGTATATGTTCTAAGTATGTAAGCCTTATAGTCGTTACGTAATCGTACAACTAACAAGCAAGAATGTACAAATAACAACACTGTGTCGTCTGTTCACTATAACAATGCATTCGTAATTTCTGTTTAAAAATGTTCCCTAGGTTCTAGACTGGATAGCTAAAATCAAAACATTGTTGCATGTTAACAGTTTCTCAGTGTGACAAAGCATTCTAGAAATGTGAAGTGAAATGTTTCATGGCAAAGACAAAGTTAAAAAGCAGATTATATTTTAATAAACGGTTTTACATGAGAAAGGTGATGTAAACCTTCACTCTTCATAGTGCGCAGAGTTTCAGCTTCAAAGCAATTTGTACAGTCGGTAAAGAATACTGGAATTTTTCTCAAGGTTGGCGTCTATGTTATTTTTCGCCGAGCCAGCTGGCGCACGTGGCTGCCTGCGGTGTGAGTCAATGTCTGTCTCTTTGTTGGCACGCGTCGTTATTGGGATTAGGAGACCTAACTTCTACAAATTCACCTTGCCGAGAGTGCCCTGCTGTGTTTGAATCCCGCCAGTTCTGATGCTGTTCAGGTCTGTCGTTACGATCATATTGTCTGTCGTCATGTCGGTAGATTCCATAGTTTCTTTCTTGTCGGTCACGTGGTGGAGAATTTCTCCCTGAATCGTAACTGCGCGCTGGACCGTTGCGTCTAAAGTTATTCAGTCTCCCTATATAATAATTGTTTTTGTTCCCATATTGTCTGTTTCTATGGTTATCTCTGTCATATTCATTACTACGGAAATGCGATCTTTTTCTGTAACTATTATTACTCTGCCAGTGGTTGTCATATGGGTGGTGTCTGTTTTGGTCACGATTTGCGTTGTAAGAATAGACTTGTCGTGTCCAGTTATTGTTTCTGTCGTCACGGAATTGTGACGGATGTGACCTGTAGTGATTGTTTTCCTGTTTTCGTATACGGCTACGGTCTGTGTCAATCTCTAATTCTTGTAAGAATCCCTGAAAAGATTCAATGTCATCTTTGCAACGTCCTGCCAAAATAATATTTCTTAAATGTTCAGGCAATTTGATTAAGCAAATGCGGATGAGTTCTGAGGGGCTGTATGGGGTTGAAAGATACTGATTCTTATGTAACATGTCTTCAAAATATTTCACAAGACTGGAAAATTCAGATTGTGCGAAATGTTTCATCATAATGATGCTATGTTTTACTCGGTCTTGTGTAGCTTGAGACCAATATGCTGAGAGGAAGGCATGATAAAATTCTCCTTCACTGTGACAATCGTGAATGACCGATCGCATTCTTACAGCTGGTTCATTCTCCAAGTAGCCACACATAAATTCTAATCTATGCTCTAATGACCAGTTGGGAGGAAAACAATGAGAGAATTGATGAAGCCACGCTTGTGGATGAATGTCGTTGCCAGAATTCTTAAATGTTTTGAATTTACATGCAGTAATGAACAGCTTTTAGTCAAAATCATCATGTCGGCGAGACGCATGTCGGTCATTGTTACATCGTTTCGGCGGTTCCATCTCAAAATTCAGTGTACCTTGCCAATTTCTTTCATGATTTCCGAAATGTCCTGTGTTATTATTTTGTGGTTGTTCTGTATTTCTATGTCCCTCTTCCCGTACTGGGCGCGAGTGTCCACTGAAATATGTAATTCTTGTATTACTTGAGCCAACTGATCTTGTACTTCCCGCATTTCTCTTATGTGCTGTGTGTTGATTTGATTTTGATTCTGTTTGAATTTTCTAATTTGTTCATACTCTTCAGTATCAGTGAAGGCTACAGGTTTTGTGTCATTCAGATCATCATCTACCTTTGTAGATAAGTTAGTGAACTGATCTGAAAGTTCGGCTACTTTATCAGATAGTGAAATTATTTCCTCTGTGTGTTTTTCTGAACCAAGTTTCAGAGTGTCCATTTGTGTTGAAATCGTATCTACTGTGTCCTTTAAGTTTTCATGAGTTTTTGCAAGTTGCGTAACCGAATCGGTAGATGCAACTGAGTCAATTTTAGCTTGCAAGGTCTCATGATTTTCATGAACAATAGTTTGTAGTTCTTTTATGGGTGCTTCGTGATTCTGTAATGCATTTTCATGCCGCGAAAAAATAGGTTGAAAATGCTCACAAATTTGTGTTTTTACGTCGTTACAGACTTTTTGACATTTCGATTCAATGTTATGTAACTCATTAGTTAAATCGTCACGTGTTTGTTCAAGCTTGGTGTCTAATTTCCGAAGATTTTGTCCCATTTGTTTCTGATTTTGTTCAAGCGTTGTGTCTAACATTTGTAGCCTTTGTCCCATTTGTTGCATTAACTGTAATAACAGTGCACTGGTGTCTGAAACATGTTCCTCAGTGCTATTCGGCAGTGCATTTGAAACGGCAATATTCGCATTTTGAAAAGCAGAAAATATGTCTTGATTTTTTTGAGAAAACGGTGAGGACGCAAAACGTGAATCTACATTATTTGCAATATTGTGTTCTGTCATTACCGATTCCTGAGGCGAGCTGATGCCGACGAATCGATCGATAATGCTTCCCTGTTCATTACCTGTTTCACTGTCTACACCATTATTTGCAGCCCGCTCCATTTCCCTATGCACAATTACCAAATTACTACTTTAAATGTCTGTTAATTCATTACACAGTGGTGCTGGTAAGCTACCCTCGTCGTCACTATTATTTCTCAGTTTACTTATGATCCTATTGTTACGTTTTTCACACGCCATTATTGTCACAATATTTCACACGATAACACAGAAAAGCACAATTTGAAGAGCAAAAATAAGATAACACATTAACATAGCAAATAATATCTAGTTAATTGCAAGCGCAGCTGCGAAATACTTGGTGCAAATCTACATGCATGCCACAACTGTTTTACTGTACAACAATGAAAGACTACAACTACAAAGGAGATTCTCTCTACAATCACGCGCTAGCAATAAACAAAATCTACACTAATTACACAAACTACAAGAAAAAATCAGAAGATTCCAGTGAGGTATCCTCGGCTAAGGGTCAACATATGAAACGTCCCCTTTGAACAATTATACAAGACTGTGCTTAAACTGACACACAATATTTTTTTAGCGCAACGCAATCTGACTTTCAGTAATCCCTACATGAGAATGACCCTGACTTACATTAACCTATACGTTTCACAAATCACTTACCTCACAAAAATCTTCGTTACTCGAACTACTTCAATACAGCGAGCGCCACTACTGCCAGCTAAATAAAAGATTCAAACTACTGAAGGCACTAACTACTGATAGGGATAGTTAGCAAATGAAAGATTTTAATAGAGAACAAACAATATATTTACCTTAATATCATCAAAAGTCAGTATATATATATAGCAGTTCATGACATCCAGTCTTACAAATTTCAAAACTCCGCCATCTCTTTCCCCACGTCCACCACTGCTGGCGGCTCACCTCCAACTGCGCAACGCTACGCGCTGTTAACATCCAGCTGCCCAACGCTACAATGGCGAGTATTACAACAATGCCACCCAGCCACAGACTGCACACAGCACAGCCAGTGATTTTCATACAGAGCGCTACGTGGCGTTACCAATAAGAAAGCCTAAACAGCCTACTTACACACCTTTGGTCATTTCAATGTTTCCACATTACCTTATATTTATAACTTTTTTCATTATAGACAATCTCAACAGTTACACTAATCAAAAATCTTTAGAATAGGTTTATGTAAGAAAAGCAATGCATTGGTACGTAGTTACATTCACAGATTTCATTACACGGAATCATTTGAATTAACTTCCAAGCGTCGAATGAAAATTACCACTGTAAAACCTGGAACTTATACGTTTGTTGCGCCTGTTATGTGTGGCACTACTATCATGCAGTACTGTCCAGATATGGTCTGATGAAATCTTTCCCCATGTTCATCGGAGACTTGTCTCAGAGCACTAGCAGGAAAATAAATCGAGTTTGAGTGGAGAACGTGCGGTTTCCACGACTTGTTACAACCAGAATTACGGTAAGACTGTAGTAATCCGCTGAGCAACACATCATTATCGTCTTCTCTATTGTTTCCAAAGAAATCGGAACACTGTTCTATGAAAGAATTCCAGTAGTCCAGTTCAGGAGGGCTCAAACCTGTGACAAAATCAGGATCGTGAATAAGCTGTATAATTTGAGGGTCAACAAACACACCTGCTTTCACTTTTGGCTTCACTCAGCATAGAGAATTTCCGACGTCAGTGCATAAAATCAGATCTACCTTCGTCCATTGCAACAATGAACGACTTCATAAGTCTAAGTTTTATGTGAAGTGGTGATAACAAAATGTCTTCTAAATCCACCAATGGAACGTTTGATACGTTCTTCCAACTAGGTTCCATTTGTGTACGGGCAGGCCAAACCCGACTGTCGTAATGACTCTTCCGATCACGGCTATCCCATTCGCAAAGAAAACAGCAATGCTTTGTATACCTACTTTGTTATCCTGTAAGTGTCCCAATTACTTTCAAGTCGACACAGATTTTCCACTTGTGGCTCTTACATTGAATTTTATTCAACAAAAGATTCGAGATAAACAGTTTACACTGACAATATCTGGTGTCCGTTTTCGGTCCTGATCACCTAACTTGCATCCGAAATAAAGATCATATAATTTCTTCGCTATGAGTGTCACATATCGTTTGCATGATTTAATAGTATACTCCCCACAGATGTTGCAAACGTTATTCGTATGATTTAAGCATATCCTTGCCATTGTACAAACAATAACTGCTGAATGTTTCCTTCAAAATAGTAGCGTAAGCTACGGGAACAGGAGGACACATATTGTTATTGTGATGGAGTTCCCTATTGAGCCTAGTTTTGGAGCCATCAACAAATAAATAGTCTCCATTCCGTTGACATATGTTTCATTCCCACAGCATTAAACAGACCATTCTTGTTATTGCAGTAACAAAGTGAGTCTTCCATGTGAAAGATGATGTGAAGGCAGCCAGACGATGTGGAAGGAAACAAACACTAGCATCCAGGTCTAGTAAATTTCATTATTTCATACGCGAACGCAAAAGTTCATCTTGTGCGTTAGAAAGGTTCAGGTCTGTAGCAAAGTCATTCAAAACATTTTGTGACAGGAGATTTCTTCGTAACCGAAAGCAGACCTTACTTTCTCTGCGTATGTACTAGATTCGACCTGGATTTCAGCTTCCAATGACCATGTGTCTGGAGCAATGGGGATAGCTAAGGAAGTACTGTGCGGTACGGGTCGAATAACTGACTTGATGGAGGGGTACTTGATCGTCTTTGTGTCCTTGTCCTTCATCCTTGCTGTTTTAACCATGAAGACATAGTAGTCATCTATGTGATTGGTTGGTTCCATCTATATCATCGGAATAGGAAAAGGCAATACAACTTTACCTTTTTTCTTCACCCAAGACGGGACGAACATATTCACTGACAATATGTAGAGTCCATGTTCGGTCCTGTTCACCTAACTTGCACCGCAAATAAAGGTCATATAATTTCTTCGCTATGGATGTCGCCTGTCGTTTGCATGATTTGATAGTATACTCCCCACAGATGTTGAAAACCTTATATGGGTGATTTAAACATTGACATTGTACAAACACTAACACAATTGCACCACTAAAACAAAACGAAACACTTAGCAGAACGTATGTATAGATCGCACTATTCACAGTCGTGAATGTACAGCCAAATAAAGGAAACATTTCTTTACGACTGATAAGAACGTGGTATTCAGGAACAACACTGTTGCCGTGTTGGAAAAAAAATAAATAAGAAAACTTTCCGGTATTCGCGTCATGAGGGCGGCCGTAATAGGTTGCATTTCTTAAGAAATCTATCTATTTGCTTTTCATAACCATTCGTACGTAAGCAGTATTTGTAAAACTGAGGGTGCTAAAAAAGAAGCAAATAGCATTCGTGCTTGGAGGGCTCAAAATACATAAGAAACACCCATTCCCATACTTGAAAATTTTTCATTGTTGACCTGTGTTGTTTTAAGTTTGTAATTAAGTGTTTCAATGTCAATGACTTCAAATGTAATTGGAAGTACTCCGTCTTCAGGCCACAAGTGGTCCATCGGGACCATCCGACCGCCGTGTCATCCTCAGTGAGGATGCAGATAGGAGGGGCTCGTGGTCAGCACACCACTCTCCCAGTCGTTATGGTGGTTTTAATTGATCGGAGCCGATGTTATTCGATCGAGTAGCTCCTCAATTGACATCACGAGGCTAAGTACACGCCGAAAAATGGCAACAGCGCATGGCGGCTCTGCTGATCACCCATCCAATTGCCGGCCACGCCCGACTGCGCTTAACTTCTGTGAGCTGACGGGAACCAGTGTATCCACTGCGGCAACACCGTTGCTTCAAATGTAATTACAGTTTTGAAATATATCGAATATATGAAAAGTAATTACTTTGTGTGAAAAGTATTTGAATTAGTTATTTATATTACTTGCATCATTCGGATATATATATATTCGTTACTTAAGTAGGCCTCCACGAGAAACTAGTGATCGTAAGACAATGAAACGTTCTGGAAACATTTGTTGATGTGGCCGAGCGGTTCTAGGCGCTTCAGTCTAGAACCGCGTGACCGCTGCGGTCGCAGATTCGAATCGTACCTCGGGCATGGATGTGTGTGGTGTCCTTACGTTAGTTAGGTTTAAGTAGTTCTAAGTTCTAGGGGACTGATGACCTCAGATGCAAAGTCTCATAGTACTCAGAGCCATTTGAACCACACCCTGTCACACGTCAACACTTGCCAGAAACGTAAGGGCATGCGTCATGTGGCAAAAGTCGGTGAGTAATGTGAATTTCGTACGTACACCGTTTCACAATAATTCGCAGATCTTTTCGAACCTTTGACCACGGGATGTTGAGCCATAGTGACATAGCCTGTGCACTGCTTGAAGATCGCGCATTGCGTCCAGCATTCTAGGCCTTGGCAACTATCTGTGATGTAGTTGGCCGTCGGTCTCTCCGAGGAACAAATCAAATTGTTGTCCGATCGTTCCAGACTGCATAATGACCTCTCTAATGTGGAAATTAAAATGTGTGTCTTTCAATGGTTTAGTATTTATTTATCTTCCGAGTGACCTAGCACATGTTTCCACAAAGTTTCATTGCTAAGATCACTCGTTATTCATGTGAGCTCTCTCAAATAGAGAAAATTTGATTATAAACTTCCTGTACATGACGATGATATTATGGAAAACCCGTTATTAGTTTGCGCTCTTTTTGTGCAGGTCTCCAGTTCAGGCAGTATGGCCAGTAATTATACGGAATGGTTTGAAACTAGATAATTGTTTCTAAACGGCATTCAGAACATTTACGTTAAGTGGTATCCACTGCCCACTACTGGTTTCAACAACTACTTTCACAGACGGCATTACGAACATTTACGTACTCATTTTTCGTCCTGATATTGGCTTTCGCAGCAGATATTTAGTTCACTGACACAAAACTTTCTCCCCTCACTCTCGCTGCTGCTTTTTTATTTAAATGTGACAAACTTTTCTTTCATTTTTGTTGTAACCATATTCCAACCTTTATTATCAAACGCCATTTCCAGATCTATAAAACGTGTGCCTTAGTCTTTTTCCTTTTTAACATATCTCTCTACCGAAATTCTGAAGCGATCTGTTGAATCTATTTTGCCTGTGTTCCTTGTAAAAACCAAACTGCTCTCCAGTTCTTCTCCATTGGCTTTCCCAGTCTTTTAGCGCCGATCATTAACTTTCGCTGTATGTGAAATACCGCTAATTGTCCCGTGTTCATTGAATTTCTTTGTTTCTCGTTTCAGAGGTACTGGAATCATATCAATTTTCTAAAAACCTCTGGTCATTCGCCAATTTCGTACACTTAGGAGCCATAGCCCAAAATCTCTTATTGCTTCTTGGTTCAACCACTTAAGTATTTCTCTTGGTATCCTCTCTGCACCTACTTCTTGGGCACGATACTCTTACGAGAGTTGCTGCGATGGCTTTCAGCTTTCGCATCACACAGAAGCTGGTTTACGTCCTACCACCAAGGACTTGCCACATTTGGTTCTAAGACTCTTTCACGTATTAGCGCTAGAACAGACAGGAACAAAGAAGAAAGTACGTAGCCTACAGCGAGCTGTGTTCCCACCAGCAAGAGCAAATAGCACCATACCTTCAAAGAGCCGTATGCTAGCCCCAAACCGAGAAGAGGTTCCCTAGATATGAGATAAAGTAGCCAGATTGTGCTGTGCCCGACTAGTAATACGAGCTTCAAACGTTGTCGCATAGGGAAATCAGCGGACCGATCTCTCCCAAGGGAAATCACTCTACACATGCACAGAGCTACGTCAATCTGTATACGAGTTGATAATATGAGGATGTAATATGTAATATGTGCTTGGTCCCATGAGTTCGAAGTAATTGGATCCTCGGCACAACTAATGAAGCGTCATTTTTGTCCGTTCCTGGCGGGTGTATCTACGCCTTGATGAGTCCAGTAGAGGCACGAGGTTTGAGTCATCATCATCATCATCATCATCATCATCATCATCATCGGTTTCCTGACATGGCAGTAGGCCCTTTTCAGTCTCTGTTTCAGGCTGTCGAATGCTTCTTTCTCAATGTTGCTGTATGTGTTGCCGTGAAGCATGACGCCCAGAATAAGAAATCTGTTCCTCTTTCAGCTCCTCATATCCATCTAACACTTCTTTAAGTCGTTCCTTTTTTTAAAATATATGTGTAACCGAATGTCTTTTCCGTATTTTTGTGCGTTCACTAACCGTCTTTCCTCTTCCACGCTTCTCGGTATCTCTTCATTTGTCATCATATCCATCCAATTTATTCTTTCTGTTCACCGCCATGTACATGTCGCAAAAGTTTCCAGCCTTGCTCTTTCTTCCTTACTGTCAACGTTTCAGTACAACACATTAGTGCATTCCATGCCAAACAGTTTATCAGTTTTCTCTCAATTCTTTTCCTTTATTGTTGCAGAAAATTCTTGTTTTCTTCTAAAATGCTACTTTCACCATTTCGATCTTAGTTTTAATTTATCTGTTCACTTGCAGTCACTTTTCGTACTGCTTCCTCGGTATTTAAAGTGTTGGACGTGCTCTGATGCTTCTCCATTCACAATTAACTTAACCATTTGTCTGATTTTCTTACCGTAGTTCTTTCCATTAGTGTCAGTGATCTCCCCTTATCCTGCAACTTTTTTTTCATTTGTTATTAGGCTATGTCGACTGCAAACCTCATACACATTCTTCTTGCTGCAGTTCGTACCTCCTATACGTGTCCTAGTATATTGCAAGAAGACAGACTGAAAAAGGCAAGAGACAGGCAACAGCTTTGTCTTTCTCTTCATCCTCATTTTATCCACTTTGCACTTCCTCCTCTCACACTCACTGCCGCCTTTTTATTTAAATATAACGGACTTACAAGCCGGCTTCTTTTACTGTCGCTTCTTCCTTCTTTCATTACAGTTGTAAGCTCATCCCAAGTTATATTATAAACCGCGTATTCCAGATCTCTAAAACACATACATAAGTTTCTTCCTCTTGCAGTAACCTTCCCAAAATTCACAGGAGTCTCTTTGAATCTCATTGCATCTATTGTGTCCGTATTCTTTCTACACCGAACTATTCCTCTGTGAATTTACCATTCACTGCCTCTATCAGTTTCTTATTCATGACTTTTAATGTAATTTTCCCTGCATGTGAAATGGGGCTTATAGTCCTCGACTCACTGCTTCTCTTGATTTCCTGTTTCTTTGGTTTGGCAGCATTATTGCTGACAAAAAGTGCTCCTTCTTTCACCTGCTCCTTGGTACTAAGCTGTTAAGAGAGATGTGCCTGAGGCCTACCACTTCTGTATCACACAGAAGCTGATGTACACTCTCCTATTGTGCCACAAATTCGTCTAATATGTCCAGAGTTAGAAGTTTGCCATGTTTCTTCCAAATGGCTTTCGGTGATTCCGGCTGGCAACCACCAAGCAAGGCTATGAAGAAGCCACACTGGACGAAAATGCAATCAGTGAACTATTCCCAGTAAATTTCTAACAGTTCACATTCTATTTAAACAACTTCGGCGCAGATCTCCTTACCTGTCGCGTTCGCACGCTCACAACGCCTTACCACAGATATCGTGATCGTTACCAGCTAGTGACACCGCAGCACTAAAATGCTGTAACATGAATGCAATTTTTTAATGTGATACAGTCTGGCATTATTAAATACCGACATATAATTCTTTTATTCCCTTAATGAAGGTATTTTAAATTGAAATGCATGCGTGTGGCGTACGGAAGAAAAGAAAGAGGGCTTTATGAGTTTCAGAATGAAGATCATTTGATTTTTATGCAAAGGTTTAAATATTAGAAAAACATTTTTGTCCTGCCGATTGGGAACAGAAGAAAGAACTAGAGAAAGCGTTCAACAGTGTGAGGTAGAATAAGATACGGAGTAAGTACTTCGAAGACTTGACAACAACAACAACAACAACTTATTGTCAAGTCTTCGAAGTACACACTGCACAAAAAAAATCACGGAATCCAGATATTGATGGTCCTGGCTACGAATGTCTCGATGTATCTGATTCTCTATACATGAAGTGCATAGGTGCCTGAAGATGGCATTCAAATTCAAATGGCTCTGAGCACTATGGGACTCAACTGCTGTGGTCATTAGTCCCCTAGAACTTAGAACTACTTAAACCTAACTAACCTAAGGACATCACACACACCCATGTCCGAGGCAGGATTCGAACCTGCGACCGTAGCAGTCGCACGGTTCCGGACTGCGCGCCTAGAACCGCGAGACCACCGCGGAAGATGGCATTAGTGAGAAGGCAAAACTAGTCGTTTAAATAAAATAACTCCTGAAAGCATACGGCTGTTTAGTGAGTTTTCTTTAGTAAATTATTGAGACAGTCGGGAGCAGTATTCCGAAACAAAAAAAGGAAGCAGAACATAGAGCAGAGGGTGGTATCATTGAACAAATGAAAGACCGATTATCTTAAAGAAACTACTTCCAAATTGGAATAGGCATAGTTGACAGACGGCGTAGTCCAATAAAGATAACATGAGGGGGGACAGACACACATGTTTTAATCATGTTAACTGTTCTCTAAGTTTTAGCAGCTTTTTGTTTCTTGGTAAACACTCAGTACGTCGTGCAAAATTGCTGTTTCGAGTGCTTTATTCTAAAACCAAGGCACAAATCAACACGTATTATTAATTTCGTTGATGAAGCGAAAACAACGCTACTACACAATCATAAAACCGTTCATTTTGCTCTCAAATAATTAAATATGATTTGCAGAGACGCACTCATATATTTTATTTCCGGCCTTCCCGAATGCTAAACTACAAACGTTACAACGATTAAAAGTTCATAGTACAGCACAGTGTACTGTAACAAAGATTATTGAGAACATAATCCCTTACCCAGTAATTATAAATCCACATACACCCAGCATTGTCTGTTAACGATGTTAATATGCGAGAACATTGCACGCGAAGTTTCCATTATGTATTCGCTTTATAATAACTACTATTTCACAAATCTGCTTACCCTTCGTTACTGTCATGGAATTATATGTGGATACCTTCCGCTTAGTATGGCTCACTTAGGCAGTTTTATCGTAGTTTCCACTGTAACTAGTGTTAGTAATTTTATTTATTTGTAGTTTCGGGTGCTTTAATTCACAGACCAAGACTGTGTGAGATCAACACATATTATTCAGCATTATGAATCAGCTAGTTGGACTTAGCGCACGTCTACAGTAGAAGTCTTTCATAGTACTCTTTCATAGTATGAAAATAATCTGTTGCATGTATCTCCAGCCACTTAATCATAACACAATTGGGTTGGCGGGAGGGAAGCATCTTTTATGTATTACAGTACAGTTCTTAGCAGAGATTTCTGTTAACGGAATGTGAGATTTGTAATGTTTCTGCAAGGCGTAATTACTCTGTCCATTTATGGCCCATATGTGAGATACATATATAAAACACGATTATAGTTACATGCCCATTTTAGAAATGTTACATATTCGTTTTCGTAAGCCTTATAAATACCATCGGCTTCTCTTCAGTAAATAAACCTGTGATCACGAGCCTTTGTTAAATATGCCAGATGTTACTTCATGCGGATGAGGGAGCGAGACAGTGCATTAGCTAAGACGCTGGAAATGAGAGCAGTGGAGTTCGAACTCCACCTGACCAATTATATTTAAGTTTTTCTTAGTTTCCTTCAGCTGATAAGATGAATGCCTTGATGGTCTGTTTCAAAACAACACCACGATCGGTTTCATTTTCCATCTTTTTCTCGCCCAGGTTAATGCTTAGAGACCTTGTCGTAGATGTAACACAAAACCTCAATATTCTTCTGTTTAATTTTCATATGCTTCATATACTACGAGGGTGAGTCAAATGAAAACCTTAAATATTATTTTAAATATTATTTATTGCGCAGAAGTGGTACAAAACTGTATCACTTTTCAACATAATCTCCCCCACACTCAATGCAAGTCCTCCAGCACTTAAAAAGTACATAAACTCGTTTAGAAAAAAATTCTTTTGGTAGTCCACTCATGCACCGCGTGGCGTACCTCTTCATCAGAAGGGAACTTCTTTCTTCCCATTGCGTCTTTGAGTGGTCCAAACATTTGGAAATCACTTGGGGCAAGGTCTAGTGAGTATGGTGGATGAGGACACACAAAATGCAGGTTGGTGGAAGTGAACCCAGGCTTCGGCCCCAGTATCGATTCTTGCAAGGAAGCCATCACCTTCTCGTTCAAAGTGCCGAAGAAGTTCTTCACAAGCGTCAACACGTCGTTCTCTCATTTCAGGAGTCAACTGCCGTGGCACCCGTCTTGCAGACACTTTGTGAAACTGGAGCACATCATGACTAATCTGTAAACATGTTGCAATGGCATTCAGTGTCACTCGGCGGTTTTCCTTCACTATGGCTTCAACTTCAGCAATGTTCTGTGGAGTCACAACTCGTTGTGTCTCACCTGGACGAGGAGCATCTTCCACTGAAGTCACATCATTTGTGAACTTACTACTCCATTCGTAGACTTGCTGCTGTGACAAACATGCATCACCGAACTGAACCTTCATTCGTCAATGAATTTCAATAGGTTTCACACCTTCACTACGCAAAAACCGAATAACAGAACGCTATTCTTCCCTGGTGCAAGTCGCAAGTGGGGCGGCCATCTTTGTACTGATACTGCGACGATATGTGGGCATCTGCACCATGCTGCCACCTCCAGGCCTTTCTGCACGCTGTTTGTATCAAGCTTACCAACTTACAGGATAACGGCGCGAAATTTCGATTTGTTTTTACAAATTTAAGGTATTCATTTGACTCACCCCGTATCTACATAAACTGCATTGAAGCTGTTAAGTATTTTTTTTTTTTTTTTTTTTAAAAAAGAGAACATTTTCCTAGTGTCCTATTGATGAACCGGAGACTTGAATCCCTTTCATTGTGACTGAACCTTTGTCGTCTTTCGATTTCATCTCGTCACTTAGAAATGCTGGAATTTAATGACTCTCTTCATTTATGTTTCTTAAATCACATGCTTAGAGGTCGCAAGTTTTTTTTACATAATGTCTAATGGAAGACATTTCTTCCCAATCAAAATCGACTGACACTATGAACTAAACAAAACACGAGTATACGTTTGTTGTACATTATTATTTCTTTTTCATTGATAATCGCTTCATATACGAAAGACTAAGAAAAGTAGCCCCCATGCCTTTGATATAGAATGTGAACATCAGGGTATAAAAAAATGATACCTTCCTAAGATACACCTTTAATTACCAGTACTTCCCTGTTTGATAAGTTTTTGTTGTTAATATGTGACTTTACAATTCTGACAAATCGTCCAACAAGTCCCTCTTTCTGTTACGGATGCCATTGCATTTTTTACTCGACCTTCTCAAAATCCTCGCTGAAGCCTAATAGAAGCGGTTTAGTTTGAAACAACTCATTTGTAGATGTCCAAAGAATCTCACGTGTATGAAAGAAGTGGTCAGTGAGTAGAGAGTGGGGCAAGTTTCCTTACCAGTACATTTCAGTGTGCAGTAGTGGCTAATTTTACGTTTCAGTGAACTGCTAAATTGTTCCATGCTGATTGTTTGCTCTGTGGCTGAAGCCAGGAAATGAGTTATCGATGTCGAATTCCAGGCACGTGTTTTAATCATCGACTCCGCAAGTATTGAAAACATCATGTTTTTATTTCAGCCGATCGGTATCCACGCCGCTCTTTGTCACAATAACGCTAACATTTCCTCTGTATGTAGATAAGTACTCAGAAAATTCGCAAAACTATTGCCGCGTGGATGAAAGCATCTACGTTGTTAACGCGCTAGTTTTGCTCGGACGTAATTCATATTGTACAAGTATCAGCTAACGTATAGCTCCAAAACCACACTACTGGCCGTTAAAATTGCTACACCGCGAAGATGACGTGCTACAGACGAAGAAGATTCTGTGATATGCAAATGATTAGTTTTTCAGAGCATTCACACTATTAGCAGAATATGGAATCGGTGGGTTCAGGAGGGTAATACGGAACGCCGTGCTGGATCCCAACGGCCTCGTTTCACTAGCAGTCGAGATGATGACAGGCTCTTATCCGCATGGCTGTCACGGATAGTGCATCCACATCTCGATCCCTGAGTCAACAGATGGGCACGTTTGCAAGACAACCACCATCTGCACGAACAGGTCGACGACGTTTGCAGCAGAATGGACTATCAGCTCGGAGACCATGGCTGCGGTTACCCTTGACGCTGCATCACAGACAGGAGCGCCTGCGATGGTGAACTCAACGACGAACCTGGGTGCACGAATGGCAGAACGTCATTTTTTCGGATGAATTCAGGTTCTGTTTATAGCATTATGATGGTCGCATCCGTGTTTGGCGACATCGCGGTGAACGCACATAGGAAGCGTGTATTCGTCATCGCCATACTGGCGTATCACCCGGCGTGATGGTATGGGGTGCCATTGGTTACACATCTCGGTAACCTTTTGCTCACATTGACGGCACTTTGAACAGTGAACGTTACATTTCAGATGTGTTCGACCCGTGTCTCTACCCTTCATTCGATCCCTGCGAAACCCTACATTTCAGCAGGATAATGCACGACCGCATGTTGCAGGTCCTGTACGGGCCTTTCTCGATACAGAAAATGTTCGACTGCTGTGCCCTGGCCAGCAAATTCTCCAGACCTCTCACCAATTGAAAATGTCTGGTCAATGGTGGACGAGCAACTTCTCGTCACAATACTCCAGTCACTACTCTTCATGAACTGTGGTATTGTGTTGAAGCTGCATGGGCAGCTGTACCTGTACATGCCATCCAAGCTCTGACTCAATGCCCAGGCTTATCAAGGCTGTTATTACGGCCAGAGGTGGTTGTTCTGGGTACTGATTTCTCAGGATCTATGCACCCAAATTGCGTGAAAATGTAATCACATGTCAGTTCTAGTATAATATATTTGTCCAATGAATACCCGTTTATCATCTGAATTTCTTCTTGGTGTACCAATTTTAATGGCCAGTAGTGTACTAACGTTATTTACTTTAGAGGCTATGGAAAACGACGCTAAGCAGTTTATAAGATTGGTCTCGCGTATAAGTTTTAGACTGTCTGATATTCATACACCTTAGTGACGAACTCATCGGAGCAAAATTACTCATCTGACTTATTTAAGATGGTATTAATGTCTGTTGCTTACAGATAACAAAGAATGACATACAGAGAGCAGCAGACAATATATGAGGTGCGTTCAATAAGTAACGCAACACATTATAGTTTCTGAAGGCACGTGAGTTTTATTCACGATTCCAGTACAGCATGTTATTCCCCGCCCGTTTGTCTACAAAATTCTACTTTTTCAACATAATTTCCTTTTAGTCTGACGGCCATGTGACAACTTACTGGAAGGACCTGCATGCCTTCATAGCACCACTAATTTAGTTGTCGTCGGAGCCATTGGCTCTCTGCATCAAAAACCTCTTCGCCATACACGTACTGCTTCCTGCGAAGTGCGTCCTTCATTGGACCAAATAGATAGAAGTTGGAAGGTGTGGGATCCGGGCTTTAAGGTGGGCTGTCGAACGTGTCTGCAATACCACTCGCTGGGATAAATTACGGCGTAAGAACAGCGGTCGTAAACAGATAGTGAATGTGAGGGACCGGAGACGACCTGTTAATAAATACAGGTCCATCAGAAACAGTTCAGAAGGGACACGTTTTCTGTAATAACTTGTTTCCGAGTGAACACTGTGAAGGGGATTGCATGCAGTGGTCATTGATAGTCGTGTATCTCGATAAAGGCTTTGCTCATAGCCAGCAACACAAGGTCTTCACTGGGCCAAACAACAGGACAACAGGCTGACTGGTGGTGCGTAGTGCGGTCGGATGAGTCACGATCGCATCTTTTTTTCAGATGATGCGATGAGTCTAGGGTACTGACCGGCCTGTGACACTGTTAACTCGGAGTGTACGGAGGACACAGTTCAGGGAAGCCTGATCCTGTGACATTTGAGATTGTTTTTCGTATCACATCTTGAGAATATTCTTTCAGGTTGTCTGGTACATGAACCAGAATACTTTTTT
The DNA here is from genome assembly GCF_023897955.1 of Schistocerca gregaria. Lineage (NCBI taxonomy): Eukaryota > Metazoa > Arthropoda > Insecta > Orthoptera > Acrididae > Schistocerca > Schistocerca gregaria. Next base: position 505,761,387 of record NC_064923.1, read on the forward strand.
CAATATTTCTGGCGACCAACTTACAGCCTCACCATCTTTGTTTGAGTGAACAGTCTTCTGGTTGGTTTGATGCGACCCGCAACGAATTCCTCTCCTGCTCCAACCTTTTCATCTCGAAGTAGCGATAGTACTCTACGTCCTCAACCATTTTCTGGATATATTCCAATCTCTACAGCACTCTCAAGAATCCCGGAAGTTATTCCCAGATTCTTAACAGATGTCTTATCATCCTGCCCCTTGTCAGCATTTCCCACATGTTCCTTTCCTCGCCGATTCTGTGGAAAATCTCGTCATTCCTTGCCTTATTCGTCCACGTAATTTTCAACATTCTTCTGTAGCACCACATCTCAAATGCTTCGATTTTTTCTGTTCTGGTTTTCCCACAGTTCATGTCTCACTAACATACAATGATGTGTTCCAAACGTTAAGACCTATGTTTGACACAAGCAGACTTCTCTTGGCCAGGATTGCCGTTTTCGCCAGTGCTAACCTGTCCTCCTTGCCCGTCGTCTTAGGTTATTCTGCTGCCTAGGTAGCAGAATTCCTTAAGTTCGTCTACTTCGTGATCACCCACTGTAATATTAAGTTTCTCGCTGTTCTCTGCCTGCCACTGCGCATTACTTTGGTCTTTTTTCGATTTATTCTCAATCCATATCTTACCCATTAGACTGTTCATTCCATTTAACACATCCTGCAGTTCTTCTTCTCTTTCACTCAGGATAGCAATGTCATCAGCGAATCGTATCAATGATGTACTTTCACCCTGAATTTTAATTGCACTCTTAAATCATTCTTATATAGTATTTTCATCATTCGTTTATCGATGTATAGAGTAAACAGTAGGGGCGAAAGACTACATCCCTGTCTCATATATTATTTAATCCTAGCACTTCGTTCTTGTCCTTCCAGTCTTATTGTTCCTTCTTGATTCTTGTACATATTGTATATTATCCTCCTTTCCCTATCGCTTACCCCTAATTTTCTCAGAATTTCGAACATTTTGTACTTTTTTACTCTTTTTGCAGATCGATAAGGCCTATGAACACGTCTTAATTGTTCTTCAATCTGGCCTCCATTATCAACCACAACGTCAGAACTGCATCTCTGTTACCTTTACCTTTCCTAAAGCCAAATGATTATCATCTAACACATCCTGCGTTTTCATTTCCGTTATTCTGTATATATTCTCGTCAGCAACTTGGATGCGTCAGCTGTTAACCTGATTGTGTGATAATTCTCACACTTTTCAGCACTTGCGGTCTTGGAAATTGTTTGTATGATATTTTTCCGGAAGTCAGATGGTATGTCGCCAGACTCATACATCCGACACAACAACCGCAATAGTCGTTTTGCTGTCACTGGTTTTAGAAATTCTGGTGGAATGTTATCTATCCTTTCTGCTTTATTTGATCTTAAGTCCTTCAAAGCTCTCTTAATTTCTGATTGTAATACTGGATCTCCTGTCTCTTATAAATCGACTCCTGTTCCTTCTTCTATCACATCTTCAATGCACTATTTCCAAGGGAGTGCTGCCCAGAAATTGGATTTACAGATCGGCTGAACAGGTCTCAGGGACGCGCGAGTGGCTGCTACAAATTCGATCGATCATCAGCAGCCAGCAAACGGTATGTCGGCAGCCTTGCCGTTCTCCTAGCTGAAATTTAGAAAAGATGGCAGACAAGGTTAATGGTGTTGAAATGAAACATTGGTAAACAATAAGAAATATTCAAATATGTGCGAATTGCTAATGGACCAAACTCCTGAGGTCATCGGTGCCTAGACTTACACACTACTTAAACTACCTTACACTAACTTATGCTAAGAACAACACACACACCCATGTCCGAGGGAGGACTTCAACCTCAGCCGGGAGGGGCCGCGCAATCCGTGACATGGCGCCTCCAACCGCGCGGCCACTCTGCGCGGCAAACAATAACAATTATTCATATAGTGACGGTACTTTTACTTAAATACTTTACATACCGTGAGAATATCTTTTAAGTACAAGTGCATTTTACATACAGATTCGAGAGGGCTATCATTAAGAGAGAGAGATCGATAAGAACGGAGACATTAATAGAGAGTGGGCCTCAGAAGTCAGCGAGTCAGACGCCGCTCGTGCTCATGTAAAAGTAGACAACTGAAGGCAACTTTACAGTCATTTGTCCTCAGTCTCTTCCTGTTCTGGAAGCCTCTTGCGTGGAAAACTGTGTTCTTTTCCGGCGCAGCTGACAGGATAAAATTTTATTGTTGACGCCGCTTGCGCTGCGTCTGATGCATTATTTGTCGATTAAAAATGTAATTGTTCTCTTTAGCTAATTTTAACATCTGTATGCTCTCTCACATTTAAGAATTAATTACAATTTTAAATTATAAGACAATTTAAAGACAATACACGGAATTAATACAGAAATACAGCTTTCTTACGTAGGTCTACACAAATTATTTTAGTTTTGGGGCTTAAATTTATTTACACATAAAAAGAAACATTTTTTCCTAGTTATTTCTATCTTCATTGACATGTTATTTCTGGAGACCCCAGTTTCTCTCAACACTTTTGTATTTCTTCTTTCGTCGATTAGCTGAAGTATTCCGTCGGTTATCCATGGTTTATTCTCAGCTGTTTTACTGTTACCTAAGGTTTTGTTGACAACTTTGCCATTGCTCTCGTTAGAGATGTCAATTCCTCTTCAACTGTACTGCTTACTGAACTTTACCGCAGTTCCTACGTATAATCTCAGAGAACTTCAAGCGTATTTTTCAATTTCCTCAGTTCTTCTATGTCTCGTTTCATTGCGCACTGATCGTATCTAACTAGTCTCTTAAACTTCAGCCAACCCTTCATCATTACTAAATTGTGATCTGATTCTATGTCTGCTCTTGTGTAAACCTTACAATTCAATATTTGATTAGGAATCTCTGCCTGGCCATGATGTAATCTAACTGAAATCTTCCATTATGTCCCAGCCGTTTCGAAGTATACCTCCTCCTCTTGTGATTCTTGAACAGAGTATTTGCTGTTACTGACTGATATTTATTGCTGAACTCAATTAGTGATTGTACACTCTCATTTCTACTACCAAGCCATTATTCTCCCGTAACCGTTTCTTCTGCTCCCTTCCATACAACCGCTGTACCTTTACACGTCATCCAAGCTCTGTTTGACTCAATGCCCAGGCGTATCAAGGCCGTTATTATGGCCAGAAGTGGTTGTTCTGGGTCCTGATTTCTCAGGGTCTATGCACCCAAATTGCGCGAAAATGTAATCACATGTCAGTTCTAGTATAATATATTTGTCCGATGAATACCCGTTTATCATCTGCATTTCTTCTTGGTGTAGCAATTTTAATGGCCAGTAGTGTATGTAAGAGGTCTAAATAACCGATATTTGCAAAATTTTTGATCACTAGCCTAGATGAATTAGAAGTTGAGGTACGGGGTTTTACCATACTTTCCACCACTGGAAGCGTGACCCCCTCTTTAAGAGTTAGCAAAGCTTCCCCGCGGGTACGGAGCCCGACTTCCGCTATGGCTCGCTCGTGCTAGCGGAAGAGCGGCACTCCTGTGGCGGAGCGGTGCGGCAGCAGCGCGAAGCAGCGGGCGCCGGTCCCGGGCACGCTCCCTGCCGAGCTCCCGGCGTGCTTTGCAGGCACGCGTGCTGCGTGCTGCGCGCTGCGTGCGTGGCGGGCGGCCGAGCACGCTGCCGGCGGCTCCCGGGCCGGCGCCGCGGCGCCCGCCGCTCGATACAGCCCCTCGCCTCGCCCCGCCAAGGCGCGTTAAAGGGGAGAGCGTGGCCGGCTAGCATTGACACACTCACCGGGTCACCCCGCAGCTGCCGCAGGGGGCGCTGACCGCCGCGCCGCCACGCCGCCCATCTGCCTGCCGGCTCACCCCCTGCCTTTCTTCTTCCGCAAGGTCGCGGCCTGCCCCCGCGCCGTGGCGCCGCCGCCGGGCCCACAGCCAGCTCGCGCTCCATCGCAACCTGCAGAGGAGAACCAATAAATTAACGCTGTTACGTCCTGTAGCTTACAATATGAACATCAACAAAAGCAAAAAATGCTAACGGAATGCTGTCAAATTAAATCAGGTGTTGCTGAGGAAATAAGTTTAGGAAACGAGACACTCAAAGTAGTAGATGAGTTTCTCTATATGACCGATGTAGAGGGGGTAAAAATGTACAGCATGTTATGATACTATAAGTTGCGGGCAATCGCAGCCAAATCCGCTCTTACTGTTCAATAGCTTTTAATAAAAGTCACGACTGATTTCACGCGACTAAAAGACGCAGGCTCACCATCATTCAAGTGATGTTGTAAAGAAATACCGGGCTAAAAGCTGTAGTCCTTATTTAAAACTAAGAGGATTGCACGCCCGAACCACAAGCAGGAAGGTGATTGAGCGGCAACAGGGAAGGCAGCACTCAACGACAGCGGCTGGTGCTCATTTTCGTTCGTGCGGCACATCTAACAGGTCAATAAACTTTTATAACGAAGTTGTTCCAAATTCTTTGTCACGTAACTTTCATTTATATAATACTGCTTGAAATCACTAGAAAAATTGCAAATATCATAGTTAAACAATGGTAAATAAAACCATAATCCACGACTTACTGCTTCTAGCAATATACTATACAAGTGAACTCAACACGTTTTTTCGGAGTGTGGTGCAATATCGAAGTTCGTTGATATGAGCCTTGTCGTGTCCTAACGCAGGTTCGAAGGGAGACGAGGGATTAGGGTCAGTCTGCAATTTCTGAGAAGTTAGGAGCAAATTCAGGAAGACAAAACTTCAAATGGTTCAAATGGCTCTGAGCACTACGGGACGTAACAAATGGTTCAAATGGCTCTGAGCACTATGGGACTTAACATCTGAGAACAGCAGTCCCCTAAAACGTAGAACTACTTAAACCTAACTAACCTAAGGACGTCACACAATCCACGCCCGAGGCAGGATTCGAACCTGCGGTCTCGAGGTTCCAGTCTGAAGCGATTAGAACCGCTGGGCCACTCAGGCCACCGACAAAACATCCAGTGAAGACAAGCGATCGTTTGCAGTAGCGCCAAGTGCTGTCCAAAGGCACTTGCAAGATGGCAGATTTTAAGACTCGAAGGGATGCTAACAGCTGGACACCCAAGGATACTCAGGGGTCTGATTAACAATGTTTATTTACAGTCAGACTAACTACCACACTCAAGGCTAATTCTAAACACCAGAAAAGAAAAGAGTGCAACTGGTTCCACGACGCAATTTAGTGTCTGAGCCCATGAAGTGAGTGGTGACAAAAGCAGCGAACACTAGCAGCATTTTAAGTACAATATTTGAGAGCCCACACCTACTACAGCAGTACAAGTTTATATGCCAACTAGCTCTGCAGATGACGAAGAAATTGAAGAAAAGTATGATGAAATAAAAGAAATTATTCAGATAGCGAAGGATGACGAAAATTTAATAGTCATGGGTAACTGGAATTCGGTAGTAGGAAAAGAGAGAGAAGGAAACGTAGTAGGTGAATATGGACTGGGGCAAAGAAATGAAAGAGGAAGCCGCCTGGTAGAATTTTGCACAGAACACAACTTAATCATAGCTAACACTTGGTTCAAGAATCATAAAAGAAGGCTGTATACATGGAAGAAGCCTGGAGATACTGACAGGTTTCAGATAGATTGTATAATGGTACGACAGAGATTTAGGAACCAGGTTTTAAATTGTAAGACATTTCCAGGGGAAGATGTGGACTCTGACCACAATCTGTTGGTTATGACCTGTAGATTAAAACTGAAGAAACTGCAAAAAGGTGGGAATTTAAGGGGATGGGACCTGGATAAACTAAAAGAACCAGAGGTTGTACGGTGTTTCAAGGAGAGCATAAGGAAACAATTGACAGGAATGGGGGTAAGAAATACAATAGAAGAAGAATGGGTAGCTTTGAGGGATGAAGTAGTGAAGGCAGCAGAGGATCAAGTAGGTAAAAAGACGAGGGCTAGTAGAAATCCTTGGGTAACAGAAGAAATACTGAATTTAATTGATGAAAGGAGAAAATATAAAAATGCAGTAAATGAAGCAGGCAAAAAGGAATACAGACGTCTCAAAAATGAGATCGACAGGAAGTGCAAAATGGGTAAGCAGGGACGGCTAGAGGACAAATGTAAGGATGTAGAGGCTTGTCTCACTAGGGGTAAGATAGATACTGCCTACAGGAAAATTAAAGAGACCTCTGGAGAAAAGAGAACCACTTGTATGAATATCAAGAGCTCAGATGGAAACCCAGTTCTAAGCAAAGAAGGGAAAGCAGAAAGGTGAAAGGAGTATATAGAGGGTCTATACAAGGGCGATGTACTTGAGGACAATATTATGGAAATGGAAGAGGATGTAGATGAAGATGAAATGGGAGATACGATACTGCGTGAAGAGTTTGACAGAGGAACTGAAAGACCTAAGTCGAAACAAGGCCCCCGGAGTACAACATTGCATTGGAACTACTGACGGCCTAGGGAGAGCCAGTCCTTACAAAACTCTACCATCTGCTGAGCAAGATGTATGAGACAGGCGAAATACCCTCAGACTTCAAGAAAAATATAATAATTCCAATCCCAAAGAAAGCAGGCGTTGACAGGTGTGAAAATTACCGAACTATCAGTTTAATAAGTCACGTTTTCAAAATACTAAGGCGAATTCTTTACAGACGAATGGAAAAACTGGTAGAAGCCGACCTCGGGGAAGATCAGTTTGGATTACGTAGAAATGTTGGAACACGTGAGGCAATACTGACCCTACGACTTATCTTAGAAGATAGATTAAGGAAACGCAAAACTACGTTTCTAGCATTTGTAGACTTAGACAAAGCTTTTGAATTGCTGACTGGAATACTTTCTTTCTAATTCTGAAGGTGGCAGGGGAAAAATGCAGGGAGCGAAAGGCTATTTACAATTTGTACAGAAACCAGAAGGCAGTTATAAGAGTCGAGGGGCATGAAAGGGAAGCAGTGGTTGGGAAGGGAGTGAGACAGGGTTGTAGCCTCTTCCCGATGTTACTCAATCTGTATATTGAGCATGCAGTAAAGGAAACAAATGAAAAATTCGGAGTAGGTATTAAAATCCATGGAGAAGAAATAAAAACTTTGACGTTCGCCGATGACATTGTAATTCTGTCAGAGTCAGCAAAGGACTTGGAAGAGCAGTTGAACGGAGTGGACAGTGTCTTGAAAGGAGGATACAAGATGAACATCAATAAAAGCAAAACGAGGATAATGGAATGTAGTCGAATTAAGTCGGGTGATGCTGAGGGAATTAGATTAGGAAATGAGACTCTCAAAGTAGTAAAGGAGTTTTGCTATTTGGGGAGCAAAATAACTGATAATGGTCGAAGTAGAGAGGATATAAAATTTAGACTGGCAATGGCAAGGAAAGCGTTTCTGAAGAAGAGAAATTTGTTAACATCGAGTATAGATTTAAGTGTCAGGAAGTCGTTTCTGAAAGTATTTGTGTGGAGTGTAGCCATGTATGGAAGTGAATCACGGACGATGAATAGTTTGGACAAGAAGAGAATAGAAGCTTTCGAAATGTGGTGCTACAGAAGAATGCTGAAGATTAGATGGGTAGATCACATAACTAATGAGGAAGTATTGAATCGGATTGGGGAGAAGAGAAGTTTCTGGCACAACTTGACCAGAAGAAGGGATCGGTTGGTAGGACATGTTCTGAGGCATCAACGGATCACCAATTTAGTATTGGAGGGCAGCGTGGGTGGGTAAAAATCATAGAGGGAGACCAAGAGATGAATACACTAAGCAGATTCAGAAGGATGCAGGTTGCAGTAGGTACTGGGAGATGAAGAAGCTTCCACAGGGTAGAGTAGCATGGAGAGCTGCATCAAACCAGTCTCAGGACTGAAGACCACAACAACAACATTTGAGAGCAGCATTCCACGTGAGAGAAATGGACTTGTCGTACCTTACGAGTCAGTCAATGGGCGACGCGGAGTTGGCGTCGCAATGATCTGGTGGTTCAAATGGCTCTAAGCACTATGGGACGAAACGTCTGAGGTAATTAGAACTACTTCAACCTAACTGACATAAGGACATCACACACATCCATGCCCGAGGCAGGATTCAAGCTTGCGACCGTAGCAGCAGCACCAGCGCGGTTCCGGACGGAAGCACCTACAAACGCTCGGTCACAACGGTAGGCTTCCCAATGATCTGAATGAGAACGTTGTCTGAATACAATACCGTGGATTTTTGAAGCATTGTGGCGGCGCACCAATACACCAGCACTTGACGGGCTTCAACCAATTTGACGAGTGGCTATCCATCTTTAGGGCGCCTGTGGACAACCATGTTCAGACTCTTCGCCTTCTCCTACTCAGTAGATAGGAATGTGTCTGGACTTTACATTAACAAACTCCAAGTTTGGTAGCAACAGCGTTCAGTTGAAATCTAAGCGTCACTGCCCTTCCTTTTCTGCCTAACTGCTGGAAAACCTGAGGGTCAAAATATGACATTTTTATAACAGTCGTCAGGTGCATTTTCCCTGGTGTTTCGGCAGGTATTTGTAATTTCGTCTTCGCATTGTGTAGCTTGAGTCATACCAAATAATTACTGCTCGTCACATATTTGTGCGACGCCCAGTATTAACAGAAAGCGTCGGTTTGTTTCTGTTTAGAAATAAAGTTATTTTTAAATCGGAGTTTTATGTGCCCATTCCATGAGAGCGCGCTCAAATTAGTCTATTCCAACGTTCGTATTATCGATATGTATTAACATGGGCTGTAAAACAACAACATCAGCAGCGACTGAGCAGCGTTGCATGATTGGCAGTAGCAGTCAGCACTGGACAGGGAAATGCCGTCGCTGTTCGAGTGCCGGTTATTCGTTGGTTTTGCTGTCCCTGTTAACACGTATCGGTAAAACAAATACCGCACTAGACTAAGCTCGGACCGCTCTGTCGAACGCGCATTTAAAAATAATTTTGTTTGTAGCTGGAAAGAAACCGACGCTTTCCATCGACTTTGGACGTCGCGTGAAAGACTTGATGAGCACCATCAAACAGATGTTTTGGCCGACTCTAACTACACAGTGGTAAAACGAAATTGCAAGTATGTGCTGAAAGACCATAGAAAATGCGCCTCACGAAGCTTAGCTGAGACACGCTGTATAAATTAGTTACTAGTGAGCTGCAAAATATTTTATTTTGTTCATACTGTTCGTATTTTTTCACTACAGTATGCCATTGTCAAGTGTACCTGTCGATATAACAAACAATATACGGTGTATGTTTCATATAAAGCTGTTCTACGTCTCGTTGGAGTGACGATCATAATGCATCATGGAGCAAATATTCGTCCGGTGACAGTCTTTATGAAGCACGTAATTTCACCTTTATATACTACAATATATAAAAAGACAGTGTAAGTAGGCTATTTAGGTTTTTTATTGGTAACGCCACATAGCGCTCTGTATGAAAGGTTTTTTTATTGGTAACGCCAAATAGCGCTCTGTATGAAAAATCACTGGCTGTGCTGTGTACAGTCAGTGGCTGGTTGGCATTGTTGTAATACTCGCCATTGTAGCGTTGGGCAGCTGGATGTTAACAGCGCGTAGCGTTGCGCAGTTGGAGGTGAGCCGCCAGCAGTGGTGGACGTGGGGAAAGAGATGGCGGAGTTTTGAAGTTTGTAAGACTGGATGTCATGAACTGCTATATATATTTTGACTATTAAGGTAAATACATTGTTTGTTCTGTATTAAAATCTTTCATTTTCTAACTATGCCTGTCAGTAGTTAGTGCCTTCAGTAGTTTGAATCTTTTATTTAGCTGGCAGTAGTGGGGCTCGCTGTATTGCAGTAGCTCGAGTAACGAAGATTTTTGGTGAGGTAAGCGATTTGTGAAAGGTATAGGTTAATGTTCGTCAGGGCCATTCTTTTGTAGGGATGATTGAAAGTCAGATTGCGTTGCGCTAAAAATATTGTGTGTCAGTTTAAGCACAGTCATGTATAATTGTTCAAAGGGGACGTATCAACAGTTTTTGCTCCTATGACTTACTCTGTAAGTATAAATCATCATAGGAGCTTCAACTATCATTTATCTGTCAAAAGCAGTATTATACAAAGACAAAATTACATTCGTCGTGCAACTTTTCACCAAACTAATATTCACTCACCTCGTACGTGCAGCAGGCCCAGCAGAGAAGAAATTAAAGGGTACTTTTAGTAAAAACGAAGAAAATCACTGTGAACACTCGAGTTTCAACTACGCAGATCCAGAGAATGGGACAATATGGGAGATGACCTTGTATGCTGCCTGCGACATTTCTCATTGGCGAATGGCAGCGAGAAGGGTGGGGGTTGAGGGTGGAGGTATTAACTTCGCTGTCGCGACTACAGATAGGAGCATGAAATGATACGAGTGACAATTCGTGATGCGGCCTGTAATCCCAAGCCAGCTGGCCCCAAATATTGTTTAGACAAGCCGAGAGGTGGGAAGGAGGGACGAGGGACAGCACGGTTCACCAGGGTTTGGGATCAAAAATGGGTTAAATGGCTCTGAGCACTATGGGTCTTAACTTCTGAGGTCATCAGCCCCTAGAACTTAGAACTACTTAAACTTAACAAACGTAAGGACGTCACACACACCCATGCCTGAGGCAGGATTCGAACCTGCGACCGTAGCGGGCGTGTGGTTCCAGACTGTAGCGCCTAGAACCGCTCGGCCACCTCGGCCGGCCCAGGGTTTGGGGAAAGGTGGCTATGCATGATCAGGTCCATCCAGAGGGCTCGCCCGTGATGGCTTAAACTATTCTATGTCGAGGGGGCGAGATGGAGAAAGGAAAAGTGCTTCATAACGTCACTATGGCCAGTTATTGGATCCCAAGATGTGGAGGGAGTAGACGCTGTCCCTAGATATTGGCTCGGGAAAGGAAACCTGATTCCCCACTGTGGAAGGATATGCCGCGGGTAGAGTGGGGTAGCGTCGATACCTGACCCAGATACAAACACTCAGGGTGTTAAGTCTCTGCAGCAGAGCAGTGGAAGCTGTGCCTGATTATTTCTGGTCTCTGTCACTCATACTAGACCAACATCGTGTCTTTATCAAACTGTTTGCTATAATACTGAAAAAATACACAGAGTAAAAGTATATCACAAAATTTCTGGTGAAGCCAGAACCCTCTGGCCCTAAAGAGTCAGTCACCTCTTCATTATGTCTGTGATCGTATTACGAAATGTATAAAATAACAAATTATCTGCTTTAGTCTCTTTTTATTTTCCAGTATTTATCGGTCACGCCATGTTTCGGCAGTATCTTCCCACACCAGGTGCCTGAATGTTGTTTATACATGCACTATTAATTGCTAATTCATGTGAAGTGCCCGGAAGAAAGTTTGGTGGACGTGCTAGTGAGGCTGTTCTGCGAATGTTAGTATCCCTGTCCAGAAGGATTAGTTTATTTTACTGTACACCGTTATGTATGTTGCATAGTTAAGCTCGTTGATATCGTGTGTGTCCTAGCAAGAATGGTCAATATTTACAGATATGACAGAAACGATCATCCGAAGCAAAGAAGTCTAGTAAATTTGGTCTCTAAAATGCATACCTTAAGGGCTTTGAGTAATTATCCTTTCTTCATCTTCAGTGTTGTGTAACAAATTCTTCTATTGCAAGCTCTTTTCTTTCCCTGTTTGAGAGATTCTGGTGTGGACCAAACAAGGCAAAAAGTCCAGTAAACATGGAGGTTAACAGTGCATAACTTAAGACCTATGAGCACTTGCTCATCTTCACTACAGTGAAAGACATCTCTTCTATTGAACAAGAACTGATAGCTTTTAAGATATAAGTTTTAGAGCCCTGTACACCGGCCGGTGTGGCCGAGCGATTCTAGGCGCTTCAGTTCGGAACCGCACGACCGCTACTGTCTCAGGTTCGAATCCTGCCACAGGCATGGATGTGTGTGATGTCCTTAGGCTAGTTAGGTTTAAGAAGTTCTAAGTTCTAGGGGACTCATGACCACAGCAGTTAAGTCCCATAGTGGTCAGAGCCATCTGGAACCCTATACTAGATGACTTTCTTAGAAGCGTTGTACTTCTTCACAACACAGGCACTGCAGTTTCGTGCAGATTTTTTTTTCTTGTTTTGGTCCACACTAACTCCTTCAAAAATACGGAAAGCAAACAGGCTGCAGTAGAAGGATTTGGTCCACACTAATGAAAGTGCTCATAGCTGTTAAGGAATACATGTTAGCGCCTTACTGGACCTTTTTGCTTCAAATGATGTTCCTGTCACATCCCTAAGTGTTGACCATTCTTCCTGGGACATCCTGTATGTACGTATATGGCACACGAATGACAAGAACAAGCAGAATACCGTTACTCCACACAGTTACTTATACGCCAAAGATACTTCAGCTGCCAAGATAATACATACTTTTTACCTCAAAGATAACATGTGCACTAAGAACGCATGCATTTTGTTTTTAGTGCATTATACAATATACGTTGACTTATTCATCACTATTCTAATTCTTTAGTTGTTTTACTTAATGGGACTAGTATGAAACTGTGGGTATATCCTGCCAGCTGTGGGGGGTTTTGCATTCGTAATTAGATGCATGTTGTACTGTTCATGCAATATTTTCTGTTTTGCACTGTGGCGAAAATTCCTAGCGGTGGGGGTGACCTACAGCAAAAAGTAATCAAAGGAAAGCCTCCTTTATTGCATTTGGATCCAAAAATAAACTGGAAAAACATAAATAACTTAAGAAAAAGTATTGTGTTACTTATACTGAAAACCCCGCATCTTTTTCTACCAATGTTGACCGCTTTTGACGAAGTTAATATTTTGCTGTATCTTGATTGCTATTCGGCGAAATATGAACCTCACAGGTAGGCTGCAGTGTTATAGTAAAACGCAGGGCTTTCGATGTAAATACCTTAGAAAGTTATATACATTGTTTTAATTCCTTTTCTTACAGCATTTTCTTCTGTAGAGCGCCACCAGCCCAAACACTTTCACCCCAACGAAAATCAACCAACATCACACATACAGCATAAGCTATTTCTGGAGGTTGTTTGTAATTTTAATAGCTCTTTACCTATCTTTTATCATTATACATTTATCATCCCTCGGCTGCCTTTGGTTCATTCATAAAATTCTTCTTATTTTATTCCTCTTCTTCTGCACTGAAAGGATAGGCACTTGTTCCTCTTCCATCATCACTTTTTACTGAAACCTCATTGTGAGTCTTTCCACATCTTTTCTTCTTCTTGAGTACTAAGGCACGACCTGCTGTAGGACTCTCACTACACTCATTACATTTAGTTAATGTTTCCATAGTGTTTTATTTTTTCCAGTCTTTTCCCTCATATTATAAACAACAAGGTGACTCCTAATATCCCCATTTCTCATACAGTCTTCCTTGGTAATACCTCTAAGATTTTTTAGATATTTCATTTCTGCGGATTGTGGTTTACTTTCAGCACGTTTTTTTAGGGACAGATGATTTATACTCGGATCCCAAAACAGGTGTAGCCATGATTTTATATATTTTAAATTTTCTTGCATGTTTTATTTTGGAACATTTTATTACTATGCATATTATAGCACTCCGTCAAGCGTCCACAAGAGACCCATCGGGACCATCCGACCGCCGTGTCATCCTCAACTGAGGATGTAGACAGAATGGGCGTGTGATCAGCACACCGCTCTCCCGGTCGTTAGGATGGTTTTCTTTGACCGGAGCCGCTACTATTCGGTCGAGTAGCTCCTCAGTTGGCATCATGGGGCTGAGTGCACCGCGAAAAATGGCAACAGCGCTTGGCGGCCCGGATGATCACCCATCCAAGTGCCAGCCACGACAGACAGCGCTTAACTTCGGTGATCTGAATGGAACTGGTGTATCCACTGCGGCAAGGCTGTTAATACCTATATTTACTGATATTTAATTATCTTATTTTCTATATACTCGTCCCCACCATAGCTTACAACATATCCTAAAGTATTTAAAGCTGGAGGCTTGTTCAAAGGAGGAAATATCTATTATTAATTTTGAGCAGATGGTATATTTCTCATGATGAGCCACAACTGGAGTTTTCTTTATTGTTATATGAGGTCACATTTTCTTTTCCATAACTGATGTAGTTCATAAATGGCTTTTTGTAGTCTATTTTCACTTTCTTCTAAAATTGTTAAATTATCTGCATACCTTAGGGCATTAAATATTTATTTCTATTCATCCACGTACCCAGATTTACTACCTGTCTCCAGTAGTGGGAAAACAATGCTGACTCTGGGACAAACTCAAGCAATTAGCACTCAAGGGGTACCTCGCCCCCACAGCTGCGTCTCCCCCCTCTCCATCTACACTCCCCTTCCTAAGCCATTAACTGTGGCCAGTCAGAGAGATTATAAGACCACACTCACACACACACATTTCGGTTTCCCAGTGACAGTCCATATTTTTCCAGCCATTAAGACGAAACAGCCGATCAGAAACGAGTGATTATTAGACCATTAAAAGAAACAGAGAATCATCACCTTTGTTCTCTGCACCTTCCACTTGCCAACAAGCAGTAGTTTGGGCACTGTACCACATTTGGTTTAAGGCACAATGGTACCCCAAATTAAAAATATTCACATCTAAGTTCTCCATACACTTGTTATACACTCCTGGAAGTGGAAAAAAGAACACATTGACACCGGTGTGTCAGACCCACCATACTTGCTCCGGACACTGCGAGAGGGCTGTACAAGCAATGATCACACGCACGGCACAGCGGACACACCAGGAACCGCGGTGTTGGCCGTCGAATGGCGCTAGCTGCGCAGCATTTGTGCACCGCCGCCGTCGGTGTCAGCCAGTTTGCCGTGGCATACGGAGCTCCATCGCAGTCTTTAACACTGGTAGCATGCCGCGACAGCGTGGACGTGAACCGTATGTGCAGTTGACGGACTTTGAGCGAGGGCGTATAGTGGGTATGCGGGAGGCCGGGTGGACGTACCGCCGAATTGCTCAACACCTGGGGCGTGAGGTCTCCACAGTACATCGATGTTGTCGCCAGTGGTCGGCGGAAGGTGCACGTGCCCGTCGACCTGGGCTCGGACCGCAGCGACGCACGGATGCACGCCAAGAACGTAGGATCCTGCGCAGTGCCGTAGGGGACCGCACCGCCACTTCCCAGCAAATTAGGGACACTGTTGCTCCTGGGGTATCGGCGAGGACCATTCGCAACCGTCTTCATGAAGCTGGGCTACGGTCCCGCACACCGTTAGGCAGTCTTCCGCTCATGCCCCAACATCGTGCAGCCCGCCTCCAATGGTGTCGCGACAGGCGTGAATGGAGGGACGAATGGAGACGTGTCGTCTTCAGCTATGAGAGTCGCTTCTGCCTTGGTCCCAATGATGCTCGTATGCGTGTTTGGCGCCGTGCAGGTGAGCGCCCCAATCAGGATTGCATACGACCAAGGCACACAGGGCCAACACCTGGCATCATGGTGTGGGGAGCGATCTCCTACACTGGCCGTACACCTCTGGTGATCGTCGAGGGGACACTGAATAGTGCATGGTACATCCAAACCGTCATCGAACCCATCGTTCTACCATTCCTAGACCGGCAAGGGAACTTGCTGTTCCAACAGGACAATGCACGTCCGCATGTATCCCGTGCCACCCAACGTGCTCTAGAAGGTGTAAGTCAACTACCCTGGCCAGCAAGATCTCCGGATCTGTCCCCCATTTAGCATGTTTGGGACTGGATGAAGCGTCGTCTCACGCGGTCTGCACGTCCAGCACGAACGCTGGTCCAACTGAGGCGCCAGGTGGAAATGGCATGGCAAGCCATTCCACAGGACTACATCCAGCATCTCTACAATCGTCTCCATGGGAGAATAGCAGCCTGCATTGCTGCGAAAGGTGGATATACACTGTACTAGTGCCGACATTGTGCATGCTCTGTTGCCTGTGTCTATGTGCCTGTGGTTCTATCAGTGTGATCATGTGATGTATCTGACCCCAGGAATGTTGAGCAATTCGGCGGTACGTCCACCCGGCCTCCCACATGCCCACTATCCGCCCTCGCTCAAAGTCCGTCAACTGCACATACGGTTCACATCCACGCTGTCGCGGTATGCTACCAGTGTTAAAGACTGCGATGGAGCTCCGTATGCCACGGCAAACTGGCTGACACTGACGGCAGCGGTGCACAAATGCTGCGCAGCTAGCGCCATTCGACGGCCAACACCGCGGTTCCTGGTGTGTCCGCTGTGCCGTGCGTGTGATCATTGCTTGTGCAGCCCTCTCGCAGTGTCCGGAGCAAGTATGGTCGGTCTGACACACCGGTGTCAATGTGTTCTTTTTTCCATTTCCAGGAGTGTACATAAGTGCGTGCACACACACACACACACACACACACACACACACACACACACACAGAGAGAGAGAGAGAGAGAGAGAGAGAGAGAGAGAGAGAGAGAGAAAGAGAAAGATATTGCCCCACAAAACACGTGTTAGCTAAAATAGTGTGCTAGCTACAGAAAGACTCCAATTATTTTATAACTTATAACTGATGTTTAAAACATTACTTTTGACGCAATTTAAGTGCCTGAGTGGGTTTCGACTTCTTTGTATTATTGCTCTGCAAAACACTTGTTCGATGAAATAATGGCTTACTCAGCTAAGGGAAGAGTGCAATCATAGTGTTTAGTGTGGACTCTGAAATTAAGTGCCAAAGTACCATTGCTGTGTCAAAACGTTGCTCTATAATGCCAAAACATAGCTCACTTAATGACATCAGTGATGTATCTTCAAGGTTAAGCTGCACTTATTGATGCAAATAGTTTGATAATTGTACAACACACTAAAGAAACCAAAAATTATCTGTGTTATTTATTTATCAAAATACCAAAATATTCAAAGATTTATTCGTTAACAGTGCAAACACCCACTGCACTAGTGATCTAATTTATAGGTTATGGCAGATGTGGTGAGGACTGACTCATACTGTCACACAGTGCAAACTAGACGACACTTCAATGAAATAATGTACTGATCAGTAGTAATACATATTCATATAGGTAAAAAATGACGCTTTCTACACTTTGCACAGGGATCCAAATATTATAGTGGCTCCATGATTCTGTGTGGTTGTTGTGCTTTCAATTAACTACTTTCAACTACTTTTAAAGTTAGCCAAACATTATGACTTCATTTTAGGGTAAAATACTTTATGTTTATACTATACAAGATGTTTGTTATATTCTGCCTTTAATGCAAACGTATACAGACACAAAGCGGAGATTACATTACACTTTATTCTACACATCGCCATTTTACAGAAAAATTGTAACAGTTGTCCCATACATTACCAAGTTACAGTAAAACTTTAACAAAATGCTCCATATTACATTTGATTGGAGTTAAACTTCAAATAAATCTGTAACAAATTACCCCATATATCGCCATGTTACAGTAAAATTGTAACAGTTTGCCCTATACATCACCATGCAACAGCAAACTTGAACTCTTCCACATTAAACTGTCTGTTCCATCTGTCTTATCGCTGTATCAGATCACAAGCCCAGGAATGATCAACGTCATTGGTAATCACCTTATCGGGCTTACAAAATATGCTTGATATGTGTCTAAGAGAAACTTTTCATGTCTAGACTCTTCAAACAGATTACTAACTTGGTTTACTCTACTGTCGACAGTGAGGTAGCTTACTGACTACGCACTTGTATACAACTTAGCACATTGTTTCTAATGTCACACTAATAAAGCAAGGAGGGGTAGGGTGGGAGAGGGCTGCATATGTGTGTGATGTCAGGGCGAACTTTACATTTGGGAAACAAAAGTGTCATGCAGCTGGTTTAAGAACTACAATAGCAGAGAACTCTCACAACTTCGACAGTGTCTTAATTTACACATTACAACATAGGCGTTCTCTGGTAATATATGTTTATGTGAAACGTGTTGAGTTGCACCGTGGTTCAGAATTCAAGTTAAACAGTAGGTCCTCCTATAACTGGCTGGGTAAGTCAGAACGAAGGTCAGAGGAAGGTAACAGCATACCACCTGCTACAGGACCATGTGTAGTAAAGCACTGAGGTGATCAAATCTATCTTTGGGTTAATAGCTCTTGAAAACATTGTTAGATAATTAAAATAATAATGTCTTGATTGCAAGGCTTTATTAAAAACTGAAAATCACACATCAGTTGGTATGACTGGACTGAGAGTGCCTTATTTACTTAAAATAGAAGTGAGTACTCACTACTATCAATATTTCACTTCGCACTACGACTGTGAACACGTGTATTCTGGCTATGCTATTATATGAATGAGGCAAATGCTGTTTCTTTTAATCGTATTCATCTACATTCAAGAAATGAGTTGTTTATTATTTTTCTGAGTGCTGGCCTTTCTGTCCTGTCAAGCTCATTTTCCTGGAGGTTTGTCGGTTCTATCTGTGGACTCTTGAATTGTGTCCTATTTGATGTTGATGGCAGGTATGGACAGACTCTGAGTAGGTGTCTTTGCCTAGCTGGAATACTCTCTTCAAGCAGTCAGGACGCAAGCCTATCCACATGGGAAGAATTTCCTGCAGGTAACTGAAAAGTACAATGGTTAAATGTCGCTTGTAGTTTCTAGGATTCCTTTTCAGTTTCGATATTTAATTTTCATGCTACTTTGCGCTTCAAAAGTTAGCTGATAAATCAGGAAATTGATGTATGTAAAAATATAAACGACATTACCGAAAAGATTTTTTTAGGAGGCGGGGTCTCATTACATCCATGAGCTTTAGCCCCGTTTGAATCCGCACCTGGATATCTAAAGGAACATGACGTGGGTCCCAATACATTCAGGCTTGTTCTCATAATGATTTCACAGATTCTATGTGTGCATCTACTAGTGGTTTAATGTTGCGGGTTGAATCTACCAGGGAATCACTAAATTCAATAATCTCTCTAAATAATTAACCAGTAGGTATTTCCAAACTCAGAGAAACCTACTTTATTGATGAACTGCCAGACAGTCTTGTCAGCTATTATAAAAGGCATCTGCTGCAGCTTAGGAATTGGATATAAAATAAATGATAGACCGGTACTAGAACTAAATTTAGGAACTCTGTACCAGTGTCGTTCGATAAAAGCTAACGACGTTTATCTTTTGATTTTTATTTGTGCCTTCTGTACCCTGCTTGCATTGTGAGATTGTGAGATCCTACACACTTGCCTAATCTTCGCCATCTTGTATGCCCCTCCGAAGAAGTACATGAAATACATGGCTTATACGGGCCAATAAACTGATTATAAATAGATATATTTCGGGTGTTCAACAGGTAAAGACACTGCAAGTCAGTTGAATACTCAATGGGCGTACAGGAAGTAGGGAAAAATAATGTTGTGAGCAGTACAGTCGGCGATTTTAATTCACACAATGCCAACTTTTCTTTTAATACAATTTGTATTCAGCGCTCATGCTCAAATTGTTCACTTCAGAGGCCTCTCACAGTGACTGGGAAGGGAACATGGAGGTGAGACACTGGATGTTATTATTCATATCAGAGTTTATTTAGCACAAGACTGATTTATTAATTAACATTGTAAATGAATCCATTCAGCTGGTATACAGTCTTATGGAATATAAGTGAAAAACAGTCTGAAATTTCATACTATGAAATCTCTTTAACTAATGAACTCTCTTGCAGAAGAATTAATTGAGCTGGGTGAAACTTAATGAGGTACAGCCCGCCTTAGGAAGATCTGAGGGTCACACAAATCACACATATACCCAAAAAACATTCATGAAAGATGCACGTACACGTTCAGATATTCAAGCTGGCTAACCGCTTGGTAGAGCCTAGAGAGCACTGGGGAGTACCAGAGGGGTACCAGTAGCGGGACTGCTGCAGCAAACTACCGACACATACAAGGGCAGAAACTATAAAATCGTTAAATGCCAGAAACTATATACATGGTCATTTTACTTACATAAAACAGTGGAAAATCCAGGATGGAGTAATGACAATATTATGAAAAGGATAGATAGGTACCCACATGTAGAGACGTACGGTCGAAGACAGGTACAACACAATGACTGCCATGTATGTGTGAGATGTGTTTGTGTGAATGTATATGTGCGTATATGTATGTTGTCTAATTTAGAAGAAGGTCTTTTGGTCGAAAGCTGACATATTTAGCGCTCTTTTTTTGTCGTGCCAGTCTGAGACTCAACATCTCCACTGTATGGGAGTACCTGTCTATCCTTTTCATAATACTGTCATTATGTAAGAACATGCTCAGATGACTGTTTGGCCAGCATTCCAACAGCATATATACTCAAGTCACTTACCACTGGCCGAAAATCAATCAATTTTCATAAATTCAGGAAACGAAAAGTAATCCGTAATCATACATGCATGCGAGTATTCGTTGAACTCAAGCGAAACAGCTCTATTAAACAGGACCAAGACAAAGTAGCTTTGCATTTAAGCCCACTTGGTAGGCTGAGGCCACAAATTAGTTACTTTTCTTAAATTCAGAAACTACGAAATAATTCACGAAAACATGTGCATGCGGAAGTCCATTGAGATTATTAAACATGACAATAAGACGATAACTTTAAATTTAAAGACGTATCGTTGGTTGAAGACCAAAAAATTGTCGGTGTATTCAAAGTAACCACCACTGACAAAGGTTTTTTGGTCGAATGCAATTTGTAGACAGTAATAACATGGATAATCTTTGCAATTAATATCCCTCAACTTTGCACTACAAAGATAACCAAGAAACCCTAAGATTCGGTCATTCTCTCAAGACAAAGCAAAACCTATGTAACTCTGCAAAACACGGAAGATCATCCCTAGAACGCTACGCGCTATCGCTCCGAGAAACTAAGTTAACGACAAACGTAAATCAGAACAATTAAACGGAGTGATTTGTCCACGATATCAGAGCAATACTAGCAGAGCACGCATACAGCTTACTGTGTCCAAACGAACGTGATGGAGTCTCTTATTTGGAGCTCAAAACATGGGTGAATTGTTTGCGGCGGCGGGGGGGGGGGGGGGGGGGGGGGGCAGAAGGAGCTTGGGGCTTGTTGCAAAACTCTGTACCTGTATGCGATGACGCAACAGGACAATCCATCTCCATGACTGACCAGTGTCTCTGGTTCTACCTCAACCAGTCCAGTGGTCATATTGCAAATACGTTTTAGTGAAGAAGCTATGGATGATGCCGTGCTTGATTTTTATTTTTATTTCTCGAACTTAGTTTTTATTCTTCAGCAATTTACAGCCTGATACTTGACAAAGCAACAAACTTATTCTACTGTAACGAAAAAGAGCTGCAAATGCCTTCTGCAGAGTGATGTTTATAAGTCAGATCCACATAGATTTTCTTTGTCTTATCTGATGCGAGAAACACCCACAGCTTATTGTTTATTGAAAATTATATACTGCTAAGCCACAAAATGCACACAGTTGTGTGTAATTAAAAACTATTAATTGAGGGAGTTAAAAGCAAAAGGCTGCAATCGATAAAATCACTATTAGCAGAAAATTAGCATCAAAGTTTGTATCAAATTTAAAATTCTATTTTCATTTGTTATATTGTATGTAGTAACGATCACATGCAGTGGTTATTATTGTAGCTATATAATGAAGCTATACATATGATATCAGTGAATTAAACTCAGAATGTTGAGCTCAGTATTGTTTTTATTAATAATCCATAGCTAGCATTTCCATCCCTCTCACTCCAATGATGTCACTTACATCCTTGTTGGCCACGCATTAATATAAGGTTGGGAATGATTCAGAACAATGTAATGCAATATTTTGTCCCATTTTCGTGTATTACATTAATCCACACACATAACGTTTATTGACTATAGATATATTGGAGTGGATGAGACATGCGAATAAACAATGTTACATACAGAAAAAAAATTCCAGACAATCTCTTATCACACAGATATACAAAAGCATTTGTTTTTACTACTGGGGATGTCTATTCCGAGTCTCAAGTACTGTCATCAGACAGCACCACATCATTAGCAGTCTGTGTACTTGGCCGTCCAATTCCTCAAGATCTCCTACATGGGTTGGAAACAAGTGCTTTTGACATATATATGCACTTGCATATTTTTGCATCCAAAGACAAAACACTGCTTATCAAGTAGTTCTTCAGGCAACCGCTAGGAAACACTTCAGATTATCTGATACACCTGTATGCCTTTGCTCCTAAATAGACTTATTCTTCTATTACAATATGGTGCACGTATCTCCAAGTATTCTGTTTTGCCAATTACACCACTTTGCGTCCAATCGTCTCAGTTATATGTACTTGATGCATATTATGAAAAAAATGAAGTAGGTTTTTGGTGTGGGGGTGGCATGTCATCAGTCTTCTTACTGGGTTTGATGCGGTGTGCCACGACTTCTTCTCCTGTGCCAACCTCTCCAACTGTCAGAGCAGGGCTTACATCATACGTCCTTATTTATTTTAAACCTCTGCAGCCCACAGTAGTACCATAGAAGTTATTATATGATGTGTTAAACACAGTCCTAACATCCTGCTTCTTCTTCTTGTCAGCGTGCTCCATTTGTTCCTTTTGTTGCCGAATCTGTGGATAACCTCCCATTTCTCATTTATTAGTCCACTTAACTTTCAACATCATTGTTAGCACGACATCTCAAACACTTCGATCCCCTTCTTCTCAGCTTCCGCCAGAGTCCATGAGTCAATGCCATACAATGCTGTGCTCCAAATGTACATTTTCAGAAATTTCTTCCTGAAAATAAGGACGTTGTTTGATAGGAGAACACTACTAGTCTCCTTCTTATGTCCCTCCTTGCTTCCGTCTGCCATATGTTATTTTGCTTCTAGGCAGTATCCCTTAGCTTCATCTGCTTCTTGGTCACAAATTTTGAGGCTAAATTTGTCGATAATCTCATTTGCGCTACTCCTCATTACTTTCATTCTTCTTCGGTTTACCCTCAACCCACATTGTACATTCATTAGACTGCTCATTCCATTCGACAGATCTTGTAATTTTTCTTCACTTAAGCTGAGGATAGCATAGTCACCATCGAATTTTGTCACTGACATCTTTTTACCCTGAATTATACACACAACAAAAAAAGTTTGTCATCACCTCGGTTCTGAGAGTTCCGGAACCTGTATGGAAAATTGGAATAGAGATCAACATAAAAACAATTTCCGCCCTTTTTATTGCTCATAAAAACCACACATTGCATGTTGTATGACCATACAGCGGGAACTTCAGAGGTGGTGGTCCAGATTACTGTACACACTGATACCTCTAATAACCAGTCACCGAGCGGGGTTGCACAGTTGTTAGTATACTGGACTCGCATTCGGAAGGACGACGGTTCAAACCGCCTCCGGCCATCCTGGTTTAGGTTTTCCGTGATTTCCCTAAATCGTTTCATGCAAATTCTGGGATGGTTACTTTGAAAGAGCTTGTGCTCCGTCTCTAATGACCTCGTTGTCGACGGGACGTTATACACTAATCTCCTCCTCCTCCTCCTCTAGTACCCAGTAGCACATCCTCTTGCATTGATGCATGCCTGTATTCGTCGTGGCATACTATCCAAAAGTTCATCAAGGTACTGTTGGTCCAGATTGTCCCACTCCTCAAAGGTTACTCGGCGTAGATCCCTCAGAGTGGTTGGTGGGTCAAGTCATCCGTAAACAGCCATTTTCAATCTATCCCGGGTGTTTCCAATAGGGCTCATGTCTGGAGATGTCATTATCCTGAGGGACGTCCATGAAGACGAATGCCTCGCCAATATGCTGCCAATATGCTTGCACTATCGGTTGGAGGATGGCATTCACTATCATACAGCCATTACGGCGCCTTCCGTGACCACCAGTGGCGTACGTCGGCTCCAGATAACGCCACCCCAAAACTGCAAGGAACCTCCACCTTGCTGCTCTCGCTGGACAGACTGTCTAAGACATTCAGCCAGCAATATTTGAAACTTTCATCGCCTGCACGAACTGAGGATGGTCTCAGAACGCAAGCGATAGATGTCACCCGTGCCGATGTGAACCACAACTTGTAAACGACTGCACCCTCCACGCTCGATAGCCGAGGCAGGACCTCCTCCGCATATCATATGAGACCTCCTTTCTCCCCACCGGCAGTGCATACTGGATTTCTTTCTGGCCCTGAACGCTATTTCCCTCAGGGACTCCATAAGATAACGCTGGAGCTCATGATAACTAGCAGACCCCGCTCTCGCGTACATGCTCGGATCCTGCTGAGGGAGTAGAGATTTGTCCATTCATAGGATGAATGGGCGAGTCCAGAATGCCAGCCTCCATATTGAATCTCCACTTGGAGAACGCGAATGCATTACCACCCACCACTCGCCCCGCTGTGTGGGTGGATCCACTGCGTCGAGTATGCAAGGTGCATCGGCAGCAGAGCCGATGGGCGAAACAAGCTTCTTCTGCGTCCAGCTACTTCTGCGTCCTCACACAGAATGCACGCATTCTATCCATCCTTGTGCTGCTAACTTAAGAATAAACTATAAAAGCACTTCCAAAAGCTTAATATGTAATTTTCTACCTTTCTCACGACTCACCAATGGAGGCTGACGGCTTACTAAGTTAAGGAGCTGGGCTTTCAAAAAAATGACAACTGTGCTACAGATTGCGTGAATCTACACATAACGGTTACTGAAACGCGAGATTTCAGCTCTTAAATCAAAAACACGCACAGAATGTAAGAAATAAGGTACGAAATAACACGGAAAAAGCTAAATATGTAATAGGCTGCTCTGCTGGTCCGTGGCAGCGGGAAACTAACAGAGGCGGGACTTAGGTACCAACCCGGTATTCACTTAGCTAGATATGGGAAACCGCCTGAAAACTACATACGTTGTGGTCGGCACACTGACTATCGTCGTATTATCTGCCACGCCGAGTCGATCCAGGGCAGAAACATCTCCGCACCCCAGAAGCGACGCCTTTTATATGTATAAAAAACAAGATAATAAATATTTCTTTTCTTTTAAATCAGCTTTACCGATAGTATAATAACCTTTCAAGGGAAAAGGTACTTCAAATCTGTACTATTTATGTCAAACTGACTCGAATTTCAAATCCAGGATTATCTGACTCAGTGTGAGGATTTAATTTTAAGTAACATTTTGTTGCAGCAACTCTGAACTAGGTATTTGAAAAAAGAGCGCTCATACGATAACATTTCAAAATGAATCTTAATCTCTACCTTAAAGTCAATCAAGAGACAAACTTAGCTCCTATCTGCTTAAAATGACAAGGTTAGATACATGGAAATTTTTGAAAAACGTGTAGTAAGTTCCTATGGGACCAAACTGCTGAGTTCATCGGTCCCTAGGGTTACACACTACTTAATCCAACTTATGCTATAAGTGCAACACAGACGCTCATGCCCGAGGGAGGACTCGAACACCTGACGGGAGGGAGGGGGAGGGGGAGAAACCTTGGCAAGGCGCCTAGACCGCTCGGCTACCCAGCGCAACTTAGATACATGTTTTACTACACCCAAGTTCTGTGATTTGAATAACTTTTAAAAGGAAAACAAATAATCGAATGCAGAATCAGTTTACAGAACAGAATGCAAGCTGCTTCTCGCCGATACATCAATCGCCGTGTCTCAGTTAAAGGGAGCAGCAGCGTGACAATGACAAACAATGATGTGGACGATTCTTGGTATTACAACGCATTAAATGCCAGTTATACACAGGGCGAAAAGGTCTCTGTAATATAGGAATTGAACATAATAAGATAACCTCCAACAACTTCAACTAGAAACTTCAGAACTAGTAAGTACAATGAAGCACAGCTCTGTGAAACCAGGACAAAAATTTAGACGTACTTCAACGGTCGCTTCCCATTGCAAACAAATGTGAGTTTGGCGTCCATAAATTCTGCTTAAGTTTGCTTCAGCTTACCATTAATCCCAACGGCTCACAGACACACGAAGTGGGTCAGCAAACGCTAACACCTACACACTTACGCCACGATAATGCCGGACGACCAGGAGTTAACTAGCAATCACCGACCAACGCCGTTATGAGCTTTAAACACAAATCGCCAGCAGAAGTAATGGCCGTGGTGCAGTTCCACCGTTGCTGTCACAAGCCTGTCGTTTGACAGCGGCCATGTACAAGCTGAAGGATGGACTCCAAGACCTTCAGCGGCATCTTCAGCAGAAAATTTATTTTGCAGAACTCCACACCCAAAGTACTGCCCCACATTAAGCTATCGGGTGCCATCAACGCACGCCCGATGCTGGGCTATCGTGTACATTCTCTTACGCAGTCGCCGCAGACGCTTTAGTTTCTTCCCAGCACCTAACTGCCCTAACGCGGCGATCGAGGAACGCCGCCGCATCAGGTCCTAAGCAAAGGTCTTCGAAGTTAAAAGATTGATTCCAGCCGACCGCTGCTCAGCTTACTTAACATACAGATTGAAATAAACTAATATTTCTATAAAGGGACCAAATTCGGTACATAATCTCACTGGCACATCCAGCAAATAGATCTCATTACGATCAAGAAGAATCGTAGATAAAATTAATGTAAATGTAATTGTAAAGCATCTGATGACGGCAGAGCGCCACCGAAATGCATCCTGATGATGATTAAGAGTGAAAACTGACTGAAGCAGAAAAACTACTTTATAAATTTTGTAATGCAGTAGCTGAGCTCAATTTACAGCATACGACATGGATAACTGCTTGAACGTCTGATGCCCATTTTTCCTGTTATTAAAATGGATATCTTTCGAACTACACTACTGCTCCACCAAGAAGATGACGTGCTACAGACGCGAAATTTAACCGACAGGAAGAAGATGTTGTTATATGCAAATGATTAGCTTTTCAGAGCATTCACACAAAGTTGGCGCCAGTGGCGACACATACAACGTGCTGAGATGAGGAAAGTTTCCAACCGATTTCTGATACACAAACAGCAGTTGACCGGCGTTGCCTGGTAAAACGTTGTTGTGGTGCCTCATGTAAGGAGGAGAAATGCGTACCATCACGTTTCCGACTTTGATAAAGGTCGAATTCTAGCCTATCGCGATTGCGATTAACGTATCGCACTTTGGACGTTATATTTCAGATGTGGCTCTACCCTTCATTCGATCCCTGCGAAACCCTACATTTCAGCAGGATAATGCACGACCGCATGTTGCAGGTCCTGGATACAGAAAATGTTCGACTACTACCCTGGCCAGCACATTCTCCAGATCTCTCACCAATTCAAAACGTCTGGTCAATGGTGGCCGAGCAACTGGCTCGTCACAATACGCCAGTCACTACTCTTGATGAACTGTGGTATCGTGTTGAAGCTGCATGGGCAGCTGTACCTGTGCACGCCGTCCAAGCTGTGTTTGACTCAATGCCCAGGCGTATCAAGGCCTTTATTACGGCCAGAGGTGGTTGTTCTGGGTGCTGATTTCTCAGGATCTATGCACCCAAATTGCGTGAAAATGTAATCACATGTCAGTTCCAGTATAATGTATTTGCCCAATGAATACCCGTTTATCATCTGCATTTCTTCTTGGTGCAGCAAGTTTAATGGCCAGTAGTGTACTTTCGTATTTGGAAGTACGTCACCGTTTTGCTTAACCAGTGCAGTGTTCCTCTTTTCCTGTGAGCATGGCGGTGCGACGTGTAGCCCATCAGCGCCGGGTGCTCTGGACAGCCAGGGGCAGGTACCCGCCGCGTCGTGACTTGATAACGCCACCGCTGCCTCCAGTGCTCCCGTTGAATTTTTATGGCCGTTAAACAGGTCGCCGCCTGTGGCCATGTGGCTGGTGGCTGGCTGGCTCTTAACTGCTCGCAGCCGTCCGCACACATGGCAGCCCTGCCCGTCTGTACACAGCCGGTGTCCGCCGGCACGGCCTGGGTTAGACGTACGATTGCGTCAATTTCATCTGCATTTTTTAAAATAAAACCTTCTAGGTCACAAAATAAAATATTTATTACGATACTTCGGCGTTTGCCATCATCAGATAGCAAAAAACTCCGATCTTCCTAACCCAGAACCAGTATCAATCGGGGCGTCTACTACGTAGCTAATTAGTTGACGTCCCAATTAGGTATAGATTTTAATGCTGACGCTAAACCCTGTTTCCTGCGTTTTTTCATACCTGATGATGAAATGCCGAAACATCGGCAAGAAGACATTTTCTTTAGCGTTTTAGACAATTTTATTCATTTTATTCATGATTGCCGACTCATACCGTCATTTTGTTTCCTTTATTAGTTCATGTACAAACGTCTTGAACCCAAAGTTGTCGAAGGGACACCTTCTTGAGACAGCTGTGGCTGTTCTATAACTTTGATTACTCACGCTGAACGAGTTTCAGACCAAAATCTACACTACTGACATTAAAATTGCTACACCAAGAAGAAATGCAGATGATAAACGGGTATTCATTGGACAAATATATTATACTAGAAGTGACATGTGATTACATTTTCACGCAATTTGGGTGCATAGATCCTGAGAAATCAGTACCCAGAACAACCACCTCTGGCCGTAATAAAGGCCTTGATACGCCTGGGTATTGAGTCAAACACAGCTTCGATGGCGTGTACAGGTACAGCTGCCCATGCAGCTTTAACACGACACCACAGTTCATCAGGAGTAGTGACTGGCGTATTGTGACGAGCCAGTTGCTCGGTCACCATTGACCAGACGTTTTCAATTGGTGAGAGATCTGGAGAATGTGCTTACCAGGGCAGAAGTCGAACATTTTCTGTATCCAGAAAGGCCATGATGCTGTATACAGAACCTGGATTCATCCGAAAAAATGACGTTTTGCCATTCGTGCACCCAGGTTCGTCGTTGAGTACATCATCGCAGGCGCTCCTGTCTGTGATGCAGCGTCAAGGGTAACCGCAGTCATGGTCTCTGAGCTGATAGTCCATGCTGCTGTGAACGTCGTCGAACTGTTCGTGCAGATGGTTGTTGTCTTGCAAACGTCCCCATCCGTTGACTCAGGGATCGAAACGTGGCTCCACAGCCATGAGGATAAGATGCCTGACATCTCGACTGCTAGTGATGCGAGGGATGCGAGGCCGTTGAGTTGCAGCACGGCATTCTGTATTACCCTCCTGAACCCACAGATTCCATTTTCTGCTAACAGTCACTGGACGTCGAATAACGCGGTCAGCAATGCCGCGATACGATAAACCGCAGTCGTGATAGGCTACAATCCGAGGTTTATCAAAGTCGGAAACGTGATGGTACGCATTTCTGCTCCTTACACGAGCAATCACAACAACGTTTCACCAGTCAACGCCGGTCAACTGCTGTTTGTGTATGAGAAATCGCTTGTAAACTTTCTCAAAATCAGCACGTTGTAGATGTCGCCACCGGCGCCAACCTTGTGTGAATGCTCTGAAAAGCTTATCATTTGCATATCACAGAATGTTCTTCCTGTCGCTGTCGGTTAAATTTCGCGTCTGTAGCACGTCATCTTCGTGGTGTAGCAATTTTAATGGCCAGTAGTGTGTTTCCAGCAACCATCTTGGTAAGGTAAAGATATGAAAAATCAACATTATCTTGAAGATCTAAGCTCGGAAACTTGTCAATTTCGCACTGTCATAGTAATATTCGTCACTGTGATACCCATAATTATTATAAAAGGGACAGCAGTCCAAACAGTATTGAGTGTAAGCATGAACAAAAGTAAAAATACCAGCACGTGTGAACAGCTTGCGATTGCAAATGTAACTATTGAAATTTTATGATCTTCTCACTATGTAATGTATTTTTTAAGCCTCAGCAGCTATTACTGAAAAATAAATGCAGCAACCAGCCACTTTTTCCGTACCGTAAATGCTCAGTGTATAAATACTGAACGTCGTGAAACATTTGTACCTTGTGATATCTGTCATGTTGCGTTTATAAACATACTGTAACTTCTCTGCCTTTGTAAATCTCTATCTTTTATATCAGACATCCGTGTGGCCGAAATATTTGCGGTAATACGACGTCCTGCTAAATGTAAACACAGTTTATGTACTTGACAGCTGTCAAAACAAAAAATACTCCACTTTTACCGTGCCTTGCACCAATAGTGAATGAGCACCCTTGCTATGATTGATTGGCGCTCGGAATCTAGTGCCGGACGTCACAACTTCACGCGTTACTCCTCAGAACACAAAAAATACGTAAATACACCTGATAAAACATTGCACACGTTCATAAAAAAACGTCCTTCCAAATGAATACGTACAACACATACAACAACAACAACAATAAAAGCTGAAGACAGAGATGGTAAATAGTAATAACTACTGTCACGAGCGGAGTCAACAATTTCAACACCGATGTCGAACACAGTTTACAGAAACTAGAACGTGCAATTGAGATGCTTTAAGTCTTTACAAAGGGCGAGCGCTTGGCGTTTCACTTTATCTGTTGTATGGTCGTTGCGTTGTGACGTCGATGGTGCCCGTTGATGGTAACGGCGTAATTACTGTGTCTCCATCAGTCATGAAATTACCATGGGTACATTCTCTTGTTTAATACAGGTTTTGCAAATGGTTATATTATCCTAGGTCACAGTCTGGTCAGACGCAATCGTTACCGTACAAATCCAGTTTCGTTGTGTCCGACTGCAGCTATCGGTTTCTTTCTCGCATCACAGTTCATACAGCAGTGTAGCATATTACATTTAGTTTTACGTGATACATTTAACTAAAGATTTATAAAAAAGATGAAACATACTCAATTAAAAGAAATTCATGTAGCAATCTTAATAAAAGAAATACACTCCTGGAAATTGAAATAAGACCACCGTGAATTCATTGTCCCAGGAAGGGGAAACTTTATTGACACATTCCTGGGGTCAGATACATCACATGATCACACTGACAGAACCACAGGCGCATAGACACAGGCAACAGAGCATCCACAATGTCGGCACTAGTACAGTGTATAACCACCTATCGCAGCAATGCAGGCTGCTATTCTCCCATGGAGACGATCGTAGGTGTGTATAATATTTCCGTGTCCTTCATAGTGAGCCCTCAACATCTGAGCCTCGATATGACTGGGTGTTTGTGTTGTTCTCATCATTTCATTATCATTCAGGAGAAAATGGCGAGATTGGACTGAACAAAGGTTGGGAATTTGTACAGGCGCTGACAACAGCGTAGTTGAGCTTCTCACAAACCAAACATCATCATCATCATCTTCATCAACATTATCAACATCTGACGCTATTTACACCCCTTACATACAATATGTTATCAAAAGTATCAGGACACCTGGTTGAAAATGATATACAAGTTCGTAGCGCTCTCCATCGGTAAAGCTGGAATTTAATATGGTGTTGGCACACTCTCAGTCTTGATGACAGCTTCCACTCTCGCAGGCATACGCTGAGTCAGGTGATGGAAGGTTTCTTGGAGAATGAGAGCCCATTCTTCACGGAGTGCTGCAATGAGGAGAGGTATGAACGTCCGTCTGTGAGGCCTGGCACGAAGTCGGAGTTCCAAAACATCCCAAAGTTGTTCTATATGATTCAGGTCAGGACTCTGTGTAGGCCAGTCCATTACAGGGATGTCACTGTCGTGTAACCACCCCCACAAAAGCCGTGAATTATGAACAGGTCCTCGATCGTGTTGAAAGATACAACTGCCTTTCCCGAATTGCTCGTCAACAGTGGGAAGCAAGAAGGTGCTTAAAACATCAATGTAGGCCCGTGCTATGATAGTGCCACGCAAAACCGTAAGGGATGGAAGCCTCTGCATGAAAAACACGACCACACCATAACACCACAGCCTACGAATTTTACTGTTGGGACTATAACACCCTGGTAGATGACATTCACCGGGCATTCGGCTCACCCACACCCTGCCATCGGATCGCCACATTGTGTACCGTGATTCGTCATTCCACGCAACGTTTTTCCACTGTTCAATCGTCCAATGCTTACACTCCTTACACCAAGCGAGGCGTCGTTTGGCATTTACCGGCAGCTGCTCGACCACGAAATTCAGGTTTTGTCATCTCCCACCCAATTGGCATAGTACTTGCAGTGGATCCTGATGCAGTTTGGAGTTCCTGTGTGATGGTCTGCATGGAAGTCTGTCTATTACACATTACGCGCCTCTACAACTGTCGGCAGTCTGTCTGTCAACAGACAACAGACGAGGTCGATCTGTACGCTTTTGTGCTGCACGTGTCCCTTCACGTTTCCACTTCACTATCACATCGGAAACAGTGAACCTAGTGATGTTTTGGAGTGTGGAAATATCGCGTACAGTCGTATAACACACGGTCGACGTCTGTGAGTTCCGCGGAGCGCCTCGTCCTGTTCTCTCACAATGTCTAATGACTGTTGAGGTTGCTGATATGGAGTATCTGGCAGTAGGTGGCAGCACAATTCACCTAATATGAAAAACCTATGTTTTGGGGGATGTCGGGATACTTTTGATCACATTGTGTACCTTATCAGAAGTGGTAGCAACACCAAACACGAAGAGCAGTAATGCACTCTGTTGGTCGTTGAATCTACCACAGAGAATTGCATCCTTAATCATTTACATATCCGACGGTGGACTACACCGATATGAAGTTAAATTGACATCCGACGAGATCTCCTGGGTACTTAGCTATTTTCTTTTTAGGCAATGTGTGGTTTGCTTCATTATTATGGAACAATCTTAAGTGCATTTACTTCTCAGTTTGAAAACCAATGTTGAGTGTAATCGCATTTTAATTTTGTGAAGTAACGATTAAAACTATACAAAAAAATTCTCATTACTTTAAAGAGCACGAGTGAACGTTCAACTGAGAGCTACAGTCCGCTTCGGAGGAGTACATAACCTCGTCTGTGGCATCTAGGAAATCCAGGTTCAAGTTCCGTTGCAGAACACAGCTCTGATTTATTACGGCTTTATGCAAACGAACTTCAGACCGTGGCTAAGTCATCCTACGACTTACGTACTCATGTTCAGAAAAAAAAAGAGAACGCGTTGAACGACTAGATATAGGAAGTTGATATTCACAGGACACGTACGTTAGTATGTTCTGCAGGAATGATTAGCATTGGTTCAGCATGTGTCCTGTTGTCTAGTAGTCACTGGGTCCGCCATGAGCCCTGATAAATTGCTTCATGCGTGATGGCGTCGACGCGTGTAAGGCGTTAATGGCGTCCTGTGGTACAGCCATCCCTGCTGCATTCACCTCGTCTCAAAGTTCATCTGTGGTGGTTGTCATTGGGTCACAGCGCTGCAGCCGTCGTTGCATCGTATCCCATACATTCTCGATTGGCGAGAAATCTGATGATTTGTTGGGCCAGGGCAAAAGGCTGACATGCTGTGACATCAAGAAGGTACGTGTTTGTTCGGCAACATGTGATCGTGCATTGTTTGCTGAAAATTGGCGTCGGGGGCGTTGTGGAGAGAGGGTATGACTATGAGTCGCAGGGTGTTATTCGCGTAGATCACACTGGCCTCACTGTCTCGAACACGCACCAGCTGTGCGTTGGCGCTGCAGGTCTCGTGCAGATGCAATCACTTGGATGTTTTGTTGTGGTTGGCAGGAGGGCCAACCGTGTTACTAAAGGAGGCCGAAATGCACGCGTCTCAGCTCACGCAGGCTGGCTTGAGGTCTGGAACATGACAAGGGAATTAGAATTGAGAAAAACGGACGTAGCTGGTGGAATACTTAACTTTAATCCATTAATGATGGACGTCGCTCTTGACGTTAAATATTTCACAATATCAATAGTACTGATAATGGCGCCTTGCTAGGTCGTTGCAAATGACGTAGCTGAAGGCTATGCTAACTATCGTCTCGGCAAATGAGAGCGAATTTTGTCAGTGAACCATCGCTAGCAAAGTCGGCTGTACAACTGTGGCGAGTGCTAGGAAGTCTCTCTAGACCTGCCGTGTGGCGGCGCTCGGTCTGCAATCACTGATAGTGGCGAAACGCGGGTCCGACGTATACTACCGGACCGCGGCCGATTTAAAGGCTACCACCTAGCAAGTGTGGTGTCTGGCGGTGACACCACATGTTTCTCGCCCTGTCTGTGGCGAACCAAAATGCGGCCACCAGTTTCAACCAGACAGAAGCTGGATTCGTCCAAAAACACCATCTGATGCAATTTATGTCTCCACTGCCGCCATTCCAACCATCATTGCCGCCTAACTTGTTTCTGCACATTCGTCAAAGGTATGCGGAGAAGTGGACTACGCGTACGTAGTCCATACCGTAATAAACGGCAACGGGCTGCCCCCTGACAGTGTATGATGTGTTATGCTGTTCCGCTGTTGCACCAGGGCCGAGGAGGCCCCAGATCTGTTCTGCAATCCTGGCGATCTTCCCGAACGGTGAGCCATCTCGTCGTGTTCTACGACCTTCCGTGAATCATTAGTGACACAGCCGTTGCACTGCCGAAACACCTCGTCTACACGAGCATCAATTTCCCGGATGGATGCATTACATTCCCTCGTGCCAAAAATGCGCCCTCTTTCAAACTCACTGACCTGACGGTAGGGTTCGCGCATACGTCTGTGAGGCATCGTGCAAGTCTGCTGATCCACTGACTTCGCTTTATAGCGACAACGACAGCCGCAGGCACATTTTACCGGTAGGTGGTGTTGCGGCACGTTATTGCTGTTGACCTTGAACCCTCGGGCCGACATGGTTCAAATGTTAATCATTTCTGCAGAACATACTAACGTACGTATACAGTGGATATGAACGTCCTCTCTCTGGTCGCTCAAGGTGTTCTGTCTTTCTCTGAACTTGAGAGTACTTTCTACTATGAATGATGACGATCCCATTGCTGCCGAAGTCCGACACTTGCTGGTGGGCCACGTGCTGGTTCATGTTTCTGTTTCTTACTCGAAGCAAAACACAGTTGTCTCACAAACGATCAGCATTCAATGTAGTTTCCGCTATGCAATATTCGTTTTATGCAGAAAGTAGAAGGCGTTTCTCCTATCTACTTGTATGCATATTCAAGATAACCTAAACTTAAACTCCGTGCACAGGTCCTGGGTGGGCGCATCGGCACGACCGACCGCCGTGTCATCGTCAGCAAGCAGCGTTTTTAGATGCGGCATGTAAGGGCAGGGGGTCAACACACCACTGTCCCGGCCGTTGTCAGATTTTGTGATATGGAGCCGCTACTACTTGGTCAAGTAGCTCCTCCAATGGCCTCACAGGAGAAAACTCCCTGGCAATACTAGGAATCGAACCCGTGTCCTTCGCACGGCGGTCAGCTGCACTGACCACTCAGTTATCGAGGAGGGCACATATTGACCCTATTCTACGTCAAGGACCAGCAAAGTTTGTTTCTGCAAGGTCTTAAGTTTCAGCAAATCTTACTCACACTGGAGTGCCCCAAGGACCTATAGAACAAAATACAAAAATGATGCTTATGCTGTTAGAAGCACGATGTTCAGTTTCCAATGTCTGATTTCTAGGTTGTAGACTGAAAAGTTATTTAGGAAATTTTAATGAATAAATACTTTAAACCGTTTGTAAATTGTCGTATACTTTCGACAGTTTGGCTATTACCCTCTCTGTCTTTCTTATTTGTACTTACACCTTCATTTCCTCACAAAGGCATCTTTCGCCGAATCTCAGGCAGTTTTATCGATGTCGATATCATCAGAGACAGAATGGTTGTGAGAAATCTGCAGTTCCACAAGTTAAAACATTGTCCCACTTGATTCTGTTTACGTCCCATTCTCTGCACCGCTTGTCTGCAGTGTAGTTCTATTAACTCTCCCAGATGGACTGAGCAGTGGGACCAGTGAAAATTCCATGTTTATCTGATGTTAAATGCAAGCAATTTGTGCTTCTGCTCAGTGTCAGTAATTTTTGTGAATCTTTTACTATAAATTTGTAATCTAGATCCATGTTTATCGCGTATTTCTTTATCTTACCTTTTGTGTGTTAGAATGTGAGTGGACAGGTGTTTTTTGTGGCTTTTCGGACTTGTCTTGTTGCTTTTCGTCTGCTGAGGAACAGGATAACCAACTTCCTGTCTCTTACCTGGGAAATGAGGTCTATACCTATTATTCGAGACCTGTCTCGTTGATATGTTGGTGGCGGAAACGACCCCTCTGGTCGCATCCGTTTCACGTGTGGGTTTCCTGGGTGCTCTGAGCTGAGCGGTACTCCACTGCTGGCTGTTAGTCACTGTAGTTCACCGAGCGAGGTGGCGCAGTGGTAAGGCACTGGACTAGCATTCGGGAGGACGACGGTTCAATCCCGCGGCCGGCCATCCTGATTTAGGTTTTCCGTGATTTCCCTAAATCACTGCAGGCAAATGCCGGGATGGTTCCTCTGAAAGGGCACGGCCGACTTCCTTCTCCATCCTTCCGTACACCGATGAGACCGATGACCACGCTGTCTGGTCTCCTTCCCCAAACAACCAACCAACCAACCAACTGTAGTTCATAGCTCTTAAGTAAGCCTTTCGCTACCAGTGATGGGGTAGGTCGTAGCTTTAACCGCCGTCTTCATATGTTATGTTGTTGAGAATACTGAAGTTCTTCAGCCTAACTGAAGTGTTCCGATTATTTCTTCGGATGTGCTGTGCATTGTTCATGATAGGCAATGCTTGATTATATTGCAGACAAGCGATGCAGAGAATGAGACGTAAACAGAATCAAATGGGACAACACTCTTATGAAGCGATTCCACACAGATGATTCAACGTGTGCAATAATTGGTCGGAGTTTGCTTTGACCCTTTGGAACACTGTGGTGTGGATTGCGCTCCACCAAACATGGTTAGACTAAGCTAGGATGTAAGAGCAATTGCGTCTGTGCGTGTGTGCAGTATTTCTTTTCGTTTATTGTACTTTTGTTTTACTTCTTCTATGTTTTGCTTCGTTCTCGTGCTGTCCCACGTCTTCTTTATTCCGTGAGCCTTCTTCTACGTTACTGCATCTCAATACATTGTCCGTACTAGTTTAGTAGACCAGTGCCGGGTGAACTAATTGAGACATCGCATTTTCAGTTTTGTGAAAACTTTTAGTAATTGCCTTTCCTTTGGTGAGGACCACGTGTTCCTCGATCCATTGGGGCTTTCTTCCTTTTCTGGTTTTGTTATTAATTTGCGATGAGTCATGATATATTCGTCGTTGTATCCATCTTTCCTCATTGACTCTATACATTTCTTGATTTTCACTTATTTCTATTTGGGATAGATAGATGTGTGACTCAGTCCACCATGCCATCAGTTCGATTCCTTGTATGTTGTACGCGTGAATTCTCATGTCGTTTCAGTGAATATAAACATCTTTGTGGTCAGTGCATATGTGTTATTGTGGTTTGTTCCTCTGAACTTCGTCTTTCTCGTGTGGATCTTAATTAGATGAATTAAGCAGTGTGTTTTCTGTTCCTCGTCCCTATCTTATCCCTCACGATCGCATATTTATATTGTGCAACGTAATTTCATCTTATCAAAGCAGGTTAATTTATTTTATGTTCGAGAAGCAATTAAGAGTATTGATACGATGTCCACCACAATTATCTGCTGTTGTCTCTGAATAAAAGTGGTTAGCGAAAAGTCATATTGTGTGTCCTGTTACCTTCCTTATAGCTCTCCAAATAGCTATCACATTAGCAGGTTCGTTTAAATATAAGCCTGGTTTTACATGTTGCACAAAAGGGGCAGTGATATCAAAGAAATATTCCCAGAGAGAGAGTGAGTGAGAGAGAGAGAGAGAGAGAGAGAGAGAGAGAAGATAGAGGATATGCGTAAGGCTTCTGTGACTAATTTACAAGTTATTGATTAATTATGCGAGTTTATCCAAGAATATTACGTTCTCTGGTTTTCATCTAGTTCACTTCAGTCGAAATTTTATTATCTTTTCTTTCTCGTATATTAGGAAGGACCTCGGCTGGGCCGGCCGCGGTGGTCTCGCGGTTCTAGGCGCGCAGTCCGGAACCGTGCGATTGCTACGGTCGCAGGTTCGAATCCTGCCTCGGGCATGGATGTGTGTGATGTCCTTAGGTTAGTTAGGTTTAAGTAGTTCTAAGTTCTAGGGGACTAATAACCACAGCAGTTGAGTCCCATAGTGCTCAGAGCCATTTGAACCTCGGCTGGTGGCGACCCTGTAATTTAATTGCACAGTTATCCCTTGTAGGTGGCTTAACCACTAATCGCACACAAACGCTAAATGTGCGTGCAGACTGGTACTTAACATACGTCGATTCAGCCGAGTACGAACAGTAAGCTACTGGTGTGTAGCGTGGCAGGTCACCGCTTCTCTCGAACACGCATCCAGCGTCGTAGCTACCAGATTGCTGAGCATTCCGCTGGTATTCCGGAGGTCATCCCCGCCTCCTTTCTGAGTAAGCTACTGCCACTCCAGTCTCATGCAGACCAACAAATTCTGAAATCAGTGCTTTTTCCCCATTGCAAGTGACAATAATTAATAATTAAAGACGTAACCGCTGTTTCCTTCCTTTTCTCAAAAGTTCGTGAAAGAAAATGCAAAAACCACATTACTCGGCATGTGAGGTGGCCATTTCATTTTGATTTTTTGTGCAAATGATTCAAATGGCTCTGAGCACTATGGGACTTAACATCTGTGGTCGTCAGTCCCCTAGAACGTAGAACTACTTAAACCTAACTAACCTAAGGACATCACACACATCCATGCCCGAGGCAGGATTCGAACCTGCTACCGTAGCAGTCACGCGGTTCCGGACTGAGCGCCTTAACCGCGAAACCACCGCGGCCGGCTTTTGATTTTTGTGTTATCGATGTGCACGTCAGAGAGAGAGAGAGCAAGTCAGTTTACTCTTAAACAATCTTTGGTCTTGTCGTGGTACAGCCTTTGCCTCTGTTCAGTCTGATACATTCTGAGTTGAAATGTGGTAGGTGATGGACGTACTTAGTAGTGCTGGAGGACTTGTGATTGTATCTGTTACATGAAGAAACATTGATTGTAAAGGACAACACATATGGAAAGAATGTACACTGAAAGGCGAACTGAACATGCAGGGTGAGGCATCCCTTGTACCTCCCCAAACGTAATACACTCCTGGAAATTGAAATAAGAACACCGTGAATTCATTCTCCCAGGAGGAGGAAACTTTATTGGCACATTCCTGGGGTCAGATACATCACATGATCACACTGACAGAAGCACAGGCACATAGACACAGGCAACAGAGCATGCACAATGTCGGCACTAGTACAGTGTATATCCACCTTTCGCAGCAATGCAGGCTGCTATTCTCCCATGGAGACGATCGTAGAGATGCT
The DNA here is from genome assembly GCF_023897955.1 of Schistocerca gregaria. Classification (NCBI taxonomy): domain Eukaryota; kingdom Metazoa; phylum Arthropoda; class Insecta; order Orthoptera; family Acrididae; genus Schistocerca; species Schistocerca gregaria. The sequence goes on from NC_064923.1 coordinate 505,800,658, forward strand.
GGATGTAGTCCTGTGGAACGGCTTGCCGTGCCATTTCCACCTGGCGCCTCAGTTGGACCAGCGTTCGTGCTGGACGTGCAGACCGCGTGAGACGACGCTTCATACAGTCCCAAACATGCTCAATGGGGGACAGATCCGGAGATCTTGCTGGCCAGGGTAGTTGACGTACACCTTCTAGAGCACGTTGGGTGGCACGGGATACATGCGGACGTGCATTGTCCTGTTGGAACAGAAAGTTCCCTTGCCGGTCTAGGAATGGTAGAACGATGGGTTCGATGACGGTTTGGATGTACCGTGCACTATTCAGTGTCCCCTTGACGATCACCAGAGGTGTACGGCCAGTGTAGGAGATCGCTCCCCACACCATGATGCCGGGTGTCGGCCCTGTGTGCCTCGATCGTATGCAGTCCTGATTGTGGCGCTCACCTGCACGGCGCCAAACATGCATACGACCATCATTGGCACCAAGGCAGAAGCGACTCTCGTGTCGTCTCCATTCGTCCCTCCATTCACTCCTGTCGCGACACCACTGGAGGCGGGCTGCACGATGTTGGGGCGTGAGCGGAAGACGGCCTAACGGTGTGTGGGACCGTAGCCCAGCTTCATGGAGACGGTTGCGAATGTTCCTTGCCGATACCCCAGGAGCAATTCTGTCCCTAATTTGCTGGGAAGTGGCGGTGCGGTCCCCTACGGCACTGCGTACGGACCTACGGTCTTGGCGTGCATCCGTGCGTCGCTGCGGTCCGGTCCCAGGTCGACGGGCACGAGCACCTTCCTCCGACCACTGGCGACAACATCGATGTACTGTGGAGACCTCACGCCCCACGTGTTGAGCAATTAGGCGGTACGTCCACCCGGCCTCCCGCATGCCCACTATACGCCCTCGCTCAAAGTCCGTCAACTGCACATACGGTTCACGTCCACGCTGTAGCGGCATGCTACCAATGTTAAGGACTGCGATGGAGCTCCGTATGCCACGGCAAACTGGCTGACACTGACGGCGGCGGTGCACAAATGCTGCGCAGCTAGCGCCATTCGACGGCCAACACCGCGGTTCCTGGTGTGTCCGCTGTGCCGTGCGTGTGATCATTGCTTGTACAGTCCTCTCACAGTGTCCGGGGCAAGTATGGTGGGTCTGACACACCGGTGTCAATGCGTTCTTATTTCCATTTCCAGGAGTGTAGAAAGATGCCGTTTGTACAGTGAATTGTAGGGACAGGGGCTACTTGAATGCATCACATTTCATGTTTGTGCTATTTTTTTATTACAGAGATATGAAGCCATCTTTGGTTTTCTTAAATGGAATCCTACGTTAAATATTAGCGTAACATGATGGGCTTAAAATGATGATTTGAAATATGTTTATATCATAATATTTAGGTGAGTAGTTTTTGAGACACAGATATGTTCTCGTATCGTATTCGTCCTTTGAAGCGGCGTTGTCGAATGCGACATTTACTGTTGACCGCCGAGGAACTTAACAGGGAAGGCGTTGTTTTTCTGCTTCTCGGTAACGCCGCAAGGTGACGCACGAGGTAGCTGGAGAGAAGGTTATAAATGTGCTGACGGAGTAATGAGACATCGCATTTCCGTCACAGTTTCTTGGAGCAGACATGTACACCAACGAAGAAATGTTAGATATGCTTCTAGTGTATGGTGAAAGCAGAAGAAATGCTGTTAGAGCAATTAAGCGATATGGAGAGCTGTATCCTGATCTTGAGCGTCCTACGCGCCAGCTTCTTGCACATATTTACAAGAAGCTACTTGAATCGGGATCATGGAACGCCATACAGAGGACAAGGCAGAAAACTGCAACTGGCTAGGTACATGAAGAGGGCGTTCTAGCGTTGCCGCATAGCGACCCTACTGTTTCGTCGCGACGTATCGCCTCGGAATGTGGTATAAGTCAGAGAAGTGTTCTACGCATATTGCACCTTCATAGATTTTAGCCGTTTCACCTCTAATTACATGAAGCACTCTCCGGTGTGGATTTCTAATGGCGCCAGGAATTTTGCCGGTTTGTTCTGCAGCGCCTACAAGATGATCCAACGTTTTTGCAACGGGTGCTTTTTACTGATGAAGCGACTTTCACCAACCACGGTAATGTGAATTTGCATAATATGTATTACTGGTCAATAGAGAACCCTCATTAGCTTCGACAGGTACAGCATCAGCAACCGTGGAGTGTTGACGTGTGTTGCGGCATCGTCGCATGTCATTGTGGGACCGTACGTCATTCCGGGTATACTAAATGGCAATAACTATGTACAGTTCCTGTGAAACGTTCTGCTCATTTTGCTGGAAGATGTACCACTAACTATGCGTCAGTGCATGTGGTTCCAACATGATGGCTGTACTGCTCACTCTTCCCGTGTGGCTCCAGAGCTGTTAAATGAGAAGTTTCCGGATTGTTGGATAGGACGACGTGCTGAAGTGAAGTGGCCAGCCAGGTCTACTGAATTGACCCCTCTTGATTTTTTTTTTCTGTGGCGAGCAATCAAACATAAAGTGTATGCTCAAATAGCAACTACGCCAGACGATATGAAGCAACGTATCATCGAAAGGTGGGCTGATATCTCACGTGACACACTCGCAGCCATTCACAAATCATTCGAACGGCGACTACAAAAGTGCATTGCAGCAGAGGGGAAGCATTTTGAGCACATACTTCAGTAAAGTTTTGTTTCATGTACCGTATATATTTTGCATCTTTGTGTGTATTTGCATCGTATTATGATCAATAGTAAATATTTTCAAATAAAAAACAAATACCTACGAACTAATTGTGACCAATAAGGGAGTCCTCATTTACATTTGTACTTCTGTTACTTAAAATGTATTATCACCTTGTAGTATTTTAATATTGTATGTTGTCTACTATTTTGGTATCACAGTTGTCAAATAACTGAATAATATTTACGCGACATCATCAGTCAATTTTTGCGCAAAATATCGCTTTATGTATTACTATTGAGGGTAAATGGGCGTGTTTGTGTAAGGACGTACTCTCGACGTTCACCAAGTACTCTACACAACAGGAAAGGACGCACTGGACAACGTCGCTTCGAAGGACGAACACGATACGAGAACAAATGGTTCAAATGGCTCTGAGCACTATGGGACTCAACTGCTGTGGTTATCAGTCCCCTAGAACTTAGAACTACTTAAACCTAACTAACCTAAGGACATCACACACATCCATGCCCGAGGCATGATTCTAACCTGCGACCGTAGCAGTCACACGGTTCCGGACTGCTCACCTAGAACCGCGAGACCACCGCGGCTGGCGAGACGAGAACATATCTATGACTCAAAAACTATTCGCCTAAATATTATGATATTGAAACCGTCTTTTTGGGCCCATCATGTTACGCTAAAATTTAACATAGGGTTCCATTTAGAAAATCGAAGATGGCCTCATATTTCTGTAATAAAAATAGCACAAACATGAAATGTGATGTATTCAAGTAACCCCAGTCCCTGCAAATCACTGTCCAAACGGCATGTTTGTATCTATTACGGTTGGGGAAATACAAGGAGTGTTATGACTTAGCTGCCTCACACTGTGTATTTTGAATAATGTTATTTTTGAAGAGAAGAAGTTTGAGGTAAGACTGCAGCACAGCGCAGCTAGTAATGATTATAGTTAGCTAGTTAACTTGCTCAGAACTCAGAGATCACTCCACTCCCATGAGTCATGCATTAACATATTAACTGATTAAGTTGTTTGATTTTTACAGAAAATCTCTGTTAACACTGTAACCTCTTTAAATCATTACCCACTTTTCAAGAAGAGTATTGTGTTACTCGTGAAGATCACGTGAAGGTTTACTCTGTCTTTTTGAATACTTATTCCATTCCAAAATCGTTATCTTGGAATATCATTTCATAGGAACAGTTACTTTTCCCACCTCAATGTTTATTATCACGCATTACCACATGCAACCGTTTGAATATGTATTTGGAAACAAATCTAGCTTAGCCGCTGCCTGCTTGCTGTTTGCTGTTGTGCTTTCGAGAAATCTTCCACAATCTTATCAAGAACCGAGGTAAGCGGAAATTATGATCAGGGCCAGATAATTGCTTTACTTTAGTTGCGCATTTAATGGAAAGACAATGTCTTTCAGGTCAATTACAGTTCACTTCAGATCAAATTTGATTTTCTTTAGTCAATGGTTACGATACGAGTTTAAATTGGATAACAGTTTGTGGCAACATCGGTTTTCGTAATTCGTAGATTTTACTGAGTGGGAGGTAAAGTAGAGCTAGATTCCACACAGAAACAAAATATGTAAAGTGGGGAGGATACAAGGATTATAAACGTAACTGACCAGAAACACGAGTTCCTGATCTACCACTGCTGAGGAACGTGAGCTGTGTAGTCGTTAGCAATGCCAGCACATCGCACACATGAAGTGAAGCACTCAGTTGGAGCGTGGAGTGGCTCGCCTCGTTGGTACGCCACGGGAGCGTTAAGGCTCCTTTGACAGTTGCGTATTACGTGATAAACGAGATACGTCGCGTCGAGTACTGTTACCTGAGAACTGCTATAGCGTCTGTGTATCGATAGCTCGAAAGGCTTCATTTAACTGTTTGATCCTCGCCATACTCCAGCACGTCTGCAGGCACAAATGACGACGCTATTGATTTCCGGATATTGCTACTTCGATATGCAGACAGCTGTCCCGAGCCGCGCTCTGCGCACGCATTTCCGATACGTGTTTGTCCCGGCAAACAGTAATCTGCCATAAAGTAATTCTCGGTCACCACCACATCCAGCAAAATTCTGTTCCTCCTTTCATCTTCCACACGTATTCCGGCAACGTTATACAGCTAAAGTAATGGTAATCAGTATAATTGCAGGTTTCCCAGGAACGTAATAGTAATTGTCTGAAACATACATGTATCCCTCTTTTCAGATCACATACAGCCTTAAATTGTCTTCCTTTGCGATCAACAAGCCGTGCAAGTATTCTCCAAAGATTTCCTACGGGGTTCAAATCCAGGCTACATACAGGCCAGGTCAAGACATCGATATCTTTATATTCAGACCACTTTTTGGTTGTAGCAGGAACTTACATATTTGCGTTATCTTATTGAAACATTATACTTTCGTCCCCTTAGGTCCACATACATTCTAATCAGTTCTGTCTCTAGCATCTCAGCGAACATGTTAGATTTCATTCTAGTGTTCAGCCAAGCAATGCGTGGTATACCTTTAGTGCAGAAGACTGCCGAAATCATAATACTTCCAGCAGCAAAATTTCTGCTGATTCTTACCTTCTGCTTTATTCTCAGATCACGTCAATAATATTGAAATCCATCCGGCCCATTTAAGTCATACTTCTTCTCATTACTGAATATCACTTTATCCCATTCTGAAACCTACGAAATATGTTTGCAGCGAACTCCAGTCTAGCCTGTTTATATCTGGGTATAAGAGCAAGTTTCTGTGGTCGTTTCTTGAATGCAAGATGTCTGCCATGTGACAAAATTTATCATACAGGTCTGGAAATCACTTGCAACTGTAACTCAGCAAGTTGAGAAGAATGATTGTTTTTGGCCCTTGCTTTGCTCAAAATCAAACATTCCGATACCTCAGGTAATGTTCTACATTGGTCGTGTTTTCCGTTCTGTGCGCCCAATGTAACGAAATTATGAATCACTGTACTTGAAATCTTCAACTTCTTAGCGATTTGACGATCACAGAGTCCCATTTCCATGTAAGCAGCCAATTTTGCTTTTTCATCACATGATAATTATTCTCCGTGTGGCAGCGTCAGAACTGTGGTTTATGTACACAACACACACTGTCATTAACGGCGTCTGTTTCTTATCTGCAGTAAAGGCACGTACGCGCTCACTAACTTCGCTTAGAGCAGGCTGCCGTGCACAACTATTCCAACTGAGTATATTAATTTTCCTAGAAATATCAGTGCCTTTCTATTGGTTTCCACTGCTATATTGTAAGTTTTACAATTTCTTAGCCCTGCGTATGAGGCAGTCTTCATTACAATCGGTATTCTTTTTGTATAATTTGTTAGCTGCATGTGGATTTTCGCTGTTTTCAAACACTTCCATTATTTTTTCTGTTTTTATTGTTCTCTGTGTTAAACATTGTACAAGGGACAGTCAACACCTCGAAAAAAATGAAGCTAAGATCATGCAACTTGGTGAAGGACTTAGTCCTTGTGATATTCGCGTTTTAATGTCGCAAATTTTCCGATCCATTGATGACTTGGCGGAGACTGGTGGCCAAAGTTCATATTTTGGCTATTCAGGAAACATTACTCTTAAAATCACTTCGTCGTTATTCTGAAAGTGTCTGTGACGCAATAGTTTTTTCATCGAAGGAAAGAGGAAGAGTTCCCTGCATGACTTGCCAGAAGAATACGAAGACGCGGATAAAATTTGGTAGGCTGAAGAAGCAGCATACAAGAGTCTTGTGATGAATGAAGTGGATCGTTGTCACGGTGGAAAAACACTACTTTGGATAGTTTCCGGCGTCGCTTCGTCTTCACAGCCTCCTGGAATCTCGTCACGAAATTTCGATGGTATGCTCTTGAGACATATTTACCCCTTACGAGCATAATCAGTTAGCACACCGTGCTATTACAGCTCTAAATTACATTCGGCATCACCTTGCCCGATGGTGCTCGAGTCTTCCGCTTGTTCAAATAACTTACAGAAATACAGTCGCGTGACGTGTTCAACAGCCGGAGCTCTTACACCCCGCCATTTTCTAGGCACAAATGCAGCACCAGGGAGCTGTGCAAGGAAATTTAAACCCTTCGTAGACAGAGCTGGGCCGATCAAGATCCATAGTATGGCGTATGGGGAATACAGATTAGCACGTAATCTTATAAATAAAGAGGCTGTTGCTAAAAATCTGCTTAGAATCTAGCCCTCTCCCTGGTCAAAAATGTTATTAAGAGGAGTTAAAAAATGATTCAAATGGCTCTGAGCACTATGGGACTTAACTTCTGAGGTCATCAGTCCCCTGCAACTTAGAACTACTTAAACCTAACTAACGTAAGGACATCTCACACATCCATGCCCGAGGCAGGATTCGAACCTGCGACCGTAGCGGTTCCAGACTGTAGCGCTTAGAACCACTCGGCCACCCCGGCTTGCTAAAGAGGAGTAATCAAAAAGTTTCGGTACAGTCGAGAATGGGTATGTCTTTCAAGAAAAATCACTGTGAGGATTGAGGCAATAACCCTACCGACGCACCAGGAACAAGATACTCGTTTGGTAATATTCCGTGTCCTGCTTCGTCCGTGTCCTGCTTCGTCCGTAACAAGCTGCTGCGCATGCTCGTCCGACTGAGATCGCCGACCCTTGCGATTTTTTTTTTTAAATGGATCGAAGTCATGATAATTGAGTGAGGAAGAGATCAGGACTAGCGGGTGGGTTTTCGAGTGTCTCCCGTTTGAGCTGGCGCAACTTCTAGCCTCACGACATTTGCGATATGGGAACGTGCGCTATGCACGGAACTGTATGCACCATCCCACAATTGTGATTTTAGACAGACATGCTGCCGCATGCTCACTCTTCATTCTCCGATGGATGTCTACAGTTGTTTTACTTTGGCACCCAAGGAAAGAATAACAGCACTTCGGTCCTGTTCGGACATATTTGGTAATAACTTTGCCATAGTTCACGTTTTCGCATTTAACGAATGCATGTCGCAAAGACACGAATGCCTCACTAATTCCTTGGCCACACGTCGGTGCTTATACACCAGCATCGGAGTCGCCATGAGCTTCATGTAAGCTGCAACAAGAATCTTGCGGACACTTTTTGATTGCCTCTTGTATTACTTGCTTATTGGTAACTAATACTCACTATCGATATCTTCTGATGTTGGTCCTCTTCGGTTGTGTGGTGCCGCTACTTGTTTACTGTGTGTGTGTGTGTGTGTGTGTGTGTGTGTGTGTGTGTGTGTGTGTGTGTGTGTTTATGAGTGTGTGGTCTTCTTGCAAACGCTGTATTATGTTTCTTGGTGGGTGTAGCCATACATGCCGAGAGTTTATATTTCCTTGCGCATCACAGCCTCCCCGAATTTACGATTTGAAAATGATGTTGTTGTTGTCTTCAGTCCTGTGGCTGATTTGATGCAGCTCTCCATGCTACTCTATCCTGTGCAAGCTGCTTCATCTCCCAGTACCTACTGCAACCCACATCCTTCTGAATCTGCTTAGTGTATTCATCTCTTGGTCTCCCTCTACGATTTTTACCCTCCACGCTGCCCTCCAATGCTAAATTTGTGATCCCTTGATGCCTCAAAACATGTCCTACCAACCGATCCCTTCTTCTAGTCAAGTTGTGCCACAAACTTCTCTTCTCCCGAATCCTATTCAATACCTCCTCATTAGTTACGTGATCTACCCATCTAATCTTCAGCATTCTTCTGTAGCACCACATTTCGAAAGCTTTTATTCTCTTCTTGTCCAAACTAGTTATCGTCCATGTTTCACTTCCATGCATGGCTACACTCCAAACAAATACTTTCAGAAACGACTCCCAGACACTTAAATCTATACTCGATGTTAACAAATTTCTCTTCTTCAGAAACGCTTTCCTTGCCATTGCCAGTCTACATTTTATATCCTCTCTAGTTCGACCATCATCAGTTATTTTACTTCCTAAATAGCAAAACTCCTTTACTACTTTAAGTGTCTCATTTCCTAATCTAATTCCCTCAGCATCACTCGATTTAATTTGACTACATTCCATTATCCTCGTTTTGCTTTTGTTGATGTTCATCTTATATCCTCTTTTCAAGACACTGTCCGTTCCGTTCAACTGCTCTTCCAAGTCCTTTGCCGTCTCTGACAGAATTACAATGTCATCGGCGAACCTCAAAGTTTTTACTTCTTCTCCATGAATTTTAGTACCTACTCCAAATTTTCTTTTGTTTTCTTTACTGCTTGCTCAATATACAGATTGAATAACATCGGGGAGAGGCTACAACCCTGTCTCTCCTTTCCCAACCACTGCTTCCCTTTCATGCCCCTCGACTCTAATAACTGCCATCTGGTTTCTGTACAAATTGTAAATAGCCTTTCGGTCCCTGTATTTTACCCCTGCCACCTTCAGAATTTGAAAGAGAGTATTCCAGTCAACATTGTCAAAAGTTTTCTCTAAGTCTACAAATGCTAGAAACGTAGGTTTGCCTTTTCTTAATCTTTCTTCTAAGATAAGTCGTAAGGTCAGTATTGCCTCACGTGTTCCAACATTTCTACGGAATCCAAAGTGATCCTCCCCGAGGTCCGCATCTACCAGTTTTTCCATTCGTCTATAAAGAATTCGCGTTAGTATTTTGCAGCTGTGACTTATTAAACTGATAGTTCGGTAATTTTCACATCTGTCAGCACCTGCTTTCTTTGGGATTGGAATTATTATATTCTTCTTGAAGTCTGAGGGTATTTCACCTGTCTCATACATCTTGCTCACCAGCTGGTAGAGTTTTGTCATGACTGGCTCTCCCAACGCCGTCAGTAGTTCTAGGGTGTTAAAAATGGTTGAAATGGCTCTGAGCACTATGGGACTTAACTGCTGAGGTCATCAGTCCCATAGAACTTAGAACTACTTGAAGATAACTAACCTAAGAAAATCACACGCATCCACGCCCGATACATGATTCGAAACTGCGACGGTAGCGGTCGAACGGTTCCAGACTGTAGCGCCTAGAATCGCTCGGCCACTCCGGCCGGTAGGGTGTTCACTCGTCGAAACATCAGTGGTTTTCAAAGATGTCATTCCGGCTGCGTGCATATCATTTGATGGAACATTTTATATGCCATGGGGAAGCTCGTGTATCAGGACTCTTCGCCTTTATCGACGTTGATCAATTCGCGTTTCCACAGCTTCCTCTGCTCATTTGTTATGAAGTCATAGTGATACAACTGGAGTGGTAGCGTCTCAAGGTCACACTCACTGTCTGCAGTGCGCAAGCTCTGATTCGCCCACCTCAGCTTTGTTGCCTCATATGCACTATCAACAGTTCATTTGTTATGAAGTCATAGTGATACACTTGGAGTGGTAGCCTCTCAAGGTCACACTCACTGTCTGCAGTCCGCAAGCGCTGTTCGCTCTGATTCGCCCACCTCAGCTTTGTTGCCTCGTATGCACTATCAACAGTTCATTTGTTATGAAGTCATAGTGATACACTTGGAGTGGTAGCCTCTCAAGGTCACACTCACTGTCTGCAGTCCGCAAGCGCTGTTCGCTCTGATTCGCCCACCTCAGCTTTGTTGCCTCATATGCACTATCAACAGCGCAGTTCACAGGTTGTTCACTGTTCCCGTGTGTTCTCATTCGTTAACGAGTGGTTTCAATTTCCCATGGAACGGTGCACTGGTGTGTGTTGGCCAGTGAGTGAAATGCAGGAAAAAGGGCTTACGTGTCGTGCTACTCAGGCCAGTGTTCCTATAGGACGACAAGACATTCGAAAACAATCTAAAATAGTGGTGTCCCATCTACTTAAGCTTTTTCCTTTTCTTTTTTTCTTTTATTGATCCAGCCAACAGTGAAGAAGCCAGGATTGATATAAATTTTGCGCAGATTTACTAAGGAGACTGCCGTCCCCTTTTAGAAAACTACTGCGCCATGTGGGATCCTTACAGACAGGATTGACGCAGTACATCGAGAACGTTCAACGAAGGGCAGTACGTATTGTATTATCGCGAAATAGGGGAGGTAGTGTCACTGAAATGATACAATATTTGGGTTGGACATCATTAAAACAAAGGCGTTTTTCGTTGCTGAGCAATCTTCTCACGAAATTCCAGTCACCAACTTTCTCCTTCAAATGCGAAAATATTTTGTTGGCACCGACTAAATAGGAAGAAACGCTCACCATGATAAAATGAGGGAAATCAGAGCTCGTACGGAAAGATTTAGGTGTTCGTTCTTTTCGCGCTGCATACGAGATTGGAATAATAGAGAACTGCGAAGGTGGTTCGATGAACCCGCTGCCAGGCACTTAAATGTGATTTGCAGAGTGTCTATGGAGATGGACTGACAGCAAAAGCTTGTGCTACTTGCAAGTCGATTGTAGACAGTATTAGTAGATTAGTAACATCGACAGAATCTCCAGACGTGATCGTGTTTAGATTCTCCAAGAAAGGGGTATTAACGAGAACAGCAATCTACAGAATTTGACGATTTCAAACAAGAGCTTGTAGAACTGTACTTGGTTATTACGAAAGAGCAGAGTATCTAACGGATAAAAGTTACAGGGTGATTCCCATGAAAAAAATTAATTATTCACGCTCAGAGATCTCCGTCCATCTTCTTCGCTCTCTTGTTTTAACGACGGACGAAATTTTTTAATGAAACACAGAGACATAGCAGCAGCAAGAACAAAGTTTTTGCGTACAATGCACTAGTCGCATGCTGGGCACAATAGGCCTGTAGTGTCACTTAGATAGAATTTGAGTTTCACAAAACCGCACGCACAACTATCTTTCGCCGACTACAATGAAGATATTGGCCTGAAAATACCTACAGCTACTTTTGTGTAGTGTAAATCGGTGATTTGGTGCAGTGACGAAGCGTCAGTAAGAACAGTAAATAATAATAATAATAATAATAAATAGGTCGTAGGTTTTTGCAGCGTTGTTCCTCTTCAAATGAAGAAAGTCACTTACCACAGGAAAGCCAACTTTATCAATGATCTGTAATATTTTCTTTCGACTGCTTTAGAGGCGTGCTACGGTACTGTGACACAACACGACTGGACATATGTCCTTGTAAGTAAACAAGAAATTATGTTACTGAAATTTTCGAGCTGACAATTAGAGCTTCATGACACGTGCCGTACGTTTGTTTTTACGCAGTACGCCGTTTTACCAGATTTCACATGAAATGAAATGATCGTATGGCCTGTGCGGCTGATCCCGGCGGAGGTTCGAGTCCTCCCTCGGGCATGGGTGTGTGTGTTTCTCCTTAAGATGATTTAGGTTAAGTAGTGTGTAAGCTTAGGGACTGATGACCTTAGCAGTTAAGTCCCATAAGAGTTCACACACATTTGAACATTTTTTTGATCGTGTGGCACTGATGGCCGGGAGGCCCCGTCTGGGCAAGTTCGGCCGCCGGGTGCAAGTCTTAAAAATGGCTCAAATGGCTCTGAGCACTATGGGACTTAACATTTGAGGTCATCAGTCCCCTAGACTTAGAACTACTTAAATCTAACTAACCTAAGGACATCGCACACATCCATGCCCGAGGCAGGACTCGAACCTGCGACCGTAGCAGTCGCACGGTTCAAGACTGAAGCGCCTAGAACCGCTCGGCTACCGAGGCCGGCGCAAGTCTTATGTCAGGTGACACTGCATTCGGCAACTTGCACGTCGGTGATGATGAGGACAATACAACATCCAGTCCGTGTCCGGAGAATATCTCGAACCCGGCCGTAGGCAAATAGGTTACCACGCAGGTAAGCAAGCGGACAGATTTCGGATTGACTTGCTATACGATATCGCTAACTACCTCAGCAGTACCCACTTGTGACCTCCTCACAAGGCTACACGACGCCCGCTTGGCCTATCTAGTGGCATGATGCCACTAATTACCCCGTTAGTGGCCGATGAAGCATCTTCCTCTCTTACCCGTCTTGTTAACCTCACCTATCCTTAAGTTTCTGTCTTGGCATCCCAGGTCAGAATCTTTTGAAAAAAAATCGTGCCCAGAAATGTGAGTTTGAATACCAGAGATGTTATTTCTGGGATTTTTTTCACATTTCTTCAAGTACTGTGTCCACTTGTCCTACCTCCCAAACGTCTCCACTCAGTTTCATAGCACCAAGCCTTCTACCAAAGTGCTGTCGTTCCAGCAGCACGGCACCTTATGTCTACCATGCAGAAAACTGGACTCCCGGATTGAATAAAAGAAATTCTGTGTGTCTACAAAAGAGATTAAAAATATTTTGACTTTTGACAGCTAGTAGTTATTTTGTTTCGGTATGAACATCCCGACCATTATTGGCTGTAAATTTTTGACAGAGATCTAACGATTCGACTGCCCTACACATTCAGTACTTATTCAATACCCTCCGTCTTAATTAGATAGGTCTTATGGTCCCTAAACGTAAATTTATCACCACTACCTGCAAAGTGCAGCGGCTATTCGGAGATGAAAAGGCTTACACAGGATAGAGTAGCATGAAGAACTGCATCAAACCAGTCTTCGGACTGAAGACCACAAAAACAGTTGCAAAGTGTTGTCCACCTCCGTAGCTGAGCCCCTGGGACCGAGTCCCAGTCCGTACTGCCAGGGACGTTTGCTTGGTGGGAAGACTGGAACACGGTCCACTCAGCCTCGTGATGACAACTGACATGGCGGTCGGACGCTACCAATGGGCGCGCTAGAACCTGTGGACAGATTTTTGAAGGCAAAATATTACATTGTGACTAATTAGTAATATGTCTCCTAGTGAAGTTCCTGGTTCAATCGATGAAATGATACACAAGGAAACGAGCGACTCGAAAACACTGAATAAATCCATATATCCATAAATTGTGTTCAGTTGTATCACCTTCAGCACAGGGACTTGAGTTTAAAATATTTTGAACCGCAGGCGCGGGACAATTGACGATCTGCATTAAGCAAAAGTGGCAGTTTTCCCTCATTAAGGCAGCCGTAAATCTTACACTTCTAATTGTTTTTGCACATTCCTGAACTCGAGCATACCAAGGCGTTGTGCTGGCATTATTCTACGCGAGTGCACGATTCTGCTATGCTGTAATGCTGTGCTCCCTGCTCTAAGGCTTTGAGGTTTCCTATCAACTGTCAAGGATGCTCTGTTACTGGCACAAAATTTTATGATACGCAGCAACAATCGACTGCTGAATATGACGACAGAAAAATTTCATTATTTACGAGGCCGTGCTTGAACGCAATGCCTCCGAATTTTTATGTGAAAACTCTGAAAGCTGTTCAAACAAAACAGACATTATTAACCTTCTATATCTTTATTCTTCATGTCTACAAATTTATTTCGCAACATAGTCACCCTGGCGGCTAACACATTCCTCCTAGCGAGAGAGACTAGTTTGCTAACACCGTCAACTGTAGAAAGTTTTGACTTTGTTGATTGAGTGACAACCTCACCTGTGCTTGTACCGTTTCCTCGCTATTAAGGCGTAATCCTCAAAGGGGTTTCTTAAATTCTGGGAACAGATGAAACCCGGATGAGGCCAAATCGACATTGTATGGAGGATGATGGATGGCAGTAAACCCAGGGCGTCGGATTTTTGCAGATACAGCGCTCGTGTGTGGTCTGGCATTGTCGTGCTGAAGGAGAGGATTTGTATTAAACTGGGGACCTAGAAACGACGGAGAGGCTTCGTGCCGCCGTAGCCCTCAGTGGTTCACAACCCCACGAAGGTCACACCCCCCACGCCCCACCACCTCTCCACCCGAACCCAAGGCTATTGTGCAGTTCGGCACCCAATGGACTCCCCCCCCCCCCCCCCCCCCCCGCCTCCGACCCTTCTCCGGGAACATCTCATACCAGACCCATAATGTTCGCGTGGTAGAGTAATTATGGTGTACGCATATGTGGAGACAGTGTTTGCGCTGGACTGAAGCGCTCGGTCACAGCGGCCGGCAGACACCCTGACCCGGAGCGTCTGAAGTCAGACAGTGCAGATTACACCTCCAAGATCTGTTGCACAACAGAGATTGTTTTTCACGAGTTGTGTGGCCACGGAATACGTATCACTTAACGGCAGTCCCGGAAGAACTGACATTGTAAAGAGAAACAGTGGGCAGTCGAAAAACACGGACTGTTAAGATAACATCTTAGAAAATGGAACGGCAACAGATAGAGTGGGGAATCTTTGAAGATATTGGGACACCAGTGTCTGCCCAGGTGCCGCCAAATCCAGTCTTACTTGTCAGCGCTCACAAGAATTTGTAGTAATAAGCCAATCAGAATTACGCAACGCCAAAAACAAAAAAAGCACAGTATTTTCCTTGTCGAAAGTTCTCGGCAGATAGTTACTTGACGGGAAGGTTTATTCAGGGGCAGACTTCACGTTTAGAAGACTTCTTCATATCCAGGCTTGTCTGGGACGGGAGATGCTCCCCTGGCTCAGTGAGATACAGACAGGAAGATGTTGTTTAAATCAAGGCTATGAGCTATTTTTGCAGCCCGTTCGCCTACCTCTTGTAGATTACAAGTACGGTGAGATCCAGCCGCAACAGCGAAGTGAACTGTAGGGAAAGGAAAATCATTTAGCAACGTTCAATAGTATCAGTCTTCATTTGAAAGACTTATTTACAGTTAGGAGTTCAACATTCTTGCAGCTCTGGAAATAGATGCACACACATATTCTTCTGTATTATTTTCTACTTCTGTGCATTAGACTTTGGCAATCACGGTACAACTTCATGTGAATGTAAATGTTTTATCCACATACGGATTCATTTGAACCACATTGCAGATCCTATCTCCACGTTTGCCAAGGCCTTACTTACTCATTTCAATGATCGCTTAGTTTGTTTATTGTGAATTTGATTACGTACATGTAACAAAATGAGTTCTGGAGATGGTTATTTAATTTTGTAGTCAGATGAATTTCTTTATTATTGATTTGATGGGTGAGGATTTTCTTGTCATATATTACAAGCCCAATCAATTAAAATATTCCACTCACACATTGAGCAATGAATAGAAACACAATATAAACGTCACTTTCTAGGAATTAGGTCTGGAATCTAGGTGATCGCTTCTTCAGAGTCCTTTTGACAGTGTCCCACAGTCATTCGCAAAGAGGGCGCTGATGATTTCTGATTTTGTCCACAAACTGATCGTGTTCTTTCCTCTATTTTCAGGTTCTAATTTCCATATTATCACTTTTTTTTGAGTCATCAGGCTTGTGACTGGATTGATGCGGCCCACCACGAATTCCTCTCCTGTGACAATCTTTTCATCTCAGAGTAACACTTGCAACCCACGTCCTCAGTTATCAGCCTGATGTTTTCCAGTCTTTGTCTTCCCCTTTACATTTTTCCTCTTCAGCTCCCTCTAACACCATGGCAATTATTCCCTGATTTCTTAATAGGTGTCCTGTCGTCCTGTCTGCTGTTCTTGACAGTGTTCTCCATATACTCCTTTCCTCGACGAGTCTGCGGGAAACCACCTCATTCCTTACCTTATCAGTCCACCTAATTTTCAACATTCTTCAGTAGTACCACATCTCAAATGCTTCGATTCTCTTCTGTTCTGGTTCTCCCACAGTCCATATTTCATTACGGTAAAATGCTCTGCACCAAATGTCCATTCAGAGAAATTTCTCCCTCAAATTAAGGCTCATGTTTGATACTATCTGACTTCTCTTTGTTAGGAATCCCCTTTTTGCAGTGCTAGTCTGCTTTTTATATCCTCCCTGCTCCATCCGTTATGGATTATTTTGCTACCTAGGTAGGAGAATTCATTAACTTCATCTACTTCGTGATCACCAATTATAATGTTAAGTGTCTCACTGTTCTGATTTCTACTACTTGTCATTACTTTCGTCTTTCTTCGATTTGTTGTCAATCTGTATTCTGCCCTCATTAGACTTTTCATTCCATTCAAATACACCGTAATTCTCCTTCACTTTCACTGGGGATAGCAATGCCGTCAACGAATCTTGAGATCCTTTCACCCTGAATTTTAATGCCACTCTTGAACATTTCTTTTATTTCCGTCATTCCTTCTACGACGTATAGACAAAACAGCAGGAGTGAAAGACTACAACTATGACGTCTTACGCCCTTTCTTATCCGTGCACTTTGTTCTTGTTCTTCCACTCTTATTTTTCTCTCTTCGTTCTTGTACATGTTGTATATTACTCGTCTTTCCCTGTAGCATACCCCTATTTTTCTCGGGATTTCGAACGTCTTACACCAATTTATATTGACGAATACTTTTCCCAGAACGACAAATGCTATGACCACAGTTACTTACTGAACGCATCCTGTAGGGTCCTCTGCTCGATTACAGCGCCACTGCAGAGTCTGTGGGCAGTCGCATTGGCGCTAAACTTGCATCATGTGCCTATCGGATCTCACTATACTTATTTGAATAGCTTAGTGTTTGTACATTTCTTCCCTCTGGGTCCGCTATGCTGAGTGTACTACAACCGTGGGCCTCGTGGGATTAGCCGAACGGTCTCAGGCGCTGCAGTCATGGACTGTGTGGCTGGTCCCGGCGGAGGTTAGTGTCCTCTCTCGGGCATGGCTGTGTGTGTTTGTCCTTAGGATAATTTAGGTTACGTAGCGTGTAAGCTTAGGGACTGATGACCTTAGCAGTTAAGTTCCGTAAGATTTCACACACATTTGAACAACTACAAACTTGCGAAAGATCAGGAAATTCGGTGACCGTTTCGGTGTAACGTTCCATCGTGTAAGTATCAGCACAGAACATCACCAGTATCGGCGAGGGCCTGCCTTGGGCTTTTCGTTGTGTGTGTGTGTGTGTGTGTGTGTGTGTGTGTGTGTGTGCGTGCGTGTGCGTGTGCGTGTGCGCACGTGTGTGTTCTGCAGCCGGCTGGCGGAAAAAGCGACTCCAGCCCACGCGCTGTGCTGGTGAATGGGCGACGGCGGCCACGTGCTGGCGCCCCTCCGTGCAGCACGACACGCGTAGCCGGACGGGCTCGGCCGCAAATAGACCCCGGCTCAATGAGGTGAGCGTGTCACCCGGCGGCGGGCTGCACGCGCGCGCGCCCCGGCTCCACGCGGCAACTCGCCAGGGAGCACAGCAGGTGTCATCCCAGCAACTTCACTCTGCGAAAGAGTGGCCACAATAAGCGAACACGTCTTTCAGATTATCCGTAGATACGCGACCATTTCTGGAACAAAGACTGTCAAAGTTTTCAAGTTGCCTTTTGTTGCGTGGTATCTTCTGACGAAATGGTGACTTGATGGAAATCGCAGCGCCCTTCAGTTACATCGTACTCTCTTTACATGTAGCGCAGCTATCTTTCTGACTCACTGCCGCCTGTGAGCCTGTCGAAGAAGGCGATTCTACGCTAAGATGCAACTAGCCCGTGTGACGGTGCAGCACGCCCTGCGGGGAATGTCACCGTAAGTGGTAAACAACCAAGTAGTTCTCGTCTCCATCAAGTTTACATCGTCAGCTCCACGCTCCATTTGTGGCTCACCACTAGATGTCAGCCGCGCGGTCAGGGGCGCTGCAATCATGGACTGTGCGGGTGGTCCCGGCGGAGGTTCGACTCCTCCCTCGGGCGTTGTGTGTGTTTGTTCTTAGGATAATTTCGGTTAAGTTGTGTGTAAGCTTAGGGACGGATGACCTTAGAAGTTAAGTCCCATAACATTTCACACACATTTGAAAATTTCTGAACTAAACATCTGACGCTCGGCCCAGCGAATTCTGGCCTTCCTCACACGAGCCACTTCTTACAGGGTAACACACACGATGTTGTTCCCGGATGCAATACCCACAGGCAAAGACTCATTCTGTGAATTGGCTTCACGGCCTTGCGGATCGATATGATTCAGCCACTGGCGAGAAAACTAATCTCGATTTTTGTACTGATGCGAACGGAACGAGCGATATTGCACCATTGTCCGTAATGCGAAATGCGGGCAGTACTCTTCCAACTTCCTTTGGAGTGGTTTTTACGACCCGTTGTGTTGTTGGATTGCCCCTGCAATGATCAGTTGATCTACTGCACTATTTCTGATACAATGATCCCCAACGGTATGCCACTTTGTTTCGAGAAGACCTGCATAAGTTACTCGACGGCTAGGGGCGGCTTTCATGGATTTCACACCACAGGTCCAAGGGGGAAAAAGTTTACGTACAACAGTTGCGATAGTCGAAGTTAGTGGCCAACACCTGAAGTGGTGCAGAAATTCTTTAAGGGTCGCAGTGATGGTGGCAGATAGATCCCCTTTTTTGTAGTTTCCTTTGTAATCGAAGAAGTGAAGTAATATATATATTTTTTTAAAAAAAAGAAAGGGTTGATCAATGGTTAGCGTGGCGGCATTTTATTTTGCACCTCGTGTTCTAAAATCAATTATTATTTTCTTACTTTATTTTTATTGTTTTCACTTATCTACCCAAGTCTGTAGAAGGTTACTACATGTATATTTCTTATAAAACTATGGGATACAAGGGCGTTATATCATTTATAAAATTACACCTTGACTTCACAATAAGTGTTGCACACTTACTGTGTAATATACGTATCTGTGGTATGTTCAGGAATTATGGTCATTTTAAATTCTCGTATTCTGGTATTTCGTTCCCATAGCAGTTCTTATAAAAATCAAATGTTCAAATGTGTGTGAAATCTTGTGGGACTTAACTACTAAGGTCATCAGTTCCTAAGCTTACACACTACATAACCTAAATTATCCTAAGGACAAACACTCACACCCATGCCCGAGGGAGGACTGAAACCTCCGCCGGGACCAACCGCACAGTCCATGACTGCAGCGCCCTAGGCCGCTCGGCTAATCCCGCGCGGCACAGTTCTTATATTAATTCTTATATTTTATTGATATGTTTATTCTTCAGGAAGATTTAGTACATTCTCTTAGATGAAGTTGCCGGCCGCCGTGGCCGAGCGGTTCTAGGCGCTTCAGTCTGGAACCGCGCGACCGCTACGGTCGCAGGTTCGAATCCTGCCTCAGGCATGGAGGTGTGTGATGTCCTTAGGTCAGTTAGGCTTAAGTAATTATAAGTTCTAGGAGACTGATGACCTCAGATACTAAGTCCCGTTTGAACCATTTGAACCTTGGATGATACTTTTCGTAGAAACATTAGAAAAACAGATTTCTGAACACCACAAACATCACGCGGATGCATGTCTACCACAGTGACATTTCTTCCTGCCATTTCTTCGTGTAACCTCACTCATTAGATACGTCATTAACACTGCTGAAGATTTCGTACGCTGGCAATAATTTCACGGAGTATCGTGCGTAATGGGTCACTTTTCCGAAAACTGGCGCTTACAATTAATTTTGAATTAAAATACACTTAGTAATTTCACGGAAAATAATTTCAATTAATATTCTCATTTTTTAAAATTAATTCATCTGACACACAATTAACAGATGAATAAGGACAATGTTATATCAAAATACACGGGCAAAAATTCGTGTAGTAATCTTCTATAGACACGGATAGATAAATTAGAAACAAAAACAAAAGTAATAATCGGGTTTCGAACACTGGGTGCAAAATTAAGAAGCTGCCATACTAACCACTGTGTCACTATTTCGTCTGAGGATATCACAGGCACATAAATTATCTTGAGAATACATCGAAAACTTTGACTGTCGTTTTTTCATTAACGGTAGGGTACCTACGGATAAGCCGAGAAACGTGTTCGCTCATTTTGACCCCTCCTGCATTGAGCGAAGTTTATGGAAAATTGGATTATGGCATTTGCCCTGCTCTCCTCGTCTGTATTCGACTACCCCAATAATAAATATAGTGTGCCCCAAACAAATTAGGCTCAAAAATAACAAGTGAAGAAAGGTTTGGTTCCAACGTCTCGTCGACATCGAGGTCATTAGAGACCGAGAAAAAGCTCTGGCTGGGGTCAAGGATGGAGAAGAAAATCGGTTGCACCGTTTCAATGAAACCCTCTTGGCAAATTCGTGGAGACAGTAAGGGAAATCACGCGAAACATAAATCATGTTCGTCGGACGCCGATTTGAACCACCGTCCTCCCGAAGACGAGTCCAGTACGTGAAAGTCTACTCTAACATGGAAATAATCAGTCATTGGTGGGAAATAAATACTTCACGCGATCCGAGGTGTTGAACGAGAGATGTGTGGGA
Source organism: Schistocerca gregaria (assembly GCF_023897955.1). NCBI lineage: Eukaryota > Metazoa > Arthropoda > Insecta > Orthoptera > Acrididae > Schistocerca > Schistocerca gregaria. The sequence goes on from NC_064923.1 coordinate 505,821,472, forward strand.
GCACTCATTATTTTACTACTGGTGTTTCACGAGGAAGAACAGTTGCTTCCTCTACACTGCTTTCGATAGGTTGAAGATAATGCCAGAAGAAAATTCAAGTTACACACGTCTACAAGAATGATGGCAGAAATGATCCACTTAGCTACCGTCAGACATCATTGAGCTTAGTCTGAGCTCAAACACAATTCATGTTGTTCATTTCACCGCTGCTTCGTAGAACGGCTTCATGATTATAAATGAAAAGCATGAAATTGTCGATGTTTTGTTCGAATCTAGAACCAGTCCGACACATGGTTTTCATCCGCAGAGAGAGAGAGAGAGAGAGAGAGAGAGAGAGAGAGAGAGAGAGAGAGAGAGAGAGAGAGAGAGATAGGATTATATTCCTCCATTTTTTTCTCTGTTCATTTCATTGTGATAGTAGATGAATCCAAATTAAATATACTTTATTGTGCTGTTATGCACTGAGATAACAAAAGTCATGGGATAGTGATATGCACTTATACAAATGACGTCAGTATCGCATACATGCGATATAAAAGCGCCGTGCTCTATCGGAGCACTCAAGTGATTCATGTGAATAGGTTTCTGACGTGTTTATAGTCGCAATACGGGAATTAACAAACTTTGAACGCGGAATGGTAGTCGGAGCTAGATGCGTGGGATGTTCCATTCCGGAAATCGTTACGGAATTAAATATTCCGAGATCGACAGTGTCAAGAGTGTGCCGAGAATACAAAATTTCAGGCGATACCTCTCACTACCGACTACGCGGTTGACAATGGCCTTCACTTAACGACCGACAACAGCGGCGTTTATGTGGAGTTGTCAGCGCTAACAGACACTGCGTGAAATAACCGCAGATATCAATATGGAATATACGACGAACGTCTCTGTTAGGAAAGTGCTGCGAAATATGGCATTAACGGATTATAGCAGCAGACGACCGACGCTAGTGCCTGCAGCGCCTCTTCCGAGCTCATGACGGGTTGGAACCCAGACGACCGGAAATCCGTGACCTGGTCAAATGAGTCGCAATTTCAGTTGGTAAGTGCTGATGGTAGGGTTCGAGTATGGTGCAGATCCTACGAATCCACGAAAAAAAGTTCTCAACAAGGCACTGTTCAAACTGTTCGTGGATCGATAATGATGTTGGATGTGTTTACATGGAATATACTGAATATTCTGGTTCAAATGAACCGATCATTGATTAGAAATGTTCATGTTCGGCTACCTGGAGATCGTTTTCAGTCATTCATAGGCTTCGTGTTTCCAAATAACGATGTGCCATGTCAGCAAGGCACAATTATCAACATTGGTTTGATGAACGTTCTGGACCATTTGACCAAATCATTTGGTTATTCAGATCGTCCGATGTGAATCCCATCGAAGATTTGTGGGGTATAATTGATAGGTCTGTTCGTGCACAAAAGACTTCAACGGGAACACTTTCGCAAATATGGACGGCTATAGAGGCAGCATGGGCTTGCAACGACTTTTTGAGTTCATGTCACGTTGAGTTACTGCAGTACGCCAAGCCGAAGGACATCCGAGACTATACTAGGAGATATCCCATGACTTTTACACCTCAGTGTACGTACATTTTCACTGCAGTGAGAGTAATTCTTCATACTTATTGACATACTGTTTAGATTATGTATTTTCTGTTACGGTTGACAGTGATATACTTTACTCTATTTGTGCATCACATTTTATACGTAATACCCTTTAAAACTATTCACTGATAATCTTGTATTTATTTTATTGAGACTGCTAGTCTAATTTAAATCTCTATATACGCCGTTATCTTTTTTCACCATATATAGAACTTCTTCTGCATTGAATGCATTTCTTTCCTCATGTTCTCCTTCTTGCCTTTCTCCTCTCCTCACACAAACATTTCCTTCGATTTTAAGTCTTAGTGCTTTATGTTTTGTTCTCATTTATGTACCGTTTAGGTTTAATATTCTCAAGCATGTGCCCGCATCTCGTGGTCGTGCTGTAGCGTTCTCGCTTCCCGCGCCCGGGTTCCCGGGTTCGATTCCCGGCGGGGTCAGGGATTTTCTCTGCCTCATGATGGCTGGATGTTGTGTGTTGTCCTTATGTTAGTTAGGTTTAAGTAGTTCTAAGTTCTAGGGGACTTATGACCATAGATGTTAAGTCCCATAGTGCTCAGAGCCATTTGAACCATTTGAACTCAAGCATGTGACTGTTACACTGTCAAAGATGACATGTACTCCGTCTCTGATTGTTTGTTCCCACTTTTAATGTCTGCTTCTGCCTTGTTCATCAGTGCGCCATCATTTATGGTGAGTGTCTTAGAATAATCTTCTCTATGCCAACCAGCATGGATCTCCAAAATACCGGATAAGCGAAATCACACTTTTCTCGCATGATATCCTGAAAGAAGAGGATCACGACAGCCAGCTAAATGCAGTTTTTGTAAACTTCCATAAATCTTTTGAGTCAGTACGACACAAAGCACGATTTTATGGGCGATCAAACGAAAACTGTGATTAGTCTGAGGATCTCTCAGTAGGGAGGGCGCATCATGTCATCTTGGATGCCACGTCACTTGCAGAAATAAATGTAAGGTCTTGCATGGCTCAGGTAAGTGTACACGGTCCCTTGCTCTTCGTATTATGTTTTAATAAACTAGCAGATAACATTAATAGTAAGCTTTGAATTTTCAAACGTGATGCAGTTTTCTGTAATGAAGCACTGTCTGAAACAAGCTTTCGTATTTCGAAAAGATTTCAAAGTGGCAAAAAGGCTGACAATTTACTTTGAATGATCAGAGATGTAAAATATAAAACTTCACAAAACGCCTAAACGAGGTATCCTACGACTAAATTATCTGTGAGTCACTGGCGGAATCAATCAGTTCATGCAAATACCGCTGTTTAACAGTTTATAGGGTATAAACTGGAATGATAATATAGGTTCGGTCGTAGGTAAAGCGGGTATCTGGCCATATTTAAGAATTCTACATTGATAATGATTACATGAAATTAGTGCAACCTGACGATTGTATGGGACCTGCATCAGACAGTATTAACTGGGGACATTGAAGGTTTGCCAAGAAGTGCAGTGTGAATGGTCACAGGGATGTTTTACCTACTGGAGAGCGCTACGGAGATGATTTAAAACCTTAACTACCAGACGCTTAAAGATAGATGCCGGCTATTTTGCGAAAGCTTACTTACAAAGTTAAAAAAAAGGTTCAAATGGTTCTGAGCACTATGGGACTTAACTTCTAAGGTAATCAGTCCCCTAGAACTTAGAACTACTTAAACCTAATTAACCTAAGGATATCACACACATCCATGTCCGAGGCAGGATTCGAACCTGCGACCTCGTCTGCATTCACAATCCCGCGCGCTTTCTGTTACCGGCGCTGTATTACTAAGCTGAAATTGTTCTAGAAGGTACTATAAATCTATCATTTTCCTCCGCAACTGGCACTTCCATCTACATCCGGCCACGACAAACTGTGCACTTTCTCGCTGGAGATGACAGAGCCTTCTATACTGATTGTCCGACGTATGCCTACCATCTATCTTCTGCATACTCTCATTTACATTTACTTTGGTTAATAACAAACATATATTAATTCACGTCGTTTTAAGGGTCGCGTGAATTACTTTGGTTTAATTTGGGTGAAGCCCTTACGTTGCTACTACTATTAAAATTACTGTTATAGCCTTTAAATAAAATTGCAGAATGGAGTGGGTATATTTATTTAGTACTACATGACGTAATCGTATTCGTAGGTGGGCAAATTTGGTGCTCATATGATGGGTGCTTCCATAACCAAGACAGCAAAAGTGTTTGGTGTTTCAAGAAGCATCGTATCGAAGATCTATGCTGCGTACAGGGAGAGCGGAAAAACGTCATTCGATAACTCACAACACGGACGAAAGTGTGTCGAATGATCAGTGAAGTGGATTGTGAGGAAACCTAAGAGGACCACAGCTTCAAAAGTCACTGCAGAACTGAATGTCGCACTCGCGAACCTTGTCACCACCAAAACGACTTGAAGGGAACTCCATAAGCATGCAATTTCAGGGCGAGCTGAAATTTCAGAAATCACTCTTCAGTGACCCAAATTCCCATTTTGGAAAATGTGGTGCCGAAGTAATAAAACCTGGACTGCATACCAACTGAAGAAAGTCACTTGCTCGGATGAGTCTGTTTCACACTATTTCCACCTTCTGGTCGACTTAACGTACCAAGAGTGAAACATGGCGGGGTTTCGGTGATGATTTGGGCAGCCATAGCGTTGTGTTTCATAGGTCACGTGGTTACCATGCTAGGTCGCGCTCCTGCGAAGCATTATCTGAGCATTTTGGTTGATAATGTCCATTCAAGTGTACAATGTGCATTGTGTTCCTACAGGGGTGCTGTTCACACAACTTTCATCGTCCAGGACCACGAGGGTGAATTGTCGCCTCTCTCCTGGCCACGGCAGTCCTCAATATTATTTTATTATGACTTTGTGGTCTACTTTGGAGAGGGATGCGTGATAGCTTTCCACGTTCATAATCGTTACCTGAACATTCCTTTACAATTTGTGTGTTTATCCACTCTGAGGCGACTGGAAGCTGCCTTGAATGCGAACTGGTATCCTACATTGTAACTGTAACATGTATTGTTTTTGGTTTTCCATGTTTTTGTCCTGTATTAAGTGTAGAATCTCTGATGTGGCCACGACTGCGTTTAGTAGTATTTACACTACATAAGTGATTGTCATAGATCGAGTATTACTCATTACAAGAACTTGTAGTTATTCATTTAATGTATTGCACACTAGGATGTTGCAACCAGAAAACTGAAAAAAATTATAAAGAAAATAGTTTTGCAAGAGGCATCATCCTAATTCTAAACATTATCGCCATGGATACATTTAAGGAGACTGGGTTGTTCAAGCTGCAGAGAGCTTGTAAAGGTTTTCCATAGATAATTGTTCTTGTTGACACAGTTATCTATGGGAGGGGGGGGGGGGGAGGGGGAGCTCATCAGACTCGTTTCGTGGTCCACCACGAATTTCTCTCCTGTGGAAACTTTTTCATTTCAGAGTAGCAATTGCAGCCTCTACAGCTTCGTTTAGTACCATGGAGGTTATTCCCTGATGTCTTAACAAATGTCCTACCATCTAGTCTCTTCCTCTCATCAGCTTTTTACATACATTCCTTTCCTCGTTCATTCTGCGGAAAACGTCCTCACTCTCAAGTCTGTAGATTCTCATCCGTTCCGGTTCTCCCACAGTCCATATTTCACAACTATACAGTCCTGTACTTTCTACCAGTGCTAGTCTGCTTGTGATGTCCTTGCTCCGTCTATCATCGGTTGTTTTGTTGCCTCTGTAGCATAGTTGCCTAACTTCGTGTCCTTCGTGGTCCTCAATTTTGATGTCAAGTTTCTCGTAGTTCTCATTTCCTATACTTATCAGAGTTTCCTCGCCTTTCTTCAATTTATTCTCAGTCCATATTCTGTACTCATTAGACCGTTCATTGAATAATTCTTCTTCACTCTCACTCAGCATAGCAATGCCTTCCGCTAACCTTATCACCGATACCCTTCACCATCAAATTTAATTGCACTTTCTTTCATTTTCGTCATTGCTTCACCGATGTACGGAGTGAACATCAAGAGCGAGAGATTACATTCATGTCTTAGACCCTTGTTAATCCGAGCACTTCGTTCTTGGTCGTCCACTAATATTACCCATGTCCCCCTATAGCTTACCTCTGTTTTCCTCAGAATTTCGAACATCTTGCACCATTTTACATTGTCGGACCCTTTTTCCAGGTAGACAAATCCTTTGAACATCTCTTTATTTTTCTGTAGTCTTGCTTCCATCATCAACTGCAACGTTAGAATTGTCTCTTTGGTGCCTTTACCTTTCCTAAGGCCAAACTGATTGTCATTTAACACATCCTCAATTATTTTTCCATTCATCTGAATATTTTTCTTGTCAGCAACTCGATGCATGAGCTGTTACGCTGATTGTGAGATAATTCTCTCACTTGTAGACTCTTTCTATCTTCAGAACTGTGCAGATGATGTTTTTTCCGAAAGTCTGATGGCATATCGCCAACCTGATACATTCTACACACCAAGGCGAAAAGTCGTTTTTTTTCACTTCCCCCAGTGGTTTTATAAATTTTGATGTAATGTGATCTATCCTTTCTACCTCATTTGATCGAAACTCTTCCAAAGCTCTCTTAAATTCTGATTGTAATAATCTTCCATATCGACTCCGGTTTCTAAAGAGGCCTTCAGTGTACTCTTTCCACCTATCTGCTCTCCCCTCTGCATTTAACAGTGGAATTCCCTTTGGGCTCTTGATTTACTACACTTGATTTTAACTTCACTGAAGGCTCTTTTGATTTTTCTGTACGCTGAGTCAGTCCTTCGGACAATCAGTCCTTTTCCGATTTCTTCACATTTTTCATGCTGCCATTTCGCCTTAGCTTCTCTGCACTTCCTACTTATTTCATTCCTAAGTGATTTCTATTTCTTTACTCCTGAATTTCCTGAACATATCTGTACTTCTTCCGTTCGTTGATCAGCTGAAGTATTTCATCGTTTATCCATGGTGTCTTCGCAGTCGTCTTCCTTGTAACTATGGTTTTCTTAACAACTTCTGCGATTGCTCTCCTTAGAGATGTCCATTCCTCTGCAAATGTACTGCCTTGGCAGTCCCCTCCCGGAGATCCGAATGCAGTGGTTTCCATTGTCTTCTACATACTCATGGCGTTGATCATTGTTGATTCTTCCGCCTTTTAGAGTCAGTTTACCACCTGAAGGGCAAGACAGTAGCCTGAATCTCTGTCCGCTGCTCCGCCCTCTTTAACAAGGCTATTGTCAACTTACGGTATGGTTTCAATTAGCTCATGTAAGGTCGACCTACATTTGCATAATATGCGGTGTTTTCACAGCTACCGAGGCTCTCTGATGACTATGAGAACTTGATAATGAAGCTTAAGTAAGCCCCGAAACTGGCTATAACAGAATTAATAAATAAACAATGAAATAAATAAAAGGCTATAGCGGTGGAAGTCTTATTTCCTTCAATATTATCATATAAGGACTTAAAATATTTATTCCGAAAAATGAATGTTATGAAAAATACCTAGTACTTTAATTTTGAAACATAATATTGATGAGTATACTGCTTCGCGCACAGATCTTTTACAACATTACTCTTCTCAGTCAAGTTTAGTTTAAAGGTTTTTACTTACTCCAGTTATTTTTAGAGCACTTGTTTTCAGTTTTTTATTCATTGCGATTTGCCACTTATATGAAGTAAAACTAAAGGTACACGTGAGTTCTCCTAACACACTTGGATTAAACGTTCAAACCACTGAGGGTATGCAGGCACTGAATCTTCTCTGGTCTAAAACTAACGCTCAGACTGAAAATTTCTTGGAAGGTAATGCGATACAAATATCGTTCTGAAAGGAGAGAACCTAGTGAGTCAGCTAAGGATCACTCACTCCTATTTCTTTCTCCGGTTTAGATTCGAGCTATATTTCCATTACCATAGACTTTACAGTGAAAGCGAGGTTCCTGAGAATTCATTGAGATTGTAGCTGGGAGTGTGCTATCTCATTATGGGGGAGTATTCTGTCTTAAAGTGGGCACGTCTTCCTGACTAATTGCAGCGGGCTCACTTAATGGTAGTTTGTGAGTTACCTCTATATCTTCACCGTTATTTGACACCACAGAAAATAATACGTTTTCATAAGCTTTCAAAAGTCTTATAACAATTTGTGACGACTCTTTTTACAAGCAGGTTGACATCAATAACAAAATCTTTCTCTTTACACTGTTTCGGCTTTCCAGCCACAACATGGTACTCTAGAGTATGACTGTACTAAATGAATGCCCGAAAGTAAATGTGACGAGGAGTGCTCCATCTTCGACGACCAGCCAGGCAGCTAGCCATCTTTTCTAAACATGGTCTATTCGTAACTGAAAACATAACGTCAGAGGCCATCGAGATCACTTTAATACACTGATGTGCAAAAGGTAAGGACAAAAGTAAATTTCGCGTGATGTGTCACTGCCAAGTAACATATCTCGCTGAAACTTGGATCACACACAGAGAGAACTGGTATTGTTTAGTACAGACGGTAACTGAAAGAACTACGCAACAAGGCGAACAGAAATGATACTATTATTGAAAGACAGTAATTACACAGAAGCACCACGATTTATGACGGTCCTCTGGACGTTACGGAATGCGGGACGTGGTTATTAATAGCGTGTCTGATCACCAAGGACGGCAATGCATGCTCTGGAATGTGCTCCCTTGCTGGTAGCTAGCTGGTAAGGACTTTTGGTGGTAGGGCGTTACATTCATCCACCAGTATGGTTCACAACTGCGTCATCTTACTTCTCCATCACATATTCCCTAAAGAATCAGTTTTTTAGTTAATATATACGTTGTTATCAGAACCCAGTAACGGATATACAACTTCGTAATCTGAATTCGTGGAAATAACAATATAAAATTTAATGTTCTCTCATCATTACTAACAGTCATTACTAACAGTCCTGCCATGTCTCTGTCGTTCCCAGTTTTGATGTTAAGCAAAATTGTTATTCTCTTTTCTATTTCTACACATCACTTTTGTTTTTGCTATTTATCGTTATGCCATATTCAGTGCTGGGGATGTTCTTGATTCCTTTCGACAGAATTTCCGAAAGTCTTACATACATCCGTCCAGAAACGCTAAGTCGCTGCGAAGTTTAGTATTCATATCAGTTTCCTCTCAAATTTTATTCCTGTTAAGTCATTCTCTTTCAGCGTTTTCGTTGCTTCTTCGACGTACAACCTGAACAACAATAATATTTCTGTACTCCTGTCAGAGAGTAACAGTAGACGATATTGGTGATAAGCTGAAACCATGCTCTAGACTGTTCTTAGCACAAATGTGTCGGTATTGCACTTAAACTTCTATTAATCCTATTGAAGCTGATGTATAAAGTTTAAGCTACCTATAATCACTTACTCGGTGCACGACTAAACTCATTTCTCGGAAACTCATTCTCTGAACTGCCTTCCAATATCGCTGAAACCGCGATGTTAAAATTTTTTTAGAGTGTCACACGTTTGCTAAGAGATACACGTTATCCGTGGCTTACACTATCGTTTTATTTGTACATTGCTTTTCTGCTGTGGTCTTCTGTCCGAAGACTGGTTTCATGCAGGTCTCCAAGCTAGTCTACCCTGGGCAAGTCTCTTAACTTTTGCACATCGTTTTGAATGTGCTTACTGTATTCGTCTCTTGTTCCCCCTCCACAAGTTTTATCCCCCATGCATGTGGAAGTGCTGAAACACGCCTCCCCAAAGCATCCCCCAAGTGCTCGATGGGATTTGAGTCGGAGGAACCAGCAGGTCAGTCTTGTTCCTAGAACTGTTCCATCTGCGCAATACGGTGCTTTGGCGTATTTTCATCCATAAAAATGACGCTAGGGCCGAATGCACCCCTGGAAAGACGCACTTGGGGAAGGAACACCTTCACAATAACGTTGAGTGATGAGTGTACCATATTTAAAGATTTGCGATGGTACTAAAAGCACAGAGATAGGACCAACGAAGAGTCAGATCGAGTACTCTTCTCGGATGAGAGTAGATTCAGTCTGCGCAACGGTTGTGAACCGTATCCTCATTTGGCGGCAACCAAGGCTCCAATATTCGACAGAAATTAGTGAAATAATAACTTTTTTCTCGAACGTCTCCATCACATACTCCCCAAAGAATCGGTTTTTTCGTTAATATATACGTTTTAATCGGAACTCAGTAACGGATGTTCGACTTCGCAATCTGAATTAGTGGAAATAAATATATAAAATTTAATGTTCTCACATCATTACTAACACGCCTGCATTTAGTCCCAAAGGCCCTCTACAGTAGAGAACGCTGCAGCGACGAAAATAAATCATCTTGGTGCCAGCGCTGGAAATACAGAATCGCTTCTTAGTAAGATTACATGGCTCCCTGGGGGAAAAAAAAAGTGCCAGGAATTTTGTCTGACTTACGGAGCGATCCTAATGAAACAAAGCATTCATAACAGGAGGACCTATTTCATTTGCCAACACTTTATCGCATTCTTTGATGTATTCTTTCTTCTTGGAGATGTAATCCGTCAATGCAACTAAATGAAAGGCTGTTTGTTTAGCATCATAAGCGTTTTTTTGTCTGCGGAGCATCTTCAGTGTCCTGTTATACACATTTGTTTTATTTACGTAATAATTTCTTCGTATAATCATGGTAGATATGTAACTATATTCAGTTTTTTGTTATTCTCTTATTGTCAGGTAAGATATAACTTTTTGGAGCGTAAGTTACCAAACATACAACGTTGCGCTTGAAAGCTCAGCAAATGTCTCGATAAGTAGTAGGATCTCCGAGAAAGGCGTGAATTACCAATAATCATCATCATCATCATCATTGTTCTGTTCTTCTTCTAAAGTCTATGAATTATCGCTGCAACCATTCTCTCTTAAATATCTTGTGTGGACGGTGTTGAGCAGCTTTTAGCAAGGTTAAAAATTGTGTTATGAGATACACAGCTATACCACTGTTTTTGATGGAAGACTTTCGGCCGGCCAGTGTGGCCGAGCGGTTCTAGGCGCTTCAGTCTGGAACCGCGCGACCATTACGGTCGCAGGTTCGAATCCTGTCTCGGGCAAGGATGTGTGTGACGTCCTTAGGTTAGTTAGGCCGAAGTAGTTCTAAGTTCTAGGGGACTGATGACCTCAGATGTTAAGTCCCATAGTGCTCAGACCCATTTGAACCATTTTTGAAGACTATCGATTTCGGTCAAACATCAGACCATCTCCTGCATCAAAAGGAGAAAACCAGATTATACTCGTGTACTACTCTAACACAAAACAGTTATGCGTATAGGCATTAGATACATACCATCACACGCGCGCGCGCGCGCGCGCGCGCGCGCGCGTGTGTGTGTGTGTGTGTGTGTGTGTGTGTGTGTGTGTGTGTGTGTGTGTGTTGTGGGATGCAAACTGAACTACTCCTATGAACAGACAAATTAATTCCTGAACGATTAAGCTATACAATAAAATGTGAAATGAAATGTGTGTGCGCCAGAAACATGCTACTCAGTTATGCATTCTCCCAGATGCATACCAATTGTAGCTTGCAGACTGTTCCATTAAGTATTATTAACAGTCTCTGTGTAATCTTTATTGTCTAGACAACACCAGTGAATTGTTTGTACAACCTTAGAAAATTTACAAAGCACATTAAACTTCAGCAACACTGCTCAACATAAGGCGTCCTGTCAGTATGTAGTTACTTCAAGTAAATGTGATAAGTCAAAAAGCCTGGATGGCGGCAAATAATAGAAAGAAAAGGTTACGAATATATATGTATATTGTCCTTAAATAACTGAGTTGGTTGGTTTTCAATGTGCACATGGATTCTCGCGAGTAAATACAAGTTTATTGGAATGAGTAACGAAAAGACATCATCGCATTGCACTAGGTCCGAGAATAAGTAGTCACAGTTCAGCAGAGGGCGGAAAGTTTGAATCTACAACATGATGCTCCTTTACTGCCGAAATTTTTACAAAGGCAAAGACGATGTTTAGAAAGGATACATTGCATGCAACCGATGGTGGCGTGTTTGTCGCTGTTAGTAGTAGTTTATCCTGTAGTGAAGTAGGAGTGGATAGCGCCTGTGAATTATTATGGGTGGAGGCTACACTCGACAACCGAGCTATGTTAATAATTGGCTCATTTTACCGACCTCCCGACTCAGCAGCATTAGTGGCAGAACAACTGAGAGAAAATTTGGAACACATTTCACATAAATTTTCTCAGCATGTTATAGTCTTAGGTGGAGATTTCAATTTACCAGATATAGACTGGGACACTCAGATGTTTAGGACTGGTGGTAGGGACAGAGCATCGAGTGACATTATACTGAGTGCACTATCCGAAAATTACCTCGAGCAATTAAACAGAGAACCGACTCGTGGAGATAACATCTTGGACCTACTGATAACAAACAGACCCGAACTTTTCGACTCTGTAAGTGCAGAACAGGGAATCAGTGATCATATGGCCGTTGCAGCATCCCTGAATATGGAAGTTAATAGGAATATAAAAAAGGGAGGAAGGTTTATCTGTTTATCAAGAGTAATAGAAGGCAGATTTCAGACTACCTAACAGATCAAAACGAATATTTCTGTTCCGACACTGACAATGTTGAGTGTTTATTGAAAAAGCTTAAGGCAATCGTAAAATGCGTTTTAGACAGGTATGTGTCGAGTTAAGGTGTGAGGGACGGGAAAAACCCACCGTGGTTCAACAAAAAGTTAGGAAAGCACTGCGAAAGCAAAGAGAGCTTCACTGCAAGTTTAAATGCAGCCAAAACCTCTCAGACAAACAGAAGCTAAACGATGTCAAAGTTAGCGTAAGGAGGGCTATGTGTGAAGCGTTCAGTGAATTCGAAAGTAAAATTGCATGTACCGACTTGGCACAAAATCCTAGGAAGTTCTGGTCTTACGTTAAATCAGTAAGTGGCTCGAAACAGCATATCCAGACACTCCGGGATGATGATGGCATTGAAACAGAGGATGACACGAGTAAAGCTGAAATACTAAACACCTTTTTCCAAAGCTGTTTCACAGAGGAAGACCGCACTGCAGTTCCTTCTCTAAATCCTCGCACAAACGAAAAAATGGCTGACATCGAAATAAGTGTCCAAGGAATAGAAAAGCGACTGAAGTCACTCAACAGAGGAAAGTCCACTGCACCTGACGGGATACCAATTCCATTCTACGCAGTGTACGCGAAAGAACTTGCCCCCCTTCTAACAGCCGTGTACCGCAAGTCTCTAGACGAACGGAAGGTTACAAATGATCGGAAAAGAGCACAGGTAGTCCCAGTCTTCAAGAAGGGTCGTCGAGCAGATAGACCTATATCTCTGACGTCAATCTGTTGTAGAATTTTAGAACATGTTTTTTGCTCGAGTATTATGTCGTTTTTGGAAACCCAGAATCTACTCTGTAGGAATCAACATGGATTCCGGAAACAGCGATCGTGTGAGACCCAAGTCGCTTTATTTGTTCATGAGACACAGAAAATATTAGATACAGGCTCCCAGGTAGATGCTATTTTCCTTGACTTCCGGAAGCCGTTCAATACAGTTCCGCACTGTCGCCTGATAAACAAAGTAAGAGCATACGGAATATCAGACCAGCTGTGTGGCTGGATTGAAGAGTTTTTAGCAAACAGAACGCAGCATGTTGTTATCAACGGAGAGACGTCTACAGACGTTAAAGTGACCTCTGGCGTGCCACAGGGGAGTGTTATGGGACCATTGCTTTTCACATTATATATAAATTACCTAGTAGATACTGTCGGAAGTTCCATGCGTCTTTTCGCGGATGATGCTGTAGTATACAGAGAAGTTGTAGCATTAGAAAATTGTAGCGAAATGCAGGAAGATATGCAGCGGATAGGCACTTGGTGCAGGGAGTGGCAACTGACCCTTAACACAGACAAATATATGATAGCGGAACAAACACTGGTAGCAGTTACTTCTGTAAAATATCTGTGAGTATGCGTGCGGAACGATTTGAAGTGGAATAATCATATACAATTAATTGTCGCTAAGGCGGGTGCCAGGTCGAGATTCATTGGGAGAGTCCTTAGAAAATGTAGTCCATCAACAAAGGAGGTGGCTTACAAAACGCTCGTTCGACCTATACTTGAGTATTGCTCATTAGTGTGGGATCCGTACCAGGTCGGGTTGACGGAGGAGATAGAAAGGATCCAAAGAAGAGCGGCGCGTTTCGTCACAGGGTTATTTGATAACCGTGATAGCGTTACGGAGATGTTTAGCAAACTCAAGTGGCAGACTCTGCAAGAGAGGCGCTCTGCATCGCGGTGTAGCTTTCTCGCCAGGTTTCGAGAGGGTGCGTTTCTGGATGAGGTAGCGAATATATTGCTTCCCCCTACTTATACCTCCCGAGAAGATCAAGAATGTAAAATTAGAGAGATTCGAGCACGCACGGAGGTTTTCAGACAGTCGTTTTTCCCGCGAACCATACGCGACTGGAACAGAAAAGGGAGGTGATGACCAGTGGTACGTAAAGTGCCCTCCGCCACACACCGTTGGGTGGCTTGCGGAGTATAAATGTAGATATAGATGTACTCGTCTTCCGTTTCAGAAAATGTGAGTAGCCTCTGGGGTTTCATTTATTCAAGTGGAATTATATCCTCGTGAGACTGCACGTGGAGCAATCGCAAGTTATCTACGCAGAACTTACGAATAAAGTTCTGAAGTAATCTATACATTAGCCTTTTATTACCACAAGTAACTGAGTAGATCTCACCCGCTTCCGTTCTTGTTGTAGTGATTCCGAACCAGCTCAGACCAACAGCAGGCAAAGTCAGCTTTTTCTCTCAAACAAAAAAGAAAAGGGCGTGAAGAAAAACAGCATCAGAATGACCAATATACACTGAAACTAAAGCACCTCATTGTTCCAAGACCGCAGAAGCTTCTCATTGAACGATGGCCAAACCCGACCTCCAAAGATACGAAATGCCCCAGCGGCGACACAAGCAGCTTGCTCAGAGAGCTTATTTCGAATAAACGAGCTGATTATACCGGAAACACGCAATGTGTTGCAAAGATAATGTTGGGGTTTAAGAAAAGCAAAATGTAGTGAGAAAACAAACTGCAAATGGACACGCTACTTCAACTCCCGATAAGTTTGGCAGCATTTAAAATTTTTTATTTTGGTTAATAACTGTGTGAAATACTCAAAATCAAATTTTTATTATTCATGGAAGTTATTATACAGGCGGCCTGCAACTGGGACTGTGCAATGAGTTAGCCATTTAGTAATAAAGATTTGTCCACTTAAGGAGGTTTTTTTCCGTTCTCGAGGTTTCAAAAAATCTTTTTTTTTTCTCCTTATGGTATAAGAATATGTGCTTAAAAGTATTTTGTAGGGATGCTATTCTTTATATCTAAAAATCACCTTTCAGTGGAAGCACCCACTTTAGTCGCTCTCGTCGCTTGGGTCGTTTACGACTCCTATCGATGTATATATTTCTCTCTTTTTAAAGATATTGTAACATTCTAGGTCAAAGAAAATATCAATATAGGTATTGTACTTGTCCACCAGACGTCTTACGTATATGCTTTCGACAAAACTGAGATGAAAAAAGCTGTTATGGCGACAGTTTATAACAGGAGTTCAACGAATGATAATCCGCAGCATGATTTCTGTTCTGAAAGTTGGTGTAAATGGAAGCAAGCTGAGTTGAAAGGGATACCGGAAACTTTTTATCATAAGCTTCCGCTGAGGAATCAAGTAACTGAAGCTACTGCTAAAGTGTACAGCAATCTGACTGGCAAGAATTTGATGAATAGTTGCCTTGGAGCCTATGCGCAGAACAACAGTAACGCACTGAATTCATTAATTCGAACCTGTACTCCAAAACACGTTTCCCAGCGTAAAAATCATCCAAATTGCTAACAATCGGGCGCAGGTGTCCTGCATACCATGAAAGTCACAAGAATCTCTATCGACACGGCGGTTTTCTCATTCGCCCCGAAAAGGGACGAAAACGCCTCGAGCGTTCGGACCGGATGTCCTTCCATAGCAGCGTCGAGGCTGGAATTGCAGCTGGAGACATGAGACCTTTAGAAAATGAGATCTTCGAAGAAGAGGAATGTTTACTGTATGGAGTGACAGATTATTGGTAATTTGGAAACTTTTGAACTTATATACATGAAAATTGAACTCAAAACGTTAAATGCGTATTTGTCGAGCTAACGCTTTTTAAACTGCTTCGCATGATTAAAAACGATTCCTCAGCAAAATTTGATGCCGTTTTGGAGTTTAATGAGACAGCACTTGTAATTTTACATAAAAACCTCAACAAATTGTACATTATTCATAATTTTTGTTATTTATTTCACATTTAATCACAACGAAACATGTCGATTTTCAGTACCTTCGTTTTCAGGTGGCAGCCAATTCGAAACCACTTCCCGAAATTTTATTTGTGAGGTTCACGCCTTAGACAGTTTAATTCTGATAATGTACATATGTTCAATTTTGATTGCAGACCTATACTTCACCCTCAGTCATGCAAACCATTTAGTTTCGCAATCCGCACAGAGGTATTTTGGTAGCCATTTTATGCTGCATAGTCTTATCAATTTACCAGTCAAAAAGGGACGTACTTTTGTTTTTTTTCCGAGATGGGAAAACTCTTTTAATTTTTTACACTCTTCGAGAACATTACAAAGAGTTCCAGTTTCTTTATTTTTCTAACTACAATCGAGCACATTTGGGACTGTTTGGGTACAAGTCGCTAATGGCATGCTGTTCAGATGACTCCTTTCTGTGTCGCTATTTTTATCCCATTATTGTATAATGAGAAGAGTATTTTGATGCTTATAACCAATTTACCCGCATCTCTGGCGACCGAGATGAGGCTGATCCCTAGCTTGACGCTAATGTGTGTGTATTGGTGGAAAGGAAGGGGCGAGTTGGGTGCTGGTGTGTGTGTGTGCACATGTCATCACGAGCAGCTGTGTAGTACACTGCAGTCAACGCCGCACACAGTCCATAAAGGGCAGCTGTATCGATTGCATCGCTCGTAATCCAATACTCATCAATTAGGCGGCGGGGGATTATCCGTCATTTGCGGCCGGAACGCCGATACTGGCAAAGTAAATTCCGTTAATCAAATTTAATAAAATGCATATACCCTGCGAGCGCTCGCCATTTAACGAGCCGGTTGGCTCCAGTTGCTCCCAATGCTATTAGCCGGCGTCGCGCTGCCCTGCAATGGCGGCGCGCAGCGACGCACTCGTGCCAGTAACCACAGCGGACCACCAGGCCTACCGAGCTCTGAGCTGTCTGTTATACTCCATAACCGGCTTGACGTACACAGTCGCTATTACTTTTAATAAATGTGGTCGCGTCCATATAGTAGAAATATCTCTGGAGTGAGCATTGCGTTCTGTGCATGTAGTCAAAGTTCAATTAGAATCGTTACGTCATCTCTGGAGGATGCAGTTTGTTTAAGTCCAATTCACGTCACGTAAAAAGATTTCGCAATGCCTTACAAATGACGGCATTCACACAGTTGCTGCTCATTGAATGCTCAATCCAGAGATATTTCTGCTCTATGGTGGCGGCACTCACTGTTGCGGAAATACACTCCTGGAAATGGAAAAAAGAACACATTGACACCGGTGTGTCAGACCCACCATACTTGCTCCGGACACTGCGAGAGGGCTGTACAAGCAATGATCACACGCACGGCACAGCGGACACACCAAGAACCGCGGTGTTGGCCGTCGAATGGCGCTAGCGGCGCAGCATTTGTGCACAGCCGCCGTCAGTGTCAGCCAGTTTGCCGAGGCATACAGAGCTCCATCGCAGTCTTTAACACTGGTAGCATGCCGCGACAGCGTCGACGTGAACCGTATGTGCAGTTGACGGACTTTGACCGAGGGCGTATAGTGGGCATGCGGGAGGTCGGGTGGACGTACCGCCGATTTGCTCAACACGTGGGGCGTGAGGTCTCCACAGTACATCGATGTTGTCGCCAGTGGTCGGCGGAAGGTGCACGTGCCCGTCGACCTGGGACCGGACCGCAGCGACGCACGGATGCACGCCAAGACCGTAGGATCCTACGCAGTGCCGTAGGGGACCGCACCGCCACTTCCCACCAAATTAGGGACACTGTTGCTCCTGGGGTATCGGCGAGGACCATTCGCAACCGTCTCCATGAAGCTGGGCTACGGTCCCGCACACCGTTAGGCCGTCTTCCGCTCACGCCCCAACATCGTGCAGCCCGCCTCCAGTGGTGTCGCGACAGGCGTGAATGGAGGGACGAATGGAGACATGTCGTCTTCAGCGATGAGAGTCGCTTCTGCCTTGGTGCCAATGATGGTCGTATGCGTGTTTGGCGCCGTGCAGGTGAGCGCCACAATCAGGACTGCATACGACCGAGGCACACAGGGACAACACCCGGCATCATGGTGTGGGGAGCGATCTCCTACACTGGCCGTACACCTCTGGTGATCGTCGAGGGGACACTGAATAGTGCACGGTACATCCAAACCGTCATCAAACCCATCGTTCTACCATTCCTAGACCGCGCAAGGGAACTTGCTGTTCCAACAGGACAATGCACGTCCGCATGTATTCCGTGCCACCCAACGTGCTCTAGAAGGTGTAAGTCAACTACCCTGGCCAGCAAGATCTCCGGATCTGTCCCCCATTGAGCATGTTTGGGACTGGATGAAGCGTCGTCTCACGCGATCTGCACGTCCAGCACGAACGCTGGTCCAACTGAGGCGCCAGGTGGAAATGGCATGGCAAGCCGTTCCACAGAACTACATCCAGCATCTCTACGATCGTCTCCATGGGAGAATAGCAGCTTGCATTGCTGCGGAAGGTGGATATACACTGTACTAGTGCCGACATTGTGCATGTTCTGTTGCCTGTGTCTATGTGGCTGTGGTTCTGTCAGTGTGATCATGTGATGTATCTGACCCCAGGAATGTGTCAATAAAGTTTCCCCTTCCTGGGACAATGAATTCACGGTGTTCTTATTTCAATTTCCAGGAGTGTAGTTACCCACTGACTGTTGGAACGACATTAGCGCGCCTAGCGGTGAGAAAGGCAGCCATTGGATTAATGTTTGTCTTGAATTACTTTCTATTTAATTAACTAAATAGTTATTATATATTTGCGTTCTAAGAATGTTTCCAGTTATTTGTACTCTTTAATGCAGGTGAGCTGAAACGAGTTTTATACTCTACGTTTGAGTGCTGCCAGATGTTCTTCATATCTGTCGCCAAATCCCCTTCTTGTATGGCCAATGTAAAGATACACACAGCTGCACTTGCATATACAAACTTCATTTTGATTGTTTTTGCCAGCTATATTAACCCTGCCTGAAAGTAGCTGCCCGAACTGAATCGTTGCTATACTGAAACGTATATTCACTACACATTTATCAAGACTTTTGGCTTGAGTGACAGACTCCCTGGTGTTAAAATCTAAACTTCCTTTCGATATTTCTTTTCATTCTTGCATCTTCTGTTTTATCCATAGAAATTTGTTGTATCCTCTTTACTATTCCATTTGAATGGATTCCTTTTTCCGAATTTATCTCTGCAGAATTTAAAGAACTTTAGCTATTACCTTTGCTGATAAGTATTTGCTTTTGAGTAGGAAAATGGTGTTCTTTGTTTTTTAGAATGCTCTCCTTTATGAATAATCAATTATTCATTTAGAAATGGAGAATTTTTTATTAGTTCGTATTACATTTAATTCCTTACTTAAGAGTCTTCTGTTTTGTTCGTGCGAAACATAATTCAACATATCCAAAGTACCTTCTGTCTACTGGGATATTAGGAAATGTTCTTAATTTATATAACTGACCTTAAGACTTAATTTTGCCTCTAGTGAGATTTATAAAAGCACGTGACGTATGTAGTATAAGAAGAAATTGGAGATTATGAAGTCATAACAGTAACGTCACTACAAAGTACATCAAGCCTTAGACGACACTGTGTATTGCTTCTGTTGTATCCATCTTCTATTTCGCGTCACCATTTTGTCTTCATACTGGCTGTTATGATGCTAGCTTGAGTTGTTTTCCTGCCCTTCACGAGTTCTGCAATTGAAATATTTGTTAAGTATTTTCTCTAGGTACTCAAACACCTTTCGCCAGTTCATAGTAGGATCTTCAGTGCATTTTATAATGTATTTTAAAATCAGGTACACGCATATACAAATATATATCTGATCATCGTTGTAATATTCACCAGCGACACAAGTTGCAGCATGTCGCCTTTATAAGACATTTAACGATAGTCATTACCGTTAGTCCGAGTATGTTGCAATATAATCTAACCATTAGCCACTGTTTCTGTCCATGTCTCCTATGGAGAATGTCTGCTTCGTTGAGCTTTTTATTCTCTACGTACAGTTTATATCTTGTTAGTCGCTAGAAATTTCTCTGTTATAAGTCTCTCACAACAGATATACGACTTTTGTGAAAACTAAAACGTCATCCGCTTTATATGTTACAAGGGACTTACCAAAAGGAACTCGGCTACTAAGACTCTTTTTCACTATTCTTCATATATTCTTCATGGCTGACAAAACCAGCATGTGCCTTGTCGTAAACGTAACTGACAGCTAGCCAAAAGATCCAACAAAGAATGCTGTTGTGCTAGAGCATACTTAGTGGCAGAGTAAAACAGTCCGACGAATTATGCACAAGAGAGGATGAACTAACAGCCGGGTAGAACCGAGCACGACGTTAGCGATAGTATCACCGGACCACATCACAGTCCAAAGTGATTGTGCTCTACTGGCCAGCAGTTACGTTATAAGGGACAGTCAAATGAAAAGAAGACAGAGGAGAAAAAGTAAATAAACTATTTACTATTTCAAAACTAATCGACACAGCTCTTAATACATTTAATTCTCAGTGAAATTTTCGCGGTTGTCTAAGGAACCATAATTGTATCCAGGCATGTTGCTCTACGTCCGGAGCAAATCGACGGCCACTAATGTCTTTGTTCAGGGCTCCAAAAATATGGAAATCGCATGGAGAGAGATCGGGACTGTTTGGAGAATGTGTAAGGGCTTTCCAGCGAAACTTCTGCGGCATAGTTGAAACAACCTTGGCAATATGTGAGCCCGCCTACATCTAGACTTTCCATCGCCCTGTTCGAAGACAAAGGTATAGCAGAACAGCAGGAAAGTGTTTCCTCTTTAATTTTATAAACAATGGTCTTCCTTAGCAGGACTTACAGCTTCAATGTACGGCTGTAACATCAACAAAAATGAATACATTTTTGGAAGTTACATGATCATCCCTTCAGCAAAGTTCCATTCTTACGCTTTCCTTTTGTACGATAATTCACGATGTATTAGCATGATTTACGCACTTTCTTTTTAGGTTCTTGTAAGAGAAACACTGAGCATGTGACATATGATCACATCGGATCTTGGCGATCTGAAGCAATCAGTTTAGATCGTCCCTGGTCAGATGCAGCATGTTACGACACTCTGTAATTCAGCATGTGTTTGGTATTAAAGCACGCTGCTTGCTGTACTACAATCGTGTGAAATCCGACTCAGTCTAATGGTACACGAGACCCAAAAGGCAGCAGACGCCGGTGCCCACATTGATGCCATGTTCTTTGTCTTCTGGAACGCCTAAGATACAGTTTCGTACTATAGCAAATACAACAGGAGCAGAAATCTTCAGATGTAAAAGTGACTTCTGGTGTATCCCAGGGGATTGTTATAGGACCATTACTATTCACCGTGTGTATAAATGATCTAGTCGATAACATTGGAAACACTATTAGACTGCTCGCGGATGACGCTGTTGTATTCAGAGAAGTCTCACGATTAGAAAATTTTAGCGAAGTGCAGGAGAACCTGCAAAGGATCGCCACATTGTGTACCGTGATTCATCACTCCACACAACGTTTTTCACTGTTGAATAGTTCAATGTTTACGCAAAGCGAGGCATCGTTTGGCGTTTACCGGGGTGGTGTGTGGCTTATGAACAGCCGCTTGACCATGAAATCCAAGTTTTCTCACCTTCCGCCTAGCTGTCATAGTACTTGCAGTGGATTCTGATGCAGTTTGGAATTCCTGTGTTATGATCTGGATAGACGTCTGCCTATTACACATTACTACCCTCTTCAACTGTCGGCGGTCTCTGTCAGTGAACAGACGAGGTGGGCCTGTATGCTTTTGTGCTGTACTTGTCCCTTCACGTTTCCACTTCACTGTCACATCGGAAACAGTGGACCTAGGGACATTTAGGAGTGTGGAAACCTTGCGTACAACGTATGACACAAGTGACACCCAATCACCTGACGACTTTCGAAGTCCGTGAGTTCCGCGGAGCCCCCCCCCTTTCTGCTCTCTAATGATGTCTAATGACTACTGAGGTCGCTGATATGGCGTACCTGGCAGTAGGTAGCTTCGCAATGCACCTATTACGAAAAATGTATGTTTTTGGGGGTGTCCGGATACTTTTGATCACATAGTGTAGTTTAAGAAACCTTTGTTCAGTGAACATTCGAATACAACTCGTCTGGGACTTTTACCACAAAATATTAGTACAAGAAATAGAGAAGATCCAAAGAGGACCAACTCGTTTCATAGCAGGTTCCTTCAGTGAACGCGATATCTTCGTGGAGGTTTCCATCTAACCCTTGTGGCAGGCATTCATGGATAGGCATGCTGCATGAAGATAAATATCACTGTTAAAATTCTCTGAGCCAATAAATATTGAGACGCCCGCTAAACCCGCTGGGCAGAACAGGTGATTAGGATTGTGTAAATGACCAAATAAGGTTGGGGTCAGTTTCAAGTTAAAATTGAAATTTATTGTAATTTAATAACATTTACAACCAAAGCGGCACATAGACCAATCTTTACAACTATGAATTTCCAAAATGTGTTTCATTCACGGCTGAAGGCCTCCACACACGAAATCTTAAAAATCAGCAAGATAAAAATGCAGTTAAAATAGCAAATAAAATAATTAAAATATATTTCTATCACAGCTAGGCTGAAAGCCCCAAGGAAAAAATGGATGGACAAACATAAACAGATGCAATACAAACGGCTGAAGGTCCACAATGAAATTTTGATGATTTTAAAATAAATTACCATGACCCGTCAAAGGCAAAAGGCCGCACTGTTTTGCTTAAAGGGTAATTTTATGAATAGGGTTCCAAGCCGAAATGTTTAAGCTTGAAATGTAATTTTAAGAATAAGGTTCCAAGGCTGAAGGCCCACAATTAATTTTCCAAATTAAAAAAAAAATATATAACCATAAGCCTTAAGCTGAAACCGGACTAAAAGAAAAGACAACACAGCGGCAATAACCTTTCAGCAAATATCCACTTGCTGGAATTCAAACTTACATAAAACACAGTAAAACCAAGAATTTTTTTATCATTGGCTATGACAGATTATAAACAGACAAATAAACACCGGTGAGAAAGCAAGAAAAGACAACAGCACTCAGAACCCTCCAGGGCGTCGGTCTGCCCTCGTTCTCTTAGGTGTAAGACAGGTGGTGAGCCCAACTACACTTGATCCGTCGGAACCCAACCAAGGAGCAGCCACGGACCGACCGACAAACTACTTGCTTGCCACCAATCGGTAGATGAGAATTCAAACACAAAATGTTATGGACGTGATTATCCACTATCAAATTTGTATATTTATTAAGCTGTCCAACCTACACACCGTGTTGGACAGCAACAACAGGTGAGGAAAGGACACTGCCTGAAATTACGTTAGTGGCCAGGGCAGGTAACCGGAACACTAACGGCTACGAGGCAGAAATTCCGCTGGTGCACTTGAATTGTAGTCAACCAATATAGATAATTCCATAGCATTTCGGCTAAATTTCAGCAATACAAAAAATCGGTGTTGCTCACTGGAAAACCTCCCAAACAGCGAACCACCGAAACGAACCACACAACATGAATGTACGTGGCTTGGGTACTTGATACCACTGTTCAACTTGGACGTCCTAGCTCGGTGAACCACGAAGCTCGTAGCGATCAGACAGCTCCACACACGCTCCGACAATGCGCAGGGAGCGCCAGCGGACACGGATGACTGCACCCCGCGGAGATAACTTCCATGGTCCGCAGCAACAGACCAGCTACCCTCAGAATGCCGACAAAATCTAAAACAGTCGTAAGTGGAAATATCGCCAACTACACACCCAACCTGACAAACACTGCACGAAGACTTGAACGATACCCAACAGTAGCTAAACACGCTCGAAAACAATCGGGAGTCGATGCACACACACACACACACACACACACACACACACACACACACACACACACTTACACACACAGCCGACTCACAAACGATCGGCAAGCCAAAACGCGTCGTCCGGTAGGACGACCGACCGACGATCCACCAAGACCACGGCCCGGCTCAAGTGGTGCGTGGTGGCAATGGTCGGGTGAGCCATGTCGACGCAGACCTCACTGCTCCAACCTGATTGCACTAGTGCCGCATTGCAACTCCCCGACTGGCAGGTCCGGACTGCGCTCTAGACGCGTTCCAACTGACTGGCAGCCCGAACTCGCGACCCGAACTCCTTACGACAGACAACGACCGGGAAGTAACAGCAGTCGAGCAAAGATACTACGAGATACGCTCTGCTAACGCCGCTCACAGTCGGGCAAAGGAACAACTCAGTGTTTAGTAATTTAAATTAACGTAGTGAGGTGGAAGTACGTTAAAAGCAGGGTGTAAAATACAAGATGGCGGGAACACGAGCCACGCACTGCTCAAATACATTGGTTCTTCCTACGTGTATCTAGAGAAAAACCATGAGGGTAAAATGGGTGAGGTTAGGTCTCACTTGGAGGCTTCCCAACAATCCTTCTTCCCATGCACCATTTACGACTGGCAGAGGAAAGTGGGAAGTGGCGGTGGTACTCAGTTTACCCTACACCACAGACGATAAGGTGCCTTGCAGATTATAGCTGTAGATGAAGACCTGAAGATGGTTAATGATGACTGAAACCGTTCGACTGTGAACAGGTGAAAGCATCTGTCCGCCAGTAACGCTGAAGAACCATTATACCAATCGCGAACATCGACAGTATGTCACTTTTACAAAAGCGCGTTCCCTTTTTCCAACTGCTTTTTCCCTCGATGTAATGGCGCATTAGTGCAGCTGGCCGTGTCTTCTAGTTATGTACACCGCGAAGATTGTGCTGTCGCAGCACAGACGGCAACCGCAGATATAGTACCGAAGTGCGACCGCTGCAGGCGTGTGTAACTCTGGCAAACGCGGACGCTGCGCCGCGCTCCGACGTCCGCAGACCGCCAGCTTGGCAGCAGCGGCGGCGGCATCGCGACAGCGAGAGTGACGTTAATGAGAGTGCTATCGACCACGCTCAGCTCGAGAGCGCCAAACAGCAAACTGTCGCGGGAGGGTGTGCGTTCCAGCGGAGCACTCCAGTATTTGTACGCGGGCGTCCATTTGATGCGCCGCTTGCGGTCCAGCCGAGCACCAAATGGAAAGGGCCCGGCAAACAGCGCTGACAAAGGTTAGCATGTGCGCGGGTAATCGTATCTCTGCGATGGCCGACGGTCGCAGCTGTCGGTAATATGACTCGTGATACTTTGAACAGCAGTGTGCACACAGAAAACCTGAGCAGGCATTCAGAAAGGAAGCATCTGGATGACACGAAGTCCGGGAAGGGGATTGTGAAATCAGCTCCCTCAGGAGCAATGCACAGGGCGCGAAGCGTCATCTCTAGGAGGTTGCTGTTGTGGTCTTCAGTCCTGAGACTGGTTAGATGCATCTCTCCATGCTACTCTATCCTGTGCAAGCTGCTTCATCTCCCAGTACTTACTGCAACCTACATCCTTCTGAATCTGCTTAATGTATTCATTTCTTGGTCTCCCTATACGATTTTTACCCTCCACGCTGCCCTCCAATGCTAAATTTGTGATCCCTTGATGCCTCAGAACATGCCCTACTAACCGGTCCCTTCTTCTTGTCAAGCTGTGCCACAAACTACTCTTCTCCCCTATACCTCCTCATTAGTTACGTGATCTACCCATCTAATCTTCAGCATTCTTCTGTAGCACCACATTTCGAAAGCTTCTATTCTCTTCTTGTTCAAACTATTTATCGTCCATGTTTCACTTCCATACATGGCCACACTCCACACAAACACTTTCAGAAACGACCGCCGGTGGCGCACGTCGGCCCCACATAATGCCACCCCAAAAAAGCACGAAAGCTCGACGTTGCTGCACTCGTTGAACCGTGTGGCTAATGCATTCAGCCTGTCTTGGTTGTCTCCAAACATGTCTCCGACGATCGTCTGGTTGAAGGCATATGCGACACACTTCGTTGAAGAGAACGTGATGCCAATCATGAACGGTCCATTCGGCAAGTTGTTGGGCCAATCTGTACCGCGCTGCATGGTATCGTGGTTGCAAAGATGGACAACGCCATGGACGTCGGGAGTGAAGTTCCTCGTCACGCAGCCTATTGCGCACAGTTTGAGTCATAACACGACGTCTTGCGACTGCACAAAAAGCATTATTCAACATGATGGCGTTGCTGTCAGGGTTCCTCCGAACCATAATCCGTAGGTGGCGGACACCCACTGCAGTAGTAGCCCTTAGGCGGCCTGAGCGAGGCATGTCGTCGACAGTTCCTGTCTCTCTGTATCTCCTCTATGTCCGATCAACATCGTTTTGGTTCACTCCGAGGCGCCTGGACACTTCCCTTGTTGCGAGTCCTTCCTGGCACAAAGTAACAATGCGGACGAGATCGAACCGCGGTATTGACCTTCTAGGCATGGTTGAACTACAGACAACAGGAGCCGTGTACCTCCTTCCTTGTGGAATGAGTGGAACTGATCGTCTGTCGGACGCCATAAGTCTAACAGGCACTACTCATGCATGTTTCTTTACATCTTTGGGCGGGTTTAGTGGCATCTCTGAACAGTCAGAGATACAATATCCACAGTCAACGTCTATCTTCTGGGGTTCTGTGAACCGGAGTGATGCAAAACTTTTTTTGATGTGTATAAAATAACATTATGACTGTTCAGACATAATGGAAAGACTAGAAGAAAAATGATATTTGAAACACTTAGTAAACATCTGTGATTGCGTCTCTCACTGCAGTTACTTTTATTATTATAACGTATTATATTATAACGTATTAACTTACGTATGTTACCAGTTAATAATAAGATCGGTAGGGGAATGTGTGATGTCGTGACCAGGACGGCGAAAGTGGCCACTGCATATTTTTTACCCTGAACAGCGCTGCGGCTGCCGAGAAGTGGTTACACCAGCCGTGATATTCATCACCATTCTTGTCAGTGCCGGCCGGAATGGCAGGGCGGTTCTAGACGCTTCAGTCTGGAACCGCTCGACCGCTACGGTCGTAGGTTCGAATCCTGCCTCGGGCATGGATGTGTGCGATGTTCTTAGGTTAGTTAGGTTTAAGTAGTTATAAGTCTAGGGAACTGATGACCTCAGATGTTATGTCCCATAGTGCTCAGAGCCATTTCTTGTCAGTGAGACTGACGGAAGGAGCTTTCTCCGTTACACTTTAGTGAAAACTTTATTTGTTTTTGAATAGTCTGACGTAAGTTAAATCAAATATTATTTATAAAATGTAGAATGGATAAAACTGATCTCCAAATCCCTTTATATACTAAGCTGTCATCCTCAATTTTATCCGTCTGTGACTATTTTGATTTAATTAATTTTTATTATTTGCAACCTTCTCAGTTCTATTTGTCCTCATACTAAAGTCCGTTTGAAAACGATATGCTGCAGCCGCTTGGTATTCTTTCAGGTACTAGGGCGTGGAGATGCCCAGAAAATGTGGCCTGAAATCAGGAAAACAAACTTGAAGTCCTGTTGCGCTGACACTGACCACCGTAACCGCTTAGGTACGAAAAACTAGTCTTCATAAAAATTCACGTAGTTCCAATATATATTTTATTTTTCATTGTTAGGTGTGACACTTTATAATGTGTAGATTCAAAATGTGTAGGTGGCAAGCTTTTGTTAACAAGCCTGGTTTGGTGAAAATTCAATTTTCCTTTGAGTTACCACTAAACTGCACGCCTCCACCGTCGCCCTTAGCTTCCCTTTAGCCCCCTGAGACATCTTCCTAGGCTGCCTGGGGTTCGCCCTACAGTGTCAGTATTGGCTCTTGAGCAAAAACTTTTCACTAGCACTGCTCCACGTCATCATCATCTTCATCAGAATTGTGAGGTTATAAGAGAAAGAATGGAGGAGGATTTGCGAAGGAGTAAGGACGAGTCTATTCTTTTTATTTCTTTTATCTCATTTTCTACGTTTTCACCATATTTGTTTTTAAGAATCTTCGTATGGAGGCTAATAACTTCGTCGACCCACAAACATACACATAGTATCCTTTTCCAAGTTTCTAAAGCTTGTAGCTACATGATAGCACTAGAAAGATATGAGACAAACGTCCCCACGCTGAAAACTGCTTCCTACTTTATTGGTACATCAATCACGAAGTAGGTCATCAGTGGCTCGCCGTCTACGCGCTCGATATGCACACAAGTGTTTGGTGGGACAGAGGCAGGGTGAGGTTCCACGGGGCAAAAAATACGGCGCCCCTCAGTCCTGTGACTGGTCTGCTGGCAGTTTTACGGACAATAAGGCTGCGCACCCAGCATATTGGCCTGCCTTTCCGGACCCCGCTGCTGGTCGCTGTGCTGGCGTCCCAAACACTGCCATCTTGTATGACTTCAGGGGAAGCTACGTTGTCCATTTCGGGACTGAAAGGTTAAAATCTTGTGACTACCAGTACATTTTGTAGTTCCCAAAAGATGTGGGACGTCGGCTGTTAAAAAAAGAGAGAGACAGAGACACCTTTACACCCAGGGTCCGTTTACGCAGAGCACTTTTCTCGGGAAGCATTCTTGCTAGAGCGTGGAAGATTAGTATTGCCATCTACTGAGGGCTCTCACAAATTTCACGGCGCTAGACGAGTGAACTTCTTAGCGTGAAGATAAGAAAAATCATGGGATATCTCCTAATTTCATGGCGGACTTCGTGTAACAACTCAACGTGACATGTGCTTAAAAGGTCGTTGGAAGTCCCGTGCGGAAATATTGAGCCATGCTGTCTCTATAGCCGTCCATATATGCGAAAGTCTCGCCGGTGTAGGATTTTGTGCACGAACTGACCTCTCGATTTTCTCCCATAAATGTTCGATGGGATTCATCTCAGGCGGTCACGGTGCCCAGATCAAAAATGGCTCTTAGCACTATGGGATTTAACTTCTGAGGTCATCAGTCCCCTAGAACTTAGAACTACTTAAACCTAGCTAACCTAAGGACATCACAAACAGCCATGCCCGAGGCAGGATTCGAACCTGCGACCATAGCGGTCGCGCGGTTCCAGACTGCAGCGCCTAGAACCGCTCGGTCGGTGGTGGCTGGATCATTCGCTCAAATTGACCAGAATGTTCTTCAAACCAATCGCAAACAATTATGTTCCAGTCAAACGACGCATTATCAGCTATAAAAATTCCATCGTTATTTGGGAACATTAAGTCCATGAATGGCTGCAAATGGTGTCCAAGTAGCCAAACGTAACCACTTCCAGTCAGTGATCGATGTAAACACAGCCCACACCATAATGAAGCCACCACCAGTTTGAACAGTGCCTTGTTACAACCTGGGTCGATGAGTTCATAGGGTAAGCACCACACTCGAATCCTACCGTCAGATCTTACCAACTGAAATCGGGACTCATCTGACCAGGCCACGGTTTTCCAGTCGTCTAGGCCCAACCGGTATGGTCATGGGCCCAGGACAGACGGCTGCAGGCGATGTCGTGCTGTTAGCAAACACACTCGCCTCGTTCGTCTGCTGCCATAGCCGCACTGTCCTAACAGATACGTTCGTCGTCCATCCCACACATTGATTTCTGTTCTTATTTCATGCAGTGTTACATACCGTTAGCACTGACAACTCTACGCAAATTCCGCTGGTCTCGGTCAAGTGAAGGCTATCGGCCACCACACTGTCCGTCGTGAGAGGTAATGCCTGAAATGTTGTATGACACTGTTGATCTCGGAATATCTACTTCCCTAACTATTTCCGAAATGGAATGTCCCATCCGTCCACCTCCATCTACCATTCCGCGTTCAAATAATGTTATGAGAAGGAAAGTTGCTACTCACCTTATAGCGGAGATGGTGAGTCGCAGATAGGCACAACAAAAAGACTCTTACAATTAAAGCTTTCGGCCATTGGCCTTCGTCAACAATAGACACACACACACACACACACACACACGCGCGTGGACGCGCGCGCCGCGCGCATGGCAATAGCTCGCAAACGAAACTCTCACACACGACTGCAGTCTCAGGCGACTGAAATCACACTCAGTTTTGTTGTGCCTATCTGCAACTCAGCATCTCCGCTGTAGCAACTTTCCTTCTCGTAATATTGTTACATTCCATCCTGGATTTTCCGTTGTTTGATTCCGCGTTCAAAGTTTGTTAATTCCCATCGTGCGGCCATAATCAAGTCGGAAACATGAATCACCTCAGTACAAATGACAGTTGCGCCAATACACTGCCCTTTTATACCTTGTGTACGCGATACTACATCCATCTGTATATGTGCACGTCGCTATTCCATGACTTTGTCACTTCAGTGTGTTTGTGTTGTGTGCAAGGTGAGTGAATTTTGTATCCAAATATCGAAGCTGTTGGGGAACATACCTTTTGGAACTGAGAAGAGATAAATATATGTTCGTTTGCAGGAGAATTTTGCATTTTAAAAGGATAATTTGTATAATCTGAAGGTCTGAAAATTACTACTGTAGTTTCGTGGGTAATTCAAAACTGACTATGGAGCACTAGTACGCAGTTCTGTTGGGGCACGTTGACGCACTGCCATTTAACTGATAGCTCAGTGAAGTGTTGAGTGGTACTTAAAATAGGTAAATAAATTAGTGAAGTCAATGTGAAGTAGAAATTAGAAAATAAACGAAAAACTTAGTGTAGTTTAGAAGAATTACACACAGGCAAACAGCGGACAGAGCAGCAGTGGCAACGGCCGGCGCTTGCAAGTCAGCATGTTGAGGAGAATCCATCGCCCTCACCACATAAGCGGAAACTGTCGATTCAGCCGTCAGGGCATCGCCCAACTGGCTCACGTGTTTCTCAATTGTCACAGGTGATCAAAGGCCCTCGCCTACATTCCAAAAGCCGATGACCGACGTTAATAAGATTCTTTGAGAAGCTTTTCAAAGTGACAGAAGAGGCAATACGCGAGACGCAGTGGGCCCGAGAGGGGGAGTAGTTTCCAGTTCAGTTTCGGTGCTGAAGACTGTCATTCAGGAACAGACTATATCGTACACAGAAGAACCAAGTCCGCCGCTGTGATGGAATAGAAAGCCGCACCCTCGCCGCCAGAAGACAGAAGTAAAAGGTATTTGAAGACTGATTTTTACATACCTGGGTCACTCGTGAGGACGGGAAGGAGACGGCCTCACATCAGCAGTCACCTGTGAGCTGGGATGAAGATCTGACAGCCGAATACTGGCAACCTGGAGTCCGTTGTTGGAGTCTGGGACACTGGCCTTCCCCCGCCACGCTGCTGGCCGACGCACAACACTGTCACACGCGGCCTCATAGAGAAGAGAAACACTGGGACGCCACATCCAAGGTATCACCATCCGATGCAAGACTTCGTTCTCA
This sequence comes from Schistocerca gregaria, assembly GCF_023897955.1. Lineage (NCBI taxonomy): Eukaryota > Metazoa > Arthropoda > Insecta > Orthoptera > Acrididae > Schistocerca > Schistocerca gregaria. The sequence goes on from NC_064923.1 coordinate 505,852,810, forward strand.
GTAATTAAACGGGCCATCTCACGAGGCGCGTCTCCGGGTCAACTGGGTGAGACGGGGACACGAGATACACACCACCACGTGTAATCAGACGCCGCCGCTGCCGCAGCTGAAGGCTTCGCAAACGACACAGCTGCCGCTCTCCCAGCCAGAACATCCAGTAAGGAAACCGTTGTACAAAACTTTCAATAAAAGTTATCTTATGTAAATATGCTGTTTCAATCTACCTCATACCCGAGCCAAGGAAGAACCCACCATGCCCACATGTTGTTAAGAGAGAAAAAGTAATTTATTTTCTGCTTTTCACTCTGACGTAATGCTTTAGAATCAAATGCCCTTTGCAGTAACGCTCATCCTGACAACTGACTAGAATCAAAAGAGAAAACCCAGTTACAGAAGGAAACGTTAGACACACAATCTAAAAAAAAAATAAATAAATAAAGGCGCAGGAGAATGAAAGGTGGAAATTGCTATTTGAACATAACGGATCTCAGAAGGAATTAATTCTGTTACAGCAATGACTGATAACGGCATGAAATCGCTAAAATCAAGAACAAGAAAAAAGGGTTGACAGACCTACTTCTGACATCCTCCCAAAGACAGGTTTTCACATTGTAGTTCTCCACGTTCTTATGTCTTCTGCCATCCCCTTAAGGTCCGCGTTATTTCCACTTCTCTTTGCGTAATATGTCCTCTTGTATTTCCTCACTCTTCGCTATCTCCTCTCACAAACTAGTCCTTCCAAAGCGTCTATTAGCAAGCACTTGAGTCCTAGTGAATGACCCATTCTGGTTCTTCTTTCTTTCTCTTTCTTTCTCAGTCTGATGAAGGGCACGCTAACGTAATTCAGGAAGAAATGGGCGTCGATTCGGAAGACATAGAGGATCAACAATTTGCCAAATTTTGAAAGACCTGCAACTGAGGTGTCGTACAATACCGTGTGGTTTACCAGCACAGTTTCGAGGGCGTACATTTCTAGAAAAGCCAATCAATATTTTGTGGCACATAAAAAGAGCGTGAAGGTGAAATCGGATTCGAGGTCACACGAAGGCCTAGCAACAGCAGCACTTCCCATGCACTATTCACCAGTGGAACAATAAAGGAAGGGACGGTGGCACACACAGTACCCTCCACAACGCACAATATATTGTAGCGGAGTGTGGATATTGATCCAGATTTAGACGTAGAAATGTGGCTTTTGTTGTAGATAACTGTTGAAAGGCTTGGCCACATGATAAATGATTGTGACGAATATTTGAAACCACACCACTTGATGAATGAAATATTTAAAATACCTTAAAAACAGATATTACAAAAAGAATCATCGTTAACATTTGACGCTGAAACAACAGAGACAGTTTCAAAAGGAGTTCCAATGTATGGCTGACAAAGGCATAGAAAAAAAAATGCACGGACAGAGCCATAGATCATTTCGAACAGTAGAGAACAAAATGATAGTCTTCTTTGAATTCTTGAAGCAATATGTCAGCGACTTCTGTGGCAACACATCCACATCCATAGTCAGTGCCGCCACCCTGTGTGGTGACGTAGCTCACACTGTGAGAGGCAACGCCCTCCTACCCACTCCCGCGTTAGCTTTCATTCATATATGGTGCTCAGGAGAAACGTCTGTTAATAAATGTCAAAATAATCCCCAATTTCTGCACTTCGGCCATCTTCATTATATGAGATGAGTCTCAACGTAGTACTATGCTTCTCCATTTATGGCGTGTCGCTGACGCAGCATACTCTGCATATAATGTGTTTTTTTTTTTTTTGGGAGTCACAGCCTATATAATAGGGTCCTTTGGCAAGTTATTATGGTTATCCATGACCAAAAGCTTGAATATGAGGAATTAATCTTTTTCGTAAGTCGTAACCTTTAATTACGCTCACTGTGATGGGGACGATTTTGTTCTATTCCAGGTAGCAGTACTTTTCTTGTTCGCAGCGTCAATTCACACTTTTTCATTGATGTGTCAGCTTTCGCCAATTGTCAGTAATGCTGTAACGAAAAACAATATTCCTGTTCACGCACCCTGTTTTTGGATTGCTTCATATTTAAAGGGACTTGTAATTCATTGTACTGGCTGGAAATATAAACGGTTTCGAATATTTTGTCTGGAATTCCTTACTCATTTGTCAGTTAGTTTTCCCGGTCGACAGCTACACCGTCAGTGTCGAATATGTGAATGATAATCTATTTAATAAAGCATTTCTATGTACTCAGCCATTTAACTGCCCTAGCATGCATCTTTGTGGTAGGTCCACTCTCATATACACACATCAAAAAAAAAGTTTTGCATCATCCCGGTTCCCAGAACTCCTGAAGACAGACGTTGACTGTGGATATTGCATCTCAGACACAGTCCCTTTGACTGTTCAGAGATGTCACTAAACCAGCCAAAGATGTAAACAACCAAGCATGAGCAGCGCCTACTAGACGGAAGGGGTCCGACAGCCGATCAGTTCCAGTCATTCCATTAGGAAGGAGGTACACGGCTCGTGTTGTCTGTAGTTCAACCATGCCTAGACAGTCAAGACCGCGGTTCAATCGCGTCTGCATTGTTACCTTGTACCAGGAAGGGCTCTCAGAAAAGGAAACTGTCCAGGCGTCTCGTAGTGAACCAAAGCGAAGTTGCTCGGACATGGAGGAGATACAGAGACATGGTTCAAGTGGCTCTGAGCACTATGGGACATAACTTCTGAGATCATCAGTCCCCTAGAACTTAGAACTACTTAAACCTAACTAACCTAAGGACATCACACATGCCCGAGGCAGGATTCGAACCTGCGACCGTAGCGGTCGCGCGGTTCCAGACTGTAGCGCCTAGAACCGCTCGACCACTCCGTCCGGCAGATTCAGACATGCTTCGCTCAGGCCGCCCAAAGGCTACTACTGCAGTGGATGACCGCTACCTAAGGATTATGGCTCAGAGGAACCCCGACAGTAACGCCATCATGTTGAATAATGCTTTTCGAGCAGCCACAGGATGTCGTGTTACGACTCAAACTGTGCGCAATGAGCTGCATGGTGCGGACCTTCACTCCCTCTTTGCAACCACGACACCATGCAGCGCGGTACAGATGGGCCCAGCAACATGCCAAATGGACCGCTCAGGATTGGCCTCTCGTTCTCTTCACCGATGATTGTCGCATATGCCTTCAACCAGACAATCGTCGGAGACGCGTTTTGAGGCAACTTCGTCAGGCTGAATGCCTTACACACTGTCCCGCGAGTGCAGCAAGATGTAGGTTTCCTGCTGTTTTGAGGTGGCATTATGTGGAGCCGACGTAGGCCGTTGGTGGTCATGGAAGGCGTCGTAACGGCTGTACGATACTTGAATGCCAGGATAACGCCATCGCTGGACTAGTGACCAGCATGTTCTCCAGACATGAACCCTATCGAATATGCCTGGGGTAGACTTAAAAGGGCTGTTTATGGACGACGTGAACAACCAACCACTCTGAGGAATCTACGCAGAATCGCCTTTGAGGGACAGTCTGGACCAACAGTGCCAACAGTGCCTTGATGAACTTGTGGATAGTATGGCACGACGAATACAGACATGCATCAATGCAAGAGGGCGTGCTACTGGCCATTAGAGGTACCTGTGTATACAGCAGTCTGGACCACCACCGTTCAAGGTATCGCTGTATGGTGGTACAACATGCACTGTGTGGTTTTCATGAGCAATAAAAAGGGCGGAAATGATGTTTATGTTGACCTCTATTCCAATTTTCTGTACAGTTTGCGAAACTCTCGGAACCGTGGTGATGCAAAACTTTTTTTGACGACTGTATTTAAGTAGCCGATTGTATCAATCCAGAATCCTTGGAGCTGTTAAGAGAGACGGAAATATACTCTAACAAATACGAGTTGAACTTAATTATAAATGCTGGCAGAATTGTGACATCAAAATGATTGTCATTTATCCCCCTTCTTCGCTTGATTTAAGTAATACTCGTGCTCAAATATTTACTTTTATTCTATATGTGTGTACGTACGAGTATGTTCCACGTGTCCTCCTAAGCCACTGGACCGGTTTCAACCAAACGTGGTAGACATATCACTTTCTATCTGGAAAGAAATACTCTGTAGGTAAAAACCAGCAACCTCCTATTGGGGTGGAAGTGAAAACGTGGGAAGAGAAGGCTGGAGAAAGCCATGGACAGACAAAGAGGAAAAGGGAGAAATGGACACATATGGCGATGAGGAGATGGAATGATAGAGAGAGAGCGTAAATGAACAGAAAAAGGGAAGAGGTGGAGATGAACAGAGACAGGGGGAGGTGGCGAGGGATAGAGGGAGGAGAAAATTGAAGGGGTACAGAGGGGGAGCCAGAGACGGGCAGGGGAACGGTTGCATTTCTGTCACTTTGAACAATTCTCTTCAGTCGTCCTTGGTCCTGTTCTTGCAGGATCTTTTTCTGGCTGCAGCGATGTCGAAGATTTGATGTTTCACCGGTTTCCTGAAATTCACGGCACACTCGTGAAATGGTCGTACCGGAAAATTCCCACTTCGTAGCTAACTCGGAGATGATGTGTACCATCGCGCGTGCGCCGACAATAACACCACGTTCAAACTCACTTACATCTTGATAACCTGCCTTTGTAGCAGCAGTAACCGATGTAACAAGTGCGCCAGACACTTGTCTTATATAGGCATTGCCAACGCAACGCCCTATTTTGCCTGTTTACATATCTCTGTATTTGAATACGCATGCCTATACCAGTTTCTTTGCCGCTTCAGTGTAGCTAAAACAAGAAGGAAGATGGAGGGGAGGGGGGGGCAAAAGATAATATGGACAGAGCATAATACAGGGACCAAATTACAGATGGTTTGGTCCTTGATGGTGATAAAATGAAATGTTGCCACCTTTGGCTTCTGAGTTACAGTGGCTGTGAGTGTCATCGAGCTCTTCATCCAGCAACCCGCTATCGCACACGTCGAGACTCTGTCTGAAGTTGGGTTAAACTGCACAGAGGCGCCGGCTACCGCGGTGCACCTGGGCCCGGCTGCCGGATCGATGCACACGTGCCCCCCGGAGGCGGGCAGGCGTCTAGCGTAGACCAGTCCGCCTGCACTTACCTCACCATGGTGCCCTGGGGAACGAGAGTGCCATCTCTTTCACTCGCAGCGACCATATCGGCAAATTCAGAAGAAAAGAGACCGGCTGTGTGATGCAGTAATCATCTCAGTCGAAAAGTACCATAATAGTTCTAGAAGGAATGTTTAAAATGTTATTGTGCGAATAATGACATCAGACTCGGGGGGGGGGGGGGGAGACTTAGAATGAACTTTCCATGTTTTTCAAATAATAAGTTTATTAACATCGCCTCAGGGAGCAGAAATAATTTTGTTACCTCATTTCCGGAGTAGTGCAAAAGGACGATTTATCGCGGAATACAATGCGACTCGTTTCATCACCTTTAGATGCTTCCAATCCCGTCATACGTGAACGTCCGCAGAAAAATTTACATTTGAGTACGAGTATCAGCTAAATCAAGCTAAGATGGGAGGTGAAATGGCAGTCACCCTGTTATCACAAGTCTGTCACGAACTTCCAGCATTTGCGAGAATTAAGTTCAACTCGTGTTTGTTAGAGCGGCGTTTCCATGCTATTCCTACCGAATCTTACCGATGCGGTGGCTACTTTTGTGGTTGAAAGTATATTTTTCAGTATCTTACCAGCTCGAATGGATACAATCCAGTACTTAATACATAGCACTGGATGCTCATAGAGCTGTTAAACGGCCGAGTACAGATAAATACTTTCTTTAACATATTAGGTATCATTTCTGCGTTCGACAGGATTCAAAATTTACATAAAACTAGAGTGTATGACGGTAAATTTTGCATAGTCCATTGGAGAGGGGTATACAATGTGCGTGTGTGTGTGCCTGATTCGAAGAGAACCAGGATGGGTTTACCGTTCTCCTCCGGCCACAGAAATCCAGGATTTGAACCTAATCGGCAATCTATGGGAGATGGGAGCACCTCTATCGGGCTGTTAGCACCGAGGATCCTTAACCTAAAAACCTAACACAGCTGGCCACAGCACTTAAGTCGGCATAGCTCCACATACGTGTCAGTTCCTTCCAGAACTTCAATGACTCTCTTTCTGCGCGTCTCGAAGCAATCGGTGCTGCAAACGGTTGTTGTTCGGGGTTTTGACAGGTGATCTCCTTAACGTCATTACAGTGTAACAGTGTAGGTGGTGTTACTCCTTATTTCGTACGGTCGTGCTGAAATGCGAGTGTTATGCATATCCAATAAAGTTGTACACATCACGCTACTTTGATATTTGTCTTCATGGTGTTCACAGTTTTAATGACAGTCACTGTACTTCAACAGCCGGCCGCTTTGACCGAGCAGTTCTAGGCGCTTCAGTCCGGAATAGCGCTGCTGCTACTGCCGCATGTTCGAATCCTGCCTCGGGCATGGATGTGTGTGATGTCCTTAGGTTAGTTAGGCTTAAGTAATTCTAAGTTCTAGGGGACTGATGACCTCAGATGTTAAGTCCCATAGTGCTTAGAGCCATGTGAACAATTTTTTGTACTTCAGCAGTAATTTTGTTGTTTTGGTTTCTTGTAATCTTGTCACATGCCCTTTCCATTTGTTTCTATAATTCACTATTAGTTCATTCAGATTAAGTAAGTTTCATTCGTTTCTGACATCATCATTTCTCTTCCTCCCAAGTAATATCCAAACAGCTACCCCTATCAGAAGTCTCATATCCGCGCTTTCTATCTTTTTGATGTGTGTTTATAAGTGTAGAACATTCACTCTCATTCAACAACGTTAGTACTTCCATAACTACATATAGTTTGAGTAATCTTCTTCTGTTTTTAAAATATCGTATGATTGCACCATGCATTAGTTTATTTAATTTTGTTTTCACTTTCTCATTTTATGTGTAAGTAATATCACAGCCAATATAAAAGAATTTTTTTAACATCGTACTGTCTAGTTTCCTAAATCGGGTCGTAATATGTCATCTTTGGATGCAATATCCACGTAACAGCCGATGGTGGATAGTCAGTACTTAATGTTGTCCACTGTACAGTTAAAATAAATATAACTATAACAATGAAAAAAATTAACATTGATATGCACTCTAAGGAAAAAAGAACAAGGAAAAAAAAAGACGCACTACGAATCAATTATCGGAATGGGAGGGAAATCGGTAGATGTGATGTAATGTACAGAGAAACAAATGATCACCACTTCATAAAAATTGGATGATTTTGTAATGTTATGTGTGCCTCACTGTTTTTTTTTCTTTAACTAATTTGTGCCTGATTTATTCTGAGAAGCTCAGTAATGTATGTAAATACCGTAAATGTAAATGTGATTCAAAAAGTACTTGAAGTTAAGTGAAGCGCAGCTGAACAGCACGAATCTCTTTAGCGCGCAGTCCCCGTAACGATAGTAGTAGAGAATCTTTGAGTATGGACACTAGAAAAAAAGACAATTGATTTTATTAAAAAATGACTGTTAATCTGTATCTTGTGGAAAGAGGACGTGTTGCTTGGCCGTCGCTCAGAACGTACTGTTACATTTAATGAAAATTGATATTTTAGTGATAAAACCGAGTGAAGTATGTGTAAGAGTTGCCAAACATTTATGTGTACTAATTTTCTGGAAGTGAAGAATAGAAATATCTTGTTTTTGGAAAAGGAGGTAAACTTCATTGTCGTTGCCGGCTATCAATCGACAGAATTGTAAGTGTAAAAAGTTCACTAAAATACAGAGAAAGGAATGCATTCTCTATAGTTTTCATTCAATAAGTAACAACCTCTCATAATTTCTTACTTACAGTAATTGTATTATGTTCTTGTACAATAGTATGGTACTGAACTCCACTGACCAATTATGATGTAGCAGGACGTGTAGTTTGAAGGAAGTTTGTGTGTCACGACAAGCAGATTGCTGTTTGATCTTACTTACAACAGTGGTCCCTTAGGTATGAAAAGCTACGAAAACTTGGGCTCAAAGCTATCCGGAATACGGCCAAGTAACTAACAGAGTCGTATTTTAAACCTTAAAGAACTGGTGCAGAAGCAGATCATTCAAGGAGGCAGCAACCAAAATTCAGGTACCAGTTACGACTTAAAGTAAAAATATCAATCAAAAATCAATCTCTCTCTCTCTCTCCAAACACATATATAAATATTGATATTATTATTTTAAAAAAAAGTCATTTTACAATTTATTCAAGAGAAAGAGCTTCACGAACTGAGCACGTCAGTAATTCGTTGATCCACCTTTGGCCCTTAGCGGGACAAGCAGTTATTCGATTCGACATTAATTGACAGAGCTGTTGGATGTTCTCTTGTTGGCCAAGTAAGGGTTTGGGAAGCACGAAGGCAGGTAGCACAAGTTCTCGCTGTGTGTAAGTGGGCATTATCTTGCCGAAATGTAAGCCCAGGATGCTTGCCGTAGAGGGCAACAAGTAGGGCGCAGAATATCGTTGACGCTCCGCTGTGCTGTAAGGGTGCCACGGATGATAATCGAAGGGTCACTGCTGTGAAACGTAGTAGCATCCCAGACCATCGTTCGTGGTTCTCGGGAAGTGTGGGGGCGACAGTCAGGTTGGTACCCCACCGTCGTTTGGGGCATCTCCAGTCACGAATAAAAAGAGAACTCACGTCAGTCTTACAGACTAGGAAAAATAAGCTAGATATCTTACAATATAAACGACCAAACACCGAGGTTCTGATTTACATGTCAAAGTTGACAGAGTTGAAAGCAACATTTTTGGTGATACACACTGACGTTAGTACAAGCAGATTTGATGACGGTTAGTTGGTCAAAATCCGCTGATGATATAACTCGAACGGAGTATTTCATTTGTAGAAACCGACAACCTACTTCTTTCGGGAAGGACCTAATGCACTGCTAGCCATAAGTTTGTAGTCCATCCAGAAATGGGTAACGAAGCTTCCCTCATAGTCTGGCAGTGATACAAGAAAAGGAAAGGAAGAATGGGTTCAACGCCTCGTCGACACTGAGTTCATTAGAGACGGAACACAAGCTCGGATTGTCTCAAGGATGGGACGGAAATCGGCCCTGTCCTTTCAATGGTCCCATCTCGCCGTTTTCTGCACCGATTAAGGGAAATCACGGAGAATGTAAATCAAGATGGGCGAACGCCGGTTTGAACCGTCGTCCTACCGAATGCGAGTCCAGTATGTTAGCCACATAGCTCGGTAGGCGTACAAGATGGCAGTGGTTGAGAGACCAGCACGGTGACCGACCTCTGCTCTCGTAGAGGGCATGACGGTACGCTGGCTGCGCTACTCTGTTGTCCGTAAAATTGCCAGCCTCAGGACCGTGAGAGGCGGTATTTCATGCCCCCTGGGTCGTGGCACGCCTCCCTTAACACTATGCACTCGTGCTCCTGTACGGAGGCGGCCTCTTTATCACGAACGTGTAGGTGACGGGTCACTGGTGACCTAGTTACTTCACCCTTTTTTATTTAGCCCTTACGTGTTTCATGGGCCGCATGTGTCCTGCTAGAACAGTACTCAGTTTTGAGTGTGGGGACGACTGCGTCCCATATCTGTCTAGTGCTATCATGTAGTGAGAGACTTCCGGAACTTGGAGAAAAATACTATGGACTGTGCTTGATATTGTAGGCTTCCGGAAATGTGCCGTTCGGATTTAATGTACACTACTGGTCATTAAGAGTATTCACACGACGTTGGCGCCGGTGCCGACACCTACAACGTGCTGACATGAGGAAAGTTTCCAATCGATTTCTCATCACCGGCGTTGCCTGGTGAAACGTTGTTGTGATGCCTCGTGTAAGGAGGAGAAATGTGTATCATCACGTTTCCGACTTTGATAAAGGTCGGATTGTAGCCTATCGCGATTGCGGTTTATCGTATCGCGACATTGCTGCTCGCGTTGGTGGAGATCAAATGACTGTTAGCAGAATATGGAATCGGTGGGTTCAGGAGGGTAATACGGAATGCTGGATCCCAACGGCCTCGTATCTCTAGCAGTCGAGAACAGACATCTTATCTGCATGGCTGTAATGGATCGTGCAGCCACTTCTCGATCCCTGAGTCAACAGATGGGGACGTTTGCAACACAACAACCATCTGCACGAATAGTTCGACGACGTATGCAGCAGCACGGACTATCAGCCCGGAGACCATGGCTGCGGTTACCCTTGACGCTGCCTCAAAGACAGAAGTGCCTGCGATGGTGTACTCCACGACGAACCTGGGTGCACGAATGGTAAAACGTCATTTTTTCGGATGAATCCAGGTTCTGTTTACAGCATCATGATGGTCACATCCGTGTTTGGCGGCATCGCGGTGAACGCACAATGGAAGTGTGTATTTGTCATCGCCATACTGGCGTATCACCTAGCGTGATGGTATGGGGTGCCATTGGTTACACGTGTCGGTCACCTCTTGTTCGCATTGACGGCACTTTGAACAGTGGACATTACATTTTAGATGTGTTACGACCCATGGCTCTATCCTTCATTCGATCCCTGCGAAACCCTACATTTCAGCAGGATAATGCACGACCGCATGTTGCAGGTCCTGTACGGGCCTTTCTGTATACAGAAAATGTCCGACCGCTGCCCTGGCCAGCTCATTCTCCAGATCTCTCACCAACTGAAAACGCCTGGTCAATAGTGGGCGAGCAACTGGCTCGTCGCAATACGCCAGTCGCTACTCTTGATGAACTGTGGTATCGTGTTGAAGGTGCATGGGCAGCTGTACCTATACAAGCCATCCAAGGTCTGTTGGACTCAATGCCCAGGCGTATCAAGGCCGTGATTACTGCCAGAGGTGGTTGTTCTGGGTACTGATTTCTCAGGATCTATGCACCAAAATTGCGTGAAAATGTAATCACATGTCAGTTCTAGTATAATATATTTGTCCAATGAATATCTGTTTATCATGTGCATTTCTTCTTGGTGTAGCAATTTTAATGGCCTTTAGTGTACTTTTGAAGACTGGATCACTTTCAAAGCTTGCACTTCGCAGCACGCACACAGTACACATCGCCTACAGGAGCCCATTAAATGGGCAATGCTTCTGATACTCACCGTCAGTTTTTCTTCTGCGTGAAGAAGGACGACTGCTTCGAAGTTGAGAGCGCAGAGCGTTCACGGAACGCCACGGTCAACCATCCTTGTTCCCGAGCAGAGCAGTTTCTCGAAGCCATTATTGCAGTCAGGCTAAACTTCAGGGCAAATACGGTTGTTCTTGTTATTTTAGAAATATATTTGACTAGATAGTACAAAAATTCTACGACTGTGTATTTCTGTGCGTTTTGAATGAATAAACTTCTGTAATAAGAACAACAACTGTGTTCAGATTCTAAGATTACCTGTAACACAGGTTATGGTGTCAGGTAATCATCGTAAAATTGTATGTCGTTTCATAACTACAACAGGGACTGTCGACGGCGCCCTCTTCTCAGTTTGTGTGTGTACCGTGGAACGCAAGATTCGAAACGCATCTTCTCCATTCAAAGAATGTATGAAATGGGCTATTCACTTGTATATCAAAGACATTGTTTTGGAACATACAGTATTCCGCACTATTTCCACTGATTTACACACTGGATCGCCAAATACAGAGACATGTTAACAGGCAGAATAAGGCGCTGCGTCGGCAAAGCCTGTGTAAGACAACAGACGTCTGGTCCAGTTATTAGATCGGTTACTGCTAGTACAATAGAATGTTATCAAGCTTTAAGTGTGTTTGAATGTGGCGTAAGTGCAACTCTGCATATTTCAGTGCTGGACCATCAACAAGTGCGAGCGTGAGAAACCATTAAACGAAACATCATCGATATGGGCTTCCGGAGGCGAAGACCCACTCGCGTACCCTTGATGACTGCCGACACAGCTTTACGCCTCGCCTGGATCCGCCAACACCGACATTGGATTGTTTATGCCTGGAAACATGTTACCTGGTCGAATGAGTCTCGTTTCAAATTGTATCGAGCGGGTGGAAGAGTACGGGTATGGAGACAACCTCATGAATCCATGGAGCCTGCATGTCAGCAGGGGACTATTGAAGCTGGCGGAGGCTCTGTAATGGTGTGGGGAGTTTGCAGGTGGTGTGATATGGGACCACTGATACGGTTAGATACGACTCTGACAGTTGACACGTACGTAAGCATCCTGTCTGATGCCCTGCATCCATTCATTTCCATTGTGAATTCCGACGGACTTGGGCAATTCCAGCAGGACAATGCGACACCCCATATGTCCAGAACTGATACAGGGTAGCTCCAGGAACTCTCTTCTGAACTTAAAAGCTTCCGCTGGTCACCAAACTCCACAGGCATGAACATTATTGAGCGTATCTGAGATGCCTTGCATCGTGCTGTTCAAAAAAGATCTCTACTCCTCGTACTCTTGTGGAATTATGGACAGCCCCGCAGGATCCAATGTGTCAGTTCCCTCCGGCTCTACTTTAGGCAATATTCGAGTACATGCCAAGTCGTGTTACGGCACTTCTGCGTGCGCGCAGGGGCCTCTACACGATATTACGCAGGTGTACCACTTTCTTTGGCTCTTCAGTGTATATAATTTTGTAGCTTGTGTATCTCCCAGAATAATTCATAGAATGTAAATAAATACTGGTATATGATATGCCAAAGCCATCTTCAAGATTGTGTGAATGTTTTCGTGTGATATTTAATGTTTTAAATTATAAAATGTTCACTATATTAGGATTGTTGCTGTGAGGGTACGTGTTACGGCTCGGCAGTGGTGAGTGCTTCCACTATTACGTGCTCACAATATGCAAACTGTTGTAAGCCTTATATTGCCTTAACCCAACCAACTGCGTCACAGTAATTGAAAATCCTCTGTGATTCCAAAACTGTTAAATACAAATACAAGCAATTCTCATCAATCGTTTTTCACGTGCATTAATTAAATCTCGTACCACATATATATTGTTCTGTGTGGTACACCTGCTTTGCAACGGAATTCCCTCACAGAGATTGCACAATTTATTCATGTAGAAGAAATCAGTCATATTTATTATTTGTTGATCACCTGACCTAATTCGCTGTAGGACTAAAGAAAAGGAGAACAGATCAACTCTTTTGAACGCTAGATTAATTTTCTCTAAATTATTTCACTATTAAAATGAACATTTTGCTGTAATTGAGAGAAATGTGATTGCCTGCCTGAAGTTCAGTTACCTCTGAAAAATCTAACAAATTGTATTCCAGAACGGAATGCACGCCGATGCTCTCAAAAGTACGATGAATGATTGCTTGAGCGTAGCTCACTTGGAACAGACTGTTCTGCTACCACGTGGTGGAAACCTCTGGTTGAACAGAAAAGTGCTGTGGAATCGCCATTGGCTTTCCAAATCTGTGCAGCTTGCAAACGGGAGCTAAACTAGTATGCAAGATCCAAATAAGTGACTGAAAAAGGAACACAAGTCGTGGAACTGACTTCGTAAACTGTGAGCTGCTCAGATCAAAGGCAGCGCTAGCGCTAGAAAGCGATCCTTACTCAAAAATACGCCAGGATGCGACCAAGTCTCGCCTCTCGATGTCTGACCTCACGGCACCGCGTCTACACATCGTCTCTCTTCTCTACTCGCGTTCCTCCTCGCTCCCAGAAAACCACGGCTTGGCGAGGAGGATTCACAACTTTAGCCTCTGATGACCACGCTGAAGCGAAGGGAAATCTACCAAAAATTCTCCACTATCGCTTGAAGTATGTCCATTAACTGGCCAGAGGTTGGTACACTGTGTGTGCCGTGTCACCATCCATTGGTTCAGACATCATGCCCCAGAGCCTATGCTGACGACCCTTATGATTGACTGATATGATCTGGACTGTTGGATTCTGGAATTTTCCCACACTAAATACAGAAAATTTTAGTGCTACGTATCTGCAACAGCCGACAGGAAATGAAGATTCGTCACACCAAAAATACTCTGTGGACCTGCGGTCGGTCTGGTATAACCTCCAAGGTCCTTGTCGCCTTGTGGACAATGGAAACTGACCAGTTTGTGACCTCAGCATTTCTGCGAACCAGCAGGCCACTAGTAACTCTTGAGCTGCCCCGTATTCAAAACGCTAATACCACCCAAGACTCTCGCATATCCTAAGCTGGTCTCAGGATAGAGAAATTCATAAATATTACTCCAAAAGCCACAAACTATGTATTCCCCTCCAGTATACAGTTAAGAACATTAAGCTGACAACTTTACTTATTATCCCAAAGTGACATGTGACGATACAATAAATTTGTTTTGATACTGATTTGTTATGTCTTTTCGTAACTGTTATCGTGATAAAATTCCCCCCAAAATTAAACTCTGAAAATCTTAGGTTCAAATGAAACCTTATCAGTTCTGTAATTGTTAATTTTTTTATTTGCGGAACTGTAATATTGATCATAACAGAAGGCAGTTTCTGCTCCTTATGTTTCAAACATTTATTCCTGTAGTTTTAACCACGAAAGGGTTAACTGAGTGTCCAAAAGTCAATGTGATGGTTGCCAGGTCTGAACATGTCACGAACGTGACGTGGCGTATGGCTCAAGTGAAGATATTGTATAGTATCTGAGCAGTCCGTTGCTGTAGAGACTTGTGTGGTGAACATAAGTGTCGAGAGATCAATGCGCCGCATAGGCTTCAGCAGCCGCCTACTACCTAGTTGCCATTGTCTGCCCATGACCTTAGGACACTCATTCTATTTGCTCTCAGTGTCTATGCTCTCTGAAAATGTGCTCGCATGTACACCATCATGGTTATAAACTATTTTGCATACAACAGTAAGCTTTCATAATCGTCGACAGCACGGTTATCATCGCCGATTAGAATACAGCTGGGGTGACTTTTGTGGCGCGGACGTCATATGACGCTTGTATATGAATCGCCAGGCGAATCTTCTCTGGTGTTTCGGCAGATATATGCAATTTCGTTTTTGCAACGTATAGCTTGCTTCAGCCCAAAAAATACATTTCATCGCGTGTTAATGTGATACCCTGCGTCGGTTGTTCCCGTTACGAACAAAACTCATTGTTAACGAGGAATTTTACGTACCCATTTGCTAGAGTAGTCCCAAATTAGTCTAGTGCAAACTTTGTTTTATCAGTATGTATTAATAGGGACATGAAAACACGAAGAATAACCGCCTACTCCAGGAGCGACTAAGCAGCACTGCTGCAGTGTGGTGGTACGGAGCTAGGCGACGCTGCATCTGCTGGAGAACTGCTTGTTGTTCGTATTTTACTGTTCCTTTTAATACATATAGAAAAACGAATATCACACTAAGTTAGTTTGTGACCACTCTATCGAACAGGCACGTAAAATTACAAAATGGTTCAAATGGCTCTGAGCACTATGGGACTTAACTGCTGAGGTCATCAGTCCCCTAGAACTCAAAACTACTTAAACCTAACTAACCTTAGGACAGCACACACACCTATGCCCGAGGCAGGATTCGAACCTGCGACCGTAGAATGTAGTGCCTAGAACCACTCGGCCACTACGGCCGGCGAAAAATTACAAATATCTAGCGAAATACCAGAGAAAATCTGCCTGACGGATCAGGAAAGACACAATAGGTGTCGATTTTGGAATCTCCCCAGTGGGTCCAGTCCAGTTTGATGGAACTCCGCTCCTGCAAGCGGGAATCATACCTGATGCCATGGAAGGGAACACTGATACACAGCCTATCAGAAATCAACAAGAAAATTCAGATGTGAAGCTCTATACAAGCACACACGACGAACAATGTGTTACCCCCACGAGACATCATGTAATACCATGTAAGTCTGCTTCTAGAGTCGATATTCTCTCTTTTTCCTGGACTTTATCCCTTGCTTTCATGGGGTCGGCATGTTTATTTTTTGGATTTGGCAATGTTAGTGGTAGAGTGTGGCCAAATATTCTTCCTGCCAGTGAATACAGCGCCCTGGATGTATAACTTCCCAATGTTCCTTTGTAGGGTGGCGCTGGTGGATCCTCGTGTCTCGGTCGTGTTGTTACATCCTCCTCACGGTGATGAGCACCGAACGTAGCCTCTAGAGCCGAATCTTAGCGATCTTTCAGTGGTTGCTCAATGTCCTGCAACAAGAAGACACATCATCGATCCGCGCCTCTGAACTGTAGTAGAACTTCTTAAACGGTCGACGTCTTGGCACTTTTGTCTCCTTGATGAAGAATCATAACTCTCGACTTCACATTTAAATTCCAACAAGCTACGAAGGATACTATACGGCCAGAAGTAACGCTTTAGTAACTTCTCCGATAGTCTGTTTCCACCCAGGCGTAAAATTTCATATCAAGTCTCCTGGGCTGTATCTCGCTGGCTGGCCTTTGGTGTTTTGGCACTCACGATCTTCTCCCTGGGCGCCCAGCGTCCGTATACGAGACAGCCACCTTGCTTCTTCGGTGCTGGTGATGAGTAGTTTCACGAAGTCGTCCTGAGTATCCTCCAGTTGAAACGGCAATAGTGTACCCATGGTCATTTTGGCCTTGCGATCAGAGATCATCACACGGGATATTCCATGCTTCAAAGTAACGTCTTCTACAAACAACTTTGTATTCGGCAGAGCTTTCGTGGCAGCATAGCGAGTGACGTAATCAGCTTATACTACCATTCACCGATTCCTGTTTGTCGACTACGGGAACCTTCGAAGAGATCGATTCTAGCCAACTAGCGAATACGTCAATTTAAATATATTTTCCCTATCTTTAACCGCCATCCAATACTCCTGCATCTACATCTACATCTACATTTCTACATTTATACTCCGCAAGCCATCCAACGGTGTGTGGCGGAGGGCATTTTACGTGCCACTGTCATCACCTCCCTTTTCTGATCCAGGCGCGTATGGTTCGCGGGAAGAACGACTGTCTGAAAGCCTCCACGCGCTCGAATCTCTCTAATTTTACATTCGTGATCTCCTCGGGAGGTATAAGTAGGGGGAAGCAATATATTCGCTACCTCATCCAGAAACGCACCCTCTCGAAACCTGGCGACCAAGTTACACCGCGATGCACAGCACCTCTCTTGCAGAGTCTGCCACTTGAGTTTGCTAAACATCTCCGTAACGCTATCACGGTTATCAAATAACCATGTGACGAAACGCGCCGCTCTTCTTTGGATCCTTTCTATCTCATCCGTCAACCCGACCTGGTACGGATCCCACACTGATGAGCAATACTCAAGTATAGGTCGAACGAGTGTTTTGTAAGCCACCTCCTTTGTTGATGGACTACATTTTCTGAGGCCTCTCCCAATGAATCTCAACCTTGTACCCGCCTTACCAACAATTAATTTTATATGATTATTCTACTTCAAATCGTTCCCCACGCATACTCCCAGATATTTTACAGAGGTAACTGGTACCACTGTTTGTTCCGCTATCATATAATCATACAATAAAGGATCCTACTTTCTATGTATTCGCAATACATTACATTTGTCTATGTTAGGGTCAGTTGCCACTCCCTGTACCAAGTGCCTATCCGCTGCAGATCTTCCTGCATTTCGCTACAATTTTCTAATGCTGAAACTCCTCTGTATACTACAGCATCATCCGCGAAAAGCCGGTTGGAACTTCCGACACCATCTACTAGGTCATTTATATATATTTTGAAAAGCAATGGTCCCATAACACTCCCCTGTGGCACACCAGAAGTTACTTTAACTTTTGTAGATGTCTCTCCATTGATAACAACATGCTGTGTTCTGTTTGCTAAAAACTCTTCAATCCAGCCACACAGATGGTCTGATATTCCGTAGGCTCTTACTTTGTTTATCAGGCGACAGTACGGAACTCTATCGAACGCCTTCCGGAAGTCAAGAAAAATAGCATCTACCTGGTAGCCTGTATCTAATATTTTCTGGGTCTCATGCACAAATAAAGCCAGTTGGGTCTCACACGATCGCTGTTTCCGGAATCCATGTTGATTCCTACAGAGTAGATTCTGGGTTTCCAAAAACGAAATGATACTCGAGCAAAAAACATGTTCTAAAATTCTACAACAGATCGACGTCAGAGATATAGGTCTATAGTTTTGCGCATCTGCTCGACGACCCTTCTTGAAGACTGGGACTACCTGTGCTCTTTTCCAATCATTTGGAACCTTCCGTTCGTCTAGAGACTTGCGGTACACGGCTGTTAGAAGGGGGCAAGTTCTTTCGCGTACTCTGTGTAGAATCGAATTAGTATCCCGTCAGGTCCAGTGGACTTTCCTCTGTTGAGTGATTTCAGTTGCTTTTCTATTCCTTGGACACTTATTTCGATGTCAGCTATTTTTTCGTTTGTGCGAGGATTTAGAGAAGGAACTGCAGTGCGGTCTTCCTCTGTGAAACAGCTTTGGAAAAAGGAATTTAGTATTTCAGCTTTACGCGTGTCATCCTCTGTTTCAATGCCATCATCATCCCGGAGTGTCTGGATATGCTGTTTCGAGCCATTTACTGATTTAACGTAAGACGAGAACTTCCTAGGATTTTCTGTCAAGTCGGTACATAGAATTTTACTTTCGAATTCACTGAACGCTTCACGCATAGCCCTCCTTACGCTAACTTTGACATCGTTTAGCTTCTGTTTGTCTGAGAGGTTTTGGCTGCGTTTAAACTTGAAGCTCTCTTTGCTTTCGCAGTAGTTTCCTAACTTTGCTATTGTACCACGGTGGGATTTTCCCGTCCCTCACAGTTTTACTCGGCACGTACCTGTCTAAAACGCATTTTATGATTGCCTTAAACTTCTTCCTTAAACACTCAACATTGTCAGTGTCGGAACAGAAATTTTCGATTTGATCTGTTAGGTAGTCCGAAATCTGCCTTCTGTTACTCTTGCTAAACAGATAAACCTTCCTCCCTTTTTTTATATTCCTATTAACTTCCATATTCAGGGATGCTGCAACGGCCTTATGATCACTGATTCCCTGTTCTGCACATACAGAGTCGAAAAGTTCGGGTCTGTTTGTTATCAGTAGTTCCAAGATGTTATCTCCTCGAGTGGGTTCTCTGTTTAATTTCTCGAGGTAATTTTCGGATAGTGCACTCAGTATAATGTCACTCGATGCTCTCTCCCTACCACCCGTCCTAAACATCTGAGTGTCCCAGTCTATATCCGGTAAATTGAAATCTCCACCTAAGACTATAATATGCTGAGGAAATTTATGTGAAATGTATTCCAAATTTTCTCTCAGTTGTTTTGCCACTAATGCTGCCGAGTCGGGAGGTCGGTAAAAGGAGCCAATTATTAACCTAGTTCGGTTGTTGAGTGTAACCTCCACCCTTAATAATTCACAAGAACTATCCACTTCTACTTCGCTACAGGATAAACTACTACTAACAGCGACGAACACTCCACCACCGGTTGCATGCAATCTGTCCTTTCAAAACACCTTCTGTGCCTTTGTAAAAATTTCGGCAGAATTTATCTCTGGCTTCGGCCAGCTTTCTGTACCTATAACGATTTCAGCTTCGGTGCTTTCTATCAGCGCTTGAAGTTCCGGTACTTTACCAACGCAGCTTCGACAGTTTCCAATTACAGTACCGATTGCTGCTTGGTCCCCGCATGTCCTGACTTTGCCCCGCACCCGTTGAGGCTGTTGCCCTTTCTGTACTTGTCCGAGACCACCTAACCTAAAAAACCGCCCAGCCCACGCCACACAACCCCTGCTACCCGTGTAGCCGCTTGTTGCGTGTAGTGGACTCCTGACCTATCCAGCGGAACCCGAAACCCCACCACCCTATGGCGCAAGTCGAGGAATCTGCAGCCCACATGGTCGCAGAGCCGTCCCAGCCTCTGATTCAGACCCTCCACTCGGCTCTGTACCAAAGGTCCGCAGTCAGTCCTGTCGACGATGCTGCAGATGGTGAGCTCTGCTTTCATCCCGCTAGCGAGACTGGCAGTCTTCACCAAATCAGATAGCCGCCGGAAGCCAGAGAGGATTTCCTCCGATCCATAGCGACACACATCATTGGTGCCGACATGAGCGACCACCTGTACCCTGTACCCTTCATGGCATCCGGAAGGACCTTTTCCACATCTGGAATGACTCCCCCCAGTATGCACACGGAGTGCACATTGGTTTTCTTCCCCTTTCTTGCTGCCATATCCTTAATGGGCCCCATTACGCGTCTGATGTTGGAGCTCCCAACTACCAGTAAGCCCACCCTCTGCGACCGCCCGGATCTTGCAGACTGAGGCGGCAACCTCTGGAATAGGACAAGCAGCCATGTCAGGCCGAAGATCATTATCAGCCTGAGACAGAGCCTGAAACCGGTTTGTCAGACAAACCGGAGAGGCCTTCCGTTCAGCCCGCCGGAATGTCTTTCGCCCCCTGCCACACCTTGAGACGACCTCCCACTCTACCACAGGTGAGGTATCAGCCTCAATGCGGGCAGTATCCCGGGCAACCACAGTCGTAGTCCGATCGGGGGATTTGTTGGACGAGCTGGCCCGTCCCCGACAAACCCCCATCCGGACCCCAACAGTGATGCCCATTGGCAACAGCCTCAAGCTGTGTGACCGAAGCCAACACTGCCTGAAGCTGGGAGCGAAGGGATGCCAACTCAGCCTGCATCCGAACACAGCAGTTGCAGTCCCTATCCATGCTAAAAACTGTTGTACAAAGAACGTCTGAGCTAATCTACAAAGAGCGCAAACAAATCAACACAAAATTTAAGCGGTTATTAAAATACAAGATTTCCCAGTAAATGCAGTAATGCTGCTAGTTGCGCACTGCTGACACTGCTCGGCGGCGGAAGGAGACTACGCGATTTTACACTATTCAGGTACTAAAACGCGATGCTACAACTCTCAAATACTATAATACGCCCGAAATTTATGAATTAAACAATGCAGGTACCAAAAACACGCAAAGAAATTAAGAATTAAAATATGTAACAAATGAGTGAGCTAGGAGTATACGACTTGCTGCTGCAGCTGCTTATCCAACAGCTTTTCGCCCTGTTACACGCCGTCGCTGCCTTCAGCTTCCTCTTTTCCTCGAAGCTTTTATGAGTTCGTAACTTTTGCTTAAACGGATCACGTTCGTGGCTATCTTCAGGAGAAATTTTTGATTACTGTAGATCGTTTTCAACTTCTGTTGACCACTCCTCCTTGGTTTTCTTATTTTGAGAGTATTTTAACATCCATTTACATATCCTCCCTGTGCTGATTCTTTTCCGAAACGTAGCTTATCTTCTCCACATACTTGTATAATTTGTGGTTTCTGCCCCTTCTGTGTTCCCTGTTTTATTTAATGTCGTTCCCGTATTTTTCTCAAAACTTATCTTTTATTGACTTGCGATTTCTCCGTTAGACTTCATCATTGTAAAAGTAGGTACCGCATGTAGAGCCTCCAGTATGTTACTGTTATTATTCCTAAATCCAAGGTCACTGTCGTACATTGAAAGTTGGAGAAAGAGCAAATGAGTCAGTTGCATCTGGGGTAGGAGAAAGTAAGGGTCTGTGAGCCCCCCCCCCCTCCCCACCTCCCAAGCTTGGGTATTAGTGTCAGATATCGTTGCGTTCATGGAGCAGTATGCAACTGAACAAACTACTTTTGTGATGATAGGAAGATCTCCGCTAACAGCTGATAAAACTGTTGATCTTCTTCCTAACGCCCAAAGTTGCATACTCAGTTAATTGTTGTTTGTTAACCAGCTGTTAGCTGAGGTTTTCCTAGCGTCATGCTTTTCAATAGCTGCGGTTGCCCGGAAAACAAAATAGTTTGTGAAATTATTTTGTACCGAGCCTGTCGCATCCTGAGACAGGTCCTATTACAAGCTTTCGCGAAGGTGTGGTCTCCGCAGCGCAATCAGGACGTTGACGACAGTATTTTTATCGTGAGATAAGGCACACTAAGTCATCTTTCATGGAGTGAGAGGGAGAAAGTCTCCTCGGTTGCTTGGCACAGGTTATTCTGGAATGAAGAGGAGAAGTTGTGATCCATAGGAGGTTTGTAAGGGTGCATACATTTACGGATTCAATTTTCCTAGTAGTTTAAAAAAAATCATCCTACCACTCTGTAGGTTAGGCCTCTCCAGCAACTCCCTGTTTATGAGTTCTGTCTTGCAACTAGTTGTGCCAATACACAGTTAGATACCGTAACCACAACTGGAAACAAGTACGAGACAGGACTTCATATGCTGACAGACAGAAAATATCAACCACTACTCGTTGTCATTAGAGAAAGATCTTCTTTATCAGGCTGAAAACACAATACAGGGTCTCACTAACTGTTGCCACCTAGAAGAACTCCGAAAGTGTGATAGTACCTGAAAAGCTTGTGGGACAAATGTTGCATGGGACAACGGGGGACGTAATATGACGTTGGTTTTCTGTTGCTAGCTGGGGTCGCGTCAGAGATATGAAAGTTTGGTACTTATTTTCTGATAGCGGCTATCCAGACGAATCCAATGATGTGTAACAGTAAGGTCTTTGAAGGTCAACGAAGTCAAAAAGGTGGCGTGACCGTTCATTTACATAAGGTGTTCGATGTGATGACCATTGGTATCAATGCAGTGCTGCAATATTCTTGTCATGGATTGAGTGGTATTCCTAATCACTTCGGCACTTATCGAAGTACATGCTCTGACAATTATCTCTCGTATATCGTTCAAATAGTAAATACCCGCCGAATACGGTGTATCCATCTAACGTGCCGCTGACATGTAAACACCATTCGATGGTTTCACAGTACAACACTAATAGGAACGGGAAGACTAGTATCGTCGAATCAAGCGAATGTGAATGGTGTATTCCTTCGAAAAATAAGTCGATATGCTTCTTATTTACGGAGAATGCCAGCGGAATTCAGTGAGAGCTAGGGACATGGAAGCTGAAAAATATTCTCAAGGTACTTAGCCCACACTTTGTACATTTCAATATGTGTATGATAAATTGAGAAAAACGGGATCTTTAACGCATCGGAAACATATCCAGCAAAAGTAAGTTACTAACGAGGAAACGGAAATTAGTACTCTTGCTACTGTGGTTTTGAGATCCTTGTGTTAGTTTGCGTCAAATCGCAAGGGAATCTGGCATGAGCCAGCGTAGAGTTGTTCGTGTTTTGCATCGCTGTGAATATCATCCTTATCATACCAGTCTCCACCAGGAATTAACTGGTACGGATTGTGCGCGTCGCATTGAATTTTGCCGATGGGCTCAAATTAAGATTAAGAGGGATGACACATTTACTTATTTGATTAGATTTACTGACGACGCTACATTCACGAACCATGATAATGTTAATTTGCATAACATGCATTAATGAGCAACTGGAAATTCATGTTGGCTGCTGCAAGTTGCACACCAAAAACCGTGAACGGTGAATGTGTGGTTTGTGATTCTGGAGGACAAAATTATAGGCCCCTATTGCATCGAAAGAAATCTTAATGGTAGGAAGTATTCCAGATTCCTGCAAGAAACATTAGGTCTGTTATTGGAAAAAATACCTTTAAGAATAAAGAACAGAATGTGGTTGCCAACGCGATGGGTGTCCGGCACATTTTTCACTGATGGCTAGAAAATTCCCAAATCGTTGGATTGGACGCGGAGGAGATGCGTCATGGACAGCTCGTTCGCCAGACTTGACGCCCGGGATTTTTCCTTATGGGGATTCGTAAAAGACATTGTTTGTAAAGACGTTCCAACTATACCTGAAGAGATGGGAGAGAGCAATGTCGAGAATGTGCTTCAATAAGTGCCAGTGTGATGAGGAATACCACTCAGTCCATGATAAGAAGATTGCGGCAGTGCACTGATACCAAATGTCATCACTTCTAACATCTTCTGTAAATGGACATTCATGCCACATTTGTAACCTTCGTTGACCTTCAAAGACCTTACTGTTACGCATCACTGGATTCGACCCGACCGTCGCTATCAGAAAATATGTACCAAACTATAGCAACCCATTTAAAAAAAAAGAAAAACAAAGTTGACCTTCATATCTGTGACACGATCCCACCTAACAACAAAAACCAACGCCATATCATGGCCTCCGTTGTCCCACGCAACTTCTGTCCCACAAACTTTTCAGCTCCTTTCATACTTTCGGAATTGTTTTTGGTGGCAATAGTTAGTGACTCATCCTGTGTAATTACTATTGCTGGCTACTCAGGTGCCCTTCCTCGAATGTTTACGGATTTCTTGACGTCTTACTGCAGCAGCATGAAACTGTTTTCGAGACTCTTCAGTGGTACTGCTCCCGACGACGATGCGACGTGTGCTGCTCCTGAATACTTCTTCTTCGACTCCTCACTCACTCTTAACTGCTCCCTGGCAGTGACTAACTTGGCTCTCTGCGCTAACCGCTCACATACCCATTTTTCAGGGTTCTTGGACGAGTTTTTCTCGTAACTTCTCCCCCCCCCCCAACCCGTTTTCCTAACTTCTGGGAACGTCCAACCTAGAAATGATTCTCCAACACAGGTGGCCTTTTTTGAGTTCCTTGTTTTCTTCGGAAGTTTGGCAGCTGTTACACATACACGTGTTATTCGTGGCAGAAGACATGGCTGTGTGAGTGCACCACTTTGGCCTATGTGTGCTAATTCTGCTGCATTCCGCTCTAGTTTCTTTTGGCCATATGTTACACACTTAATACGTCTCTTCAAATTAGTGAAATCTGATAGCCCTGACAAGCCACAGAGGATAGAGCGTCACCAGTACCAAAACTTTTGGCAAACAACTCTGTTCAATCTATGACAGTTTGTGGGGAGATAGAACTCATCTAGTATGTTGGTGTGGAGAGGGATGCTTGCCGTATTTTCTGACATAATCATGGAGGAGAGAAGCAATCTAGAAAGTTTAAATCTAGGTATTCACGTGAGAGGTTTTCACTTTCAGAGGGCTTTTCCGAGTAATATATATCGTGTAAAAAGCGCTGAGGGTCAGCTCGTCGGGAGTGTCCGAGAGAAGGTCGCACACTACGAGTTTCGATCTCTCGTGTAGACAACAACCTCCAGTTCTTGGAAACTGCTCACCTTAGCTCTAAGACAAGAAAACCTATACCGACATTGTCGGGAGATCTGAGAGTACTCCTATACTGCTGAGCGGCCATATTGCATTTCAGATTTGTTCCGTATTTCACAGTTGTACACTATTACACGTTGGTAACAGACTTTGCCTTACTCATGCACCCACGAAACTACATGTTTTGGGGCATATATGTGACAATGACTTGTTTCTGAGCTAGGAAATCACCCTTTTTACTTCCTAAACAAACAGAATGAGGAGTTATCCTATTTCAAATGGCTCTGAGCACTATGGGACTTAACATCTATGGTCATGAGTCCCCTAGAACTTAGAACTACTTAAACCTAACTAACCTAAGGACAGCACACAACACCCAGTCATCACGAGGCAGAGAAAATCCCTGACCCCGCCGGGAATCGAACCCGGGAACCCGGGCGTGGGAAGCGAGAACGCTTCCGCACGACCACGAGCTGCGGACTATTTCGAATGTTGTAGACTTAGACAATGTTACACAACAAAATAACAAGTAGGCATATTGTATAGAATTAACGAACGAAAATAAAAAAAAACTGTTGCTGATGAGATTTGATCCCGTGTTAATATGAAAATATGAATAAAAGACAACCATATTACACAAAGCACCGCGTCACACTACAACAAACAGTTCTATAAACGTGTACCGGCATTTTGGGACAGTTGAGACTACTATTCCGAAACTGTGCGTGAATGTTAGGTATCTATTGGAAATAAAGAAATAAATAAATAAAAAGAAGGCCGCCAGGAAGTTGTCTCAGGATGAAGATATGCATTTAATTAGTTTGTGCAAGAAAAGGCCAGCGTTATAGAATTGGCAGTTACTGGACTCCAAGAACTGAGAGAAGCAAAGTTCGTTGGCGAAATGGATAATGTTTTCAACACCTGCACAGAAGAAATTTACCAGGATATTCACAGCTCATGTAATTAATCAAATTAGTTTTGCAACATAGATTTATTAACGTAGAGATATAGGTGATGTTATACATTAAATGTATTCGCAATTGCGAGTATGAACAACCATCAGCTTTAGAATGGAATGCCGACGTTGAGAATTTGTGCTGGACAGGCACTCGAACCCAGAGTTCCCGCTTATTGCAAGCGCTCGCCTTACAGTTTGGCTATACGTACATCATTCGCGGGCGGACCCAAACTTCCATATGTCGTCGACCATGCGTCTACAACCTGTACTCGTACGTCCATTACATACACTACTGGTCATTAAAATTACTACACCAAGAAGAAATGCACATGATAAACGGGTATTCATTGGACTAAAATGTTATACTAGAACTGACATGTGATTACATTTTCACGCAGTTTTGGTGCGTAGATCCTGAGAAATCAGGAAATAAATAAATAAAAAGAAGGCCGCCAGGAAGTTGTCTCAGGATGAAGATATGCATTTAATTAGTTTGTGCAAGAAAAGGCCAGCGTTATAGAATTGGCAGTTACTGGACTCCAAGAACTGAGAGAAGCAAAGTTCGTTGGCGAAATGGATAATGTTTTCAACACCTGCACAGAAGAAATTTACCAGGATATTCACAGCTCATGTAATTAATCAAATTAGTTTTGCAACATAGATTTATTAACGTAGAGATATAGGTGATGTTATACATTAAATGTATTCGCAATTGCGAGTATGAACAACCATCAGCTTTAGAATGGAATGCCGACGTTGAGAATTTGTGCTGGACAGGCACTCGAACCCAGAGTTCCCGCTTATTGCAAGCGCTCGCCTTACAGTTTGGCTATACGTACATCATTCGCGGGCGGACCCAAACTTCCATATGTCGTCGACCATGCGTCTACAACCTGTACTCGTACGTCCATTACATACACTACTGGTCATTAAAATTACTACACCAAGAAGAAATGCACATGATAAACGGGTATTCATTGGACTAAAATGTTATACTAGAACTGACATGTGATTACATTTTCACGCAGTTTTGGTGCGTAGATCCTGAGAAATCAGGAAATAAATAAATAAAAAGAAGGCCGCCAGGAAGTTGTCTCAGGATGAAGATATGCATTTAATTAGTTTGTGCAAGAAAAGGCCAGCGTTATAGAATTGGCAGTTACTGGACTCCAAGAACTGAGAGAAGCAAAGTTCGTTGGCGAAATGGATAATGTTTTCAACACCTGCACAGAAGAAATTTACCAGGATATTCACAGCTCATGTAATTAATCAAATTAGTTTTGCAACATAATTTATTAACGTAGAGATATAGGTGATGTTATACATTAAATGTATTCGCAATTGCGAGTATGAACAACCATCAGCTTTAGAATGGAATGCCGACGTTGAGAATTTGTGCTGGACAGGCACTCGAACCCAGAGTTCCCGCTTATTGCAAGCGCTCGCCTTACAGTTTGGCTATACGTACATCATTCGCGGGCGGACCCAAACTTCCATATGTCGTCGACCATGCGTCTACAACCTGTACTCGTACGTCCATTACATACACTACTGGTCATTAAAATTACTACACCAAGAAGAAATGCACATGATAAACGGGTATTCATTGGACTAAAATGTTATACTAGAACTGACATGTGATTACATTTTCACGCAGTTTTGGTGCGTAGATCCTGAGAAATCAGTACCCAAAACAACCACCTCTGGCCGTAATAACGGCATTGATACGCCTGGGCATTGAGTCAAACAGAGCTTGGATGGCGTGTACAGGTACAGCTTCCCATGCAGCTTCAACACGATACCACAGTTCATCAAGAGTAGTGACTGGCGTATTGTGACGAGCCAGTTGCTCGGCCACTATTGACCAGGCGTAATCAGTTGGTGAGAGATCTGGAGAATGTGCTGGCCAGGGCAGCAGTCGAACTTTTCTGTATACAGAAAGTCCCGTACAGGACCTGAAATATGCGGTCGTGCATTATCCTGCTGAAATGTAGGGTTTCGCAACGATCGAATGAAGGGTAGAGCTGCGGGTCGTAACACATCTGAAATGTAACATCCACTGTTCAAAGTGCCGTCAATGCGTACAAGAGGTGACCGAGGCGTGTAACAAATGGCACCCCATACCATCACGAGGGATGATTCGCCAGTATGGCGATGACGAATACACCCTTCCAATGTGCGTTCACCGCGATGCCGCCAAACACGGATGTGACCATCATAATGCTGTAAACAGAACCTGGATTTATCCGAAAAAATGACGTTTTGTCATTCGTGCACCCAGGTTCGTCGTTGAGTACACTTTCGCAGGCGCTCCTGTCTGTGATGCAGCGTCAAAGGTAACCGCAGCTATGGTCTCCGAGCTGATAGTCCATGCTGCTACAAACGTCGTTCAACTGTTCGTGCAGATGGTTGTTGTCTTGCAAACGTTCCCATCTGTTGACTCAGGGATCGAGACGTGGCTGCAGGATCCGTTACAGCCATGCGGATAAGATGCCGGTCATCTCGACTGATAGTGATACGAGGCCGTTGGGATCCAGCAATGCGTTCCGTATTACCCTCGTGAACCCACCGATTCTGCTACGATTTACTGGATCTCGACCAACGCAAGCAGCAATGTCGCGATACAATGAACAGCAATCGCGATAGGCTAAAATCCGACCGTTATCAAAGTCGGAAACTTGATAGCACGCATTTCTTCTCCATACAAGAGGCATCACAAGAACGTTTCACCAGGCAACGGCGGTCAACTGCTGTTTGTGTATGAGAAATCGGTTGGAAACTATCCTCATCTTAACACGTTGTAGGTGTCGCCACCGACGCCAACCTTGTGTGAATGCTCTGAAAAGCTAATCATTTGCATATCACAGCATCTTCTTCCTGTGGGTCAAATTGCGCTTCTGTAGCACGTCATCCGTCGTGGTGTAACAATTTTAATGTCCAGTAGTGTATATTCCCGTACATGTGAGACATTTTACTAGAAATTCGCTTGCTCGATGTCTGCGGATAAATGCTATATTGCCCAGTGCTTTGCATGCGTCTCCAAAGGACCTTTGCAGCCTAATTGAGAATTACACAGGCAGTTCAGTATCGTAAGTGAAATTATGTTTGAAACTACTCGTTCTCGATGTCGGAAAATTGCCATTTAATTTCGCGTAAGTAACTCCACCTATAATTTTATATGATGTGAGATTTACTGATTATTTTATCATATTGGGATTGAGGAACACACTTTTATTAGTTTATGAAAGATTGCTTAAGTCAATATAAGTAAAACGTTCAGTTTAATGTATGTCTGCAGATGCTTCATTTATGAGATATCCAACCCATTTGGCTTATGAACGTCAGTCGGTATCAAGATGAAACTGGTGTAATGTTATTTCATTGTAACTGTTACTTCACCAAACATTAAAAAGAATAAACGTAGCTCATGCTAGAAACATTAGTGTCACAAGCAGTCTGCCTTTAACACTAATGATTTTAGGTTTAATAATATCTAGATTGACAAATTTGGGTCCAATTACAAGGAGCATTTCTTCCATCTCCATCGATGTCACCAACGTAAGTTTTCGGTATTGTTCTTTACTTCGTGAGAGCTAAGATGAGCCTTGCATGTTCAAATCCACTCACTTATCCAACGCGAACACGACTGTCTGCGTTTTTTCTTTGCCAATAAATGCATTAGAAGTACAGCTGCAGCCCGATGCTCTCCCATCGCAACCTGTTCCTTCACGCAGAGGACTACGGCGGAAAAAAAATCTCTCAGAGGGTGATCTCAAAGAGGGTCATCTCTCAGCCCACACAGGGATTCTCACCCTGCTGTGTGTAAACGCTTCCAACATCTTCTCTGGCAAGACTCTCAAGACACAGAAAATACTCGCAAGGTACTACCAGCAAGTAACTATCAACGAATATTCTGCAAGTACTCTCCTAGCGTACTAAACTGTCAGAGTATAGGCCTCTCACGTATATGTCAGCTCTAAATAGTCTAAAATAAAATCTATAGACAAAATCTTTTAACAGTCTAGATCGCAACTGTGTAACATGCAGTTATTACAAGTTTCGGCTAAATGTTCACCCATCTTCAGATCAGTTATCAATTAGAGTGCGGATTAGATAATGGCACATTGTCATCAACATGACAATAGCTCATATAGATCTTTGCTCACTGTGCTACTATCCTGTGGTGTAAGTCAATCCAGTTACCTGTCCGGTGGTTGATAACATCACGAGCGGGGCTGGCTGTGGTGCCCTGAGGACAGCCAGGTAACGGTTAACGCCCGGCGCTACACCTTTTTGTTCCGTCCGCTGCTCTCCTCTGCTCTTATTAATATGTGGCGGGCGAGTTTGGGACGGCCTTAACAGGCAGTCCAATTTGCAGCGGCGCATTCGATGGCCGTCATGGCAGGGCTTCCTGCACGTCCGCCGAGGCCCTCTTCATTTCAATAAAATGCAGCCGGACCGGCGGGGCGGGCCGCGCCGAAGAGCTGTGGAACCTCCCCCCTCCCCACTTCCCCCCTCCCCCCTCCTTCTCCTCCTCCACCGCCAGCGGGCCTCCACGAAATTAACGCCGTCTTTACGAGCGCGCGGCACAAACAGCCGGCCGGTGGACACTGGGTGGAGGGCGTGGCCGGCCACAGGACCTGCCTGTCTTCAGCATGATTACAAATAAAAGTGCGACTAGGAAAGGGAGCGTGTCGCAGTGAAGGGGAACAATTTACATAAGCATATTGGACAGAACACATCCCGATAATACTGGATAACACTGCCCGTATCATACATAATGATATCAATTACGCGACGAAGAGAGTACACAAGATCCTTCACGTGTGTCATATCCGGCTCAGCTTAATGATTAGGTCCTGTAGAGCCACCAAACTGCGGGATATTGATTGCTACGTTTCTCCGCTGTTCCATACTGTCTAAGACATTTCTACGGCATCAATATCGAATACGTTCAAATGTGTGTGAAATCTTATGGGACATAACTTCTAAGGTCATCAGTCCCTAAGCTTACACACTACTTAGCCTAAATTATCCTATGGACAAACACACACACCTATGCCCGAAGGAGGACTCGAACCTCCGCCGGGACCAGCCGCACAGTCCATGTCTGCAGCGCCACAGACCGCACGGCTAATCCCGCGCGGCAATATCGAATAATTTAGCGGGTCTGGACAGGTGCGGCACGATACCTTAGTGTTCTCAGATGAGGAAGGTGTGTGTGGAGCCCTGCAAACACGACTAGTGCCATCTTGGTACATGGAAATTTACACAGCATACTCATCGGCGGATTAACGACGACGGCCGGTGTGGCGGCCAGCCTGGATGTGGTTTTTACGCGGTTTTCCACACCCTCCTAGGTGAATACCGGGCTGGTCCCCACTTCCCGCCTCAGTTACACGAGTCGCAGACATTTGAAACACATTCACACTATTTCACGATTTACACTAGACGCAGACAGCTGGGGTACACTACTTCCGTCCCGGGGGGTATGGGGTGGCGGCAGGAAGGACATCCGGCCACCCCTTAAAATTAACCATGCCAGTTCCGTACTTAACCCTGCCGACCCTGCGCACAATGCGGGATAAAGGCGGTAGCAAAAGAAAAGTAAAAGAAAGATACTCATCAGAAAGACGTAGAAGACACGACAGCACGTCGTTACCGAGAATCGTTCTGGTTCATGTTCGCAGAAACTTGAATGAGTGGCTCCTAGACAGTGAACGAAGAACGTCAGAAAACCAACATATGCATGAACTATACCCGGCACACACTGCCGTACATACAACCTCCTCATTGGGCCATTTGCGCACGCAAAGCCTGCATAAAGTGACAAAGTATTGTACAGTTATTCTGGTACTTGGCCTACTGAAGACGTTTAGGTTTATGTGCCGCTACGAGCAAACGGCCTCTTGCGGGTTTTCTAATGAGTATTTCGAGTACTTTGATACGGTCCGCCACGAATTCCTCTCCTGCGCTAACTTCTTCATCCCAGAGAAGCACTTACACCACAAGTCGTCAACTGTTTGTTGGATGTATTCAAATTTCTGTCTTCCCCTACCGTATTTATGTGCCTGTGTAGGTAACTCGAACTTATCGAGTGGCACACGGCTCATCAACCAACCAATCCACTGTTCAAGTCGCGAGTATTGTATCAAGCGAGCCACAAATATACTGAAGTTAATCCTGTACTCAGATGAATAAAGCGTATTGGTTAGAGTAGATAAGGCCCTCTAGTCACAAACACAGCCGCTTACGTACTGGGATCGGTAACAACACGAATGATTTAAACGTTAATGTAGGTGGATGTTACCGACACGACACAGGTCACACTGCTGTAAGTGTTATTAATATCGAATGGCAGTCGGTGCTTAACTAGATACCTGGTACGCAACAGATATCAACTTTTCGTAAAGCGAGCCTTGATCACAATGGAAACGATACAGAATGTAACTGCACCACCATTATTGAACGTGATCTGACGACGTTAATTCTTTCTAAGAAGATCAGGCAGTGGTAAACTACTGACGTTACAGATTATTTACTCTCAAATCTTTTTTGTTCCAGTCTTTAATCACAATCAAACACTGGAATAAAAAACATTTGACAGTACCTAGATCACTGTTTGTATTCGCGACTACGTCGCAGCTAGTGACATTATTTACTCGTCAGAGGAAAAACATCTTATTACTGTTGCTTAGGATTATTGTTTATGGAGTTACTATATAGCTTTAATATACCTCAAATTGATCAATGGTAGCAAGGCGTAGAGTTCAATATGTCACGCCAGTATTTATTAATCAGACTCTGCCTTCCATAAAACCTATTTTCCTAAGTCTGCCACAAGTTGTCTTATAACTAATAAATTAGAATAGCCTTCGTTAGTGAAACTAAAATATTATTTCACTGGAAAAAAAAATCTGCGTGACACTCGACAGTATCTTCGTGTATCGCTCACAGCAAAGTTCAAAGAAGCAAACCTTTATCTTACAATAAACCCATGATAAGAAGTCAGATTCTACCAATATATCATCAATCAGTTACGAACTGACCTTACAAAACAGTTTAATTAGTACTTCCTTTCGAGGTCTTCACAAATTTTACACCACGAGGTGCGTGCACAAGATTTATTCTTTTGTTTCAGTTATACAGTTACCTTTAATCAAAGACCATTACTAACGAGCTCAGCGATATTACATCCGATGTCAAGATATTGTCAATATTTATATGTCAATGTTTACAAGCGCACGATACTTCTCGTTAATAATGTTTATTTGAAGACTTTCTATATTGCAAACATATTTCTATAACTAATGCTCATTCAGAAGACCAAAACTAATAATATTTATTTGCTTCTACTTTATCTGAAAGCTGGAACTGCAAATCATAGTAAATCATTTTCTTCGTTTCTAAAACTTTCTCGTCTACCCAGGCCACAGCAAGTTCATAAATACTAATTTATGAGTGTTGTCTTTAACGTTCTACGTTTCAAACTAGTTAGAACCTGCTTATTTATTCACAACATACTTCCGTATTCTCTTTACTTGTACACTCTCTGACAGTAACACTTTCGATATCATTTCATCTTTTTACTTACTACGCGAAATGTCACACGAACCTCTTAACAAGAAATCAATATCAAAATCGCCTTCCCAGCGGTTCATGAATTCTTCAAAAGTACTGTCAACGGCACACAGATAACAATGAGTGACTCATACTCCAGGAAAAGCTACAGAGAAGTCTAATCGAACTCAATTAAAGACAGTAAAGTAGGAGAAATCAATAAGTCACCACCGCCACTTTATGCCTCAACCTTAATAAATGATGTGACAAAAATGGACCTCTTCGGGCGTTGGCTTATATCAAGGGCGACTGTTTCTACAAATTTATGGGACAACATCTGAGGTCATTAGTCCCCTAGAACTACTTAAACCTAACTAAGCTAAGGACATCACACACATCCATTCCCGAGGCAGGATTCGAACCTGCGACCGTAGCAGTCGCACGGTACCGGACTGAAACGCCTAGAACCGCTCGGCCACCGCTGCCGGCAACAAATTTATCCCAGTGCCCTCTCGTTGAACGTTTACTTTAAGTGGCGGCTAACTCTGTTCACCAGTCGTCAGAATGATTCAAAATATAATTATCAATCCCTACATAGTAAATGATCTCATCGTGAAATAGATCTGTGTAACAATTCCCATAATTATGAATAAATTTAGAAGTTCGGTATTATTCACCTTAACGCTGTTACACCCAACAAAGAGTTCTGCGAATAACCTCGTGCTCCAGACCACCTCGCACCAGAACTCCACCACCTAACACCTCTATCTTCATGATCTTTATTAATCAATGGAAAACCAGGACAAGTCGGACTCTTACCGACAATCTTCAATAAACCACTACAATAGGTTTCATTCGAAGCCGTTCGTAATTACCCATTTTATTTAGAGAAACGCTTTTCTATTTCTACCGACAAAACATCAGTTGTCTCCTTCTCTAACTTTAATGACATCAGCTACTCAACAGCTTGCAGTCTGTGGTAAGCACCATCAATTGCTATCGGCTTTACGTCCAGTTGAGTCGCTAACTGAGGCTCTTAAAGTCAGTGATAAAACAAATTTATGACGACCAAAAATCCAAAATCCCTCCAAAAATTAACATCCAATATTTCTCTCAAGCAAAGTTGTCTCGAATTAGCCTACCTAAGGATGCCATAATGCAGCGGTAACCTTACCATGATGTCAGTAGCTCCTTATTGGCACTGTACGTTCCCATATAACACCATTTAGAACTAAATAAACGTCGCTATCCACACTCTTGATAATTAATGTTTCTTGGCTTGAGAGCGCCTCGTATTCGAATAGCGCCCTGCTCGCTGACTGCTCCTCAGCATCTTTCCCGCACGGCAGTGCGGTGTGTCATCATTTCTGGTTTCACCCACTGTCGTGACATGATCTCTTACAGCTTCTTATTTCTACATCACAAATACGACAAACATATAACATCCTACCACTAATGATTACCATTCCACTTATTAAAGAAACATTAAAAACACTGTTTTGTCATATTACACTCATGTTCAAAAATGGTTCAAATGGCTCTTAGCACTATGGGACTTAACATCTATGGTCATCAGTCCCCTAGAACTTAGAACTACTTAAACCTAACTAATCTAAGGACATCACACAACACCCAGCCATCACGAGGCAGAGAAAATCCCTGACCCCGCCGGGAATCGAACCCGGAAACCCGGGCGTGGGAAGTGAGAACTCTACCTCACGACCACGTTACACTCATGTTCAGAGAGAACAGAACACCCTGAACGACTAGAGATGGGACGTTCATATTCACAGAACATGTATGTTCTGCAGAAATGATGAGAATTTCAGTTATCTCGTTTCAGCATGTGACCTGTCGTCTTGTAGGCACAGAGTCGGCCATGGGCCCTGATAACTTGTTCCACGCGTGATGGCATCGACGCGCATAAGGTGCTGATGGCGTCCTGTGGCATAGCCATCCACACTGAAATTCATCTGGTTCCAAAGTTCATCCATAGTGGTTGGCATTGGGCGCTGCACCTGTCGTTGCATCATATCCCACACATTTTCGATTGGCGACAAGTCTGGTGACCTGGCAGGCCATGACAAAAGGCTGAGATCTTGTGACGCCAAGAAGGCACGTGTTCGTGTAGCGGCATGTGGTCGTGCATTATCTTGCTGAAAAATGGCGTCTGGGGTGTTGTGCTAAAACGGTTTGGCTACTGATCGCAGGATGTCAATCACATAGGTCACACTGGACACACACCAGCTGTGGTTTGTGGTTATACCAAGTACCCCCTCCCCCCAACCATAATGCCTTGAATTGGCGCTGTATGTCTTGTGCGAATGCAGTCACTGTGATGTCGCTCGCGCTGTCTGTGGGGAACCAAAATGCGGTCATACTTTCATACAAACAGGAGCTGGATCCTTCCGAAAACACTAACTGATGCCATTCCTGTCTCCAGTGATGTCGTTTCACACACCATTCAGGTCTAGCATGTTTCTGTACGTTCGTCAAAGGTAGCCGGAGAAGTGGACGACGCGCACGTACCCCACGCCTTGATAAACGGCGCCGGAATGTCATCCTTGATACTGTACGATGCGTTACACTGTTCCATTGTTGCGCCACAGCTGAGAAGGACGCAGATCTGTCCTACAATACCATTCAGATTGCGCATAGGTCTTCTCGGGGGAGTGTCCGGTT
Source organism: Schistocerca gregaria (assembly GCF_023897955.1). Classification (NCBI taxonomy): domain Eukaryota; kingdom Metazoa; phylum Arthropoda; class Insecta; order Orthoptera; family Acrididae; genus Schistocerca; species Schistocerca gregaria. The sequence goes on from NC_064923.1 coordinate 505,888,973, forward strand.
GGTGCGACCTGACCCATCTTGTCGTGTTCTACGGCCTTCCGTGAACCATTCTGCACACATCCGTTGCGCTGCCGAAACACTTCGTCCCACAAGAGTAGCAGTTTCGTGGATGGATCCATCACATTCTCTAATGCCAACAATGCTCCCTCTTTGAAGCTCACTCATATGAAGGTACGGTTCGTGCATACGTCTGCGAGGCATCGTTCACGTCTGCCGTCACGGTTATCCATTGCTTTCGGTTTATAGTGACAACGAGAGTCGCAAGAACATTTTAAGGGTAGGTGGTGTTGCGCCGCGATATCGATGTTGACCTTGAATCCGCGGACCGACATGATTGAAATGCTAATCATTTCTGCAGAAATTACTAATGCACATATCCTGTGGACGTAAACGTCCTGTCTCTAGTCGTTCAAGGTGTTCGGTCTTTTTCTGAGCATGAGTGTGTAATCAGTCGAAGCGAAACTAGATCCGTAACGCAATTTTCATTTCTGATTGGCACATTACAAGTTTTTACTCTGTAATGCTCCCTCCAGTACCATGGGGATCATTGCCTGATATCCTAAACACATGTCCAATCATTCTGTCCGTTATTCTTGCCAGTGTTTTCCTTATGTTCCTATCCTCGCCGATTCTGCGGAGAACCTACTCATTTCTTTGTCTTACCAGTCCATGTAATTTTCAATATTTTTCTGTTAGCAGGTCAGCCGACTCCAGCTATCCAATGCATGCTGTTCCCTTTCCAGCGTCAGTTCGGAACATTTAACTAACAGCAGCATGCCTTGTCTGGTTTGAAACCGCTTGTCACTCTGACAAGGCATGACACTCGTGTCCGGTTCCTTTCGGTTAAGACATTTTTACTTCGAGAGCTCTTTTTTGGGCATTCTGTCATCCATCTCACAGCGCTGATTTCACAGTGTCGACTTACTCATATACACACATAGATTTCACTTGCATGACTTACGTCAGCAAAGAAGGGTCACATGATCACCTGCGACTTTTACAGCCTTTCAAAGCGACCAATGCCTTTCGAACAATATTTTGTCCGGTGGTTTGTGTAGAGGTAAATACTCAAATGCGTCGTCTTTCATGTCATTAGGGATTAAAATATTACTACTCTCATTGTCAGTCAGAGTTTTTCTGTACAGGTGGTGTTAGTGAAACGGTAGCACACAACTACTAAAAGTAGTGCACACGGAACAAAAATTTCATAATATAAGAAAAAATAAAGTCAACTGATATGAAACTTCCTGGCAAATTAAAACTTTGTGCCGGACCGAGACTCGAACTCGGGACCTTTGCCTTCCGCAGGCAACTGCTCTACCAACTACCCAAGCACAACTCACACCCCCTCCTCATAGCTTTACTTCTGCCAGTACCTCGTCTCGTACCTTCCAAACTTTACAGAAGCTCTTTTGCGAACCAAGCAGAACTAGCACTCCTGAAAGAAAGGATATTGCGGAGACATGGCCTAGCCACAGCCTGGGGTATGTTTCCAGAATGAGATTCTCACTCTGCAGCGGAGTGTGCGCTGATATGAAACTTTCTGGCAGATTAAAACTTGGGACCTTTGCCTTCCGCGGGCTAGTACTCTACTAACTGAATTTTAATCTGCCGGGAAGTTTCATATCAGGGCATACTCCGTTGAAGAGTAAAAATCTCATTCTGGAAAGTCAATTGATATTTCGATTGACCTCCAACTGTTTTCTTCGAGATGTTCATATTGGAAGTGGGTTTCACGTACGTACACTCCATTCTAAGACAAGAAAACCTCGCACCACAAAGGCATTATCCGAATAGAGTGGAAATCGGTAGTTGTGATGTACACATACAGACAAAGAAATGAATACAATTTCAGAAAATTTGGATGTTTCATTCAAGAGAAAGAGCGCCAGGAACTGAGCAAATCAATAACGAGTCGGTCCACCTCTCACCCTTATTCAAACAGTTACTCGGCTTGGCATTGATTGATAAGAGTTGTTGCATGGCGTCCTGTGGGATGAATTGCCAAATTCTAAAATTCTAACTAGCGCCTTAGTTGCCGAGCTGGTTGGAGGGCCCTGCTCATAATGCGCCAAACGTTCTCAATTGGGGAGACACATGGCGCCGCCGGCCGCGGTGGTCTCGCGGTTCTAGGGGCGCAGTACGTAACCGTGCGACTGCTACGGTCGCAGGTTCGAATCCTGCCTCGGGCATGGATGTGTGTGATGTCCTTAGGTTAGTTAGGTTTAAGTAGTTCTAAGTTCTAGGGGACTGATGACGACAGCAGTTGAGTCCCATAGTGCTCAGAGCCATTTGAACCATTTGAACGTGGCGCCTTCGCTGGCCTATCCTTGGCTCGGCCGTCATGAAGACAAGAGCTAGCAAGTCTCGCCGAGTGCGAGCGTTCATTATCTTGCTGGGGTGTAAGCCGAGGATAGCTTGCCATGTAGTGCAACAAAACGGATCCAAGAATATTGTAAACTTACCGCTGTGCTATAAGGATGCCCCGGATGGCAACTAAAGAGGTCCCGCGATCAAATGAAACGCCACCCCTGACCATCACTTCTGACTTGGGTCTTATGGCGGACGTCTCTCTGGTTGGTACCCCACCGCTGTCCGAGGCGTCTCCAGACGCGTGCTCGCTGATCATCGGGGCTCAGTTCGAAGCGAGTCTCATCACTGAAGACAATTCTACTCCAGTCAATGGTATTCCAGGCCCAAGACGTGTATGGAGACGCCCCAGAGAGCGGTGGGGTACTGTCGCCCTCTCGCCATAGGGTCCGACATCCAGGGTGACCGTCTGGGGTGCGATTTCTTTTTATCTGCGGAGCCCCTACAGCACAACGGTAAGTCTACGGTATACTACTCCCCGTTTTGTTGCCAATTCTGGTAATTATGGACATGGCCCTCCAACGATCTCGGAGTTGGACAGAATTTGACACGATATCCCGCAATAGGCTGGCTATGAGCACTATGGGATTTAACATCCGAGGTCATCAGTCCCCTAGAACTGAGAACTACTTAAACTTAAGTAACCTAAGGAAATCACACACATCCAAGCCCGAGGCAGGATTCGAACCTGCGACCGTAGCGGTCGCGCGGTTCCAGACTGCAGCGCTCCCGTAGGAGGGCATTCAGCTACTCTACCAATAAATGCCTTCCAGAATAACTACACTACTGGCCCTTAAAATTGGTACACCACGAACATGACGTGCTACAGACGCTAAATTTCACCGACAGGAGGCTGTGATATGCAAATGATTAGCTTTTCAGAGTATTCAAACAAGGTTGGCACCGGTGGCGACACCTACAACCTGCTGATATGAGGAAAGTTTCCAACTGATTTCTCATACGAAAACAGCAGTTGACCGGCGTTGCCTGGTGAAACGTTGTTCTGAGGTATCGTGTAAGGAGGAGAAATGCGTACCATCACGTTTCCGACTTTGATACAAGTCGGATTGTAGCCTATCGCGATTGCGGTTTATCGTATCGCGACATTGCTGCTCGCATTGGTCGAGATCCAATGACTGCTAGCAGAATATGGAACCGGTGGGTTCAGGAGGGTAATACGGAACGCCGTGCTGGATCCCAACGGCCTCGTATCATTAGCAGTCGAGATGATAGGCATCTTATCCACATGGCTGTAACGGATCGTGCAGCCACGGCTCTATCCCTCAGTCAACAGATGGGGAGGTTTGCAAGACAACAACCATCTGCACGAACAGTTCGACGACATTGGCAGCAGCATGGACTATCAGCTCGGAGACCACGGCTGCGGTTACCCTTGACGCTGCATCACAGACAGGGGCGCCTGCGATGGTGTACTCAACGACGCAAGTGGGTGCATGAATGACAAAACGTCATTTTTTCGGATGAATCCAGGTTCTGTTTACAGCATCACGATGGTCGCATCCGTGTTTGGCGACATCGCGGTAAACGCACATTGCAAGAGTGTATTCATCAAAGTCATACTGGCGTATCACCCGGCGTGATGGTATGGGGTGCCATTGGTTACACGTCTCGGTCACCTCTTGTTCGCATTGACGGCACTTTGAACAGTGGACGTTACATTTCAGATGTGATACGACCCATGGCTCTGTCCTTCATTTCATCCCTGCGGAACCCTTCGTTTCAGCAGGACCGCATGTTGCAGGTCCTGTATGGGTCTTTCTGGATACAGAAAATGTCCGACTGTTGCCCTGGCCAGCACATTCTCCAGATCTCTCAGCGACTGAAAACGTCTGGTCAATAGTGGCCGAGCAACTGGCTCCTCACAATAGGCCAGTCACTACTCTTGATGAAGTGTGGTATCGTGTTGAAGCTGCATGGGGAGCTGTACCTGTACAAGCCAGGCCCAGGCGTATCATTGCCGTTATTACGGTCAGAGGTGGTTGTTCTGGGTTCTGATTTCTCAGGATCTATGCACCCAAATTTCGTGAAAATGTAATCACACGTCAGTTCTAGTATAATATATTTGTCCAATGAATACCCGTTTATCATCTGCAGTTCTTCTTAGTGTAGCAATTTTAATGGTCAGTATTGTACTTGTAAAAGGACCAACGGTGGAGAAACGTATCATTGGTCTGCTCAATTTGTGAATGTCTATCTCTTGAATAAATCAACCAAATTTTCTGAAATTATAATCATTTGTTTCTTCATAAATGTAGGTCACATATACCAATATCAGTCCCTATCGGACAATTCCTTCGTAATGAGTCGCCTTTTTCGTCTTAGAGTGTATTTTCACTAACTACTTAGAGTATTATTCCATTGAAAATGCTGAGCCCCTGATCTCATCTAAAGATGAGGAGGAAAAGCAAGAATAATAAGGAAGAGAATAACAGTCCAAACAAACTTGAGCCATGCTGCCGCTCGCGTTGGTGCTGTTTGTAGGTTTCCGCCCTCTGTTGAAGGCCAGACGGTATCGTTTAGTTGGCATGGTTGCGATTGTTTGTCTTCTTCTCGCGTTGATTGGCGCCACTCGCTTTCACATGAGTTTCCTATCCGCTAGTGGCAGCAGGTGCGGTTATCGGTCTGTAGTAATTGTTGCCATATCTTTGGGGCGACGTGGTTGTTTTGCCGGGTCGTGTGGGTGTCAGTTCGGTTGGGGAATCAGGTGGAGGCAGGTCCGCACAGTGCGAGAAACACGCTGGGATTGCTGGCGGCGCGCGAGGACTGCCAGATGGAAGGGTGTGGTTCCGAGGATGTGCGACTTCGTCGTAAACCAGATCCAGCAAGTCTCAAGATGAGTGCATTCCAATTGAAGTAGAGAAACCTCCACCGCTGTGACATCTCACGATTCTCCAGTGATTTGCGTTCGTGTTGCTGCTCATAGTGTCACCGAGGCGAAGAGCAGCGATAGGAGTGCTTGGGGAAGGCGGATCTGATTAGCTTTCCTCGACTTCTTGGTACTATTTACTGCTTTCAGCTTGTTACGATTTGTTAAGTTCAACCAGCGGTATTTTTCCTGCCTGGTGGCCGTTAACGCCCCAGTTACCTGCCCTGAGGGGTTAGTGTATGTAATGGCAGTGTACGTTTCCTTGCGTTGCCGCTGCTGTCCGGTAAGGAGTGTAGTTTTGACAGCTTTCTTGATTGTAGGCCGTTTGTGATTCTTCTACTCTGGTGGTAGTGATTCCTTTCTCGTTCTGGGCGCTCTAAGCACAGAATTTTGGGGGCGTAGTGCAGTCCGCCGGTCCCGGATTTGGAGTGTTGTTCCATCCTTGCATTTGGTTTACTGGACTTCAGGTAGCTTCAGCAAGATTATTATTAATCATTTGTTAGACTGCCATTAGTCTGAGTTACCGTCTTGTGAAGTGAATGCAACTCTTGGCTGCCTATCTCATCGTTCGCGAAATTAATTGTTGACGGACCTTCTCAGAGGCCAATTCCTGCAGCACCGTCTGGATCAGTTGCTTGTTTTTTAATTAAATTTTGATATTGTTTTGTTGTTTTACAGCAGGTTTCTAAAATTTTATATAATTGCCGTTCCTGGCGTGTAAGGCCTTCAGCCGTGATTGTTGTCATTTGCTCTGAAAAAAATTCGATATTTGGATTTTAGCAGTAAGCTTTAAAACCTTATTTACTGCCGTTCCTGGGGTATGATATCTTCTGCTGTCCTTGTGGCCACTTATCTTTTAATATTTGAACACGTGAAAGTTGTAATTGCACCGAGTTCTTAAACATTCTTAATTTATTGCCATCCTTGCGTTTAAGGCCTTCAGCCGAGATCACAGTAGCTTGTTTCTTTTTAAACATTACCTGTAGCTGTTTTTTATGGTGATTCGCTAAACTGTAACGCACTGAAAACACTATTATTTACACAGTTGTTTATTCCTTCATTAACAACGTGTGATTTTTCATTTATTGTTGAGTCTGGAATTACTGTTTTAAGAAATAAATGTGTGTAACTGCAAAAGGCAACCAATAGTAACTCACTACGGCCCCGTCCACAATCGTAACCGAATCCTGCCTAGCCTTGATAACCAGGTTACAAAACTGTTGCTCACCACACGGGAAGGAAGGAAGGGAAGTTACAGTTTCACGTAGAAAAGACGTCAAGGTAAATACAGACGACGTTTTGGCTGTTTTCATAGGACCGTCCCAGCCACGTGATTTAACGAAACCACAGAAAACGTGACCCAAAATAACTAGACATGAGTACGAGATCCACTCCTCCTGAATAAGAGTTCAGTTCCTTTAACAAGATGTCAGTGTTCTCGATCAAGATAGTGCCATCAAATAATGGCAGATAAATATCTCTGGTGATTTTTGTACAGATTTATGCCGAGAGAATGACATAATTTCAACAAGGAATTTCCAGTCCTATTTTGGTAGTCTGAGTACCATTCATTACTCTTGGAACAATTTATTGTGCTTTAAAAAAGTTAGCACAAATTCACGCTAATAATGTCCACCCGCAGGCATCGCCAATTAAATAGTCAATTGTACGTCCCTTGAAATGCCCTACACACGATGTTGAATGAAAAACAGTGTGAGGCGGTTCTACTTTTCATTTAGGTGTCTCCTTTGTTGTTTTTTCGGCGTATATGCACACGTGCCTAATGATTAATGCTGTGTAGTACACGGTCGGTACTTCCAGGTAGTTAATACCTTTCATAGCCTGCTGCTCATCGGTGTGATAGTCACACGCCTGAAAGAGTTCTTCGTTTGTCAGCAGCACGAATGGGCACAAATACATGTAATCGACAACTGGGTGATTATGCGCTTCAGGTGTTTCGAATCATCAGCATCCATTGAACCGTTCTTTGCGTTACTATATAGTGGTATTCGTTCTCATTTGGCCGCTCATAATTCAAGCTCAAAGCCAGCACTGTTTCTTGCATGTGGTTGAATACACCATATTTGTCAATGTTAATAGAGCGTGCTTTTGAGTTCATTTACTGGCTTGTTAGTTAGACTGCAGTAGTCACACATTTTCCTATTTGTAGGGAATGAATCGTTAATCGAGCGATGCGTCACAGATATTCTCTGATTCGGAGTACGTGACCACTTCTGGAACAAAAAAATTCCTATTCTGGAGCTACGTACAAATAGCATTAATCTATCGTTTCGTTCGTATTATTACAACACGCTACAGCGCCGAATCAATAATTAAAAGAACCTTGATTAAACCCGTGGTCTGTCAAATGATGTTTTCCTAAATTTAATATGACCGCCACCATTGGAAGCACACTGTGACCATTTTTTTTAACTCTAAGTTTCGACAATTCTAATACTGTCCTCCAACATCGTCTACCTTGTGCTACTCTTTTCATCTTTACGCAACTGTTTCACACTGTGTCTGCCCCTCCACTGTTTCTTTTGTGGGATGGTTAGCTTTGGATGGCGTAGCAGTTGTTACTGTTACTATTTCCCACTGACCATCGCTCGCTTAGTGCAAATGGCTCTGAGCACTATGAGACTTAACTGCTGAGGTCATCAATCCCCTAGAACTTAGAACAACTTAAACCTAACTAACCTAAGGACATCACACATCCATTCCCAAAGCATGGTTCTAATCAGCGGCCATAGCGGTCGTGCGGTTCCAGACTGTAGCGCCTAGAACCGCTCGGCCACACCGGCCGGTGCTCGCTTAATCTTGGATTTGTATTCTATCTGTCCACTGAATTTTTAACGTTCTTCGATAGCACTACGTGTCATATGCTTCCAGTTTATTCACTTCCGTATTCATTGACGTGTGGCGTGGTTGACTGGGAGACCTTCAAGGGAAGATGAGGAGCCTAATTGGAATGGTTTCTCCTTCCTTCGCGCACTATTATGTGTTACGAGTGCTGTGAGTATGCGTTGAGTGTAGGTGACTGTAACGGTGTGTATGGCGTGATGTCATGTTTGTGTCGTACAGGTCAGCAACATAATGGTTCAAAACGATCTTTACAGTTTTGATCACGTATGTTTCGGATGAATACAAGGAGATAAAGGCTATTTACAATTTGTACAGAAACCAGATGACAGTTATAAGAGTCGAAACACATGAAAGGGAAGCAGTGGTTGGGAAGGGAGTGAGACAGGGTTGTAGCCTATCCCCGATGTTATTCAATCGGTATATTGAGCAAGCAGCGAAGGAAACAAAAGAAAAATTCGGAGTAGGTATTAAAATCCATGGAGAAGAAATAAACACTTTGAGGTTTGCCGATGACATTGTAATTCTGTCAGAGACAGCAAAGGACTTGGAACAGCAGTTGAACGGAATGGATAGTGTCTTGAAAGGAGAATATAAGATGAACATCAACAAAAGCAAACCGAAGATAATGGAATGTAGTCGAATTACGTCGGGTGATGCTGAGGGAAATAGATTAGGAAATGTGACACTTAAAGTAGTAAAGGAGTTTTGCTATTTGGGAGCAAAATAACTGATGATGCTCGAAGTAGAGAGGATATAAAATGTAGACGCAATGGCAAGGAAAGCGTTTTTGAAGAAGCGAAATTTGTTAAGATCGAGTATAGATTTAAGTGTCAGGAAGTCGTTTCTGAAAGTATTTGTATGGAGTGTAGCCATGTATGGGAGTGAAGCATGGACGATAAGTAGTTTGGACGAGAAGAGAATAGAAGCTTTCGAAATGTGGTGCTACAGAAGAATGCTGAAGATTAGATGGGTAGACCACATAACTAATGATGAAGTATTGAATTGGGGAGGAGTATGTGGCACAACTTGACGAGAAGAAGGGATCGGTTGGTAGGACATGTTCTGAGGCATCAAGGGATCACAAATTTAGCATTGGAGGGCAGCGTGGAGGGTAAAAATCATAGAGGGAGACCAAGTGATGACTACACTAAGCAGATTCAGAACGATGTAGGATGCAGTAAGTGCTGGGAGATGAAGAAGCTTGCACAGGATAGAGTAGCATGGAGAGCTGCATCAAACCAGTTTCAGGACTGAAGACCACAACAACATATTTCGGATATGGGAATCAGTAGAAAAGGGCGGTTTGTGGCTTAATGTTTACAAACACCTGAAGTTTTAATATGCGTTTAAAAAACTTCAATGTGTGCAAAAAGAAATTGGATGTGAGCACTATGGGACTTAACTACTCTGGTCATCAGTCCCCTAGAACTTAGAACTACTTAAACCTAACTAACCTAAGGACATCACACACATCCATGCCCGAGGCAGGATTCGAACCTGCGACCGTAGCAGTCACGCTGTTCCGGACTGCGCGCCTAGAACCGCTAGACCACCGCGGCCGGCCAATGTGTGCATATGATGAATCATATCCAAGAGGTATTCCAGGTTCTCCCGTGTGTAATTGCTGCTCTTTTGAATGAAAACTTCTCATCGTCGATGAGACTCGGAATATCATTTACAAACAATCTGCGCTGTTGTCTGTGGCTTGCAGGCATGAAGCTTCTGTCTCTTGTGTAGCACCTGCAGCTGAAAATGTCGAGACACTTGACGTATTGATTTAGCAGAACTCTGGATAAATGCATATCACATCTGTTCCACTCGTGCTCGGACGCCCAGAACTTGTACTCTTCATGGCACTCTCGACTCATACAACCTCTAATACCACTATCTGATATTCGGACGTCGTGGTGGTGTGCTTCTGTAATGTGTCTGAAATCTCTGCTGGACCTGTGTTTCAGATTTGATCTCTGTCAACCATTCCAAATACTGTGCCATCCACTGGGAGGTGACCCTTTTGTTGATGTCTAACCTAAAAGAGAAGAAAAAAATCTTTTACTGTGTTTGAACAACGTGATGTGAACCAGACTTTTCTGCCAATCCCATTTCTAACATAAACGTGTTCAAAGTTGCAAAGACCACTTTCGAACCTTCTGTATCTCATGCACTTTAAGAGAGCCAACCAAGCTTACAGCATCTGCGCTGCGTAAGGATGATGTATGTTGAGCTGTCTATCTTCAGGTGCGTGAAATATTTTCCGGGACGTTTTATTTTGCGTGGCTCTTTGTGAGCAACTTGTGACTCTGCCATTGATTGGTCCTGGTTCCTTTTCAAGTCGTATTATCATTACATACACTATCTACAAACTGAAGTAAGGAAATAATGCGTTTGTGAACAGCATTATCTATGGTTAATTTGAATGCCTTGAACAAAAGAATAAAAATTACATTGGAAAGGCTCTGAAAAAGTTGTTTCTGACACAATGTGGCACGTTCTTTCATGTACTGGATGGTGTTAGTGTCTGTCGGTGATGAATTCCCTGAGGATAGTCGTCATCTTCGCACTGAAGTTATAATGACAGATATGACAGCAGGTTAGTGACCGCTAAAATCGCTCAGTGGAGGCAAGTAAAATTTTCTCGAATGGTTTTGAATGGTTTCTGGAGGCTCCACTCTGAACTCCAGAGAAAAACTGCATTCCAAAGAGGTGACATTACTTTCAATAGGTTTGCAGCCTCGTGACGTCCGTCGAGAAGGATTGAATCAGCCATTGGATGTCTGTTGCACTGCGAAGTGTCGATTTCGACTATGAAATATGTGGGAATCAATGTCGCGAGCAAAAGGAGGCGCTTCGTTGACGCTCTTTATGCCACGCCTTGAGATTTTTTTCATTTCGATTCTGAGCGACAGTATGTCTGAAACGTTTCTCTCGGCCACCATTAAGACACCCCCGTGATTTCACCGCTGGGTGTCGCGGTTCTAGTCTCCATCGCAGAAGTGTCAATAGAAGAGGTGAAATGTGGGTAAGAGGGGGGGGGGGGGTGTTTAAGACTTTTTCACCATGTGCCACGTCCACGGTGGCGCTGGGTAGAATTTTGGTGCCAATGCGACATACACGCTGCATGAACTTCTGAGCTCTGGCCTTTTTGCTTTTTGAAGCTTCATCGTGGCAGAGTGTGACGTTGCAGGGCGCCACACTTTCACGTCATTACAGAGAGGGGTGTTAGGCACCTTTGAGACAAATTTCAAACTTATGCGTTGGAATGGGAGACAATTACAGGTTTTCAAAAAAAATTATCCTTTTAATTCTGTTGTGCAGTATATTTTATAATAATGGAATAAGCTTTAGGACTGGATATTATGACCTACTTCGAGATCATAAATCTTCTCAGTAGTAACCAGCATTAAATTTACAAATAGCGATCATGTGGAAATCTTTCTGCTCGTCCATGAGACCCATACGTCCGTGCTCCTTGATTTCAGATAGGGCTCCTTGATTTCAGATAGGTCATTGCCACAGTTCTGCACTATCGTCTAGAACAGCAACGCGAGTTAAAAGTATGTTCACATGTGTTCTGAGGGAGCGTTCTAGGACCACTACTATTCACAGTATGGAGAAATGACGTGGTAGGTACGTCAATAAGGTTGGTCTCACACGACGCTGATGTATATGACGGACATCAGCAGGATAACTACGCTTGGTGCTAATGTAGCATGTTGCACGTAAACGGGTTATTATTTTATTTATTCACTGCACTTTGATAAAGAAAAACCATGTGAAATATTTAGGCCGACGGAGTTTTAATTATATTTTATCCATCTACGAAGGAATTAGCTTATGAAACTCTCTTACGATCACTTTTTGGTTATAGATTGTCAGTGTAGGACACTTTCCGAAGCAACGGCGAAATTTCACGTAATGCAGATAATCAACTCAAATGAGAGACGATACTAGAGAGGGATTGTGCATCTCGTAGAGGTTCACTGTTAAAGTTCCAGCACCAGTCACTCAAAGGATCTTCCTCTCACAAGTATCTCGGTTAGTTGCTATTTATCACACACTCTTTTGCGATGTGAGGCTGTTTATTCTTTAACGAAAGCTGTCTTTACCGTCCGATCCTTATTTGACCTCGGCGTACTGTGTTTTAAGCCTGTGCCAAACTTCTGAAAATGACTGAATAATCAGTCGAAAAGAGTAAAAAAATGCTTAAGAAGCTGACGACGGCTTTTTACTTTCGTGAAAAGAATACGCGTCGCGTGTTGAACAACAGCTATGAATAAAGTTAAATACAGCTCAGTTAATGACTAGGTCGGTAAAATGAGAGAAATACGAGCTAATACAGTGGGTATGGGAGGGGAGGAGGGGGGCGGGAGGAGTGTGGAGAGGGAAGAGGGATCGTGTACTATGTATCCTTCGTCTTGCACCTTAAGGTCACTTGTGGTGTGCCAGTATACGTAGATACAGTGGAATTATCGCTTAATTTATCGACATTCATGCTTGGTTCATATACATTTTCCTTGTTGACAAGCCTTGGACAAATCGTGTAATGCGTATAATTTAAATCCCTTGGCGACCTCCTCACGGAAGTTAAAAATGCATGTTTAAACCTAGCTCACAAGCACATCAAGGTTTTCTCTTAATATCAGACCTGACGTTAAGATAGAGGTAAAAATCATGTGGTAGACTGCGAACTTCCTTTAACAAGTGAAAATGTCGACATGTCACGCAGCGTGAGTTAAATTCTGTGTTTTTTCATGAACTGTGCTAACGTGTGTAATTTTGAAATTTATGCGTGATATGCACTAATGCTATCAAAAATCTGTACACGACATTATGTCATTTTCAGTTTTAAGGTCACTAATGTTTTTCGATCGTAAATGGAATAAACGCTGTCTGGATCACAATTTCTTTTACTATCGACTACCAGTCTTGACCCGTCCTGCAAATAATTTTCAGGTCCGGTGTTGCAAGGTGCAGGTTTTCAGCAGCCGTATGAATGACGAGTGCAATTTGTCGGCAATAGTGTGAATGACACATAATTCATACCACTACTGACCAACTGCACCTTGCGACCCCAGATCCGAAGATAATCTGCAGGGCAGATCAAAATTGGTAGTGGTTAATAAAAGAAACTACGACTCAGACGGTTTATCTTCAATTGTTATTCTTCTCCGTTATAAGCGTCAACTTGTTGATTTATAAAAATTCGCCAGTAATGGAATATTAATGTATGTCGTAGTTTTCATTTCCTTTCGCAGAATACATAGCCCTATACTTCACCACTTCTGTAGGCATTTTCTTCTTACGTTTGTTACATTTAACTCCTTTTTTTGTCTTTCACCTAACACTGAAAAGACTTTCTCTTAAATTGCTAGGCAAACTTAATTTGTATAATGGCTTGCAGCATGTACCAAAAAAATGTATGTTTCGATATTTACGTCCATACGTGTTTCTAGGAATAACGATTTAAAATGGACGGTGTGAAATTACATTGACAGCAGGGTCGGAGATTCGATAAACAGATGGACCTTCTCTACTTTCTTCCAGGAATGTAAGTCAACAAGTAGGTTTACAGGGTAAAAGTTGCCAACGAAAAGGCTCATTACTTAATGATTGCGGTTTATCCGCTGCTAAGCAAATACACTGGTGTCCAAAATTACAGCAACAAACTGTTATTTCTCCACCCTATGTCTAATTCACGGTATAATCACACAAACTGTCAACAAATGTCGTTACGATCGTGTTCTGTGCGGAATATGACATTCCAATCAACAGATAACCACGCAAGCAATGACGTCAGGGTACCTATCAAGCGCGAGTGTTTGCAGGGTAGTCACACATCCACAATCGCTGTGTTCAGTCACAGACGGTGCATTATGGCAGTGAGGACGCCTACAGACTATCTGCTGTGGAGGGCCATAAGAAGAATAAAAGCAGGAGAGTTGCAAACTGATGTGGCCCGATGGCTCAATGTCGTTTATCGGATGAAATAACGGTTTGTAGAGGCCGACGCTGTATCCCGGTGACCAGATCAGGGCCAACCACACGTGATATCAGATAAGAGTGGACAGTTATTTGGCTGTAAGGGCCCGACGCTACTGTCTTACTATTGCACATGAACTGGCGTCTGACCTCGCAGAATCTCTTGGACGCATTGCATCGAGGCAAATGATTTAGAGAAGGCTTCATCAGGGTGGCCTTTATTGTTGGAGACCGGCTGTCTGTTTACCTCTGGCTTGCCTTCACACAAGGAAACGTCTAGAGTGGAGCCGTCAACATGCCACCTAGACAGTCGAACGGTGGGCCAATACTCTTTTCACATGTAAGTCCCGATTTGGTCTCGAGAGTGATTCTCGACGGATTCGTTTCTGGAGGGTATGTGGAACACTATTTCGGGACCCAAACATTGAGGGAAGAGATCGATACCGAGGCGGATCTCTAATGGTGCGGGCAGGGATTATATTGACAACTCGAACACCTCTTCATGAAATTGTGCGGGTGAATCAGGACGATTAACTGCTCTCAAGTACCGTAAGGAGATCTTGGGATCTCATGCGCTTTTGTTGCGAGCTGCTGTGGGCCCGGAATTCATGCTCGACCTCATAGAGCACAGATGGTTGATATTTTTTTTTTTTGTAAACGGAAGATACTGCATGCACGGCGAGGCCTACTCGCTCTCCCGGTTTGAATCCCATAGAGCGTGTCTGGGATGCACTAGGGAGACGGGTTGCATCACGTCAGCATCCAACAACCACTCTCCAGAACTTGTGAGCAGCTCTGCAAGAAGAATGGGTGTACAAAAGCCAGACTGCAGTTGTAAGAGGCGAAGAACATGACAGGGAATCAGTAGTTCAGATTGATGTGAGACTGGTTTGCTGTCTATCGCCGATGTTATTCAATCTGTACATTGAGCAAGGAGAGATTTAGAAAGGGAATTAAACTTCAGAAATAAAATTAAAAATTTTGAATTTTGACAGTGACTGTATATTTCTGTCACATATGCCAAAGGAATTGGAAGATCAGTGGAAAGTAATGGATAGTGTCTTGAAAAGAGGTATAAGATGAATACCAACAAAAATAAGAGTAACAGAATGAAGTCGAAGCAAATAAAGTGGTGCTGAGGTAATTAGGTTAGGAAATCCATAAGTATTATAAAAATGCATTTATGTATGTATGTATGTTCCACGTATCCTCCTAAGCCACTGAACCGATTCTAACCAAACTTGATACACGTCTATCAAGTTCGGCGACATCGTCAACCATGAGATACGCGATCCGTTGTGAATTTTATATTTATGTTAGCGAGTGAAAACGAATGAAGCCAAGGTCGCACATGAAATCATTTTTATTTGGGCGGGTTATTATTTTCGGCTAACAATCAAGCCATCTTCTGATCATAAAACAATCTTGATTAGTGTCAGTGTCATTACGGCTTCACACACGGTTAAAATCTTTCTTAAAATGACAACATCTATATATTACATAAATGAAAACAGCTTTTCATCATTCGTGGCCAGCGTAAATGGACGATAGTCATGAACCAAAGGCGTTATGTCGCCAAAAATTAGTAACTGACAGAATCAGTATTTACAACGTCTCCTACTAGAGATCATCGTACGAGATCCATCCAAATAAAGAAGATTACGTGTGCGATTTTGACTTCATGGGTTTTCACTTCCTAAAATAAATACGAAACTGAAATACATCTCTTACCGTCTCGAAAGAGCCACAGTGAGAAATGAGAACCACCTACCCCTCAAAGGAGTGGGGGATGAAAAAGAAGCGTAGTTCACGACGCGCAAATAGCCTGAGTATATTCGTTCACTATTTGAAAATGTGAGCACTTACTGACTTTCAATCAACTTTACATCTAATGTCAAACCTTTACAAGTCTTTTCCTGGTTGACATGCTCCAGAAAATGATGAAAGGTCAAATGCTTAACGCTTACCACATTTTCACTGTTCATGAAGCCAAACTGGTGTATCAGGCATGACCTTTTAGTTTATTACTTCTTTAGTACATTTTGCAGACAGCATTGTCAAATAACATGAAAGTATTTAAAAATTGTGTAGTTGTCTGACGCCTATTTCGGGCGATATGACATCATAGACATTGGGCTACGTGACAACGAAACTGCAGTGCGAAATTCGTTAGACAAACACATGAAATATGAGTACAAACGTATGTGAAATGAAATGGTCGTATGGCACTGATGGCTGGAAATCCGCCCCTTGGGAAGTTCGGCCGCCGGGCTGCAGGTTTCTCCAGTTGCCGCCGTATTATGTGACTTGCGAGTCTATGATAATGAAATGATGATGAGGACACTCAACACCCCGTCCTCACCGACCAGCCAGGGAATCGAGCCTGGGTCCTCTGCTAAAGAGAATGATTATGTGCGAAAAATGTTAAATATGTGTGACATAGCAAAATAACTGATGATGGTCGAAGTAGAGGGGATATAAAATGTAGACTGGCAATGGCAAGGAAAGCGTTTCTGAAGAAGAGAAATTTGTTAACATCGAGTATAGATTTAAGTGTCAGGAAATCGTTTCTGAAAGTATTTGTATGGAGTGTAGCCATGTATGGAAGTGATGCATGGACGATAAATAGTTTGGACGAGAAGAGAATAGAACCTTTCGAAATGCGGTGCTACAGAAGAATGCTGAAGATTAGATGGGTAGATCACATAACTAATGAGGAGGTATTGAATAGAATTGGGGAGGAGAGGAGTTTGTGGCGCAACTTGACAAGAAGAAGGGACTGGTTGGTAGGACATGATCTGAGGCATCAAGGGGTCACCAATTTAGCATTGGAGGGCAGCGTAGAGGGTAAAAATCGTAGAGGGAGACCAAGAGATGAATATACTAAACAGTGCCAGAAGGATGTAGTTTGCGGTAAGTACTGGGAGATGAAGAAGTTTACACAGGATATAGTAGCATCGAGAGCTGCATCAAACCAGTCTCAGGACTGAAGACAACAACAACAACATGTGGGACATTTGAGTACGTGGGCAAAGCCACGGGCAAGAAGCTCTCAATAAACCTATGAATCGATTTTAACCAAACTTGGTTTACGTATTACCTGCTATCTGGAAATAAATACTGTGGGGTAAAAACCAGCAACCTTCCACTGGGGTGGGGGAGAGAGAGAGAAGAGGGTAGGAGGAGACAGACAGACAGAGAGAGGAAAGAGGAGATGGACAGAGGAAGGGGAAGCAGCGCCCTCACCAGTAGCGGCCAGGTTGTTTACTTCTCCGGCGGCGCACGTAGTGCTAACGGGAGGCTTTCGGTGGGTGACGTTACGGTATTGAACCGTCACAAATACACTTCTGAACATTAAAATTCCAACTGAGTGCAAAATGAAAAACAACAAAAATTTTCTTATTGTGCGTATGCAGTATAGTAGGAGCAATACATTGTTAAATTTGTAGGTGTTTTGATGACGAACAGGATGCGAAAATTAGAACACAGAGCGTCCACCTCTGGCAGCGACGACGGCTCTAACCTCGCTGGGCATCAAGTCCAAATGAGTTTATATGACAGACACTGGAACGTTATTCCACGCTGCTTCAACTCTATCTCAGTGGCCGGGGGATGATGGCGTGCCAGTCTCCCCGCAACCCATGAGCAGATGTTTTCACTGGATGAGAGATATGGAAAAACCAAGGTAGGACCAAGGTAGGACAGGGTGGCAGGGGCAACAATTTATTGAAACATGGTGCCACGCAGACCTCGAGCACAAATACCGGACTGAAGATGTCAGAAATGTACTCTCTACTTTCCAGCTTCAAGAAAAATGTACCCGTAAATACACCCAATAGCCACAGAGAGGCCGACGCGCACCCGCCTCCGCGCTGCACGGTGAGTCTTTAGGAATTGAAGCAGAAGCTTCTCTTAAGCCGCGTGCTGTGCCCTAAACTAGCAAATCTGTCATGTTTGCTGTTTTGAGAAACAAATGTATCGCTTTTGCTGTTCTAACAGCACTAGTAAATTGTTAGTGTTGAATTAGCGTGCAGAACGGGAAGAACCAACCGTAATACGCCGAAGAAGACCTAACACGGCCGGAAACGTTCGCCACAGAAAAATCGGAGGAGGTAGAGTCACAGAAAAGACAATAGCAGAAGAAGATGAAGTTCCAAATCGTGAAAGGCACTATCCGCAGGGGTTTCTGTTGTTCACCTGTTACACTGGAAGCGACTGGATAGAGGCCTACATGAATTGACTAATGAACTTAGATACTGGCCCAACATCACACTGATGGATAATGATACGAAACTGGGGATCCGGGCAGTCACCTTGAATGACCAGGATACTATGAGAAAGATGATGAAAGACTACCACGATCTGGCGTGGCTGCGAAGCCTTCACACCCGCAACAACACTGGTGGAAAGAAACTGGCAAATTCAGAAGCAACTGCTAAGAAGAAGAGGAGGCGAAGAAGATGCGGGAAACGTGCGACATCAACTCCAGAGAAGACCAAAAGTGGCCCTGGAGCGGCCCCCCAACCCTGTGCCCCAACCCCGTAATTAACAGTGGGGGCGGCCCTGCAGAGCGAAGTCGGGGCAGAAGCTCCGATACACCGAGGAGGAAAAGCCGCTGCAGTGACAGCAGGCAGCCCAAAGCCAGAAGACCGAGAACCTCGAGTGCAGCTGCTGGTTAGGATCAAAGTACTTGTCAGTGTGGTAGAGTCGAGACTCCACAGCCAACTTGTGTCCAGATTTTTTATTTTTGCGCGGGATTTCTGTGGCTGTTCGAGCTGTAGTGAGGGCTTCGAAATAGCGTAGAAGCAGGTTTTAGAGGAGGTTTTCCTTTGGCTGCGAGGAAAATGCCGAAACTTCCATCTCCTTTTCCTTCTGCCCTGCAAAAGATAAAATAAATAGTGTCTTCACAGAAGTACCAAATATTCTCTGGCCCAAACGAAAGCATATTTTGAAAACGGGCTCATGATCCCAATCGGGGATGGAATGAAAAGAAACCTTTAAAGGTGTCATAAAGCGTTTTTGTTTCGAGTACACCTTTTATAAAGTCGTTAAACGTGGAAACCACAAAAGCAAGTAAAAAGAAAGCACAAACTACCACTGTCAACGCCCATCACAAGTAAAAGATCCTCACAACTAATGAATAGCAACGTTTTCCGAAACAATTCCATTAACCTAACAAATAAGCCTTAAGAGATAATACACTCCTGGAAATGGAAAAAAGACCACAGTGACACTGGTGTGTCAGACCCACCATACTTGCTCCGGACACTGCGAGAGGGCTGTACAAGCAATGATCACACGCACGGCACAGCGGACACACCAGGAACCGCGGTGTTGGCTGTCGAATGGCGCTAGCTGCGCAGCATTTGTGCACCGCCGCCGTCAGTGTCAGCCAGTTTGCCGTGGCATACGGAGCTCCATCGCAGTCTTTAACACTGGTAGCATGCCGCGACAGCGTGGACGTGAACCGTATGTGCAGTTGACGGACTTTGAGCGTGGGCGTATAGTGGGCATGCGGGAGGCCGGGTGGACGTACCGCCGAATTGCTCAACACGTGGGGCGTGAGGTCTCCACAGTACATCGATGTTGTCGCCAGTGGTCGGCGGAAGGTGCACGTGCCCGTCGACCTGGGACCGGACCGCAGCGACGCACGGATGCACGCCAAGACCGTAGGATCCTACGCAGTGCCGTAGGGGACCGCACCGCCACTTCCCAGCAAATTAGGGACACTGTTGCTCCTGGCGTATCGGCGAGGACCATTCGCAACCGTCTCCATGTAGCTGGGCTACGGTCCCGCACACCGTTAGGCCGTCTTCCGCTCACGCCCCAACATCGTGCAGCCCGCCTCCAGTGGTGTCGCGACAGGCGTGAATGGAGGGACGAATGGAGACGTGTCGTCTTCAGCGATGAGAGTTGCTTCTGCCTTGGTGCCAATGATGGTCGTATGCGTGTTTGGCGCCGTGCAGGTGAGCGCCACAACCAGGACTGCATACGACCGAGGCACACAGGGCCAACACCCGGCATCATGGTGTGGGGAGCGATCTCCTACACTGGCCGTACACCTCTGGTGATCGTCGAGGGGACACTGAATAGTGCACGGTACATCCAAACCGTCATCGAACCCATCGTTCTACCATTCCTAGACCGGCAAGGGAACTTGCTGTTCCAACAGGACAATGCACGTCCGCATGTATCCCGTGCCACCCAACGTGCTCTAGAAGGTGTAAGTCAACTACCCTGGCCAGCAAGATCTCCGGATCTGTCCCCCATTGAGCATGTTTGGATGAAGCGTCGTCTCACGCGGTCTGCACGTCCAGCACGAACGCTGGTCCAACTGAGGCGCCAGGTGGAAATGGCATGGCTAGCCGTTCCACAGGACTACATCCAGCATCTCTACGATCGTTTCCATGGGAGAATAGCAGCCTGCATTGCTGCTAAAGGTGGATATACACTGTAATAGTGCCGACATTGTGCATGCTCTGTTGCCTGTGTCTATGTGCCTGTTGTTCTGCCAGTGTGATCATGTGATGTATCTGACCCCAGGAATGTTTCAATAAAGTTTCCCCTTCCTGGGACAATGAATTCACGGTGTTCTTATTTCAATTTCCAGGAGTGTATATCAGTGTCGATAGTGGAATGATTGTAATTGCTCCAGCTGCAGCGGGCAGCGCTGCTTGTTTTGTTTAATATGTGCTACACAAAGTGTTTGGCCCAGTACCTCGGCCCGCATCTCGTGGTCGTGCGGTAGCGTTCTCGCTTCCCGCGCCCGGGTTCGATTCCCGGCGGGGTCAGGGATTTTCTCTGCCTCGTGATGGCTGGGTGTTGTGTGTTGTCCTTAGGTTAGTTAGGTTTAAGTAGTTCTAAGTTCTAGGGGACTGATGACCATAGCTGTTAAGTCCCATAGTGCTCAGAGCCATTTGAACCATTTTGAACCCAGTACCTCGTTAATACTCATAGCGATTGCAAGCCGCAAGGGAAATTGCAATCGCATATTTGAATCACTGGGTGTTAACGGAATAAGCCGAATGAAAACGTTTTTACGTGTCTGAACAGATGCTCAGTTGCGCCGTCGGTTGTAGCAGTTTACCGTAAGTTTCTCATTGTGTTTCCAGAGAATTGGTCTTCTATTGTTTCAGCTCAGTTTTCACTTTCTCAAGTACGGCTCACTGTTTCAAGGAGGGCTGTGTTTGATTCGAACTGATCGAACATTTTACTTCACAGTTCTGGAGAGCTCGGGTTCTGTTCGAACTTTGGATCGGCCTGCGATCTAGTGACGTTTGTTTGCACTGTACTCACGGTCTGTCTGAGCTTTTGTAAGGCACTGTGAATTTTAATGATCAAAGCAAATGTGAAACGCAGATTAAAACAGCTTGTAACGTATATGTGATATGTAACAACAGTGATTAGTCAACAAATAAGAGTTTGAGATAATGTCTGTCAAATTCGCGAGCTTTCGCTCGTTCCACGATTTAGTAACGTCTGATGATGCTGTCTGCAAGATGGGTATTGAAGCTGTAATTTCTTCTCGAGATAGGAATTACATTCAGTTTACCACGATATATATATAACAACAGTCGTTTCATTCGACTTTTTCGTTGAATATAAGTACTGTCCTAAGGGGAGATTATCATTAGTTGCAGATAAAAACAGTATGAACATGTCAACTGAGCGGATGTAAACGCCCGAGCGGAGGTGGATACACCGGTTGACGCCATACTACCAAAGTTAAGCACTGTCGGGCGCAGCTAGTATCGGGATAGCTGACCATCCGGGTACGCCGCAAGCTGTTGACACATTTCCGTTTGATTTTACGGCACAGGGGATAGGAGGGGTGCTCCCTGATCACCAGGCTTTACGTGTATCTCCTGGAATCAGTTCCAAACCTCTCCACATTGAATCATGAAGTGACATTTTTGATGCTGATCCGTCCGTCGGCTGGGGCCTTTAAGCCCGCCGGCCCCCTTTGTGCTCTTCGAGAGGGATAGGCTTTGTGCCAGCATCGGGTTTCAGCCTCTCCCTTCTCTCTTCATATCTAATACAAATATGAGACTACACTACTCTGCGAGAGCACACACACAGACACACACACACACACACACACACACACACACACACACACACACACACACACACACTCACACACACACACACACACACACACACACACACACACACACACACTTAACAGATACACTTACGTACACACCTCTCATACTTCGAGAAGGAAAGATGCCAGCATGCGAGTAGGATAGGGTTTCCACTTAGGCTGTTAAACCTGCTCTCATGGGCTCCCAGCCCATCATACCCTACGTTTTACTTACTTTGACTCTATGTGCTGTTAAATTACACCTTTTATAAGAATATACTGACGATAATCCCAATTTGTTCATACAGTATACCCACCCACTTTTTACTGTTATTCCACAGAAAATAAAATGTACATATTAGCGATCGTGAAACTTCGCCGAAATATGAACGTTACAAGAGAAAAAGAAGGTAACGGTCTATAATCAAAGCAGAATCGTTTTCTAAACCATTCATATAAAATCCATTTTATTTGTTCTAAGTACTGGGTGTTACTGAAGTGAGGAGTGTATATCAACTGACACCCACAGGTTGTGACGCTACAAAAGGAAGGAAATTATAGTTGTGGCACAAGTTCCCTTAACCATGCACACCAAGCGAGGTAGAGTAGTAGTTAGCACACTGGATTCGATCTGAAGGACGACTGTCTAAATCACGTCCGGATATCCAGACTTAGGGTTTCCGTCATTTTCCTGAAATCGCTCACGCAAATTCAAGGATGTTGCTCTGAAAGGGCACGCCCAAGTTTCTTCCCCATCCATAAGTGCGAGCTTGTGCTCCGTCTGTATTGGCCTCGCTGACCATTGGACGTTAGATACTAATCTTCTTTACTTCCACCGAACACCATACTGTGGCTTACGTTGAACAGATGTTAATAAAGGACTCGCGACGCTGCCTGCTGTAATGCCATGTGTCCTTCATACTCGGTGGTTTTCACTGTGTACTTTCGTTTTGCTGCTTTCCTCGGTTCTACACTGCCGACTCAGGGCTCTAAAACACTTCCGGAAGCTGGCTGTAATGGATTCATTTGCAGATGCTTACGTGCCGCCGCCAATGCACTCGTCTCCTCTGGCGCGCAGGCGAAGCGCCCGCCATCCCGCGCAGCCAGAGTGGAGAGCTGGTTGCCTTACCCGCAGGGGTCTGTGCTGCTGGGCGAGTCTGGTTGCGCTGTTCGTTTTGCCCGCGCGGCGCGGCGCGAGGTGAACGGCCTGCGCCTGCCGGCTGCCGCAGCCGGTTCCAGCCTGCCTTTCATTTATTAGTCTTCTTTTGTTTTTGTTCCGCGCAAACATCGGACGTGCAAGATGAGCGCCCCGCTCGGCTGGGCTCGGCTGTCGTCGGCCGCGATCGCCCATTACGACTTGTCGAGATCTGAGCCAATGTTCGTCACGTCTGGCTACGTATTGGCACGTGACTTCTCACAGTATTGTTGCTGGAAGAGTAAATTTTTGCTCTCGACGAACCTACTTTGTAATTTTCCATTACAATCTCCGCTGAATTGCTTTATGACCTACAAATAAACGGGATAATACTATCCGAAGATACTAATATACAAGATAAGGCAGCTAAGACAGGTCACCCCAGATCTACCCAGAATAAATAAATATATCGAGGTGCGGTTTTCTTCTAATTATAGCGGACAATGTAATGAATGTCCAGACGTTCGCAAGTCAGTTTTTTCGTTTACGCTCGCCGAATTACGACAAGTTTTTTTCAGTGGGGCATGGGCTCCTTCAGTGGTGTTTGAAAGAAGCTACTAAGAAACTTCAACGGTATAACACGTATGGGACTTGATCAAACACTGTCAAAATAACAGTGCTGCAAACCAGTGCCCCGCTTTCAGGAGAAGAGGTTTCTCAAACATCTGTTCTTTTATACAAAATGTGAGCAAACATCTATCTCAAGTATGGTTCTTGTGTTTACCTGAGGGCTCGACCTCCATCAGACTGTGTTCTACTTTTGCATCAATCAGATAACTGTAAAACCACTGAGACATTCTCAATGTATATGACAGTCGAAAAAATGGATTTCATTTATGGCGGATCTCGTCAAACTATTAGAGCAACGATGCTGTTTTATGCTCAAGGGTACTGAGATCTTGAAAAGCACTCATGATCTGTATTTGGAAACGTTATAAAAAATACTAGAAACTGAAAGTGTAGACACTAAAAGACGCCATGGGGAAAAAGCAACTGATTAAAGACATAAAACCGAAATTTTAGCAGCAGTTACACACACAATAAAAATATCAATAAGACTCATCTCCGAAATACAAGAGGAATCAACCAAACGAGTGTTCTGCGAATACTACATTCCATCGCACTTCATTCTCTTCGCATTTTTTTGCATCTATAACTTCATGACAGTGGCTTCCAAAATTTGTTAGAGTTCTCAGAATGTTATCTACGAAAAATGTGAAGTGATGCGGCGTATCAATGCAAATTTTTGTGTAAGGAAGAAGCGCCGTTCAAAACCCACGAGAAAGTCAATTTTCGCATTATGCACCTATCGTCAGTTAAAAATCCACGCCGGCCACGGTGGTCTCGCGGTTCTAGGCGCACAGTCCGGAACCGTGCGACTGCTACGGTCGCAGGTTCGAATCCTGCCTCGGGCATGGATGTGTGTGATGTCCTTAGGTTAGTTAGGTTTAAGTAGTTGTAAGTTCTAGGTGACTGATGACCACAGCAGTTGAGTCCCATAGTGCTCAGAGCCATTTGAACCATTTTTTAAAAATCCACGATGACTCAAAGAAGTTTATAAAAACTACGCTGTTGGTCTATCAACGTTCGGTGCCTGTTTTTCAAGACCCGCCTCATTGTTCCCTCTTTTATTGATAGAAATCTAAATACACTCAAGTATCTCGAGTTCCGAAGATACGCTGCTGCCCCACTGGACATAGGGCAATCAGTGTGGTACCAAGATGTGGGATGTCCCTCCCATTCTGCAAGTATAATAACAGACCGTTCTAAGAGAACATTTGGAGAACTTTGGAACGGTCGTTCAGGAAATGCAAAATGGTGCGTACACTCACCAAACTTAAGACTTCTATACTTTCATCTGTGACGAAAATTAAAAAAAGAGGTGTATTGTGAAACACCGACGACTCCCGAAGGCAGTCTGTCTTGTGAAGCCGCTAACTCCAGATTAAATTCAACGTATGGTATTCTTTCTCCAGAATCACTTTATAGCGCGTAGCAGTGCTCAAGGTCGACATTTTGAGCCTTTGGTATGAGATGAGTGATAATAAACACATGAACTGTACATGAGTTGAGTGTTTGCTTACACTTTGTACAATAGGGCAGATGTTTTTGGAATTTCCTCTCCTGACGGCAAGAAAGTGATCTCCGGCGTTGTTATCCCGATACTGTTTGATCAAGTTCCCTACATGTTATATCGTTCAAGTTCTCTCAAGCAGTTTCTTTCCAAAGCTACAGAGTGTGTATTTCCATTAGAGGAAAAAATAAAAACGACGTCGCAATTAGGCGACCATAAACAATAAAAACTACTTGCGAACGTCAGAAAATTCTCCATATTGTGCGCTATAAATTGGCGAAAAGCGCACGTCGAAATGTTTATTCTGTGGATATATTTCAGGTGTTCTGTCTTAGCTACCGCACCCTGCATATGGCAGAAGGCTAAATTTTCATTAATAAGATGGGATTAAATGTTTTCATACTGGTGTCTCGCTAGTGATAATGCACAAAAATGAATAGGTTTCGAAGTTTTTCCAAGTGAAGACTCATTGTTAAGCGATTAAGTTACTTATTGATCGTACTCCTCATGAACTTTGGGCCTTAGCGAGGCAGGGTGGCTTACATGCCTCAGCGATGCTAATAACAGTACCGTCGGTGCAACCACTACTGAGGGGGTATCTGAGGAGAGCTCAAGCTTAACATGTGGTTCCTGTAGACCGGCAGCAGCCTTTTCAGAAGTCACAGGGACAACAATCTGCAAGACTGATTGATCTGCCGAGATGGCCTTAGCCAACATGGCCTTGCGATGCTGCTCCTCCGAAGGCTGAAAATAATCTGAAACTACAATCGTTTCTGTCAGAGGACGTGAAGCCCTATTGTGACGATGGCATACTCTTCGTTAAAATATCCCAGAGGTAAAATAGTTCTCCGTTCAGATCTGCGGGTGGGGATTACTCAGGAGGATTACATTAGAAAAAACAAGACTGCCATTCTACTGGTCGGAGAGTGGGCTGCTAAGAGTCCTTAACCGGGGAGGTAGATTAGAGATTTTGAAAAGGAAAATAGATGAACTGAAATGAGATACAGCAGGAATTAGTGATGTGCAGTGGCATAAAGCACAAATTGTATGGAGGTCAGCACAGCGTTATTGAACACAAAGTATGTTGGGAGATCAGTACATTGTTAACATTACAAAATCGAATAAACGTAATGAAGGAGTAGACCTTATTATGAATCAGAAAATAGGAAGGCGCTCATAGTGCACACATTGTTGCAGCTAAGGTAGACACAGTTAACACCAACAACAGTGGTACCTGGTTGTAGAGATAGATATCGGACAGATAAGCATAGGTACAAGGAAGGTAATTGCGAAGAAATCATGTTTAAACATGGGGGAGTAGAATTTTAATAGGGCTCTGGAAGACTTGAAGCAAATGAGGCGCAAGGGGCAGACAAAATTGCTTCTGAATTTCAAACGTTATTGAGGGACGTGGCAACCAATCGACTGTTCACTATTATGTGTGGAATCTATGAGACTGATGCCGTATAATCAGAGTCTCGGAAAAAATATCATCCATATAACCCCGTAGGCAGCAGGGGGCTACAAGTACGAGCATTATCGCACATTCAGCTTAACATTCGATGCAACCAAGTTGCTGACAAGAATAATATACAGAACAATGGTAAAGAAAATTGAGGATATGTTAGTTGACAGCGTGTATTTCAGAATTATGAAGGAAACAAAGGGTTTTTTCTGAGGTTGCACTTGATAATGGAAGCAAGACTTGAGAAAAATAAAGATTCGTTCATTGTGTATGCAGACCTAGGAAAAGCGTTCGGCAATGTAAAATGGTGCAGTATCTTCGAACGAATAAGCCACAGAGAAAAACGAGGGATATACCATGTGTTCAGGATCGAATAGAGTACAGTAACAATGGGCGACCAAGAGCAAAATGATGGGATTGAAAAGTGTGTATGAAAGGGATGTGTCTTTTTCCCCTGTTGTACAACCTATACACCGAAGAGTAACGACCAAAATAAAATTCAGAAGTGAAAGCAGGATGAGGAGATCAGTGTTTAACGTCCCGTAGACAACGAGGTCATTAGAGACGGAGCACAGGCTCGGATTAGGGTAAGAGGGAGAAGGAAGGCAGCGATGCCCTTTCGAAGGAACCATCCCGGCATTTGTCGTAAGCGGTTTAGGGAAGTCACGGAAATCCTAAATCAGCATGGCCGGTCTTGGGCTTGAACCGTCGTCCTCCCGAATGCGAGTCCAATGTAATAACCACTATTGCTGCACGACGCTCGGCAAGAGTGAAAGTGAGGAAGAATTGCAAGACCTGTTGAATGGAATACACACTTCAATGGTCACACACTGCGATTTGAAAATAAACCGGTGAAAAGTGAAAGCAAGTGAATGTAGCAGAAATGAGATTCACGATAAGCGTATATCGAAAAGTGTGGAAAACGAAGTAGACGAAAGAATTCTGCTACCTTGGAAGCGAAGCCTGGATGACACAAGAAGTAGACTAGCATAGACAAAGAGATCAATCATAGCCGGAAAACGCATACTAATAACAAACATCGCCCTTATTCTAAGGATGAAATTTCTAAGAATGAACGTTTGGATCACAGTAGTGTATGACAGTGAGTTGTGGGCACTTAGAATACCGGAAAAAGAGGGGACTGAAGTGTCTGAGATGTGGTACTACAGACGGATGTAGAAAACCATATGGACTGAGAAAATAAGGAATGAAGAGCTTCGCTGTAGACTCGATGAAGAAAAGAACCTACGAAAAACACTGATAATACAGGGTGTTTCAAAAATGACTGGTATATTTGAAACGGCAATGAGAACTAAGCGAGCAGCGATAGAAATACTCGTTTGTTGCAATATGCTTGGGGCAACAGTACATTTTCAGGCGGACAAACTTTCGAAATTACAGTAGTTACAATTTTCAACAACAGATGGCGCTGCAAGTGATGTGAAAGATATAGAAGACAACGCAGTCTGTGGGTGCGCCATTCTGTACATCGTCTTTCTGCTGTAAGCGTGTGCTGTTCACAACGTGCAAGTGTGCTGTGGACAACATGGTTTATTCCTTAGAACAGAGGATTTTTCTGGTATTGGAATTCCACCGCCTAGAACACAGTGTTGTTGCAACAAGAGGAAGTTTTCAAAGGAGGTTTAATGTAACCAAAGGACCGAAAAGCGATATAATAAAGGATCTGTTTGAAAAATTTCAACGGACTGGGAACGTGACGGATGAACGTACTGGAAAGGTAGGGCGACCGCGTACAGCAACCACAGAGGGCAACGCGCAGCTAGTGCAGCAGGTGATCCAACAGCGGCCTCGGGTTTCCGTTCGTCGTGTTGCAGCTGCGGTCCAAATGACGCCAACGTCCACGTATCGTCTCATGCGCCAGAATTTACACCTCTATCCATACAAAATTCAAACGCGGCAACCCCTCAGCGCCGCTACCATTGCTGCACGAGAGACATTGATGACGGCGATATGCATGTGGGCAGCATTTGGTTTACTGACGAAGCTTATTTTTACCTGGACGGCTTCGTCAATAAACAGAACTGGTGCATATGGGGAACTGAAAAGCCCCATGTTGCAGTCCCATCGTCCCTGCATCCTCAAAAAGTACTGGTCTGGGCCGCCATTTCTTCCAAAGGAATCATTGGCCCATTTTTCAGATCTGAAACGATTACTGCATCACGCTATCTGGACATTGTTCGTGAATTTGTGGCGGTACAAACTGCCTTAGACGACACTGCGAACACCTGGTGGTTTATGCAAGATGGTGCCCGGCCACATCGCACGGCCGACGTCTTTAATTTCCTGAATGAATATTTCGATGATCGTGTGATTGCTTTGGGCTATCCGAAACATACAAGAGGCGGCGTGGATTGGCCTCCCTATTCGCCAGACATGAACCCCTGTGACTTCTTTCTGTGGGGACACTTGAAAGACCAGGTGTACCGCCAGAATCCAGAAACAATTGAACAGCTGAAGCAGTACATCTCATCTGCATGTGAAGCCATTCCGCCAGACACGTTGTCAAAGGTTTCGGGTAATTTCATTCAGAGACTACGCCATATTATTGCTACGCATGGTGGATATGTGGAAAATATCGTACTATAGAGTTTCCCAGACCGCAGCGCCATCTGTTGTTGACAATTGTAACTACTATAATTTCGAAAGTTTGTCTGCCTGAAAATGTACTGTTGTCCCAAGCATATTGCAACAAACGGTGTATTTCTATCGCTGCTCGTTTAGTTTGTATTGCCATTTCAAATATACCGGTCATTTTTGAAACACCCTGTAAGAAGAAGCAGCATGACAGGATATGTGTTTAGACACACGGAAACTGTACAGAAAATTGGAATATGGATCAACTTCAACATAATTTACGCCGTTTTTATTGCTCGTGACAACCGCACATTCCATGTTGTACCAGCATTCAGCGAGACCTTCAGAGGTAGTGGTCCAAATTGCTGTACACACCAGTACCTCCAATACCCGGTAGCACGTCCTCTTGCATTGATGTATCCCTGTATTCGTCGTGGAATACTATCCACAAGTACACCAAAGCACTGTTGTCCTGATTGTCCCAATCAACGGCGATTCGGCTTAGATCCCTTAGAGTGGCTGGTGGGTCAAGTCGTCCATACATAGCCCTTTTCAGTCTATCCCAGGCATGTTAGACAGGGTTCATGTCATTATCCTGAAGGGTCAAAGATGTGCATGATGGGGGAACGAATTGTCGTGCATGAAGATGAATGCCTCGCCAATATCCCGCCGATATAGTGGCGCTATCGGTCTAAGGATGGCGCTCACGTATTGCACAGCTGTTACGGCGCCTTCAATGAGCACCAGCGGCGTACGTCGGCCCCACATAATGCCGGTCCAAAACAGCAGGGAACCTCCGCCTTGCTGCACTCGATGGACAGTGTGTCTAAGGCGTTCAGCCAGACTGGGTGGCCTCCAAACACGTCTCCGACGATTGTCTTGTTGAAGGCATATACGACACTCGTCGGTGAAGAGAACGTGATGCCAATCCCGAGCGGTCCATTCGGCATGTTGTTGGGCGCATCTGTACCGCGATGCATGGTGTTGTGTTTGCAAAGATGGACCTCGATGGGCCTCGCCATAGACGTCGGGAGTGAAGTTGCGCATCATGCCACCCATTACGCACAGTTTGGGTCGTAACACGACATCCTGTGGCTGCACGAAAAGCATTATTCAACATGATGGCGTTGATCCGAGCCATAATCCGTAGATAGCGGAGTTCTACTGCAGTAGTAGACCTTGGGTGACCTGAGCGAGGCTTGTCTTCGACAGATCCTGTCTCTCTGTATCTCCTCCATGTCCGAACAACATCGCTGTGGTTCAGTCCGAGACGCCTGGACACCTCCCTTGTTGAGAGTCCTTCCCGGCACAAAGCAACAATGCGGACGCGATCAAACCGCATTGTTGGCCGTCTAAACATGGTCAAACTACAGACAACATAAGCCGTGTTCGTCCTACCTGATGGAATGACGGGAAATGATCGGCTGTCGGACCCACTCCGTGTAATAGGCGCTGCTGATGCATGTTGTTTTTTACATCTTTGGGCGGGTTTAGTGACGTCTCTGAACCGTCAAAGGGACTGTGATACGACAGCCAGTCAAAGTCTATCTTCAGGAGTTCTGGTAACCGGGATGATGCCAAACGTTTTTTGATGTGTGTATATCAGGGCATACGTCTTGTGGTAATAGAGGAAGCTGTAGAGGAAGGACGGCCATGACGAACCAAACTCCACGCTGGCCGAGTCTGAGCTCCACGTTCAGGCCAAGGCTCTGCTTGTCACGGCTTTATTCGGCCCTTCTCGGATGTACCCGCTACAGTGCGATATTTCCTTCAGTATTGCAGCGTGGCATTTTTGGGCACTTCAGTTTGTCAGTGTTGTTTACCTTTCACTATTTGTTCATGATACGAAGAACGTTCGCATGTCCAGGGCTGATTGCACAAAAAGTGGCATTCTAGAGATCTATCGCCGCAAGCGTTTCAGAATGAATAGGAATGATAGGATACATGAATGAGATTTTTCAGTATCTGTTACGTAGTCACATAATCGATGGGTGCTGCAAATTTGCTATGAAAGGACACTATTATATAGAAATTCTATTGACAACGAAAGCACAATGAATTACAACGATCGACAGTCGGGATTCGTCGTTCTGTGCGTCCAGAAGCACATTGTTTTAAATTTGTAGGCTTGGACCAGGTGAAGAAATTGGTGGAAAAAACAGTAAAATTTCTGAAGTCGCACGTATTCTTCAACTGTCGGTTGCTGCAGTTTTCGACGGAATTGGAAGAATGGTATCGAATCTACACTCCTGGAAATTGAAATAAGAACACCGTGAATTCATTGTCCCAGGAAGGGGAAACTTTATTGACACATTCCTGGGGTCAGATACATCACATGATCACACTGACAGAACCACAGGCACATAGACACAGGCAACAGAGCATGCACAATGTCGGCACTAGTACAGTGTATATCCACCTTTCGCAGCAATGCTGGCTGCTATACTCCCATGGAGACGATCGTAGAGATGCTGGATGTAGTCCTGTGGAATGGCTTGCCATGCCATTTCCACCTGGCGCCTCAGTTGGACCAGCGTTCGTGCTGGACGTGCAGGCCGCGTGAGACGACGCTTCATCCAGTCCTAAACATGCTCAATGGGGGACAGATCCGGAGACCTTGCTGGCCAGGGTAGTTGACTTACACCTTCTAGAGCACGTTGGGTGGCACGGGATACATGCGGACATGCATTGTCGTGTTGGAACAGCAAGTTCCCTTGCCGGTCCAGGAATGGTAGAACGATGGGTTCGATGACGGTTTGGATCTACCGTGCACTATTCAGTGTCCCCTCGACGATCACCAGAGGTGTACGGCCAGTGTAGGAGATCGCTCCCCACACCATGATGCCGGGTGTTGGCCCTGTGTGCCTCGGTCGTATGCAGTCCTGATTGTGGCGCTCACCTGCACGGCGCCAAACACGCATACGACCATCATTGGCACCAAGGCAGAAGCGACTCTCATCACTGAAGACGACACATCTCCATTCGTCCCTCCATTCACGCCTGTCGCGACAGCACTGGAGGCGGGCTGCATGATGTTTGGGCGTGAGCGGAAGACGGCCTAACGGTGTGCGGGACTGCAGCCCAGCTTCATGGAGACGGTTGCGAATGGTCCTCGCCGATACCTCAGGAGCAACAGTGTCCCTAATTTGCTGGGAAGTGGCGGTGCGGTCCCCTACGGCTCTGCGTACGATCCTACGGTCTTGGCGTGCATCCGTGCGTCGCTGCGGTCCGGTCCCAGGTCGACGGGCATGTGCACCTTCCGCCGACCACTGGCGACGACATCGATGTACTGTGGAGACCTCACGCCCCACGTGTTGAGCAATTCGGCGGTACGTCCACCCGGCCTCCCGCGTGCCCACTATACGTCCTCGCTCAAAGTCCGTCAACTGCACATACGGTTCACGTTCACGCTGTTGCGGCATGCTACCAGTGTTAAAGACTGCGATGGAGCTCCGTATGCCACGGAAAACTGGCTGACACTGACGGCGGCGGTGCACAAATGCTGCGCAGCTAGCGCCATTCGACGGCCAACACCGCGGTTCCTGGTGTGTCCGCTGTGCCGTGCGTGTGATCATTGCTTGTACAGCCCTCTCGCAGTGTCCGGAGCAAGTATGGTGGGTCTGACACACCGGTGTCAGTGTGTTCTTTTTTCCATTTCCAGGAGTGTATATATAGTTCTGAAAAGTACGATGACTAAGCAAAGGGGAATGTCTGGAACGATTATTGGATTTAAAACCAGATATTGTTGAATTTATGAAGGAAAAAAAAGAATGTAGAAATGGTTCAAATGGCTCTGAGCACTATGGGACTTAACATCTGAGGTCATCAGTCCCCTAGAACTCAGAACTTCTTAAACCTAACTAACCTAAGGACAGCACACACATCCATACCCGAGGCAGGATTCGAACCTGCGACCGAAACGGTCGCGCGGTTCCAGACTGAAGCGCCTAGAACCGCTCGGCTACAGAGGCCGACAAGAATGTAGATACGGATATTACAGTATTAGGAATGGATTGCAAGCGTCACATTTTAAGGGAACTTGACTGCACACTGCTGACAGTAGGACACAGCAAAGTAAGAAACAATTTATTTATGATTTGACAGGGATGCATTTAAGAAGAAAATCGCGTTTCAGAAGGGACAAATTCTGACAAACGCTGTGTAGTTCCCTAAGCTCATTGGCATTAAACGAAACGCTCGATTTCCTCAGGTAGAGTTACCAAGTGTACATAATTATGTCGCAAAAGTGCTACAATATTTCTATCAGCATATGAGTGCACAAAGAGCTTTTTTCGGTTATGAAAGTAAATAAGTTACAATTACGGGGCAACTTAAGTGCGAAAATCTGCGAAACTGTGTCTGTCCGTACGCCGATAGTCTGTACCAGAAAAAATTATATGTTCGGCTCGCGAAACATAATTAAATAGTAAAGAAAATTAGTTTTTTCTGATCTATGTTGTTGAGAAATAATATATGGAAGTGAGTCGTATGTAATGCGACTGCATTTTCATCTAAATACAGCGCGTTCGCAGTTTTCCCCTATTCCTTTCCTCCTGCTCACACAACTTGGTGTGGGCAGCCATGCTGAGTGTTCTGGTACTTGTGCCAGACACAGCTCGCGAGCTGAATTGTTAGGCTCCCCTGCTGTAGAGGGTGAAAACTACAGAGGAAGACGGTGGTTGGAATACATTCAATAAATTACTGAGAATGTGCGGTGGAAGTTCTGGTGTCAGTTACAGAGCTCGGCTCAAGTGAAGAAGTCAGGGTGGCCCACATCAAACTACTGAGACAACGTGAGTCAAAGAATAGAGCTACCCAGATGTTGAATTTTAGAAGACACAATTTTATTCACTTGTAATCGTACATAAAGGAGTGATGTTGTTTTGGCGGCACAGTTGTATTTCGTGGATTTTATAGACAACAGCTTAAATATTCAATAATTTGATACTCATTTTGCTACCTTTGTTCGGTTAGCAAGTCACATAGCTTTCGAAAATCGTAAAAAAAAAGAAATACATAGATTACTGTCCTGAAAACAATATGTTATACATATAATGTACGATTATTTCCATAATTATCGATACCTTAAAGTTTTGGAGGACATAAGAAAATGAAACAGAGATAGTTTACATTCACTATTATTTGCGGAGTAAGTAACAAATAGTAACATGGTTAACACTTCGTGAGGTATGGTTCATTTGGTTTTGTTCAGAGCCATTAGGCGGCCGTCAGCTTAGGAGAATCAGAAGAAGAAGGAAAGATAAATAAGAGTATTAAATCCCTACAACAACTGGGTTACTCTTCGGTTTTCTCAGCGAGGTGTCGTCATGGTGAATAATCAGGTTTCCGCCAGTTATTCAACATGACAGCAACGTGGTTATTAGGCATGTGACACAATCTTGAATATGACAGGAAATATGTGATATCGCTTTCAAATGAAGTATTGTAGCAACTGTCTTACACAGACCACGGCAAATTTGCACCTGAATGGCCAGATACTGATCTGAATTCTGCTCCTATCGAATGTTGGTGCATTGCGTTAACTACTGCGACACTTAGTGCCTTCAGTGTTTACACATAGTTCGTATCGTGCGTACTCTTTTACATACGTTAAGTATCGTATCAAACAATACTCCGGTGGCTATTTAAATTGCAGCACTAGGAAGGATAGCCCATCAAATTTTATTCTGAGTATACAGCGGAGTAGGGAAAATACATGATTAATTTTGTATGTGATATGGGATGAATACAGTGACCAACAGAGAAACCTCTAACAGTGTCTCAAATGTGGTGGGCACTGAGTTGAACTGAGCATGGTTGACATATAAGGGTACAGCATTTCACCCCTTCTCAACACTGCTCCAGAGATCACCAGTAGCAGTGGCTGGCGCTTGGTCTCTCTGTAACTTTTTAGTGGGCGAGAAAATGAAGAACGTGCTGGCCGGGACAACGCGAGCAAATCGACGCTTTGGATTATCTTGTCGACAGAGAACGTTACGAAGACCTCAAAAAAAGGCCACAGACACTGTGCTTAACACAACAGAAATGTAATGGCTGTTATCCAGAATACTGGCTATGGAATCGGAAGTGATTGCGTAGTGTAACGAATGTCACCCCATACCATACACAAGGTGTTGCGCCGCACATCGTTGGATAATGTAACCTGTGAAACATTCATTTTCGTCGGTACCTGCATATACCGACACATCCATCCTAATACCGGACACAGAACAGGACCTCGTCTGAAAAGACAGCGTCGCGCCCCTCTCGTGTCCCATGTCTATCTTGAGCAGACTGCAGGTCTCTGCTACCGCGTTAATGGGATCTGCATCAATGGTTACCGTGCTCACTGCCCGTGGTGCTCCAAACGTCGTCAGACTGTTCGTGTTTACGAGACTTAAACAAGCCCAAGATATGAGACGTGTCTATAGGATCCTGCAGTGGTGATAGGGAAACATGTCTTACGTGTCTTACCTCTCGGGCGTTGGACATGTGGAGCCACTGAGATCCTGCGTGGTGTTATGGCCCTCCCGAACCCACCGACTCCGTATTCGCATGGCAGCCGTGAGACCTCAACCAATGCGAGCAACAATATCGTCGACGAATAAGCCCCAGTCTCAGTAGGGCACGTAACTAAAGCAGTCGAACCCTTACACGCGTTGACAGACGTTTCTCCTTCTTATACAAAGAATACCACGATCTCCTTACAACCAAAATTCAGAATACGATTTCTGATTGATAAAGTCGCTTGCCTTACGTACAGAATGTTGATAACGTTACTCGTATCGACTGCGGTACTTCCCACATATGCAGGCATGTCAGAGGTCGTACTGAAATGTAATGCCTCCGAACATCTTACGTAAAAACTCATAGAGCTTTTGAAATAAAACGAACGTCATTATCATTCAACATCTTTGTTCTTAGTGACTACATACTTGCAGCCCTCTAACCGTGTTCGCTCTCCGATACTGAGAAGAGTCTGGTGGGATGACGTCCAGTCAGCGTCGTGAGGAAATTGCTACCGAATACACTAACTCGCTTGTTCTGCAAGCAGGCATTAAAAGGAGAATGGAGTGCTTAAGCGCATGACGCGAAAAACTACTGTCCTATTATGTCCTTTGTAAGGCATGAAGTATCACATGGTCATGTCTGGATAACTGTGCATTTGCATATTACCCTCCTGTTTAGTAAAATTGTAATATTTTGAAGACAGTACAGAGGATGACCAAGAAGTCCGTTTATATTTTAAAATGAACTGATTCGCGGAATAATGTAAGTACAGAGTTAAAAATTGATACAAAGGCCTGAAACGACATGGGGTTTTATTGAAACCGAAAAAGCCCTCAAAATCACCAACAGTTGGCGCTTCATACGACACAAAAGTAATAAAAGCGTAACAGCTTCTTCTTTTTTTTTTTTTTAATCAAACACAATCTTCTTTATAACAAATGCTCAACATGCCGGCAGTCATTCATGGACAATACCTGTAATCGATAGACAATGTTGTGAACAGCAACGTTCAGATATCATTAGGTATGGTAAGAAACTGACTTCTAATGTTGTCTTTAGCATCATAGGTTGGGCGATAGCGGTGGACCTGGGACTTGAGGTAAACGCACAACCAATAATCGCACGGATTGTGGTCTGGGACCTGGGAGGCGATGCATGACGGACGTGGCGGCTCAGCACGCCATCCTCACCAAACGATGTGCGCAAGAGATTTCTCACAGGTGTGGCAATATGGAGTGGCGCACCATCCTGCATGAAAGTCATACCTTCCAGCAGGTGTGTATCAGTCAGGCTGGGAACGATCTGCTTCCTTCTCCCACTACAGCTCATTCTATATGCGATTCGCGTGCGATATCAGTTTTGTGTTGCAGTCTAGCACCATCTGTTGGCCAGTTTTTGCACCCGCTTTTGCTTCAATAAAACCCATGTCATTTGAGGGATGTGTGTCAAATTTTACCTCTCTGCTTATATTGTTTTGTGAATCAATTATTTTCAAATATTAACGGACTGAACTGTAGAGTCACCCTGTATGCTGCCTTAAAGTTACAAAAATTTTATTAGCCAACAGAGTAATATGCACAGTTATCCAGAGGTGATATGTCCTGCCCTATCCAGGACGTAATAGAGCAGTAATTTTTTCGTGTCGTTTGCTTAAGCACTCTCTTGTATCCGCTGACAGCCCACCCCACGTCACCCGCCCATATGGGGCTAGGGGAATGAAATGACGATAAAGAAAAAGAAAAAAACGCATTCCGTTCTCCTGTTTCATTTCAGCTTTCAGAAAAAGCGAGTTTGTCATGCAGCTTGCAGTTTCCTGGACGTCATCCCAGTCATCTCGTCACCCCTTGTCAGTATGGGAGATCGAACATGGGCCCTCCTTGTGACTATCAGACCGTTGTAATAGGCGCAGTACTAAAATTAAAACAAAAAATTTATCCAGGTGCGAGCAGGACTCGGGCACTGAGGGTTCCGTACAAACTTAATTATGTATACAGACAGGTTATCCATCCGGGGAATGAAAATCTCGATTTTCGCGTGATATAATTACGTATTAACAGTCTTCTGTTTTATTCCCTTGCTTGTACAGTCAAATCTTTCTTCTTGCCAAATTTCTTGGTTCTACATCAAAGGGGAGTACCCATAAGTTTTTAAAGAGTGAGTTTACGAGTATCAAAATACATGAAAAAAACGACCTATGTTTTGATTGCATTGACTTAGAAGCTTCACTTTTTTACATCAACAAGGGTCCGTAGACCTTATTATGTGACATAATTTCATACAGATACGTATACCCCTTCCTGAGAAAAGGGATTTAAGAAGTCGGACAGACAAACAGACGGACGAGTAAGGATTCTATAAAGATTCCTTTTTTTACCGATTGAGGCACGGAAGTCTAAGAAAACAGTTCTCTTTATACCCTTTACGCATGACTGAAAACCATAGAAAATGAAAAGTAAGCACAGGAAATTGGCCGCCAACAGCAAAGGTTGTGGGTTCGAGTCCTGGACTGAGACACGCTTTCTAGTCAGGAGGGAAGTTTCATACCAAATATAGTTTCCAGTGCTGAGGAAACTGAAATACGGTTATTAAGTCATGTCTGTGCAATAGATGTCAGCCTTCACAGCTCTGCCCGGCCCGACGAATAGCCTCAGCGCACTGCGTCAGTGTGAGGGCAGTGAAGTGTGAGCCGGAGCTACAGTGTTGCCGCGTGGTGTCGTCCCTTTCCTGCTGGTTACGGCGGCAGACAGATGAGCGCGAGATGATCCGCCAGGCGGACTCCCGCCGTTGGGGAGGGCGATAAGGTCTGGCGTGCGGTCGCGCTGCTCGTTTTGCGTGTGCGGATTACCGAGCTAGCTGGCTACCAAACCGGCACCCGGCCGCCGGCCGCCGGCCGCAACGCTGCACTCGCAACATAATTATTACGCTTGTCCGCTAACAACCAGTGCGCAGCGCTTTGACTTCACACCTTTTTTTCGTTTTGTATAGAAAAATGAAGCTACGGCGTTTTGCGGCAGTAGGTACATGGACTGAGTTTCTTGCAGATCAAGCACAGGCAGACTGCCGCTGTGAGAAAGACAGAGAGTGGGGCACAGCGTTCAAAGGGCAGCAGAGGAACATACACTACTGGCCATTAAAGCTGCTACACCAAGAAGAAATGCAGATGATAAACGGGTATTCATTGCGCAAATATATTATACTAGAACTGACAGGTTATTACATTTTCACGCAATTTGGGTGCATAGATCCTGAGAAATCAGAACCCAGGACTACCGCGTCTGCCCGTAATAACGGCCTTGGTACGCCTGGGCATTGAGTCAAACAGAGCTTGGATGGCGTGTACAGGTACAGCTGCCCATGCAGCTTCAACACGATACCACAGTTCGTCATCAGTAGTGACTGGCGTATTGTGACGAGCCAGTTTCTCGGCCACGTTTTAAATTGGTGAGAGGTCAGGAGAATGTTCTGGCCAGGGCAGCAGTCGAACATTTTCTGTATACAGAAATACCCGTACATGACCTGCAACATGCGGTCGTGCATTATGCTGCTAAATTTAGGGTTTCTCAGGGATCGAATGAAGGGTAGAGCCACGGGTAGTAACACATCTGAAATGTAACGTCCACTGTTCAAAGTGCCGTCAATGCAAAAAAGAGGTGACCGAGACGTGTAACCAATGGCACCCCATACCATCACGCCGGGTGATACGTCAGTATGGCTGTGACGAATACACTCATCCAATGTGCGTTCGCCAAACACGGATGCGACCATCATGAAGCTGTAAACAGAACCTGGATTCATCCACAAAAACGACGTTTTGCCATTCGTTCACCCTAGTTCGTCGTTGAGTACACCATCGCAGGCGTTCCTGTCTGTGATGCAGCGTCAAAGGTAACCGCAGCCATGGTCTCCGAGCTGATAGTCCATGCTGCTGCGAACGTCATCGAACTGTTCGTGCAGATGGTTGTTGTCCTGCAAACGTCCCCATATGTTGACTCAGGGGTCGAGACGTACCGGTCGGAGTGGCCGTGCGGTTCTAGGCGCTACAGTCTGGAACCGAGCGACCGCTACTGTCACAGGTTCGAATCCTGCCTCGAGCATGAATGTGTGTGATGTCCTTAAGTTAGTTAGGTTTAATTAGTT
Source organism: Schistocerca gregaria (assembly GCF_023897955.1). Classification (NCBI taxonomy): domain Eukaryota; kingdom Metazoa; phylum Arthropoda; class Insecta; order Orthoptera; family Acrididae; genus Schistocerca; species Schistocerca gregaria. The sequence goes on from NC_064923.1 coordinate 505,929,136, forward strand.
CTAGGTTCTAGGCGACTGATATCAGAAGTTAAGTCGCATAGTGCTCAGAGCCGTTTGAACCATTTTTTTTATCGAGACGTGGCTGCACGATCCGTTAAAGCCATGAGGATAAGATGCCTGTCACCTCGACTACTAGTGATACGAGGCCGTTGGGATCCACCGTTCCGTATTACCCTCCTGAACCCACCGATTCCGTATTCTGCTAACAGTCATTGGATCTCGACCAACGCGAGCAGCAATGTCGCGATACGATAAACCGCAATCGCGATAGGCAACAATCCGACCTTTATCAAAGTCGGAAACGTGATGGTACGCATTTCTCCTCCTTACACGAGGCCTCAGAACAACGTTTCACCAGGTAACGCCGGTCAACTGCTGTTTGAGTATGAGGAATCGGTTGGAAACATTCCTCATGTCAGCACGTTGTAGGTGTCGCCGGCGGCGGCAACCTTGTGTGAATACTGTGAAAAGCTAATCATTTGCATATCACAGCATCTTCTTCCTGTCTGTTAAATTTCGCGTCTGTAGCATGTCATCTTCGTGGTGTAACAATTTTAATGGCCAGTAGTGTATATCCAGTCCAGAGACGTCACATATTGACTTGCACCATTGTATTCCAACGATACTGAAATGTGATGCTATGGTATCGGTGATTCAAATATGGAAATTTGTCAGTCATCAATGTGCAGTTTGTAAAGGATCCTAAAGGATAACTGATACAGTTTGGGGAGGGGGGAGGGAAGTAGGGCTGTTATCACCCTTCTGACTTGTTTGAAGCCGCTCGCACGAATTCTTCGTCTCAGTGTAGCACCTGCACCCGATTTCGTCCGGTCCAGACACGTTAATGTGACCATCACTAAGTTGGACATCAACGTGGTTCGTTTGTTGATTTGGGGTAGGGAACCAAACAGCGAGGTCATCGGTCCCCTAGGATTAGAGAAGGACGGGGAAGGAAGTCGGCCGTACCCTTCAAAGGAACCACTTCGCATTTGCCTGACGTGATTTAGGGAAATCATAGAAAACCCAAATCAGAATGGCCGGACGCTGGTTTGGACCCTGGAACTCCCGAATGCGAGTCCTATGTGTTAACCACTGCGCCACCTCGCTCGGTTCATCAGCTCGCCATAACCACTCACAGACGGTAGGTGGTAGCAATATCACTGGAATCTACATAAAGCGTGTCGGAGTGACGCGGGAAACAGAACAATAGTTGACGTGATGTTGCAATGAAGCGATTTATCTGACGTCCAATGGGGCATCATCATTTGCTTTTGTGCCGAGGGCGGAAGCATTTCCGAAACGCATAAGTTTGTAACTGCGCAGTTGAAGTATATCGTGAATGGAAAAAAATGGCGCTATCCAAAACTGGCGCCGAGGGAAAAGTGGTTCACCAGGGGCAGTAGATGACAGGGGTGAACGACGACGAGTAGTCTTGCAGCTGTTGAGCAGCTGACCGCCCAGATGAACGTAGGGGCTACCGACAGTGTCTCCTCGGCGGACAGATGTCTATTGGCGTGCACGGCGTGATATGTTTAAAGCAAACACCCCGAAACATTCGTAGGAAAGGTCCATGCCGAAGGAGAGAGCGTTATGCTCTGGGGAATGTTTTCGTTGCCTTACCTGGGTGATCTCCTTATTCTGGAAGAAGCAATAGATCAACATATGTATGCATTTATCCTTAGGGACCACTTCCACCCCCACGTGCAGTTTGTGTTTGTTTGGCTCTGTGGCATCTACCAGCCGGACAACGCAACCTCTCACACATCTCACAATCTACGTGTGTTCTCCGTACTACATGGCCGCGCGGAGTGGCTGCGTGGTTTGAGGCGCTATGTCACGGATTGCGTGGCCCCTGCCGCCGGAAGTTCGAGTCCTCCCTCGTGTATGGGTGTGTGTGTTGTTCTTATCGTAAGTTAATTTAAGTAGTGTGTAAGTTAGGGACTGATGACCTCAGCAGTTTGGTCCCTTAGGAATTCACACACATCTGAACATACATTTTTTGAAGTTTTCTGAACGTGTTTGAGACCCTAAAAGTAAGATCCTGTTTTCAACATGTAGCGTGGCTGTATGGTAAAATGCTCGCCTACCACACTAAAGGCCCGGTTTCGTTTCAAGGCCACTAAAATTTTTTAAACAATGGCGCATGTTCTAAGAGCATTTCTGTAAAGCGTAAAATAAATGTAGATGGAAAAATTGTCAAGTTTCGGTTATTACTTTTCTCATTTGATATTCATTTCGAATGCCTACATAATTCAAAAGTGAAATTCATTAAATATATGCGTATTATCATACGTCTAATTGTCATTTCTTGTGAAAAATGCACGTCATCTTATTTGTAGTTACACATTGCACACAGTAATATGGTTATCGTTGCAAATAGAAATTGTTGAGCGCAGGTCTTCCATAAAAGATTGTTATTATAGATAGTTTGGATTAAAAACCATAACAAACGAATTTTTTCCTCTTTATGTACTTTATGCTTCACGGAAATGCTCGTACAACTTGGACCTTTAAGAATTTATTCTTGCCCAGAATAGTATCTAAGCCACACACGTGGTAGATGAGCTTTCTATGACAGAGCCCTTATTTTAAGATATTTAAAGACCTTCCGATAATTTCAAATAGATTTTCTTGAGAGTTTTTGAGTGTTGCACCGAACAGATTAGACTCACTGATATTTGAGTTTTTAACTTAGCACGTAATAGATACAAAAAAATAAAAAAATAAAAAAAATACCCGACTATTGTGTGATCTAATTCTGAATAGGGTAGGCTTACCTTCTTGCTGAATATAGCGACCGACCCTGGCATTAATTTCCCACTTGTCAGCGTTTACACCACAGTAAAAGATTTCCCGAATACTTTTACAAGAAACTTCAACGCCTACATTAACAATCAGTATGTCACTGTAATCGTATTTTAAAGAGCTTTAGAATACTGGTAAAAATATATCATTCCTTTACAAAAACGTAGTTACTTGAATGTCTGGTTTGATATAAAAATCAAGGAGGCTAAACATAAACAAAATTACGTGTCTCTCTTCGCACATCATTTGCCGGAAACCTGATACCGACATCTTGAACCAGTCATGTAATAGCGAAATAGCGACTCAGAGTAAGTATTTAATCACATTTTACGTACCACAATTGATTTTCCTTGTTTTTCAATGGAACCCAACGTAAGTTGTGACTTTCGCTCTAATATATGTATACACAGGACGCATTAAGTAGCGTCGCACTGAGATCGCACATGCATCCTGTAGTGAAACTGGAACCCGGGACTTCTGCTATATGAGGCAGCAACCGTAGCAAGAGGTGGACCGATTCGTTCCTTTGTATCCTATATAAAGCACTTTCTTACTCACAGTCCATATATGGCGATACACAATTATTACGTTGTAATAACTACCTAATATTCCACAAGATTTCGGGATTGCAGCCGGATCTCGTCGACTTCTTTCCACGATATTTCGGCTGACAACCTTACAGCCATCTTCAGGCGAGTGATTGACACTGGAGATTGCTAGTGCATGTCGCTCTATTTATGCGTAAAAGTGCCGCAAGACGCGCATGCGCAAGTTACCGTTGCATGCGCGCCAACTGTCGATTCCAAGGCCATCTACAATATTACTGCATCTATGGAGCGCAAGCGCATGTGTGGTACAAGTAAAACATGCACGCCCCCTGTTGGCAGACGTGTCCAAAACAATAAAATGCAAAATTTCAATATTAAAATTAAAATTACTTGTCGCTCGACATGTCAGAGGGCATAAAAAGTTTTCTTTTGGTTGATATTAAAGAAATCAATGGGTTCCAGGCCTTGTTCAATTGAAAGCCGCCATCACGTTTAATGAGATTTTCCGCCAAACGTATTTCCACTGATTCCTTAACACATGAATCCCAGAAGGTACTCGATGGGGCCAAGATTTTCGGGGCAGAATAATCCATAGTATGTCCTGTGGAAATACAATGTTCGGCTATGGCCGACTTACTGGGCTGTAAAAGGCGGGTGTGGCGCTCATGTTAAACGCAGCGGTCGTGTACTGTGCGTGTGGTCTGACCAATGTAGGCTTTCCCACACTCGCAATGTACACTCCTGGAAATGGAAAAAAGAACACATTGACACCGGTGTGTCAGACCCACCATACTTGCTCCGGACACTGCGAGAGGGCTGTACAAGCAATGATCACACGCACGGCACAGCGGACACACCAGAAACCGCGGTGTTGGCCGTCGAATGGCGCTAGCTGCGCAGCATTTGTGCACCGCCGCCGTCAGTGTCAGCCAGTTTGCCGTGGCATACGGAGCTCCATCGCAGTCTTTAACACTGGTAGCATGCGGCGACAGCGTGGATTTGAACCGTATGTGCAGTTGACGGACTTTGAGCGAGGGCGTATAGTGGGCATGCGGGAGGCCGGGTGGACGTACCGCCGAATTGCTCAACACGTGGGGCGTGAGGTCTCCACAGTACATCGATGTTGTCGCCAGTGGTCGGCGGAAGGTGCACGTGCCCGTCGACCTGGGACCGGACCGCAGCGACGCACGGAGGCACGCCAAGACCGTAGGATCCTACGCAGTGCCGTAGGGGACCGCACCGCCACTTCCCAGCAAATTAGGGACACTGTTGCTCCTGCGGTATCGGCGAGGACCATTCGCAATCGTCTCCATGAAGCTGGGCTACGGTCCCGCACACCGTTACGCCGTCTTCCGCTCACGCCCCAACATCGTGCAGCCCGCCTCCAGTGGTGTCGCGACAAGCGTGAATGGAGGGACGAATGGAGACGTGTCGTCTTCAGCGATGAGAGTTGCTTCTGCCTTGGTGCCAATGATGGTCGTATGCGTGTTTGGCGCCGTGCAGGTGAGCGCCACAATCAGGACTGCATACGACCGAGGCACACAGGGCCAACACCCGGCATCATGATGTGGGGAGCGATCTCCTACACTGGCCGTACACCTCTGGTGATCGTCGAGGGGACACTGAATAGTGCACGGTACATCCAAACCGTTATCGAACCCATCGTTCTACCATTCCTAGACCGGTAAGGGAACTTGCTGTTCTAACAGGACAATGCACGTCCGCATGTATCCCGTGCCACCCAACGTGCTCTAGAAGGTGTAAGTCAACTACCCCGGCCAGCAAGATCTCCGGATCTGTCCCCCATTGAGCATGTTTGGGACTGGATGAAGCGTCGTCTCACGCGGTCTGCACGTCCAGCACGAACGCTGGTCCAACTGAGGCGCCAGGTGGAAATGGCATGGCAAGCCGTTCCACAGGACTACATCCAGCATCTCTACGATCGTTTCCATGGGAGAATAGCAGCCTGCATTGCTGCGAAAGGTGGATATACACTGTACTAGTGCCGACATTGTGCATGCTCTGTTGCCTGTGTCTATGTGCCTGTGGTTCTGTCAGTGTGATCATGTGATGTATCTGACCCCAGGAATGTGTCAATAAAGTTTCCCCTTCGTGGGACAATGAATTCACGGTGTTCTTATTTCAATTTCCAGGAGTGTATTTTATAAATTCCAGCCTTCCGTAATCCCACATCATCCTTGGCTGAGGCCAGTAGAACACGAGTCTTTGTAGGTGGCCGGAAGATTGCTTTCACACGACGTTTCTTTAAAATTGTGCCTAATTTCGACCGACATATGGGAGAAATGCTCTGAACTTAAACTTCTCCTTATCCTCTTGATATTGTGGGTGGTCACGTTTTTTCATCCTTAAAGCAGTACTGACCTGATGTGCAGAATATCCATTATGTTGAAATACGGATATCAACGGCTCTAATTCGTCTGCAAGGCTGTCTTTATCAGACACGACATGTTCCCTATGCACCAACGTTCGAAGGACGCCAATCGTTTGTGACGGGTGATGATAGCTTGACGCCTGCAGGTACAGGTCCGTATGCGTGGGTTTTTGTTAGACAAAATGCCCCAGTGACCCATCCACCTTGCGATTAACCGTGACGTCCAGAAATGGTAGGCAACCATCGTTTTCAACTTCCATCGTAAACTGAATGTTTGTGTGGATGGAATTCAGATGTTGTAAACATCGCGATAACTCTTCTTCACCGTGAGGTCACACTACAAAAGTATCGTCCACGTACCGCCAGAAGACTGTTGGTTTAAACATCGCCCAATCGAGTGCCCTCTTCTCAAAGTCTCCCATATAAAAGTTTGCTACGAGAGAGGACAGAGGACTACCCATGGCAACACCGTCAAGTTGCTCAACATATTCATTATTAAATAGAAAGTAACTAGAGGAACGGGCATGGTGAAACAGCGCCGTCATATCGGCCGTAAACTTATTGCCGGTAAGTGACAATGAATCCAAAAGAGGGACCCTCGTGAAGAGTAAGTCCGAATCTTTCTGGTGTAGTGTTCTCAGTCTGTTGATAAAGTCAGCAGAGTTGCGAATATGGTGCGAACATTTGCCAACAAAAGGTCTCAGTAGCGAAGCCAGATGACTAGATAAATCATATGTCGGAGCACCGACATTGCTCACTATGGAGCGTAAGGGCACATTATCCTTATGGATCTTTGGAAGACCATATAACCTCGGTGGAACAGAACTGTGAGGTCTCAATATTTTCACAACTTCTTGCGGCAGAGAAGAGGAGTTTAGCAACTCTGACGTTTTCCTTCCTACTCTCCGAGTAGTGTCTTTATCAGGCTTCCTGTACGTTGTCTCACTGAGCAAACCATATATCTTCTGATGATACATATCACTTGGCAACAGCATAGTGGCATTCCCCTTATCCGCAGGAAGGACCACCGTCTAAGGATCTTCCCGTAACTTGCGCAGCGCAGCCCTTTCCATTGAAGAAATGTCATTAATCGTGATGGCGGCTTTCAATTGAATAAGGCCTGGGACCCATTGATTTCTTTAATATCAACCAAAAGAAAACTTTTTATTCCCTCTGACATGCCGAGCGACAAGTAATTTTAATTTTAATATTGAAATTTTGCGTTTTATTGTTTTGGACACGTCCATCAACAGGGGGCGTGCATGTTTTACTTGTACCACGCATTCGCTTGCTCTCCATAGATGCAGTAATATTGTAGAGGGCCTTGGAATCGACAGTTGGCGCGCATGCAACGGTAACTTGCGCATGCGCGTCTTGCGGCACTTTTGCGCATAAATAGAGCGACATGCACTAGCAATCTCCAGTGTCAATCACTCGCCTGAAGATGGCTGTAAGGTTGTCAGCCGAAATATCGTGGAAAGAAGTCGACGAGATCTGGCTGCAATCCAGAAATCTTGTGGAATATTCGATACGCCGGGAAAACTTCAAGAGTTACAACTACCACCTAGTTTAAACAACTTTAAAGTATGCAGTAAGAGTAAATTCATTATATTTGCAAAGTTGGTCTGAGTGTTTGGGGCTGGTACCTTTATTCCGCTGTAACCTATTCTGAAGTTATTTTTCCCAGGGTCGTTTTAAATGACAAGTCTCTGGAATAGTATGTTGCTTTTACTCATTTTATTCTTTCTTCGCACGTTCTCGAAACATAATTTACTCTCACATGTTCTACACTTTTCGTATATATTTTTTGCAGCTTTCTTGAGCCGTACAAAAAACATAATCTATCGGAGAACAGCATTTACCAGATTCAATCGATGTTGAGCCCATCCCGACGCACTTGGGGAAAAAATTTGTATATATATTACGAACCCAGCTTCCAGTACCACCTGGAAGAGGATACAGTCCAGATTAGTATTTACATGACTGTCTTTATTTAAATTGTCTTTTAGATTTAATTTATATCTTGTTCTCTGAAAATAGTTCAGATTTACGGCCTGAATGGTTAATAACACAGGGTTGTTCCAATGTGATACATGTACGTTTGTGAACTTATCATTTCTGAGAACGCACCCCGTTACAGCGTGATTACCTGTAAATACCACATTAATACAATAAATGCTCAAAATGATGTGCGTCAACCTCAGTGCATTTGCAACGACATTCCTCTCGTCAGCGAATAGTTTGCCCTCCGTAATGTTCGCACATGCATTGACAATGCACTGACACATGTTGTCAGGCGTTGTCGGTGGATCACGATAGCAAATATCCTTCAACTTTCCCCACAGAAAGAAATCCGAGGACGTCAGATCCGGTGAACGTGCGGGCCATGGTATGGTGCTTCGACGACCAATCAACCTGTCATGAAATATGCTAATCAATACCGCTTCAACCGCACGTGAGCTATGTACAGGACATCCATTATGTTGGAAGTACATCGCCATTCTGTCATGCAGTGAAACATCTTGTAGTAACATCGATAGAACATTATGTAGGAAATCAGCATACATTGCACCATTTAGATTGCCATCGATAAAATGGGGGCCAATTATCCTTCCTCCCATAAAGCCGCACCATACATTAACCAGCCAAGGTCGCTGATATCCCACTTGTCGCAGCCATCGTGGATTTTCCGTATTCCACTAGTGCATATCATGCCGGTTTACGTTACCGCTGTTGGTGAATGACGCTTCGTCACTAAATAGAACGCGAGCAAAAAATCTGTCATCGTCCCGTAATTTCTCTTGTGCCCAGTGGCAGAACCGTACACGACGTTCAAAGTCGTCGCCATGGAATTCCTGGTGCATAGAAATATGGTACGGGTGCAATCGACGTTGATGTAGCATTCCCAACACCGACGATTTTTATATTCCCGATTCTCGCGCAATTTGTCTGCTACTGATGTGCGGATTAGCAGTGACAGCAGCTAAAACGGCTCCTAAGGCATCATCATTTGTTGCAGGCCGTGGTTGACGTTTCACATGTGGCTGAACACTTCCTGTTTCCTCAAAGAACGTACCTATCCGGCGAAAGGTCCGGACACTTGCATGATGTCGTCCAGGATACCGAGCGGCATACATAGCACACGCCCGTTGGGCCTTTTGAACACAATAGCCATACATCAACACAATATCGACCTTTTCCACAATTGGTAATTGTTCTATTTTAACATGGGTAATGTATCACGAAGCAAATACCGTCCACACTGGCGGAATGTTACGTGATACCACGTATTTTCTAGGGGGTACAGTCTGGAACCGCGCGACCGCTACGGTCGCAGGTTCGAATCCTACCTCGGGCATGGATGTGTGTGATGCCCTTAGGTTAGTTAGGTTTAAGTTGTTCAACGTTCTAGGGGACTGATGGCCTCAGAAGTTACGTCCCATAGTGCTCAGAGCCATATGAACCATTTGAGCCACGTACTTATACGTTTGGGACTATTACAGCGCAATCTATCACAAAGCGAAAACAGTGCTTCAACTAAAACATTCATATCTCTTTACGTACTACACGAAAACGTAATAAAAAATGGGGGTTCCTATTTAAAATATCGCATTTGCTATCCGTTTGACCTATGGCAGCGACATCTAGCGGGCCAACCATAGCGCCATCTGGTTTCCCCCTTCAAGATAGACGAGTTTTGTTCTTTGTAGATTTTTCGTTTGACGGTTATTTCGTGAGATATTTATCCCGGTCACTATTAATGGACCACCCTATATTTGAACATTAAATGAAGTCGTCCTTAGGTAGTGTGTGCATGACCCCGGTCACTATCAATGGACCACCCTATATTTGAACATTAAATGAAGTCGTCCTTAGGTAGTGTGTGCATGACCCCGAAAAATAGACTACATTGCATGATGCAAAAAGGAGCTCTTGTCGAAAAGTTTAGAAGTAAACCTCTTCCGTTAATGGATCACATAAACCACATTATTTAGTTTTCAGGTTGGTTCAAATGGCTCTGAGCACTATGGGACTCAACTTCTGAGGTCATTAGTCCCCTAGAACTTAGAACTAGTTAAACCTAACTAACCTAAGGACATCACACACACATCCATACCCGAGGCAGCATTCGATCCTGCGACCGTAGCGGTCTCGCGGTTCCAGACTGCAGCTCCTAGAACCGCACGGCCACTTAGGCCGGCCTAGTTTTCAGGCTTTAATACAGTGAAGTTGTAGAGTTTCCTTTTGAGACACCCTGTACAACAGGTGACCTCTTATAAAGCAATTTCGTTCTTTATTCTAGCACAGAACCTCCACTGTTATTGCCAGAGTTGTGGTGTTTCGCGGGCGCTCTAACCGTCTGTGGAGCCGCTGCGGAGAAAGCAGCGCGGGTGGCTCCTGCAGGAAGTAATGGGCCAAGTAAGGAACGATTCCTCCCGCCTGGCTCGGAGTAAGCACTGCCCATAAACAAAATTCACCCCTTCCGGAGTAGGTACGTTAGCGCCAGCGGGGAGTGGCAAACTTTGTAATAGCCAGGAACGCGTCGCGAATTTTAATCTGCCGCGAATGTACTCCGGGCGCCAAGTCGACCGTGAACGATGTGGTCGGATATGTTTAAGGGGCGATTTAAAATTCATAGCGCTGCTGTGTTGCAGCCGCGTTAAGCATTCATGAGCTGCGGACTCGCCTGGACGTACGCGGCCGTGGATTCCGCGAGGTTCTCGCCGTACTGCGGTGTATGTGCGCGCCCAGCACCCGAGATGCGCCCACAGCCCCCGGCACAACAGAAGGGCGGCGAGGAATGGCTGTGATCAAGCTGAGGAACCGCCCGCCGGCTGACGAATCGGTCGAATAAATCTCTGCCTGGCTGCGCGGAAGACGGAGTGCAGCCTGCGCTCGTTCCGTGTGTCCCTCTTAAGGTAATGAACGCTGGCCCCTTCGCACCTGAGACCTCCGTTCGTAAGGCGTGTCTCCCGAGGGGTACCAGTGGCGCAGTCGCTGCAGCTCGTTCGTGCGTGCTCGTATCCTAAATAGCACTGCCACTAACTCGTCCATAGTGCAAGGTCTTATACCTTAGAATTTATTATGCAAAAGCCCTCAAAGCGATTTAAATGAAACCTACGTCATAAACATTCTACTTATTTATTCTTCACGTCCATCTATTTGCAGCTCTCTGCCGCTAGACGGCTCTGCACAGTAGCGTGTAATATACCGATGTGTAAGGTAACTAAAGGGTGAAAAGTATTTAAACCGACAAACTCTGGGAGGTTGTAGGGGACATCAAAACAAATATTTTTCCCTAATGTCATTTCTTCCTATGAGGAGTATTTAAACTGGTAGAGGAAGATTTCTCTGGCGGCAAATTCATTATACCAATAAATACTTTTCCAATTTTTTATGACCAAGAGACAACACATTAATACAACCCAATTTCAATTACAGTAGATTTTCAGAAATGCCTCCATTGACACATAAACAAAGGTTACACCGGCGGATCATGTTCTGTCTGACACGGGCAAAAACCCCAGGAGTATGCTGAATTGTTCCTGCTGCTGCTACTATTCGGGCAACCAGATCCTCTTCTGAAGCAACAGGAATTGCGTAAACGAGATTGCTCATCTCTCCCCACACAAAAACGTTTAGAGGGGACACATCTGGGGACCGAGCAGGCCATGGTACAGGACCACCTCTGCCAGTCCACGTTTCTGGGCACCGTCGGTCCAGGAACGACGCACACGACGGCTGAAATGTGCCGGCGCCCCGTCATGTGCGTTGTCTTGTAGGGAGCGGGACGTCTTCCAGCAATTCTGACAATGCTCTGGCGAGAAATTGTAATGGTGCCTGCCATTTAATGACCTAGTTAGCGGATACGGCCCAATTAAAAAGGCCCCGACAACACCGACTCCCACATTAACGAAGAACCGCACTTGATGAGTGGTAGTAACTGTGGCATGTGGGTTATCCTCACTCCAAACATGCGAATTGTGGATGTGGAAGACTCCATCACGCCCGAACGTTGCTTCATCGGTAAACAACACAGATGATGGAAATGTAGGATGCATTTCACACTGTTCCAGGTACCACTGCGAAAACTGTGCTCTGCCTGGATAATCAACCGGTTCCAGGTTGCGGACACACTGTAAGTGAAATGGACGCAACAATTGCTCTCGAAGGACTGTTCTTACATTCGTCTGATTCGTCCGCATGTTACGTGCAATTGCACGAGTGCTGATTGAAGGATCCCGCTCCACATGCTGCAAGACAGCTTCTTCAAATTGCAGCGTTCTTACCGGGCGACGGCGTCCCTGTCCAGGTAATCTGCTAAATGACCCGTTCTCACGCAGACGTTGGTACACAGCGGCAAAGACCGTGCAGCTCGTCCACTGTGGTGCGCTAAGTAGTACGCACAAACCATATCAGTGTACTCACTCCAGGTGTATCGCTCCATTAGTAATCAGAGACAATGCACTACTACTCTGGTGGACAGCAGTTGCCTACAACTGAAGAGCGTAATACGCCCTCTAACAACTGGAGATCGTAATACGCCCTCTAACAACTGGAGATCGTAATACGGCCTCTAACAACTGAAGAGCGTAATGCGGCCTCCACCAGTTTAAATAAACCTCATAGGAAAAAATGACATTAGGGAAAAATATTTGTTTTGATGTCCCCTGCAACGTCCCAGAGTTTGTCAGTTTAAATACTTTTCACCCTGTATATCGTTGCGTGAGATGCAGCATCCTGTAATCGAGTTTCGAATTCGAAAAGATCGCCTACACACGGAGCACCCTGTCCTTCAGTATGGCAATGCCAAACCACACAAGAGCGCTCCAACATCTGCAACAATCTGACGCCTTGGGTTCGCTGTCACTGATCGTCCTCCACACAGTAGTAACCCGTCTCCATCCGATTTTCAAATGTTTCTGAGACTTAAAGAACTCCTTCGAGGACTTCAGTTTCATGTTGACTACGCGGTGCAATCAGAGGTGAGGTAGTCGAACATTCTGTGGTGATCGTATCAATAAACTAGTCTCTCGTTGGGAGAAATGTGTTCGTCGCCAGGGTGACTACGTTGAGAAATAAATATGCAGACATGAAGAATAAGGACCTGTTAATGTTAATAACAATTGTTTCGTGTGAAATGCTTCAAGAGATTTCACATAAAAAATTTGGAGGCATTACTTTTTAGCACGTCCATACATCTACATCTACATGGATACTCTGCAAATCACATTTATGTGCCTGACAGAGAGTTCATCGAATCACCTTCACAATCCTCTATTATTCCAATCTCGTATAGCGCGCGGAAAGAACGAACACCTATATATTTCCGCACGAGCTCTGATTTCCCTTATTTTATCGCGGTGATCGTTTCTTCCTATGTAGCTCGGTGTCAACAAAATATTCTCGCATTTGGAGGAGAAAGTTGGTGATTGCATTTTCGTTAGAAGATTCCGTCGCAACGAAAAACGCCTTCTTTTAATGATGACCAGGCCAAATCCTGTGTATTTCAGTGACACTCTTTCCCATATTTCGCGATAATACAGAACGTGCTGCCCTTCTTTGAACTTTTTCAATGCACTCCGTCAGTTCTATCAGGTGAGAATCCCACACCACGCAGCAGCATTCTAAAAGAGGACGGACAAGCGCAGTGTAGGCAGTCTCTTTAGTAGATTTTCCAAGTGTCCTGCCAATAAAACGCAGTCTTTGGTTAGCCTTCCTCATAACATTTTCTATGTGTTGCTTCAGATTTATGTTGTTAGTAATTGTAATTCCTAGGTATTTAGCTGAATTTACGGCCTTCATATTTGACTGATTTGTCGTGTAACAGAAGTTTAACGGAGTTCTTTTAGCACTCATGTGGATGACCTCACACTTTTCGTTATTTAGGATCAATTGCAAATTTTCGTACCATTCAGATATCTTTTCTAAATCGTTTTGCAGTTTGTTTTGTTGTTCTGATGACTTTGTTAGTCGATAAATGACAGCGTCATCTGCAAACAACCTAAGACGGCTGCTCAGATTGTCTCCCAGATCGTATATTTTCTCAAAATCAGTTCATCCCATCTTCAAAAACAGGCTACCTACATTCAGCCTCTTTTAGGAAAAGTGTATTTCTCTGTAACCTACAAAATAAAAAGTAAAAGGAATATTTATTTAGACAGGTAAACAAAACAAACATAACTCTTTCTGTGGATTTATGAACATAGTTTATTTAATTATTTTTCAGGGACCTACAGCTATTATTTAAGTAGCACATAATTTTCCCCCTCATGTATTTAAACTAACAGTGTACAAATAAATGTAAATCAGATTTGGGGTGAATGTGCACTTACGGTGTCAACGGATAATCCTTAGCGTGCTGCAATTGGTAAGCGTTTGTGCGAATACTGAGTCGTAGCATTACACAAGATGACGAAACTAGTTGGAAAATCGTGTTCGATAAACATCTTCGTGATGTGAAGTGTATTAAATTACGTGGTGACCTAATGGAATATACTGTGCAAAATGTTGTAATATAAAATGGAATAATCCGTAAAATTTAAACTGTACCGTCAGGTTTCTGCACAGTCGCAAAGCCGAAAATCGGGAGATTTCAAAAATACGGAACAAAGTCTTTCAAACCATCCTCGGGTTACGCTACGGATCACTTCGTTATCACGACCAGTTTTCCTCCAGTTCCAGTCGTTGGTTTCACCAACTCACAATCAAACTACAACACTGGAACACGAAACAAATCACAATAACTTCCTGCATATACCAAGAAACTTACAAAAATACATACCGGAAATAGTAAGGAATTTTGTAATTCCTAATATCTAAATCAATATTCGTCAGTTTCGCGCTGTCCATATCGACAACAAAAGTATTCACTTCGTATTTTCCACCGACTGTCACTGGCTCCCATATACTAACGCCAAACTGGATGTGACCAACGAGAACGAATTGTCGACAGCAGTCCGTAGGACCACAAATACATCAAATGCACTTCAACCCAAGTTTTAGTTAGGGAGATAGAAACATAACAAACTTTAGGGGTCGATGAAACACGCTGTTCATATCTGGCTGTGTTCGGAAGGATGTTCGTATGGCGGAAGGCCAAATTTAAGTGAGGTGTTCAAAGGGTTGTCCATTTTCCTTAATGCACAACCCGGAATGCCTTTTACACGCCCTTGGGATGGGATGTAAAGCTGCTGATGTGACGGAGTGACGAGTTTCCTCAATTCAATGTTTGACGCTATTAAATTTGGGATTTTGGGTTCTGTAACATAAACACGCGTTAAATAGAGCGACCGCACGAACCATTTCTGAGCACCATGACGTCCTAACCATCGTCCAGAAACTCTGTTGTTGAGTCCTTGCGCAACATTACTCGAACAATGGGCTGGGTGACGGTCGACTTCCTTCCACACACCGCCTCTAATATCTGACATTTACGAGAGCACCTAAACTATTACCGATAAAAGATCGGCACATCTCACCTTTCAGCGTACCTACGCAGTTCTGCGGATCGATAACTTCACGTCCTGGAATTCCACAGCGAACATTAATAGAACACCTTTTTTGTTGATCGATATGACATATCCACCTAGTATTTACTGTGGCCAGCGCCATAAGCTTTAGCCGTGGATTCGTATGAAAACGTAACACTTTGTCAGGTGTCCAGAGTGAAATTATTCACGGCCCATTTCCAGAAAGTAGCTCGTCATCATAGTCATAGATATTTTCTGGTTAATATATTAAAAAACTAAAAACCAGCCTCGATTGCGAAAAAGGCACCTAGTGGTTGGTGTTAACCCAGGTTTCGGCGTAGATAACTACACCTTCTTCAGAACAACAGTAAAACACACAAGTGCCTAAGAAGGGTGGGTTTTATTGTTCTCCTGAAGAAGGTGTAGTTATCTACGCCGAAACCTAGGTTAACATTTAACACTAGGTGTTTTTTTCGCAATAGAGGCAGGTTTTTAGTTCTTTAATATATTAACCAACGATTGCTGATGCGCTGCGATGTTGAAGGTTCTTATTTTCTGGTTACCTGAAAGCCGATAGTTTGAATGATCGCACCATCTTTTTCGTGGTCGTCCTGTCCTCTTGCCCTGGAGTCTGTTGTCATAGGTCTTTCTTGGCATCGGGCTTTGATCCATACGTCGTAGATGTTCATGCTATTATTTCTATACTGTTGGAACTTATCTACTTTTCCCATAAATTGGTACTTGTCTCTTATCTAATTACACTCCTGGAAATTGAAATTATAACACCGTGAATTCATTGTCCCAGGAAGGGGAAATTTTATTGACACATTCCTGAGGTCAGATACATCACATGATCACACTGACAAAACCACAGGCACATAGACACAGGCAACAGAGCATGCACAATGTCGGCACTAGTACAGTGTATATCCAACTTTCGCAGCAATGCAGGCTGCTATTCTCCCATGGAGACGATCGTAGAGATGCTGGATGTAGTCCTGTGGAACGGCTTGCCATGCCATTTCCACCTGGCGCCTCAGTTGGACCAGCGTTCGTGCTGGACGTGCAGACCGCGTAAGACGACGCTTCATCCAGTCCCAAACATGCTCAATGGGGGGACAGATCCGGAGATCTTGCTGGCCAGGGTAGTTGACTTACACCTTCTAGAGGACGTTGGGTGGCACGGGATACATGCGGACGTGCATTGTCCTGTTGGAACAGCAAGTTCCCTTGCCGGTCTAGGAATGGTAGAACGATGGGTTCGAAGACGGTTTGGATGTACCGTGCACTATTCAGTGTCCCCTCGACGATCACCAGAGGTGTACGGCCAGTGTAGCAGATCGCTCCCCACACCATGATGGCGGGTGTTGGCCCTGTGTGCCTCGGTCGTATGCAGTCCTGATTGTGGCGCTCACCTGCACGGCGCCAAACACGCATACGACCATTATTGGCACCAAGGCAGAAGCGACTCCCATCGCTGAAGACGACACGTCTCCATTCGTCCCTCCATTAACGCCTGTCGCGACACCACTGGAGGCGGGCTGCACGATGTTGGGGCGTGAGCGGAAGACGGCCTAACGGTGTGCGGGACCGTAGCCCAGCTTCATGAAGACGGTTGCGAATGGTCCTCGCCGATACCCCAGGAGCAACAGTGTCCCTAATTTGCTGGGAAGTGGCGGTGCGGTCCCCTACGGCACTGCGTAGGATCCTACGATCTTGGCGTGCCTCCGTGCGTCGCTGCGGTCCGGTCCCAGGTCGACGGGCACGTGCACCTTCCGCCGACCACTGGCGACAACATCGATGTACTGTGGAGACCTCACGCCCCACGTGTTGATCAATACGGCGGTACGTCCACCCGGCCTCCCGCATGCCCACTATACGCCCTCGCTCAAAGTCCGTCAACTGCACATACGGTTCACGTCCACGCTGTCGCCGCATGCTACCAGTGTTAAAGACTGCGATGGAGCTCCGTATGCCACGGCAAACTGGCTGACACTGACGGCGGCGGTGCACAAATGCTGCGCAGCTAGCGCCATTCGACGGCCAACACCGCGGTTCCTGGTGTGTCCGCTGTGCCGTGCGTGTGATCATTGCTTGTACAGCCCTCTCGCAGTGTCCGGAGCAAGTATGGTGGGTCTGACACACCGGTGTCAATGTGTTCTTTTTTCCATTTCCAGGAGTGTATTACTCTTATGCACTGATGTTCCGTATGCAGAAATACAGATGATGGTGCAGTGCGTACGCAAAGTATACAAGGGCAGCGTGTTGGTGGCGCTGTCGTTTATACTTAGGCGATTAGTGTAGAAAGGTTTCCAATGATTATGGCCGCAAGATGGATTAACAGATTTTGAACGAGAATTGGTAGTTGGAGCTACACGTATGGGACATTCTTGTTCGGAAGTCGATAGGGACTCACGTGTGTCAAGAATGTGCCGAGACTATCAAATTTCAGGGATTATCTCTCAACACGGACAACTCAGTGGGCGACGGCCTGCACTTAGAGCCGGAGAGAAGCAGCGTTTGGATAGAGTTCTCAGTGATAGTAGACAAGCAACACTGTATGAAGCCGCAGAAACCAATGTGGGACGTACGATGAACATATTCCGTAGGACAGTGCTGCGAAATTTAGTGTTTATGCCTACAGCAGCAGGCGAGCGACGCGAGTGCCTTTGTTAACAACACGACATCGTCTGTAGCGCCTCTCCTGGGCTCCTGAAAGTATCGCTCCTAACCCAGACGACTAAAAAATTGTGGCCTCTTCAGATGAGTCCCGATTTCAGTTCGTAAGAGCTGACTGTAGTAGTCTAATATGGTGAAGATCCAACGAACCTAAGGACCCAAGTCTTCTACAAGGCACTGTGCAAACTGGTGGGGCTCCATAATGGTGTGAGCTGTATTTACATGAAATGGACTGGGTCCCATGCTCCTACTGAACCGATCATTGGCAGGAAATGTTAATGTACAGCTACTTAGAGATCATTTGGAATCATTTATGGACTTCATGTTCCCAAACAACTATGGAATTTTCATGGATGACAATGTGCCCTGTCACCGGGCCTTAGTCTTTCGCAATTGGTTTGAAGAACATTATGGACAAATCGAGCGCATATGGTCACCCATATCGCCCGCTACGAATGAATCTAACATTTATGAGACATAATGAAGGGGGCAAATACTGCACAAAATCCTGCATCGGCAACACCTTTGCAATTATAGATGCCTATAGAGGCAGTATGGCTCAGAATTTCTGCAGGGGACTTCCAAGGACTTGTTGAGTCCATGTCACGTTGAGCTGATGCACTACGCCGGGAAAAGGGACGTCCGAGATATCTCACGACTTTTTTCACCTCATTGTAATCTAATTTGTGTCCTGTCGTAGTTCTTAGGTCTCATTTCTGCCGCTTCAGTTCTCTGTAATTGACCATACTACGGGCCCATAGAGCAATAAAGGTAGGGGCATAGTCTTACCAGAATGAAAAATGCTTCTAGCATTGCACGAAAAAGGCGAATATGTCCTTAGGCAGAGTTAGAGATTTAGAAGAACGGAACGTTTTCGATTTATGTGCCAGCTTCAAAGACATTTAAATTAAAACAAATTCACATATTCGCACCCTTTTACTTGGTAGTACTAGTAGCCATGTCGCGTAATATAACGCATCCTGTCAAATAAAGTAGCATCATACTTGACGTCATGTTGTATGACATGGCACATGACATCATGTCATCGAAAATGACATTTGTCATGTCGTGCAGTATGACACAACGTGTCATCTCCTTTATGAGATACTCACTATACTTGAGAGTTTACTATGCTGGGGAAGCAGAGTTAACTCGTAAAAAAGTGCAGAACTGTCAAGATGTTTTGATTTAAATGTCTGTGAAGCTGCCAGATAAGTCTAAAAGCCAATTTCTTTCTTTTACATCCCTAACTCTGTCCAGGACATATTTACATTCTTTTGTGGTACGATAGAAGTGTTTATCATTCTGTTTCCCAACTTTTACTCTACTTGAATTTTGACATTCAACCACTGTCACTTGACAACCAATACAATTTATTTTTATTTGAGTGACGACTGATCCGGTATAGGTTTTTAATGTCTTTTGAGCCGCGTTCTTTGTATCGTTCGTGACGACAGATAAAGCTTTCACAAAATAGCAAGACGACCATTAATTGCATGTAGATATTTGTCTGTACTGTTACAATATCTGAACCGATTCGCACAAGTTTGAAAGATAGAGAAAAGTATAGTTTTTCGACGTACCATCCGAATGAAGCTACATTTTTTAATCATAAAAATGCATTTACTTTCAGCCGTTCTTGCGCATTCAGCTCAGGTCAGAACGAGTTTCACGTGCTACATTTAGCTCGTCTTGAAACCATCGTACATCGACAACGGATTATTGGATGAAAAATTTTGTTTTCACATTATGTATTTATCTACTTTTGTGGAAAGTTTGAACCAATTCGTACTAGTTTATAGAGATGGTACGCTTCAGAAATCTCTCAGAAAAACGTGTTTTTTGCACGTAAAATCCAAACGAAACAAGATCTTTCAAACGGTTTAACCACATCTTAGACCAAGTGCTGATATATCGGTGGACCAAATCTGAGCCATCAGTCTCCCTACAGTTCGGAGCTATTGTGGGTGACTATTTTTTGCTCGTAAAATCCAGACAAAGGTGCCTGTTTTTGCATGTAAAATCTGAACGGATGATACTAGCTTCGGCCCAATTAAAATCTTTTACAAGAGGCAATAATCGATTTGCACAATTTCCTTGTGCGCAAGCTCAGGTTCGTCTTCCAAACATTGTTTAATATACTGTAACATAGCTACAGTAATGTAACATAGCTACAGTAAGACATGGCTATACAAACGGCCGCTGGTCCGGGCTGAACCAAAATCCCTTTATCCCATGTTCCTAGCTTGGATAGGAACCTGGAATCAAGTCCCCGTCCCCCTCCCACACACTGCGTTTCTTCGCGCGGTCTTGTCAGACACACTTTTCACAGCGCTTCTTCTGTATAACGGTGGAATTTAAGTAGGCCCTACTGTCTCTTTCCTGGTTTTCTTCAGGAGCGTTCTCTTAATCGTACCTAAAATGTGTAAGTACCGTTCTAGCTTCTTTCCAGATTCATTATCAGAAGGGTAAGGGATAAAACAGCCCAGGCATTTGAATATATAGATTTCTTGAAGTTGTAATTCTCATTTTCGGGTTTCAATCTAAGATATTATTTTTCACGAAAGGCCAGAGCTTCAGTCTTTTTGTGTTTATGGTTAAAATATATTGTTTTACCAATATACATGTAAGGACCGCACACCTCGTTGATGGTTGTCTTTCGTGTCCTCAAGTATAACTTGTTCATCTGAAAAAGGAATGAGTTAAGTGTTGTACATCTCGATGGGTAGGAATCTTACATTTTCTTTACTTATTTAGTCAGTGTCATATATACACACGTTGGAGTGGGCGATGAAACGCATCCATTTATGGCTCTTTGTGTGATTCTTACCATTCATGTTCTAATGGTTGAGCCGACGCGTATCTTGATATTATTGTCAGTGAAATCTGGTTTCGCAGGACAGTTTTGGAAAGGGGCCAAAATCAGTTACTGTCAGTTGCACAAAACATACAAACTTTTTTTTCCTAAAACGCTTAATCACACATGCCCTTAAAAGGATTCAAAACAATACGGCTGAAGGCCCGAACACAAGTTATTAAAATTGCCTTAGGAATAAACACGGCTGAACACCTTTGTTACAAGATTTCACATAAAAATCTCGGCTGAAGGCAACACCCTGGAGATAGAAGAACTGAGGGCTTAAGGCCTGGATAACAAGAATTTCAGATGGAGAAGAAAATTTTAAAAGGTTTTAAACATGTGACTTTTCAAATTTTAATTTAAGATGGCTGAAGGCCTTATCTTAAAATATTTCACATAAAGTTCGTCTGTAGGTCACATACTGAACATAGAACAACTCAAGGCTTAAGGCCTGGATAATAATAATAACGATTTCCAATGGGCAAGATCCCCTATTTTTTTAAAATTAGTTTAAGCAAGTATCTTCAAAATTTTAATTAAAGATAACTGAAGGCCAAACTAAATTAATAGACGGCTGAAGGCCTCGCACAGTACTTGAGACTGAAATAAAATCACACTCTAAAACAACAGAACACTGGTGCTCAGAAGTGCTCTAAGGGCCGGGCTGTGGAGGTAACTCTAACATAAGTTTAGGTGAGACAGGCAGCCAAGCGTAATACTAGATAATCGAATGGCAACGCGACCCAGGGACGGCTGAAGAACCGACCAATAGCTTAATCAATTCCCTTCCGCTTGACCAACAGCACAACAACGGAAAAATCAGCTAGGACGAAGATACCAGCAGCACGACGTCTTGAAAATTGGCGTCTAAATACAGTAAAGACACAATAATCACTCAAAAATGTGAACAACACCAAAGGCTTCCGAACTATACGCCATGCTGGACAGCTTCAACAAGGCGAGGAAAAACACACTGCCGGAAAATTACGCCAATGACCAGGGCAGGTAACTGGCACGTTAACGGCCACAGGGCAGGTTAACTGATCACTCAATCTCAGTGCCCAGGTTCAAAGGGCGACGAACTTCGTAGCTCTCGCAGCTAGCGCCTCACAAACCCGACCACGCCTGCACGCCGCCAGTGGCCCCGCCTGACTTTCTGCGCCGCGGAGACATCCTTGCTGCTCTATCCCAACCGACCGACTGCCACACACACCTCACACGGAAATATAGTGGTCACGCCAAAGATGGTACAGCAGTACTAGTACCCATAAGCGCTGCTGCTGCACTGACGGAGGCAAGTCAGCAACTCGTTATGGCAGTAACTCAGGGAGAAATAAGACGCCACTCCATTGTGACAAATGCCAAAGAACAAAGCATCAACGCGAGCTGGCCACGGCTCAGGCAGCATGCGAATTCTTAGCTGATCTAACTAAATGCTGAGAAATGCTTAACTCTCCTAAAATATTCCATAACTTAGATCTCACCACCAAGTCGAACGCCTGCTCATCACCTACAAAAACCACATACGTTGGCACATAATAGAGAAAACAAAATCGGTACATCTTCCCAGTCTAAAACCATTTTGTATCTGTTAAAAGCATTTAATATTTGGGAAACTACCTTGGTATATATCTTACAAACCTGCGACTGAAGTCGTACCACCGGCCACTGTGGCCGAGCGGTTCTAGGCGCTTCAGTCCGGAACCGTGCTGCTACTATGGTCGCAGGTTTGAATCTTGTCGCGGGCATGGATGTGTGTGATGTCCTTAGGTTAGTTAGGTTTAAGTAGTTCTGAGGCTAGGGGAGTGATGAGCTCAGATGTTAAGTCTCATAGTGCTTAGAGTCATTTGAACCATTTGAAGTCGTATCCGTGCAGCTAGTTTGTCAGTGACAAGCGGTAAGAGTCAAACTTGTTATCATATGCTATTCATAAGATAGACGAAAGGCTGATACCAGTAAGTACCGAAACTCTTTATAAGCTGGTTGTTTGGTTCATGGCTGAAACAAACACTTCCACATCCTCACTTCTTGATAGTCTTCGATTGTTACCTTTGCTTCTTCTCAAACTACTTGTTTCTCGAAATCGTTGTTCAGCAAGTAAACACATAATGGCTGCTGGAATTCACCAACCAGGA
This sequence comes from Schistocerca gregaria, assembly GCF_023897955.1. Lineage (NCBI taxonomy): Eukaryota > Metazoa > Arthropoda > Insecta > Orthoptera > Acrididae > Schistocerca > Schistocerca gregaria. Next base: position 505,952,028 of record NC_064923.1, read on the forward strand.
CATCTCATAGTATAAGCCATGATGCTTCATAAGCATCGTGTTTGCATTCGCCGAGCACCGGCAACATGTCAACGTATCCGATGGATGTGTGTATCACGTGAATATCCACGGAAGACCGAATCTCGTTTGTTTGTGTATTTCGATCAGCCTTGTCCTCCACAGTATAAGAACACATTCCATAACATAACCGAACATAGCTTCAAACAGGGCATCGATAAACTAGTCACTCCGTATTTTATGTACAGCTTCTTGTATCCAACCCTGAAATTTCCATTTTTGTAGCGCCATAATTATAAATGATAGAACTTTTATTTAAATTGTTTTGTACACAGCTGGCTTAAGCACATCAGCTTCAAAACAAAAAAAAAGTGGTTCAAATGCCTCTGAGCACTATGGGACTTAACTTCTGAGGTCATCAGTCCCCTTGAATTTAGAACTAGTTAAACCTAACTAACCTAAGGACATCACAGACATCCATGCCCGAGGCAGGATTCGAACCTGCGAAGGTAGCGGTCACGCGGTTCCAGAATGCAGCGCCTAGAACCGCTCGGCCACTCCGTCCGGCGCATCAGCTTCATTATGAAAAATATGTTCTATTTAAAAAATTTAGACATTTTGATGTAAATGCAGAAAAAATTAATTAAATTATGTTTTTAAACAGGAAGCAAGTGTTATGTTTGTTACGTTTAAATATCTCAATAAATAGCCCTTTCCTTATAATCGTGAAAGTCACAGAGAAAAACACTTGACCTGAACTCTTTAGTATACATATAGATATATACTAACTTCTAAATACGCATTAATGTCCGTTAAAATTTCGACAGTGCTGGACTTACCCTCACATAGCAAGAGGTGAGAACACGTAATACGAACAGAGATAATGGTCTACATAACCGTTTTGGTAGTCCAGGTGTTTTGGGTGTGCGGAGGCATAATGTGCATGAGCGTTCCGTAATCCAAATCTTTGACAGTGTACAGTCAGTGGTAAACGTTGTTGTGACGTTTCCCTTCTTCATCATGTGCTTCTTTTCAGGGGTGCATTCGGTCCTAAGTTAATTTTATGGATGACAATGCGCCACCGAATCGAGCAGCTCAGGTCGAAGCGTTTTCGTAACGAGAGCATATTCGGCGAATCGATTGGCCTGTCCGTTCCCTCGATTTAAGTCCCATCGAGCACGTCGGGGATGCGTTGGGGAGAGGTACTGCAGCACATCCACATGCACCAACGACCACTCGGCAGTTGATGTGCTGGAGGAATGAAGGCCCTTCTACGAAAACCCCTTACTAACCTCGTGATCAGCATGGCGCACGTTGCAGAGCATGCGCTGACGTCCGTGATAATTACAAATCCTATCAAGAACCATGTCGAGGCTTTTTAATGTCCAGGGGAACCATCATAAATAGCTGTGATTTCAGTGCAGTTACTGTCTTTGAATCAAAGTCATTTGTGTTCGTCTCATTGTTTATTTCTTTCAGTTACCTTCTTCAAGGACTCTATGTAAAGTGTCCAAAATCGCTTTCTTGAGCTCTTCGCTCAATAAGTTTCAGTTTCTACTTGACTCCAGCTGTGTTCCGCCAGTGTCCAACTCTTATTGACTGAAAGCAATCTCCACCAAAAATACTTTGTTCTACAGACATAATATGTTTCAAGTTGACCACTTTCCTACAATAAAGTAATATGTTATAACAATACTTACTAAAGGAAATGTTATAGACGTATGGTTACATTCAGATCATTTACAATAAACATAAGTAATTGTTAGTTCATAAGTAAATATGCCGGGACTATTGCGCAAGTGTGCTCACAATAAATGACAACAAAATGTCGTTGGAAATTGTTTAAACAGGTATCTATGCCATTTTGACGGGTGAGTCTTTAGTTCTCTTTTTGAGTGTGGTGTCCGCTAACACGTGCGACTGACCAAATTAGCAAAATTTTTGTAGCTCCTATAATCAACATTTAAATGACGTTACTGGTATAGTAGTAAAGTGTTCATTCAATGAGGGCTTTTCGGAAAGTAAGGAACGATAGGTTGCGAAATGGAAACCACAGTGAAAATCAAAACTATTTTATTTGCAACAGTTAGCTACAACTTCCAGCTATTTATCTCCATAGTCGCCGATCCGACTCAGACGTTTCGTCGTAGCGTTGTATCAACGTTCCAATACCCTCGTTACAGAAGGCAGCCGCCAGTGCTTACCGCCAATTCTCTACGCTGGCCTACAGCTCGTTATCTGTGACAAAATGTTGACGTCATAGTCAACGGTTCATGTGAGCAGAGATGAAACCCAGAGAGAGACAATTACGGGCTGTATTGTGGGTATTCAAACATTTCCAATTGAAAACTATGAAGGAGCAACTTCATTGCCCCTGCAGAATGCGGCTGAGAATTGTCTTGAAGAAGAAAACGCACGACAGTTATGTTATGTTGGCTGCATAGCTTCAGGCGACATTTCTCACCAGGCTCTCGTACTTGGCGGGAAACACTATTGTTCTAGGCACCTTTATGTGCTCCCTGTGTGCTCAGAACTAAAAAGAACGATGTGACGCGATCGACGGGCATACTAGAGACACTGCCCAACACAGGTGTGCAAAACTTCATCGGATTTTCACTGTAGTTTCCATTTCGCGACCGATTGTTCCTTACTTTCCGAATAACCCTCGTACCCAAGTATGATAAAATGTGTGATATCTATGCTGTGTTAATTTACTGTGTAAATGTGAAGAATACGAAGTTCTGCCAATGCACAATGAAAAATATATAAAAGACGTCGTTGTTTTCAGGGATGATAGATATAGTGCAATGCTATCACATGAGATGTCGTTGCTGAAATGGCATGAAGAGATAAAAAGTTGTTAATCCAGTGGCTCATTGTGAAAATTTTTGTTTACTGTGCAATATTAGCTTCTGCTGTTTTACAGCTATTGAAATGTTGTTGTCTTATTTGATGCGCCAGATTTTTCTGAGATCGCAAATATATTCAGATTTACATTAATATTTGGAGTGAGTTATTGTCGACTCTCCAAGAGCTATAGCTTTAAGAATGTCTGAAACTCCGCCATTTCTTGGCGCATATTGTGCACAAAGGCAATGCGGACATCAGCAGTCTAAATTCCCAGCTCCGGGGTTTACTCGTTCCTGGCGACGCGCTCGTTATCTCTGCACTTGAGCTCGCCTGGGACGGAAACGAGCAGCTAGCCGGGCTGGCCGCGGCGCCCCCTGTGACAGCTCACGATCAGCCGTGCAACAAATTCATCTTTCCCCAATACCAGGCCTAAGTGGACAAACAACTGGCCGACATACTCGTAGCGTTACAGTCTGCTCAACACGTTTCCTTAAGGAAAACGTCGTATTTCTGTGACTTCCTTTTCCATAAAATTTACTGAATCTGTTTTCACAGATCGATAAAGTCTGGAAATAAGTCTCGTAGATCTCCCTCGCTAATGGTGTACTGTCTCTCGTGAGCACTTATCTTTCGAATAATTTTTCTTCCACATTTTTGCAACTTTCATTTTGCCACATGTTTTGTACTTCGTGTAAATCTTTCTTCCATTTATACAGTTCAAGATCAGATGTTACTAAACGAAACCAAGTTAGCACACTGCTTATGTATAAGCGTATTCTTCCAAAAAATTGTTGCCTTTTCTTTCTCACTGAGAGCTATTACTGCACATGTTTTCTTTGGGCTCATAAGGTACTCCGTTTTTGTTCTCTGCTTCAGTCAGCACAACCGTCATCGTTACAGCCACATTTCCCGGAATCGACCGATTTTTTCCTATTTCTTCTAACGTTACCACAATTTCTAACGAAATGTCGACGTCATTCGAATGAATGTCCGTGAAATTAACTAATAAATAAAAGAAATGTAGGTCTTCAGGAAAAGTAGGTGATTTCGATTGCATACCACGTTCTTCATATTTCTTCTCTGCAAGGTTGGAAACCTTAACTGGATTCCACATTACTGTAAAACTCTACAGCTGCACAAAAGCAGACGCTGTTAGGAAGCATACACGAATAAATCACAAAGAAAATTAATTAAGTTTTATCTCTATTGTTAGCACTTCACGATAACGCAAAGGTTCAAAAATGGCTCTGAGCACTATGGGACTTAACTTCTGAGGTCATCAGTCCCCTAGAACTTAGAACTAGTTAAACCTAACTAACCTAAGGACATCACACACATCCATGCCCGAGGCAGGCATCGAACCTGCGACCGTAGCAGTCGAGAGGTTCCAGACTGTAGCGCCTAGAACCGCTCGGCCACTCCAGCAGGCTAACGCAAAGGCAATTGCTAATTATTATGGACATTAAACGAGGTACAGATTCGAGTGAATAGTATCTGAAAATAATTCTGTCAGAGAAACTATGAATGGAGACTGAAGTTCGCTTTACAAATTACGATCGCGTTGTACCATGTTAACTGTTTACCGACAAGCCGTCAGCGAGGGATGTTCGTCTGTAGTGTTGTGCATGTGGTGTCTGGTACCGATGTGGCAGGAGTACACATTTCTCCAGCCGCCTGGCGAGCTACGAATTTGCCAAATTTCAACATTTAAAAAAATACTTTGATGTGTCTTAGCAGCTAAAATTTTGACATTGTGTTTCTTTCGGTTTATTCTTCCTGTGTAAAAAAATTCAAGGCAGGTTTAGACATGTCAGGTTGGAAATTTCCCTTCTGAGATTCATTGCAAGAATCCTCTGGACAGGTAGTCTACGAAGGAAGTAGCTTAAAGAATCCTTGTTCGAGCAATACTTGAATATTGCTCGTCAATTTTTGTCTTTGGGCGTTGATTCCCAGACATTTCGTGGTTGAAAAAAAAACAGTTCCTGGTGCAATGATCTATAGGACGACCTTCTTGACAATCTTCGACACTACTAACACCACCCAGACGATTCAACCATTCTCTAAGGACTTCGTGAGGCTGAGACCCCATTCAATGTGATCACACTACGTAGGAGTGTAGCTAGACCATACGTTTTGTGATGGTGGAAAGTCTGGAAGCACTAGCGACCATTCAAAATCATTCGAATAAATCTAAATGTGAACGGAAGCAACAAACGATGATTATGCCTTTTCAGCCCTCTTGTTTCGCGCTCTCCTGCGGTGTGATGAGAGTGGGGTACAACATTGACATATATATGAATAAAGTGGCAAAGAATCCCTCAAAGATTCCTCAGTTTGCCAACTGTCTTGCTGTCACATGCGCATTTTTGTTGAGCACTTTAAAAATGTATCTGTACAGAGACAACTTGGGACCAGATCCTAGGCACCTGCAGGCAGGTATCCCTCCAACTCTGCATGCTTGATAGCAGGAGTGTAGTCTATCTGCAAGCTTATCACTCAGTTCACTCAATCATGGGTTTTCTGTTTACAGGTACATTTTTAAATTTGTCAACAAATGTGGGCGAGTGGCATCGAAGGTGTTGCCGAACTGGGTGGTCTGAAAGGGACCGTTTGCCGTTTTATACACGTGTCAAACTCGCATCTCCCCCCTCCCCCCAATGGTGACGCCAGAGGGTGGTGCAAAACAGAAAGGCTGAGAAAGCATAAGCACCCTGTCCTGGTTCGGATTACGGTCCAGTTTCGTTGAACGGTTTTGAACTGTTCAAACCTGTACTACAGGGCAAAAATTGCTATCGCACTGCACACCAAAGGGATATGATAACGGTCATTGTGGTTGTAGGCTCACGAAATCCTTAGAGAAGTTTAGAATCGTTCATGAGCCGTCAGCAGTATCAAAAGTTGTGAAATAAGTCATCATGTTGCTCACTGCACGACGAACTGCCGTTTTAGACCGTGAAATGTGTGTGAATCAACGCCCAAAGAAAAGGGGTGATTTTGTTGACGCCCTTTATGCTACTTCATGAGGCTTTTAGTAGAAATTCTTAGCGCTGGTGTGTCTGAAATGTTTTCTTCGGCCACCCGTAAGAAAACACGATTTTAATGCTGGGCATCACGGTTCTGGCCTTCATCGCGGAAGTTTCAAATGCAGTGAAATGAGGATAACAGTGGGTGTAACAATCACACCTAACGTGTGACACGTACACGGTGGCGTTGGAGAGGATTGTTGTGAGATGTGGTGCCGATGTAACATCACTAATCCACCTCACGCCTCAGATTAATTTGTGGGCTCTGGCCCTTCTTTGTATGTGTCTGTACCTTGCTGTCTGAAGTATTGCCGAGAACGAGGATGATGTCGCATGGCGCTATGCTTATGTATCATTACAGAGGATGGTTGCAGGTATCTTTGATCGAAATTTCAAACTCCTACGTCTCAATATGAGACAATTAAGGAGTGTCCAAAAAATGGCCCTTTAATTTCGTTGGGCAGAGCAGGTATCGAATTGGAAAATTCCTACATCCACGTAGCGTCGTCACCTTTGATTTCTCAGCTTCCTTCGCATCACATATACAACTGACATTGTAACATTTGTATCCTCATTAATTACTTAAGTTTTTGAAATTTTTTTTTCCTTCAGTTGCTTCACATTCTGTAATGAAACCAATGATAAAGCTTTATTGCCTGCCCTTCAGAGTGTGGCATCAGAGTACCATATCAGTATTTCAGTAAGTCCTACGAGTAACCCGTATTTGAATCAGAGCTTTTGAACAAGTGTGTCAGTATTAGCTGCGAAACAGTGTTCGTCGCCCTGAGGTGAGCTAGTACGAGCCTTACATTGTGTCCTGGAGATTGGGGGACGTGTAGGGGCAACTGTATCAGGTATTCCCCTGCAGTGATCCCGCCGCTGTTCCTGCTGCTCGGAGTTTGCTCCCACTCGAACGCTTAACTGCAAATGAGATCACGTTGAGAAAACAGCATTCACCACCTGACACTTTCATGCCTCCTTCTGCTGTAAGGATTTGATAGTCCATTCTTTCTGGACCTGGTCTTACTTATTTCCTAACACTGGAACACGGCGCAAGATTATGAGTGGGGTTTCTTTATACAATGCATGTAGATCAGTATTTTCGTGCCCTGTATTTCCTCAATGTAATTGTTACATGTTTGAAGTACTGCCAATGAGAATTCTGTTTTTAAATGCATCTTTGCAACCAAGACAGGGTCACCACTGGAAAGATGAGGAAAGTAAGAATGATAGCAGGTTATGGAGACTGGGAAGTCTGGAAAGGGTGCAGGCAGCTGTATAATATCGCTCACAGGTAGCCTACTGGTAATGTTACCCAATATCTAGCCGCGGCAAGTTATGTAGACCGGAACAAGCCTTTTTATTTATAGTGTTTCGAATTTATATGATCGTCAGATTAACACTGTAAGAGTCTACGGATTATTAAGTAATTAATTGCTCGTCAGTAACAGAATATGATAACGTGATGTATCCGCCACAATATGCGTGCATATGTACAATGCACTACTGTTCTCATATGGTTGAAAACCTGTAATGTATGACAGCTTGCAGCTCTGACAATGTCAGTTAGTCCTAATGATAATTCTACAGGGTTTATCACAAGCAAAGCGTTTAAAACACTATTTGCCATTACTGACTGATTGTATATAAGTACCCTGCAACACTGCTGTTGAGCACTCCGTGTCGGAAACTGTCTCTCAAAAATGATACACCTTTTGCTTGAGTAGCTTCACCAGAAGAGTTCAACGCAAAGGGCTGATGCTTGTGAAGGGCTAGCGTCTCTTCTACCTTGCTCTAATAATGGCGATGTAAGTCACTCACATTGAAAAATGAAAAATCGGAATGGTTTATGTATGTACTACTGCTTGGAAGGTAAACTATATCTCTAGAGTCTCCGGAAAATATTGTTGTGTGTGTGAATACATCAAGTACGTCTTTTACAGTATGAAGGTAAGAGCTAGGAAGCCGAAGTGATCTGTTGATGTCTGTCTGTTACGTGATATTCTGAAAAAAAAAAAAAATGTTCAACTGTGTGAAATCTTGTTGGACTTAACTGCTAAGGTCATCATTCCCTAAGCTTACACACTACTTAATCTAAACTATCCTAAAGGAAACATACACACCCATGCCCGAGGGAGGACTCTAATCTCCGCCGGGACCAGCGGCACAGTCCATGACTGCAGCGCCTAGACCGTTCGGCTAATCCCGCGCGGCTGATATTGAGCAATAAGAGCCGTCTTTCGAAGTACTGGTACCACATTTATGTACGCAGCTTTCATAAAACGAAGTCACTGATGTATAGATTGTCACCACTTCTTGAAATTTGCAGAACCACTTCGCATAAAATTTAAGGAGCAAAGAGACAGAAAAGCAAAAGATGTATTATGAAATTGCCGTTAAATGTAGTGGTAGTGTACAGTTTTAATTCTGTTCTCATTTAGTATAAGTGAATCTTTAATGCTGCAAATGAATGTAATTATAGAAACAAACAATTTCTTAAATAAGGTGTTAAATATTATATTAGCAGTTCAGTGCGCTATTTTGCAGTTAAGTACTATTAATTTTACAGTCCACTTAAGGAGCGTGACAACAGCTGTCAGATTTAGAGATGACAGAAAATACAATGTGTTGTATCTCTAATTGTTCCTTTGGTTTGATTTTGATTCTTCTTTGTATTATGCCAACGCTTACTCTGTTCCGAGATTATGTTCACCGAGATTCGAAACAATGGTCCGCCACGGAGGCAGAAGAAAAGAAGGAAGTTGTCATAACGTCACAAACTTTAAACCGGTGTCCACCATATCATGTAGCCAAAAACGTTAGGTTCACCGCACTTATACCTCCATGGTTTACAGAGGTGATACTTCCCTGTGACGTTACCCTCACGAGCCGATGCCCAGTTTAGACCGTTGGGACCAGCTGTCGAATTTCGTGACTGCTCTGATTGTTAGTGCAGCATCTCGTGCCCTAAATTCCTCCTACCGATTGTTATTCATTGTTCACATTTCTTCCATCTTAAAAAAGATTCTGCCTGGAACAGCTGGAAAAAGCGCACATGTGTACGGAGACTTGTGTGTATAATTGTATGAATATACATTATATGATCTAAAGCACCCGGACACCCCCCCCCCCACCCAAAACATACGTGTTTCATAATAGGTGCATTGTGGGGCCACCTACTGCCGGGTACTCTATATATCAGCGACCTCAGTAGTCATTAGAGATCGTGAGAGAGCACAGTAGAGCGCGGAACTCACGTGGTCATGCGATTGGGTGTCAGTTGTGTCATACGTCTGTGCGCGAGATTTCCACACTCCTAAACGTCCCTAGGTCCACTGTTCCGGTTGTGATAGTAAAGTGGAAACGTGAATGGACACGTACAGCACAAAATCGTACAGGCCAATCTCGTCTGTTGACAGTGCAAGAGGGTAGTAACGTGTAATAGACAGACGTCTACCCAGACCATCACACAGGAATTCCAAACTGCACCTGGATCCACTATAAGCACTACGACAGGCGGGAGGTGAGAAAACTTGAATTTCGTGGTCGAGCGGCTGCTCTTAAGCCACACATCACTCCGGTAAATGCCAAACGACGCCTCGCTTGGTGTAAGGAGCGTAAACAATGGACGATTCAACAGTAGAAAAACATAGTGTGGAGTGAAGAATCACGGTACACAATGTGGCGATCCGATGGCAGGGTGTGGGTACGGCGAGTGCCCGGTGAACTTCATCTGCCAGCGTGTGTAGTGCCGATAGTAAAATTCGGAGGCTGCGGTGCTATGGTGTGGTCGTGTTTTTCATGGAGGGGGCTTGCACCCCTTGTTGTTTTGCGTGGCATTATCACAGCACAGGCGTCCACTGATGTTTTAAGCACATTATTGCTTCCCACCGTTGGCGATTGCATCTTTCAACACAATCGAGCACCTGTTCATAATGCACGCCCTGTGGCGGAGTGGTTACACGACGACAACATTCTTGTAATGGTCTGGTCTGCACAGAGTCCTGACCTGAATCCTACAGAGCACCTTTGGGATGTTTTGGAATGCCGACTTCGTGCCAGGCCTCACCGACCGACGTCGATACCTCTCTTCAGTGTGGCACTCCGCGAAGAATGGGCTGCCATTCTCCAAGAAACTTTCCAGCACCTTATAACACTATTGTCTGCTACTGCTGAACCATAACCTTAAAGCAGGTTGTGAAATAAAACAATATTATTAAAGCAATTATGGTATAACGCAACAGAGCAGTGTTACCCTCTGGGAGGAATTTTGTTGTGTTGACCGTGTTGTACCTAACGGAGGTGGCTTATCGGAAATGAAAGTCAGAATTACGGAAATATTTGAACAGTAACAAACAAAATTTTGCCTATCTGCACTGTTTAACAGGTAAAGAAAACGGTCGCCAGCCTAACTAGGCAAGAGAATGATTAACATTCTCGTTCAAGAAAATAGTTATTAGTAACTTGAATGGATAAACACAACCTATACTTTGTCACACGCGAGTGCAGTGAACTCTTGACACATACATATGTGTACGGTAAGATTGAAACCAACAGTTAAAGCAGCACAAACTATTTGCAAAATTATAATAGATACTGAAACACACTATTACTTTCAGGGCTTACACAAACTGAATGGTCTTTATAACGTTATTACTATTAACTGCAGAATCATTAATTGGATATAGGTTAAGTCTCTCTCAGTTAAGTACGTTACTATTTAAAATGAAAGTTAATTTGAATCCACTTACAGGTTGCTCCTCACTATCATTTGATTAAAGAAATTAAGGTTTTCCTAATTAGTGGTCTTTCCGTTACTTGTTACCAAGCATTAACCCAATAGACAAACCGTGGATCCTGTTATATTATTAATAAGCACTTCTAATACACAGGAGAGACAAACACTTAGCAAACTTGAGTATATAACGTTCCACACTGCAGTTTTCCACTTTTACTACATTGAGACACAAAATTAACATATATGTAAGATACTGACTCACCTTCTGTGATTTACAACAGGCAGTAATGAGATCATTTACGAAGCAAAACTTTATGAGCCTCAGTCTTACGAACTCTCAATTTGAAGTTGGCAATAATGCATTAATAAGCAGTTTTATTAGGAAAATTACTTTGATTAACTTTCTTTTTTTTGTTCAAGAGGCATTAATTATCAAAAACACTGTTAATGTTCTTTCAGTAGGGACACTCGGAAATCATTTTAGTTCAGACGGAGAGGAACCTGAGAGGTGTTATGATAAGGAGAAAAATCAAGGTAGGTACATAAATGCAATTATAAATTACCTTATATTTGAGCACACTAACACATCCATTTAGCTGATCCTTCACTGTACATTATTATAGTACTCCATTACAGTGATTGCGCAATGTGGTGGCGATTGCATGTCGGTAGGTGGAATTGCAGGTAGAATTTCTGGACTCTGTCATTTCTTGGTGGCGATGATAAATACAAATTCCAGAATAGTTCCAGCTATTTATCCATCCATCCGAGGTATTGGAAAAGAGCAGAAAATTCCTCTCTCGGGACCAGCACAATATGCAACATTTACGTGGCAGTGCACAGTTTGGTAGCTCGTCCCCGACTCGTAGCTCGTCCACCACTGGTGACTCGCCCCCGACTGACTCTTGTTCCACCTTTTCTACCTATGCCAACCACAATTTGCGCGCGCTGCCAGTTCCGTTCCCGAGGGGAACCACTACACCTTTTACATACAAACTAACTAAGAACCCTGAGTGAGGATCAGCAGTTTACATAACAGCAAACAAATACAATAAATAAACAGAACATTTGCACATATTGACATTTCTACAAAAAATATTCACACAGAATTACAATAGTATACAGTAAGTTTTGTTCCCTCCAGATGGGACAAAGAATTTAAATGACAGATACACTACTTTGCCTAGAACCAAACCATGACATCAAAGTTTTAAACAAAGAAAAGAGTATACAATTCGGTGACATCTGTTCAATCAAAAACATTTACAGAAGCTTAATGATGTAATATTAAATGAAACAAAAGCCAAAATAAATCATTGGAGTGTTAGAGCTATGGTGTTACAACCTGACTGAACGTATGCCTGCGAGAGTGGAAGCTATCATCAAGGCTAAGTGTGGGCCAAAACCATATTGAATTCCACCGTTGCTGATGGATGGCGCCATGAACTTGTAAGTCATTTTCAGTCTGGTGTCCGGATGCTTTTGACCACATAGTGTATGTGTGTGTGCTTTACGACCTTTCTGAAAAAGGCTTTGGCCGAACTTGTGTGAACACTCTTTTCGTCGCACCAGGCTGCTACTCACTTTGTGAATGCAATGTATCCGTGGTGGTGGTGGTTAGTGTTTAACGTCCCGTCGACAACGAGGTCATTAGAGACGGAGCGCAAGCTCGGGTTAGGGAAGGATTGGGAAGGAAATCGGCCGTGCCCTTTCAAAGGAACCATCCTGGCATTTGCGTGAAACGATTTAGGGAAATCACGGAAAACCTAAATCAGGATGGCTGGAGACGGGATTGAACCGTCGTTCCCCCAAATGCGAGTCCATTGTGCTAAGCAATGTATCCGTTTCAGAGTATAGTTATTTCCTAAGGAAGTGTGTTTTAAATAATCTACTAGAGTTCAAAAGCAATAATGATGCACATAATTACAATACCATAAAAATGACATTCATTACGCCACAGCAAGATTGTCTGTAACACAAACAGAAGATCACAGTGCTGCAACCACAAATTTTGATCACTTACCCAGTGATGTAAAATACCTACCAGATAGCACAGTAAAATTTGTAGCTAAACTGAAATCGTTTCTCCCCGATAATTCCGCCTATTCCGAAGAAGACCATTGTTGTAATTGGTAAACGGTGATGGGTAGGAATTACTGATTTAATATGTCTTTAACTTAAAAACAAGAAACAACTAATAAATAATCAGCATGGAGGAATATATACAGTGAAAGGTTGATTTAATATAAAATGACTCGTTCGATATCATTACGGTTTGTCAAGCAAATGATACGTGGAACATGAAACTAAACTAATTACTGGTACATCACGAACTTTTAAAATCTCAAAATGAAATTCAAAAGTAAGAGCAAGTAGATGAGCGGAGTAGACGTACACTGTAATTATGGTTCATTTGGTTGTTCCTGAGAAATTGACAGTATCACTGACGGAAAATATTGCGAGGAAACAAGCAAACCAAGGTAGGCGTACATGTTACGCATGTTAGGTTATAACAAGTTTGTTTTTGTGGCCATCCTCCGCAGCAAGCATAGTAATACTTCTTTTGCAAATAAAACAATGGCGTTTTCATTTAAAAACAAGTGTGTTAGGTTATCATTACTAACAAAATGACTTACATAAACATTAAATCATATCCACTTTACGGGGTCTAAGCGTTTGAGGCCATTGCTTTAATCACATTTATAGAATTGCACAATGCTGGAAAATGTTTTAAAAAATGACATCTCTTTCTTCCCTGTGAATTACTAGTACTGGCCACACACTGACTGTCTCATCATATACAAGATTTAAAAGCGAGGAGCTGTGTAAATTACAGTGAGATTAATGCACTGGCAAACTAATAAAACAAGGTCTCTGTTCTGCACGCAGTTCTGTTTCTTTGACATTTCAAGAAATGTTAACTTTGTTGACATGCACAAGATACCACAGCATGCCTTGCTTCTTTCCACATTTTATGGGCTAACAGAACTCGTAGGAACGTTTTCTGCAAACGCGAACATTAAAAATGTTGTGCATACAAGATGAAAGCTGCAAATGTACCGAACAAGGAGAAGTACCTGTAAGCAAACAAACATTAGTTTCGGAGTTCCAGCTTCATCTCCTATCGATACAAATACAGTGAGGCTGGTACATGGATTACCAAAGCGTACTTTTCATATCCCAAGTGTCTCCTCTTGGTTATTCGCAAAAAAAGTTACTTTAACGATGCCCAATGAGTCGCATTATTTGAGCAACTACACATTCAAGAAGAGAAAAAACTTTCGAAATTCCTTTCCTGGCATTAAGTTACTTATGTACATTAATATTTATATTTTTTAGTATTTAAAAGAGCTGTTGCGTGCAATCGACAGAAATAATGAACAAGAAGCAACTGCAAACAGTAGTCTGCTAATGTTTTTGGCTATTTAGGAGAGCGCCAAGCCTCGGGTTTCAAAACAAACTGAGGCGTAAGTCTACAGTACCATCTTTCTTCTTCTTTTTACGTCCATGTGTATAGCGCCAGAGATGAATCGCTGGAAAGTCTTCTTGACTCACTTGGATGCCGCCACTGTTGCAGAGAATATCTCTGGTGCCGTTGCGTTGTAGATGTTCGACCGTTCACAGTAATAGGACAAGATGTGCATGTTGCCTCGTGAACGAGAATTTGAGAAAAATCAAGCAGTTCCACTGCCGCCCAGGGTGCTAATTCCTGCTGAGCAGAGCTCTCACTCTTGAACTTAGGAGCTATTTTTGAGAGGCTATGGGACTAGGATATGCTATGTTGAAATGCTGAGACGGTATTTTAAAGCTTAAAATTGGATTTGCGCTTAACGATCTATTTAAGTAGCGTATCGTTGTTTCACTTTAAAAAAGCTCGCTTTGGCTGTCACAGATAATTCATTTAACAAACAAAAGATGGCTAAACAGTCCATTTTCGGAACACGGTCCAGAGCACAGAAGTATTATACAGTCTCTCTATCAAAATAAAGCCGACAACTGTTCAGTACAAGGCATCAATTAACTCACTGTATACTCATATTTTTCGTGATGAAAGCACTTGTGGCTCTGCTGTTCCTTATGCATTGTCAGTTTTGACCCACTTTTGGCTGTTGCGTTGATTTCTTGATAAGTATTTTGTCTCGAAAATCTTGTTTCTTTCTGTCTTCGAATCTTCCCTTCTTGCGGCTTTTCTTCAATGAATTTATGCAGTTAGATCGCTTCTCGAAATGTTAGAGTTACATTGCAATAAAGTCAATGCAAGACGTAGTATTCTGGGAACTTGTATGTTTTACCCATCTACACACACTTATACGACGTCCTTCATCTCGATGAAATACGTCTTCCGACTTTCACGGCAAGGAAAATTACATGAAACTGCCACATTTAATATAAATTAATGACACATATATGTGGTGTCTGTTCTTTAGAGCCTGTCAGAAGGAACAGACACCTCAAATACCCTGAAGAGCCAAAGAAAGTTACACCTGCCTAATATCATGTAGGGCCCCCGAGAGCAAGCAGAAGTGGCGCGACACGAAGTGAGATGGACTCGAGTAATGTCTGAAGTAGTGATGGAGGGAACTGACACCAAGAATCCTGCAGGGTTGCCCATAAATCCGTTCTAGTACGAAGGGGTGGAGATCTCTTCTGAACAGCACGTTGCAAGGAATCCCAGATACGTTCAATAATGTTGATGTCTGGGGAGTTAAGTGGCCAGAGGACAGAGTTCCTGGAGCCACTATGTAGCAATTCTAGATGTTTGGGGTGTCGTATTGTCTTGCTGGAATCGTCCAAGTCCGTCGGAATGCACAATGGACGTTAATTGATGCTGGTGATCAGGTAGGTATGTGTCACCTGCCAGAGTAGTATCTAGAAGTATCAGGTGCCACGTATCAGTCCAACTACACACACCCCACGCCATTATAGACACTCCACCGGCTTGAATAGTCCCCTGCTGACATGCAGGCTCCTTGGATTCATGAAGTTGTCTCCGTGCCCGTACACGTCCATCCGCTCGATACAATTTGAAACGAGATTCGTCGGACCAGGCAACATGTTTCCACTCATTAATAGTCCAATATCGGTTTTGACGGAACCAGGCAAGGCGTATAGCTTTGTGTAATGCAGTCATCAAGGGTACACGAGTGGGCCTTCGGCTGCGAAAGCCCGTATCGGTGATGTTTCGTTGAACGGTTCGCACGACCAGCATGGAAATCTGCAGCAATTTGCGGAAGGGTTGCACTTCTGTCATGTTGAACGATTCTCTTCAGTCGTCGTTGGTCCAATTCTTGCAGGGTCTTTTCCGGCCGCAACGATGTCGGAGATTTAATGTTTTACTGGATTCCTGATATTCACGGCACACTGGTGAAATGGTCGTACGGGAAAATCTCCACTTCATCGCTGTCTCGGAGATGTTGTGTCGCATCGTTCCTGCGCCGACTATAACACCACGTTCAAACTCATTTAAATCTTGATAACCTGCCATTGTAGCGGCAAGAACAGATCTAACAACTGCACCAGACACTTGCTGTCTTACAGAGGCGTTGCCGACCGCAGCGACATATTCTGCCAGTTTACATATCTCTGTATTTGAATACGCATGCCAATATCAGATTCTTTGGCGCTTCGGAGTGTGTAATTAAGATGGTGACAAACCGATCATTTCAGTGCAGATGCACACCACGCTCGAACCCTTACGGTAATCGGCGCAAGGTCACGAGTCATGAGCATAATGGGCAATATAACTACGTTAGTAATGTGTGGATTAGTTGAAAATTTACGTCTGATACGAGGTGTGCCATAGTAGTGCGTGCTGGTGTGCGACCACATGTCCGCATGGCGCAGTGTTCAGCACATCAGCCTAGTAAGCAGTATGAGAACAGTTCCGAGTGAGACTGCTCAGAATTCATCATGAGGGACCACAGAAGGCCATACGCGCAACACTTTTTTTTTTTACAGGCAAGCGTGAGACAGAATTTTATTTCGAGACTTCAAAGCTGCAACGTTCTGATGGAAAAGCAGCGGGAACTGCCCAACCGCCTGGACGCAATAACGGTTCGCAGCATGATTCATGATCAACTGTCAGCACCAATATTTCGGGCGACGTTATCGTATGCGCAGTGCGCATCACAGTTCATTCCTAAAGAAGAAATATTTTACATGTTCTTCATGCCGCGAGAATTTTTGCTCAGAGTATTTGTATGACATGCACCATCCAAGAAATGTTGTTGGAAGGAAAATGAGGATATGTAACGGTGTGAGTCAAAGAGCCGTTGAAGGCGACCAATCTTTAGTAATCTATGGAATCAGTAATTCAAGAAATTCTTTTTACTACAGTGATCTCCAGCAATATGGCTGCGAGACCAACAGAGAATACATTTTGCGTAGTTCATGCTGATAATTTCATTTTTCAACAGGATGGTGCTCCACCGAACTTCCACAATGACGTTGGTGAATTCTTGGATACTGAACTGCTACGACGATGGATCAGCTGTGCATCGGCTGGCAGTCTCTAGCTGCTGACATGGCCTCCTTGTTATCTGCACCTAACACCGTGTGGTTGTTACCTGTGGGGTTACGTCAAAGACACTGCTCTCACGCCTCCACGTCTACATAACATCACTGACTTACGAGGACGTATCAGCGCAGCTGTGTCTGATACTGATGCGGTTTCTTCAGCGTGATTTTGAGCCGATTTGGATTATAGACTGAACGTGTGCTGTGTGACGGTTCATACGTTGAACATTTGTAAACAACAGACCTAAAACTTATTCAGTTGCTGTTTCTATGATTACAATCACGTACTACCTAACCTCCAATCAATCATTTTTTATAATAAATTAATACTAAAATCGCGTTACGTTGCCTTGTGGTAAAAATATTAACTGCTTTCAACTCACATTAATTGTTATAACGTATGTTTTACTTTGGGTTCAAGTAAGAGTATCGGACGAAAAATTTCTTACTTCCAGGCTAATACCGTTTAAAATAGCCTATAGCCTAGAAAATAGCGACATTTAGGAGAATAAGAGAGTCCACAGATTTCTTCAGAAAAGCTATATCCAGCTGAATCCACTAACTGATTATCAGATCCCGTGGACGTACCTAATGAAGAAATGTTGATTGCTACGTTGCACCCCGATTTCCAAATAGTCGCTGACGTTTTTTAAGAAGTTAGGATCGAGAGATTGAACGGGTCAGTCTGATGTGCGACAGGATTCCTGGGTGTTGGACATACCAGGACACTATGCGTGCGTCCCTGTGGATACGGCTGTTGTCAGCCTAGAAGACGGGAGTGTCCACCGTATAACCAAGAAGGCGTGGAAGAAAGGACAACACTTGGCCACCGAGAATGTTGATGAATATCCTGGTTTAGGTTCACGTCGTAACCTGAATCACTGATTCCAAGTCGAATAGTACGGTAAACGTCCCCAGAACAGCACAGAATCACTTCCGTTTCGACTACACACTACAGCGTGGCGCACTCGACACAATGTTTAATCAGAAAAGGGGCAAAACTGCATTTCTTCGGGCCATTCTAAACGCCTCCAGCGTGCTACTCCCCACCTTCTCTATCGCTTGGCCCACTGAAGACTTTCAGCTTCATGTGCCGCTGAGACCGAAGGACTTTCGTGAGGTAGATGATTGGAATTGCTCATTGCATCTGTTGGCAATGATTGCTTGGAAAGTGAATGAGCTGGAACTATTATTGACTAGCAATTTCTGTCCTGTGTGAAACATATTGCGCATATGTAGGAAAAGAAATCCTCCAATGTACAACTACACTATTGATGACAAATTGCTGGGAACAGTATCTACCGTAAAATATCTGGGAATAGCTATGCAGAGCGACCTTAAGTCGTATCATCACATACAGCATATAGTAGGGGAACAGATACCAGACAGATTCATTGGGAGAATCTTAAGACATGTAACTCATCCACGAAGGAAGTGGCTTACAAGGCTCTTGTTCGACAGATTCTTGAGTAATGTTCATCAGCCTGACTGATAGATCAGAATGACGTACTTCTTTCCGATCAAGGGAAGTACAACACTACCTGTCGGGGCGCGATCCATATTCCAGCTACTTACTAAAAATACGACAACGCAACACGTATTACATAGACTGGGAACGTTCCATTAGACAAGTCGTTACAGACCAGAACAGAAACACATTTGGTAATGCAACGATGAATAATATATAATGATTGAGGAAGTATAGCATAGATTGAATTCGCTCACGGCTGAAATAACAGTTTACGTACTGCAAGCCTAGATGGCTGAGAGACAAGCAAGAAGGAGTCACAAACCATGATAACGAGACGCGCCACGGCAGAACATTCACCTACAACAACCTTCTGGAAGCAGCGAGGAGTTGATTCTCGGGGAAATCCGGGAAGGATTTCCTGAGACCCTGACAGCCATCTCCCAATCTACACCGTGGGTGGCAAAGCAAAGTTCCGCCATGGGTTAGTTTACTCGGCATGAGAGCGTTGCATAGATGCTCATTAAACTCCAGTGGGACGATACAAGAGAGGCGTTGTGGATCACGCAGAGGTCTACTATTTATGAAAGAGCATTTTCCGGGAAGAGTCGGGCAACATATTACTTTTTTCCTTATACATCTCGCGAAATGACTACGAAGAGTAAATTTGGGGAATAATAGCTAATATGGAGGCTTACCAACAATCATTCTTCGTACGCTCCATTCGCGAGTGGAACAGGGATGGGGGGAATCAGCTAGTGGTACCAATGGTATGCTTGGGCACACACCGGCCGAAGATGAAGATGAAGATGAAGATGAAGATATAGATGAGCCCGACTGTCATTTGCAAAGAATGACACTCAAGTCCGGTCCTTGTCGGTTCGTATCTATTATTACTGCGGGGTTACGTATCTGTGCGTGGTGCATCATTCGTTGCAGATCGGATGAACACAGTCCACGGAGATAAACAAAACATTCGGACTACTTAACACGGAGCGCTCAGGGCTACCTCCAGACATGACGGCTCCTCTGTGTCTAGATGTCACATATCCACGTCAACCCATCTTATTGTTCAGATTACAAGCAACCGACTATCACACAGACACCGTTTGACTGCAACGACGTACATTTGTGATTGAAGGTCACATGATCGTCAGATATCAGTCCTACACTGTCTGCGGCGCCGCAAAGCGGCTGGTGTACTCTCTTAACGGGTGGAGTGGTATTTTTTTCGGTGAGCTTATGTTGAATTCAATCGTAGATGAGGGCGTGCAGGCGGTTAATTCCTCAATCGTTTCCGTACTCGGGAACAGTCACAGCCGCGACATCTGGTGTAACGTTTCGAAAATTCTAGAAGACAAAAGTAGAATAGGATAATGGCGGTATATATTTCCTCCATGTCATAATGTGAAGTGAAGTGTTCAAATAAGTTATGGGACAGCAGCCGGGAGACACTTTTGACAACCGCCGACATTTCGACATGTTCACACCCTGTCATTTTTAAGGCACAAATACGTATTTGTGCCGTGGAAATGACGGGTTGGCACCTGTAGAAATATCGGCAGTTGTCGAAGATGTCACGCGTTCGTTTTCCCGTAAATTATTTTAACATTTTTTCATACGCTGATAGAAGCTGAAGTTTCACGTAAAGTGGACTATTAAAACGATAGCTCGATATTTTTCATCGGAGCAGTTTAATGGCTTAATCTCTGGTCTCCATGTTTCGAAAGTAAGATGGCTGTCTGATACTTTCCTGGTAATGGTGCCAGAATTCAGTGACGTGACATTGGGACGTTTGTTGCAGCTAGGACGTATATGCCTTTGTATCATAACTGAACTCGAGAGGTTGAGGAGCAAGACGCCACAGACTTTGTGCACAGTAGAACTTACGTCGCTGGCTGTCTTCTAGGTAAGATATGGCAGTGCAGCGCACAATTTGCTCCGTATCTAAGCGAGACGAAGAATGCTCGTGATATTGCACTAGCATTCTTATAAAGTGACTGCTACGTTACTTTGTTCGCCTCTGCTGCAGGAAGAATTGACAGAGGAGACTGAAAGAGTTCGAAGAACTGCAGCTTGTTTGTATCATTGCGAAATAAGGGAGAAAGTGGGAGCGATATTTTAAGCGTGTAAGGGTGGCAAACACTGACAAAACGTCGTTTTTTGTTGCTGTGGGATCTTTACAAGAAATTTCAATAGCCAACTTTCTCCTCCGAACGCGAAAATATTTTGATTCCATTCTACAAAGGGAAAGATGGCAATCGTAATAAAATAAGAGGAATTATTGTTATCAAGGAAATATTTATGTGTTAATTTTTACCACGAAGTGTTCGAGAGAGGAGAGGTCGAGAAATAGACTGAAAGTGGTTCTCTGAACCTTGTGTCAAACACTGAAGTCTAAACTGCAGACGTAGGTGGGGCTGTATCTGTCAGAACGGGAACACATGGCGGCTAATAACCGTCTCTTGAGGACAGGAAAATGTTTTCACTAGAATATGGTACTGATTCGAACATGTTAACAGAGAATTGGAGTATCTCAGAGACTATCAATAATGGCACACATGTCTTGCAGGTCACACAAGAGGTGAAGGAAGGCAGACAGCATTTTATTTCTCTGGTAGGTCCAGAGAAGATCCTTACCTTCCGTCTATGACCCTACCACATTTACTGCCTCACCCTCCAATACGACAGTCGTTTATTTTCAGTTTACAGGATTTTTTTTTGTTTGGCCGACCGTCGAATTCGATGTAAGCGAGGGGGCTGTGTCTTTGGTTTCCTTCCTCAGATTCAATGGTTGCGTCTATATGAAAAGACTACTATATACGCGAAAATTATTGGATGAAAGGGAAGGACGTAGCGGGTCTAGAATTTCACCAAAACTTTACCCCATATCAGGCAGTATCTCCAGCCGTCCCTCATTTTCTCTGAGGGTCATTGTATATTCAGAAAAATTTTGATATGAAAGAAGAGCAAATAATATAACCTCTTGTAGTCCTTCGTGAGGCCATCACCTTAAGCGGTGTGGAGAAACATTTGTTACTCTTATCTTGCAATACTTTTTAGTTACGAATTCCTGAATGATAAAAGCTCGATCATGACGAAATTCTGTAAACGATTTGGAAATGCCTACGGCGAAGGTGATAAATTAAGATAATTTAAAACAAGCGAATCACCAAATGAATTTTAAAACAACAGTTAGTGTCACATCTCAGTAACATCACCAGGGGCTCATTCTCAAAAACTTAATAGACGACCCTCTTATTTCCTCATAGCAGACTGTGTTATTTTATTTATTTGCTACTTTCTTTCAATCTGTTATCTGTATAAAAGAACTGTCCGAATGTTGCACATGAATATAGCATACAATATTTTAACATAATTTCAACTGTGTTAGTAATAACTGAGCAGTATGCTGTTTAAGGAGAAAAAATCTGCATAAAAATCTACATAATAATAATAATAATAATAATAACTAAAAAAGTCTACATACTACCATTTGGCCATCTAGTGCACATATATCTGTTCATCCGGTACCCAGAAGGCACACGTTACTGGTTTGTTGCACTACGCAACGTTAGTAGATCACAAACTTCGTTATTTATAATTCTGGACTACACTACCATACAACACTACACATCACGACACTACACTACATAACCCTACACTGCACTACTATACTTATTATCAGAAACAGGGAGGATTTATCGCTTGTTTGGATGGTTAACCCACAGCGTGCTGAGGTGCAACCCAGGATGCACAGGGGATGTGCTGCTGTGTCACCCAAGGCGTAGAGATTGGGAGGTGCCTGTCATGTCTCAGGAAATCCTTTCTGGTCCTCCCCAGTGATGAACACCTCCCTGCTTCCAGAAGGTTGTTGTAGGTGAATGTTTTTCGTGGCGTGTTCCGTTGTCATGATTTATGGCAACTTCTCTCTTGTCTCTCAGCCATCTTAGATTTGCAGTTCAGAAGCCGATATTTTAGCCGTCAGCGAATTCAGCTTATGCCACAGTTCTCCATTCCTTGTTATATTACAGATTATTGCATTCAAATGCGTTTCTATCCTGGCCTGTAATTTCTTGACTGACGCAGTCCCAGACGATGTGATCGTGGTTGCGTTCCCATATTTTTATGAAGTAGTTGGCATATGGACCACGCTCTTTTGACAGGTAGTGTATAGCTCCCTTGGTCGGAGGGAAGTAAGTCAGTCTTGTCCTTTCTTTTATGTTAGGCTGAAATTGGTAGGTTCTCCTCCCTGTTTATGCCCTATACCAGCTTTCTTGCCATTTTTTATCAATGTATGCTTTATTTCTTTATTCTTTGCGACTCATGTACCTCGTTTACCTTGTCATATTCACGCTTTTCGAGGCTATATTGTGTCGCTCTCCTTCTTCGGCTAGGTATAGAGATAGCAAGTTTAATATCAGCAGCAGTGCCTCAGTTGGTGTTGTTCTACACGCGCCTGTCAGGCACCGGAGTATGCTTCTCCGTGTTCGCTGTACAGCCTCTTCTGTCCTTAACTTTCTGTCTCTATGAGCCCAAATACTCGATCGATAGCTCATATTAGCGAGTAAGACTGTATTGTGGTACGTTCTTGCATTTAGTGCTAGCGGAAAACGTCCTTCGCCAATTGTTGTTGTTTCAATCGGGCAGACGATTTCTATATGTACATGAAAGTTTTGCTTTTCGTCGATGTTAATGTCCTGGTACCTACATACTTATTTTATTTTCACAGGTTGGTCATTTATTCTGATTTTGGAATTTCTCGTTATTGATAATGTTCCTTTTAGTAACACATTAAGTGTTTTGTGCGCTGCTATCGTTAGTTTGTGTTCTATGCATCCGTCCTTCGAGAACTACCTGACTGTTTTCCTCTGATTTAGCCTTTGTGTGGCAGATAACTATAATTAACAATTCGTCTGCTTAGGCAATTCAGTCTCTAGTGTTTCTTATATTCTGAAGCTGGTTCAGCAATGGCTCTATCCCAACATCCCAGAACTCCGGACCACAGACAGAGCACTGTGAGCAACTTATACTGATGTGTTACACAATCTTCTTTCCAGGACATTCTTGTTGCACCTACTTGTCTGTACAATAATCTCGTAGACTGTTATAAAGACACTTGGGCAGTCCATCTGATTCAGTCTTTTGAACAAGGCAGGTCACCACAAATTATCAAATGCCGCAGCTATACCAATCAATATGCCTACTACAAACTTGTCGCCCGAGCTGTTCACAATATTCATTGCGTGATTTATCGCATCCTCGGTCCATTTCCCTTCCCTGGTACGTTCTGTAGGGGACTCATGATTATCACCTGTTCGTGGTCCCTCAGAAGACGGCACAGAGGCTAGTTCCGTAATTTGGCTGCAGCATTTACCAAACAAATTGGCCTGTAAGATTTCGGTTCTTTTTGGTCTTCGTCTTACCATTTTTTTGTATAATGATACTGTAGATTTCCCAGAATCTGGTGCACCAAACACTGCAAAAGACACTCGTTTAATAAGATATGACATTTTTGTACACAAACTAATGCAACACTTCTGCCAGTATTCTGTCAGGTCCTGGTGCCTTCAACATCTTTAACTTAATTATTGCCACCTCACTTCCTCCTGTGCAAATGGAACCACAACATTGCTACTCATGTGCTACTTTAGTAATTCAGAGCGATGGTGCTGATGGTACTCCGGTGTCTTCCATCGTTGTATCGTTCAGCAACAAAGCTTTGAGCAGGTACTACACTGAAGTTCCTAGTCTGCCTTCTTCGTGCCGTCGGATCATCTGAAGGTTGGTAATACAGTGGGTGATCGAACGTTGCTTGTTGCTAGTTTGTATGGAAAATCCCCAAAAACCTGTTACCGTTTCGTTCTCACAGTATATCTCCTGTTTCACTGTCTTGTTTGATGTAGTCGTTCTTTATATTATTGTTTGATCGTTAGATAGAAACTCAGCCTTCTTTGAAGTTCTGTTTCCCATAAGGATCCATGGTAGTATCTCCTCGCCTGGCTTGTTCTGAGTCTTAAGGAAGGTAGGGTGCAACTACAGGAGATTTTAAACCCTTTCGAGTTGTAAGGTGTTAGGCAAATCCAACACCTTCCATGAGAACCCTGACATGATAAGCAAATCCAGTAGTATGTGACATAGCTCCGAATAAATCGTGACATTAAATTAACCAAAGTAATACGAGTAATGAGTGAGCAAATGGAATACCACAGACTAACACAAGAATGCCTAAATGCATGTCATACCTTCCCACCGTGAGACAGACGCAGTTATGAGGGGAGAAACGAGAACAGAAGCCGATAGCAGAACCGTGTTAAGCTAGAAGGCCCTACGATAAGGGACGGACTGGACACCCACGTCGCAAGCCTACCGCTAAGACCACACCACCCGCACGTTTTAGTGTGAGACTTTTCCGCGTCTCTGTTACGTCAAGGACCACCCCCCCAGCCCATGTTAAAAGATAGAGCCCTCCAGAAGAACAGTATAGATCTTACGATAACGCTAAAAGGACCACACCAGCTGCAAGTTTTAGTGTGAGACTTTTTCGCGTCTCTGTTACATTGCAAACTTTAAAAACATTGCCCCACCACGAAAAGTATAACGTTTCTCATTGGATAGACAGAATTTTTGTAGGCGGAGCTTTTTTAAACCAACTTCGGTGAATGGTAGTAAGGAGAAGTTAGGAGAAGAGTTAGTTCCGAGACGACGAGCTGGATGGCTGCTGCGCTGCCCGCGGCCCCCTGAAGAACACTGACAAGGTAATGAACGCATGCAATGCAGCATAACAGCGCATAAAGCTTCACTCAGAACTGCAGAAGTCTCACCTGTTACATCCTCTATTTGCTTATTACTAGTGTCGATCGTAAATTAAAGCTCATGGTGTTCACATTTGCCACTTGAAGTAAAAATCTGAAACGCGATGATTTCTCTGTTGTATAATTATTGAGAAGCCACATCAGCCACTGTAATTTACGAAAAGTTAGATAAGTAATTAAAGATAATTGAGGGTCACTCTAGACCATTTTGATAGTTTTCTCTTTTGTGAAACTTAATTTAATCCTAGATTATAGATGTGATATGGCATAGGTCATCCTTCGATCCACTGTAGAACTTGGAAACCCATTCAGGGAATATTCGTTCACATTTTTGTTGAACGCAGTTGGTTTTTACCATCCTGTATTAAAACACTTCCTTTTACCAATAGTGCAATTTATAAACAATGTTTTGTAAGTAGAATCAAATTTCCAATGGTAAACTTAATTGCTTTTTCGACGTTATTTTACCAGCTAACTAAAAATAGGAAAGCCTTGAACCCCTTCCACTAAATTTAGTTAGTATTCAGATTTTTACAGGGAGTGCAGTGGAGCTGACGCTGAGATCATTTAGTATTTGGTTATATCATCGCTAGTGTCACTGAACTCTTCTGAATTCTACATGTCATGTGTGGTCTGGCGTCTCCTTACCAGCAACAGGTCCCAGGTTCAAACTAGTCAATGCCCTAAAAAACACGCTCAGAGCGTCATTGCGCGAAAGTGGTAGGGAGACACGATATAGAACAAATAGACACCACCATGAATGTTAGAGAGTTTCCTAACAGATGTCTGGATTGCCTTGTCTTGCGCCCTCTGCAACACTCGCACCAATTCGTCAGCTTTGGCATCAACAACAAATCCGCCCAATTGCAGTGTTTTTATCTTGAATTCTATCTCTAAAAGTTCGTCATCCGTTTTGCATAGATTGTATAGTCATTCGGGCTGGGAGTTGACAGCAGGCTGGGGTGGCCGAGCGGCTCATGCCGGCACGGTACCTTAGCGTGTTCGGTCATAGAGCCGGTTGGCCTCTGCAATAGAAAAAATAATAAAAAAATCGGAGTGGAATGATCAACAAAGGAACCTGAACGGATGTCATGTGACATCCGCAACGACCAAACACAACGTTCAACAACTAACAAAATGAAAAAATAGCGATTCTAGGTGCTACAGTCTGGTACTGTGCGGGCATGGATGTCCTTAGGTTAGTTAGGTTTAAGTAGTTCTAAGTTCTAGAGGACTGATGACCTAAGACGTTAAGTCCCATAGTATTCAGAGACTTTTTTTTTGGGAGTTGACGTCTGTCATATTACACTCCTGGAAATGGAAAAAAGAACACATTGACACCGGTGTGTCAGACCCACCATACTTGCTCCGGACACTGCGAGAGGGCTGTACAAGCAATGATCACACGCACGGCACAGCGGACACACCAGGAACCGCGGTCTTGGCTGTCGAATGGCCCTAGCTGCGCAGCATTTGTGCACCGCCGCCGTCAGTGTCAGCCAGTTTGCCGTGGCATACGGAGCTCCATCGCAGTCTTTAACACTGGTAGCATGCCGCGACAGCGTGGAAGTGAACCGTATGTGCAGTTGACGGCGGATAGTGGGCATGCGGGAGGCAGGGTGGACGTACCGCCGAATTGCTCAACACGTGGGGCGTGAGGTCTCCACAGAACATCGATGTTGTCGCCAGTGGTCGGCGGAAGGTGCATGTGCCCGTCGACCTGGGACCGGACAGCAGCGACGCACGGATGCACGCCAAGACCGTAGGATCCTACGCAGTGCCGTAGGGGACCGCACCGCCACTTCCCAGCAAATTAGGGACACTGTTGCTCCTGGGGTATCGCCGAGGACCATTCGCAACCGTCTCCATGTAGCTGGGCTACGGTCCCGCACACCGTTAGGCCGTCTTCCGCTCACGCCCCAACATCGTGCAGCCCGCCTCCAGTGGTGTCGCGACAGACGTGAATGGAGGGATCGTCTTCAGCGATGAGAGTCACTTCTGCCTTAGTGCCAATGATGGTCGTATGCGTGTTTGGCGCCGTGCAGGTGAGCGCCACAATCAGGACTGCATACGACCGAGGCACACAGGGCCAACACCCGGCATCATGGTGTGGGGAGCGATCTCCTACAGTGGCCGTACACCTCTGGTGATCGTCGAGGGGACACTGAATAGTGCACGGTACATCCAAACCGTCATCGAACCCATCGTTCTACTATTCCTAGACCGGCAAGGGAACTTGCTGTTCCAACAGGACAATGCACGTCCGCATGTATCCCGTGCCACCCAACGTGCTCTAGAAGGTGTAAGTCAACTACCCTGGCCAGCAAGATCTCCGGATCTGTCCCCCATTGAGCATGTTAGGGACTGGATGAAGCGTCGTCTCACGCGGTCTGCACGTCCAGCACGAACGCTGGTCCAACTGAGGCGCCAGGTGGAAATGGCATGGCAAGCCGTTCCACAGGACTACATCCAGCATCTCTACGATCGTCTCCATGGGAGAATAGCAGCCTGCATTGCTGCGAAAGGTGGATATACACTGTACTAGTGCCGACATTGTGCATGCTCTGTTGCCTGTGTCTATGCGCCTGTGGTTCTGTCAGTGTGATCATGTGATGTATCTGACCCCAGGAATTTATCAATAAAGTTTACCCTTCCTGGGACAATGAATTCACGGTCTTCTTATTTCAATTTCCAGGAGTGTATATGCGTTTGAAATTGCGAAGTTCAAATGGCTCTGAGCACTATGGGACTTAACATCTATGGTCATCAGTCCCCTAGAACGTAGAACTACTTAAACCTAACTAACCTAAGGACATCACATAACACCCAGTCATCACGAGGCAGAGAAAATCCCTGACCCCGCCGGGAATCGAACCCGAGTACGCTACCGCGAAATTGTGAAGTAAATGAGATTATGATCACTTGTTGTAAGATCATCACAGACCTTCCAGGTGGCAATATGATCACTGACGTCAGAGTTTGCGAAGGTGGTATCTGTATTTGTTGCTGCACCTGTGATATTTTGGAGAGTAAGTAGGTTGAGGGGTCTACTCAAGACATGAAGGCAAAGTCCTCGTGCATCGTCCTGAAGGGAGAGGCCTTTATCTGATACTCTGCTATGCCACAATGTTGATTTCGCATTTGGGTCTATTACGTAAATGTGTCTATCGTGTCGACCCATTATTACTGATAGTTATAGCTCTTTTTCTTTTCAGTCACCAGTATTCTGCTTGCAAAATACATCCACAATTATTTGTTGAATGTATTCGTGTCTCTGACTACCTCTACAGTTTTTGACATCTGCAGCTCCCACTATTCATTCACTAATGTCATAAGAGTCCTATCATCTAGTCCCTTCCCCTTGTCAATGTTTTCCACATATTCCTTTCCTCTCAGATTCTGCTCAGAATCTCCTCATTCCTTACTTTATCAGTCTAGCTAATTTTCAACACTCGTCTTTTCAACTCTCGTCTGTAACATTCGAAATGATTCAACTCTCTCCTGTTCCGGTTTTCCGGCATTCCATGTTTCACTGAGATACTATGATGTACACTAAACGTACGTTCTGAGAAATTCTTCCTCAAATTAAGGTTTATATTTGATATTAGTAGACTCCTCTTGGCCCTTTTTGCTAGTGCTAGCGTGCTTCCGATGTCCTACTTTCTCAGTACGTCATTAGTTATTTTGCTGCCTAGTTAGTAGAGCTCCTTAACTTCATCTACTTCGTGACCATCAATCCTAATGCTAAACTGCTCGCTCTTCTCATTTCTGCTACTTCTCATTACTATACTATCGTCTTTCTTCGGTTTACTCTTAATCCATAATACGTACTCATTAGACTGTTCATTCCATTCTGCAGATAATGTAATTCTTTTTCACTTTCACTCAAATTAGCAATGTCATCAGCGAATCGTATCACTGATATCCTTTCACCTTGAATTTTAATTCCACTCCTGAACCATTCTTTTATTCCCATCATTGCTTCTTCGATGTACAGATTGAACAGCAGCGGCGAAAGACTACATCCCTGTCTTATACCATTTTAGTCAGAGCACTTTGTTCTTGGTCGTCTACTCTTATTATTGCCTCTTGGCTGTTGTACGTATTGTATATTGCCTGTTTGTTCCTATAGCGTACGCCTACTTTTCTCAGAATTTCGAACATCTTGCTCCATTTTACTCTGTCGAACGCTTTTTCAAAGTCCAGTTTGTCTTTAGTCTTGCTTTCATTGTCAACCGCAACGTCAGAATTGCCTCTCTGATCCCTTTATCTTTCTTAAAGGCTAACTGCTTGTCATGCAACACCTTCTCAATTTTCTTTTCCATTCGTCTGTATATTATTATTGTCAGCATCTTGGATGGATGAGCTGTTAACTTGATTGTGCGATAATTCTCGTACTTGTCAGCTCTTGCAGTTTTCGGAACTGTGTAGATGATATTTTCCCGAAAGTCTTATTATCACAGTCACGTACGCACGAATTACACTCACAGTGAGGTTGATGCCATTACATGCACTCGCTAACCGAAAGCAAACGTTAATGGTTTCCGTTGTCCACCGCAAATACGTAATAATGAACGGAGCGGACATTAACTCTCTACCGACACTGCGGCCATCTTGACCTATGTGATATTACGAGTGACTCGTCTTCAGAGGAATTTGGCGGCTGTCAGTACATCTGACGATGCGATGGACGGCCGGCAAGAATACTGAACAGCCGCCGTGGTTTGGTCAGTGTGCAAGCGCAAGCGGCCGCTTTGATGGGGTTACCGCTGGTTGGCAGCTTGTTACGAGTCAGCGGTATGGAAAAGCCCGGAAACGCGGGGCTGTGCGGCGAGCTCGCTGTGCGAGCTAAATTTATGATTTCAGCTAGATTATATATGGTAACAAACTCCAGTATTCACTGAAAGCACGCATAATGCCTTACACACTTGCTACAAGGAAATTGATTATAGCTTATGAATCACGGCGGTGAGACGAGCTCATTGCAAATTAAATCTTCATCTACATACATACTCCCCAATCCACCATACGGTGCGTGGCGGAGGGTACCTCGTAGCACAGCTAGCATCTTCCTGTTCCACTCCCAAACAGAACGAGGGAAAAATGACTGCCTATATGCCTCTGTACGAGCTCTACTCTCTCTTATCTTTATGGTCTTTCCGCGGAATATAAGTTGGCAGCAGTAAAATTGTACTGCAGTCAGCCTCAAATGCTGGTTCTCTAAATTTCCTCAGTAGCGATTCACGAAAAGAATGCCTCCTTTCCTCCAAAGACTACCATCCGAGTTCCTGAAGCATTTCCTTATCACTCTCGTGATGATCAGACCTACCAGTAACAAATCTAGTAGCCCACCTCTGAATTGCTTCCATGTCCTCCCTCAATCTGACCTGATAGGGATCCCAAACGATCAATCAGTACTCAAGAATAGGTCGTATTAGTGTTTTATAAGCGGTCTCCTTTACAGATGAACCACATCTTTCAAAATTCTACCAATGAACCGAAGACGACTATCCGCCTTCCCCACAACTGCCATTACGTGCTTGTCCCACTTCATATCGCTCTGCAATGTTACGCCCAAATATTTATTCGACTGTGTCAAGCGCTACACTACTAATGGAGTTATCAAACATTACGGGATTCTTTTTCCCATTCATCTGCATTAATTTACATTTATCTATATTTAGTATTAGCTGCCATTCTTTACACCAATCGCAAATCCTGACAAGTCATCTTGTATCTTCCTCCAGTCACTCAACGACGACACCTTCCCGTACACCACAGCACATCAGCAAACAGCCGCACATTGCTATCCAACCTATCCAAAAATCATTTATGTAAATAGAAAACAACAGCAGGTCTACCACACTTCCCTGGGGGACTCCAGATGATACCCTCCCTCCTATGAACACTTACCATCGAGGACAACGTACTGGGTTCTATTACTTAAGAAGTCTTCGAGCCACTCACATATTTGGGAACCAATCCCATATGCTCGTACCTTAATTAGGAGTCAGCAGTGGGGCACCGAGTGAAACGCTTTCCGGAAGTCAAGGAATATGGCATCCGTCTGATACCCTTCATCCATGGTTCGCAAGATATCATGTGAAAATAGGGCGAGTTTCGCAGGAGCGATGTTTTCTAAAGCCGTGAAAATGCATGGACAGCAACTTCTCTGTCTCAAGGAAATTCATTATATTCGAACTGAGAATATATTCAAGAATCCTGCAACAAACCGATGTTAAGGATATTGGTCTGTAATTTTGAGGATCCGTCCTTCTACTCTTCTTATATACAGGCGTCACCTGCTGTTTTTTCCAGTCGCTCGGGACATTACGTTGGACAAGAGATTCGAGATAAATGCAAGCTAAGTAAGGAGCCAATGCAGTAGAGTACTCTCTGTAAAACCGAACTGGAATCCCATCAGGACCTGGCGATTTATTTGTTTTCAACCCATTCAGCTACTTAACAACCCCAGGGATGTCTATCACTATATCCTCCATACGGGAATCTGTACGAGACTCAAACGGCGGTATGTTTGTACGATCCTCCTGTGTGAAAGATTTCTCAAATACTGAATTTAAAATTTCAGCTTTCGTTTTGCTGTCTTCCGCTGTCAGGCCAGACTGATCAGTGAGTCACTGGATGGAAGCCTTCGACCCGCTTAACGATTTTACGTAAGACCAGAATTTCCCTGGGTTTTCAGCAAGAATTTTTGCTAAGGTATGACGGTGGTAGCGGTTGTATGCTTCGCGCATCGCTCTTTTTACAGCAGCACAAATCTCTACTAACTTTTACCTGTCCTCATTCTCCCGATCTTTCTTGTACCGCGAATGCAACTGTCTTTGCTTCCTGAGCATTCTCCGAATTGCGCTCTTATACCTCGGTGGGTCTTTTCCGACCGTAACCAACTTTTTCGGCACATACTTCTCCAATGCGTGATTTACAATGTGTTTAAAATTTGCCCATAATTCTTCCACGTCCATCGTACCGGAAGTAAATGAAGTCGATTCATTTACTAAGTGGGATGCTAACAACTGCTTATCTGCTATTTCTGATAAGAATACTCTCCTAGCCTTCTTGACCGACATTTTAACTTTCGTAACCATAGTCGTAATGACAACCTCATGATCACTAATCCCTGTCTCAACACTGACATCGTCGATGAGGTCTGGTCTGTTTGTGGCTACCAGATCTAAAATATTTGCATTACGCGTTGGCTGTAGATTTAGCTGCTCAAGACAGTTTTCGGATAATGTGTTCAAAAGTAATTCATACGACGGCTTGTCTGTACCACCTATAATGAATACATAGCCATCCCAGTGTATACTAGATAGGTTAAAGTCGCCCCCGACTAATATAGCATGATCCGGGTACTTCCGCGATACAGAGTGTAGACTCCCTTTGAATGATTCTAGAACTGTCACGGTGGAACCTGGTGGCCGGTAATAACACCCAACAATTAACTTTATTTCTCCTAGCCCTGTTAAACGTGTCCAGATAACTTCACAATCACACTCTACTTCGACCTCAGTAGACACAATATTTTTGTCAACTGCAATGAAGACACCGCCTCCTACGGTCTATAATCTGTCTTTCCAACCCTCACTAAATATATCAGAACTTCCTATCACAGGATTCAGCCAGGTTAAAAAAATTGTTCAAATGGCTCTGAGCACTATGGGACTTAACTGCTGAGGTCATCAGTCCCCTAGAACTTAGAACTACTTAAACCTACCTAACCTAAGTACATCACACACATCCATGCCCGAGGCAGGATTCGAATCTGCGACCGTAGCGGTCTCGCGGTTCCAGCCTGAGCGCCTAGAACCGCATGGCCATTCCGGCCGGCATGCAACCAGGTCTCAGTCCCGAGAATAATCTGCGCGCCACACGCTTCCTGGAGGGTAGTAAATTCAGGAACTTTATTCCGAACACTCTGAAAATTTACTGCTAATATTTTGATAGCTGAAGTGTCTTTACACTGAGCGCGTCCTGATTTCCTTTCCTGCACGTCCACACCTAGCACTTCTGCCTAGCCTAAAAAAAAAAAAACCCATGTGCACGCCACAAGTACTCTGCTACCCGAGTTGCCGCTTCCTTTGTGTAGTGCACCCCTGACCTATCTAGGGGCGTCCTACAATTCCCCACCCAATAGCGCAAGTCTAGAAAGCTGCAGCCAAGACCGTCACAGAGTCGACGAAGCCTCTGGTTGAGGCCCTCCACTCGGCTCCAAACCAAAAGACCTCGATCCACTCTGGGAACGATGCTGCAAATAGAGAGCTCTGCTTGCGCCCCGCATGCCAGGCCAGCGGTCTTCACCAAATTCGCCAGCCGCCTGTACGAACTGAGGATCGCCTCAGAACCCAAGCGACAGGCGTCACTGGTGCCGACGTGAGCAACTACTTGCAGACGACTGCACCCCGTACGCTCGATAGCCGCAGACACGGCCGCCTCCACAAACCGAGTGCACGTTGGAGTTCCAGCCCTGTACGCTATTTCCCTAAGGGGCTCCATCACCCGCCTAAGGTTGGAGTTCCCAATAACCAGCAAGACTTTGCCCCAGTGTGCCTGCTCGGGCCCTGCTGAAGGAGCGGCCACCTGCCTACTGACAGGATGAACGGGTGAGGCCAGCCGGCCAGCCTCCACATTGACCTTCCGCCTCGAGCGATGCGAACTCCACTCACCCTGAGGTGAGGGCGGCCCCAATTCGCCGGGTACACTAGAAGGTGCCTCGGCAGCTGAGTCAGCGGACGCGGGATGTCTCAAGCGACGCGCCAGACCCTCCGCCGTCGCTGCACCTCTAGGCAGCAGCCTGAAGGCGGCTGACCGTGGCCAACAGTACGCTCAGCTGCTAGCAAACCGCGGCCAGTTCCTCCTGCGCCCGCACACAGCCCGCACACACCCTATCCATCCTACTGCTAATATCTGGACGTATAGAGAGTTGCGAGAAATAAAACAGCAATATGCGACTGCGGCAGATTGAGCTGCGCTATATGAACAATTACTTACGAACCAAGCAATGAAATGACCACGACTACGCCACTATACAGATATTACAATGCGATCCTACCCCTGTCTTAGTAAAAATTACAACCGCTTACGCGATGTTACACTCCACCGTTATTAAAATTTGATACTACCCCTTTCTAATTCGAAAATATGCAAAGATACGAAAAATTTCCCCACGCAAGCACACAAACACACAAAGTAATTTGAATTAAACCTGCGGAACTAACAGGAAACACTGAATATACGACTAGTTTCTGCTTCTGCTGCTCGCACACGTCGCTCTGCAAGCACAGATGAAACTGCACTGGCCTCTGTGTGCTGCTAACTGACTCTACGGAATAAACAGAAAGCATTGGCTGTCCAAGACAAACAACTGACTAACGACTCCGCTGTCAATAAGCAATATTACTCCTCTCAAATACGAGAATACGCAAGAATTTTATGTAACTAAATATGCAAGCGCACAAACACTCGGAAAGAAATTAAGAATCAAACTACAAAACAAATATGGAAGCTAAATATGCGACTCGCTACTGCACTACTGCTGCACTGCTGCTGCACTACCGCTGCACTCTGGTTTATAAATGCAATATTTAAAAAGTTATTAACGTTTATAATTATAACAGCTTGTTGTTGTTGTGGTCTTCAGTCCTGAGACTGGTTTGATGCAGCTCTCCATGCTAAACTATCCTGTGCAAGCTCCTTCATCTCCCAGTACCTACTGCAACCTACATCCATCTGAATCTGCTTACTGTATTAATCTCTTGGTCTCCCTCTCCGATTTTTACCCTCCACGCTGCCCTCCAATGCTAAATTTGTGATCCCTTGATGCCTCAGAACATGTCCTACCAACCGATCCCTTCTTCTAGTCAAGTTGTGCCACAAACTTCTCTTCTCCTTAATCCTATTCAATACCTCCTCATTAGTTACGTGATCTACCCATCTAATCTTCAACATTCTTCTGTAGCACCACATTTCGAAAGCTTCTATTCTCTTCTTGTCCAAACTATTTATTGTCCATTTTCACGTCCATGCATGACTACACTCCATACAAATACTTTCAGAAACGACTTCCTGACGTTTAAATCTATACACGATGTTAACAAATATCTCTTCTTCAGAAACGCTTTGGTTGCCATTGCCAGTCTACATTTTATATCCTCTCTACTTCGACCATGATCAGTTATTTTTCTCCCCAAATAGCAAAACTCCTTTACTACTTTAAGTGTCTCATTTCCTAATCTAATTCCCTCAGCATCACCTGACTTAATTCGATTACATTCCATTATCTTCGTTTTGCTTTTGTTGATGTTCATTTTATATCCTCCTTTCAACACTGTCCATTCCGTTCAACTGCTCTTCCAAGTCCTTTGCTGTCTCTGACAGAATTACAATGTCATCGGCGAACCTAAAAGTTTTTATTTCTTCTCTGTGGATTTTAATGCCTACTCCGAATTTATCTTTTGTTTCCTATATTGCTTCCTCAATATACAGATTGAATAACATCGGGGAGAGGCTACAACCCTGTCTCACTCCCTTCCCAACCACTGCTTCCCTTTCATGCCCCTTGACTCTTCTTACTGCCATCTTGTTCCTGTACAAATTGTAAATAGCCTTTCGCTCCCTGTATTTTACTCCTACCACCTTTAGAATTTGAAAGAGAGTATTCCAGTCAACATTGTCAAAAGCTTTCTCTAAGTCTACAAATGCTTATAGGATTTATATCAAATGAACCCAACACACAGCTTAGGCTGATGATATATCATACGAAAGCCGATGATGCAAGAAACTACAACAATTGTTTTTAGTTTAGCAAATTAGTTGACAGTTATAAACAATTTCCATATAGTTCCACACTTGCGAATACCTCCATATGAACATTTGGTATCAGGCTAGCATGAGTATTTCAGTTCCCTATCCAACTGTTTCCTATGTTTATTTAGTGAGCGATATTTATAATTATTGAACTATGTGAAATGAAATCATCATAACTTGTGAACGGTTTGGCTTTAGGACGTTAAAACTGCTCGCTTAGCCCCGGGGTGCGATGGTAATTAGTATGCGCTGTACGGTTTGGTTAAGCGACGAAGCCCACTTTCATTTGGATGGGTTTGTCAATAAGCAAAATTGGAGCATTTGGGGGACTGAGAATCCGCATTTTGTGATTGAGAAAACTCTTCAGCCTCAACAAGTGACTATGTGGTGTGCAGTGTCTAGTCACGGGATACTCGGTGCGATATTTCTTGATGACACCGTGACTACCGAACTGTACGTGAAGTTTTTGGAAGATGATTTCATCCCCGTTATCCAAAGCGACCCTGATTTTGACATTATGTGGTTCATGCAAGGCGGTGCTTGAACCCACTGAAGCAAGAGGGTGATGTCCTGGGGGAGAACTTTGGGGACCGCATCCTGGCTCTAGGATACCAAGAGACCACTGGCATAAGCCACGATTGGCCGTCATATTCTCCGGATTTGAATACATGCGACTACTTTTTGTGAGGAGTGAACAACAGTAACCCCAAAACCAGTTTTGAACTGGAAACAGTCATTCAGGAGGTCATTGACAGCACCGCAGTTCCAACACTTCAGCGGGTCATGCAGAATTTGCGATTTTTCTGTGCCACATCATCGTCAATGAGGACAGGTTTATCGAACATATCATAATCTAAATCCGAATATCTGTAGTAAAGTGTAACGTTCACGCAGTAGTTTTTAACTACTAAAAAAAATCACAATACCATATAGACTAAGTAACATTCACACAAACTGTTTACTACGTTTTCCGAATTTATTTGTACATAATGCTCACTGAATAATGTTTGCTCACAATGTAACGTTTATTCTTTGTAATCTAAATGCTTGTAATGTTACCTTGATTCTTTGAAAAAAATATTCCACTGTCAAATCAAAGCAATGTATATATTGTAAAATATGAACTTCTTTGGCACTGTTTTACACCAGAATATAGCTGCCTGCTCAGTCACACATTATTGCAACTGTAAAATTGATTCCAAATTTCAGTGCGCCATACTATGTTAATATAATTTCTACTATCAAATTATTCATTTTATCCCACCTCTACGTTGTTCCCTGTATAGAGCACAGTATTTACATAATACCACATATGTAGCATTCTCACAAGCTGGTTACTATATCTGTAACTTCATCTGTAATGTTATATGCTTATAATGTAAGGTTTATCTTTGTATTTTAATTGTTCGTGATGTTATGTTTATTCTTTACAAACATTCATACTGTGAAATCAAAGTAATCTATACATTGTAATATCTCTGAGAGAGAACATCTCTGGCACTGTTAGATCATCTTACGGGCGTGCACTCGGGACAATGACAATTCTTCTTGCGATATTTCGACTAGAAACCTCCCAGCCATCTTCAAGGCGAGATGATGGAACATTATGTCCGCCGGGAAAACTTGAAGAATCACATCTCTGGCACTGTTATATTTGGGAAGCTGCCTTGTGTCAACTTCACATGTGGGAAATACTTTTAGGTGTGTGTGTGTGTGTGTGTGTGTGTGTTGGTGCTTTGCACAATATGGTGAAATGGAAATCATATAATTGCTGCGTATACTTTGCAATATTTCAAAAATACAATCTTACAACTTTGCATCAAAATTTTGCGGCATTTGCGATGTAAGTACCATAACCACTTAACCTCACATGTTTGTTTACTCTGTACTACATTGTTATGTTCACATGGGGTGCTTCTAACATTGTTTCTACCGTAGAGCACTAACACATTAAGAATATTTCGCTACAGTGAGATAATAAAAATCGAAAACTGACGATCATGTAAAGCGCCTCTTGTGAATCTTATGAACAGCCGTCTGATGATGAACTTG
Organism: Schistocerca gregaria; assembly: GCF_023897955.1. Lineage (NCBI taxonomy): Eukaryota > Metazoa > Arthropoda > Insecta > Orthoptera > Acrididae > Schistocerca > Schistocerca gregaria. The sequence goes on from NC_064923.1 coordinate 505,990,311, forward strand.
TCAGTTCGAAACCGGTTACGGCGCTATTTACTTAAATAGATAGTATTATTAATAGTGACTGGTTGCTGTCTTCTTTTTTGTAAGAATCAAGCTACACTAATTTCCGTTTTTTTGATATAGTTCATTAATTGTCACCCTGTAACATGAAGTTGATGTTTTGACTAGAACCAAGCTGCAAGGCCACATATTACTGTAAAATTTTGTTCAAATGTTCCATTACTCGCTCCCAAAATGAATAATAGTAGTATGTCTATGTTTTGATACCTATATATGTGGAATATAGGGTTAAATGTGAGTGGTGATCGTGCTGAAAGTAAGTGTGTTGAGTAGCGCAGTGGTCATGTGAGTTACTCTCCAAAGAATCGTGCACTGCAGAGTGAGGGGTATTTTGTCGGATGCTCGTCAGTGTGGAGTGGCTAAAGAGGGTTGGGCTACCAGAGCACCACAGGGCTTCAGAATGTGTTAGTGGGACTTAGAATGCTTTGGTGTTAGTGAGCTGAACACTTGAAAATATTTTAGGGATTTGAATTCGGTCAGGACTAGACTCTGCAAGTTGCTTCCAGTGACTGATTCTTTTATGACCACGCCAACTTTATCGTTATGTGGCAGCGGAAGCCTACGCAATTTCATACTGTTTTGATGCGAGCACTTCGTTCTTCGTCTCCCATTCTTATTGTTTCATCTTGGTTCTTACAGACACTGGATTTTATCAGTCTTCCTTCATAGCTTACTCCTTTATTTCTCAGAATTTCGAATAGCATGCACACTTTTATATTGCCGAACGTTTTCTCTATTTCGGCAAATTGTATGAAAGTATCTTGATTTTTCTTTCGTCTTGCTTCCATAGTCAATTGCAGCGTTAGAGCTTCCGCTCTGGCGTACTTATCTTTCCAAAAGCAAAACTGAACGCCACGTAATCATTCTTTTGTATATTTTCCTATCAGTAACTTGCACACATTAGTCGCTAAATTGAATGTGGGATAATTCTTTCACTTACCTGTCCTTGCTATCATCAGGATTGTGTCAATGATACTTTACGGAAGTCTTATGGTATGTCTCCAGACTCGCAGAATCTTACATAGCAACTTGACTAACAGCTTCTCTGTGCATCTTTTCAGAAATGGTTGCGGAACTCGGCTGTTCCATAGAGGATGTCAAATCAAGCACCTTTCAGACGTATATTCAGCAGACGATGGTTGAAGTGATCGCTATAGCAAGCAGAAATTTAAAAATAGCATTATTCAAACGATGGCCCCTGTTTTGACTGGAACCGAGGTGGAATCTTCCTACACGTCTGTCACGGTCCTGAAGACGGCGTAGTATATCGCCGAAACTGGTAGCCAAATAACATAAGTTTGGAAATTCGACGACTGATTAATAGCTTGGGTGCCACTTCCACAGTGATTTCAGATATTCCGATGGAACGTTATCTGTCTCTTCTGCCTTACTTGAGCACAAGTCTCCAAAGCATTGTTGAACTGTGGCTACCCGTGCCTTCCATATAGACTCTCATTTCCTACTTACTTACCTTATCGGACAAGCGCTCCCTCTTGTAGCGTCGTTCAGTCTACTCTTTCCACCTATTCGCTACATGCTCGGCGCTTAACAGAAGCTGTAGTCAACACAAGAGCTGGCAGATTCCGGTTACCCCTGCTTCTATACCCAACAAGTACAGTTTCTATCTTATAGTAAGTACGTAGAGTACTAATGTAAGCGAGACAAACAGAAAACAACGGTGAGCTATCTACCACATACGAATAAGCTACGTCAGCGAAGTACACGGCTGTGACGGTACAGACGGCACGAAGCTACACTAGAAAAACTAAGATTGGCAATCAAAGAAAACATGGAAATAAAACGAGGCTTATAGGCGGTGAAAAACACTAAGCACTCCCACGAAAGCAAAAAAAAAAAAAAAAAAAAAAAAAAAAAAAAAAAAAAAAAAAAAACCTATCTATATTTCGTTGGCTTGTATATAAAACTCGAAACGGTTGTTAATTTGACCAAGGTTGCATGTCCACGGCTTCGTATAATGTTTCACGCGATTTTAAATGTTTGAAAAACAAAGAATAATTCTCCATACCGTTTGTTATCGTTCAGCTTAAAGCAGGAGTTACCAAACTTTTCCAGTGACGGAACACTTTGAGAAGCCAGGTACTCCAATGAAACAAGTTGTTGATTTTCAAAGCAAACGAAATTGTAAACTTGTTTTATTTAGTGATTAGTTCAAGTTTACATCGTAACAACTAGCACGAAAATTATACTAAAAAAAAATGTTATCAAAATGTCTAAGAAACCGCCTTGTTACTAATAGTTTTTCGCGGAGCACTTATTTGCTTCCTGCGGAACACCAGTATTGCGCGGGACACTGTTTGGGAAGGCCTGGCTTAAAGCCGCACTACCGTACATTCACCATGCGTGATCAGTGACCCCACGATGCCGTTTAATACCAATGAATCATCAGAATCACGCTGCCAATAACAGGCCGAACGGAATAAATTCCATCCACAATTTCCCACGTTTACCTGAGCTGGCTTCTTTTATTATAGTGGCTTGTAAAGTCACTCCTATAGCGTCAGATTTGCAACGTATCTAATGAATAAAATGAAAATTTCTACAATTTACAATGACGCTGAAGGGCAGGTTCCATGGATAATTTTTATACTGCTCTGCGTCACTAAAGTACGATCTAGATCAAGTAACGAACATGTTACCTACCCGGTGGATATGGATGGATGAGCGGAAGCACATTTTGCGAGAGGTCTCCCAGTCATGCACAGAAAGTGGGACGTCACATAAGTGAGGTCAATGTGACTAAAGCGCCAAAATCTCTCAACATGAGGCCGTTGAAGGAACGGGAAAAGATAGCGTGTGTCAATCACAGAGCGGTTACGGTGCAGTAAGATGGTATTCTTCACCATAAAATGGCCCAGAGGCAACATGTGGATGGTTTCACATGTAGACTTTTGGATTTTATGGTAGTTCTATGGGACCGAACTTCAGAGGTCGTTCCTAGGCTTACACACTACTTAACCTACATCAAACTAACTTACTCTAAGGACAACACACATACATCCATGCCCAAGGGAGGACTCGAACCTCCGACGGGGTGAGCCGCACGAACCGCGGCAAGGCGCACTAGACCGCACGGCTACCCCGAGCTGCTTCATATGTGAAAGAACCGTCAGGAAACTGGAGGAAAGGCCATGTATGACGCATGTAGCCAAGTAATTTGGTGTTGCTCACAGCATTGTTTCACGTGCATGGGGAGCGTTACGAATCACAGGCAGTGCTGCCCGAAGGAGGGGGGAGTGATCGATCATGTTCAACTACAGCAGCAGATGACAGCTACGTTGTTGACCAAACATTGGGTGCCACTGCAGTCACATTCGACAGGGCTGCAGGCACACAATTCCACGCTCCACAGGGGCACGGCGGCGGCACAGGTGTGGTCTCTCTGCTAGACGACCAGCACGTTTTGTGCCTTTGACAACCGCACATCAGCGGTTGCATTTGCTTTCATACAGAGAGCACAGGGGCTGGACCAACGAGGAGTGAAGCCGTGAGCTCTTCTCAGATGAAGTCAGGTTCAGCCTGAGTAGTGATTCTGGAGGTACGCTCGAATGTCGAGAGGTGGGAACACGCAATGCACACATGAACACTGCTGAACATGATCGTTGTGGAGGTGCAGGTGTTACGCGTGAGAAAGTATAACGTTGCATGGGCGTACTGTCCTCCAAATCTTTGAACACGGTACGTTCACTGGTCAACGTTATTGTCACACTGTACTCCTCCCCCATGTGCTTCTTTTCAGGGGTGCATTCGGCCCTTACTTCATTTTTATGCACGATAATGCGTGACAGTGCAGCATATTCGGTGAATATGTGGCCTGCCCGAACCCCCGACTTAAATCTCATCGAGCACGTGTCGAATGCATTGGGTAGACATATTGCAGCACGTCTACGAATACCAACTATCATCCAGCAGCTATCAGCCCCGCTAGTGGAGGTATCGAACGTCCTACTACAAGAACTCCTAACCAATCTTATGGCCAGCAGGGGAGCACGTTGCAGAACATGTATTTTCGCCTGTAGTGAACACACACCCTATTAAGGACCATGTCTTGCCCTTTGTTATGTCCAGGGGAACCGTCAAGAATCGAGAAGACTTCAGTGTAGTTGTGTATTTTCTTTGAATAAAATTTCATTTCTGTTTGTCTCACTATTTCTTTCGGTTACTTCTATACTCTACAGTGCTGTAGTAGTTCTTTCCATGTATGGTTTAGGTTTCATCGAGCTGTGTTCCTTGGCAGTGACACAACTTTTGTCCTTACGTTTTGGCTACAAGTGTATATGAATCACCTAAAACTTGCACCGTCTATTTTGAGGAAATGGAAAATGCTGTTGATATGCTGTTTTCATAGAATGGATTGGTATTCAGTGTCTCGCATTGTTAGCTAATCAACAGATTGTACTATTACTTAGAAACTGCATCTTTTGTTCAAACATACGCTTTTAAAATGGAACAACGCCTTTTGACATTAAAAAACTATACGTATGGTAAATTGGAATGTCAGTGGTGTTTGCTGCTGTATTCAAGAGCGAGTCTTTTATGAGATAGCTTATTTTGAAATGTTCCCACACCGACTCTTGTACAACATCTGTGGTAGCAGACAATAAAGAACAACTGAAGCGCATACACTAGTTATGTGTATTCTGACCAGTAACGAAACAATTGATCATCGCAGGTTGCGTTCAAAATGGCCACCGGCAGCGGCAGCACACGCTTCCAGTCTGGTATGGAACGATTACTACACACGTGCTAACATTTCAGCGGATATGTCCTAGTAGCGACAGTAACACGTCGTTGCATGTCATCGGATGTAGTTCGAATCTCCTTGTAGATAGTGTCTTTCAACCTTCCGCACAGGAAAAAGTCTACAGATACCAAATACGAGCCACTGGCCGGTCAACCAACCGTTCCTCTGTGTCCAATCCAATGATCTGGAAACATTTCGAGAAGACATGCTGTAGTACTTTGTCGACAATGGACTAGAAACACATCATGCTGGTACCACAGGTTCCTCCTAGTTTGGAATCTTCTAGCGTCCGTCGAAGATGGTCTGTTAGCAGACTGCGATACTTGTATATGTTCAATGTTCCATCTGTGAAAAACAGCCCTGTGAGCTTATGATTCACTACCGCATACATGTTCACACTCCATGGACGCTGACATTCAACCTGAAGAAGCCAACACAGCTGGTCAGCAGCTCTTGATAAAGGGAGATGTGATAAAGATGGAACCTGTGTCGATGGAGAATGCGCGGGACACTTGCCTGACTCATGCCACTTCCTCGTGCGATTGTGCTGTAGCTAAGGTGTGGAAAACTGCAACAGAGCAAGAACGTTATTTCTCCCTTCGTTTGTCGTCACTTGCTTCCATCTGTCACATTGTCTAGATGATACGCCACCATTTCTCGTAACTGGTTAAAGAGATAGATAAATAATTACCGAGATGGTCGACTTCTATTGGGATATCTTTCGCATACACCGTGCAAGAACGAACTGCACTCTTCCTACTCTCACCACACGCCTTGAGGTAGTCGGCTTTTTCTGCGTTGGTAAATCTCATCGTCCACTCACGAACTACTGCGTGGACTGTCACACACTTACTGACAAGTAAGTCGCAATGCACTCAAGAAATACACAAACACACTGTGGGCAATCATAACAACATGGTACGTAGCAACAACGCAGGTTGAATAGTACAAGCAAATGTCGATGTGAAAACTTTTCTAAATACGGCATCTTGTAAACGACTCACACTAGAACTACGCAGCAAACATCACTGACATTTTTAATTTATCCTAGTTTTGGTTTGTTAATGTGAAGAGGCGTTGTTCATTTTAAAAATGTGTATCTTTGCACAAAAAACCACTTTCTACGTATTATTAAAATATTTTGATTGGCTAACAATACGACCCCTTGACTAACAATGCATTCTGTGACACCCACACGTTAATAGCACTTTCTATTTCCACAATATTTGTGTGGTACAAGTTTTAGATGATTCATACAAGGTGCGACAATAAAGTAATGAGACTTATTTTCTTTGCAAGATGTGGCAACCCTACAGGCTTGAGTAGTCACAATATCTTTGACCTTGGTCTATGAGCAGCTTCTCGTCCAAGCGGCACATCGATGCAACTGCTCAGTCGTGAGTTGTGCTGTAATAAGTTAACACATGTTTGTGTCTCTCGTCACGGAAATGGAACTACATAATATTGCGCAACGGTATGCCATTTCTTTTTGCGTTAAATTGTGTGAAAACGCGATGACAACTTACGGTAAGCTTCAGTAGGCTTTTGGAGGTTCTTTTTTCGTTGGTATAAAATGTTTGATGAAGGCAGAACGAATGTTGAAGATGAAGACAGCAGTGGACGAACATCAACCTCACGGAGGGATGTGAACTTGGCCAGGGTGTGTGTGAAGTCATACGATCTGATCGAAAATGATTGCAGAAGAACTGAACATCAATCGTCTAAAAATAACTGAATATTCTGCATCACGATAATTCGCTATCTTAAACTACTCTGTCAGAACAGCAATTTTTAACCTCAAAACAAATTCCAGTACTACCACAGTCACCTTACTCATCAGATATCGCTCCGTGTGACTTTTCTCCATTTCCAAGAGTCAAACCGGCGGTCAAGAGACACCATTTTCAAACAACAGAAGATGTCCAAAAAGGTGTGACGAGGGTCTTGGAAGATATTATAGAAGATGAGTTCCAGAAATGTTACCATCAATGGCAGAAGAGCTGGAAAAAGTGTGTGCAATCAGAAGGAAGCTACTTTGAAGGAGACAATATTAAACTTGACTAAAACGGTAAGCAACATTTTTTTCATATAAGTCTCATTACTTTACTGTCGCACCTCGTATATATAGTGTCCCAAAGAAACATCGACAAAGATTAATATGTTAATCGAGAAGGCAAACTGATCAGTTTGCAAGGAGGATCCCATATCCGAGAACGCACGACTTGGGCGCTGAAGAGCGTCGAAGTGTGAGTAAACGGTTGTGACGGATTGTACCGATTCATTTTGGTGTCTGAGTACGAGAAGTATGCAACTCTTGAGCCAGCTGTGTGCTGCGGATGGATAACCTGAGCCGAATAACGTTCATGAGCACGCGCTACATTCCTTCTTAGAACACTTGTGCGCATCCTACTGCGGACCTTGTGTGGTCTACTAGTGCAGTAACGTTGTTGATAGCAGTGCAACATATACCAGTACACAGGTGAGGAAAGGACCGACATGGTGCTTGATAAAGCAAAGCGCATTGCAGTGGGAGGGTTGCTGCAGTATTGTTTGCAGAACTTTTTCCAAGCAGGCGCCCGCCACTTCATTCCACGTTCGGACATCGTGAGCGCCTAAGAGAAGCTGGCAAGCTGCACATAGGTATTTTCCGTTCGAGATATGTCCATTGTTCAGTAGAGTATCAGTACTTCGTGCTGGGTACTTGCAAATACACCCCCCCCCCCCCCCCCCATGAACCATGGACCTTGCCGTTGGTGGGGAGGCTTGCGTGCCTCAGCGATACAGAGGGGTATCTGTTGAGAGGCCAGACAAACGTGTGGTTCCTGAAGAGGAGCAGCAGCCTTTTCAGTAGTTGCAGGGGCAACAGTCTGGATGATTGACTGATCTGGCCTTGTAACAATAACCAAAACAGCCTTGCTGTGCTGGTACTGCGAAAGGCTGAAAGCAAGTGGAAACTATGCCCGTAATTTTTCCGAGGGCATGCAGCTTTACTGTATGATTAAATGATAATGGCGTCCTCTTGGGTAAAATATTCCTGGGGTAAAATGGTCTTCCATTCGGATCTCCGGGCGGGGACTACTCAAGAGGATGTCGCTATGAGGAGAAAGAAAACTGGCGTTCTACGCGTCGGAGCGTGGAATGTCAGATCCCTTAATCGGGCAGGTAGGTTAGAAAATTTAAAAAGGGAAATGGATAGGTTAAAGTTAGATATAGTGGGAATTAGTGAAGTTAGGTGGCAGGAGGAACAAGACTTCTGGTCAGGTGACTACAGGGTTATAAATACAAAATCAAATAGGGGTAATGCAGGAGTAGGTTCAATAATGAATAGGAAAATAGGAATGCGGGTAAGCTACTACAAACAACATAGTGAACGCATTATTGTGGCCAAGACACATACGAAGCCCACACCTACTACAGTAGTACAAGTTTATATGCCAACTAGCTCTGCACATGACGAAGAAATTGAATAAATGTATGATCAAATAAAAGAAATTATTCAGATAGTGAAGGGTGACGAAAATTTAATAGTCATGGGTGACTGGAATTCGGTAGTAGTAAAAGGGAGAGAAGGAAACGTAGTAGGTGAATGGACTAGGGCAAGGAAATGAAAGAGGAAGCCGCCTGGTAGAATTTTGCACAGAGCACAACTTAATCATAGGTAACACTTGATTCAAGAATCATAAAAGAAGGCTGTATACATGGAAGAAGCCTGGAGATACTGACAGGTTTCAGATAGATTATATAATGGTACGACAGAGATTTAGGAACCAGGTTTTAAACTGTAAGACATTTCCAGGGGCAGATGTGGACTCTGACCACAATCTGTTGGTTATGACCTGTAGATTAAAACTGAAGAAACTGCAAAAAGGTGGGAATTTAAGGAGATGGGACCTGGATAAACTAAAAAAAACAGAGGTTGTACGGAGTTGCAGGAGAGCATAATGGAGAAATTGACAGGAATGGGGGAAAGAAATACAATAGAAGAAGAATGGGTAGCTTTGAGGGATGAAGTAGTGAAGGCAGCAGAGGATCAAGTAGGTAAAAAGACGAGGGCTAGTAGAAATCCTTGGGTAACAGAAAAAATATTGAATTTAATTGATGATAGGAGAAAATATAAAAAGGAAGTAAATGAAGCAGGCAAAAAGGAATACAAACGTCTAAAAAATGACATCGACAGGAAGTGCAAAATGGCTAAGCAGGGATGGCTAGAGGACAAATATAAGAGGCTTATCTCACTAGGGGTAAGATAGATACTGCCTACAGGAAAATTCAAGAGACCTTTGGAGAAAAGAGGACCACTTGTATGAATATTAAGAGCTCAGATGGAAACCCAGTTCTAACCAAAGAAGGGAAAGCAGAAAGGTGGAAGGAGTATATAGAGGGTCAATACAAGGGCGATGTACGTTGAGGACAATATTATGGAAATGGAAGAGGATGTAGATGAAGATGAAATGGGAGATACGATACTGCGTGTAGAGTTTGACAGAGCACTGAAAGACCTGAGTCGAAACAAGGCCCCTGGAGTAGACAACATTCCATTGGAACTACTGACGGCCTTGGGAGAGCCAGTCCTGACAAAACTCTACCATCTGGTGAGCAAGATGTATGAGACAGGCAAAATACCCTCAGACTTCCAGAAGAATATAATAATTCCAATCCCAAAGAAAGCAGGTGTTGACAGATGTGAAAATTACCGAACTATCAGTTTAATAAGTCACAGCTGCAAAATACAAACGCGAGTTCTTTACAGACGAATGGAAAAACTAGTAGAAGCCGACCTCGGGGAAGATCAGTTTGGATTTCGTAGAAATGTTGGAACATGTGAGGCAATACTGACCCTACGACTTATCTTAGAAGCTAGATTAAGGAAGGGCAAACCTACGTTTCTAGCATTTGTAGACATAGACAAAGCTTTTGACAATGTTGACAATACTCTCTTTCAAATTCTAAAGGTGGCAGGGGTAAAATACAGGGAGCGAAAGGCTATTTACAATTTGTACAGAAACCAGATGGCAGTTGAGGGACATGAAAGGGAAGCAGTGGTTGGGAAGGGAGTCAGACAGGGCTGTAATCTATCCCCGATGTTATTCAAGCTGTATATTGAGCAAGCAGTGAAGAAAACAAACGAAAAATTCGGAGTAGGTATTAAAGTCCATGGAGAAGAAATAAAAACTTTGAGGTTCGCCGATAACATCGCAAAGGACTTGGAAGAGCAGTTGAACGGAATGGATAGTGTCTTGAAAGGAGGATATAAGATGACCATCAACAAAAGCAAAACGAGGATAATGGAATGTAGTCGAATTAAGTCGGGTGATGCTGAGGGAATTAGATTAGGAAGTGAGACACTTAAAGTAGTAAAGGAGTTTTGCTATTTGGGGAGCAAAATAACTGATGATGGTTGAAGTAGAGATGATATAAAATGTAGACTGGCAATGGCAAGGAAAGCGTTTCTGAAGAAGAGAAGTTTGTTAACATCGAGTATAGATTTAAGTGTCAGGAAGTCATTTCTGAAAGTATCTGTATGGAGTGTAGCCATGTATGGAAGTGAATCATGGACGATAAATAGTTTGGACAAGAAGAGAATAGAAGCTTTCGAAATGTGGTGCTACAGAAGAATGCTGAAGATTAGATGGGTAGATCACATAACTAATGAGGAAGTATTGAATCGGATTGGGGAGAAGAGAAGTTTGTGGCACAACGTGACCAGAAGAAGGGATCGGTTGGTAGGACATGTTCTGAGGCATCAAAGGATCACCAATTTAGTATTGGAGGGCAGCGTGGAGGGTAAAAATCGGAGAGGGAGACCAAGAGATTAATACACTAAGCAGATTCAGAAGGATGTAGGTTGCAGTAGGTACTGGGAGATGAAGAAGCTTGCACAGGATAGAGTAGCATGGAGAGCTGCATCAAAGCAGTTTCAGGACTGAAGACCACAACAACAACAACAACAACTTGCAAATACTATCGCCTACAGTTTGTCCTCTGGTAGGTGCTGAAACGTGATGCTGTGGTCATCTAAGATCGGCTAGAACTCTATAGTTAGAGAAGGACGTGCTGATAATGTCGGAAGAGGACCCAGCCACACCATTCCGCAGGTGGCACAGGGTATGCACACGCGTACAAGTGCGGGGTGGCGTGCTGTCCACGAACACTGGCTCCACCCATACCATCTGCAGAAAGTTCAGCCATTACGGAAGGAGGACTACCCACGACCGGTACAGTTTGTGCACTGAAATTTAAAACAATGAATACTCCAGCCACAATTCCAGAGCTTGGTGGAATTCAAGGATGAATGCGCATTTACGAGGGACGGCATATTAAACTTGCACAACATTCATGTTTGGGCGGACGAAAATCCGTGTCCACAGGTGATTCAAAATCAGCAACACAGATTAGGTTTGAACATTTGGGCTGGGGTGACTGGTGACAGTATCACTGGGCCAAATCTACTGAAAAACGGGCTAACAGGACCGATCTGCCAGATTTATTAGAGATATTTTGCATCCCCTATTGGATGTAGTGTCACTACATGTTTGGATGGACGTGTGGCTGCAACACGAAGGAGCTCCAGCACACTTTAATGTCAATGTGCAGAATCAGCTCAACGTCGCATATCCCAGTCGATGTACTGACTGGGGTGGACTGGTTCCATGGCCAGCACGGTTGCCAGCTCTGATACCTCCAGACTATTTTCTGTGTGGTAGTGTGAAGAATATGGTATATGGCATACCTGTAACGTCAGCGGAGGTCTTTATGGTTAGAGTCTACATCTACATCTACATTTATACTCCGCAAGTCACCCAACGGTGTGTGGCGGAGGGCACTTTACGTGCCACTCTCATTACCTCCCTTTTCTGTTCCAGTCGTGTATGGCACGCGGGAAGAACGACTGTCTGAACGCCTCTGTGCGCGCTCTAATCTCTTTAATTCTACATTCGTGATCTCCTCGGGAGGTATAAGTAGGGGGAAGAAATATATTCGATACTTCATCCAGAAACGCACCCTCTCGAAACCTGGACAGCAAGGTACACCGCGATGCAGAGCGCCTCTCTTGCAGAGTCTGCCACTTGAGTTTGCTAAACATCTCCGTAACGCTATCACGGTTACCAAATAACCCTGTCACGAAACGCGCCGCTCTGCTTTGGATCTTCTCTATCTCCTCCGTCAACCCGATCTGGTACGGATCCCACACTGATGAGCAATACTCAAGTATAGGTCGAACGAGTGTTTTGTAAGCCACCTCCTTTGTTGATGGACTACATTTTCTAAGGCTCTCCCAATGAATCTCAACCTGGTACCCGCCTTACCAACAATTAATCTTATATGATCATTCCACTTCAAATCGTTCCGAACGCATACTCCCAGATATTTTACAGAAGTAACTGCTACCAGTGTTTGTTCCGCTATCATATAATCATACAATAAAGGATCCTTCTTTCTATGTATTGGCAGTACGTTACATTTGTCTATGTTAAGGGTCAGTTGCCAGTTCCTACACCAAGTGCCTATCCGCTGCAGATCTTCCTGCATTTCGATACAATTTTCTAATGCTGCTAACAGTGCTGCTAACTTCAAAGAGAATCGCACGTACTGGCGCACGTGCTTGAGACTCTGTATTGATGTAGGAGATACACAGTTCGAAGCTCATTTCTAATGCATACACCGCGATGTGCTGCTAATGTCGAGTACTGACGTAATGTAAAACGCACACCCATCTCAGACTTCAACTCTCTCCAACGCCGAAGCCATGCGTTTCCGGATGTGGGTTCATTCTTGAAAACCGATCAATATGCCTTCCCGCACAGCTTACTAAGCGCTGTCGGCGTTTTTTGGGACTCCCTGTCTATATCAAAAGATTGCATTGTAATCACGCATCACAAATCTGGACTTGAATTTTTCCAAGACAAAGTAACTTTTAAGTTACCGATCTGTTTATATCAATGTTTTAATTAATTAGCATTAATCATAACTGTCGTTTGAATGATACGATTGAGGTATTTCTGTCCTCTACATCAATTGTGATGCATTTACTTCAGAAAACTTTTCAAAGAAACTGTCAAAAATTTTTCACTGCTCTCACATCAAACGCTGCAGGATTAGTTCATAGAAAATAATCCCCAGAAAATATATTAGATCACTGTGATAAGATATGATTATAGCTTCATCGTGGGTTTGTAAGGCTGGGGTTTATTTCTAAAAGAGAAATAAAATGCCGAAAACTGAACAACTTTAATAAAGCTGGCAAAGTAAACATAAGTAAAAGCATCGGTACCGTATATCAAAAGACGAGTTAATTTGATGCAATTTTATGAAGTAGCCGAATGTGTTTGTTATGTTACTTCAGAACCGGCCTGTATTACATAAAATTTCAATGAACAATGGGGTCTCCCTGTGAAAAGACTGTTCGAGAATAGATTGAATGTCCACACTCGATCGTTTTTTACGGAAAGAGCAGAGGAATCGACAGAATTATATCACACCGGTGCACAATAAAATGGGACAAACGGCGTTAGCTCTGTCATGTTCGAAGCCCGCGTTTATCTGGCTTTAGGGGATATAAAGCTGTATATTATTAACAGTATGAACTACAAAGAATGGAAATGAAATAACAGCACGAAGTCACTGATGTTACAACAAAGAGTCAGGCTTACGAGAAACATTTGAGTTCAGTTTATATTATGTCCATACGAGTAATTTACACTCATCAGTGGATTCTATGTCAGTTTAAAACTTCCTGGCAGATTAAAACTGTATACCGGACTGGAACTCAAACTTGGACCTTCGCATTTCGCGGGCAACTCCTCTAGCAACTTTTTCCTTTTTTTAAATTTTTTATTTGACCGTAGTGGACGTCACAGTTGAAGTTCGTTTTTGACTCCTTGACTTAGCCTTTTTTTTTTTTTTTTTAATTACAGAGACCAGCCAGCCCTCTGACTGAACACGCTGAGCTACCGTGCCGCCACCAGACAGAGCTAACCTAACACGACACAGGACTTTTACTTGATTAGCTGAGACGGTGGAGCAGCTGCCAGCGAAAAGCAAAGGACACTGCTTCGAGTCCCAGTCCGACACATAGTTTTGATCTGAGTGGCAGTTTTAATTTACGAGATGAATTTAACTTTTAATGGCAATAGAAGAAACGAAAGACGATTCAGCACTCAACAGTAATGTTAAGAAGTAAATATGCCGTTTGAGTCTGAAATTTTGGCTTCATTAAAAACTTTAAAGGAGATGCTGCTGGAAGCTATGTGCAAAAATTTTGAGGAAAAGACACTTTCCTCTTAATGAAGGTTGTTGCGTAAATACTGAGAAGTGTCTGTATTAGACTGTGAAATAATTCTGCTGCCTGCAAGTGTATAACGATTAAGTTGCATAGGGAGTAGGGGAGTAGAGTATAATGCACCCAGGAACGCACGACGTGTTCTGGTCGGTACTTCAGTTTACGAACTTATGTCAGAATGACATAGAGAAACGCGCCTTAAAGACGGGTATTAGAAGTTTCCGAAACTTTTTGCCGTTGTTGTTAGACATGAGGCTCCGTTGTGTGCCGCATTTCTAAATATTTCGCTTTCTACGCATTATAACTATTTGGAATGTATTGTTAATTTTTCAGGTACAGAATCTGAATGCTACTAAATATATTGACAAGATTATATCGATTGCAACGTATTTAAGTTTCAGCCGAATAGTTGTTCATACGTACGTCATCATGTTGTACCTTGGAACACGTTTTCATATTCGGAAAAACTTTAATTTTTCGGAGTAATTTTTGCAATTTCAGAAAAGGACTGTAGCACATAAAAAGTGAATACCTTCGTTTAGAAACAGAAAATTAAACTTCTATAACAGGGTTGGCTAGAGGCGAAAGTGTTTAAAGTGTACCAGGGTGTAACACTATTTCCCATATGAGTTCATACGGAAGCATAGCAATTGTCCACTAGAGTTCAATGAAACACATTATGAATTCAGATGCCAGTAGAATAAACAGAAAATGTTTCAGTTGACAGATGTTTCAGAATAATACATCGGGCATCAACAATCGTTTAGTTAACACATCAGTTAACAGATAGGCCTGTAGACACTCCAGATCACAACAGGCAATGAACTGTTATAAAAATAAATAAATATGTAACCTCTACGTAAATGAGAGGACAACTCAGAATAACTGATCGTACAGTCTACACACGAGCACGCTCGCCAAGTAAGTTCAACAAGCGCTGGAGACTACGAATTACTAATACTACTTTGCCCATAAATTCTGCAGACACAAATAGCAAAGTTTCAAGGCCGTCTTCCACCAAATCTGAGCATCGTGCTTCTATCATGTAAACTGGTAGACAGATACTCACACACCCGCTCAAAGACGTATTCAACTTCAGGAAGTGTACATAGCATCCACGTGCCACATGACTGACAGCAGTTGTCCTTGGATCGTCATCCGGCAGATGTTGATGGAAAATGACAGAGCGCAAGCTCATACGCAAACAACGCCGTTAGGTCTGTGCGGTGGTGAACTGATATGACTGCCCCCCCCCCTCCCCCCACCCATCCACGACACTGGCGGGACGCGACGGAAGCTGTTTCTTAGCTACAACAGTCCAGTCAGTTGGTGACTCTTACGAGGAAAGTACTTGGGTTAGAACAAACACAAATACACCAAAATCGTGTGAGAAATAATGTAAAGGTCTCTTATTGCACTAGTGATACTCCCGCATCTGCAAAACTCTGCAGTCGTCCGTTAGAGGCCTCTGCACATGCCATGCCGCATTGCACACTGACCTGCCGGTACGCCAGTCGGGTCCAGTAGGGACGGTGCAGTGTGCCTCTGAAGTTGCGTTTTGTGCCATTATTTGTGTATTGAAGCGACAGATGGCTCGGCGATTGGTAATCAATCCTGCTAATGTATTGCGATTGGTTGAGATGAAGTTACGAAGAACCCTTCTTCGTGAAGATGGTATTGGTGTAGAAGACGAATCATTCGCATGTTTTCTGGTATCTATTATAGTGCAGAAATATGAGCATAAGGTAGAAACAGATACTGTTGTAACACTAACACATAATGATGATGATAGGGATGATAATGACGAAGAACTCATTGCAAACGGTAGTGCTACGGCAAGTGAGGGGAAGATGCGATGGAAGCAGTGACAGTGAATACCAACCGTCTCCCAAGAAGAAGGTTAAAGTTGCAAGTATCACCACGGCGTTTGATGACAATACACTGGAGAACATGTACGATGATTATTACGTAAGACGTTTCGACACATACGACAAGCTTCTGTAAAGATACTCTAAACTGAAGTCTAAAAGCAATATTAAAAATATAGTGGATTACGTGGCAAAGAAAACATAAGGAAATATAGTTTTCAAAGGAAATCGTCCACTGCTGTTCAAGACCATCAAGGAGAGTGTAATGGCGAAATTCGATGAAGCGCGAGAATGCGGTTCTGCCGTTCATTATTGGCATTTACAACATTGGGCATTAGAAGTAGCCAGAAATCTCGGTTGTACAAATTTTACAGCTTCGCTAGGATTTATTACTAATTTGAAAAAGGAGTTTAGGATAACATCACGCCGTATCACTATGCTCCAAGCACGAAATGATAAGGATGACGAAGAAGAGCTGAGTGGAAGAGCTCAAACGTTGTTGCTGACGTCAATGAGCATATCACTAGTGAAAACATCGATATTAGTTCTGTATGGAACTGTGCTCAGAGTCAGTTCAACAATGAACTTCCTTGTGACAGAACACTATCCATGAAAGGGGAGAGAAACACTGTCGCGACGTTGCAATCAGTTAACTGTGCAACACATAGTTACACGATCGATGTTGCTATATCAATGGAAGGACGGTTGGCAGACAAACTCTGTATTTGCTTCCCAGAATCCAGTGGAAAGTTTGGACCCCGCGTGTCAAGGGAAATAGAAACTCGGTGCCCTCCAAATGTCGTCGTCGATGCAAGTGTGAGTGGTAAGATGACGAAACAACATCTGAAGACGTTTTTTCTGTCAGTTTTGAATCCACATTTGTCGAGAAAGTCATCAGTACTTTGTGACTCCTGGTCTCGACATTAGGATGAACGAGTACTACTGGAAGCATCTGGAGGAAAACTTGTAGATTTAAAAATCATTCCGCTTAAAACTACAAAATATGCACAACCTCTGGATGTGTATTTCTTCAGGCAATATAAAATATATGCCAAGAGAATAACAGACTTCAATAAACTACGTTCCAGTAATATAGAGCCGAAATTGCACGACAGATTCTTTATCATGGATATGCATTCTGTCATTTACAATCAGTTATCCGCGGGAGTATGCAGACCAATGCTTCGTTACGCGTGGCAGAACGCTGGCTACGGTATTGGTGAACCAGTGAACAACTTCAAAAGTGTCATTGACGTGGCCTTCAACACTGATATTATAGAATGTGCAAATACGCCATGCGATCAACTTGCATTTCTTCACTGTGCGTTTTGCAGTCATTCGTATTGCTCGGAGCATTTCATTGACATTCCGCATTTACATTTATAGTTAAGATTGCTGCATTGCGTATGGCATCTACAATTACATCTACAGTGATATCTAGAGCAAGACTGCAGAGTTTTTCAGAAAAACGACACCCACCAGCCATTCAGAGGTACACAATGGTCCTGTAACCAAACGTTCATACAGATCTGTTTGTTCGAGCCCAAGTACTTTCCTGGTTAGTGGAACTTTTCAGAGAATTTTTACGTCTACAAAGCTTGTCTCAGAAACTTCTACAAAGCTTTTCTCTATTTGATCTTTCTTAGTGCCATTTGACTGGACTACAAAGGCAGAGAGACAAATCTGACACCATGTTACGTATCTAGTGGATCCGACGTTATTATACCACTGAATTGTCACTCCTAAAATATGTCTTAGGGTTTAGATATGATCTTTAGTTGGTTTCCCACAGAGAAATCCAATTTGGTACCAGCCAGTCTTTCTCAGAACTATTGGGAGGAGACTGCCAGACAGTATGTTAAAATATACTTTAGATCCGAAGTTAATCAGCGTAATTCCTCTTTCGCCAGAAAATGGATGGTACTTTACAGAAAAGACTTTTCTGTTACCTTTTGATCACACCTCGCGCAAGGCAGCTGGTTCCGATAAAAATTCTGTACTTTTTTCCCGAAGGAAGAAAGCTAAGGGAAGGAGCTAAAAGTTCCATCTGTTCTTGAAGTTTAGCCGAGAGCGTAAATCGCGAAGAGCGTAAATCGCGCAAACGTGGGGGAGGAGGGGGGGAAGTGTTTGTTGACAGCAGCCGGCGAGCCTCGGTCGCCCTCACGGTTTGCCGAAGCGAGGCGGCGGGGCGGGCCCTGAGCTATTTTTCACGCCCGCCGTGTTTCAGCGAGGCGTGAGTCTCCTCCCAGACGCACGCCTGTTTTCTCTTCCGAGCCGACTTTCTTCCCTCCTTTTCTTTTTCGTACGAGCTTTTCTTTTTATTCCTCGGCCGCGTTAAGAGCTGCTTTGTCGCGTCGCAGGGAGGAACGGCCATCCGGTTCCTTTATTTCTGCGGCGAGCGCTCGCTCTTAAGCGGCCGGCGCCGGGCCTCTCACCGCCAGTGTTTGCCGGATTAACGAAGCGTCCTCCACTGTCGCCAAATATTCTCTCAGTCAGCGGGCGGAAAAGTCGATTCACAGCCAGCATGCGGGGGCCTAAGCTGCTGCAGGAGTTCGTAAAAAGTGTTATCTTACGTCTCTCACTTTATGAGTCAACATATTTTGATGTCGCCCATCGTAAGTCTTGCGGTGTGATTGCGAATATGCGTTTGAGAGTCGAGCCTGAAATAAGGACAGAGTATGAGACAAATTTCTATGGAAACCCAGCAGATTGCAGAATGATTTAGATACCTATCTGCAAGGTGCGAAAAGTGGCAACTGATGATAAGCAATAATACTGTATTTATATACACGACGCACCTCGTAGGAATTGTCAGAGTAGGGCAGAAACCGGTGGATGTACATGTATAGAGAAACACATGATTACAATTTCAGAAAAAAATTGGATGGTTTATTCAAGAAAAAGAGCTTCAAAAACTGAGCACATCAGTAACGCATTGGTCCACCTCTTTATCTTGTACAAAAAGTCATTCGGCTTGGCATTGATTCATAGAGATTCTAGATGTCCTCCTGAGAGATATCGCTCCAAATTCTGTCCAACTGGCGCTTTAGATCCCGAGATGGTTGGAGGCGTCAATAATGCCCTAAAAGTTCTCTATTGAAGAGAGATCCGGCCTCTGCCGACAATGCCCCAAATGTTCTCATTTGGGGGAGAGATCCGGCCACCTTGCTGACCAAGGTAAGGTTGATAATCACGAAGATAAGCAGCAGAAACTATTGCCGTAGGCATCACGTTGATGAAATGTAACGTGAGGATGGCTCGCCATGAAGGGGAACAAAACGGGGCGTATAATATCGTCGATGTACCGTTCCGCTGTAAGGGCACCGAGAATGACAAACAAAGGAGTTTTGCTGCCGAAATATCACTAAAGATCATTACCACTGGTTGTTGGGCCATATGACGAGCGTCAGTCAGGCTGATACCCCAACGCTAACTGCGGCGTTTCCAGATACGTCTTCGTTACCCATCGGGGTTCACTTCGAACGGGGACTAATCAATGAAGACAATTCCGTGTTTAATGAGCTCCCAGACTGAAGACGATTCTGGAGATGCCCCAGATAGCCGTGGGATATCAACCTGTCGCCCGCAATACGAATCAAGAGCCAGGAGTGATGGTTTGGGCTGTCCTTCCATGAACTGTAATAATGACGGACAAGTGTACACGAAATCATTGTAAAATAAAGTGTGCTGTGATATCTCTCGACATAGATTAACAGAAAAACATCTTCATGAAGCAGGATATATTTAAATGGATAACCTGAAGACTAGGTTATATGGTTTATAAAACCATGATCTGTAGGAGAATTGAAACGTTTGAGACGTGCTGTAGAAGGCGACTGATAATACTGGTAAGGTATGAGGAGATTCCTTCGGAGAAATAGCGAGAAGACGTTGACGAGAAGGGGACAGGATGACTGGACACAAGTCAAGACATCAGAGAAGTTTACAGGTGCCACTCAGCGGTGGAGAGAAAGTCGTGATTGACAGCATCAGACGATTCTGATGACTTAGGGAGGCGAAATAGCCTTTGGGTACTTGGGCGGTGGACTTCTGCGCTGATAAACCACATGCGATTGCCACAGAGAGCAGTCGTTGTACATGCGAGTGAGGCACAAACACTCGATTTTTCAGTCCGCTGAACTATTGAGCCAAAACCTATTACCTCGATTAAACTCATACTGTCTACATCTACATCTACACTCCGCAAGCCACCTGACGGTGTGTGGCGGAGGGTACCTTGAGGACCTCTATCGGTTCTCCCTTCTATTCCAGTCTCGTATTGTTCGTGGAAAGAAGGATTGTCGGTATGCCTCTGTGTGGTCTCTAATCTGTCTGATTTTATCCTCATGGTCTCTTCGCGAGATATACGTAGGAGGGAGCAATATACTGCTTGAGTCTTCGGTGAAGGTATGTTCTCAAAACTTCAACAAAAGCCCGTACCGAGCTACAGAGCGTCTCTCCTGCAGTCTCCCACTGGAGTTTATCTATCATCTCCGTAACACTTTCGCGATTACTAAATGATCCTGTAACGAAGGGCGGTGCTCTCCGTCGGATCTTCTCTATCTCTTCTATCAACCCTATCTGGTATGGATCCCACACTGCTGAACAGTATTCAAGCAGCGGGCGAACAAGCGAACTGTAACCTACTTCCTTTGTTTTCGGATTGCATTTCCTTAGGATTCTTCCAATGAATCTCAGTCTGGCATCTGCTTTACCGACGATCAACTTTATATAATCATTCCATTTTATATCACTCCTAATGCGTACTCCCAGATAATTTATGGGATTAACTGCTTCCAGTTGCTGACCTGCTATATTGTAGTTAAATGATGAGGGATCTTTCTTTCTATGTATTCGCAGCACATTACACTTGTCTACATTGAAATTCAATTGCCATTCCCGGCACCATGCGCCAATTCGCTGCAGATCCTCCTGCATTTCAGTACAATTTTCCATTGTTACAACCTCTCGATATGCCACAGCATCATCCGCAAAAAGCCTCAGTGGATTTCCGATGTCATCCACAAGGTCATTTATGTATATTGTGAATAGCAAGGGTCCTACGACACTCCCCTGCGGCACACCTGAAATCACTCTTACTTCGGAAGACTTCTCTCCATTGAGAATGACATGCTGCGTTGTGTTATCTAGGAACTCCTCAATCCAATCACACAATTGGTCTGATAGTCTATATGCTCTTACTTTGTTCATTAACCGACTGTGGGGAACTGTATCGAACCCCTTGCGCAAGTCAAGAAACACGGCGTGTACCTGTGAACCCGTGTCTATGGCCCTCTGAGTCTCGTGGACGAATAGCGCGAGCTGGGTTCCACACAGCCGTCTTTTTCGAAACCCATGCTGATTCCTACAGACTAGATTTCTAGTCTCCGGAAAAGTCATTATACTCGAACATAATACGTGTTCCAAAATTCTACAACTGATCGACGTTAGAGATATAGGTCTATAGTTCTGCACATCTATTCGACGACCCTTCTTGATATCGGGGATGACCTGTGCCCTTTTCAAATCCTTTGGAACGCTACGCTCTTCTACAGACCTACAGTACACCGCTGCAAGAAAGGGGGCAAGTTCCTTTCCGTACTCTGTGTAAAATCGAACTGGTATCCCACCAGGTCCAGCGGCCTTTCCTCTTTTGAGCGATTTTAATTGTTTCTCTATCCATCTGTCGTCTATTTCGATATCTACCATTTTGTCATCTGTGCGACAATCTAGAGAAGGAACTACAGTGCAGTCTTCCTCTGTGAAACAGCTTTGGAAAAAGACATTTAGTATTTCGGCCTTTAGTCTGTCATCCTCTGTTTCAGTACCATTTTGGTCACAGAGTGTCTGGACATTTTGTTTTGATCCACCTACCGCTTTGACATAGGACCAAAATTTCTTAGGATTTTCTGCCAAGTCAGTACATACAACTTTACTTTCGAGTTCATTGAATGCCTCTTGCGTAGCCCTCCTCACGCTATATTTCGCTTCGAGTAATTTTGGTTTGTCTGCAAGGCTTTGGCTATGTTTATGTTTGCTGTGAAGTTCCCTTTGCTTCCGCAGCAGTTTTCTAACTCTGTTGTTGTACCACGGTGGCTCTTTTCCATCTCTTACGACCTTCTTGGCACATTCTCATCTAACGCATATTGTACGATGGTCTTGAACTTTGTCCACTGATCCTCAACACTATCTGTGCTTGAGACAAAATTTTTGTGTTGAGCCGTCAGGTACTCTGAAATCTGCCTTTTGTCACTTTTGCTAAACAGAAAAATCTTCCTACCTCTTTTAATATTTCTATTTACGACTGAAGTCATCGGTGCAGCAACCGCTTTATGATCGCTGATTCCCTGTTCTGCGTTAACTGTTTCAAATAGTTCGGGTCTGTTTGTCACCAGAAGGTCTAATATGTTATGGCCAGGAGTCGGTTCTCTGTTTAACTACTCGAGGTAGTTTTCAGATAAAGCACTTAAAAAACTTTCACTGGTTTCTTTGTCCCTGCCACCCGTTATGAACGTTCGAGTCTCCCAGTCTATATCCGGCAAATTAAAATCTCCACCCAGAACTATAACATGGTGGGGAAATCTAATCGAAATATTTTCCAAATTATCCTTCAGGTGCTCAGCCACAACAGCTGCTGAGCCAGGGGGGCCTATAGAGACATCCAGTTACCATGCCTGAGCCTGTTTTTAACCGTGACCTTCACCCAAATTATTTCACATTTCGGATCTGCGTCAATTTCCTTCGATACTATTGCACTTCTTATCGCTATAAACACGCCTCCCCCTTCACTGTCCAGCCTGTCTCTGTGGTATACATTCCAATCTGAGTTTAGGATTTCATTACTGTTTACGTCTGGTTTCAGCCAACTTTCTGTCCCTAATATTATGTGGGCATTGTGACCGTTTATTAATGAGAGCAGTTCTGGCACCTTTCTATAGACGCCCCTGCAGTTTACTATTAGCACATTAATATTGTTATTCGCTGTTGCATTTTGCCTACTCCTACCTTGCCGCGTCTCAGGAGACGTCTTGTCGGGCCTAGGGAGGGAATCCTCTAACTCAACCGTAACGAATATCCAACACCGTTAATAATGCAATACCTCTGGAACTTTTCCTTAAGCTATTTCCGGTATCGAGGTTTCAAAAGACTTTTCTTTTGTATATTTTGACTCCTGATAGTCTTAAATATATGTGGTCGGATACATTTTGCCGGGAAATTGTATTTAAAAATCACGTTTCAATGGAAGTGGTCGTAAGACCATTCTAGTCGCTCTCGGCTGTTGAGCCATTGGCGACTCCGATCGATGTCTCTTTCTCCATAAAGCTACTGTAATATTCTAGGTCGAATAGAAGGCCACCAGATCTCAGTTGTATTCTTCCGGCAGAAGTGAGATGAAAAAAGCGGTTGTGGTGTCACTTATCATAATAGTTCAACAATAGTTGGTGTAAATAGAAGCAGTCTAAGATCAACGAAATACTGGATGCTTTTGATCATGAGCCACCACTGATGATTGAAGCTGTCGAAGCTATTGGTCTTATGTACAAATATCTGACTGACGACAGTTTGATGAGGAGATACCTTGGAGGCTACACGCAGAACAACAATAGAGCACTGAATTCATTAATTTCGACTTATGCTCTAAAACTCATGTTTTAGAGTGTAAAAGCCTTGCAAATTGCTATCAATGGGACGTGTGTCATTTTTAACGATGGATTGCATACATAAAATGAAAGTCATGGGATATTTAAGATAATTCTCATTAACTGTTCAGTCTTAGTTCCACATTTTTAATGAGTTTACGTGTTTCGATCGCTCTAGATCATCTTCAGATCTAAAACAAATTAAAGCTAAATATGTACCATCAAATATTTTACAATAAGTAGAAAATAAGAGAACTATACGTAAATGTAGAATTCACCCAAGTAGTTGCATCAGCAACCAGTCTTCCACTCAGAACCACTCATCAGAGTGCTAGCATCGATGTTCTAAATAGGTATATGATGGACGTAGGAGATGAAGGGGGAGGGTAAAATAGGGTGAGACTGATTGTTTGAGGTGATAGGAACCATGGAGAGGGTGGTGGCGATGTCATGGAGATAATAGAAAGTATAATTACGTAGAAATGAATGTCGATACATTAATAGTGTAGAACAATGGATACGCAAATTGTAAATGGCATGAAATGAATTATAAAGTGAATCAAGGAGAGACTGAGGGCGGGCAAAGAAGGTTAGGGAGGGTGGGAGGGGGGTGAGGAGAGGGCAAAGTATCAACAGTCTTAAAATAAAATTCATTAATATCTCTTAAGATAACAGAATTGAGGCTTCAAACTGTAAAAGGGGGATAAATATTAGATTATAAAAGTGAAAATAAAGTAGCGAAAACTGAATTAGTATCTGAAGATATTAAAATTGTGAAATTTTGAAAGTATAAACTCATAAATTCACACTCTGAAACTACAAAAATAAAATTGTATAAAAATGTTTTTCGTTAAAATTTTAAAAGTATAGGCCTAGAAAAATATATGCATAAATAGTGAAAGACATAAAGATCGTAAAAGTACAGAAGTGGAATTATGTAGAAGACTTAGAGTTGCATGAAGGATGACTAAATATTATGATTAAAAAAAGGCATTAGAAGTATAAAGCGGTAAAAAAATATAAAATAATAAATTATAAAAGTGAATCTACGTGCTGCAACTGAAGTTATAGGGAACAACGTGTGACGGTTAATTGTATTTGCTTCTGCACGCCGGCGTTGTACGACGAACAGTTTTGGAGTATGCACGGAAGGCAGTGTGCACGCCGGACTGCTGACAGCACGGCATGGGAGCCATACGCTCCCGCTGTCTCTTCTCGGTGAGTTGGGCTGCTGATAACACGTTTATTTACTACTGGAAGTGTTGTAGTCAGCCGAACATTCTGACCGAGCTGTTCTAGGCGCTTCAGTCTGGAACCGCGAGACCGCTACGGTCGCAGGTTCGAATCCTGCCTCGGTCATGGATATGTGTGATGTCCTTAGGTTAGTTAGATTTTAGTAGTTCTAAGTTTTAGGGGACTGAATACCTCAGGTGTTAAGTCCCACAGCGCTCAGAGCCATTTGAACACATACGCTGCAGTGAGGTGGATGACTGGGCTTTCAAAGTTAAAACTGATTTAATGTGTTGCTAGACTCTTGCAGACGGTATGTAAAAATCTCAGTTTCTTCCAACATTGTCAGGAGGTGTCCCTTAGGATCATTGCGCAGAAATTGCAAAGGCATATCAGTAGTTATAACGGCATGCTTTGATGTTAGGAGATGCTCACGAAACGCTGTTTTATTACTATGAGTTGAAGACTGCTCTTTGAAGCGCATTTCAAAAGTCTTGCCCGTTCAACCTATACTTTTGAAATACTGTATCGCATGAGGCCAGCATATCATGCTAAATACGAGAAGAAACGTTTCAGTACGTATGCTGTGATGCTCACAAAGTTCACTTAAATTAATAATAATTTCTCTTTAAATTACAATCACTATTTTGATTTTACAACACCCTATATAATAGCATTGTATAATTAATTACACTGGGTGTAAAATATACAAAAATGGAAAATAATATTAACTGTGAAAGTATTGTTTGAAATACCAGTGAACAGTTAATTTTATTCTCTGAATCGGACCTCGATTTATATCGCGTAGAGTCTTCAAAAGCACGTAAGTGAGAATCTGGTTAACAAAATAACATAATTAATGTTACATTACTTTGAACACTTTTTATATTGACACTCCATAACTAAGATCAAATAATTACCGCCACGTCAAATGATGTAGTGATTTCTGCGAAAAATTTACTATATATATTTTTGACAGAGCTGATCTTAATAAGAGTTGTGAAGTCTAACGTAAATTGACGTTACCCGATTATTTGTTGACTTATCACAAGACATAATACAATGTGGCAGTAATTTTCCTGCATTATAGTTACGATCATCGTCATTACAAGTTAGAGGACAAGACTAGCCTTGAATAAACTTTATAGCTTACGCTTAAGCAGCAAGAAAGCAGATGGGGGACAGTAAATTTAAAACTCACGGGCAACACTCCTTGGAATCTTATCTTGCTATTGTCAGTCTGCGTTTCATATCCTCTCGACTTCTGACACCTTCAGTTATTTTGCTGTCCGAATAGGAAGTGTCATCGACTGCTTTTAGTGTCTCGTTTCTTAATCTAGCTCCGGTAGTATCGCCAGCTTTAATTAGACTAATACGCTTGTTTAACTCTTCCGAGTCCTTTGTTGTCTGTGAGAGAATTACAATGCCATGGGCAAACCTCAGTGTTTTCATTTCTTTTCCGTAAATTTTAATTTCCTTTCCAAATTTCTTCTTTGTTCATTTACTGCTTGCTCATTGTACAAACTGAATAACTCCCTTTTCAACTACTACTTCCCTTTCACGTCCCTGGGCTCTTATAATTGTACTCTGGGTTCTGTGCAAGTAAGTAAGCTTTCGCTCACGGCATGTTATCCCCTTCGTAGAACTTAGACCACTCAATAGTGTCACATTACTTCTAAATCTAAAAATGTCATTAATGTGGGTTTGTATCATCTACTATAAGACGTAAGATCAGTATTGCCTTACGTGTTCCTACATTTTTCCAGTGTCCAAACTGATCTTTCCCGAGATTTGCTTCTTCCAGTTTTCCCAGTCTTCAGTAAAGAATTCGTGACAGTATTTTACAACCATGATTTATTAAACATCGTTTTGTAGTATTCACACCTGTCAGCATCTACCTCCTCTGGAAATGGACTTCAAATCTAAGAGTATTTTGCCTGCCTCATTTCTTACACATCAGATGGAATAGCTTTCTCTTTTCTATGTGTAATTTTGTGCTGAAGTTTGTTTGCCTCATATAACGTCCATACAGGGTAAGTCAGGAGGAACGGTACACGCTTCGAGGGATGATAGTGTTAGTGATTCTGAACAGAAAAGTTATATGAACGTATGTCCTGTTTTTAACAGTTTCCGAGGAAACAAATGAAAACAATGATGAACAGGACAGATGAAAGTGATAGTAAATGAAAGATGGCATGCACATGTAAAATACGGACCCCACAATGGAAAAATAAAGTGCACATTGAAATGGTCAGTGAAGAGAACACTAAGTAGCCTGATGTCACTCTGGTAGCATTCGCGTATGAGTGCTGGTGAAGATGGCCATTCGGCTGAAGCCCGTGATTTTTAAACAACTGTACGTCGGGTACGGTTAAGAAATGAGCGTATGTCCTTTTGAATGTTGTGTTGAGAATCACCTTTACTATCACACTTCAAAGCTTGTACCTCTGCTCCAGACTTCGACACTTCACCCTTTCTTGTCTTGTTATCGACTCGCCATCAGAGCTTTTTATATTTACGGTTTATGCTCTTGTCTCCAGAGTTTCATTTAGTTTTCGCATACGCAGCATCTATCTTTCCCCTAATCATGCAAGCTTCTTGAGCTTTGCATTTTTCCGTTAGACTCCAATTTAGCCATTTTGCACTTTTTGTCATTTCATTTTTTAGACGTGTGTGCTTCATTTCATTCATTTACATTGTATTTTCTCCTTTCGTCAGTAAAATTTGGTGTATCTTGTGTTATCCAAGAATTTCTAGTTTTTCTTTTTACCCACGTTATTCTCTGCTACCTTCACTATTTCGTGTTTTGTAGGTATCCCATTGGACTACGAAGTTCCTTATTACTACCTCTGAAACAGGTTATTTTAATTTATCTAAGTCTCATATTAAATTTCTATCGTTCTGCATTTCTTCAGTTTTAACCTGCAGTTCATAAGCAATAAATTATGCTCAGTGTTCACAGCTGCTCCAGAAAGTGTCTTACAGCTGAAAATGTGTTTTCGATATCTCTGTCTTACCATTATATAATGAGCGTGAAATCTTCGAGTGTTTCATCTTCAACGCACACAACCTTTTTCACGATTCTTAAACCAAGTGTTGGTGATGATTAAATTGCGCACCATGCAAAATTCAACCTGGTGGCTTCTTCTTTCATTCCTTCCCGCTGTCTCTGCCTTAACTATCTGAAGAATCACCTTTCTCTCATCATACAAATTTCCAGTCTCTTCATCTACGGAGCCAGTTGGGATATACACTTGTTTAAGTTTTTCGCCGACATATGGAACGTGTTGAAGCAGCTTCCGCGACTGTGGTACTGATTTTGAATAAAATGCCAGCAACAGCTGCACTTTTCTGTTTTAAAAATCACGATGGTCGTCCTCTCACGTCACTTGACATATGTCACCTAGGGAGCTGAAATCGGTCGTGATTTTTAAAATAAGTAGGAAAGTGCTACCGACGCTGGCATTTTATTCAAAAACTTACAAATATGTACCAGTGGGGTGGCTTCGTGTCTGCCTTGACTGCGATAATGCTTTCACTGTGCTGTTCATAGTAGTTACCCAATATTCTTATTTTCTTATTCATTATTAGCCTACGCCTGCATTACCTTCTTTTCATAATTTGGTTGTAACCTTATACTGAACAGATTAGAAGCCGTACCACCGTACTTACTAATTCCTACATGTCTAAATTCATCCTATTCATTTCCCTTTTTAATTTCTCTAACCAGCCTACCCGATTAAGGGATCTAACAGTCCACGTCAGGACCCGTAGAATACTAGTTTTGTTCTTCCTGACGGCGACACCCTCCTACGTAGTCCCCACACGGAGATCCGTCTGGTGCGGAATGTTCTGCTTTAGCTGTTCGCAGCCCCAGTACAGCAAGGCCATTGATGGTAAAACCGGAGTAGCTAGGCCGCATCACATTTCTCTTCGAACATTTTGTTGCTCGCTGCTTGGACACCTCTTCCGGGATATTCTTCAGGATTCCACTGGCGTCCCCTGATGGATGAACACTGTGGAAAGAACATGTTGTATTCACTTATAAGCGACTATTTTACAGCGCTTTTTGGAAGAAACAGAGTTACTGGATAAATATCTTCCAGTAGGTATTGGGACTATCGTCTTTTGGCAGATGACAGAAAGGGGGAGGTGGGAACCTAAATATTATTGCTGTTGTACCACCTCGGTTGACTGTGTTAGCTGTTTATGTACCTCGCTCGCCTTGGCTGCCTATTTACTTCCGTGATAGCGGGTAGCCACAAAGACGGAAGCCTGTAACCGTCATCTCTACTGAAAAAATATTCATTTCTTCGACATTTCGACTTCTTCACAGACTTCCCTACTACAAATATTACTTTCGCTGATCAGTACGCAAACGTGCTTAAAATCTAAAACCTGGTCACTTTCATTTTGGTGCCCCACCTCTGACTTTACTTTTTATCTTAAGACATGTGTGGCGTTCGTGCTCTTTAACGTGTCCTTTTAATGTCCTTCCACGTTCGCCGGTATAGCCGGTATATGCTTTTGCCATAACTACACCCCATGTACTCCATCAGTATGGAGGCCGTCAGGCACATTCTTTGTAGGTTGGAAGAAGTCTTTTATCTCGTGTTGAGCGAAAAATGTAGTTTCGAAATCATTCATCCAAAGGACTCTGCCCTTGCGACTGGTTACTCCGGCCACAGACGGTAACCTTACAGAATATACAGGAGGTTCGTCGATCTTCTTCTTTGTTTTATTAATATTATCACTTCATTGAAGGTCCTGTTTATGGAAAGATCTTCATAGCCGTTGCACACCAATGTTACCTCCAGGAAATCCGGCTGTTGTCGCAAGTTATGACGGCCACCAGTGCGTAATGCACGCGAAGGCAGAGTATTTAATGCAGGTGGGTTTTGGGCTGGGTGATGGCTCATGGAGGCGTGTGCATAACTTTTCTTACCATCTTGATCTAGATTTTCAGTCGTTTCGCTAAATTTCTTCAGGCAGATGCCGGCATAGATGCTACTATATGGCAGCGTCCGACGGCCTGTCCCGTCCTTGTCTTTTTTTGTTCTTAAATTGTAATACGAAGACGTGTTCAATATCCTTTCAAAAATATCTACGAACGAATAAAGCTACTACTACTACTACTATTATTACTGCGTTTGGTAGATAGATCAACACATTTAAAAACGGTCGACAGCCCTCACTCTCCAGCTCTCTGGTAAAGCTGATTTTCAGATGAATGTTGTTCATAAAACCGAATAATTTTATGTAGGTCTTCGCTGTTTTGTGGATATATACAGGAGTTGGATTGGAGACACTAAAAAATACAACATATTACCATGACTGATTAAATGTAGGACATCCGTTGGTATTCAAAACAGCTTCCAGTCATCTCCGAATGGCCAAATACCGCTCCGGTATAGTTTTCAAAAGAAACTTATACCACTCTTCCTTCAAAGTAGTGCAAGGTCAGATAACTATGAAGCAAACGCTTAGGAATCACGCACCCTTCTCTCTAAACTAGACCACAAAGGCTTAATAATATTGATGTCTGGTGACGATAGTGGCCAGGGAAGATGCGACAATTTCCTAGTGCCCACAAAACTTGTCAAGGCGATGCGAAATGTGTGAACAGGAACCCTGCCGTCTTGGAAAACATCACCATTTGGTAACAAACATTGTAGCACGGGATGGACCTGATCAACCAAAATGCTCACGTAATCCTTGACAGTAATAAGACCTTGCGGAGTAACCATGGGGTCCATGGAATATCACGATATGATTGGCCAAAATATAAGGGAACCCCGCTCTATGTTCCACTCTTGGGACGACAACACGACCAGAGGTTGGAAATAGTATGAATCAAGACTCATCCGGGCAAATAACTTTCTTCAATTGTTCCACTGTCCAGGTTTTGTGTCTTCGGCACCACGTTTTCCTGTTATAGGATTTTTCCTAGACGTTCCCTGCTTATGGAGCTCTCTTCGTATTATTTTGGTGCTGGCAGTGTTCGCGAGTGCGACATTCAGTTTTACATCGACGTTTGCAGCTATCGTCTTCTTATGTTTCGTCACAACCATCATCAATGACGGCCGATCGCAATCACCCACACGCATTTTCGTCCGCATTGTAACTTAACGGATGTTATTTTTCCACTTCTCCTGTTCGCAGTATTAATCTTCGACACGGTGCCTCTTGAAACACCACATACTTCGTCTACCTTGCCCACATTAAAAATAACTTAATCCTGACGTAATGCAGCCACAACTACACAGAACAGTCTTCTGACCACGGCTGACGCTTACAACGTATTGAGGATATTGCACAGTTGCCGTTCGTGCTCAAGAATCTGCATCTATGTTCAAGTACTCGTTTCTCGCGGTGTTTCCATACTTTTGTCCAAACCCCTATACTCTAAAACAGATGTAAACACCCAGCCACGGCGAGTGATGACGTAAACAGCTACCAGGAGACAACAGAGGCGATACAACAACAATAACATTTTGGAAAATAAGGAAATTTATGTTAAGTTACTATGGGACAAAACTGTTGAGGTCATAGGTCCATAGACTTACATACAAACCAATCTAACTTTAACTTACGCTAAGGACGACAAACATACCCATGCCAGAGGGAGGACTCGACGGGGGCAGCCGCGCGAACCGTGGCAAGGCGCCTGAGACTGCACGGCCACGGCTGCGAACATTTTGGATTCCCCATCTCAGCAGCTTTCATAGCAACCGTGTGAGAGTAGCCTTTAATGAATGAACATGACACTGCCTTTAGACAGTGTTCAGCCAATCAGGGACGGCAGTGGATTCCTGAAGACTCCAAGGAGAAAGATCAAAACGTCGAGCTGAGAAAAAGTTTAAAGAGGTATACGGAGCGGTCTATGGCTCAGAAGAGTTCAGAGGTAAAGACCAAGAAAGTTTGCAGACTTATATACAGCAAGGCCATAGTAGCTAATAAGAAAGACCATCTTCCAGACTGTCGCCCTGCAACTAGTGAAAATGCTGCTCCTGCCCTTCAGGAAGCACGTGTTAGTCTCTCCTCTTACAGCCCTCCGTTGCAGCTCTACCTATTAGTACGCAAGCCATCCCTCCTCCGGAAGGTCCATATTTCATGGGGTGGTTGAAAATATTACACACGCCGAAATTACGAATGTGTCATAAATAAACATATAAACACTCCAGATAGAAGAAACTTCTATTCCTGAATCTCTTATAATTAAAACGTTTAGCATAACAAAGGACATTTTGTTTACTCCACTAGTACGCGAAGCAGAAACTTGCTGAATTTCGAAATCCCAGTTGGAGCTTTTGGCTCTGCCATTAACTTAACAGTAAACACAGCCCGACGAGCTGTTGCAGTTTTGACCTTCTCTTTGGCTCCTTCCAGTGTTTGAAATGCCCACCATCGTAACTCATCAGAAAAACGACGCCTACAGTTAATTTACCTGTAGGTAATCAGAGACGGTGAAACATGTGCAGTATCGGATGCTACGACAAGAAAGTTTGGAATTTATTTGCCGTTAGACTTTTGCGATGGAGCTTGTGTGGGTCGTTCACTTTTCCCGAATCACTTTGAGTACGCGCGGCACCTCTACTCGTTTTTCCTTGTTCCTGTCGCTGGTGGGGAGTATAAATTCTGCTACGTCCGGTTCGCGAGGCGCGCAGCCCGCGGATGGACCCGCCGTGGGCTCGGCCGCATGACGTCAGCGGAGTCAGTGGCCGCTGGCCGGAGGCACACCCGCAGTGCCGCCCTCATTGTTGCTGCTCGCCTTCCCACACAATGCGTCGTTCCTGGCAACTGAGCGTCTGCAGCCGGTGGGCTATGAAGGAGTGACGGTTCCCGCAGTCAGCCATTGTGTCAGATGCCGGACGCTCACGCTTTGATCGGCCCACAGGCCGCGAGCGGAATCGGCACGTTGCGTCCAGCGATGCAGTGGTTACGAGTGGTGCAACACGTTTGCGAATAATCGTAGAGTTCGTGAAACCTATCCATGTGTCGTAGCGCAAGCCTCTGTCTGAGGCACGACACGCACTGCCGCATGTGCAGAGTTTAATATGGCGGAATATTCGTTTCGAAACACACGGCAGTAAGAATGCAGTAAGTAACACATTGATGTTCGAGACGAATATGACCTCGAGCGACATTAAAATACAGGACTTATTTTGCGAACTCCTAAGGTTCTAAATTCCAGGTTATTCTCGTCTATAAATTTCTTGGTCTCTAGAAAGCTGTAGATGAACTGCGGAATGATTCCCAGAAAGCGGATCGTACGTAGTAAAAACATCGTATTCGTCACCTATGAATTTTAGGAAAGAAGAAAAACTGGCAATTATTACACTACTGGCCATTGAAATTGCTACACCATGAAGATGACGTGCTACAGTTGCGAAATTTAACCGACAGGAAAAAAGATGCTGTGATGTGCAAATGATTAGCTTTTCAGAGTATTCACACAAGGTTGGCGCCGGTGGCTACACCTACAACGTGCTGACATGAGGAAAGTTTCCATCCGATTTCTCATACACAAACAGCAGTTGACCGGCGTTGCCTGATGAGACGTTGTTGTGATGCCTCGTGTAAGGAGGAGAAATGCGTACCATCACGTTTCCGACTTTGATAAAGGTCGGCTTGTAGCCTATCGCAATTGCGGTTTATCGTATCGCGACATTGCTGCTCGCGTTGGTCGAGATCCAATGACTGTTAGCAGAATATGGAATCAGTGGGTTCAGAAGGGTAATACGGAACGCCGTGCTGGATCCCAACGTCGTCGTATCACTAGCAGTCGAGATGACAGGCATCTTATCCGCATGGCTGTAACGGATCGTGCACCCACGTCTCGATCCCTGAGTCAACAGATGGGGACGTTTGCAAGACAACAACCATCTGCACGAACAGTTCGACGACGTTTGCAGCAGCATGGACTATCAGCTCGGAGACCATGGCTGCGGTTACCCTTGACACTGCATCACAGACAGGAGCGTCTGCGATGGTGTCCTCAACGACGAACCTGGGTGCACGAATGGCAAAAAGTCATTTTTTCGGATGAATCCAGGTTCTGTATACAGCATCATGATGGTCGCATCCGTGTTTGGCGACATCTCGGTGAACGCACATTCCAAGCGTGTATTCGGCATCGCCATACTGGTCTATCACCCGGCGTGATGGTATGGGGTGTCATCGGTTACACGTCTCGCTCACCTCTCGTTCGCATTGACGGCACTTTGAACAGTGGACGTTACATTTCACATGTGTTACCACCCGTGGCTCTACCCTTCATTCGATCTCTGCGAAACCCTACATTTCAGCAGGATAATGCACAACCGCATATTGCAGGTCCTGTACGGGCCTTTCCGGATACAGAAAATGTTCGACTGCTGCCCTGGCCAGCACAATCTCCAGATCTCTCACCAATTTGAAACTTCTGGTAAATGGCGGCGGAACATCTGGCTCGTCACAATACGCCAGTCACTACTGATGACGAATTGTGGTATCGTGTTGAAGCTGCATTGGCAACTGTACCTGTACACGCCATCCAAGCTGTGTTTGACTCAATACCCAGGCGTATCAAGGCTGTTATTACGGGCAGAGGTGGCTTTTCTGGGTACTGACTTCTCAGGATCTATGCACCCAAATTGAGTGAAAATGTAATCACATGTCAGTTTTACTATAATATATTTGTCCAATGAATACCCGTTTATCATCTGCATTTCTTATTGGTGTAGCAATTGTAATGGCCAGTAGTGTAGATAGCCAGATTTTCCGAAAGAAAAGGAGAGACACTAGATAAGCAGTTCTCACATTGCAATTAATAATGGAAGTAAAAGAAAAATCAAGACACTTTCATAAGATTTGTCGACTCACAAAAAGCTCTCGACAATGGAAAATGACGAAAGATCAAAATTTTCAGGGAAACAGAACAATCTATAGGGAAATATGCGTGGTACTCAGTGGGGTGCAAAATTTAGGGATAGAAGAAACTTTCATGTTATGTGTTACTGCCAAGAACCATAGCTCGATGGAACTTGTACCATACATAGAAATAATTGCTGCAGTATAACACAAAAAGGTAACTGAAGGAAATATCCAATGAGACGGTTAGAAATGACGCTCTTACTCTAAGACAGTAGTTACACTCAAACCGCGATTCATAATGGTTCTCCTGGATATTACAAAAGGCGGGACATCGTTCTGAATAGGATTGTGATCATCACGGACAGCAATTGATGCTCTCGAACGTGCCCTATGTTGGCCACAAGTCTGGTAAGAATTTTTTTTGATAGGGCGTTCCTTTCCTCGACCAGCGCAGTTGACAAATACTACTGGTTGGCCGTTGGTGCATGTGGACATGCTACAGTACGTTTCCACCATGCAATCCACATGTGCCCGATGCGGTTTAAGCCGGGGGAATAAACAAGTCAAGCTCCACCTGCGCTATTCGAAGCCGTCGCCCATCGTCATCTATAAAAATGACGTCAGGGCCGAATGCAAACATGAAAAAGACGCACGTGGGGGAGGAGTACAGTGTCAGAATAACGATGACCGGTGATTCTACCGCCTTTAAAGATCTGGAAGATGGGTATACCCATGCAACATTACAGTACTCCTCCCTACACCATAACACCTGCACCACCAAACCAGTATTCCTGGGAGCATTATACTACGAGAAGTGCGAACACGTAATGCAACTTCATTCTCACGTATGACAATGTGCGATCACTTGGAATAGTCCATGAAAAGATAATTAAATCAAGAGCCTAAGCTACCGACAGGAGATGATATGCATCAACGTGGAGAGTTGAAAATGTGTGTCCCGACCGGGACTGGAACCCAGGACTCCTGCTTACAGGGGAGACGCTCTATCCAACTGAGCCACCGAAGGCGCAAAGGATAGTGCGACTGCAGGGATTTAGCCCTTGCACGCTCCCCGTGAGGCTCACATTCCATTAATGTCCACACACTACATTCGTAGTGCCCCTGCCCATTACACTCATAACTCGCGGCAGACAATCTTACCGAGCCCGGTAAGAGTTCGGGCAAATCGTGTGCATCCGCACGGAAGAAGGTCAATGGTCACTTAGCCTTAACCTTGTGAAGATGGTATCTGTTATTTCGGTCATGTCCGAAAGAACTGATACCAGCTTCATATATGGCACAGTGTAGGTGGAGGATCTCTTTAAACGAGAGGATATTTGGCAAATTAAGTTGCCTGTAACTTTCGCCGACTTAAATCCTGTAGGGCACGTGAGGGGTGCATTAGTGCACCAGGTCCACGTGCATCAATCGCAATCCAGCTGCAGTCAACCGCGTTGGTGGGGAAACGGAACACCCTACCACAAGAACATCTTACCCATCTTGTGCCCAGTATGGGAGCTCATTGCAGAGCATGCACTACCGTCCATGGTGTTCACACGCGCTATTAAGAAGCATGTGCCTTTTGTAACGTCCATGGGATCATCACGAAGCACAGTGACCGGTGTAATTATTGTATTGTAATAACGGTGTCGTTTCTGTTTGTTCTGTTGCGTATTTCTTTCAGTTTTGTGCTGTACTGTAGGAGTTTTTTGAATGTATGGTTACCAAGTTTCATTACGCTATGTTTACTTGGTAGTAACACATCATGAGAAGGGAGAAAGTTACTTTCGTCCGTAATTTTTGAAAGTTAATTTCGTCCTTGGTTCAAAAACTGATTTTTTTAAATATCATTTTTGGGTCCATAAAAGTGTTTAGAATCCACCCCAGAAACGGTTTTTCCGAATACGGAACGGAAATGTTTCTTATTCGCTGTTGAACAAAAAAATGCACTTGTCTGAAATCGGCCTTTCTCACGCACCAGTTCTTTTCTTTCGGAGGACGAGTTATTGTACCGGTGCTTGGGAGGAAACACACACAATTCAAATGAAAGTTTGAACTCGTGTGTTTGGAAGTTATCCCCCCAGCATTTGCATTCTCGTGCGAAGACCGTGGAGATTGCGACTTTCCGGCAGTGAGCAGCTTCAACGAAAGGTATTCATCAATTCTGAAGATCATGACAACGATGGACGTCACCCTGGGTCTCTAATCGACTCAGTTCGCCAAGCATTCGGACGACCACCGGATTAAAGCGGCCGAAAACCGCTTGTCACAGGCCGTACGCGCGGCTCTAGCGCAGCGCAGGATGGCCCAGATCGAGCAGAGCGCCCTCTATGAGGAAGAAGAAGCACTAATTTATGGACCCGGAATAGCAGATAGAACGTACCTTGCACAGTATTGCATTTATTTGTAGTCAAGACTTCAAACGCGTTTTTCTCGAAATGGCGTTTTTAAATTTTGAAATCGCGAGGTATGGTAACTTCAAATCTACTGAAGCGATTGGCATGATTCCTTCTTTCCGACGAAGCTAACTAAATTGTCGAAGAGTTCTACCACTTTTATTCCGATCCATCAAGTACAAATATTTTTATTTGCCTGACGAAGTCGAAAAACCGATGAAGAAACAGTATTTTTTTTCAAATGGCCGCCATTTTGTTTCCTGTGTTCCAAATAACTTAAGCGAGGTACAACTCCTAAAGAACTTCGGTAACATCAACTCAATTTTGATTTCAGACGAGCCGGCTTCCATGTAACACACCGCGCGTGGAGGTCTACATCGAAATTTTGTTTCGTTCCGACGGCACTTCCGCCTTTGCTCTTCGACATTTTCGGTCAAAAACATTCCAATTTGTAGAGCAAATGTCGCTAAACATTTTGACCAACCCGAGAAAAAAGTTTTCAAAGAACATGCTTTTTTTCGGGCCAAAGATAGTAAACCTCCCTTTAATTTTTGAAATGCAATTTACCTCTGTTGACACTAAAAAGTGTAATTTGTAATTCCTAATTGCTTGTGCATTTAATCAATATAAGCTCCAACCTTTCCGTAGTTGTTTGCTGTTTATGTTATTTCTTCAGTAAAGGTACGTTACACCGAAGCAGAATTTGATATACGCACTGCAGTGTTAGGTCAACGGAAGTACGTACAAACATGGCGACTTTATGCAGAGAGAGATACCAAGATTAGGACACCGACTCTGCTATATTTGTTATGTGCAACCGACCCACAATAGTAGCTAAAAAGAAAATGTAGTAGAGAAGATAGAAAACTTCACATATTCTTACATGAAGGATAGCACGAGATTCCGGGGTGAAGTACAAGCACCGTATGGAGAATTCTACGTGAAATTATTTTCTGAATTTTGTCATTACCGTCCTCGATCCACTTCCTCAGCACATACTTCTCCACAGAATGATTTACATTTAGCTTATACTTTGTCCGTAATTCCTTTCCGTCCTTCATAATGGAACTAAATGACGTCCATTTTTTAAGTAGGGTGCTAACAAGAATTTATCTGCTTCATTGGTTCACGGGCGTCGCGTCGGGTAATGTTATGAAAGCTGTAGCATCTTCGGGTGCTGACGGACGCGTTACTACAATGGTTCGCCAATATATACACTTGCAGATAGGCGACGCGCTAAACGGAAGGGGCTGCTCACTAAATTCCGAAATCCGATCTTCGCCGAGGATGTTGAGCATTTATTATTACCACCAAATTTCAATTCCCGCAATGGTCACAATTCAAAGGTAAGGGAAATTAGAGCTCGTACTGAGGCGTTCAGACAGTCGTTTTTCCCTCGTGCGATCCGAGAGTGGAACAGAGGGGGCGTGAATTGTGCCCTCCGCCACACTCCGCTTGGTGGCTAGGCAGTATATATGTAGATGTAGAACCCTTGGCGCCTGCTCTTTTCTAGCGAGTCAGCATATATTTTGCAGAGCCATTGCAACAGCACGTCAGTAAGCA
This sequence comes from Schistocerca gregaria, assembly GCF_023897955.1. Lineage (NCBI taxonomy): Eukaryota > Metazoa > Arthropoda > Insecta > Orthoptera > Acrididae > Schistocerca > Schistocerca gregaria. The sequence continues at coordinate 506,028,962 of NC_064923.1, forward strand.
CCTGAAGATGACGAGCATTGTGCGGCTTCCACAACTTTATCCAACGCGACGCTCGTAAAGCAGTGAAGTAGGTACTACGTCGGGAAAGTCTTAAACGGTACAAGAATTTATCTGCTATTCCCATGACAAAAACTTTCCTCGCTTTCTTAAAGGATTTTTAACTCTAGATTTCAATTAAATTATGTCATAGTCTGGCAGAGATACCGAAATCAGATACTGTATTGAAAGGCGTGCTCAGGAGCAGCTATAGACTCAGATCAAAATTTAGTAATGATGAAGAGTAGGCAGAAGTCTGACTAGTAAGAAAGAATCAATGTGCAAAGAACTGGCACACGGAAGTACTAACGAATGAAGAGACACACTTGAAGTTCTCTGGCACTATAGATACTGCCATAATGGATAGCTCAACAGGCAGTTCAGTTGAAGAGAATTGGACATCTATAAAAAAGGCAACCATAGAAGTTGGAAAGAAAACAAAAACACAGATACAAGGAAGGTAGCAGAGGAAATACTGCAGTTGATCGTCGAAAGAAGGAGGTACAAAAATGTTCCGGAAAATTAAGGAATACAGAAGTGCAAGTCACCGGGAATGAAATAAATAGAAAGTACGGGGAAGCTGAGGCTAAATGGCTGCATGAGAAATGTGAAGAAATCGAAAAAGAAATGATTGTTGGAAAGACTGACTCAGCATATAGAATAGTCAAGCGCCATCTGGTGAAATGAAAAGCATGGACGCCAACATTAAGAGCGTACGGGGAATTCCTCTGTTAAAGGAGAAGAGAGAGGGAATAGGTGGAAAGAATACATTGAAGGCCTCTGTGAGGTGGGGGACTTGCCTGATGACGTGGTGGAAGAAGGAACATGAACCGATATAGAAGCAATAGTTGATCCAGTATTAAAATCAGACTCGAAACAGCACTGGACCACTTACGATCAAATGAGACATTCCATCAGGTTTTCTGAACTCATAGGAAGAAGCGGCAACAAACGGCTATCAATGTTGGTGTGTAGAAGCTATGACGCTGGCGATATCATCCACACAATTTTTAATATTGCAAGAGCCGGCCTGTGCGAGAATTATCGCAGAATCAGCTTAACAGCTCATGCATCAAGTTGCTGACAAAAATATTATACAGACGAATGGAAAAGAAAAATGAGAATCTGTTAGACGACGATCATTTTGGCTTTAGAAAATGTAAAGAAATCAGAGAGGCAGTTCTAACGTTGCGACTGATCACGGAAGCGACACTGAAGGAAAATCGAGTTACGATCATAGGATTTGTCGACAAAGAGAAAGCCTTCGACAATGTAAAATGGTGCAAGGTGTTCGAAATTCTGAGAAAAATAGGGGTAAGCTTTGGGAAATGCGGGTAATATACAATACGTACAAGAGTGAAGTGGGGCAATAAGAGTGGGAGACGAAAAGTGAAATGCTCGGATTACAAGAGGGTATAACACAGGACTGTAGTATTTCGCCCCTACTGTTCAATCTATACACCGAAGAAGCAATTATGGATATAAAAGAAAGGTTCAGGAGTGGGATTAAAATCCATGGTGAAAGGATATCAACGAAAAGATTCGCTGATGACGTTGCTATCCTCAGTTAAAGTGAAGAAGAATTACAGGATGCGTTGAATGAAATGAACAGTCTAATGAATAAAGGATATGAACTGAGAGTGAATCTAAGAAAGACGAAAGTAATGAGGAGTAGCAGAAATGAGAACAAAGACAAACTTAACATCAGAATTAGTGGTCACGAAATGGGTAAATTTTTAGGAATTCTGCTTTGTAGCATGACGGACGGAGCAAGGAGGACATAAAAAGCAGAATAGCACTGGCAAAAATGGAATTCCTGGCCAAGAGATGTCTAGTGCTATCAAACATAGGCCTTAATCTGAGGAAGAAATTTCTGAGTATGTTCGTTTGGAGCACAGCATTGTACATAGTGAGTCATGGACTGTGGGAAAACCGGAACAGAAGAGAATCACAGCATTTCAGATGTGGAGCTACGGAATAATGTTGAAAATTATATCGACTTATATGATTAGAAATGATGTGGTTCTCGGCAAAGTCGGCGAGGATACGAATAAATGGAACAATGACATCGGGGAGGGACAGGATGATAGCACATCTGTCGAGACATCGGGAAATAACTTCCATGGTACTAGGGGGAGTGTAGAGGACAAAACATGAAGAGATAGACAGTGATTGGAATATAACCATCAAATCATTGGGGACGTAAGTTGAAAGTGCTACTCTGAGAGCAAAAGGTTGGCACTGCAGAGGAATTCGTGCGAGCTGCATCGAACCAATCACAGGAATGATGGGTCAAAAAAAAAAAAGTCCAAAACGCAAACCTTTATCGCGTATTGGTGTAAGATTCATAGTGACTTTTGGAGATGGCTTACTGAGAGCGTGAGAAGGCAGGGCTGAGCTACAGGGCCGCGTGCCTCAGTTTCTCATGCAGCAGCGTGTTGAAATGAAAATGGAATCGTTTTTCCCCCGGGTTGTGACTGATCGTATTTGCGTCCCATAAGGCTTCCCACTGATTAAAACAGAAAACGTCCTAATCATGCCAGATTAGGTGCCAAGTAGTGTATTCATCCTCAAGGGAATCTACTGCAAATAAAACTGTTTATGAATTAATTCTCACTTGAACCTACCATCACCACCACCACCACCACCACCACAGCCGCCGCCGCTAACACTACCACCACCACCACCACAACCACCACCACCGCCACCACCGAAACCAAACGGCGAAAAACTCTTGACCATATGGGTACCGAACTTTATTAGAAACCAGATAAACTTGTAGGTAGGGCAACCATAGCTACGAGTAATGATTCTGAGTATTAATAAACCGCTTCAGCTGTATTTAGTCCACTATTTTTTTAGATCACTATCTTTTTCATGGAGCTAAAAGCCACGTCTTCAGCTGAACATATAACTAAAATATTAGAGCTGAAAAAGCTGGCAACTTTGTACCAAACATTCGTTGTTCTAGTTATATGTGACTTTTAGTGACATGAACTCTGGAGTTGTTTAAAAAATAAGGGACTAAATACAGCTCGTGGGTTTATTAGTACCCGACATTTATAGGAATGGTGTTCAAGACTGAGCAGTGCAGAATTTTCGTTGTTAGTAGTGTTAGTGTCATGATTTGCCGTTAGGCGCCGGTACTGGTACGGTGACGTGTGGTTGAAATACAAGCATTACGTTACAGTTGTAGACAGTCAACGCTGGTCTGGACAGGGTGAACAAGGCTTTACTCGTAAAGCTGTATTATCAAAACAGCACCAACAGTGCTACTCGTAAAGCTGTTTTATCAAAACAATAGCAATAGTGCTGCTTTTCCTCGCTCGTATTGACGTATTAAAGGAATGCGGAGAGGTCCTCTTTCTGCATCGGGGTTGAAGAACTTCTTCGGAAGTTAGAATTAATTGGGGAATTGGGAATTGCTCCTGGGAAAGTTACTATTGCCGTGGCTGAGAGTACTGGACGCAATGTGCGATCTTCAAGCAGTGCGTGAGCTGTTTCGCGACATCTGAACATTCCATGGTTCACCCAAATGTGCTGCGAACAACTGTGAAATGGTATTTCCAGTGCGGCTCCAGGCTGTCGTGGCCACAGATGGTCGTGACATTGAGCTACGTTTGTAACCTGGAATGTAAAGTGGTACGCAGTTAACAAATGTTACCCTCTCATGCGGAAATTAAAATGTGTTTCTTTCATTGGTTTATTCGTTATTTCTATTTCGCATGTCCTTATAAATGTCTCCACAGAGTTTCATTGTCCTACGGTTACTTGTTTTTCGTGGGGGCTCTCTCAAATAGCAAAAGTTTAGTTATTACCACTCTGTATTTTTCTACCAGGAGTGCGCCCGCCTTTGCAAAGACCGATATAGCTTCCTTCTATTTATGTTACCAACCTATTTGATGTGATCTTTCCATTTTCCCTTGTGTCTGCTAACGAGCTTCAATGCATGTTGCCATTTTAGTTCTAAAGAGATCTTTCCATTTTCCCTTGTATCTACTAACGAGTTTCAATCCATGTCGCCTTTTTAGTTCTGTAGAGATAGATAAAAACGCTGCTGTATCTTGCAACTTTTTAAATAACTTCAGATGCGTATTTTTGCTGCATTCTCCTTTCTTCCCTCTTTCCTTATTTGACTCGCTTCAATGCATTTACTTTGCTCCTTTAATTAGCAGAGTTTTACTCTCGAGATAATATGATGTTTCAGAACCTCAATTATGGAAATTCCGCATTTATTCAGGATGACGGCACTGAGCACAATTTTGTAGCATCATTGGACATTTCTTTCTGTTTCCTGGCGTATTAAGAGCGTTATTAGGCAAAATCTGTCTCCTTTTCGTTGTTGTACGGGGACAAAGCAGAGTTCGACAGTAATGTACGAACAAAAGTTCACGTCAGAGTCTGAAATGTTAATTTATTACTGCACGTACTAAATATCGTACATCATAAGGTCCTATTCATTCTCTGAAATAAACAGAAATGTGTGCTTAACAATTTAGTATCATATGAAAATTTGTACCTTTAAATTGAACAAGCAGTAACTTCTTATGCAAAAATTTTATCTTTGGTTTACTGAACTGAAATTATTGTGTAGAGTTCTTTAAGTGTAGTGATTCAGAACTAAGTTACATTGTACCATTCCCTTTGTTGCCACATTGATAAGAAATGTTTCATTAATGCACTAGTATTTTCGTATACATCCAATTGATTTCTAAATCCAGATACAAAAAACAGAGACATTTGTCTGGTTGTAAGAGCAAAAATCATCATGATGTCTGCACAGGTTTGTAAGTGCTATCAAAGGTAATAAAGTTATTTTTGTGACCGGATATGGAATAAATAAACAGAATCATATGAAAACAAATATAGCCTTAAATGATATACAATAACGACGGTGAGTGTACTTCTCAGATACAGACGTATCCGTTATCTGTACAAACGAACAAGAAACTGCAGTATCTTGTGAAAATGTATAGTAAATAATAGTTTGTAATATTTGTAATATACTACGACTCAACGATATTCTATTATCATTGATAGTAAGAATTTTATTCTCCTATTCTGCGAGTTCGTCTCCACAACGGCGATAAGCATTATTATAGAGGTGAGTTATCCAGAGTCTTTCCATCTGAAATTTTTGATTCTAAATGGGACTTACTAAGTTCATAAATTACGATTTGCGTTTTTCTCAGCGAAAGGTGCATCTCTATAACATATCTCGAAGGCCTTGTGTTCTCTTTTTAATATTCTCTGGATTGCAAAAGGCAACTGCTTTTGTTTCTGTGCTTTCAGCGAAAGATTAGTTTGCATTTTAAGCACATCCATTTCTTAAGCACATTTCATTTTTCCTTTATACAGAATGACCGCTAAGCGCGACCGACTGGCCGACGATACAGTCATTCTCAAGTAGTCATAAGCTTCTACGCCTACGAAACTTCCTGGTGGATTATGACTGTTTGCCGGACCTAGACTCGAACTCGGAAGCTTTACTTTTTGCGGGCAAGTATTCTCCCACAGTTCCATGTCTACATCTACATACCGCAAGCGGTCTTAAGATGTGCAGTGGAGCGTACTTTGTGTATCACTTCCATTTCCTCCTCTCTCGTTCCTCTAAAAAGGACAATCAGAGATGCTGAAAAGAAAAACATAGGTACGAAGAATGTAACTGCGAAGAAACCATGGGTAACAGAAGAAATACTTTGGCTGATCGATGAAAGAGGAGAGTACAAAAATGATAAGAGTAATTAAAAATGCAAGTCACAAGGAATGAAATAAATAATAAGTGCAGGGTAGCTAAGGCGAAATAGCTGACTGCAAAATGTGAAGAAATTGCAAAAGATATTATTCTTACGACTGATTCGGCATACAGAATAGTCATAACAACCTTCGGTGAAATTAAAAGCAACAGTGGCAACTTTAAGAGTGCAACGAGAGTTCTACTGTTAAATGCAGGAGAGGGAGCAGATAGATGGAAAGAGTATATTGAAGGCCTCCAAGAAGAAGAAACAGCAGTCAATTCAGAAGAGGTAGGGAATCCAGTATTACAATTTAAGAGAGCTTTGGAGGACTTAAGATCAAATAAGGTTCAAATGGTTCAAATGGCAACTTCTGAGGTGATCAGTCCCCTAGAACTAAGAACTACTTAAATCTAGGTGATCAGTCCCCTAGAACTTAGAACTACTTAAACCTAACTAACCTGCCCGAGGCAGGATTCGAACCTGAGACCGTAGCAGTCGCGAGGTTCCGGACTGAAGCGCCTAGAACCGCTCGGCCACCGCGGCCGGCCATGTATGAATACTTCAAAAATAAGTGAATAGTTATTTACGATGTTACTTAATTTGGAGCAGTGTGTCTAGTATCCGTGTTTTATACTTTGCCTAAGGAATGAAAGCCTCAGAATCAGAAATATTCATCTGTGTATTTGTCAGCACGTTCGTATATCTCCGATTAACCTCCAAAGTAAAAATAGTGATCGAATACATTTAATCCTTATTGCATTATAGTACTTCTACTGGCTCATAGTCGTCACTAATCTTATTGTAGCAAGAAATGAAAGACGATACGAAACCAAATAATACCTCAAAAAACAGTCTTGTGATCGACACTTCGTTATTCGCAGGTACACATTTGGAAAATATTATGAATTCCTTCAATAACGGTGGAAATGTTTACGAAAAATTTTGACGAATAGATGGGGAAATGGAGATTTAATTAGAAATTGCCACGTTCCAGTACAACTACTTTAAATATGCTCTACCTAAACAACTGGCTTCCAGCTGGAAAGAAACTTTATGAATCCTCACAACATTGAAAAGATATATGAAGTGAGTGTCAGAGTTAATGTGCTAAGAAACAGCTGAAATCGTTAAGCCTGAATAAATCTCTATGGAACATCTAGCACATTCTATAGTGAATTTGCGGCTGAGTTAGGCTTTCATTTACCTACAACCTATTGTATGTCTTTCGAACAAAAAAATCGTCTTCATTAGTCGGAGGAAATCACGTATCACATCCGTTTACGAGAAGGGTAGTAAAAGTAATTCACAAAACTTCTGTCCAATATCATTAACATCGATCTGCTGTAGAATCTTAGAACGTACTATAAACTCAAAAATAACGAGATATCTCGAACAGAGATACCTCTCCCATTTTCGATTCTGAAAATACTGATCATGTGAAACCCAACTTGCACTTATTTCACGTGACACACTGAAATCCCTGTATCAACGCTATCAGGTAGATGCAGTATTTCTTGATTTGTGAAAACATTTGACTCAGTACTAAATATCCTTACATTATCAAAAGTACGATCCTATGGGGTATCAAGCGAAATTTCTGACCAGATTTAGGTTTTTGTGTAGGGAGGACGCAGCAAGTTATCTTGGACGGAAAATCATCGATAGATGTGAAAGTAACTTCGGATGTATCGCAGGAAAGTGTACTGGGAGTTTTCTTGTTATATTGCATGTTGATATCCTTGCGTACAACGTTGTTAGTTACTTCAGACTCTTTCCAGAAGATGCTGTTGTCTACATTGAAATAAGCTACGTTAATGTACAGTCGGGTGTTAATACGATTTCAAAGTGGAGCAAAGACTGGCAAACTGATTTAATGTTAGGGAACGTAAAATTGACCACTTTGATAAACGAAGAGATGCAGTGTGCTATGGCCTATGACCATAATACCAGTGAGGTATAAGTGGAAAATGAACAACTCATACAAATACCAGGGTGTAATACTTTGTTGGGATGTGAAATGGAGTGATCATGTAGGCTAATTTGTGGCTAAAGCAGGCTATAGACTTCGGTTTATCAGTAAAATATTGATGAAATGCAGTCAGTGTCTACAAAGGAGACTGCTTCGAAATAACACGGGCAATCCATTCTAAAATACCGCTCAAGTGCGTGGGACCCGTACCAAATAGGGCTTACAGTGGATGTTAAACTTTTACAGAGAAGGGCAGCACGAATGGTCAAAGGTTTGTTTGATACGTAGTGTGCCACATAGATGTTGAACAAAGTGAACCGACAGATTGTTGTTGATCGAAGTAATCTATCCCGAGAAAGCCTAGTTACAAAGTTTCAAGAACCGGCTTTATTTCATGACTCTAGGAATATACTACAAGTCCCCATGTGTCGCTCTCGCAGAGATCGTGATGAGAATATTAGATTAGTTACAGCACGAACGGAGGCTTTTAAATTGGTTGAATGGGGCTACCCTCTATCATGTACTTCACAGTGGTTCGCAGACTATAGATGTAGATGTAGCAGTAGATGTAGAATGCTGAATCTTTTTTCGTATTGTCACTGATGTAAGATTTAAATGCCATAATGCTATAACTAAGAAATACACATTATACATGACAGTATGATTAAATGCTCTATATATGACAGGAAATAATTGATTTCCCTTGACAAAGTGAATTTCCTAATTGAATTTTTGCTCTGTCTCTCCCATTTCTATATTAGTATCGACAAAGTGAGATAAAAACTCATATAGCGTGAGACGCCTAGCTTTTTAAGCTGAAATAACTGTTGATTAGATTAAGATATTTGTAGTTTATTTTAACTCAGGCTATTAGTGACCAGGGGATTGTAAAACAAAAACGAAACGTTTTCGCAATATCATTAATCACCGTAATACTTTTTTACGCAAATATTTTCTGCAGCAGGATAGCGAATTTGTATAAGATGATTTAATTGATATAACGTTTTAGAAAAAGAAGTTGTGAAATAAAAATACATCAAATTTAGGGATTTATGTGGTATCATTGCGGTCGTTTGATAGTAAAAGCGTTGTGATCGAAGCTCTGATATATCTCTCTAAATACCTACCAATAAAAGCAGTATACTCTCGAAATGAGCACACAAATTTCCATTTGGTCGCTTGATATACTAAATATTAAGTGAACTTAAATGTGGGCAAACAGAAGTAAGTATTTTCTTTTTTCATCTCTCAAGTGAGCTTTAAACCTACTCGTATACCACAATACACGGTTTTAACATTAGCGTCACATTAGACGGACGGTTGTGGATCCCACACTGACGAGGCGTGGTCGTCAGTTCAGTCTTTAGTACGGTTCCTCCGAAAGTGTTATGTTTAACAATAACGGCAGGAAAAATATTAGCCGCTAATGACTCACCATGTGCATCAGGAAGGCGACGGAAAATGAGTGAGGGTGAGTTGCACAGAACAACCTTCTATGGGATATACGCATTACACTTCACAAATTGGACATTGTCGATATTCATGAAATTATCAGAAAAAAACATTTCTTGCACCACGAACATCGAATGAAAAATGGCGCGCCTCAGGAATCACATAGTTTCGCACCATCAAGATCGCAGGCGAACTCCATTGGAGTTACAAACCGTGCAGGGCATTCAGCTAAGTATCCACTAGCTGGACAGTGTGTCTGAGGCATTCATCCTGACCGGGTTGCCTCTAAACACGTTTTCGACGATTGTCTGGTGCAAGGCATACGTGACATTCATCGGTGAAGAGAAAATGATGCCAATGTTGAAAGGTCCATGCGGCATGTTGTTGGGCCCATCTGTACCGCGCTGCATGTTGTTGGGCCCATGTGTACCGCATTGCATGGTGTCGTGGTTGCAAAGATGGACCTCGCCATGGGCATCGGGAGTGCAGCTGCGCATCATGCACCCCACTGCGCATAGTTTGAGTCGTAACATGACGTCCTGTGGCTTCAAGAAAAGCATTATTCAACATAGCGGCGTCGCTGTCAGCGTTCCTCCGAGCCACAAGCCGTAGGTAACGGTCAGCCACTGCAATAGTAGACAGTTCCTGTCTCTCTGTATCTCCTCCATGTCCGAACAACATTGCTTCTGTTCACTCCAGAGACGCCTGGACAATTCCCTCGTTGAGAGCCCTTCCTGGCACAAATTAACAATGCGGTCGCCATCGAAACGCGGTACTGACCGTTTAGGGATGGTTGAAATACTGAAAACGCGAGCCGTGTGTCTGATTTCTGGTGGAATGACTGGAACTGATCGGCTGTCTGACCCTCTCGATCTTACAGGCGTTGTTCATGCATGGTTGTTTATATCTTTGGGTGGGTTTAGTGATATCTCTGAACAGTCAAAGGGACTGTGTCTGTGATACAAGATCTACAGTCAACGTCTATATTTAGGAGTTCTGGGAACCGGGGTGATGCAAAACTCTTTTTGATGTGTGTATGTTCCATAGGAACGATAAAACAAACGTCCATTGGTTGAATTTGACCAGTGGTTCTAGGTGGTATGAACAGCAATGTCACACACTTTTCAGGAGGGATATTTAGCCCTAAAGGAGAATGATTTTTGTACACTGGCTAGGAATCAAGCAAAAGGAAGTTGTTTTAACCAGCTATTGGCTAAAAGCAATGCTCATACCATATCTGTAGTTCTCTTACGCCCATTTTCCCAGTCTTGGTTGCTCTGACGCTAATATTCCCTAATGGCCTTGAAAAATACGCACAGGAGAAAGAATATTAGAGGGCAGAGAATCTCCAACTTCTTGCAGCGCAGCAGGTAACTTTCCAGCCAATTTATCATCCGGATAAACATTCGGCATAGTTGTATACGCATGTGTTAAGGTATTGATGTTAGTTGATCTTGATACAACTCTTTTGGTATCTTTAATTTCCAGGATTCCTTCTATATAAGTTTCCTCTTCAAATCACGATTCGTTGAAACTGAAAACGAATTCCTTATTGAACCGTGGGATGTTCGTCTGTCGCATCTACAAATTTTCGTACCAATTCCATAGTTTGCTGTGCATCATCATGTTGACGCTTTGTCTGAAATTTCGTTATCGCGTGTTTCCCATTTCTGTAGCACTACATGAAGTTGTAAAACTATCTACTGATTCGCTTGAGATCGCTGCAATCTATGTCGCGCGCAATTTGATGTGCACAACGTAGTAGGTCACTGTAATGCACATACTGTAAACAGTATCGAGCATCCTTGCAACGCGCAGACACCAGTTTTTGTAGCAAGTGCGCCTTGTCCTCCCTTGTTTAGTACCTGATTCTTGGACCATGACTGTCCTTTACTACTGGAGAGTGGGCAGAGATGATGAACTACGTGGCTCGATACCTGCTTCACTGTCACTCTCACCTATTAAGCATGTATCGTCATTATTGTACTCCTCATGTATTGTCGACACAGTCGAGAGTATACGATACCACACGTTACACTGACTCATCTTGCAGAAACGCTAACGTTTCATCTGCCACTTCTTTCTCAATCTGTGAAATTCCTTGTGCATTTTCCTGACGAAATATCAACTTCGGCAACTGTTGTAGCAGATGTAATTCAGTGTATGCTTTGAATATCATTGCTATTGCTCTTATTTGTATCAACACTACTAGCACCGTAACACTGGCGTGAGTTACTCGTCGACTAAGCACTTCAACTACACTCCATAAACTCATGATGTGCTCACTATTGGATACCTCAGTTTCCGCCCCTGTTGCCATTAGCAGTCAATATTGTGGTTGCATGGCAGACAATATGTGGGGCGTCGAATGCCGCACACATCACAGGCCTTTTGCGACCTTGCACTCAAGGGGTTCCTTCTGAGTAAAGAAACTAATAGTCGGAAACAGATAGCTTCAAGGAACCTATTCAACGTTTCTTGCACCACACTGGAGAAGATATGAAAATCCTACGAAGTTAAATGCAGAGTTAGAAATATCTGGTAAAGCCTTGTGCAATAGCAGCTAAGAACTTCCGCAGCTTGTGAAGATTGTTAATAATAATAATGATAATAATAATAAACAATTTACGTCTTACAGTAAAAAAGTAAGCTCATAAGAACTATTCAAAGTGATTATCGCTAATCTTAGTGCTAGAAGAACAGTGATGCAAAAAGTTCTGCCGCATCCTCTCGGATAGCGATGTACATAGTAACAGGCGGCTAGGGTCCTAACTATTAGTTTTTCAGGTTCTGCATGGGTTTCATACACCTGCTTCATAGGAAAATGGTGCAAAAGCTATCTTATTTCAGCTGATAACCAAAATCGTGTTCAAACTAATCTTCCTGCGATGAATAAGAGGTAAGATCTCAATCAACTGTGGCAGCTCTCATTGCAAGAATAGTAGCAAACGTGTACCGTTCAAACTGGAAGGCAGCAAATAAGCTCCTGTCACCTGATCAAACCCACAAGCCAATAGAAAATCGGTGCTGGTGATCTGGGAAGAGCATAGCATGTGGCTTTACATCACTCTAGAAACAGCTACTGAGAAAGGTGAAAACATCATCAAAGTTTCATTAAGTCCCATTCGTGACAAATACAAACTGTAGAAATTTCGGCACTGCTTTGGACAATCCACTGAATACAGTGAATTCGGAGAAAAAATATTTGGTCCCATTGCTCTCACACGTTGCTGCGCTACCTGTTTCTTCAACAATAATTTCTTAGAAGTAGGGATGTCATGAGCACATTCTATAGTCTTCAAAAATGGTTCAAATGGCTCTGAGCACTGTGGGACTCAACTGCTCTGGTCATCAGTCCCCTAGAACTTAGAACTACTTAAACCTAACTAACCTAAAGACATCACACACATCCATACCCGAGGCAGGATTTGCTTAGAGCCGCGAGACCACCGCGGCCGGCTAAATGGTTTAGGGCCGGCTCCTGCAAGCCATGGTAATTTCCCACGACGGTCGTTGTTTCCCGATGCCGTTGCGGGTACTATTGAGATACGGTGCATTGAGTACTATAAGCCAGAGCAGAAAATTACGAATGGAAGTGCCTATATCATACTTCTCATTCTGACTGGCTGCGAGACAGAATGTTGAGTAATTATGTGGAGTTGTAGAGAATTTTGTGGAGTGTTCTGGAACTTGCGAAATCGAGAATTCAGGAATTCAAGTGGCAGGAGTTGTTCCAGTGAAAAATCGAGTTTTTTTCGTGCGTCCTTCTCTCTTTTCACTTCAGACTGTAATCCTATTTTGTCTACGGAGGACACGCTATAGACTGGCTGTTTGCAGTGCTCGTTTGTCAACCCAGAGTTCGGTTGTGGAAATCATTTGAAAGCAGTGAGAATGTAAACCACCTGTTGTCGAATGTGTAATTTTTTTACCACAACATGTTTCAGAACTACATTATCCCATTCTGAAGTGCTTAAAGTTACTATGACATAAGGCACTCTCAATAGCCCCCTTGAAGTGAGAAGCAGCGAAATGAGAGAATATTTCAGTAAAGAATCGAGTCAAATTTACAAAGAATCACGCGGTCTGAGCCCATTTACCACGGTAACGTTGCAGCTTCTCTGCCATATACTTACTGGGAAGGGAATCACATAGGCGCAGTACCCTGTCCAAGGCAAGATGACCCACATCTGCTGGTACTGGTCCTTGCTGTCCCCGAAGAAGGCACTGGGATGGATGTCAGATCTTCTCCCACGCATATTCTATTTGTGACAGATCTGCGGATCTTGCTGGTGACGAATACCTCAACATCCAGCAGACAATTGATAAAAACTAATGCTATGTGTGGAAGAATATTGTTCTGTTGAAAAATAGCCTATGACTGATTGCATCGGAGGTAACACATGAGGGCGCAGCATGTCCAAGACGTAAAGTTGCACCCCTCAATCAGTCACTACTGGCTATCACATGAAATCATACCCGATGGCTCCTCAAACCACGACGCCAGGAGTAAAACGGGTGTGCTTCTCCGAAACTTGGAAGAATGAGACCTTCCTCCAAAATGCCTGCATACCCGTCGACGATGTACATCTGGGATAGTTCAAACCACGATTCATCGCTGAACGTAATGCAGAGCCATTCTTCAGCAGTACATGCTTCCCGCCACTGCACGACTCCAAATGCAGTCGTTTATGTTGTGGTGTAAACGGCAGCCTGTGGATGGCATAGTAATTCGCTAGTCGTTCTGCTGCTAGTATCCGAGCGATAGTCTAGGGTGACAGAATGTTACAGTGTGTCCTTATTTGTAATCGAAGGGCTTGATGGAAAATACTGCACTTTTTCTTTCTGTTAGACCCATATAGCCTGACACTCGACCACTGATTCGTCCGAATGCTCCACAAATCGATCTATCGGAGAGTTCGACCAGCCAGCCAAATGGAGGTCCACAACGAATCCCTTTCAAACTCCGGCTGTGAGAACTCTGCCTCACACAAGTACACTGTTTGCCCGTGTCTTTCACAGAGATCACTCAACATCTGAAGCTGCCCACGCCCCTAATACAGGATGGTCAGAAACTGTATCACAAACTTGTGCGGACATTGCACGGTGGATTGTTCTGAGAAATAATTAGTATGAAAAAATCGATTCATGTGCGGTTTCTGAGTTAGTTAGCATTGACGTCAGGCCGTCGTTTGCGCAAATTCAAGCGGCCCGCAACATAACATTAGTGTCAATTGTTCTCATATCGTAGATGATACTGCATTACACTGCTCAACCTTTGGCTGGGGTTCGATGCTGACACCATCCCGTGTCCAATTTTTGTATCGCTCTCTTGTTCGGTTTTAGAAAGCCTAAAAAGAACACGTTCGGCTAAATCACCTCTGCTTGAATTTGAGTGCGCAACGGCCTTACTGGCTGACTCCAGTGCTAGTTAAGTCGGAAACAGAGGAATGTTTAGAAGTTTTTACTTATCAATTATTTCTCAACCTACCCTACAACTCCCTTACAAGCTTTTCAGACTGTTTCTGACCACCCTGTATACCATACGAGATCTAGTACCATCACAAAGCACGAACAACACTAATGCACTCTGGTGGCCGTTCTAGCTGTCACAGAGAATTGCCACTCTAGTCGTTACATTACCGCCGATGATGTTTACGTGCACAAAGTTACACTAGCATCCGACCATATCTTCAGGGTGCTTCACTTTTTCCGCCAGGCAGTGTATCTAAAGCTTCGCTCGCGTATCAGAGAAAGGCTAACGACCCTTATTTGGTATGACAATACTTGTAAAACAGTGAATAGAAATAATCCAGTCCGTTCCCGAGAAAGACCATGGAGGAATACGACACTTAACTTGTCTTGCAAGCTGCACGACGCTAAGTGCGTGTAGATTCTGACAGAGGTCATGAGCGGATCTTCGCAGCTGGCATGGAACCTTCAAGATGACATCCATTGAATAACGTTTCACTCTCTGAAATGAACGATTTCTTGTAAGTTTCCTATCCAAGGTAATTAATTCCTTTCTGTTGCGAACTTTTTCTTTGTACACTCGTTCGGCTTTCTGGGCACTGCACTCTGCTACAGACGTTAAGTTCCTGAACTGAGAACATCAATAAATTCCACGGTGGACGAAGCATCGACGACTGTGTATTGTTTTAAAAGGTGGCACTATCAACATCGGTGTGTTATGGGTTTGAAGCACAAGTAGTTTGTCAAATACCGCACTTAGATTGCTCTTTCAAGCTCCTCCTTTACGCTTGAAAAAAAATAAAACAAAGCACTACGAAAGAATTATCCGGATGAGACGGAAGGAGGTACATGTGATGTACATCTACAGAAATACTGGATGAATTATTCAAGAGCAAGAGCTTCACAAATTAAGCAAGACAATAACGTGGTCGTCCACCTCTGACTTTTATGCAACTAGTTATTCGGTTAGGCATTGATTGGTGGAGTTGGATGTCCTCCTAAAGGATAGCGTCCCAAATTATGTTCAACTGACGCGTTAGATCATCGGAATCCAGAGCTGGGAAGAGATCCAAAGACCTTGCTGACCAAGGTAGGGTTTGGCAATCATGAAGGAAAGCAATAGAAACTCTCGTCGTTTGCGGACAGGCATTATCTTACTGAAATGTACACCCAGAATGGCTTGTCATGAAGGCCAGCAGAACGGAGAGTATCGTCGACGTACTACTGTGCTGTAAGGGTGCCGCAAATAACTACCAAATGGGTCCTGCTATGAAAAGATGCTCCAGACAATCAGTCCTGTCTGTCGGACGGTATGGCGGGCGAGAGTCTGATTGGTATCCCAGTGCTGTCCGGGTCATCCCCAGAGACGTCTTTTTCGGCCTTCGGGGCTCATTTCGAAGTGGTAATCTTCATCGAAGACAATTCCACTCCAGTGAGATCTCAGGCCAAATGTGCCCTGTACCACTGAAAACGGATTTAGTGGTCCACTGACGTCAATGGTAGCCGACGCTATTGGCAGCGTGAGCTCATCCCTCATTCTATGAGCCGCCTATTAATGATCCTTGTAGTCTGAAACACCAGTTGTACGCCAGAACGATGATGATGCCTCTGGGGCGCTGTGAGCCTCTCTGGCGATTGCTCTGTCTTCACGTTCTGGCGTCTCTCTAGATCGGCCGTTTCCTTCTCGACGCTGTTTTCGGCTGTGGTCCACCCATTACTGCCAACACCGTCAGGTAGTAGCATCGTTTCTCATAAAAGGTCAAGCGATTTGCCCATTACCCCAAAAGGGATCATTGAGCCCAAACACACATCCGCTCTCGTACACTGACTTTAACGCGCCTGTCTACGAGGCATAGCTAGTGTTGGCATAGCTAGTGTTGGAACGCTGTGATTATTTGGCGGTGCTATAATGTGTGATGATATTTGTTGTCCGAAAATATTGCTCTCCTAAAATTTTCGAGAAGATCATTATGGCTCTCATTGGTGGTGATGGCAGTACTCTCACTGCGAACATAAGTGGGATGAGAAAAAAAATACAAGGATACATCAGATGTCTTCACAGAAAGTGATATCACGGACAAGAACCCGTATGGCATCGACATGTCTCGTACTACCCTTGCTGGCTGTTCATTCTTCGGTCACCAAAGTTTATAATTTACATTTGCTTCGATACCTGTATGAATATCAATTTGTGACCAACTTGTATGACTCCTTCGCAGTGCGTCTTTTTTTCCTTAGAGTGTATTAATTTCAACAACTGGCACCTAACCTCGAAATATCGAGATAGCATCTCCAATTGCCCGTATAATTTTGACTCGGAAAGTTTGGGTTATTCCGGTTCGAGTGATTGCTCCCGGGTAGCGGTGGGAAGGGCTGGATAAACACCCACGGGCAGGCAGGCAGCCGAGAGAACCTTACGTGACTCTACCACGGTTGCCTTGGGACCACGGTCAGGAGAGGTCAGTTGGTTCGTGAACATGCACAGGGCATGCGACATGGCTACGTGGCAGATAACATATACTACCAGTGGCTGCGCTAAAGAGAGTGTACGGGTGCTCCCCAGTACCTGCACCTCGCGGTGCAGCATTGGACCAGCCTACCGTAAATTCTTCATCTCAAAGTCGCGCTTTAGTACCCCTTAGAAAGTCTTTGTGTGATTGAAATCGTAAGCATATTTTCGAAAACATTTTGGGAAACCAGTTTTCTAAGGACAGTTTCACAGCTGTACTCAGAAAGAGAGACTAAATTAAAAAAAATCACCTTTATTGGTGACTGGTTTCAGTTCAAAGTTTCAAGGCATCGCTTGTTTTAATCATAAATATATGTCCGAGTGATGTTAAATGTTATCATCTTTACATAAAGCAAAGTATTATCTTCTCAATAACCTTCAAATCGTGAGCGACACCTTTAATTTTTATATATGAAATTAATGAACTGACTCATAGCACTTTTCATGCCTATGTCTGCTCTCACTTTCAGAACTCAAATTAATAACCAAATTAATTAATGTAATACGAATGAACCTTGAACTGCTCGTGTACCCATGTATTACCATAAAAAAATAGAAACGGTGAATAGTTGACGGAGTATGGATGATAACAGTGAAAATGTTTGGCCCAGAAAGTTCTTATCCATAAAAAAAAGGACACAAATGCATGCACAATTAAGAAAGTGATGGTTGTTTATTGCAAAGCACTTTGCTTACATGAATCCACTGTGAGGCCCAGTTCTTTTCAAAGAGTCAACTACAATCAAACACACCACAAACTATTGTTCACCAGAGAACAGGGATCTGTGAATATCATTTAACAACCCTACGTCTGCGCAGCAATACTTTACCCTTCCATCCTTATTTAGGCCGCAGCAGAAACCGGCACTGTTGGCGAGGAGCGACACACTGCGGCAGCTCTTATGTTCTGATGCATCTCCGAAAATGTTGGACTTACGTTATGATTGTTATGATTATTAGAAGGCGGGAAACTTCCCTATCAGAGCCTGAAATCCCAGCAGACTTAAGTTTGAGGTGCACCTGTTCGCTGGTCTGGTCAAACCAATTTGTCTCGCAGGCACAACGGTGCATGCTGGAATTGTCAAACGTCAGACGGCTGTATCAGGACAAATAAGTTCATGCTCTTGACACGCGATATGTACGAGATGATAGGTAGTTCCACAGTTGGTAATGTTGGAAACTGCCACTGGCTCTTAGTTCACCACACGTTGCAGACCACAAGTTTCACCCACTGAGGAAAGATTTGAAGTTATCCACCAGGGGAGGACCAGAAGACGAAAAGGGAAAGAATCACAACCACTTTCCACGAAGCCTCGCTATGGCAGCCAAATTAGCAAACGCGAAACCGCCTCCACATCGTACAAACAAATCTAACCATCCTCTGCTCATTCAATCTCCCCTCTTGACCACTGTCCTCTCACAGCACAGGGGTTTGCACGCTGAGGAAGCAAGCCTCTGCTTTGCGTATCCTGAGAGGAGCCAGTCAGCTACTCAGAATCTCTCCTGCCTGAAAAAAGATAGACTAGGGAGGTATCGTTTTTATGGTAAGCAAGGCAATGTTTCGGCAAAAAACGTCTACCTAGACGGGACCACAGACCCTCATTTATGGAGATCCAGTCTTTCTGGGCCAATCATTTCCAATCTCTGAAAGTAGGCTGTAAAGTTTCACAGACAGTCGTGCCTGTGAAATATATGTTTTTTTTCCGCCTGTTAAAGGAAACTGGCGACTTCCTGACATTACGGGAGTTACAGTCTTGTCTGCACCGAACACATGCACCAGCGAGTCTGTCCTTAATCAACCCAACTTCTAACTAGTTTTATGAGCTTCCCACCTTTTGCAGAAAAGCTCAGATTACAGCATTCTTCATTGGCTTTCCCCACGCACTTTCCTCGAGTCTTACCATCATGACGGACTGGAGCCTGGCCCAGGTAAAATGTTTAGCTAACCAGCGCCCTCCTGCTCAGATCCTAAATGGAAAGAGGGGAGCGCCACGGCTCGAATTCCCTTTGCAGGTACAATCCGCAGAACATTGCTTCCCAGAATCACTCATCCAGCCAGGTCGCTGGGCTCAGACTTTATGGCCTGCAATAGACCTCTCCCCCTGTTCTCCATTGCCTCCACTATAGCCCCTCAGGTACAAGTTCTCTACAAGCTACACATGCAGATACATGAATATTTTGCCCCAATTTTCTCATGTATAAGGTCATAAACCATACATACCAAATGTAGTACTGCAGAACACCGAGATCAAGACCTGAAATATGAATATTAATTTGACTGACGGCGTTGCTATGCCACTGGTCAGATGGACCATCTTCAGACCATACTCCAAAGTATCCATCGAGCAGATCCATCGAGCAGGAACTGCTTGAGCAATTGACAGCATCTGGAGACTTCCGTAATTCCTGTTCTGTGGGTCCTTCTTCGCACATCAATTTGGGGGTGTTGTCTGGAGATGATCCGCCATTTAACTAATACCAGTCACTACCAAATGTGATTTGTGCGATGTAGACTGTCTTTCTAAGCACAACTGAAGTCATAAGGCCAGACTGTTGCCATGAAACTTGCTGATTTCTTTGGCTGTCTCTGGAATTTCCCTTTATACATGACAAAATCATCCAAACGACAGAACTTGGTGGAGATCTTAATTGGAGATGTCCGATCAGGAAATGGTCCACCTCCAAAATCACTTAGCTGTCGTTTAGGAAGTGCCTACCATGCATTCGTTTTCTTTGTCTAACGAAAGGGGAAAGACTCACTAGATGCCATGTCAGGAGAACGGGTGAGGCAAAATCTGAAACATCTACATCTCATTTATACTCCGCAATCCACCCCATGGCGTGTGGCGGAGGGCACTTTACGTGCCACTGTCATTATCTCCCTTTTCTGTTCCAGTCGCGTATGGTTCGCGGGAAGAGCGACTGTCTGAAAGCCTCCGTGCGCGCTCGAATCTCTCTAATTTTACATTCGTGATCTCCTCGGGAGGTATACGTGGGGGGAAGCAATATATTCGAAACCTCATCCAGAAACGCACCCTCTCGAAACCTGGCGAGCAAGCTACACCGCGATGCAGAACGCCTCTCTTCCAGAGTCTGCCACTTGAGTTTGCTAAACATCTCCGTAACGCTATCACGGTTACCAAATAACCCTGAGACAAAACTCGCCGCTCTTCTTTGGATCTTCTCTATCTCCTCCGTTAACCCGATCTGGTACGGATCCCATACTGATGAGCAATACTCAAGTATACGTCGAACGAGTGTTTGTGAATGCTACACAGAGTGAGCTGGTTCATTGTCACGGGGCAGAAACACTCCCTTAGAAAAGATTCCTGTGATGGTTCATCTCGGGAGTCTCCTGTAATCTCATCAGGAGAATTTGGATATGATTTGTACCTTAGGAGCATAAACTGTTAGGACAACACCATGCCAGTCCCAAGAAAATAGCAGTGCCTATACTGTCGATGGTTGGATCTTCATCTTCTTCAACAGTAGTGAATCCACATGTTTCCACTGTGTGCTTTGTTCCTTAGTCCATGACTATTATGTGGCTAAATCCATGATCACCAGGTGGCTAAGGAAGTGATGTAGATTGGTCTGTCGCAGCTGCTACATTTCCGCTTCTGGGCCTGTTCAGTGGGCTTTTTGAACGGGAACGAGTAGTCACGAAATCGCTGGGCAGCAGCCCTTATCATGTTCAGATTGTGGCACAACATTTCCCACTATCGTCTCGATTACGATAAGCGAGTCTTACACCACCAGAACCTTCTCTTGTGATTTCGCTTCTTCAGAAAGAGATGGGCTGCCACCATGTTCAGGCTTGTTTGACGACACTAGAAACCGCTGTGCTACATACTCAATGTTTCATGTAATGGTACACTGCTCCTGTACAGTTACACGAACTCAGCATGGATTGATGCTGTGATGTTCTCTGCATCTACATCTACATCCATACTCCGCAAGCTACCTGACGGTGTGTGGCGGAGGGTACCTTGAGTACCTCTATCGGTTCTCCCTTCTATTCTAGTCTCGTATTGTTCGTGGAAAGAAGGATTGTAGGTGTGCTTGTGTGTGGGCTCTAATCTCCCTGATTTTATCCTCATGGTCTCTTCGCGTGAGGGAGCAATATATTGCTTGGTTCTTCGGTGAAGGTATGTTCTCGAAACTTTAACAAAAGCCCGTTCCGAGCTACTGAGCGTCTCTCCTGCAGAGTCTTCCACTGGAGTTTATGTATCATCTCCGTAACGCTTTCGCGATTACTAAATGATCCTGTAACGAAGCGCGCTGCTCTCCGTTGGATCGTCTCTATCTCTTCTATCAAGCCTATCTGGTACGGATACCACACTGCTGAGCAGTATTCAAGCAGTGGGTGAACAAGCGTACTGTAACCTACTTCCTTTGTTTTCGGATTGCATTTCCTTAGGATTCTTCCAATGAATCTCATTCTGGCATCTGCTTTACCGACGATCAACTTTATATGATCATTCCATTTTAAATCACTCCTAATGCGTACTCCCAGATAATTTATGGAATTAACTGCTTCCAATTACTGACCTGCTATTTTATAGCTAAATGATAAGGGATCTATCTTTCTCCTTCAAAGGCAGAAAACGAATGCTACCCAATACTCCACTGTGTGAATGCCCCAAGCAGTTTTGTTTTCGCTGCTATTGCGGCATGCTATGGTACTGTGACGCGGGAAGTTCCGTTTGTACGAGGACTCTAGGTATGCGCTTGCAAATGAACTACATATAGTTCGGTAACTTTATTTTTGCGAAATAATAATTACAATTTTACGGCTGCCCCTGCGACAGCAGCAGAACGTTCACAGCAAAGCCCTGTCGTGACAAATTACGCCGGTTGGCGGCAACGGAAAAGTACCAAGCCAATTTTGAAACCGTTCCGAGCGAGCGGCTTAGCAGCGGAGAACACTGAGTTGCGCTCGAATCGCCGATGGACATGCCGCGTTCGCCGCAGCATCCCCCACCCCACACCTAGCCCCCGCCCCCGAAACCGACGACGCACGCACCGATACGGACGCAGCGCCGGTGGTCGGACTGGCAGCAGAAATCGAATGAAGGGGACCGAGACGCACATCGGGTTTCACTCGCCGTCGCAAGCACGGCGACGTGACTGGAGCTCGCAAACGTTTTATGGGATTACGTGGAGGATATCGGGCTGAAACCTCTCTGCGTTCACCACGATTCGCTTCCTGCAGGAATCTCCTACGGTAATGGGCTTCTGGTGTTCCGCAGCCTCTGGAAATGCCTACTGTAACCATATGTAAAGTAAATGTTTGGAATCTACCGTTTGGGACGAGCAGACTTCCTGTGGAAAAGGATGTGTTGCTCGGGTACCTGCACGCAACGCGAAGGACATTTTGTGACCAGCGTTTGCGGCTGGTTGGCAGCACGGATTCCAAAATATTTAGCATGAAAGCAGAAAGTGTTGATTGAAATAGTGCAGACGATTGTATGAAATATTCTCGGTGTTCTGACCACTTCAGATCGAAAACTCGTGCTTTCGGAGATTAGTACCATCTGCTTCGCCAGGAAACAGTTGTCTGCCGTGAGAGAAATCTGTTTCCTCTCTAGTGATGTACAGACATGTGATTGGTTGATTGGTTGTGCTCATCTGAGAGGGGGGGGGGAGGCAATCATGTACAAATGTAGGAAACGTATAATGCGGCGGTATAGAGAACACAAGGGCGCTGATTTCCTTTCAAGAAATACTTTGGCGTAACACAGCAGCGTGGATGACAACTCACTCATCGCTGCATTGAATGAGAGAGAAGATCCAGCATTGACGAAAACTACAGAAACCCTGCAGGATGACGAACTGACCAAAGGAAGATTCCAATTAATAAAAGGAATGTTGCATAAGAGTAACTAGCATTTAATGGGGCAGAAATGGGTGCTTGTCATTCCAGTTAACTTGCGGCTAGCGATCCTGAAATATCTCCCCGACACTCCGACCTCTGGTCGCCTGGGATTCGTGAGGACATTATAGAGTCAGATGCAGGTATCACTGGCCTGGTCTCTATCCATTCTTCAGTCACTACGTGACTTTTGCTGTGTTTAGGCGATTTTATGGACACATGGTCGTGATTTGTGGCGAACACGGATTGTCATTTAGATTCTGATTCCAACTTACCACGTTTACTGGTTAGAGTGGCTTGTTTGATTGTGTACACAAGCCCGCATTTACTGCTAAAAGTTTTGTGTAAGCTACTTATCTGGCTTATTACCTATTCAGTGCTTGCCATTGCTTATTTATTGGTGCTTTATGCTTTGTTAGAATAGCGTATAATTCTGCTTATATATGTGTATGTTACAGGACAATACCTTGTTTACTGAATTCTAAAGCGAATCCGGAAAAGGGGGGCTCGCTGTATTTTCTATTGGTTTTGTGGCTTTTGTCAGATCATTTTGGTAACGTAAATTCCTCGTAGATCTATCGAAACGGCATCTATTTTTGTAAGACAGCTGGCCAGCTGATTCCCGTAAATGCCCATTACTCGTTATTAGCTGTTAGTCGAACTAGCCACCTGTGTAGTAATTGAATTGCAAATTGTTGAAACCAAATAAGTCAAAATTTTCAATTTTCCATTTTCCCGCTGAATAGTAAATTTAAGAGTATAGCCTATCCTTTGGTGTTGAAATGAAACATATCATGCTCCTACAAATATTAGAAAAGATGGTGCACTTCACGCTGTTTGTTGCTGAAATCAAATAAGTCGCTGACTTATTTAGTTTCAATAGATGCTGCTTGTTCCTGCGTAGACTCTGCTTTCCTCCAATGCTACACATCGTTGATATAATTATCCATTTCCTTTATTGTGGCACTAACAGTCACTGTTAATGTTCGATCGGCAGTTCGTTGTATTACTATCTCTTCAAAAAGGAACAATAGTAGTGCAGATTATGATAGGAATAAGGTAAAGACAGCTCGTACCAAAGGACTGCCTTATCGAAATTACAGAGGAGATTGTGTTCCACGGAAAGCAGTAAGAGAAGCCTTGCAGGTACATGTCAATCTTCCTTGGAACAGCCGCAGGAAACTGTATAGATGTGAATAATATCAATATTTCCAGCAATTCCAATGTTATATTATTAATTTCCATTCAGCTGCAGAATGAAATGTTATGACTCTATTGACGTAATTCAAAGTAATAACATTTTGGCAAAATTTCTTGATCTTCCTAACAAAGACGACCATAACCTAAAACTTTAGTGTCTAATTGAAGCAAAGGAAGTAAAGCAGGGGCGTCCTCGGAAATCTCATCCAGAATGTTGTGAAAACTGTAGGGATGCAACGATTCTTGGAAGTGAAAGGAATCTGGTTTACAAGAATTCTTTCCTGAATATACGTGGAGTGACGAATTCGCGCGTGTTTCGAATCTGTGAATGGCTACTTAAGGGAATCACACCTTTTGATAAACGCGGGAAAAATCTGAACACCAAGAAGATACCAGACAATACCCTTGCACTCATTCGTGACCATATAAAGTCTTTCCCCACAAAAACCTCATATTAGTCACAAAAAGAAGTAACATATTTAAACTCTGAACTAACTATGCGGATAATGTACAGTATGTGCAATGACAAATATGCAGATTGTAAAGTAAAATATTATGTTTATCGTATTTATTATCGGGCAGACCCCAAGTGGATTTCTGTTGTAAATGTGAATAGCTCGAACTCAAACTGAAAAGCCATGTCTTAATAAAAGAGACAATCTTGTCGCCAAGCGGAATAAGATGTTCATAAGTGTCGTAGTTCTAAATTTTACAACTCACTTCGGGATGCCAAGAGAAGAGCCCAACCTACTGATACTGTGGGATCCATAGTTTTGATTACATGCAAATCTTGCCGCTTTCACATATCCCGACCCAACAGATATTCTATGTATGCCAACTGTGGATGTACTGTTTCAGCTTACATGATTTGAAAGCTGAACACTTCACTGTGTACTTGTACCATGAAGGCTTAGGAAAGAAAGGTGCAAACGAAGTAGCATCTTTCGTTTCTGATTACATAAGAAACGATCTCAGTAAAAATGTGACTGATCTTTTATTTTCTGATGGCTGTGACGGCCAGAACAAAAGTCACACCTTTGTACGCATGTGTATGGACATTGTTCAAGCTGGAATACTCAAGAGCATAACACACAAATTTCCAGAGAGAGGACACTCATTCCTCCTGTGTGATCGATAAGAACTCATAACCGCATGTACACCCATTTTGAATACATGGAACTGATAGTAAGCAGTAAAAGGAATTTGACAGTAAAATTAGTTAACGGAGAGGAAATACGAGGTTTAGACAACCGGTGGCCAAAATAGTTCAGAGAAAGTGTTGTTTCATGTGAGACAGCGACAGAACAAACAACAACAAAAATCTTCGCTTCGAGTAGCTTCAAATAAATACACTCCTGGAAATTGAAATAAGAACACCGTGAATTCATTGTCCCAGGAAGGGGAAACTTTATTGACACATTCCTGGGGTCAGATACATCACATGATAACACTGAGAGAACCACAGGCACATAGACACAGGCAACAGAGCATGCACAATGTCGGCACTAGTACAGTGTATATCCACCTTTCGCAGCAATGCAGGCTGCTATTCTCCCATAGAGACGATCGTAGAGATGCTGGATGTAGTCCTGTGGAACGGCCTGCCATGCCATTTCCACCTGGCGCCTCAGTTGGACCAGCGTTCGTGCTGGACGTGCAGACCGCGTGAGACGACGCTTCATCCAGTCCCAAACATGCTCAATGGGGGACAGATCCGGACATCTTGCTGGCCAGGGTAGTTGACTTACACCTTCTAGAGCACGTTGGGTGGCACGGGATACATGCGGACGTGCATTGTCCTGTTGGAACAGCAAGTTCCCTTGCAGGTCTAGGAATGGTAGAACGATAGGTTCGATGACGGTTTGGATGTACCGTGCACTATTCAGTGTCCATTCGACGATCCCCAGAGGTGTACGGCCAGTGTAGGAGACCGCTCCCCACACCATGATGCCGGGTGTTGGCCCTACGTGCCTCGGTCGTATGCAGTCTTGATTGTGGCGCTCACCTGCACGGCGCCAAACACGCATACGACTATCATTGGCACCAAGGCGGAAGAGACTCTCATCGCTGAAGACGACACGTCTCCATTCGTACCTCCATTCACGCCTGTCGCGACACCACTGGAGGCGGGCTGAACGATGTTGGGGCGTGAGCGGAAGACGGCCTAACGGTGTGCGGGACCGTAGCCCAGCTTCATGGAGACGGTTGCGAATGGTTCTCGCCGATACCCCAGCAGCAACAGTGTCCCTAATTTGCTGGGAAGTGGCGGTGCGGTCCCCTACGGCACTGCGTAGGATCCTACGGTCTTGGCGTGCATCCGTGCGTCGCTGCGGTCCGGTCCCAGGTCTACGGGCACGTGCACCTTCCGCCGACTACTGGCGACAACATCGATGTACTGTAGAGACCTCACGCCCCACGTGTTGAGCAATTCGGCGGTACGTCCACCCGGCCTCCCGCATGCCCACTATACGCCCTCTCTCAAAGTCCGTCAACTGCACATACGGTTCACGTCCACGCTGTTGCGGCATTCTACCAGTGTTAAAGACTGCGATGGAGCTCTGTATGCCACAGCAAACTGGCTGACACTGACGGCGGCGGTGCACAAATGCTGCCCAGCTAGCGCCATTCGACGGCCAACACCGCGGTTCTTGGTGTGTCCGCTGTGCCGTGCGTGTGATCATTGCTTGTACAGCCCTCTCGCAGTGTCCGGAGCAAGTATGGTGGGTCTGACACACCGGTGTCAATGTGTTCTTTTTTCCATTTCCAGGAGTGTACAATACATTAAGACAGAAGAGGTGGTTGGCCTTCCGTATATCGATCGATTAGTAAGACATACTTTTCATTTCAGAAGAAGACATGAGCCCATCATTCCAGGATTATTAGAGAGCATTCCAATGGCCTACCCAGCATACCAAGTACCTATTTCCAGAATGGAGATGGGAGATGTGAAGAAAGTCATTGAACATGTGCCTGTTGCAAAGAGATCATTCTACGAAGAAGTGCTTTCTTGGCCAGTGATTGACTAAAATTATAGCTAATCTACAGTTAATCATTATTGCTGTTAAAATAATTCAGTTTGTTCTATTTCGTCAGACCATGATAATGTATTATGAAGTGTTTATACAACTAAATCCTAAAAAAGCAGGAAATATGTTTGTAAATTGTTGAAACCAAATAAATCAAAAAACTTTGGAATCATTAAATATCGAAATGGTGTAATCTAAGAAAATTATTTATCTCTCAATAAAAGTAGAATGAAGTTACTTTCGGTTCTGAAAAATTCCAGTAATGTAACAACAAAACATATGGCAGTATTCAGTTTCTTGTTTCTCAGGAATAGTGTAAAAATAAATTATTTGGTTTCAACAATTGACGATTCAATTATATTGTGATTTGTTTATTTTCCGTTTCTGCCATTCGGGCTTAGCTAGCTTTTTAATTATATCTGATAGCTACTGGCGTTGCTTGCTTGCCTCTAACACCCTGAGGTGAAGTGTTTGTCTTACTTTAATTTCAGTTGTGTGTGATACCGTCCAGAGGGCCTTTATGTTGTTTCCCTAACGATTTACTTCAGCTGATTGATTCATTCTAAACCCTGCTTAAGTAAATCTAAGCAACACCATTTTCGGCAACCTGTATGTTCTAGACAGTTTGTGGTGAAGGTCTCAGGAACATCATGCCTTATACCTCGTGTTTTTCATACGCCATTTAAAATCTTTTAAAATAATTACTAATGGGAAGCTTGTATTCTTAACCTATTTCGTGTAAATCCTAAAAACCTTCGCCCATTGTAAAACCTGTTTGCGTGGCCACCGGCCGTTGACTCTGAAGTTTTGTTCACGTAAGACTGGGCAGTGTTGCCTTTTGCCGGAAGCTGGTCTTTAGGGGCCAAGCGCCCAGTCCTTTAATGAAATTTGTACGTAAAATTTAATTACTTGAAAGGCCTTCGCTGTGGTAGGCATTTATCATCGAGCCTTAAGTCGTTTGTGCAGAAGCTAAATGTAGTTCTATGCTCAACTGAATCTCTTGATCTGTAATTGTTTGTTAACGAGCAAAGCCGTATGGCATTTAATAATTCGTGCTGCAACTGCTTAATTCTTTAAATTATTTTTGATAAGAAAGAGAAGTAGATTTAATTTGCGGTCCACAAACACTATGTTTTAAAACATAGTGTATTTCACGAGTGCACATCATAATACTGAAATATGAAGCTATACTTGGTAAAACTGAAATATGGACGTGAAAATGACAATAAGTGTGTAACTAAGTGGCAAACCTGTCACCACAGCGTAACTGTAATAATGGTGTTTCGTCTTTATTGATCTCCTACACTATAAACATGTACATGAATGTATAAATACCTGAAGATGGGCGCAAGACCGAAACCGGTCGTGTGACAAATAAATAACCTTTTATTGTGACTGGTAGCGGATATTTTTCTACATCCTAAAAAGGAACAGCCACGGAGTTCGACAGCATCCACTATGGATAAAATTCATTTAGCGCTGTCTTTTGCTGCTCCAATACATAATCTCAAACTTCTCCTACTAACCATAATTCGTAGTTCTGCTTCATCTATAAGAAATTTACATCGTTTCGCAATGCGAAAATGTTGTTTAAGACTTTGGAACACCAATGCAGTCATTTCAACGAGGATAATTTCCTGTACTGAACCGCGCCCTTAAAGAAAAATGAGGGTGCTTCGCAAATTGTCATTTCCTTGTTACAGGGTGTTGACAGCTACGATTACAGGCTTCAAGGGATTATAAAGGGGACTCGGTAGGTAAAGCTGATGAAAAGACACAAGTTAAGAAGTATACCTTTTGGGTTTAAAATACGTTTGAAGATAGATCACTTTCTCTTAAATCTCTCGCTTCACAGTACGCTCACAAATTGAGGAAAGGGCGATGTCGTCTGTTCCTGTTGTAATTATGACATCAAATGCCATTTACGTCCATCTACGACAACTGCTGTGAGTTACTGATACGTTCGCAACTAGGAGGGTTAACTGTAGTGCTCCACGGACACGTCGATCTTTCGACTTTGAAGATGCGGACGTCCTTCATCGCATAGAGGAGGACCCGACAGCGAGTATTCGAAACATTGCCATGAACTCCGGCAGAGCACATGATTGTCTCCACCGTGTGCGAACCGTGAAGTACGAAATTTGAAAGTGGTCCGATTTTCAAATGTATTTTACACCGAGACGGTACGTTTCCCAATTTGGATGCCTTATCAAAACTTTATCTCCCACACTCTCTCTAGAACTCTTAGAAGCTTCTAAAAGGAATTGTGAAACATGCTGTATAACTGAAAAAAAGAGGAGTCCTGTCACTCATCTTTGGTGAAATTGACCGAATTTTTGTAAAGAGTCCGTAATCAACTTGTAAGGAAAAATTTCGTAGAATGAAATCTATCCACGAGTGAATGCCAGCGGATGCATTCCGGTTTGGGCACCTAGTAGAGCCAAGAAACCCTCACGTGCACGAGAAATATGAGGGCGCCACGAGAAAACAAGCATCTCGTCCGAGCCGTGCAGTTTTTTGAGAGTTGCGCCACTCTGGAACAGCGCCAGGGGGCAGAGCTTTGTTCGCTTCATGATCGACGGCGGCTGTGAAGAGCATTGTTTGCAAATACGTCTTTGTGGAAGCTCTCTTCCAACAGTCGACACATCATGCTACAATGGGGGCATGTTCATAGACGCTGGCACGCACAATGAGAAGAAGTCGTGTTTGGTTCGTTGCCACGACGTGAAGAAACACTTACCGCTGCCCATGACGGAGTCCAAAATTCTGTAGTCGGTTTTTTGAAATATTCTATACATCTTGAAGATGTAGTATGCCGGTCCTCAAGAGCTACGTCATTGGTATTAAATAAAAAATCTTTTCATAGCCACTCTGACTTTGTTTATTAGATGAGTGGTTTCATGGTAATGATGTCTGATTTTCAAATGCGTCATAATAAACTTGTATTGTACCCGTAATAGGTCTGGTGTAATAGCTATATTTCGATCGTGCAACAAATAACTTCAAGTTGTTGAATAAAAATTGGTTGTCTTTAGCAAAACGATAGGTAGCAGTTAAGCAGTTCTAGTAATAATCGCAGGAACGCTTACAGAAATCTTCTGAAATCTGAGATGAAACTCGTAAGACGTTCTAAATCCTGAAAATAGTACGGATAAAGACCAGAGAAAGACAGTTAATTTATAACGTCTACAAAATGCGTGGTGCAGTTGACAGATAAAAGATGAAAAACAACAGTTTGTGTGAAGAAATGTGCCTGAAAATGCGTTGTAATACAGACACGCTCCAATAAATCTTGAGTGTTGTATGCCGCTCTAGGAACAATATAGATTAACATAACAGAGAGAACATTTTCAAAGCAGAGAGCTACACTCTTCTTCGCGAGCTCATTTAATCGGCACGACAGCATCACAGATATGCTCAACAACTGTTTAAAGACTGGCTTGTGCATCGCCTAGAATCTTACTTGGTAAGTTACAAGTTTCTGTGCATCCATGTTAGTCAGAAAGGTATTAATTCCTTCATCTCGCAAAATGATAACTTGAATAAAATTCGGATGTATACAGTGAAAGGAGGGTCAGGAGAAGGACGTTACGCTCAACCCTCTGTCTTCGTCTTTACGTATTAAGAAAATTTTATTACTATGCACTCTCTGTCGCATGCGTTACGATCGTTTTCAGGGGCCGGATGCTGATATGAACACAGGTTAGAAAATCTTAAATAAGGATGGGCAAAATAAAACGCGACCGGACAATATTTCACGCACCTTAAGATAGGCTACCCAACTTACATCATCCTCGCCTGAGGCAGTTTCCGTTGTTGGACCGTTTGTCTTGAGGTGCGTAAATTTTTGTCAGGTAACATTTCACTTTGCCAACCTTTTTATCATCGAGACAGTGGGGACTCTCATATATGCAGAGGTAATAGGAATGGCAGCACATAAGGAGCAAAGGAAGAATGCATCGGCTCTTCGATAGACAGAAGCCTTTAAAAAAATCATGTGTTAGTTCTAAAAGCGACTTACGTAGGAACTTTTCGTAGGCATATCTGTGACTAAGCAATAAAATTTTATTGGCCAGTGTCAGTAACATCTCATCGTTAGGTCGCGATGTTCAAAATTACTTTCAGATATTGATCTTGACTAATTAGACAATAGGAATTCCACTCCAAAGATCTAGAACCATGTGGTGGAGTACCGCTACTGCTCGATGCAGTCTCGTAACGAACAACAGGCACAGTAGCAAACATTTTCCGCTACAATGGACTCCAGCTGCAGTATCGACCGGCTGTATTCGAAAAAAGGCGGGACAGTGTTGGAAGATAGCGTGAAGTCATATTAAATGGGTCGGAAACTTCCATTGATCACTGGACGCCAGTATAATACTTCATTCATGAAGGACGCGTTCCGATCGTTTCCACTGCATTATTAAAGAGGCTTGCCTTTGCCGGATGCAAGTCGTCAGTGCACCAAATATCGCCCCACAGCAATAGCATTCATTGTTGGTAGATTCATGCCGTGCTTCAGTGTTTGCAATACGATTTAGGTTTTCCATGCTCTTGGCTTGAAGTAAATACCGAGACGGCTCCTTTGGAAAGGGCACAAAGCTGAGTTTGTACCTCCTCATCGCAGAATGTTAAACCTTCATCTTTTTTGTTGCGTTATTCAGTCAATGGCCACTTCTGCCTACGCAGTACGCATTTCGGCACTTTCCAACAAAATACGAAGACCTCCTACATGTGTATCTACCTGTATACGCAACAAGCTTCTCTACAGAACAGGGCGGCGGGGGGTTCCCTGTTACCAAGATAATTTATGTGCCAATAGTGGACTGCCAATAGCGGACCTCAGATTCTGTAAAGAATCGAAATCCCAAATATAAAACAGTTTCAAAACTTCTGATTACTTTACTCCAAATATTTGGTGACAAAGGATTTACCTAATAAGGGACCGTATGAACTTACCTTCGCCAATTTCATTCATATTGACGAGATGTGCACTGCACGACTAGAACTTCAACATGAGCAAACATGAAGACTCAAATCTCATCTGTTTTCCAGAAAATCGAGTCTGAAAATTTTAAGGCTGCCTATGTACTTTGTATGATTACTACTACTCAAAGAGACCACAGCCGAGCCAGTAAGCACTCAGTTTCGGAAACACGAGATTTCTGGAACGAATCTCACTGCCGATATTTACTTCTTTCACGTAGTTCTCACAACAGACTTTTCATGAGTGTGCTGTGCAGATTATCAATATCTGTCTCTTCATTTATTAGTGATAAACCTTTTGCACAGGATGGAAGGATAAGAAAGCGTAAGAGGACAACCCAGAATAATAATGTCATTTGTCGTTTGATCACATTTATTCAAATAAAAACAAATAGTATTGAACACAGTGGCATTCAGTCTCCCTCTTAACGAGCAAAGGGCAAATATGTCAAAATGTGTAACAGAGATATACACATAATAAAGAACAGTACCATTTCATATTAAGGAAATGGTAAGTATGAGGCCTCAGGGACTATTCATCAGTCTGCACTTGACCAAGCTATGTTGCTAATTTCAGAAATTGCTGCAATTTATAGTACAACCCATAATTTCATACAAGGCAATGTGACTTCATAGCAAAGAAAAGAAGCAAATATACTGTAAAAGCAGATTATTCCCCCCTTTTTTATTAAAAAGATTTTTAAATAAATAACACTAAAGTAGCTCTAGAGGATACAAGGCGAAAGCTGTACATTGCCAACTCAGGCTAAAGGCAGTTACAAGTAACACTTCCAAATAAACTATGAATACCTGATGGCGCTGCAACGAAGGCCACAGCGATCTGTCAGTCGGCATTCCAGAACATTCCAAATCACTAACTGATGTTTGCATAGGACAGTGGAACAGGAGATACACTGAGGTGACAAAAGTCACGGGATAGCGATATTCACATATACAGATGGCGGTAGTATCGCTTACACAAGCTGCATTGGCGGAGCTGACATTTGTACTTTAGTGATTCACATCTATTAACAGACCTTCAACGCGGAACAGTAGTTGTAGCTAGAAGCACGGGACATTTCATTTCGGAAATGGTTAGGATATTCAATATTCCGAGAGCCACAGTGACAAGAGTGTGCCGAGATTACGTCTCACGACGGACAACGCAGTGGCCGACGTACTTCACTTAACGACCGAGAGCACCAGCGTTTGCATAGAGTTCCCAGTGCTAGCAAACACGCAACACTGCGCGAAATAACCGCAGAAATCAACGTGGGACGCATTACGAACGTACTCGTTATGACAGTGTGGCGAAATTTAGCATTAATGGGCTATAGCAGAAGACGACCGAAGCGAACCATTCTGTTAAGGGCACAACATCGTCTCTCCTCGGCTAGTGACCCTAGACGACTGGAATAACCGTGGCATTATCAAATGAGTCCCGGTTTCAGTTGGTAAGAGCTAACGGTAGGGTCAGAGTGTGTCGCAGGCGCCACGAAGCCTAGAACCGAAATTGACAACAGGGCACTTTGCAAGCTGGTGGTGGCTCCACAATGGTGTGGGCTGTGTTTACACGCATGGACTGAGTCCTCTCGTCCAACTGAACTGATCACTTTCCAGAAATGGATATTTTTGACTACTTGGAGATCATCTGCAGCCATTCATGGACATTACGTTTCCAAACAATGATGGAATTTTTATGGATGACATTGCGCCATGTCACCATTCCACAACTGTTCGTTGTTAGTTTGAAGAACATTCTGGACAGTTCTAGCGAATGATTTGGCCGTTTACGGAACTTTCTTTTTTTTTCTTCTCTTTTCTATGTCTTCAGTTTCCTAAATGGTTAGATGTGGCACGCCACGAATTCCTCTCCTAAGCCAACCTCTGCATTTCACAGTAGAACTTACAACCTACACTAAAAATACGTTTTTCATATTAGGTGCATTGTGCTGCCACCTACTGCCAAGTACTCATGTCAGCGACTCAGTAGTCATTAGACATCGTGAGAGAACAGAATTAGGCGCTCCACGAAACTCACGGACTTCGAACGTGGTCAGGTGATTGGGTGTCGCTTGTGTCATACGTCTGTACTCGAGATTTCCACACTCCTAAACACCGCTGTTTCCGATGTGATAGTGAAGTGGAAACGTGAAGGGACACGTACAGCACAAAAGCGTACAGGCCGACCTCCTCTGTTGATTGACAGGGACAGCCGACTGTTGAAGAAGGTCGTAATGAGTACTAGACAGACATCTATACGCACCATCAAACTGCATCAGGATCCACTGCAAGCACTAGGTGGGAGGTGAGAAAACTTGGATTTCATGGTCGAGTGGCTGCTCATAAGCCACAGATCACGCCGGTAAATGCCAAACGACGCTTCGCTCGGTGTAAGGAGCGTAAACATTGGACGATTGAACAGTGTAAAAATGTTGTGTGGAGTGAAAAGTCACGGTACACAATGTGGCGATCGGATGGCAGGATGTGGGTATGGCAAATGCCCGGTGAACGTCATCCGCCAGCGTGTGTAGAGCCAAGAGTAAAATTCGAAGGCGGTGATGTAATTGTGTGGCCGTGTTTTTCATGGAGGGAGCTTGCACTCCTTGTTCTTTTGCGTGGCACTATCACAGCACAGGCCTACATTGATATTTTAAGCACCTTCTTGCTTTCCACTGTTGAAGAGCAATTCGGGGATGGCGACTGCATATCTCGACACGATCGAGCACCTATTCATAATGCATAGCCTGTGGAGGAGTGGTTACACGACAATAACATTCCTGTAATGGACTGGTCTTCCCAGAGTCCGGACCTCAATCCTACAGGACACCTTTGAGATACTTTGGAACGCCGACTTTGTGCCAGGCCTCACCAACAGAAATCGATACCTCTCCTCAGTGCAGCACTCCGTGAAGAACTGGCTGCCATTCGCTAAGAAACCTTTGAACACGTGATTGAACGTATGCCTGCGAGAGTGGTAGCTGTCATCTAGGCCAACACCATATGGAATTTCAGCATTACCGATGGAGTTCGCCACGAACTTGTAAGTCATTTTCAGCCAGGTGTATGGGTATTTTTGATCACATAGTGTATTTTTTCGATTATTTGCTAGATGTATTCCAATTTCAGTCTTCCTCTGCAGTTTTTCCCTCTACAGCTCCCTCCTGCGTCATGGAAGTCTCTCCCTGATATCTTAACAGATGAAAAATGGTTCAAATGACTCTAAGCACTGTGGGACTTAAAATCTGAGGTCATCAGTCCCCTAGACTTAGAACTACTTAAGCCTAACTAACGTAAGGAAATCACACACATCCATGCCTGAGGCAGGATTCGAACCTGCGACCGTAGCAGTTGTGCGGTTCCGAACTGAACCGCCTAGAGCCCCTCGGCCACAGCGGCTGACTTAACAGATGACCTATCATCCTGTCCCCTCTCTTTGTCAGTGTTTCACACATATTTCTTCCCTCTCCGATTCTGTGCAGAACCTCCTCATTCCTTACCTTATCAGTCTACCTAATTTTTCAATATTCGTTTGTAGTACCATATGTCAAATGCTTCGTTTCTCTTCTGGTTTTTCCACAGCCCATGTTTCGCTAACATACAAATCTGTGCTCCAAAAGTACATTCTTGGAAATTTCTCCCTCAAATTAAGACCTAAGTTTGATGCTAGTAGACTTCTCTTGGCCAGGAATGCGCTGATTGCCATTGCTAATCAGCTTTTATGTCTCCTTGCTTGCTTCGTTCGCCATTGATTACTTTGCTGCCTACGTAGTAGAATTAGTTAAGTTCATCTACTTCGTCATGTTACGTTTTGTCGCTGTTCTCATTTCTACTACTTCTGATTACTTTTGTATTTCTTCGATTTTTTCTCCGTCCATATACTGTACTCATTAGAGTGTTCATTCCATACAGGATATCATCTAATTCTTCTTCACTTTCACTCAGGATAGCAATCTTATCCGCGAATCATATAATTGACATCCTTTCAGCTTGAATTTTAATTCCACCCCTGAACCTTCGTTTTGTTTCCATCTACATCTACATCTACATGACTACTCTGCAATTCACATTTAAGTGCTTGGCAGAGGGTTCATCGAACCACAATCATACTATCTCTCTACTATTCCACTCCCGAACAGCGAGCGGGAAAAACGAACACCTAAACCTTTCTGTTCGAGCTCTGATTTCTCTTATTTTATTTTGATGATCATTCCTACCTATGTAGGTTGGGCTCAACAAAATATTTTCGCATTCGGAAGAGAAAGTTGGTGACTGAAATCATCGCTTCTTCAATGTACAGATTGAACAGCACGAGCGAAATTTCTTGAGTGCTCTGAAACTCTGTACGCTCCTCCACCCTCTTTGACAAGCCCGTTGGCAGAATGAGGGTAACTTCTTGTTTCGGCAGTCTTCGGCCGCCAATGCGACGAAGACGTTTTCTTTGCTAATCAAAGCCGCTACCCCTAGACCACAGCTGCAGACAATTGATGTAACATAATACAGAGGGCTGTTCGTGCACAAAATCCTGTACCGGCAATACTTTCTTAATTATGGACTGCTTTAGCGGCACCATTTCTGCAGAGTACTTCCAGCGACTCTGTGAGTCAACAAAACGTCGGGTTGCTGCGCTACACCGGGAAAAAGGAAGTCGCGGCACGATATTAGGAGGTATACCATGACTTTTGTGATATCTGTGTAAATTTTCATACTTATAAAGTGAAAGTTTACTTTACTGTATGATTAAAAGGTTGATGGCGTCCTCTTGGGTAAAATATTCCGGAGGTAAAATAGTCCCCCATTCGGATCTCCGGGCGGGGACTACTCAAGAGGATGTCGTTATCAGGAGAAAGAAAACTGGCGTTCTACGGATCGGAGTGTGGAATGTCAGATACCTTAAGGAAAAGGGAGATAAGGAAACGTAGTAGGTGAATATGGATTGGGGCTAAGAAATGAGAGGAAGTCACTTGGTAGAATTTTGCACGGAGCACTACTTAACCATAGCTAACACTTGGTTCAAGAATCATAAAAGGGCAGGTAAGTTAGAAAATTTAAAAAGGGAAATGGATAGGTTAAAGTTAGATATAGTGGGAATTAGTGAAGTTAGGTGGCAGGAGGAACAAGACTTCTGGTCAGGTGACTACAGGGTTATAAACACAAAATCAAATAGGGGTAATGCAGGAGAAGGTTCAATAATGAATAGGAAAATAGGAGTGCGGGTAAGCTACTACAAACAGCATAGTGAACGTATTATTGTGGCCAAGATAGACACGAAGCCCATGCCTACCACACTAGTACAAGTTTATATGCCAACGAGCTCTGCAGATGACGAAGAAATTGATGAAATAAAAGAAATTATTCAGATAGTGAAGGGTGACGAAAATTTAATAGTCATGGGTGACTGGAATTCGGTAGTAGGAAAAGGGAGAGAAGGAAACGTAGTAGGTGAATATGGATTGGGGCTAAGAAATGAGAGGAAGTCACTTGGTAGAATTTTGCACGGAGCACTACTTAACCATAGCTAACACTTGGTTCAAGAATCATAAAAGAAGGCTGTTACATGGAAGAAGCCTGGAGATACTCGTAGGTATCAGATACATTATATAATGGTGAGAGAGAGATTTAGGAACCAGGTTTCAAATTGTAAGACATTTCCAGGGGCAGATGTGGACTCTGATCACAATCTATTGGTTATGACCTGTAGATTAAAACTGAAGAAACTGCAAAAAGGTGGGAATTTAAGGAGATGGGACCTGGATAAACTGAAAGAACCAGAGTTGTACAGAGTTTCAGAGAGAGCATAAGGGAACAACTGAAAGGAATGGGGGAAAGAAATACAATAGAAGAAGAATGGGTAGCTTTGAGGGATGAAGTAGTGAAGGCAGCAGAGGATCAAGTAGGTAAAAAGACGAGGGCTACTAGAAATCCTTGGATAACAGAAGAAATATTGAATTTAATTGATGAAAGGAGAAAATATTTAAAAATGTAGTAAATGAAGCAGGCAAAAAAGAACACATACGCCTCAAAAATGAGATGACAGGAATTTCAAAACGGCTAAGCAGGGATGGATAGAGGATAAATGTAAGGATGTAGAGGCTTATCTCACTAGGGGCAAGATAGATACTGCCTATAGGAAAATTAAAGAGACCTTTGGAGAAAAGAGAATCACTTGTATGAACATCAAGAGCTCAGATGGAAACCCAGTTTTAAGCAAGGAAGGGAAAGCAGAAAGGTGGAAGGAGTATATAGACGATCTATACAAGGGTGATGTACGTTGAGGACAATATTATGGAAATGGAAGAGGATGTAGATGAAGATAAAATGGAAGATACGATACTGCGAGAAGAGTTTGACGGCACTGAAAGACCTGAGTCGAAACAAGGCCCTCGGAGTAGACAACATTCCATTGGAACTACTGACGGCCTTGGAAGAGCCACTCCTGACAAAACTCTACCATCTGGTGAGCAAGATGTATGAGACAGGCGAAATACCCTCAGACTTCAAAAAGAATATAATAATTCCAATCCCAAAGAAAGCGGGTGTTGACAGATGTGAAAATTACAGAACAATCAGTTTAATAAGCCACAGCTGCAAAATACTAACGCGAATTCTTTACAGACGAATGGAAAAACTAGTAGAAGCCGACCTCGGGGCAGATCAGTTTGTTTTCCGTAGAAATACTGCAACACGTGAGACAATACTGACCTTACGATTTATCTTAGAAGAAAGATTAAGGAAAGGCAAACCTACGTTTCTAGCATTTGTAGACTTAGAGAAAGCTTTTGACTATGTTGACTGCAATACTCGCTTTCAAATTCTAAAGGTGACAGGGGTACAATACAGGGAGCGAAAGGCTATTCACAATTTGTACAGAAACCAGATGGCAGTTATAAGAGTCGAGGGACATTAAAGGGAAGCAGTTGTTGGGAAATGAGTAAGACAGCGTTGTAGCCTCTCCCCGATGCTATTCAATCTGTATATTGAGCAAGCAGTAAAGGAAATAAAAGAAAAATTCGGAGTAGGTATTGAAATCCATGGAGAAGAAATAAAAACGTTGAGGTTCGCCGAAGACATTGTAATTCTGTCAGAGGCATCAAAGGACCCTGGAAGAGCAGTTGAATGGAGGATATAAGATGAATATTAACAAAAGCAAAACGAGGATAATGGAATGTAGTCGAATTAAGTCGGGTGATGCTGAGGGAATTAGATTAGGAAATGAGACACTTAAACTAGTAAAGGAGTTTTGCTATTTGGGTAGCAAAATAACTGATGATGGTCGAAGTAGAGAGGATATAAAATGTAGACTGGCAATGGCAAGGAAAGCGTTTCTGAAGAAGAGAAATTTGTTAACATCGAGTATAGATTTAAGTGTCAGGAAGTCGTTTCTGAAAGTATTTGTATGGAGTGTAGCCATGTATGGAAGTGAATCATGGACGATAAATAGTTTGGACAAGAAGAGAATAGAAGCTTTCGAAATGTGGTGCTACAGAAGAATGCTGAAGATTAGATGGGTAGATCACATAACTAATGAGGAAGTATTGAATAGGATTGGGGAGAAGATAAGTTTGCTGCACAACTTGACCAGAAGAAGGGACCACCAATTTAGTATTGGAGGGCAGCGTGGAGGGTAAAAATCGTAGAGGGAGACCAAGAGATGAATACACTAAGCAGATTCAGAAGGATGTAGGTTGCAGTAGGTACTGGGAGATGAAGAAGCTTACACAGGATAGAGTAGCATGGAGAGCTACATCAAACCAGTCTCTGGACTGAAGACCACAACAACAACAAATTGAAAGTGGTTTAGCAGTTACCACCGGGAGGTAAACTGACAATACGCAACTTCCTGGCAGATTAAAACTGTGTGCCGGACCGAGACTCGAACTAGGGACCTTTGCCTTTCGCGAGAAAGTGCTGTACCGTCTGAGCTACCCAAGGACGACTCACGCCCCGTCCTCTCAGCTTTACGTCTGCCACTATCTCGTCTACTACCTTCCAAACTTTACAGAAGCTCTCCTGCGAACCTGCACACCACACACAAAATTTAAAAAAAGGCTTTCGATATTCCTCGGGCACCAAGGACCTGATCTGCCAGCCTCTGATTTTTTCGGTGGTTTCATCTGAAGAATAAAGATTTTTCACTATGACTTCACTTACTGATGAGTTGGATACCGCAATCCCGGAAGAGAAAGAGACAATTTCGCAGCAAATGGGTGAGAATGTAATACAGAGCTTCCACGAATGTCCTCAGATATGCAGTGCCAATAATGGAAGCCATTTGTGTGATGTACATTTCAGAAATAAAATTGTGTTTGGCTTTTCAGTCATGCAATGTGTGTAGAAAAGTTATGTGTTACTCATACAGTGCAAATTTACGCCGAACCATGTAGCAACCAAATAAAAACCTTATTTCCCGCATACTACCCGGAGTGTGTAAACTGTGAGTGTGCCTTCGATAGCTGGAAACGAAATTTACACAGGTGACTACAGCATGTTCCAAAAACCACGTATCAGGGGGTGGAAACACCAGCTTTCAAAGATTTAATTATACAGTGTAACGAAATTGGTACCTTTCCTAAGTAATATTCCACTAGGGTCATTCAGAAGATTGATACTATTGCTGAAACTTAACAATGCAATGAGAAGCCACTACATGCTTTAGCTCTCCTGGTATTTGAAAAGTGGGGACGGGAATGGGAAGATAGTGAAGTATCATCATTGGCTAACAAACATGCGACTAATACTTCCTAAGAGCTTCTAAATTTTAAATCAGAAAAAGCTTGAGTTTTGGATACTACATCTTGGAAAATAAACTTCTTCAGGGTTTCAGGCACCGTTAGCAAAGCGACTGAAATCACGTCGACCATTATGGGGTGAAATGCCTAATTCAGATTCATAGAAACGCCAGTGGTTTGAATAAATGTAGCTCATGCATTTTGGCCGATATGTTCTTCTATGTGCCTTCTTGCAATCTTACAGAGTACAGGGGCTTTGATCTAGTGCGATTTCTTTTGTCAAATGATGTATGCTTTAGCTCTCCTCGTATTTGACAAAGTGGGGAGGGGGAGGGGAAGATAGTGAAATGTCATCACCGGCTAATAAACATGCTACTAATACTGACTAAGAGTTTCTAAATTCTAAATCAGAAAAATCTTCAGTTTTGGATACTACATATTGGAAACTAAACTTCTTTAGGGTTTCTAGTTTTGATTTACTCGCTGAAGTGAAGCCGTCCCAAAAACTTGGGATCGACTGCATTTCCTCTTAAGTTGCACGAGACTTCCTCTGACCGAGTTCAAACTCCCACTCGTGCCAACACTGAAAACGAATCAAGGAAAAATAAGGGAGCCTTTATTGCGGCCGAAAATGAACGTCTCTCATGCGCATTTTGTTTTATTTTTCGTCATTCTTCGGAGATGAGTTATTTGCCTTAACAACTGGAAATCTTTGATTAAGAATTCATCGTCTATTCAGATGGCTACACAGGACCCTGGGGAGGAGTCTGTTTGTAATCTGTCCACGAGCGGCCGTAAATCGATAAGCAATTATCTTGCAAATTCCAGGTCCGCATTTCAGATCGCGACAGCGGAAACCGTTAGTTTCAGCTGTAGAGATTAAAATCATTATCGCCGCTCAGGTTGGGCGTTCACCGTCTGCCGGAGTAGGATACGTGAATAGCAGTTACGTTAAACGATTGAAGGCAGTATGATTAAAGGCTTGGTTGTGGTGTGAGTAGGTGGTAGGTGCCATCCTGTTATTGCTCACCAAAGAAAACACGACTCGTAACCACAGATTAGCTCCATGTGGCACTAGGTGGAGGCTGCACTCAATAATCGAAACAGATCTACTCTGTGTAAATAACTGCGTCTAAAATGTAGAGCGTTTGGCTGTACCATCAGTGTAATGTAATCTGTTACCTCGCCCGATACTTTTATTTTGACAGCTGGTCGCACTGTATCAGAGAAAGTATTATAAAATGTATTATATAGCAGACTTGTAATGCGGTTACAGGCACTAGCGTCTTCAGTTTTACTAACGAAATGAATGTCAGAGAGGAAAATCATGGAGTATAACCAAAGTTTTCGAACGTAATATAAATGTTAGCCTACCGCTTCGAATTGTATATCTGTTGCTGTTGTAGTCTTGAATCTGAAGGCTGTTGTGATGCAGTTCTCCACGCTATATTATCTTGTAACAGTACTTTCGTATCTGCAAAACTACTACAACGTATATCCATTTGAAGCAGCTCACTGCCTTCGATCCTTGGTTTCCCTCTAGAATTATTACGCCTGGAACTAGAATATGCTGACAAACGCAGATATTCTTCTTTCCACGCCTCCTAAAATTAAGAGCCGCGTAATGATAAATCTCATTTACTGTGGTTTGCGACTGTTGAGCACTTATACAGGGTGTTACAAAAAGGTACGGCCAAACTTTCAGGAAACATTCCTCACACACAAATAAAGAAAAGATGTTATGTGGACATGTGTCCGGAAACGCTTAATTTCCATGTTAGAGCTCATTTTAGTTTCGTCCACCTACGCTCAATGGAGCACGTTATCATGATTTCATTTGGGATACTCTACCTGTGCTGCTAGAACATTTGCCTTTACAAGTACGACACAACGTGTGGTTCATGCACGATGGAGCTCCTGCACATTTCAGTCGAAGCGTTCGTACGCTTAACAACAACAGATTCGGTGAGCGATGGATTGGTAAAGGCGGACCAATTCCATGGCCTCCACGCTCTCCTGACCTCAACCCTGGTGACTTTCATTTATGGGGGCATTTGAAAGCTCTTGTCTACGCAACCCCGGCACCAAATGTTGAGACTCTTCGTGCTCGTATTGTGGACGGCTATGATACAATACGCCATTCTCCTGGGCTACGGTCGCAGGTTCGAATCCTGCCTCGGGCATGGATGTGTGTGATGTCCTTAGGTTAGTTAGGTTTAAGTAGTTCTAAGTTCTAGGGGACTGATGACCACAGCAGTTGAGTCCCACAGTGCTCAGAGCCATTTTTTCTCCTGGGCTGCATCAGCCCATCAGGGATTCCATGCGACGGAGGGTGGATGCATGTATCCTCGCTAACGGAGGACATTTTGAACATTTCCTGTAACAAACTGTTTGAAGTCACGCTGGTACGTTCTGTTGCTGTGTGTTTCCATTCCGTGATTAATGTGATTTGAAGAGAAGTAATAAAATGAGCTCTGACATGGAAAGTAAGCGTTTCCGGACACATGTCCACATAACATACTTTCTTTCTTTGTGTGTGAGGAATGTTTCCTGAAAGTTTGGCCGGACCTTTTTGTAACACCCTGTATACCGTGCTACTGCCACTCATTGTGAGAGTATCTGGAGATTACTGAGTCGCGTTGTAGCACAACGCCCTATATTCCAGCTTGTGGGATTTCAATAATGACAAAATAATAAAAAATAAACTATATTAGTGATGTTTGTAGAGAAGAGGTGGCTACAGGCGTTTTCTGATATTAACTGCGACTTTTGTCCATTACGGTATTCTCGACTATGAAGAGAAACTGTACGAGGAAATGTACTGCGATAAATAGCTACTCAACCATTACTGCAAAGAGAATCTGATGCAAAAATTTTAATCCGAATAATCTGATGCAAAAATTTTAGTCCGAATACTATTACACTAACTTGTCACAATTAAACTTAACGTTCTGGAGGCAAATGAAAAGGACGGAAAAATTACTCCCATCCCTCCCACCATTCGTTCATGAATGAGACAAAAGGACCAGAATCTGTCGCTAGAGTTATGAACACACTGTGATTTATAGGTGAAAGTACAGACACATATGATACATTCCTGCTAACAGCTCGTAAGTGTTTGCTACCTTAGACGACAGAAGGAGATAGATCATCACCTATTCAACAGATTTTGCATATCGTCTTCTATTCGATTTACTTATCATTAATGATAACTGAATTTGTTTGCCTTAGGCATATGACTGGAGATGTCAATGATCAGTGGCTCATTACATGGGAACTACAGGAATGTATCGATGTGAGTTAGAGAATTTATTTCAAGTGGAGCTTTAGTTTGAGTATAAGCTTGTGAGTCACAGTACTGAAGAGCAAGTGACACTGGAGTATCCCAAAATGTAGCCAAAATTGGGCTTCAAATTCCATTCTGTTCATCCAGATCTAGGATTTCCGTGCTTTCCATGACTAGACTAAAGCGAATTCAGGGATGGTTCCTTTGCAGTCGACACAAGCGGTATCGCTACCAGTTCTAGGTACTATCCGAATTTTCGCTCCGTCCCGTCATCGTCGACGAAATCCACGGATGCATCACTGCAAATTTCTTTAGAGAGGACTTTCTTCAGCAGCGTATCCTACATGTACAACTTTCCTACGTCTCTCTTTCTGTATCACCTTGTTGTGTTGCTTTGCTCACAGTCAAGATTTTCAGCTGCAGTAGTAATTAATGGTGTCACTTGCACTAATCGTTGTTATCATGACTG
This sequence comes from Schistocerca gregaria, assembly GCF_023897955.1. Classification (NCBI taxonomy): domain Eukaryota; kingdom Metazoa; phylum Arthropoda; class Insecta; order Orthoptera; family Acrididae; genus Schistocerca; species Schistocerca gregaria. The sequence goes on from NC_064923.1 coordinate 506,073,706, forward strand.
TTGCATGAAAGCCATGACGATGTAACTTCATGAAGATGTAAATGAGCCGATTAACAATTCGTTTGCTTCAGCGAGTGTAAAGGTTCGGTGTGGGGTATGTGTCATCAGACTCTAAACTTTAAGTTTGAATGACGTTATCTTGTCAACATCCTTTGTGGTGGAATACCTTCAGTGCACTGAAAAGTGGAGGTCTGTATCTACATCCATAGTTTGCAAACCATTGTGAAGTGCATAGGAGAGAGTACTTCTCATTGCACCAGTTGTTACGGCCTTTTGCCGCAGGAAAAATTATTGCTTAAACCCTTCTGTCATCACCGTGCTTAGTCTAAGCTTACGAAAAAGATGTGAGCTTAAAGATGGTTCTTGAAACTGTGTCAGTAGGCTTTTTAGGAATAGTTTACATCTATTTTCAAGTGTCTACAGTTTTGTTCCTGTAGGATCTCTGTATCATCCACACGGGTCAAACAAATCTGTGACTTATTGTATTGTCCTCCTCTGTATACATTCAAACTACGCTGCTAATCCAATTTTGAACGGGTCCCACATAGTTGAGCAATATTCTAGGTGGGTCGAACGAGTGTTTAATTGGCAACTTCCTTTGCCGACTGATTCCACTTCCCTAGTGCCCTACCAATGAACCGACGTCTAGATGCTTTAACTGCGACTGAGCATATGTAACAGTTCCATTTCATATTCCTAAAAAGTGTTACAAGCAGGTATTTATACAACTAGAACGATTCCCGCTATGACTCTTTAGTGTTGTACTCACAAGGTACTGCGCAATTTTTTCATTTTCTGAAGTTCATAATTTTACATTTCTGAACATTCAAAGCACGTTACCACCCTTTGCACCACTGTGAAATCTTTTCAAGATCAGACTGAAAGTCTGTTCAGTTTTTTTCAAACAGTACTTCATTACAGGTACGTGCATCATCTTCGGAAACTCAAAGTTTAGTATTAATTTTGACTGCAAAGTCATTTATAAAACATGAACAACAGGTATCCCAACATACTTCCATGGAGCAATGGAGCACACCCGAAGTTACTCCCCTATTTGTCCATGACTCTCCATCCAAGATCACATGCTGTGTGCTACCTATCAAAAAATTTCAGTCCAATCCCAAATTTCCCTTGATAGCTCAACCGAGAGTACTTTCGATTACAGGAGTAGTGTGGTAGTTGCTCAAATAATTTCCTGAAATAAATATTGATTCTACTTGACTGCCTTGAATTAACCATGGCTTTCAGGACGTGACGTGCAAAAAGTGCAAGTTGGGTTTCACGTTATCTGTACTGCTTGGCGTGAGGGTCATTCTGTTCGAGATACCTCATTCTGTTTGACCTTTTACTTTACAACAAATGCATGTCAAAGACAAAAAGTATTCCATTCCATTGTGGCAGAGTGCTACAGCAACCAGTTTTGAATTAGACTGTTTTTATTCTGGAATGGGATGTCAAGGATACTGGACGGTAGTTTTGTGGTCGCTTCTGCTACCCTTGTTTGCCACGGTGCGAGAAGTAAGTTGAGGCAATAGCTGTGGGTTTTGCTTTGTAAAAGAACATTTGAAAGCTTTGTTTTGTAGCTATTATGCAGTACTCTGTTCCTTTAAAAAAATTTATAGTGATTTTGCGCTATGAAGGGTCCTCCCTATCATAAAGTGTTCTTCTAGGTATATATCTATCAAGTGCAACTATTCTTCTGAACCTGAACCAGAGTACTTATACATGCCCCTCTCCAGAGCCAAATGTTCCGATTAGTTATTGAGATGTAACACTAATGCCTCTTTCTCTAGTTTGGTGGACATGTAAATTATTTTACTTGCTTTAGCAGCCCTTTGTACTTCTGTAATCATTGTTGCTATAATTACCTCATAGTCACTGTCACTTATTTCAATACGGACATCCTCAAAGACATCAGGTCTATGTCTTGTTGCTAGTTCAATATATTTTCATCATGCGTGTACATCCGAGTTATCTGTTCTAGGTAGTTTTCAGAGAATGCATGTATTAATGTTTCACAAGACTTCTTGTTTCGTCTATCAATTATAAAACTGTAGATTTCCCAGTTTATTGTTGGATAATTAAAGTCTCCTCCGATGATGACAGTATTCTTGTAGATTATGTGGTAGGTAATTTTTCTTTTCTACAAAGACTTCCGTTACATCTGTACATAAGGCTGTGGAAGCCAGATGGTTCCACTAATGATCTTATGCCCACCGTTGACTCTGAGCCTTGACTGAGACAATCTCTCTTGCAATTTAAATGTCTGTCTCGGTGGATTTGAGTTGCTGGTCTACTGTGACTTATACACCACCTGAATTTACCATTATTTTAAATTGCGGGCAACCCCAGTGAAATATCCATATTTTGAAAGAAATAAACTGCAGAGCCAGTGAGGATCATACCATTATACGTAAAGAGATGCCAGCTCTCAGACTACAAAAAATGGCTCTGAGCACTATGGGACTTAACATCTGTGGTCATCAGTCCCCTAGAACTTAGAACTACTTAAACCTAACTAACCTAAGGACATCACACACATCCATGCCCGAGGCAGGATTCGAACCTGCGACCGTAGCAGTCACGCGGTTCCGGACTGAGCGCCTTAACCGCGAGACCTCTCAGACTACAAAAATGCGTAATGACATTTTATGTTGTACACATTAGTTATAATATATCACGAAGGAATAAAGATATTCAGTAGCCAAAAATGCCAAATCAAAGGTGAGTTGGAATTATTGATTGTCAGTGCTCTCTAATTCGACTAGCGGTTCCAGCGCTACAGCTATAAAAACCGCATTCAACTACCACTCTTTGAAATTAATTAACCTTGTTAACCTCTAGTGCCCTGCGTGACATTTGTCACACTGGGTTTTGAAGTGCTGCAGAGACTACAATTTGCTTCCTTTCTGCTTAATGCCTGGCGTGGCACATCTGTCAACGCCTCCCTAGCAATCTCTGGTGGCGTTAATATGAATCAGCGGTGTGAACAAAGCGCACCAATGTAGTTTCGCCATCCAGACACTGCTGTGAACAGCCATGCCACGCCATGTAACATTGTTGCATTCATTGTCTTCATAGTAATGCAGTTTTTTGGAATATTATAACACGTTATTTTATATTGTCATTCACAAATAGTAAATATTGTTTGAGAATGGATTAGCTGTTGTATATTGTACTGTAAGAGGGGCTGGAAATGCAAGCTACAAATGTTACGTTGGACAATGAGTAATACAGCTATGGATAAATCATAAATCATTTCACTTCAAGAAACTCTGGAACTAGTGACAAAATTAAAGTAACAATTACTCTTCATCGCTTTTGTAGCTACCCGTCGTAGGTATAACTTCTATTCTGGACTATCCTGATGTCGGTGATACAGAAGATTTGTAGTTCGATGATGCTGATGATGACGCTGATGAAACAGGTGCATTTATAACAAGTGCCTCGCCAGGATGTGAACAAGTATCGCCTAATATTCCTTTTTCGCTGAAAATGATGCTGAAGGTTGTTTAGCTTTAAGAAGATGAAGAGTCCATACATGGGGACGACAATTCTGCAGAAAAGTTGGATCGAGTACTGTGGAAGAAGGGAGATTTTGCTCCCGCCATTGAACCGTTTGTTCTTCTTCCTGTATAATCTCCTACTGGACTAGTGATCCTCTGGAATATTTCAGAATTCTGATGATGGATGATATGCTTCAAAACCTGGTAGAGTATTCCAATCAGTACAGCGTACAAAAGAACGAAGCAACAGTGAACACAAGCAATTCGGAACTTGAACCAATGTCAAGCATGTACTTTAGAATGGGACTTCCTCAAATGCCTAGCATTCGCTGCTGCTGGGAGACCCACATACTCCACCCATTGGTTTGTAACGGTGCCGCCCGAAGTAGATTGAAAAAATTGTTGAGAGTCCTCTACTTCGAAAATTATTTCTTAGCAACTGATGAAACTAAAACTAATGATAACCTGTGGAAAATTCGACAATGGCTGAATCATTTCTGAAAAAAATGTTTGAAAGAAGTTCCAGAACGCCACAGTGTCGATGAAGTAATGATTGTTTTTAAAGTCAGAAGTACCGTGAAACAATTTATGCAAAAACAAACCTATAAGGCGGGGATTCAAAATGTGGCATAGGGCAGGAGCTTCTGGCTACTTGTATGACTGACATTTATCAGGGTGTAGCAGGAAAAAACGTAAACAAGGAAAAGTAGGGAAAGAGCTCGCATATGAACTGGTTGTAAAATTTCAAGGTACATGTCCACAACTTTTTTACGAGCTATATACTTATTCAGTAGCTGTTGAATACAGGTATCTGTTCCATTGTAACAGCAAAAATAGCAAATAGGCTGAAAGATTGTGACTTCACCAATAAAAAAGCCATGAACGTTGAAGGATGAGGAGCAACATCAAGTTCAGCAGACCATACAGGAGATGAGACAACAGCAAATTTGTTACTCTGCTGTCATATTTCGTTGGTGTTGAGGCCCAAGATAAGGCAAACAGGTGGGACAAATGACAAAGAGACTATGTGATAGTCCCAAGATCAGATGTTATCCCAGTTTACAACACCTGTATGGGTATTATTGATCTGATGGACAAACTGTCATCACTATAAAAATACCACATAAAATCAAGGACATGGTATTTATACATCTTCTGGCACACAGTTGTGATGGCCAACAGTTGGCCCAAATTCCGTAAGGACTGCTAATTTATTCAAGAACGACACATTTTACAGCGCAAATTCTAAACAGAAATTGTGGGTGGACTACTGTTGGCAGGGAAGACAAATTAAAGAGAGGATGCCCAACTAAAGATGACATGTCAAACAATAAGAAGAGCACCGCGACAATACTTGTAGACTGCCAAAATTACAAGTATGATAACTCGCCTACATGGAAGGAAACCAGAGGACGGTGCAAGATATGCATCAAGATCGTATCATACGTGTAATGCGAAAACTGTGAAGTATTTTTATGCTTAAATAAAGATAGAAACTATTCCAGAAGATTTCGCACATAAAAACTGATAAACTGAGTTGGGTAATAATTCCAGTTGCTTTTTCCTATTTCATTGTGAAAAGGAATTAACAATTTTCCATAATGTACTATTAACACAATCAGCTGCTGTTTTATGTCATATGCAGAAGCGAGATATATATGGTGACTTGGTGTTGTATAATAATAATCCGTCACTTATATCATACTATTTGTAATAATTGTTAATAAATGGCCTTAAAGTAACTAGTATCAACATATTCGTTCTTAAAAACAGAATATTCCATAAAAATGAAAGTAAAGAAGATTTTGGAACTGGAACCTATAAATCAAATTATAATCTTAACAACATATCCTGCCATCTAGTATTTTAAGCTGTCTGTTTTCCGGTGTGACGTATATGTCACATCAGAATTTTGGGGTTGAGAATGCCAAAAGTGATAAAATTGCACATGAAATAGTGAAAAAGTATTAATAAAAGGTTTTGGGGAAATAAAATTTTTTGGGGCTATGGGGAATCGTGTTGGGCATTATAGGGTTAGTTAAAAAAAGACCCTCGGAGGGTGTCAGGCAATGGATCTCGGTGAGATATAGCTACAGATAGACTTAACTGTACTACCCGTAATTTTCTTTTAGCGATGGCATGCCATATTTCGAAATTAATTAATTATGTTAATGAAACTGATATGAGACTAAGCGTGCTGTCAACAGAGACCTTGGTGAGTGCTATCTATATATACGATGACATGTTGAAAAGTTTCGTCTCTGAATTTTTTATGAGAAAACTCTTAAAACTTTTTAAATAGAACAAAAATTATTAACGTTCTACACCTTTTTTATTCGTATTTGCAGCCCTCTGTTGCTAGAGGGCTCCATATTGTAGCTTTTAACATGGCGGTGTGTAACGTAATTTTATCGAAACAGTATGATGTAATCGAGTTTCGAATTCGAAGAATTCATCGATACATGGAGCACCCTCTCTTTCAGCACGACAGTGTCAGACCACACACGAGCGCTGCGACATCTGCGACAATACGACACCTTGGGTTCACTGTCGTCGATCGTCCTCTATAGAGTCCTGACTTGGCCCCATCCGATTTTCACCCGTTTCCAAAATTTAAAGAACGCATTCGAAGACTTCACTTTCATAGTGATGAAATGGTGCACGTAGAGGTGAAGTTGTAGCTCCGTCAAAGAAATTAAACAATCTATAGTGACGGTACCAACAAATAGTCTCTCCTTGGGAGATATTTGTTCATCGTCAGGGTGATTATGTTGAGAAATAAATATGTAGACATGAAGAGAGGAGATGTAGCGTTTATTATATTTAAAAGGCATAAAGAGTTTTCACTTCTCAGCACACCCTTGTATATTGACCTACGTTATTCACATCCTTGTGTATGATGGGAAGTCATCACTTATTACCATATGTGATCACTTTTGAGTACATGCGTGATTAGCAAAATGTGACGCACAGTGCTATACACTAGTATTAAGATACAGAGGTTACAATAAATATAAATGTCTACGCTATTATGGGTATTAAGATCAAGATTAGGTGACACTACATGCGTATTATTAATATCGTTAATATTACTCGAAAACGTAAAGTGTTGCATCTATTATAAGTCCATGACTGGAAAGAGGGGGATTTTTTCCGTAGTGAAGAAGCAGTACTTATTGTGTCAGCAATAACATTAACATGTGCACTGAAGCGCTAAAGAAACTGGTATAGGCAAGCGTATTCAAATACAGAACAGGAGCTGCGGTCGGCAACGCCTATAGGCCCCCTACTGTATAAGAGAACAAGTGTCTGGCGCAGTTGTTCGATCCGTTACTGCTGCTACAGTGGCAGGTTATCAAGATTTAAGTGAGTATGAACGTGGTTTATAGTCAACGCACGAGCGATGGGACACCATCTCCGATGTAGCAACAAAGTGGGGATTTTACCGTGGGTCACTTCACGAGTGTACCGTGAATATCATGAATTCGGTAAAACATCACATCTCCGACATCACCGCGGCCAGAAAAAGATCCTGCAAAATGGAACCAACGACGACAGAAGAGAATCGTTCAGCGTGACTCAAGTACAACACTTCCGCGAATTGCTGTAGATTTCAGTGCTGGGCCATCAACAAGTGACAGCGTGCGAACCATTCAATGAAACATCATCGATAGGAGCTTTCGGAGCCGAAGGCCCATTAGTGTATCCTTGATAACTGCACGAGAGAAAGTCTTACGTCTCGCCTGGGCCCGTCAACACTGACATTTGGTCTGTTGATGACTGGAAACATGTTGCCTGTTCGGACGAGTCTCTTTCAAATTGTATTGAGCGGATGGACGTGTTACGGGTATGGAGACAAGCTCATGAGTCCGTGGAACCTACATGTCAACAGGGGACTGTTCAAGCTGGTGGAGGCTGTGTAATGGTGTGGTGGGTGTACAGTTGGAGTAATATGGGACACGCGATGCATTTAGATACGACTCTGAGAGGTGACACATACGTAAGCATCCTGCCTAATCGCCTGCCTCCATTCATGTCCATTATGCATTCCGACGTACTTGGGCAATTCCAGCAGAACAATGCGACACCCGACACGTTAGAATTGCTACAGAGTGGTCCCAGGAACACTCTTCTGAGTTTAAACACTTCCGCTGGCCATTGAATTCCCAAGACATGAAAACTGTTGAGGATGTCTGGGAGGCCTTGCAACGTGCTATTCAGATGAGATCTACATCCTCTCGTACTCTTAGGGATTTATGGACAGCCCTGCAGGAGTTATGGCGTCAGTTACCTCCAGCACTACTTCAGACAGAAGTCGATCCATGCCAAGTAATGTTGCGGCACCTCTGCGTGCTCGCGTGGGTCCTACACGATATTAGGCAGGCGTACCAGTTTCTTTGGCTCTTCAGTATATTTTGACCGTTGAAAAATTCATTCTTTATGGGAATGCTGCTAATCGCGATTACCCGTAGTTTTGACTACCTTTGGGATGTATGTGCCCACGATAGTTTATCAAACTATCATTGAGAATTAACTTCATTTTATTCCGTAGTATCTATGTCTCACTGGCAAAAGGAAGCCTCTTAGTGGTTTGCAGAACTCATATAATTACACCTTGAACGTGCATGTTGCACTGCCTTCAAGTTTGATTGGTAAACGTCTGCTCCGCTCCGCGGCGTATTGTCGCTCCGAATTAGTTCGCACGTGCGAGTAGGGAACTCAATTAGCAGATTTGAAAAGCCGAGTGGTGTCGCGCCTTCCCGGAAAATTCGTGTCAATGAACTGCACGCTGGTGTTGACGTTAGCCGCGTCACAAAAGATGCCCGTATGGAGCACTTGTAATGTGATTTAAGAACTTGGAGAGATGCTGTATCCAGTGCTGTGTGTCTGTTTTTGTACGTAATGTATTTTTTGCGCAGTCGTCTTCTGAATCCCCAGAGGTACTTACGAGTAGCTCTGCATGTCCCAAGCCTTCCTGCTTTAGAAAAAGGAACGGTAGGATACTCTTTATACTGTTAATTCAGGCTAGGACATTACTTAAAATAAATATACATCAATATCTTTCACTCTAAAAATAAATAAATAAATGGTATTTTTTTGTAAATGTCATGTGTTGTACAAAAGATTCTTTAGTCTGGTGAATCAGACCGATAGTGGGTGTAAAGGGAACAAATTCAGGGACAAGAATGTGGTTAGAAGTACTGTCCGAGATACATGTAAGCGAGGTACCTTTGTCGCGTTAGACGGCATTTTAGTTTCGTTTATACATTATTTGGCATCTCAATTCAGATCTTGAACGTTCGGAGGGATATGGCCTTTGGCACTAGGTGAGCAAATCGTGATTAGGTTTTAAAGGGAATTAATGTATTTATCGATGCTAGCTGATGGGAGAGTATAATTATTCGGTGCTTCAGTGTCTTCGATGGGACTTGGTAGAATTAAGTGTCAGTTAAACTCCACCATCTTGAGATTATCCACACGCAGCACTTGCGACTGAGGTTAGGAAACCACCGACTGAAGTTTAATTCTCTCGATGAACTGTGTTTTCAGGAACAGAATACGCGGTGAATGGAAATCACCTTGACACAAATGAGCCATGAACATGAAGTGTTATCCGTGTATCACATTCCACTGCTGAGGTAAGATCGTACATAGTAAAAAAAATTAACCTCATTTTATATTAAAACCACGGGTAAGAGAAAAAGCGTTGCAGCCTGACACATTTAGGGGGAGACCCTGCAGTTAACAATACTAATAGCGCAACTCCAGGAAGTCACAGCTAGCTTGTCACAGAACCATCAAAGCTCTGTTCACTACTCCTACTTACAACCAATGGCCTATGGTCAGTTCTGGGGACAATACTGAAATTTGAGAGCTTCGTTGAAACTAAGTGAGCAAGGCTGGGTTCTCAATCTTCTCTGCCAGCTGCTAGAATGACCCAAGTACGCACTCGAAACACAGACGACACACATCATTTCTTCTAATGTGTGCCACTATCTGCAGTTGACTGTATCCTGTTCCCTCAGTGGCTGCCGCAATACCCTCTTCAACACCTTGAGTGAGTTCCCCAGTCATACACAATGAGTGCACCTGTCGTTCCCTCCCATCCCTTGCTGTCATTCCTCTCAGGGGTTCCATTATTCGCCATACATTTAAACTGCCGATGATTAATAGACCCTGTCTTTCATTTTTGTCACAGGACACATCAGGTTTCCAAGCTGGTGAAATGAGTCTCCCTGGCTTAGTTCCAGTATCGAAATTATAGGCTTCAGTTTCAAAGGAATCATGACTGAGTGATTCTTCGGAGCGACAGAAATGTAGGAGACGATTAAAAAGTTTCCGTTAGAAGGCCTTATAGTTCAGAATTACCGTGTCATGGTGCCTGAAGAAGTCCGTAACTGCCTGTTGCACACCTTCGTCTGACAGGTATCGTCGAACCCTCCAAGGCCTTTTCTAAGGACTAGGGCGGAAGCTCGAGTGTCTCCCACTTGAGTTAGCGTAACTTCTGGGTAACGATTTTTGCGTTATGGGGATATACGTTCCAACACGGAACTTGGTACATCATACCACAACGTTGGTTTCCGACAGACACGTTTACGCATACGCATTCTTCATTCTCCGATGACTGTGTATCGTAGTTTGCCATTCGGCAGCTAAAAAAAAAATAACAATACGCTGGTATTCCTCAGACGCATTTGGTAATAACATCTACATCGTTCACGTTTAAGCCTTTATCGGTTACACATCGGAAAGATGTGAATGTCACAGTAATGCCTTGCCTACATGTCGGTGCTTTTACACCCGCCTAGGCGTCACCCTACGTTGCGCCTACGCTGCAGCAGCAGTCTCAAACACAAACTTTTCGGTCACTACTTTTTTAAAGGGCACTGTTGTACAGGATGGTCACAACAACAGCTATCAGCAAGTAGGACCTCGACCAAGGACACGGCGTGCAAGTAGGCCCAACAGAGTCCTCGTTTAAGTCACCGGACGTACTGGAAACGAGTAACCGAGTGTCACTAAGCTTCGACGACATCACAGAGTGGATGTTAGAACGAGGGTTGGTGGGGGGGGGGGGGGGGGGGGGGAGGGGGGAAGGCGCGTCTGTCGTTCCGTGACGATGCGGCTCGTACGGGGTACTCTGCTTCAACAGTGAATAGTACGTGGAACCAGTGCAGAGTAGAGGTGCAAATACAGCGCCGATACGGTACTGCACGACACGACTCAACATGACCACAGCGCGAGATGAGGGCCATCTTGTGCCCTCGGCCGTAACGGCCAGATCTGCTTCATCCACAGCGCTGGCGCGACTTCGGAGCAGTACAGCAGACGTCGATGAGTCGACGCGGTCTGCGGGCAGGACTGTTGGCACACGTGCATCAACACTGCAGACTGCAGTCGACACGTGAACACTGACAATGACGAGCTGAGTGGTAATATACAGGGTGGTCCATTGCACATGCGAAATATCTCACGAAATAAGCGTCAAACGAAAAAACTACAAAGAACGAAACTTGAGTAGCTTGAAGGGGGAAACCAGATGGCGCTATGGTTGGCCCGCTAGATAGCGCTGTCATAGGTCAAACGGATATCAACTTTTTTTTTCTTTTTTTTTCTTAAATAGCAACCCACATTTTTTATTACATATTAGTGTAGTACTTAAAGAAATATGAATGTCTCAGTTAGACCAATTTTTCGCTTGGTGATAGAAGGCGCTGTAACAGTCACAAACATATGGCTCACAATTTTAGACAAACAGTTGGTAACAGGTAGGTTTTTTAAATTAAAATACAGAACGTAGGTACGTTTGAACATTTTATTTCGGTTGGTTCAATGTGATGCATGTACCTTTGTGAACTTATCATTTCTGAGAACGCATACTGTTACAGCGTGATTACCTGTAAATACCACATTAATGCAATAAATGCTCAAAATCATGTCCGTCAACCTCAGTGCATTTGGCAATATGTGTAACGACATTCCTTGTCTTTCGTAATGTTCGCTCATGCATTGAAAATGCGCCGGCGCATGTTGTCAGGCGTTGTCAGTGTATCACGATAGCAAATATCCTTCAACGTTCCCCACAGAAAGAAATCCGGGAACGTCAGATCCGGTGAACGTTCGGGCCATGCTATGGTGCTTAGACGACCAATCCTCCTGTCATGAAATATGCTATTCAATACCGCTTCAGCCGCACGCGAGCTATTTGCCGGACATCCATCATGTTGGAAGTACATCGCCACTCTGTCATGCAGTGAGACATCTTGTAGTAACATCGGTAGCACATTACGTAGGAAATCAGCATTTTTCACCCTGTACATTGCCATCGATAAAATGGGGGCTAATTATCCATCCTCCCATAATGCCGCACCATACATTAACCCACCAAGGTCGCTGATGTCCCAGTTGCCGAGCCGTCGTGGATTTTCCGTTGCCCAATAGTGCATATTACGATGGTTTACGTTACCGCTGTTGGTGAATGACGCTTCGTCGCTAAGTAGAATGCGTGCAAAACATCTACCATCGTCCCGTAATTTCTCTTGTGCCCAGTGGCAGAACTGCACACGACGTTCAAAGTCCTCGCCATGCAATTCCTGGTGCGTAGAATTATGATATGGGTGCAATCGATGTTGATGAAGAATTCTCAACATCGACGTTTTTGAGTTTCCCGATTCTCGCGCAATTTGTCTGCTACTGACGTGCGGATTGGCCTCGTCAGCAGCTAAAACACCTACTTGGGCTCATCATTTGTTTCAAGTCATGGTTGACGTTTCACATGTGGCTGAATTCTTCCTGTTTCCTTAAATAACCTAACTATCCGGCAAACGGTCCGGACACTTGGATGATGTCGTCCAGAATACCGACCAGGAATGCTCTACGTGTTGATGTTGGAGTCCTCCTTGCTCAGTCCGCCATGGGTTATTTTGGTGCCTAAGCAGCAGAATTCCTTAACTTCATGTACTTTGTGGCCGTCAGTCCTGATGGTAAGCTCTCGCTGTTCTCATTTCTGCTACTTCTCATTACTTTCGTCTCTCCTCGATTTATTCTCAATCCATATTCTGTACTCCGTAGACTGTTCATTACTTTCAGTAGATCGTGTAATTCTTCTTCATGTTCCTAATCGGTAATCGGTGGAATAAATTTCATTGTAATTAGAAGGAAGGTCAGTGTTGCCCGTAATTTCGATGGTTTATTGACAGCACAATCTATTTTCAATCACATAATGATCATCTTCAGTGCTGTAGTGTACAAATTAAAACTCATAGGCACTGGTGTCAAGTTATTATCAGTAACCAAAGCTATGAAACGATCACAATAACTATCACAGCTTTGGTTCCTGATAGTAACTTGACACCAGTGCCTATGAGTTTTAATTTGTACACTATGGCACTAAAGATGATCATTATGTGATTGAAAATCGATTGTGCTGTCAATAAACCATCGAAATTACGGCCAACGCTGACCTTCTTTCTAATTTCACGTACGTGGTCGTTGTGCACACAGCACTCCATGGAGTCGCCAATCAATAAATTTCATTGTTATCACATCTCTCTGTCTTGGTATTTCGCTTTCTCGAAACAGTAGCGTATTTAATCATAGAATGTAGGCTTTCACGGCCGGTGTTGTCTTCAGTTGAAACTTCCGGGCTGAGAGGCCGTGGTCGATGTATAAAATTTCCACCTGACGTTTCGTCTCCATCTGCGGGAGACATCTTCTGAGGTCGTCCGGCTACTGCCCTATTTACCAAGAATTTGTGAGTTAGTTAGCTGCCTGTTTCCATAATAAAGAATTGCCTGACCTGACCAGCAAAACCGTACATCCCTACGGGAATAGTTCTTACCCCTGGCAGCTATCCGCTTACATTATTTTAAACATAATCGTTGGATTACCTAAACCATTTCTTAGATAAGGTAACAGATATGCGCTTAGCAATCAACAGCTGTGTCATAATCAAAACTGTGCTCTCTCTCTCTCTCTCTCTCTCTCTCTCTCTCTCTCTCTCTCACACACACACACACACACACACACTGCACTACCGCCTTCCTTCTAGTTCCCGTCGGAGGCACGTACACAGACCCATATCGGCATGACTGTAGCTCTCCTTGGCTACGACCATTCAAACGCGATTTCACGGCGCCGCTGTTACAGTGAGCATGTATGGCACGACCCGGACTGCTGATGAGGGCGGTGGGAGGGGACAGAGAGGAATGAGGAAGGCACAAAGAGCGGGTAATGCCGAGGGGGCGTGGCCTGATCGGCCGTGGGGCGGCGCCGCGCTTTGTCGGGCTCGGCGGCGGCCGCGGGGTCGATGCCCACGCCGCACCAGCCTCAGCCCGGTGGACCTACGCGGCCGCCTTTTTGCTCCCTCTGGCCGCGCAGAATGTTATCTCGCGAGGTGCGGCTCGCTAAAGGCCCGCGCCATGGGCACTCGCCGCTTCCGCCACTAATCTGCTGCGAAAATGGACTGCAGCTGCCTGCCTGCTAACTCCCGGGAATGAACGGATATTAACGGTATCTTCTATTACAGCTGCAAAAGGACAGGCCGGCGATGGGAACCTACTGTGAAACCAGTTTCTCGTGGCTGCGTCGGTCAGCGTGAAAAACAAACGAAGCGACTGCCCAGTGCCGCGCTTCCTGTTATGAAATGAGCATGTGCAATCCCAGAGGAACACCCCACTACAGCTTGTAATAGTGGCTTTTTCTGGTTTCGAGCAATCTTTTTTCCCTCTGGTTCGCAGAGCTTAGCGGTTACCAGCGGTCAAAATATTTTCTAAGGCTTGATTCAAAAAATCGTTTACAAACTAACATGGCACACAACAAGAATCAGTAATTACGTAGGAACTGTAGGTCGCAGAGCCCATCCGAGGTTACTAAATGGCATTGCAGCTATTTAGTCACATGCTACAAATGGACGTCCATTACAGGAGGTGCTCAAAGTTTTGTCCAGATGAATCGAGGCATGTCTCAAATCGACGCTTCATTGAGCGCCGCACCCTCTCAAAGATACCTGCTGCATCTCGTAGACATCCTGTTGCTGCAACAGTCCTGCCACTAGGTTCTCAGTTTATGTAAAAGATGTTTCATTCACAAGACCCTTCATATAAGAACCCCCAACATCGCAGTGCGTCAGCAATCATTGGTTAATATATTAAAAAACTAAAAAAACCCCTCGATTGCGAAAAATGCACCTAGTGTTAACCCGGGCTTCGGCATAGATAACTACACCTTCTTCAGAACAACAATAAAACCCACAAGTACCTAAGAAGACCTTTGTCAATGAAAAAAAAAACCACCATAGCTATACATTTATAAACGAAAAAGAATAGGAAACAGAAACAGCACATATGTACAAAGTCAAAACCACTACTTAATAGTGTACGCTCCACCTCACACCGGCCTATGTTCGATGGGCCACTTGCGGGTTTTATTGTTGTTCTGAGGAAGGTGTAGTTATCTACGCCGAAACCTGGGTTAACACCAGGTGCTTTTTTCGCAATCGAGGCCGGTTTTTAGATTTTTAATACCCTTCATACACCCCCAAAGGGAAAAATCGATTGGGAGGAGATGGACTGATCGTTGTGCTCACACGACTGGCCCTCTGTGACCAATCCCGCGGCCGGGAAAGGTGCCCTCACCTGTCTGCTGAAATGAGCGGAGACTCTGCCGTGCTGAAATCGCATGCGGCGACGAATAGGCATGGGAACATCATTCAGCATGTCCGACAGAACCTCTCGTTGGAATACGAGGTATGTGCGACAGTCAAATGCGTCCGGGAGACAGTACGGCCCAGTTGAACAGTCTCCGGCCATACCAGCCCAAACATTAAGGGCAAATTTGGTTTGTGAGGCATGCGTACGTGTGGTTTGTGGATTCAAATTCGCCCACGTATGCGGGTTGCATACGTTCATGACATCCTCGAGTGAGAACGCAACCTGATCGGTGCAAGAGGACACGCGCTGTGAAGCTTCAGTCCCGCGACCATAGCGTCCTCTCGTGGCGTTGTCGATCCTCGATTCCTATGTGCTTACTGACACTTGTTATATACCCGACGCGCCATGTCAGTTTGTAAACGTTTCCTTGAATAACCCCCAATAAACAGTCCGTATTGGGAATTTTCTGCCTATTATTTCTATGAATCATACCCCGATGGTAAAGGGAAGAGTGCTATTGGTTTGCGGCAGAACTCCTATATTAGGGAGGACTCGAACCTCCGACGGGGGTAGCCACGCGAAGCATGGCAAGGCGCCTTAAATGGCACGGCTACCCCGCGCGGCTTCACTGTTGCTACTTCAGTTCACAAATTATCATTTTTCGATAATGAGTGGAGCCGTGCACGCAAAGAAAAGAGGTGCCAAGTGGAGAAATCTGAACATTTCCGACGTATTCTTCTGTTTGAGCTCAATAGAGGGGTGACAGCAACGGAGGCGGACAGAAACACTTGCGCCTTGTTTGGTGTCAATGCCACTGGACAAAGCGTGGCGAGAAAGTGGTTATTTTACAGAGGGTCTTTCGAAATTAGTTCAGGAAGACCTTTGGCGATTGATGAAGATCGTTTAAACGCATTAATCCACAGTGATCCACGATAGTGTACTCGAGAACTGGCATGTGAAATGAACTGTGGTCGTTTCACCGTTGTGCGAATTTCCGTGCAATGCGGAAGGTTCAAAAATCGGGTGTATGTGTACCGCATGCTCTAAGCGAAAATCACAAAAATTAGCGAGTTATCTTAAATGCATCTTTGCTCGCTCATCATCAACTGGCTCGTGCACAATACCGTCCATTCCTATCTTGTACCGTTAATGGTGACGAGCAATGGCGTCTTTATGTTTACGTAAAGAAAAGAAAGGACTGGACGACCCCAAAAAAAGCAGCAACGCCCCATGCAAAGACCTGCTCGCGTCCACAATAGATGATGTTATGTATCTGGAGGAATTGTCAACAACTAAGACGTCTTGCAGAGCCAGGCCCAGAACAACGATCAGGAAGTCTGCACGAAGTGATGCTACACAATGTAACTCCCACCCGCATTCTGCTAGACTGACAGAAAGCAGTATGGAGCAGTTTATTGGGAAGTTACTTCTCACCCACCTTCATCTTGCGCCCTCGGATTTTCACCTTTACTGCTCTCTGTCGAACAACTTTCAAGGAATTTCCTATCCGTATGAAACGCCTCGACGAGTTCTTCGTCTCAAAACCAAGTGACTTCTACAGTCGCGGAATCAGAAAGTTATCCTAGCGTTGGCAGGCTGTTGTAAATAGTGAAGGAGAATATACTATTGATAAAAAAGTCTCCGTTATATGTATCTGTTGTGTTTATTAATCTTATGTAAAAAGGCTACTAACTTATGTACCAATCTAATAATTAGAGATTACATCCGCATCTACACAGTGCAAAATAAATTGTGAAACCCCTTTAGATTCTCACACTGCGACGCAAAACAGTGCAATTTGTTTGTAAAGTATCTACAACCTTCCTCTGTACGGGTGCAAAAGCGTGTGTGTTCTGCGACGTCACCCTCGGGTTTGGCGGCGCTTCAGACAGCAAAGTGATCGCACATGCGAAACAAAGGCCAGAGCTCAGATCTTAATGTGAAGAGTAACGTGGGTTGAAGATGACTGATACCAAATTCCACAATTCTGCCCAACGCTAAAGTGGAAGTGTCACACGATGGGAAATTCCCCCCAGTCTTCTGACCAAACTGCATGCCTACGGAGTATCTCCTCAGTTGTGCGACTGGATTCGTGATTTGACCACATCATTTTCACCGCTTCTCCCGCCGCCTCTGATACGGAAGTCAAACGCCCAGCGTTGAAATCGCTCGATTTCCTTATAGATGGCCGAGGAAAACATTTCAGACATGCACTGTGCTGGGAACCCACACGAAAAGGCTTCAGGTACTCGTATGAAGGGCGATTTAATGACACATACGGCGATTTATTAACACATAGTCTGCACTGTTTCAGAAAATATCGTTTTTGTGAAACACAACTAGTTTATATTCATGAAGTAATAAGTGCAATGGACAGGGGATGTCAAATTCATTCCATATTTTAGATTTCCAGAAGGCTTTCGACACCATTCCTCACAAGCGTCTTTTGACCAAACTGCATGCCTACGGAGTATCTCCTCAGTTGTGCGACTGGATTCGTGATTTTCTGTCAGAAAGTTCACATTTCGTAATAATAGGCGGAAAGTCATCGAGTAAAACAGAAGTAATATCTGGCGTTCCCCAAGGAAGTGTTATAGGCCCTCTAATGTTCCTGATCTATATTAACGACGTTAGAGACAATCTGAGTAGCCGTCTTAGATTGTTTGCAGATGATGCTGTCATTTACCGTCTTGTAAAGTCATCAGATGATCAAAACGACTTGCAAAATGATTTAGTTAAGATATCTGTATTGTCTGAAAAGTGGCAGTTGACCCTGAATAAGGAAAAGCGTGAAGATATTCACATGAGTACTAAAAGAAATCAGCTAAATTTCGATTACGCGATAAATCACACAAATCTGATGGCTGTAAATTCAATTAAACACTTAGGGATTACGATAACAAATAACCTAAATTGGAACGATCACATAGATAATATTGTGGGTAGAGCAAACCAAAGACCACGATTCATTGGCAGAACACTTAAAAGGTGCAACAGGTCTACTGAAGAGACTGCTTACACCACGCTTGTCCGCCGTATTCTGGAGTACTGCTGTGCTGTGTGATATCCGCAACAGGTGGGACTAACGGATGACATCGAAAAAGTACAAAGAAGGGCAGCTCGTTTTGTATTATCGCGAAATTGGGGAGACAGTGTCACAGACATGATTCGTGAATTGGATTGGCAATCATTAAAACAAAGGCGTTTTTCGTTGCGATGGGATCTTCTCATGAAATACAATCACCAGTTTTCTCTTTCGATTGCGAGAACATTCTGTTGCCAGCCACCTACATAGGAAGAAATGATCATCACGATAAAAGAAGAGAAGTCAGGGCTCGCACAGAAAAATTTAAGTTCTCGTTTTTCCCGCGTGCCGTCCGAGAATGGAACGGTAGAGAGACAGCTTGAAGGAGGTTCATTGAACCCTCTGCCAGGCACTTTATTGTGAATAGCAGAGTAATCACGTAGATGTAGATGCGGATGTAGAGACGTAGACAATGAAATCAATCGTCCGCTTGGGGCATTCTTATTTATACATTTCGCGGTCGAAAACGACTGTTTGCGGAGAGATGTACAATAGATCGATATTCTTGACTATCTTTGAAGCAGCCGATTCCCTGTGGACGATTCAGCCTTTCCTCAAGGACTCCCTGGACTGCAACCCCACTGTATGTGTTCTGGCCCCTTTGGAGTGCCCGGCGACCACCATGTTTGCTCTGGTATACAGAGTGGAAACACTAGAAACTGTTTAAAATCATTCGATGATATCTGAAAGTGATCCGAAGCAACAAAGGATGTTAACGATTTTTCAGCCGTCCTGTTTCGCATTCTCATCATGTCGAGTAATCGGTGTGTGTGTGTGGTGGTGGGGCGGGGGGGTGGCGGGGGGGGGGGGGGGGTTGAGAGAGGGCGGCTGCGACTGGACACGTGCACGAATCAAAAGATTGGCTCTTTTGAGGAGTGTAATTAGTTCTCGCATGCAGACAGGTAAACCAATTAACAGATCTGCAAAGTGTGATACAGTCGTATCTTCTAGGTCAATTCGTGCCATTGAATTTCACGAAGGACGTTTGTCACCTCACAGTGGTACACATATTAAACACCTATAACGTGAGTGAAAAACTTGGATGGTTTTCTGTTTAATGTTTATCTTTTAGTTTTTCGCTCTGTCGCCTTCCGAAACTCGGGAGGTTCGTATGAAGAAGTCTGCATCTCTCGGCCATCTCCATATTGGATTTCTACAATGGTAATTAAAAAATTCACACGATAATTTACTTCATTCCAATACAAAATTATTGGTGAAGAGACTAAAGAATGTGATCACGAACCCTTCAAAAGCATTTCAAAATTCCTTCACCGCAGAAGACGAAGTAAACATTCCGGAATACCAATCAAGAAAAGCTGCTAACGTGAGTAACTTAGAAGTAGATTTCCTCGAAGTAGTGAAGTAACTTAAATCACTTAATAAAAAGCAAGTCTTCTGGTCCAGACCGTATATCAATTAGGTTCCTTTCAGAGTACGCTGATGCAATAGTTACATACTATCATTGAGAATTCTGAAGGTGGTTCGATGAACGCTCCGCCATGCAATTAAGTGTGATTTGCAGAGTATCCATTTAGGTATAAGTGTAGATGTGGACATATAGAACCGCTCGTTCGACGAAAAATCAGCACCCAAAGACTGGAAAGTTGTCCAGGTCATACCAATATTCAAGATAGATTGTAGGAGTACCAGTAAATTACAGGTCCATATCATTAACGTCAATATGAAGCAGGATTTTGGAACATATATTGCGTTCGAATATTATGAACCACCTTGAAGAGAACCGTCTATTGACACACAGTGAAGACGGATTTAGAAAACATCGTTCTTCTGAAGTACAATTAGCTCTTTACACACAAGAAGAGTTTATAACACATTCGTCTACTACTGTTATACCATATCCTTAAAGTTGGAGTCAGGTCGTGAAATAAAACTATCTTATTAAAGCAATTATGGTATAAAGCAACACAGCAGTGTTACCCTCTGAGAGGAATTTTGTTATGTTGACCGTGTTGTACCTAACGGAGGTGGCTTGTAGGAAGTGAAAGTAAGAATTACTTGAATATTTAAACAGTAACTAACAATACTTTACCTATCTACACTGTTCAAAGAATAAGGAAAACGGTCGCCAGCATAATTAGGCATGAGAATGATTGACACTCTTGTTCAATAAAATAGGTATGAGCAACTTTAACGGACAAACACAACCTATACTTTGCCACACGCGAGTGCAATGGACTCTAGCACCTGAATACAGTGCGTTCAGGTTAACGTTGGAGTTAACAGATCAGAACAAAATTTTGGCATAAATATAACAGATAACAATACACACTATTACTTTCAGGGCTTACTCAAACTGAATAGTCTTTATAACATTACTATTAATATTCACTGTAGAATCATAAATTGGACATAGATTCAGAATTACTTTTCAAATATTTTCCTAGCTGACATAAAATTGTAAATGTAGTTTGCTGCAAAATTATGGTCACAGGTTAAATCTCACTCAGCTAAATACTTTTCTATTTAGAATGAAAGTTAAATGGAATTCACTAACAGATTACTTCTCACTGTTTTTTTTTAACAAAGTAGTTATTGTTTTATAGATAGTAGTCTTTCTATTAATCATTATCTATCATGGGCACAATAGACAAACTGTTGGTCCTGTTACCCCATTAATATGCACTTTTAATATACAAGAGGAACCCAATATTATACAGAATTTCATTTGAGTAAGAGTAATTGAGCAAGAGTAATTGAAGCTTTCTATAATTAAGTAACTTTGTGCATTTTAACTACTTTCACTGGACTGGGGGCCCTTAATCCTGACCTCTGTGGTAGAGCATACTAACCACACTTTCAATATACTAAAGAAACAAGCCCTTAACAAGTATGAACATGTAACCCTCAACAGTATTAGCTCTCAACCCTTACTGCAGTAGAACACAGCTTGATGTGGTTATAAGAAAATAGCTCACCTTTGGTTGATTTTCAACAGACTGCATTGTGATCATTTACTAAGCAAAACTTTATGAACCACAGATTTGAGAACTTTCACTTTAGAAGTTGGAAACAAAATTTTAATAGGCAGTTTTAACAGAAAAATTACCTTCAGCAAGCATTATTTGCTATATTACTCAGTTCTGCTAAAACACTGAACTTAAATGTTCTTTCAATAAGGACACTCGGTAATTACTTTAGCATTGGAAGGAACATAAGTGGTAGTGTGACTAGGGATAAAAAATCAAGGTAGGTATAAGAGTTCGAGTATAAGTTACCTTATATTTGTGCACACTAAAACATCCAAAGAGCTGATCCTTTACCATACATTTATACTATTCATTGGTTCATTTTCAGTGATTGCGCAATGTGGTGGCGATTGCATGTCGGTAGGTGGATTTTCAGGTAGAATTTCTGGACTCTGTCATTTCTTGGTCGCAATGATAGATATCAATTCCAGAATAATTCCAGCTCTTTATCCATCCATCCGAGCCATTGGAAAGAGGCACGGAAAGCCTCTCTCGGCAACAGCAAAATATACAACTTTTACATGAGCAGTTGACAGTTTGGTAGCTCGTCCCCGACTGTCTCTTGCTTTCACATTTTCTACCCAGGCGAACCACAATGTGGGCGCGATACACAGATCCGTTCCCGAGGGGAACCACAACACCTTTTACATACAAAATAACTAAGAACCCTAAGTGAAGGTCAGCAGTTTACATAACAGCAAACAAACATTTTAAATAAAGCAGAACCTTTGCACACATTGACATTTCTATAAAAAATTATTTAAATAAAATTATTCATCCTATAAGATAACCAAAGAAATTATGTGAGAAAGACAAAACATATCATTTGCTCACAGTGTACATATTAGAGGGATAACGCTTCCTATACACTAAGAGACATCAAAGTCTTTAACAGAAAAGAATAAACACTCTCATGGTATCTATTCAATCCAACAACATTTACAGGAACTCAACGATATAACACTAAACAAAACAAAAGGCAAAATAAATGAGTAAAGCGGTAGAGCTATGGTGTTACAAGTTGAGTGCCATTGACAAGGGATTTAAAATTGATTCCATATTTCTATATTTCCGGAAGGCTTTTGACACCGCTCCTCACTAGCAGCTTATAGTGAAATTGCATACTTCTGGAATATCGTCTCAGTTATGTGGCTGAATTCGTATTTTCCTGTCTGAGAAGTCACAGATCGTAGATACTGGTGGAAAGTCATATCTGGCGTTCACCAAGCTAGTGTTATAGGTTCTCTACTGTTCCTTATCGATATAAGTGATTTAGGAGACAATCTGAGCAACCATCTTAGGCTGACTGCAGATGAAGCTGCCTTTTATGATCTAGTAAACTCATCCAAATCGTTTTGCAATTTGTTTTGATCTTCTGATAAGATATTTGTATGGCACGAAAATTGGCAGTTGACCAAAAATAATGAAAAGTGTGAGGTCGTCCACATTAGTTCTAAAAGGAATCCGTTAAACTTCGTTTACATGATAAATCAGTCTAATCTAAAGTACGCAAATTCAACTAAATACGTAGTAATTATAATTATGAACAATTTAAATTTGAAACAACACATAGAAAAGACATGGGAAAGCAAAACAAAGACAGCGTTTTACTAAGAGAGCACTTGTGACAATTGTCGCCACACGACTGGCCCTATGAAATTTTGAAAGTGGAATGATAGTTGGAGCTAGAAGCATGGGGCATTCCACTCCGAAAGTCGTTTGGGAATTCACTATTCCGAGAACCACAATGTCGAGAGTGTAACGAGAATACCAGATTTTTAGATATTACTCCTCATCTGGGACAACAACCGAGAGCACAGGCGTTTGCGTACAGATGTCAGTGCTAACAGACAAGCAACACCGCATAAAATAACCGCAGAAATTAAAGTCGGACGCACAACAAACGTATCCGTTAGGACAGTATGGTGAAATTTGACGTTAATGGGCTATGGCAGCAGACGACCGACGCGGGTGTCTTTGCTAACAGCATCACATCGCCTACAGTGCCTCTCCAGGGCTTGTGACCATATCGGTTGGTACCTAGATGACTGCAAAAGCCTAGCTTCGTTAGATGAGTGCCGATTTCAGTCGGTAAGAGCTGATGGTAGGGTTCGGGTGTAGTGCCTAAACAACAAATTCATGGACCACAATGTCAACAAGTCACTGTGCAAGCTCGTGGTGGCTCCATAATGGTTTGGGCTGGGTTTACATGGAATGGACTGGGTCCACTGGTCTAACTGAATCAATCATTGACCTGAAATGGTTATCTTAGGCTACTTAGAGACATTTGCTGCCATTCTTGGACTTCGTGTTTACGTACGACGATGGGATTCTTATAAATACAACGCGCGATGTCACCAGCCACAGTTGTTCGCGACTGGTTTGAAGAACATTATGGACAATGCGAGAGTATGATTTGGCCACCCATCGAACATTTATGGGACATAATGGAGAGGTTTTTTCGTGTACAAACTCACGCACTGGCATTTTTCTTTTCTCTGCACTTTTTGCTCTTTGCAGTTCCCTATATTGCCATGGAAGTCATTCCCTTAATTCTTACCTGATATCCTATCATCCTGATCCTCCTCCTTGTCAGTGTTTTCCACATATTCCTTTCCTTTCCGATTCTGCGAAGAACCTCGCCATTCCTTACCTTATCAGTCCACCTAATTTTTAACATTCATCTGTAACACCCCATCTCAAATGCTTCGATTCTCTTCCGTTCCGGTTTTCCCACAGTCCATGTTTACATTCACAGATATCGCTTCATCAAATTAAGGCCTATGTTTGATACTAGTAGACTTATCTTGGGCAGGAATGCCCTCTTTGCCAGTGCTAGTCTGCTTTTGGTGTCCTCTTTGTTCCCTCCAACATTGGTTATTTTGCTGCCTACATAGCAGAATTCCTTAGCTTCATCTACTTCGTGACCATCAATTCTGATGTTAAGTTTCCCGCTGTTCTCATTTTGCTACTTCTCATTACTTTCGTCTTTCTTCGACTTACTCTCAACCCATATTCTGTACTCGTTACGTCGTTCATTTGATTCAGCAGATCATGTAATTCTTCTTCGCTTTCACTCAGGGTAGCAATGTCATCAGCAAATGGTATCATTTATATACTTTCACCTTGAATGTTAATTCTACTCCTGGACCTTTCTTTTACTTCTATCACTGCTTCTTCGATGTACAGATTGAACGATAGGGGCGAAAGACTACATCCCTGTCTTACGCCCTTTTTAATCCGAGCACTTCGTTCTTCGTCGTCCACTCTCGTTATTTCCTCTTGTTACTTTTACACGCATTTATGGACGTCGATAGAGGCAGCATCGCTCAATATTTCTGCAGGTGTGTCAGCCTTGATAGCTGAGTGGGAGGCGGCACTGTGGCTCAGCGTATTTGATTAGAGGGCTCGATGGCCTCTGTTATTTTAAAAAAAACTGAGTGAAAGGATCAACAACGGACTTCAATGGATGTCATCTGACATCCGCTACGGCCAAATACAACGAACAAGAATGAAAATAAAAAAATAAAAAAGAAGAAAAAATAAAAAGTGGTCAGCACGACGGAATGCCGTGCCAAGGGGGCCGGCTTCGATTCCCTGCTGGGTCGGAGATTTTCTCCGCTGATGGACTGGGTGTTGTGTTGTCTTCATCATCATCATATCATCCCCATCGAAAGGCAAGTCGCCGAAGTGACTCAAAAGACTTGCACCAGGCGACCGGTCTAACGGACGGGAGACCCTAGCCACTCGACATTTTATTTTTTCTGCAGGGAACTTCCAATGACTTGTTAAGAACACACGTCGAGATGTCGCAAAAAGATGTCCGACGCTATATGAGATACATAATAAATAAGATCGTAATGACGGCTGTAGACATTTCAGTTTCTTACAAGTGAGTGGCCATCTTCCACAAGACCTCCAGTCAAAAGGATAGACACACAGAAGCTCGATATTAGGAGTGATCTCATGTCTTTTATCGCCTCAGCCTACACGCTACCAAAAAATTTTGTGAAAATGCGAGACAGGTAACCCAGAAATGAAAATTACAAACTCAGGCATGAAATGAATTATCAGAGTCGTTATATTTAAGGTGCAAAATAGTGTAGTAGGTGGAACGAAGTTAATGATGAACTCTTGTTTCATTTTTCGAACGAAACAAAAACATTTAACACGGTCATTGTTAATTTGTACCTGACAAAATACAGCACTCATGTCTCTTCAAGGCACGCATCGGTTGCGTCGCCATCCAGGTGTGAGTGTAGTGGCCAGATGACAGGCCATTACGTTTTTATTAGTGGTATCACATGGTGACATTATTGTACAAAGTCACTGCGGAAACAGAAAAGCAGATTATAAACTACAAAGCTTCTTTTGCAGTTCGCATTGAAGACAAGGTGTCAAGCAATGTCTTGTTTGCCTCTGAATATATACTAAGGGTATATCCCGTCGACGTGAAGAGTTACTCAAGAGATGTTACGATGTTTTACGTATGGTCTTAACTTTTGTTGATGATTACTGAGACTGGTTTTGCCACTCGTTCGGGACGCTATGAGATGCAGTTTCAAGAACGCAGGCCAATCCTACTGAACGAGGTGGCACAGTTGCTAATACACTGGACTCGCATCCGGTAGGATCTACATCTACATCTACAACTACATTGACACTCCACAAACCACAGTACTATGCGTGGCGGAGGGTACCCTGTACCACTACTTGTCTTTTCCCCTCTTGTTCCACTCGCAAATAGAGCGAGGAAGAGACGAGTGGCTGTACATCCCCGACTGAGCCCTAATTTTTTATACTTTGTCTTAGTGATCCTTGCACGCAGTGTACTGTGGAAATAGTAGAATCGTTCGGAAGTCAGCTCGAAATTTTCTCAATGGTATTTTCGAAAAGAACGTCGCCTTCCCTCCAGGCATTCACATTTGAGTTCCCTAAGCAACTGCGTAACACTTACGTGTTGTTCGGACCTACCGATAACAAATCTAGCAGCCTGCCTATGAACTGCTTCGCTGTCTTCCTTCAATCCGACCTATCCGACCAGGTACGAATCCCAAATACTCGACCAGTGCTCAAGAACAGGTCGCACCTGCGTCCTATATGCGGTCTCCTGTACAGGTGAACCACTCTTTCCTAAAATTTTCCAATAAACCGAAGTTGACTATTCGCCTTCCGTACAACAGTTCTCACATGCTCGTTCAATCTCATATCGCTCTGCAACGTTGCGCCAAGATATTTAAACGACTTGACTGTGTCAAACCGGACATTAATAGCCGAAGATTACTGGTTTGTTCTTCCTACTCACCCGCATTAATTTAAATTTTTCCACATTTAGGGCTAGCTGCCGTTGATCACACCAACTGTAAATATTGTCTAAGTCGTCTTGTATCTTCCTATAGTCACTCAACTTAGTCACCTTACCGTATACCAAGACGTCATCAGCAAACAGCTGCAGATTACTGCCCGCCCTGTCAGCCATATCATTTATGTATTTACAGCGGTCCTATCACACTTCCTTGTGGCACTCCTGACGATACCCTTATCTCTGATAAACACTTTTCATCGAGGACAACACATTGTGTTCTATTATTTAGGAAGTCTTTGAGCCACTCACATATCGGCCAACTTACTGCATATGCTCGTATCTTCGTTAACAGCCTGCTGTGTGGCACCGTGTCTAATGGTTTCCGAAAATCTATAAATATGGAATCTGCCTGTTGCCCTTCATCCATGGTTCACCTTCGGGATGTTGGTCTGTAACTTCTGTCTGCTGCAGAATCCTTGAACTTATTCTCAGTTCCAAAATAATAAACTTTCTTGAGAAGGTATGGTTTCCGAATCAGCATGTTTTTAGAAAGGATCGCTAGTGCGAAACTCAGCTTGTCCTATTCCCACGTGATATAGTAAGAACCATGAATGAAGGACAATAGGCAGATTCCATATTTCTAGATTTCCGGGAAGCATTTGACACGGTGCCCCATAGCATGTTGTTAACGAAGGTACGAGCGTACGGAATAAGTTCACAGATATGTGAGTGGCTCGAAGACTTCTGATCTGTCTGGTCGTCGAGGTTTCCCATGATTAGGCAAATGTCGGTACGGTTTCTTTGGAAGGGCACGACCGATTTCTGCCCCATCCTTGAAACATGCCGAGCTTGTGCTCCGTGTCTAACGACCTCAATGTCGACGGGGCACTGAACCCTTCCTTCCTTCTTTCCTTCTTTCCTTCTTCCCAGTTCAGTCCAGACTGGTGTTCAGCGATAATCCGTATTCTGAGCGAGATAAGCGGAAGCTGCAGTGTTCGTCTCTGAGACGCTGGTGTGTTTTATTACTAATTCGACCAAGTGAAAATACGTGCATTCGGCCGAGTTCTTGCTTTCCTATGTGTACGAGCGGGTCGACGTGTGCCACATGTATTAACTTCGGAGTTCTAGGTATTAATACGTTCGTGTCGAGTCCTCACTATCTTTCATCGATTGAATCACACCTGTGTAAAACTTGATTTGACTACTTGTATGATGTTCATCAGTATTCCTCACTGCCTAATACTTGTCTCGTTTTCTGAGTCACTGTGCCACTTATCGGCGAAAATGACATTTACCCTTTACTGCGGCTTCTTCACTCTCAATATGCAGACACACTGAACATGTGTTACTGGACTACAAATGTGAGTCTCATAAAACTGGAGCGGAATAATAAGTATTTCTATAAAATAAAATTAAAACAGAACTTCCGAAAGAACTGTAGACGAGACTTTTTATAGAACATTCAGGACTACCTTAAGTAGATATGATTCCGCCAACCTCAGTTTTAAATACGAAGACGGAAAAGCAATATATGAAGACATGGACTGTTATGCATGGTCGAATAGATTTCACATTAAAACCCAACGTTTCATCCCCCCTATGGAGGACCTTTTCAAGGAGGATCGTAGCTTCTTTGAATGTCCCATTTACACCCTACTCCGCTATTGACGAGACGTTTGGTTTTAATGTTAAATCCATTCGACATTGACATAATAGCAGCCCGGAATATTTGATTAATTGTGACATTTCCGGCCACCAAAGTTTACATTTTACAGTCAGATCTCAGCCAAGTACTTTGAAGAGCTCCTGAACTATGAGCGCTGTCTGAGGGATTTAGCTACAACGAGAAAGAAACATATTCCGACTCAGAAACACCAGTTATACAAGAGGGCAGGATCGTCAAAAATACCTTATAGAATAATGAAGCTCTTGGGGAAGATGGGATCGTTGCAGAACTCTTGAAATTTGCAAACGAGAATACAATCATTTAGCTGACACAAATTACAAGTAAAATTTGGGAACACGAGAAGATTACAGCAGGATGGGCGTCAACACAAATGCAACCTATACACTTATAGGGGATAAGTCGAAGCCTGAGGACTACACAGAAATATCGTCATTACTAGTGACCTACGACGTCTTCTCAAAAGTATTGCTGAATGGAGTGGAAAAAATAACTAAAGCCACACACTGGTGAATACCAAGGAGAATTCAGAAAGGAGAAATCATGCGTAAAAACAAATTTCGAATCTGAAACTTGGAATGCGGTTCAGAAAGAGAGGAGCACAAATTTTCGTGCTGACATTCGTAGACTTAGAGGAAGCTTACACATATTCAGTAGACATACGAATACTGTTCCAAATTTTAGAGCAGATGAGTGTGGATCGAAAATCCAATAAACAATCCTTAAGCAACACAACATACAAGGTAAAGTTTAGAGGAAAGCTTTCAGAGGCCTTCAAGATTAAAACAAGAGTGAGACAGGGAGACGGATTCTCCTGTTTGCTCTTTGTCCTTGACAAGGTGATTACGGAGTGGCGACAAGAAATGAAAGGACTGGGTGGAATACGACTAAGATGCATGAAAATACAGTTAGCTTGTCTAGCGTTCGCAGATAATATTGTGATATTGTCGCAATCATTTGAAGAGGCGGTTAAGCAGACTTCGCCACTACAAAGACAAGCGACTAGCCTACAGACCTCTATCGAGAAGACCCAGTTTATGACAAACAACAAGGCGGCCCCTAGATGAATAACAATACAAGAACGGAAAATTCAGGAGGTGGAGTGGTTTAAACACCTGGGACAATGGAAAGAAACTGGGCTAACAGAAAAGGAAACAATTGGAACACGAATAAACGAAATGAATTTGGCATACAAACTAATTATGAACATTTACAATAATAAGAAATTCCGATCAATGCAAACCGGGAAATTACCAGACTGTGCCCCTACCTGAAGCCTTACGCGCAGTACAATCTCGTAACTTAGTAAGAACAGAAATACTTCCGAGACTAGAACTGGTGGAAAGGAAAAGTCCCAGGAGGATACTGGGATCTCGAAGCACAGAAAGTGCTCAGTTTACGGGAAGAGCTGTTGCACGGACATCATCAAGAAAAGAAGGAGCGTGTTCTTCGGACACATCCTTAGTTAGATTGGACCAGGGGAGGTTAACAAAGCGACTAATTTCTGGTTAGCAAGGGGTCTAGAAGAAATTGGAATGCAGGAACCGGAGACATACGTACGATTGTAAGATTTGTAAATAAAAAATTGAGGCTTATATAGGTTTCAAGGACAAATCTAGACCCAGAGGAAAATCAGTATGGAGAGAAGAGAAGGTTGCAATGTATTAGAATGAAAAAATACTGGACAAGGAGAAGGTCCAGAAAAAAGAAGTTGATTTGGATTAACGTGGTCCTTAGGTGGCCGAAGCGAAAAGAAGAAGAAGAAGAAAGAGAAGAAGAAGCTATAAACTAAACGAACCAAGTCCAATTGATTTACATAACTCACCATTTTAATTTCTTCTTCGCAACTATTGATAAATTTATACAAAAAACCTCTTAATTATTTAGTTAGATCAGGCTTCTTCCTTTTAATTGCTAATTCCAGAATGCTCTCTAACATCGTGTTCACATGTTTAAATTGAGGAGTCCACATATTTCTCATTTCTGAGCAGTGAAAACTTCCTTTCTTAAAGATGAGTGACGCCAGAAAATTCCACGTGACGTTGTTGAATGAAAGTAAGCAAAATACGTAAATTTCATGATATATCTCTCTCCAAGATATGCAACGATTCGAAGTACAAATTCGTCTGAAGCCACTCACGTCGCTACTCATGTCGCATTTTTTGATACTCAAAAACTACCTCATCAAAACCATATAGGTTGCGTAGAATCATTAAATTTGGCAAGAAGAAAGGTTTCAAAGTACAATAAAAGGAAAAAACCGAAAATTGTCAGTTGCATCTGTAACACGAAAAATTGTTTTGGTTATCTTTAAGCGTCGATCTGTCTATCGGACCGTCTGTTACACTTTTTCTCAAGAATGGGTAGACGTACAAAATTCAAAATTATGACACATATTAAGGTTCATAGTCCCTTAGCGGTATAAAAAATTTGAGCTTCTAAGTGATTGCGATAAAAAGATCTGGTCATTTACTTCACGTCCTTTGCAACTGGCAGACACACTCATCAAGACTTTTAGTGGGTTTCCCGTTGACGTAGAATCATGAAATACGGCAAGAAGCGAGGTTTCATAGTGCAAGAAAACTGGAAAACTTGAAACTTGTTAAAATATATTTGTGCTACATAGAAAATAAATTTTTGCCATTTGAACATACATATCAGTTATCATCCGTCCAATAAAATTAGTTTCATTAAATCTTATCTCTGTACATATGTAAACTCAGGTCCCCTCCTCGCTTCTTTCTGTAAGTACTAGCTAGTCTGAGAAACTAATCTAGAGATTTTGATAACGTCGTCGGGGTTCTGGGTCCAGTGTCTAGTGTCTTGCCAGTATCGATATCGATAACAGTCAAAAATTCTAGGATTGGGTTCAAATGGCTCTGAGCACTATGGGACTTAACATCTGAGGTCATCAGTCCCCTATACCTTAGAACTACTTAAAGCTAACCAACCTAAGGACATCACACATATCCATGCCTGAGGCAGAATTCGAACCTGCGACCATAGCAGTCGCGCGGTTCCGGACTGAAGCACCTAGAACCGCTCGGCCACCCCGGCGGCTATTCTAGGATATATAGTTTGTACGAAGTGCTTGAGTCTACTCGCACAACTTGGCCAATTTTTTTCGCCTTGTGTATAGCAATATTGACTTCTGAGGGAAGTATTTCTGAGATTACGTCCCCCAGAAGTCAAACTTGCTACAGACAAGGCGAAAAAAGGAACTACTCCAGGTAGTGATGACCTCTCAATTGGTATTTTTAAACTAGTGAACGAGGAACCTATAAAGCATTGATTAAATAATAGTACGTGATGTTGTCGATCATATAAAATGGTCGCCGGTCCCTAAAGTTTTGCAGACTGCTCTGCGATTCGGGCGCATGTGGACAGCTGTGCGCTAGTCGCCTGTTGGAAGGCACACGTGTCAGTTTCTCAGAGTTCTCCGCCACGGCTTTTCCGGTAGAGCCAGCTCGCGGCTAATAAAATATTTATCAACTGCTGGCCATCCGGAGGCAGTCTGGGGAGGGGAGAGTCCGCGAGCACTCGCCGGCGGCACGAATAAAATTTCCCCGCGGAGCCGGCAGAGGTGCGGGGATAGTACGCCAGTCCCACGTGTAATTAATAGCGGTCCACGGACGAGCGAGCATTCTGCTGGTGGCTGTTCGGTGTGTGTGTGTGTGTGTGTGTGTGTGTGTGTGTGTGTGTGTGTGTAGAGAGAGAGAGAGAGAGAGAGAGAGAGAGAGAGACGGTGCGCAGAGCTGCTCCG
Organism: Schistocerca gregaria; assembly: GCF_023897955.1. Classification (NCBI taxonomy): domain Eukaryota; kingdom Metazoa; phylum Arthropoda; class Insecta; order Orthoptera; family Acrididae; genus Schistocerca; species Schistocerca gregaria. The sequence continues at coordinate 506,105,687 of NC_064923.1, forward strand.
TGTGAATGAACCCAGCGCGACCGGTTGGGCCCTTCCCCCCCTCCTAACCCGCAAGGAGCTGTCGAGCCCAGCCACTCCGCCGTGACTGGTGCTGCCGAGGCGCGCCCATCTCGCACGTGCACTCCACTCACCCTCTCATGTCCGCTGTTCATTCTTTCCTCTCCCCATCCCTCCTCCGTATCTCTCCCTCCCCTCTCTCTCCAAACAGCGCCTGCTGAAGGAGTTACTGTCTTGCGGAAGTACTTCGGCGTCTCTTCTCTCTCTTTCTCTCTCTCTCTCTCTCTGCAGTTTTCCCGTATCTGATTCAGACAGCTTTTTCAGACTCATGCACGGTACGCACCGTGGGGGTGAGCCATAGGGAAACACGGGTAATGTAGAATAAGTACAAGAACCAAGAGGGAATATTACGAGTGGAAAACCAAGAACGGAGTTCTCGATTTAAAAAGGGCGTGAGATAGGGATGTAGTCCATAGCCCCTACTGTTCGAACTGTATATCGAAGAAGCAATGACGGAAATAAAAGAAAGGTCCAAGAGTGGGATTAAAATTCAAGATGAAAGGGTATCAATGATACGATCCGATGATGACATTGCTATCCTCAGTGAAAGTGAAGAAGAATTACAGCGTCTCCTGAATGGCGTGAGCAGTCTAATGAGTACAGAATACGGACTGACAGTAAATCAAAGAAAGCCGGAAGTAGCAAGAAGTAGCACACACGAGAACAACGAGAAACTTTACATTATAATTACTCGGTGCCCCACTGCAGACTCCTAACTAAGGTACGAGCATATGGGATTGGTTCCCAAACATGTGAGTGACTCGAAGACTTCTTAAGTAACATACTCCAGTACGTTGTCCTCGATGGTGAGTGTTCGTCGGAGGTGAGCGTATCATCTGGAGTGCCCCAGGGAAGTGTGGTAGGTCCGATGTTGTTTTCTATCTACATAAATGATCTTTTGGATAGGGTGGATAGCAATGTGCGGGTGTTTGCTGATGATGCTGCGGTGTACGGGAACGTGTCGTCGTTGAGTGACTGTAGGAGAATACAAGATGACTTGGACAGGATTTGTGATTGGTGTAAAGAATGGCAGCTAACTCTAAATATAGATAAATGTAAATTAATGCAGATGAATAGGAAAAAGAATCCCGTAATGTTTGAATACTCCATTAGTAGTCTAGCGCTTGACATAGTCACGTCGATTAAGTATTTGGGCGTAACATTGCCGAGCGATATGAAGTGGGACAAACATGTAATGGCAGTTGTGGGGAAGGTGGATAGTCATCTTCGGTTCATTGGTAGTATTTTGGGAAGATGTGGTTCGTCTGTAAACACTAATACCACCTATTCTTGAGTACTGCTCGAGCGTTTGGGATCCCTATCAGGTCGGATTGAGGGAGGACATAGAAGCAATTCAGAGGCGGGCTGCTAGATTTATTACTGGTAGGTTTGATCATCACGCGAGTGTTAAGGAAATGCTTCAGGAACTCGGGTGGGAGTCTCTAGAGGAAAGGAGGCGTTCTTTTCGTGTATCGCTAATGAGGAAATTTAGAGAACCAGCATTTGAGGCTGACTGCAGTACAATTGTACTGCCCTCAACTTATATATCGCGGAAATACCACAAAGATAAGAGAGATTAGGGCTTGTACAGAGGCACATAGGCAGTCATTTTACCCTCTTTCTGTTTGGGAGTGGAACAGGGAGAGAAGATGCTAGTTGTGGTAAGATGTACCCTGCGCCACGCACCGTATGGTGGATTGCGTAGTATGTATGTAGATGTAGGGATCACGAAGGAGACGAAGTCATGGGATTCTGCTCTGTAGGCAATAAAATAACCCGTAAAGGACGGAGCAAGGAAGACGTAAAAAGCAGACTATCAATGACAAAAAGGGCATTCCTGGCCAAGAGAAGTCTACTGGTATCAGACAGAGGCTTTCATTTCAGGTAGAAATTTCTGAGAATGTACATTTGGAGCACAGCATTGTATGGCAGCGAGACATGGATTGTGAGAAAACCGCAACAAGAGAGAATAGAAACATTTGAAATGTGTGGCAGAAGAATATGGAAAATTAGGTCGGCTGGTAAGGTATGCAATGGAGAGATTCTCTTCAGAATTGGCGAGGAGCGGAATACATCGAAAACACTGACCAGAAGAAGGAACAGGATGATGGGACATCTGTTAAGATGTCATGGAATAACTTGCTTAGTGCTAGAGGGAACTGTAGAGGGTCAAACTGTAGAGGAACTTTTGGAGTCTGAGACCGCGCGACCGCTACGGTCGCAGGTTCGAACCATGCCTCAGATATGGATGTGTGTGATGTCCTTAGGTTCGTTAGGTTTAAGTAGTTCTAAGTCCTAGGGGACTGATGACCTCAGAATTTAAGTCCCATAGTGCTCAGCGCCAATTTGAACCATTTTTTTTGAAATTTTGGAAATTTATGGTATAGTCTTATGGGACCAAACTGCTGAGATCATCAGCCCCTAAGCTTACACACTATTAATCTAACTTAAACTAACTTAAGCTAAGGACAACACACACACACACACACACACACACACACATCCATGCCCGAGGGAGGACTCGAACCTCCTACGGGGGGAGCCACGCGAACCGTGACAAGACGCCCAAGATTTCTCGGCTATCCCGCGCGACTAAACCGTAGAGAAAGTCAGAGACTGGAATACATCCATCAAATAATTGAGGATATACGCTGCAATTGTTACTGTGAGAGGAAAAGTTTGGCACAGGACAGGAACTCATGGCGGGCCAAATCAAACAAATCAGATGACTGGTGATTCAAATAAATAAATAAATAAACGCATCTTATAATGACACAGATGGATCGCTATCCTCCTTCCCAGTATCAGAAGTGTAACACACCAACAATAAAACACGTGGAATATTGTGATTTCTGGAATTTTATCGGCATAATGATTAAAAAATGAAGTTTTGGGTTTGCAGCACATTTTTAATGTGCTTTTATCAGTGTCTTATGAACTTACTTTATTTATTTATTCAACATTGTAAATTGGAAATGATTTCACACTTGATACAGTTCATTGTGACTAGGTGTTATTGAGGCCAATTACGCGTAGGGACGGGGCGGCCAAGAATTCGGCTTGCAATTTGCCCTGACACGTGTGCCATAGCGCTCAGCCTCGCTGCACATTTCCGCCTCCGCCACGCCATGCTAGGCGTGAGAAAGGGGAAGAGAGGGGGAATTGCGAACGCACTGCGTTTACGTGCTAATGCATCTGTACTGCGTACGGCTTGGATTTATGTTTTACGTCCCTCTACAGCATACATCATAAGCGAAACAAATTTTCAGTATTATTCATTTATTTTTGGCACGCTGAAGATGTAATATAATTTTTGTCTGGTACAGACTGTCAGCATACGGACAGACGTAGACAATTTCAGTGATTTTGGCACTCAGGTTGCCATTTGATTGGAACTTATTTAGTTTCATTTTTGTTGATCGAAATATTCCAGCTCTTTTGCAACATCTTTATGGAGACGTCGAAATTCTACCTAAGGTAAATAATGTAGGCGTCCTGTGCAGTTTTAAAGAAAAAGAATTTGTTTTTATAACAGGAATTACATTACACATCAATTAGTTACGTCTGCACATCCATCAGGGCAGTTTCCACTGAAGCGACAAACAGTCTCCAAAACAGGTAATTCCATCAAGGGGGTAATGCATTCTTCAGACCTCACAATTTCTATAATGCCACTAGGCCTTGGTAACTGGATTGTGTTTGTCGGAATTTGTCCCTTTCACAATGAAATTTTGTTGTTAAATGCAATCTCATCAAATCAAGACAAAAGTTGTTTCTACCTTGCAGTGTGTTATTGTGGGCAGTGTGACGTCAAGTCCACTTAAAATGTTATGTCAACAATTTATTCTGGATGTTCTAATTTTTGTTCCTGCTTTCCTTTTTCCTTTGCAAATTCACCAATAGCGGGTTGTAAATTGAAAAATTGTTCCAGGCGAGATCCATGACTCGATCAACGTACTTTTAAATAACATATGAAGTCTCCATAACGTTCAGTGAGTTCCATCGAAAACTGTTGAAGCTGACAGCGGAATTATACGTGTGATTTCTGAAATTTTACTATTCGTATTACCAACATCGTCACACGCTCCAAGCATGCAAATTTAGCACAAAGTGCTTCTTTATGAGTAGAACAATGAATCCCATCTATCGATCATTGTAACTTTTTGCTCTTTCGTTGTCAGCTATTCTTTAAATGCTTTTTGCGTGGTATTATAATGTCGTTTCATGTCATATTTGCAGTACCCATCCATTATGCGGCTGCAGAGTAGATTTAGAGAATCCTCTTTCCTCTCTTCCGTCATTCTTATTCAGTTTCAAAGGCTTGGACGATACACAGAGTGTTGGGAAATTCCCGTAACGAAATTCTAGCATTTGTACAGGGGAGTGAGTATTTAAACTACTTAAACTTCGGATAGCAACCCATTTCCGGAAACATACCGTTTCCGTGCTGCAGCCGTTTTAAAACATGTTTGCTATGGAGGTGGGCAACAGGGTAGTGATGGGAGGGGTGGTTACGTAGGATCGTCTGATGTCATTTGACGACTGTTCTACCACTAGGGCCGGGTTCGAGCCTTGTTCACGTATCTGCGTGTGTTAGAGCAATATGATTGAGTGCACGTTAGGAGCAGAATACAACGAGAGGATCCTTCTGAATGGCGAAGCTCACGTTAGTGGAAGAGCTGCAAGTCGCTATTATCCAGGTCGTTCTCCACAGCGTCCGACTCCATCGCATACAGTTTTCAACACAATTACGCAACAGCTTCGAGAGAGGACACTTCCACCGTTAGAAGGCGTGAGTGTGGTGCTCCAAAGAGACGGGGCACACCCGGTCTGACAGAAGCCGCACCTCATCACGTTGAAGAGAAACCGTCAAAGAGTAAAAGAACAATTTTTCTGGATATTAACAAGTGGAATTATAAAACAAGTGATGTACTGGGGCATGCCTAACAAGTTGCTTGCAAAAGTGGCCGCGTGAGCAACTTCTTTTGAAACGGTTGTAGCAAGGAAATGGTATGTTTCCGGATATGGGTTCCAATTCAGTCCCCTCTACAAGTCCTAGAAGTTTGTAAAAGGATTTTCCTAATACGCTGTACCGCTAGATTGTCTCATTTAATGCAGTCGAATCCTCTCTCATGTTGTTCTTAGCGTAAATTAGTCTAGGGACCGAAGACCTAAGCAGATTGGTCCCTTAAGAATTCGCACACATTTGTGCAGACGGCCACTGTACCTGTGAACGTCCTTCATTCTGTGAAAATATAGTGAAGGGTAAACAGCGCTGACACACAATCTTGCCGAAGTGAAGAGAGTAGTGCCTACTTTAAATTGCCACGCCTAAATACTAGAAGAAATGAATCTTCTTGGCAGATTAAAACTGAGTCCCGGACCGAGAGTCGAACTCGGCAGCTTTGCCTTTCGCGGGCAAGTGCTCTACCATTTTTTTTTTTTTCATTGTATTTGTTCTTGGCGGACGTCCCATGACACCATTTCGAGTTCATAGTTGATCCATTCACTCAGATTTTTTAAAATATTATTATTATTATTATTATTATTATTATTATTATTATTATTACAGAGGGCGGTTAACCTTCTGACCGAACACGCTGAGCTACCGTGTCAGTATCATCTGCCCTACCCAAGCACGACTCACGACCCGTTCTCACAGCCCCAATTCAGCGCACACACCGCTGTCATTCTGGCCTAGACGGAATGCGCGATGTACCGGGTACTTGCAAGACGGACCGAGCAAAGACGAGACAGGCGGAGCCTGGGTTTGCACACGGCCCGCGCATCCACCTTGCATGCTGTTTGGCATACTGTGGCCATCCCTGCTGTGGAGGGATCCAACTTTCTTCCTTTCCAGGCCTTGACACGCAGTGTTGCTTCCTCTTGATGTTGATAGAAGTCCGTCGGTTTGTTGTTGTTTTTGTTGTTATTGTTAAAATGTTTGTTGATTGACCTGATTGCCGACATTCACCACAGTTTTCTAAACGCTGTATTTATGTGACGATTGAAAGATTCATAAAAGTTCCTACATACTTTGGTATATTCCGTATCTTCTCATACTTGTCTCACAGATAAGGTAAAAACTATAAATTCTCAATGTGGCGCGGCTGATGGAGTGTGCCGCATGGAGGACTGTCGATGCAGTGGCAGATCTCTTAGAGGCAGAAATCGGCTTAAAGTCTGGTGCCGTGACCATTGTTGAATGGTTCGGAGAGGTTCTGTTCATCAGACTGAGTATTAGTTCACTAGTTTCCCAACGGCTGCGACTTCCGACTCAGAGTCCTGTGTTCCAGAGTGTTTGGTTCACTGCACGTCTCGGACGAATGCCTGCTAATTTTTCACTGGTCGGCGTCGTCCTGTTGACAACCTTGTGCCACGTGCTGCGGACTTCTGGTGATTAAAAAAGAAAAACAAAGAAAAGAAAAGAAATCGCTGATATGTTTTGTCATAAGATGCTCTATCGGTACAGCCGTGTCTAAAGCATGATTAAAAAATTCATAATAATTATTTGATTTTGACATTTTCTTTGTTTTGCCAAGTTGGTCCCGTAGACAAGTTAATAGCTAGTTTTTCTGTGTGGCTTAGAGATTAATATTCACTACACGCGCGCCCATGTTCACTTTCATTAACGACTTATTAATAAATCATTATTCAGATGAGGATACCACATTCAATTAAATGTTTACGCTGCTTGAATGTACGTAAGCAATTAAATCTAACACCAATGATTGCAGATACAAGTAGTAATCTTTCATTTAACTCTGTTCAGTCATGGGTGCTTTTAGAGTTTCTCTGTAAACTTGGGATTGCCAGGCAGCTATGACAACGAGCTAGAATGCAAACGGAAATGTGTCACGCTGACTGTAAAAATGATTCTGCTGAAAGCAAGAGGTCAGGCAGGAACAAGCTACAAGCTATATACAAAGCGTTGCTTTTTCAATAGATCACCAGGCAGTCGATGAGGGGGGGGGGGGGGGGGGGGGGCAGCAGGCCGAGGGAGTGTGCACCTAAAGAATACCAACTAGAAAAAAAAAGAGATCTATAACGGCAGGACATAAACACTACATACTCAGCGTGTGAGACGGGCGTTGCAGGCCTAAAATAGTCACAGGTGTAGAGGTCCTCTACTGGTTCATAGTGATTATTTTGGCAGTGGCGATGACCGGAGGAAATGTGAAAACTTACATACAGTGGGAGAGAAATTTTGACTTCTTCGCCTTTCTAAGAGATAATTCAGTAATACTGCTTAACCACAGCAGTTTTGTTGGGAGAACGGAAGTATTAGAAACTTCTCATCGGTTAGAATTCAGGATGGATACTGGCGCTGGCATAACGAACTAGATGTTTTGGAGGAGAAGAAAAAAGGCACTTCATCTTAGGGCATGAAAGAGTACACTTCTTCATCACAGGGCCTTAGGAACAGGACACAGATGTCTTCACTTTAGAGCTAAACTTAGAATTCTCAGCAACAAATACGGTCATCATCTGCACCTGAGTATCAGCGTAGTTGTAAGCATGGGCCACATTTGAATATGTCGTGTTGAGGGGACGGTAAAGTTACTTGATTCAAGTGAAAGTTTCATTCTTCTTAACTAATTCACAATTAGCTAGCTGTACTCAGTATGCACTCAGGCGAGAGAACAGCTAACTTTTCACTTCTTTTTGTCATTTCTTTAGGCTATCAGTTCTTTCAGCAATCATTGGCGATGTTGATGGACTATCCCAAGTCCACCCACATCTATACACGTCTCTCACACATGTTTTTCGCATCCTTGTGCCCTTCTGTAATTATTTCTACTTTCATTCAGTAATTAGAATCATATAAATGCATCTAGCAATAAGTAGGATTGCTATAATAGCCTTCCGTTTCACTTAGTATCCTGATGGAAACCCTCATCAGTATTTTCATGTGAGTTGAAGTGCCTGTATTTCATGTTCGATTGGGCCACTTCTGTTTTATTTAGATAGCCAATTAGTTGTCCGTTGCTCGATTTCATTTTTTCATTTCACATGGTGTCGTGGGGAGTCATCGGTTCACCATGTGGGTCGCTCCGTTTCAGTCTCGTATCATCTCAGGGTTATGCTTCTTGCTCAACCGACTCATCACAACACTTACAACCCCTGGAGGATACACCTAACGTATGTTGTACCTGTTTCAGTTATGTCTTAGGGGCAGATAAGGACAATGTTGTGTAAAAGAAACTCGTTCCTAGACACAAAGTTATTATCTCAACATCCTTTTTGTTAAATGGTCTGAATCAATACATTGCCAGAGAGATATCTTCCTCTACGCTGTCAGAACACACTGATTCCGCTGCTGGGAGTACTGCTTTTAGAGGTACTGTCATGTTGCTGCTTCACGATAGTGCTGTACTTCACTTCCACGTTACACTGGAAAAGCACCTCCAGAACTTCTAGGCAGTCGAGGACCCGAATGAAGAGGTCCAGTTACATAGCCCACACAGCCTCCGATCCTCCAGTTCTGTCATGGGGTAGCTGAAAGCTGTCGCGTATGTGACACATGTACTTCCTGGAACGAGCGAATTCAACTGTCATGTGTTAAAATTTCCGTATTCGGTGAAAAAAATGCATATAACTCTCGGAAATTCTTCTCTTTTTTTGCGGAAAAATCTCTGTTGCCTAGTGTCAATCAACAGTGCACAAGAATAATGTACATTAATTTGTAAATTAGAAGCAGAGAGAGTTGCTGTCTTACTTGTGCGTTGAAATCACCAGCTTTTAGAAAAATTCAGCGACACACAGACGAGTTAGTCTAAATATTTTGTCATCTTGGGTCGCATACCCACGTAACAAGAGGTTTGCTGCTACTTAAAGTATCACTAAATAAGGCATGGCATATTTCTGTCAACCGCGGAGTGGAAAGTGGATAGGCGGAAAAGAGCTCTGAGGTCCCTACCGTGGGAAGGGACAAGGAGAACGACTTCCAGTCATTGCGTTTTTCTAACATATTCTCGTTTCGTGAAATTTTAAGAAGTAGTATCTTCCATGAAAGAGCTTGAGTAAACCCTGTACCCTACTGTTTGTTTCAGAGTTAGTCGAGACCGGCCGAGTTGGTCCTTTATACAACAATGCGGCGGCGGAGGTCAAAGGATAGCGATATGCACGTATCGTGTAAGCAAGGTATAAAAGTGCAGTTCATTAGCGGAGCTGTCATTTGTAACCGTGTGGTTCCTGCGAAAAGGTTTCCGACATCATTATGGCCGCACGGCGGTAGAAAACAACTTTGAAAGCGGAATGGTAGTTTGGGCTTCTAACAACCCTACCACAACAAAGGTCAAAAATTAATTACGATTGTTGTGTTGCTCACGCTGCTAAATATTGCATTTTCGGGCAACAATAAAGTTATAGTATGTGCCAGGCGTCATTAGAGCACAGTTAATAAAGTCATTTCATGAAATAAGGAATAAACTGGGCACTCATCTTTTCGTGTTTCCCACGCTGGTCTCGTTGTGAACTCATGACTGAATCGTCGAAAATCAAGTTAGTGATGATTCCAAGCACGGATGCAAAAAGGCCTAGGTGGTATTCTGCGCTATTCAAAAGTTTCATCTATGCGCTTCACAAACCATTCTTGAAGATTAAACTTTTGCAAGTTAGGACAATGGTGATGTAAAATAGTAATCAGCACTCCGAATTTAAGTTACACTTCTTTTTTATTACTTTTGTTGCAATATCACGTAACTCACAAAGCTTCACTTCACAATATAAAACATACTTGAAAATATCTTCCTCACTGTTAAAGTTCACATTTTATAAACTGACTACAGTTTGCGTCTTTTCAACATGACGACCAAGACTTGACTCTCTAATAACCGCTTACGCGCCAAAAAATCAGAGTTACAAGTACGTCAAAGATCATAGCGATAAAAGAAAGAATTCACATAAGAATAATATCATTGCAATATAAACATATCTATGTATCAAAGTACGTCTACATTAATGAAATCAAAGCTGAATGTTGTCTCATAAGTATGTTAAATACTTTACAGAAACAGAGTAGAATATTGCTGATATCGAGAGGTTGAGGTGAGGTGCCGCAATGGCTACGTAATTCAAGTACCATTACAGGCTAGACCCATGGAGCATTCGATTTCGTAAATCGGTGAGGATTCAACTTTCTGAAATCCACAGTGACAAGAGCGTGCCAAAAATGGCACGTTTAATGCATTACCTCGCACCACGGACAACGCAGTGGCCGGCCGAGACCAGTTTTCAATGCTGACATATAAGCAACACCGCGTGAAATAACAACAGAAATCAAAGTCGGACTGACGACGAACGTGTGACAGTGTGGCAAAAATTGACGTTAATGGGCTATGGCAGCAGACGACTGACACGGGTGTCTTTACTAACACCATGACATCCACGGCGGCGCCTCTCCTGGGCTTGTGACCATGTCGGTTGAACCCTAGATGACTGGAAAACCGTAGCCTGGTCGAATTAGTCACCATTTCGGTTGGTAAGAGCTGATGGTAGGGTTCGAGTGTGGCATGGACCCTGGTTGTCAACAAGGCTGTGTAAGTTGGTGTTGGCTCCATAATGGATTGGGTCCTCCAGATGTTCAGCCATTTGGAGACTGTAACATTGATACACGTCATGCTGCCAAACAACGACAGAATATTTATGGACGGCAATGCGCCATGTCAACGGGCCACCGTTGTTCAGAACTGGTTTGAGGAACATTCTGGACGATTCAAGCAAGTTGTTTCGCCACCCAGATCGGTCGACATAAATCCTGTCGAACATTTATGGGACATAATCGAGAGGTATGTTTGTACACAAAATCTAGTAGCGGGAACACTTTCGCAATTATGGACGGCTATAGAGGCAGCATGGCTCAACATTTCTGCAGGGGACTTCCAACGATATATGAAGGTAGTATCTGTTCCCAAAAGAACTCATACCGTTGATGACTGTGCAGCTTCTCAGGAATGAAATGACAATTAAATCGACGCCGTAGCTGCAAACAGGCGTTGGTAGACGTCATTGGGGACATGATGAAAATGTTTGCCCCGACCGGGACTCGAAAGCGGGATCTCCTCCTTACATGGCAGAAGCTCTATCCATCTGAGCCACCGAGGGTACAAAGCGAAGTGTGCCTGCAGAGACTTATCCCTTGCATGCCCCCCCTGAGACCTACATTCTCAACATGTCCTCACCACTACATTCGTAATGCGCCTAATAGATGTTTGTCCATCACAATCGTTACTCGTTGCAAATTAATCTACCAAGTTCGGAACGAGTTGGGGCATAGCGTGTGCGTTCGCACAAGAAGGTCAATGGCCGCGTAGCCATATTTTAACAATATATCAAGGTAGTATCTGTTCCCGAAAAAGCAGATACCATTTATGATCGTGCAGCTTCTCTTGAATGAAATGATCATTAAATTGACACCCTAGCTGCAAGCAGGCGTCGATACACATCATTGGGGACATGTTGAAAATGAGTGCCGCGACCGTGATCTGCTCACATGGCAGACGCTCTATCCACCTGATCCACCGCGGGCACAGAGGATAGTGCGCCTGCAGAGACGTATCCCTTGCCCGTTCCCCGTGAGACTGCGACATGTTGAGTCCATTCCACGCCGAGTTGCTGCACAGTGTCCGTCAAAATGAGGTCGGCCACGATATTAGGGGGTATTCTATGACTTTTGTCACCTCAGTGTATTCGGTATGCTGCTGTACCACATCATTTTATAATCATGTCAGTAGAAAGAAACTGAAGTACGAAATTTGAGGAAAGTGCTTTCTCCGCAACCAGATCTCATTGATGTCATTCACATTTTTCTAGTTCAGCAGGGTATACATTAACTTTTGTAACGTTTTGTCACGTAGTCTCTTAGTGGTATGATGTCAACCACCCCTACTGAGCCATGAGTGATTGATGTTATGCAAACAGCGAGCAAATAGAGGTTTAAGTTACTGATGACCACCAACAGGAAAGCAAGGATTATCAGATTCCGTCAGGTGGCTTCTACGGTAGTCAACGTAACGCCACGGATGAGATAAGTGAGCGAAAATACAGTGCGTCACAATTTTTTTTGCCTGTTTGCCTAAAGTTCACTTCCATAACACTGAGCCATGTGGAGGAGCCGGGTTGAAATCCCGGTACTGCCAGGGACTTTCACTTGGTGCGAGAGCTGGAACGTGGCCTCGTCAGCCTCGTGAAGCTAGCTGAGGGATTACCTAAATGCATAAAAGGAAGGAAGCAAGATCAGAGTTTAACGTTTCGTCTGCAACGATGTTACTAGAGACGGAGCACACAAGTTCGGATTACGAAACGATGGGAACGAAATCAGTAGTCCCCTTCTCAAAGAAACCAGGCCGGTTCTCTGGCATGAGAGTCCAGTGTACTAAGACCATTGCAACACTTCGCTCGGTACTTGACTGACAGGCGGTAACGCCAAAGCCCGAGCACCCGACAACGGGCTTTGAGAGCGGTGTGCAAAACCCATTCCACCTCACACCGCATCCGTATGGCTCTATAATTCTGTGAATGATTCGGAGGTCGACCAGCATCGCGCGGTTCTCTGGACTTGATCTTCGACTTTAGTATAGGTTTACTTTACCGCATTGAAGGCCGTATTTGTGTTTAGCGTGTACCAGACTACTGTTCGAACTAGATGATGGCAGCAGTTCTGTAGTTCTGTTGGACGCAATTCGTTTTTGAATGCGAGTACAAGCTGTGGAAGTTCAAATGCTCAGACGTGTCAACACTTGCCGTCCCACACGTGATTCATTGGATCATAATCTAACGAAATGGTAGCCACAAAGAAAGAGAGTGTGTCGCATTGGGTTTTCCCAGCCATTTCCTACTGAAGGCATGTAGTACGATCATGTCCGTTTTCGTATCGAAATGTACAGTCACAGTCTGAAAATAAATCACTTTACAAGGAGATATGTTTACGATAAACCTTTCACGCGTTCTACTTCAGGCAAATGCCACGTAAGTCACCACAGTTCTTTAATACAGAAAAAAACTAACGAATAATACTTAGGTTTATGTGATTGACGACAGTTATACGCATCCCAGCACACTAAAAAAAGAGTTGAGAAATCAGAAAAACAGGTGTTTTCCAGTCTCCATGTACCCATCTGTCATGCTCGTTGCACCGTTATGTCATTCTTGTTAAATTATTCAGGGTTGTTATGCCTTGGTCTAAAAAAATCATGTTGAAAGCCGTCGTTTTGTGCCCGTCTGCTGAGGACGTCTTCCAGACTGGTTGCAGCCTTTTCCACGGTCCGATGCACACTCTTGCTTGCTAGTAAATTCCGTTTCCGCGTGCTCCCACGCAGAGGCGTGAAGCCACATGATTTGAAAGCTCGAGCGCAATTGCCGGTTGTCGCTTGCTGTCGTTCGCTATTTCTGTCATCCCATGGTGGAAACCTTTTTTTCATCTTCTTCAGCTCCGGCATACAGATAGCATTTATTTTCACAGCCTACTTCTTCCGATTAAAATTACTTGTATGTTTAGTAATCTCTATGGCTTCACAGCCTCCCATATTATCTGCTTATGGCTGCCAGTACCTTGAGTCTTATCAAATAGAATCAGATTATCTCTTGGCGGTAATGGTATTTCAAGTGAGTCATAGTAAGCTACGATTTGCATCTGACCTTCGAAAAAGCACTCTTCATGGGGAATGAATTTTCACTCTGCATCTGAAACGGTTTATCTCGGACGTACATCGAGACACGAGATTTTTATATATGTAGGATTCGCAACAAACATGATATCTGAAGGGAAGTAGGAAACGTGTGAGGTACGGGAAACGGCAGTAAGAAACCCACATAGTGCTGATCAGTAACAAGAAAATTATAGATGCATAACAACATAAATAAATACGATGTTGGCATAAAAAGAGACAAAACTAACAGCCTCATTTAAAGCCCCTGGTTGATATAAAAAGCTTGTAAATAATTGTGAATGATGGAGTCCCAGGTGTCGTCTGCACTATTTTATCTACACATAATCAACAAAAACCTCTTAAATAGTGAGAAAACTAAAGTAAATATTTGCGCAAGAGCCACCCTTTTTTATGTAATCCTCATTTAATAAAAATCATCTTACATAATATGGGTTAAATAACGTCACAGTCAATGCACGTGCAGCATTACTAGGGCGGTGTGGTACCATTATATCTGACTGCCCATTGCTAATGTATCAAAAGTGGGGACCAAATATGAAACACTATGCGGTAAACTCTTAACAAATATGGCAGACACAAAAATGAACAACCATATGTATAACAGCATACTGTCTAAGAAAGGTGTAGATGACAACAAAATTTGTGAAGTATTATAAGACGAGATTTACAATCACTGAATTGTTCCGAAAGAAAAGAAAAGCTAATGCATAATTAGAGAAATTTCCAAAACATAAAAATCAATAATAGAGTTTAGTTAACCATTGTTGCCCATTGTTGAAGAGGATTTACCTGTGGGACTTATTGAACGCATAACGTGATGCATTTTGACAATCCTTGACAAACATTATATGAAGAATGGTAGACCAAAAATCGAACCTGAGTGCGCGAACCCAAACGTACACGAGCTGGTCGCAAGTGCGTCCTACAGTGTGCTAAAAACTATGGTGAGCGTGAAGTAACGTTCGCCAGGTAAGAAATGTCAAAAATCGATTAAGGCTGTCGCTAAACAAGGTCATAAAACTCTTGAATAGTAACACCCACAGCTGAGAAGACTGAATATCAGCTGACACTCGAAACTGTTACTACATGTCACATCATGTATGAAGAAATTCCAGAGTTAAAAAGCAAAAACACGACTAGAGCAGGATAGTAAAGACAATAAAGGGAACAATGATAGATAACCGCGGTAACTGAAATGTAATTTGAAAAGGATGTCAGTTTAAACCAGTCATACTAAAACGGGAGAATTACAATATGTGATCAAAAGTATCCGTACACCCCCAAAAATATACGTTTATCATGTTAGGTGCATTGTGCTGCCACCTACTGCCAGGTACTCCAGATCAGCGACCTCAGTAGTCATTAGACGTCGTGAGGGAGCAGAATGGCGCGCTTCGCGGAACTCACGACTTCGAACGTGGTCAGGTGATTGGGTATCACTTGTGTCATACGTCTGTACGCGAGATTTCCACACTCCTAAACATCTCTAGGTCCACTGTTTGCGATGTGATAGTGAAGTGGAAACGTGAAGGGAAACGTGAAGGGAAACGTGCAGTACAAAAGCGTACTGGCCGACTTTCGTCTGTTGACTGACGGAGACCGTCGACAGTTGAAGAGGGTCGTAATGTGTAATAGGCAGACATCTATACAGACCATCACACAGGAATTCCAAACTGCACCAGGTTCCACTGCAAGTACTATTACAGTTAGGCGGGAGGTGAGAAAACTTGGATTTGATGGTCGAGCGGCTGCTCATAAGCCACACATCACGCCGGGAAATGCCAAACGACGCCTCACTTGGTGTAAGGAGCGTAAACATTGGACGATTGAACAGTGGAAAAACGGTGTGTGGAGTGACGAATCACAGTAACGAGGCGGCGATCAGATGACAGGGTATGGGTAAGGCGAATGCCCGGTGAACATCATCTGCCAGCGTATGTAGTGCCAACAGTAAAATTCAGAAGCGGTGGTGTTACGGTGTGATCGTGTTTTTCATGGATTGGGTTAGCACCCCTTGTTGTTTTTGCTTGGCACTATCGCAGCACAGGCTTACATTGATGTTTTAAGCACCTTCTTGCTTCCCACTGTTGAAGAGCAATTCTGGGATGGCTATTGCATCTTTCAACGAGATCGAGCACCTGTTCATAATGCACGGCCTCTGGCGGAGTGGTTACACGACAATAACATCCCTGTAATGGACTGGTCTGCACAGAGTTCTGACCTGAATCATATATAACACCTTTAGGTAGTTTTGGAACGCCGGCTGCGCACCAGGCCTCAGTGACCGGCATCGATATCTCTCCTCAGTGCAGCACTCCGTCAAGAATTGGCTACCATTCCCCAAGAAACCTTCCAACACCTGATCGAACGTATGCCTGCGAGAGTGGAAGCTGTCATCAAGGCTATGGGTGGGTCAACACCACAACACCATATTGAATTGCAGCATTACCAATGGAGGGCGCCACAAACTTGTAAGTCATTTAGCCTTGTGTCGGGATAATTTTGATCATATAGCGTATGTCATTAAAACTCATATGCTACAAAAAACGTAATGGTAAAGATGAAAAAGAACCGTGATGCAGAGCGTCTAAGAAAGTAATATGAATATAAAAGTAAAGTCATAGTCATCAAAAAATGATACTCAGAACAGATAAATAGCATACAAAACTCTGCACCAATGAAACGTTATAATAATAGCACCGGTATATAATAAAAAGAAACATTCAAGTCCATATTACTTTATGCATCGAAAAATTATAGCGCCTGTTCAGCTCGGTTTAAGACAGTGGGACCCCAGATTCCGCAAGGCTCCTCGTGGCCGCGGAATGCGCGAGCCTTACTTCGTGGCCGGTCGTGTGAGCTGCGCAGCGGCGGCTCGGCGCGACAGATAGGCCGGTTATAGGCACTCGAGGGCACGCAGCGACCGTGTAATGGCTCCAAACGTGACGCCCCCACGCCACACCGCTCCACACGGCGCTGCGCTGCACTAACTTTTAACGACGCCGGGGTGCCGGCGCGGTGCAGCACGCCAGCCAGATATGAGGGGGGCGAGAGCCACGCTGGACGCGGCAATTTATGCGAGCCGACTGCCAAGAGCGCTCCGTGGCTGGCAGCGGAACGGCGCGGCGTTCCAGCTACACGCGACCGCACGTGGCGCGCTGCCACGCCGCAGTACAATCTGCCGCTCACCACACTCAGCGACTTCCAGCCGTCCGCACTGCCTCTAGCGCCCAACACGCGCACCGCTCAAAACGGGGGTCTCTCTGATACATCCATCACTCGTCATCCAGCGTCTCGACAAATGTAACAGCTATCACGTCACAGGTATCTACAACTACATCCATACTCCGAAAGCCACCTGACGGTGTGTGGCGGAGGGTACTTAGAGTACCTCTATCGGCTCTCCCTTCTATTCCAGTCTCGTATTGTTCGTGGAAAGACAGATTGTCGGTATGCCTCTGTGTGGGCTCTAATCTCTCTCATTTTATCCTCACGGTCTCTTCGCGAGATACACGTAGGAGGGAGTTATATACTGCTTGACTCCTCGGTGAAGGTATGTTCTCGAAACTTCAACAAAAGCCCGCAACGAGCTACTGAGCGTCTCTCTTTCAGAGTCTTCCACTAGAGTTTATCTATCATGTCCGCAACGCTTTCGCGATTACTAAATGATCCTGTAACGAAGCGCGTTGCTCTCCGTTGGATCTTCTCTATCTCTTCTATCAACCCTATCTGGTACGGATCCCATACTGCTGAGCAATATTGAAGCAGTGGGCGAACAAGTGTACTGTAACCTACTTCCTTTATTTTCGGATTGCATTTCTGTAGGTTTTTTCCAATGAATCACAGTCTTGCATCTGCTTTACTGGCGATCAACTTTATATGATCATTCCATTTTAAATCACTACTAATGCCTACTCCCAGATAATTTATAGAATTAACTGCTTCCAGTTGCTGACCTGCTATTTTGTAGCTAAATGATAAGGAATCTTTCTTTCTATGTATTCGCAGCACATTACACTTGTCTACATTGAGATTCAATTGCCATTCCCTGCACCATGCGTCAATTCGCTGCAGATCCCCCTGCATTTCAGTAGAATTTTCCATTGTTACAACCTCTCGCAATACCACAGCATCATCCGCAAAAAGCCTCAGCGAACTTCCGATGTCATCCACAAGGTCATTTATGTATATTGCGAATAGCAACGGTCCTACGAAACTCCCCTGCGGCACATCTGAAATCACTCTTACTTGGGAAGACTTCTCTCCATTGAGAATGATATGCTGCGTTCTGTTATCTAGGAACTCTTCAATCCAATCACACAATTGGTCTGATAGTCCATATGCTCTTACTTTGTTCTTTAAACGACTGTGGGGAACCTGTATCGAGCGCCTTGCTAGCCGCGAAAGAAAGTGCAGTGCATCTGCAACGCAAACAACACACGAGACGCTAGTGTGTCCAGAAGTATAGTACTGTTCCAGCTGTTTTTCGTTTGTCCACGTCACCATAGCCTCGATACACACTGAGGTGACAAAAGTCATCGTATGTCTCCATTTGCCAGGCGTAGTACAGCAGTCCGACGTGACGCACACCCAACAGAAATACTGAGCCATGCTCTCTCTATGCCCTCCATAACTGCGTTGTCGGTGAGGTGTTTTGCGCTCGAACAGACTTCTCGATTATGTTCCATAGTTTTTCCACGACATTCATATCGGTCGGCCTGGGCGCCCACATCATTCGGTAGAACTGTCCACAATTGTGACTCGCTGGCATTGCGCATTGTCATCCATAAAAATTCCTTCGTTATTTGGGAACACGAAGTCCATGAAAGGCAGCAAATGGTCTCCAAGTAGCCGCACATAGCCATATCTAGTCATTTACCGGTTCAGTTGGACCAGATGACCCAGTCCATTCCTTGTAAAGACAGCCCACATTATTAAGCAATCACTACCAGTTTGTACAGTGCCTTGTTGACAACTTCGGTGCACACCTTCTGCGCCACACTCAAACTCTACCATTATTTCTTACCAACTGCAATCGTGACTCATCTGATCAGGACACTGTTGTACAGTCGTTTAGGGTCCAACCGTTCTAGTCACGAGCACATGGCTCTGAGCACTATGGGACTCAACTGCTGTGGTCATCAGTCCCCTAGAACTTAGAACTACTTAAACCTAACTAACCTAAACACATCACACACATCCATGACCGAGGCAGGATTCTAACCTGTGACCGTAGCATCACGAGCACGGGAGAGGGGCTACAGGTGATGTCGTGCTGTTAGCAAAGACACTCGCGTTGGTTGTCTGCTGCCATAGCCCATTAAAACCAGATTTCCCTCCCCCCCCCCCACTGTCCTGACGGATACGTTCGTCGCACGTCTAACATTGATTTCTGAGGTTATTTCGCGTAGTGTTGCTTGTCTGTTACCACTGACAATTCTCCGTAAATGTCGTTGTTGTTCTCGGTCGTTAAGTGAAGGCCGTCAGTCAGTCCGTTATCAAATGGTTCAAATGGCTCTGAGCACTATGGGACATGACATCGGAGGTCATCAGTCCCCTAGAACTTAGAACTACTTAAACCCAACTGACCTAAGGACATCACACACATCCACGCCCGAGGCAGGATTCGAACCTGCGACGGCAACGGTCTCGCGGTCCAGGCCGAAGCGCCTAGAACCGCTCGGTCACACCGGCCAGCCGTCAGTGAGTTATCCGTGGTGAGAAGTATTGCCTGAAATTTCATATCCTCGGCACACTCTTGACACATCTCAGATTACCGAATTCCCTAACGATTTCCGTAGTGGAATGTGTCATCCGTTTACCTACAGCTACCATTCCAAGTTCCGTGTCTGTTCGTTCTATTCGTGGTGATATGAGCACATCGGAAACCTGTTTACATGCATCATCTCAGTGATAGCTGCGCCAGTGCACCGCCCTTTTATACGTTATATAAGCGATAACACCGCCATTTGCGTAATTGCGTATTCCATTACTTTCGTCACGTCAGTGTACGCAACTGGCCATTAAAAGTGCTACAACACAAAGATGACGTGCTACAGACGCGAAATTTAACCGACAGGAAGAAGGTGCTGTGATATGCAACTGATTAGCTTTTCAGAGCATTCACACAAGGTTGGCACCGGTGGCAACACTTACAACGTGCTGACATGAGGAATGTTTCCAACCGATTTCTCATACACAAACGGCAGTTGACCTGCGTTGCCTGGTGAAACGTTGTTGTGATGCCTCGTGTAAGGAAGAGAAATGCGTACCATCACGTTTCCGACTTTAATAAAGGTCGGCTTGTAGCCTCTCGCGATTACAGTTTATCGTATCGCGACATTGCTGCTCGCATTGGTCGAGATCCAATGACTGTTAGCAGAATATGGAATCGGTGAGTTCAGGAGGGTAATATGGAACACCTTGCTGGAGCTCAACAGTCTCGTAGCACTAGCAGTCGAGATGACAGGCATCTTATCCGAATGGCTGTAATGGATCGTGCAGCCACGTCTCGATCCCTGTGTCAACAGATGGGGACGTTTGCAAGACAACAACCACCTGCACGAACAGTTCGACGACGTTTGCAGCAGCATGGACTATCAGCTCGGAGACCATGGCTGCGGTTACCCTTGACGCTGCATCACAGACAGGAGTGCCTGCGATGGTGTACTCAACGACGAACCTGGGTGCACGAATGGCAAAACGTCATTTTTTCGGATGAATCCAGGTTCTGTTTACAGCATTATGATGGTCGCATCCGTGTTTGGCGACATGGCGGAGAACGCACATTGGAAGCGTGTATTCGTCATCATCATTCTTTAGTACGACCAGGTGTGATGGTATGGGATGGCATTGGTTACACGTCTCGGTCACCTCTTGTTCGCATTGACTGCACTTTGAACGGTGGACGTTACATTTAAGATGTGTTACGACCCGTGGCTCTACCGTTAATTCGATCCCTGCCAAACCCTACATTTCAGCAGGATAATGCACGAGCGCATGTTGCAGGTCCTGTTCGGGCCTTTCTGGATACAGAAAATGTTCGACTGGTGCACTGGCCAGCACATGCTCCAGATCTCTCACCAATTGAAAACGTCTGGTCAATGGTGGCCGAGCAACTGGTTCGTCACAACACGCCAGTCACTACTCTTGATGAATTGTGTTATCGTGTTGAAGCTGTATGGGCAGCTGTACCTGTACAAGCCATCCAAGCTCTGTTTGACTCAATGCCCAGGCGTATCAAGGCCGTTATTACGACCAGAGGTGGTTGTTCTGAGTACTGATTTCTCAGGATATATGCGTCCAAATTGCGTGAAAATGTAATCACATGTAAGTTCCAGTACAATATATTTGTCCAATGAATATCCGTTTATCATCTGCATTTCTTCTTGGTGTAGCAATTTCAATGGCCAGTAGTGTATATTGCACAACAGAGTTAAGTGATCACTTTTCAAAACATGGTAAGTGTGTTACACTTGCACGATTAAGTTTTATATTTGACTGTAAGGTGAGTACGACCTTCCTCTGTAATGGTGCAAAAGCATGGCGCCCTGCGGCGTCACACTTGCGCTCAAAGACGCTTCCGACCTCAAGGTTTGGCCACATGCAGAAAAAAGTCCGCAGCTCAGTAGCCCACGAGACCTGTAAGATGAAGTCACATCGGCACCGAACTTCACACAGTTCTGACCAGCGCCACCTTGGACGTGTCACGCGACTGGACAGTCGTCTCAGACCCTCTTACCCACATTAGAACCGCGACGCCCAGCTCTGAAATCAAGTGGTTTTCTAATGAGTGACCGAGGATAACATTCCAGACACACAGCTGCTCAGAATCGGCTCGAAAAGGCCTAGGGGGGGGTGGCACAACGGCCTCAGCGGAACCACAACTTTCTCTGAGGTTTATCCGGCCTTGAAGAATTTTCATTTAAAAACACTTAAGATTATTTTGGAGAAGTTTTGTAAATGTATTTGCAGTAAAAAGTGAATGGACAAAAGAGCAGCAAGTGACCCTTCTGCTATCTGTGTACAACGTTTGGTGCTTTCGGCTCAGATTAGGAAATTGTATTCTTTTAGTCTTCACATCCTCTAATATCCAAAGAACATAATTTATTCTGCCATAATTATTCCATTTGTAATTACCTGAAGCATACACCCACAGCAGCAAATCACGATTAGAAGAATCAGGAACACATGGCATAACAGAGGCCGCTTCACATGAATCTCGATAGGCGACAGGGATAAGAGAAATGACGAAGTTCAGTTTCTGATGACTAGATATGTGGCAACGTCCACGTATTTCTGCAGTGTGTATCGAATTAACTCATGAGACCACTGTTGACTAGCATCCATCTCCTGGATGTATTCGTTTAGCTCGTGCTGTACGAGATGAGTAAGTTATATATTGGCAACGCCTTAAACCGCCTCTCCTCGCTAATAGGCGCCGACTGTAATTTTCTAACAATATTTCACGAGTACTTATAAGACTGCTATCTAGTAAACTGAGTCTAGATATGAAACATATGAAACTTAAGCCTCCCCTGACGTAACAAATGCCTAAGAAGTGTATAGAAATGAAGCGGATGTTGTCGAGGACGTTACACTACTGCATTCACGTAAGATATTTTACAGGGAACAGCACCAGTGTACAGGTATGACAGCAAAAACAACCTGTTAAGAGACCTTAAACTACCTATTAGCGTCTACAGCCTGAAGCACGAGCGCGCGCGCCTACACATACGCACGCACGCACACACACACACACACACAAGGAGACAGAAAAACCAGTTTATAACAACGGTACACATAAGAAAACTGACATTTCGCCGAAATCTGTTCCGATTAAGACTGGGGTGTTATAACCAAGGATTTTGCACAAAGAACAAAATATGTCAGACACAACTTTTTGAACTTTGACACAAACTAACAGTTAAAAATTTTTAAATGTGTGAAATGCAACAAAACTTCAGTGTAGTATTTACAGTTAAAATAAATTTTACGCTGTTGACAGTACTTTTAAAATTTTTGTCTTTGATTGTAACAGTGAACCCGTACGTTGCTAAACTTAGTTGCCCATTACAGGGACCACAGAACGCAGTACAGAGTCATCAGACCCCCAGTACCCCTACATATTACAAAGACGTTAATCAATTGTTGTTTCGTAATGTTGAAGCTGTTGATATACATCTAACTCGTGGCTGATTAGTCCACGCACACCATAGGGGAATGGATCACGATGAGGACGCTTCAGAGAGGTTCTCCACCAAAATCAATAATTTTACGGTGGGAGAAAAAGCCCTTAGCAACTGGTTACATAAAAGAGAAGCTCCACTCATGACGACTAACAGCACGACATGAAACTCATGTAGGGGTTGCAGGCGTCTGTCGAGCGTTCACCCAAAACGCCAACCGTAAGCGGTCACAGGAATTGGGAGTTTCATACTTGACATAAAAAAAAAAACATATTAAGAAGGATTTGACGTTGAAGGCATTTAAATCTTCGTTTGTAAATTAATTGAATGATAACGGAATGTAAAACGCCATCAGGATTGTGGGCGAATGCTCGATGTCTTTCAGGAGGGAAAGTGTTTTTCTCGGACGAGTTTGGAATATATCACACTGCAAAAGTAGGAAACATTTATTTCTTGAATAAAGAAAAACTAAATTTTTAGAAATACTTGACCCTGTAGGTCCACATATCTTTGACAATCCTGTGAATCGCCTTGCATATCTTACCATGTTACGTGATTGGTTTATTCCACATCTGCAAAATCGAAGACTGCTCGGTGGTTTGTTGTTCCAGCAGGATGGAGTACCAGCCCAGTATGCAATTGCCATCAGAGAATATATCAGTGAGGCGTTCCTGACAAATGGATCGGACGTGGTTCCGTTCATTTTCCTGCACCTTTGGGGCGGCCACGCCTAATTCCTGATTTGTCATCTTGCGGCAATGCATTATGGAGGTTAATTAAACAGAAGATTGCTGCCACTCGATACGAGACAGCTGATGAACCTAAGGTCGCTGTTCGATGTGCATTTACTGCCGTCGTGCCAGTAATAATGAGGAGAATTTCACATCATACATGGAGGAGAACTACACTCTCTTATGAAAACGATGCCCGCATCTCGTCGTCGTGCGGTAGCGTTCTCGCTTCCCAAGCCCGGGTTCCCGGGTTCGATTCCCGGTGGTGTCAGGGATTTTCTCTGCCTCGTGATGGCTGGGTTTCCTTAGGTTAGTTAGGTTTAAGTAGTTCTAAGTTCTAGGGGACTGATGACCATAGATGTTAAGTCCCATAGTGCTCAGAGCCATTTGAACCATGAAAACGATGGTGTACTCACAGACACTCTCGAATAATTAATAAAGAATAGTCACACTGTCTCAAAGTGGTCCTCTGACATGGCTTCACATTAATGCAGTGCAACCATCTATGTATATCTGGACGTGCGATAGGGGATAATGGAACTTTGTGATAAGTTTGTACGTCTTCTCCTATTCCGTGTAAATTTTTCCCCTAACTTGGAGACAGTATTAAGGATCTTGTACAGACAATTTTCGAATGTGAGTGTTTTGCCTTTGTTTACTTATGAGTTACACTCGCATTCTGTTATTATAGTAAATAAAGTAGAGTCTGACACTGTTTTCTGTTTTCTGTTATCGTCGTTGATCAACGTATCCATACGAGATATTGAATGTCACTGAACTGCGTTTTATGAGCAGCACCTCTCATGCTGCAGTTTATTTTATGAGCTCAAATGCTATTGATCTGTTGCTCTCGAATTGACTTGGTCTTCAAAGAAGCTTCTGTTTTCCAATATATAAGTTTCGTTACCCCTCGGGACAGCCGAAGCTGAGATACTGGGGACTCAGTAAACATGTTTTCGTCCTGGAGCATAAAAAAATGAACTGAAGGTAACCATCAGGTTGATGGATAAGTTCTCTTCGTGAAAGTATAAAATGGAGGGTCATGGATGTATGCCACGTCACATATCGCTTAGCTCTTATTACATCAAGGCGGACAATGAATCAGGAAGTAAACTCTATCTGGGCAATACATCACCATAATTGCACTTCCCTGTAGTTTCGATTGCACTAAGGTGAAAGGAAGGATTTTTTTTCAGTATTCACTTGAAAATTACATATTTCAGAAATGAATTCATTCTGTGCTTTAAGCAGGGCCTTGAATGATAATGACCCCATTTTAGGGTAACTAAATTCAAATCCAACTGAAATTATCGACGCTCTTAACATATACATTTATCAGAAAAGCAAGTAATATTAACCGCACAATTTTTGATTCGATTTCAAATGTAACTAAAAGTAAATTTCTTTTTATGTGGTTATCAGGTAACAACACGACATATTATCCGAATCAGTTCTCCTTTAATTCTATTCTGTCTTTAAAGAAAGACGAAAGATCTGTTAAATTTTTCAAACTTTGGATTCTTTCACAAAGAGCTTGCAGCGGCCCCTATGGAACATTCTAGAATGGGAATGAGATATGGTGCGCTACATGCTGCACATTCCCGTGCAACTACATCTACATCTACATCTACGTGATTGAACTGCTATTCACAATTAAGTGTCTGGCAGAGGGTTCAATGAACCACCTTCAAGCTGTCTCTACCTTTCCACTCTCGAATGGCACGCGGGAAAAACGAGCACTTACATTTTTCTGTGCTAGTATGTGGTGTAGCTGAGAACTACCTGAAAAGAAGCCATAAGGATTCGTTAGAAGTGATTAGATACATTTTGAGGAAACAAATGAGCATGAACTAAGCTCTGCTTTCTGAAATGTGACCCTGTAAAAGTCTGTGTGGCATCCTAGGGAGGTCAAGTAGGATATCTGCCTTTTTACGGAGAATTTGTTATGAGTTAAGCTATCGTTATTCACCTTATGTGCCAACTGAAAATTTCAGCCAGTCACATGCTTCTCCTCATCCTTACAATTTTTAATGATACGGTGAGAATTATTACCTTCTGGAAAAGAAGTTGGACCTCCTCGCAAGAACAGGTACTACAGAGGTGAAAGTCCTCTAACTTTTGTGGAGTGCTGATCAAGGTTAAATACGGGTAGTGTTCCTGGATCTCAGCCGAACAGAGCACTCTATTGTTTGTGTAGCCTGAACACATGTTTGTTCAAGCTTTCTAATGTTCTCTGAGCCGTCGTCGGATGCGTTATCGCCATCACTTAGCCTGCGAGAGAAGGGAAGGAAGATTAGGATTTAACTATCCATCGACGATCAGGTTGTTAGAGGCAGAGAACAAGTTCGCGACAATAAGCAAAATCTCAGCTGCAAGCAATAGTAAGAAACATTCGATGGGAGACTGAGTCATTGTATGGAAAGCAGAGCAAGTTCCACAATAATCGGAGGGACACCAGCTTTATCTCGAAATTCAAATTCTAGTTAATGGTGATTTGTCTGGATCTGTGCAAATAAACAATCGTAAGAGCCAAAAATTTGGCTGCCTGTAGTCGTAACGAGCGCAGTGATCATGCGAAGAAAATGCTTTCCAGGGACGAGCTGTTCTGATCGGAGAATGTTGTGGCTACATATGACCACGGTGAAGACCTTGAACATGTTCCTGAATAGAAATGTACGTCAAACGGTGTTAGTAATCAGGTAAATGTGCACGTTGTTAGGTCGCTTCGCTTACCGCAGTTTGCGTGCATTTACGTTACAGCGCGATGGCAGACATGTTAAGCAGCACCCTTTATATTGTTGACGTGCTGTAGTAAAGTACTTGCATTGGTGTCTTATTAATCATTATTTGCAGCTCTATCTACACCTATAAAACCATACGAACAAATGTAAATTCAGTATTTACCCGCTTAAGTATATTATTAGTGCATTTATGTACCATACAAGTCCGGTGTTGCGTGTTCAATTTACGGCATACGTATAAGAGTGGTAAGGAGTACAGTCTACAATCTATCGACGGATGCATGTTTCTTTTGTGCACTGAATTATTCTGAGATACGTGGGGGAGCTCCAAATTTTTGTAAATTCAAAGGAACATCACAAGCACGCATCCTTCCGAAGCTGCACTATATCCTGACATTCTACAGTCAACATAGTTGATCTAAATGATTAGCAGAGCCGACAGAGGGATCAGAATAGGGTCAAATGTTGAGGTATCTGGGGACAAAAGAAGAAAAAAGAAATTAAGGAAAGGGATATAAAACTTACAGGGGCAATGGGTGGTGCATCAAAAACATGTAGACCTTTGACGAGAATGGTCTTAAATACTATTCGTGCCTATAAGTGAAAAAGACAAGCAACACATATTCAGGAATATCTGGCAGCTGAAACTGTACAATTTACAAAGTTGTTTACAGACAAAAAATTTTATCCGCAGAAGGATCTTTCAAATTTGTGTTTTGGAGAGGTTTAGTAGTAATGTTCCGTAAGCTTGCTCATCAAGTAAACAGTCGTAAATCGATGGTAACCGATGTTAAGTGCACTCAGTTTGCAATTAAACAATATTAAGTACACAGTGACGAAATCTTAAGGACAGAATTGTGAGTAGAGCTTACCGCTTTAAATATGTGTCTCGACGGTAGATGTGAAAACAATGATGTAGCTGGATGAAGAGATATATTGGATGCACATGTAATATCTTATTTACTTATTGAAACTTAACTGGGCGATTTATCGAAACAACAATAATGTCACGCAACAATTATGAAGTAGGAAATCGCACGTGTTTTCTTGAATAGGATCATTCTGGCAGTCGCCTTACTCGGTCGAGGAAACAGTTGTTCCTGGTAAAAGTGACAGTTCTGTGTTCTAAATTTCGCACCCTACATACCCCAATTTTGTATTCGTCCTGCTACATTATACACATGCAATAAGTAAAATTTCTTTGCTGTCATTCCTTGTGATGCAATTTTAAAGACTGGCAATGTACTTCGCACGTCTTCATTGAAGAAACTTATTTGTGTAAAACGACATATACTTGGGTAATCGAGTTTGACGTCTGTACTGAGGGGTAAAGTGATGCTTAATTTTCAGGTTGCATTTTGATTCTACTTTAGCAGTCAGACACAGGCATATAATTTATAAATGAATCACTAAGAGATTTTCAGTTGTGTGCTCCGATGTTTTTCAGCACTAGATTGCCTGATGATGGTACTAGGTACCGAAACCCGGAGTCAATTGACAAAACAAAAGTGCGATTGTAAGCTCAAGCAAATTAAAAACAAAATCTGTTATGCTACAAATATGGACTTCGAGTTACATAAATCTTGGATGGGATGTAATTGCCGCAACAGTGAAACAAAATTAGGTTTACATTTTACGGTCCAAACCAAAAGGTTCGGTAGATTTTTTGCAGATGGAATGCAATCTCTGGAAATGAAAATGACCTGTTTACAGCATTATAAGATGGGATATCCTGAACACAGCGCAGTACGGTCTGGAGTATTTTTAAAAACCGCCATGAAGGAAACTACTAACCATGTAAGGCTTTAGAATGTAGGATAGAGTTGTTAAATGGCATCATTTTCATTTGGGTTGAAAACAGAAAACCTCATGATTCAAACCTGAGACCTGTTATTCACAAATCTTCTCTTCAAAAACACTACTAATAATCATCATTCCGTTTTGAAATGCGCAATAGCCTGCATCTCGTGGTCGTGCGGTACCATTCCCGCTTCCCGCGCCCGGGTTCCCGGGTTCGATTCTCGGCGGGTTCAGGGATTTTGTCTGCCTCGTGAGGGCTGGGTGTTGTTTCTTGTCCTTAGGTTAGTTATGTTTAAGTAGTTCTAAGTTCTAGGTGACTGATGACCATAGATGTTAAGTCCCATAGTGCTCAGAGCCATTTTTGAAATGCGCAATATTCGTTCCTGCAATAAATTGTCTTCGGTGGCAGGCAGCATGTCATCTATCAGAACATGTGCAACACTGTGGCAGCGCCACATACCTAAATTAAGAAAATGTCCAATCCTTTTCTACGAGAAACAAAACTATCTGCCGATAAATCTGTCCGCCATATTGGACGTGCCGAGTGTCGAAGTTTTTATTACAGAGGAGTAATGGTTCACTATCACATTATTATGCTCCAGTGCTTCCTGCTAAATTTGTGACTGGGATGTTTCTTTTTATTATGTACACTCGCGTCCAAAATTAAAAAAACAACGAACAGTTATTTCCCCGTCCTATGTCTAATTCACGATATAATCATACATAACGTCAACCAGATGCCTGTACGATCTTAGTCTGCATGGAAGATGGCATTCCGGTTACTGGACAACCGTTCCAACGATGACGTCAGGGCCCCTATGAACCGAGGTAGTATTTTTCGGTAGTCCCAAATCCACAACCGCTGTATACACAGTCACAGACGGTGCAGTATGGCACAGAGAAGATGTCTACCACTCTGCGGTGGAGGGGCATAGGAAGAATAGAAGCAGGACAACACTTTCGCGATAATGTACGGCATGGCTCAATATTTCTCCAGGCGACTTCCAACTACTTGTTGAGTCCCTGCCGCGTCGAGTTGCTCCACTACGCCGGGCGAAACGGAAACCTACATGATACTAGGAGGTATTCCAAGGCTTTTGTGATCTTATTGTAAACAGAAATGAAATGCGAAGCACGGTTTACAGAATGGAACAGCCCTAGTCCACAACGCTGGATTGTCTGTAGTAATTACCTGTCCTCCAAGAGAAGAAGACTATGAAATATGAAAATAAAGTTCGTCCAGCCTTCAGAGAGTTGTAATCGGTAAAAAGTGGGATCGACATCTCTGAGAGCATGAACGGAGACCATGAAAGTTAATGAGATCCGATTTCAAAGGGTGGTATGTGTAGCAGCTTTTACGAAAGCAAAGTGGGCGTGTAATGTGCAGTCGGCTCACAGAGCAGACTTCTGGCTCGCCTACTTTCGGCGACCGCGACAGCCGTGCTCATCCTCTGCCTGAGTGGAAGAATTCCTGTCGTGATCACTCTATGCACATTTGGCACTACGCCGATGCAAGCAAAAGCATACAGCTAGCCTTGGTGGCGACAGGCTTCCGTGCCAGTTTTCACTAACGATTCAAAGCCAAATGGCGTCCACGACAGCTTGCGCCAGAATGAGCTGGCGAGTGTGTCCCCGTTAGTTTTCCTGCCAGTGTGGTCTGCCTTCACAAGCAAGTGCAGACAGCCATACAAGGGAGGTTGCTTTGACTAGAGACAGGCAGACTCCTTCATCTTTCGCAATTAGTTCACTAGTGATTGTTCCCATTTGGGAACCGTTCATTTTGGCCCGTTCACCGTTCCTGTGTAATCTAATTGTGCATGCCACATGCATTTTCGATAAATTTTCAGAATATGAAGTAAAAATCAACAAATTCATTGATTACCTAGACAGATTGTTTACTTCGATTTCCTTAGTCGAATGCCTTCTCAGAAAGCATCAGACTAGCCGGCTGACGTGACGGGCTAGTAACTACAAGACAGGCAGAGAGACGCCAGAGCAGGCTGAACGAAGTACGGCTTACGGAACCTTTTAATGAACCAGCGTGACAGGCCCCAGTCGTCATTCTCTTTGGAAGGAAGTTCGTAATCTAGCAGGTACAATGTCTTCGTTTTCATTCAGTTCACAGAAAATAATACATGCATGCCGGGTCATTCATTACTAGTATGAAGTAACTAGAAGTAAACTATCATCTGTCAAACCAACATCATACACACATCAAAAAAAGTTTTGCATCACCTCGGTTCCGAGAGTTCCAGAACCTGTACATAAAATTGGAATAGAGATAAAGGTAAACATCATTTCCACCGTATTTATTGCTCATGCATGTTGTACCATCATAGAACGAGACCTTTAGAGGCGATGATCCAGATTGAGGTACTTGCCGATACCTCTCAGAAAGCATCAAAGTAAAATCGAACAAAGTAACCAGTTTTTGATCACTCATAAGCTGACGGGGTTCCAATCTTCATGCATGGATTCAATCATCAGTTATATGAGAAAGAGAGTTTCTGAGCGAGCACAGGCAGCCATTAACTGATGAGAGTGAAACTAGTATGAAATTCAACAACTCGCTAAATACGTACTACCGTACTTAAAATTTAAATTTTACACGCAGATGTACTTGAAAATGAAAAAACAGAAAAGTTCACTACCAGCTCAATGCTGTTAATTTTACGCATGTCTCGGTCATTTAACTTACTAAGAAAAGAGCAGTAAAATGTTGTCCTTGAAAGCCACGTTTGATGGCTTTTTAATTAAACCATTAGTTTCTGACACAACAAAAGGCGCATCTGTTCGAATTTTTGGGCAAAAAAAAAAAAAAAAAAAAAAAAAAAAAAAAAAAAAACAAATTAGAGGACACCATAAAGAAACACCCAAACTTGCAAAATAAGACTTTCTTTTGGAAGAACTGTGAAAACCACACGTTTTACGCTAACATTCTTCCACTACAATTAAAAAAACGATTAAGAACTATCTTAAAACCAAGGAGATGATACTTTAAAAAAACTGCAAATAAAAAAAACAGTGGCTGCTCGTTTTAATTGGTAAACAAAAAACAACTTGCCTTCTGATAAATGTGTGTTCTACAGCTGTTCAAAATACAAGTTGGGAACGAAGAGCTGAAGAACTTGAGTGAGGTAATGAGTCTGAGGCGGGAACAAGACTGGCCGAAACGCGAAGTGAACGGCTGATCTCTTCACTGCGACTGGAGTGAAAGACTCTTCTCGAGGATGAAACCAACCGCGATCGATGTGAACGACCGCTCCCGGGAAAGAGACCAACCGTAGCCGAAGTAAACGGTGATCGACCGTTCCTTAGAAGCCTTTCCTCGGTCTTTCACTTTAGTGAGCCGTTCCTTGGGGCTCACTCGTTTGTGAGGGGCCCACCCCCAGCGCTGACTCCTACTGCTTCACATACGGTGCGGCGGAGTCGACTTCCAAGCTCTGTTCTAAAGTGGCAACACTCGATTCGATCGAGAAGAAAGGTCTCCCTTAGCGCCAACATGGCTAAAAAGAACGTTTGAATGAAACGGTTCTTTTTCGTTCAACGGCACGCTCGATCTTGCCTAATGTATATAATATGCATGGGTGGCATCAAATTTATTCTGACCTTATCATGTGATCAGTAATATATCAGCAGGTCTAGAATCCAAGCAAAATTGATGCTATGGAGAAATTTTCGTTTTAAGTCTTACAACTCGTTTAATACGGACCGAATCCCCCTTCCATACGAATCTGCTTTTTGGATTTTACATCAGTTAAATAATTCGGCACTGTTCCATTGTAAGGCAAAAATGAAACATTTCCTAAGGCTTCTCCATGTAGGAGAAACATGTAGGAGATCTCTCCTATTTAGAATCTGAGATGTCTCATGTTGGGCTCACATTCAGGGGAACGATGCTTCAAATCCCTCTTGAGCCACTCAAATTTACATTTCCTGTAGCTCTCATCGCTTACAACAAATGGGATGATTCCATCGAAGAGGACACGGGCAGTTATCATCCACAACCTTCCGCCAATCCGCACATGTACTTCGTCTCAAGTGACTACTTTTGAGGCAATTAATTAAACTGTTTTTTCCTTTCATACGTCTCTGAGCTATAGCGCATGTAACGTATTGGAGGCAAGCTATATTTCTTAAGGAAACACATGGCATTACTGAATCTGGTGGGATTTGAAACTTAGTAGGCTCTATATGCTGGTACTGGGTTTCATTATGTCGCTACCCCATATTTCGGTAATCACCCACAGAATGCAAGTACTAAATTACACTGCACATGCATATACACTGTAAAGCAAAAGAAACTGGTACACCTGCCTAATATCGTGTAGGTCCCCCTCGAGCATGCAGAAGTGCAGCAACACGACTTGGCATGGACTAGACTAACGTCGGAAATAGTGCTGGGGGGAGCTGACACTATGAATCCTGCAGATTTGTCCCTAAATACGTAAGAGTACGAGGGGGTGGAGATCTCTTCTGAACAACACATTGCAAGGCTTTCCAAATATGCTCAATATTGTTCATCTGTGGGAAGTTTGGTGACCAGCGGAAGTTTTTAAACTCAGAAAAATGTTACGGGAGCCACTCTGTAGTAATTCTGGACTTGTGGGGTGTCGGACTGTTCTCCTGGAATTGCCCAAGATCGTTGGAATGCACAATGAACATGAATAGATGCAAATAATCAGACAGGATGCTTACGTACGTGTCACCTGTCAGAGTCATATCTAGATGTATCAGAGGTCCCATGTCACTCCAACTGCACACGCCCCACACCATTGCAGAGCCTCCACCAGGTTAAACAGTCCCCTTCTGACACGTAGGGTCCTTGGATTCATGAGGTTGTCTCCATGCACATATACGTCCACCTACTCGATACAATTTGAAACGAGACTCGTCCGACCAGGCAACGTGTTCCAGTCTTCAACAGTCGAATGTTGGAGTTGACGGGCCCAGGCGAGCCGTAAAGCTCTGTCGTGCAGTCATCAAGGGTACACGAATGGTCTTTTGGCTCCGAAAGCCCATATCTATGATGTTTCGTTGTATGGTTCGCAAGTTGACACTCGTTGTTGGTCCAGCACTGAAATCTGCAGCCATTTACGGAAACGAATTCGGATATTTGATGTCTTACCGGATTCCCGATATTCACGGTACACTCGTGAAATTGTCGTAAGGGACAGTCCCCACTTCATCGCTACCTCGTAGATTCTGTGTACCATCGCTAGTGCGCCGACTACAACACCACGTTCAAAGTCACTTAAATCTTGATTACCTGCTATTGTAGCAGCACAAACCGATCTAACAACTGCGCCAGACACAGATAGGCGTTGCCGATCGCAGCGCCGTGTTCTGCCTGTTTACGTATTTCTTTATTTTAATAAGCATGCCTATATCGGTTTTTTTGGTGCTTCATTGCATTACAGTCACCCATACAACACAGATATACTATTGGCATCTTAAGTGATGAAAGCAGAGGGATAGAATACCCGTTTCTCAGTATGCCGCCTGGAAAATATTGCCGCGTTCGTGACCACACTAATGACTCAAAAGAGACGTCGTGAGGAAAGCTAGGAATTGCTCTTCATGCTGACGCACTTAAATCAAAGGACAACATCGCGTACAGCGTTTCATAACAGCTTTGACTTCCTTTCCATGATCTCCTGTTCTCCTTCCAGTATTGCCATTATGACGTGAGAGTAGTGGGCAGAAGGTGAACACTGTAAAACTTTAGCCCACTCGCTTAAAATATTTATGGTGTTAGTATTATATATATCTGGACGGCTATGTCTTTCGGAGGGACACGGAGTCCCACCTGCATCATATGTGATCTAAATGGTAAATTTTGGCCTTTGCTGCGAAATCTTAGACTGAAAGTTCCCTCACTAGGCTATCACAGCGATAACACTAATCCACCTGGCTGTGTGATAAATCCTTGTTCTCCACAGAGTGACTGTTTTTGGATTGTTACTCAGGACGAAATAAATGTTTTCTATGCGATAGCCGAAATCACTGTCTGCTCGACTTTCTTCTAGGGTGCTGTTCAAATGTTTTTGAGCTGATTGTTTAAAAACGATAGAAGAATACAGCTCAGTCTGGGCTCCATCATCTTGGCAGGGCACCTCCTTCGCTCTTTCAAATCTCCAGACAAATTTTAGGGAAACACGATACAGAAAATAATACTCTATAAATTCTCTGCGTAGTACTAAAAGGATCTTTTGTTGAACAGTGGAGGAAAATAATCAGTATAAAATTCTGCCTAATGTGACATATGCTGTGATGATATCAATGTTTATTATCTGATATGAATTTTTTTCATTCTTTGAGAAAAGGCTGGAAGTTTTACTGTAACCTAATTTTGTGACGTCTCTTGTCTGTTTCAGGTACGAATCTCCTCAGTTCAGTGCAAGACCGTCTCCAATAGCTGTGGTGGACAATACCATAAGTACTGCTGTACCACTTTAGCTTGACCTTACATTGCTGTTTTTCTGCTATTCTTCAAACCTATTCTCTCTTGCAACATGTTTTTGCAGACATGCCTTTTGATAGATATAATGATGAAGAAGGATAGAGACGGTAGAACCATAGAGAAAAAGAGAGAGAGAGAGAGAGAGAGAGAGAGAGACGTCACCACTATTTGGGTAGATGTGTGGCATTCCCATTTACTAGAAAACCTGTTCCGTAAACAGAATGGTTGACAAAAATTATGCTCCTCAAGTAATGTGTAGTCTCTGCCATCATCTGAAAATGCACCTGAGATGGGTGTCTACTTAAATTCCATTTTTTGCCGTAGTCGTTAACGTCGGTTATCTTTAACAGTTATTAATTTTACTGGAGTGCAATCGTGGAAGTTGGCGCAACGAGTTATCGGCATGAACAAACGAACTGCTGATATCACTTTGTTCGAGAATATAAAGGGTGATTCAAAAGTAGCTGTACACACTTCGTGAATGTAATGCATGCATCAAAATAAGAGTTAACCGTTGCATAAACTTTTGACTGAAATTGAGTTATTTCAGAGCTATGCAGCAGAGTGGGTATCACAAGCGAAACACAAACAACTCAAAATTTATTCTTCTCAGAAAGCAACGACAGAAAGGAATACAAAATTCAACTCAACTGTGTGTTGCACGTTACCCCAGGACATGTTGAAAATAATGTTACGTAGACGAAACAGTGACGTGTTATACTTCTTAGCGCTCACGGAATTTTGCAGGGTCAGTTCATCTCATTTTGCACAGTTGTACAGCGATTTTCACTTCGCTGCTGTAGTTGTGCTACGTTCTTCATTGCAGCCCTTTACACGAGGTCCTTTAAACGGCTCCAAAGATAGAAGTCCAGGGGTTAAGATCCGGAGATGTGGCGGGCCAAGCAACTGGCACTGCACGACCTGTCCACTTACCGAGATACTCAACTCTGAGATACACTCTTGCCTCCAGACTGAAATGTGCAGGGGCACCGTCGACAAAGCATCAGTCGACATGCAGGCGAACACGGGACGCCAAAAGCCTATACTGGGGCCCATGATGTAGTGCCTACCATAAATGACATTGTGCAACATACCTCGGAAACAAAGCAGTTTCAGACTAAACTTTATTTAACGTTTTACTCTTATTTTGATCCATACATTACACCCACGAAGTACATATCATCCTGTATATTGCACAGTACAAAAAGTTGAAAGAAAAGTACTGCTTATAGAAAAACATTGTAACGTAAGGGATTCAACCACCCGTTCACTTTAACTTCGTTGGTTCCAATTGATAGAAAAGTTAACAACAGAAACCAAATACACGAAGAATTTTAGTGAAGTTCAGTTTCGCCGTTCTTTGGTAAAAGCTTAGAACTGAGAGATTATTCCCAAATTTTCATTCATAAAAATTACCACTTATCGAGATAGTCGATACAAAGAAGGAAAGCCGGTCGGTGTGGCTAAGCGGGTCTAGGCGCTTCAGTCTGAAACCGCGCGACCGCTACGGTCGCAGGTTCGAATCCTGCCTCGAGCATGGACGTGTGTGATATCCTTAGGTTAGTTAGGTTTAAGTAGTTCTAAGTTCTAGGGGACTGATGACCTCAGATGTTAAGCCCCATAGTGCTCAGAGCCATTTGAACCATTTGAACAAAGAAGGAAAGAAATGCAGATCACAAACGACCAATTTTATTCAACAAGAGTTCCAGTGATTGTCGTGCAAAGAACTGACAGTAGGGATCTTCAGTGGTATGACCATGCACGGCAAATGGAGCGGGAGGACGACGGTTCAATCCCGCGCCATCCTGATTTAGGGTTTTTTGTGATTTCCCCACTTCGCTTAAGGAAAATCTCGGAATGGTTCTCTCGAAAGGGCACAGCCACTTTCCTACTTCATCCTTCCCTACTCCGAGTTTTTGCTCCTTCGCTAATGTTATAAACTAATCTCCTCCTTCTCCTCGTGGAGCACGGAAGATAGCCAAAGGCAATCCTGGAATGGTATCCCCAGGAAGGAGGAAACGTGAACGGCTGAGATTAACATGGAGATCCGGAGTACTTGGAATGATGAGAAAGAGAGATCTACAAGAGGAAGACTTCCGTGATCGTGACAGCTGACGAGCGGGAATAGAGGGCAACTGCTGAAGAATGGAGAAGCCCTTGAAAGTGTAGTGAGTTTCAGAGATTTAAGGTTGTAGTAGAATTAAGAGAGTAAAAATGGTCTTCATCACGTGGTTTAGGTTTTTCTCCGCAAATCGGCCAATTGCTGGTGTATTTTCTTCAACAAGCCACGATCTCTTCGTTCCATCTTCCTGACACTGAATCAGTCTTCTACGCAAGAGAATAGGAATTTCTAGAAGCGAAACACTCTGACCATTTTCAAACATAACTGCACCTACTAAGCACTATGCAAGGGAATTTAAAACCTAGGTTTACATACATCTCCGAAAGATAACACACACACACACACACTGAAAACACTAGCGCCGTACACAAACGAAGTATGATTGATGTCACAAGTTATCGATAGTGAAATTAATAATCAACTACTGAGGAAGCATTAATCCTGTCACTCCGGTTTTTTGATAAGGCAGGCAGGATTCCACACAGAATTCAAACAAAAACCATCATTTCTACGGAAGTGCGTTTCAGAATCTCCGTGTTGCTATATTCCACAGGATGAAGGGAGCCAAGACAATGTTCTGCAGTGGAGGACTTGCTCGGCTGTTGTAAGCCTGTGTGCTGCTTATGTTTAGTACACTGGTCCTTCACAGTCGCTATAGTCTCACCAATATGGGACAAGTCAGAACTGCAATGAATACGGTAAACATGCGCCGTACACAAACCAAAATAATCCTGTACGTAACCTTAAAGGACTCTGATCTTAGATGGTGGAAGAAAACGCAGCTCGCATCATGTTTCCGCAAAATGCAACCATTTCTCTTCGAATCATTCCATGCGTAAGGTAAAAAGGCCGTAGATGTCGGTGCCACCTCGGTATTATCATCACTCAGCCTGTGCACAGTTGGTTCAATGGTTCAAATGGCTCTGAGCACTATGGGACTTAACGTCTATGGTCAATAGTCCCCTAACCTTAGAACTATTTAAACCTAAATAACCTAAGGACATCACATACATCCATGCCCGAGGCAGGATTCGAACCTGCGACCGTAACAGTCGCGCGGTTCCGGACTGAGCGCCTAGAACCACACGGCCACCGAGGTCGGCGGAGGCCCTAGTCACACGACATTTGCCAGCCGGGGTGGCCGAGCGGTTTTAGGAGCTACTGTCTGGAACCGCACGACCGCTACGGTCGCAGGTTCGAATCCTGCCTCGGGCATGGATGTGTGTGATGTCCTTAGGTTAGTTAGGTTTAAATAGTTCTAAGTTCTAGGGGACTGATGACCTTAGAAGTTGAGTCCCATAGTGCTCAGAGCCATTTGAATCATCGCACGACACTTATTTACAGGGTATTTATCTTAACGATGTGGATCACAATTTTCTTCTTTCTAATTTTTTATATCTGTACTTTTGAACCAAGAAAACGTGCAGCAGGAAATAAACATAGTGATACAGATTTCAGTTGCCAATGATTACACTGCTTCGGTGGTTGGCACAGTCCAAGACCAAGTGAAGAAAGACGCAGACATAAACTGCTGCTCCACGGAAGAAAAAGACAAAAACGAATGTATGTCAAGCATCCTAATCATTGACAGTAAGTCACAGAAGATTTCAAATATTTTCAGAAACCACAGAGTAAAAATTGGTTTTTCCAGACCTAATAAACCACAACAAAAACTAATACTGGATGCAATTATCGAACTATATGAAATAAAATCGTCATAACTTATGAACAGTTTGCGTTAGGACGTTAAAACTGCACGGTCGACCGCTGGGCATGATGGGAATTAGTACATGCATGCACACGCCCTTTGTTGTTATCGGCCATTTGCATTTCTATGTGTTCGTCAATAAGCAATTACGCAATCGAGAAGTCTCTTCGCCCTCAACGAGTGACTGTATAGTCTGCAATGTCCAGTCACGGAATAATCGGTGCGATATTCCTTGATGGCACGGTGACTACCAAACGGTACGTGAAGGTTTTGCAAGATGATTTCATCTCCATTACCTAAAGTTACACTGATTTCGACAAGGTGTGGTTCATGAAAGACGGAACTCGACCTCATCAAAGCATGAGAGGGGGGTTTGATGTCCTGGAGGAGCACTTTGGGGACAGCATTCTGCCTCTGGGGCACCCAGAGGCCATTGGCATGGGTTTCGACTGGCCGCCATATTCTCCGGATCTGAACACATGCGACTCCTTATTGTGGGGCTGTATTAAAGACAATGTGTACAGTAATACTCCAAAACTATTTCTGAACTGAAGACAGCCATTCAGGAGGTCATCGGCAGCGCTGATGTTTCGACACTTCAGCGGATCATGCAGAACTGCGCTATTCGTCTGCACCACATCATCGCCAATGGTTGCAGACATATCGAACATGTCATAACCTAAATCTGAATATCTGTAGCGACGATTACATGTTGAATAAAGTGTGTGCGCGCCCTAGTTTGTAACTAATTTATGCTTTTTTTCAATTTTTTCAATAATTGTCACCCTATATATAACATAAAGTGTAATCATGACCCACACTCAGTGTGGGAGTATACAGAGTAACATGCCAAGAATGCTCCACCAAGAACAAACAGGCCGAACTTTCAACACCAGATACGCAGAGAACATTAACATACTCAACAGACACACACGCTTTGGAAAAGGGGTAGAGTAACATAAAAGTCAACCACCGACTAAATAAACGGCATAAATGAATCTTTCTGAAGAACTGGAGATACATTCATATTTCAAAACATGTGAAGATAAAATATTAAACTAAAAGCCTAAAAGTGAATCAGTGAATTTCTTCAGATGTTTCAACAGGATACTAAATAAAAATAGTAACACACAAATTTAAGTGCCATTGTAAAATAGATACAAGCAAATTATGATCCAGATAGTTAAGAAGAATACGCTGTTGCAGAAGTACGTCATACACTGTGGAAGACGTATAACATTGTTTCTGTCGACTACATCTAAAATCATCTTTGTAATTGTTTGTTTATGAAGTTACTCTTGATGTATACTGTGCACAGAAAATTGTGTGTGATGTTTAACATGTTTGAGGCTCTGCACAAATCGACCATAAGATAATTGTAAGTGCAGGTTCTTCCAAATGTCGCCGCTAACTACATATAAAGAGCGATAAACAAGGAAAAATTGCTTATTTCTTACGTGAAGATAACCGAACAAACCAGGATTTCACACCTCAAAAGTATTACGTAAAACTGGCATACTACAAAGGGAAAGACGTACTTGAAAATGGGAATCGTTTCAAAAACCGCGTCGTGTAAAATATAAATAAAAGGAAATCGTGGCTGATAGCATAAAAGGTATTTACAAGCAAGGTATTTACAAGCAGGCTTTCACAAATCATCTATGGTGGATCAAATCAGTCTTTCTGTTTATTATTTCAGCTCCATAAAGACAAAAATAGTTCAAATGGCTCTGACCACTATGGGACTTAACATCCATGGTCATCAGTCCCCTAGAACTTAGAACTACTTAAACCTAACTAACCTAAGGACATCACTCAACACCCAGTCATCGCGACGCAGAGAAAATCTCTGACTCTGCCGGGAATCGAACCCGGGAAGCTGGGAGCGGGAAGCGAGAACGTTACCGCACGACCGCGAGCTGCGGACCTAGAAAGATACTCTGGTTATATGGCTGTCTTATACTGTCTCAGTTCTGTGCATTTTAAGAACTATTTTTGGTTACAGATATGTTTTGTGTGACTGAAGGCTTCTTAAATAGTGATAATACGGTGCATTGTACTTTTTAATGTAAGCCCTCATCATATTCGAATTAATATCTAGAAGTGTGCGCCTGGAACGGTGAGCAGTTGTCAGTTCTACTTGGAGAGATGGTAAGAAACCTGAAACGTGATTGCTTTGCTCTTGCCACTAAACGAAAAAGAGGAGTAACAACGCACTGGTCGCTTGACTAGTTTCAGTGTAGGAAGAGGTCCCAAAATTTTGTTTCAGAGTAGTTATGGAGAGAGAATTTGTAACAGTTAAGTCAGTGCTTAAATCAGTTAAATAAAATTTTAATAGATATAACCTTCCCTTTTTATCGTCATCATCATATCAAATCCCACGTCGTTCCATACTATTCAATGGGCCGGCAGACGAAGCTTGTCCACTAGTTTCCTTCATTAAACTTCGAC
This sequence comes from Schistocerca gregaria, assembly GCF_023897955.1. NCBI lineage: Eukaryota > Metazoa > Arthropoda > Insecta > Orthoptera > Acrididae > Schistocerca > Schistocerca gregaria. The sequence goes on from NC_064923.1 coordinate 506,146,618, forward strand.
GCTTTCCCAGCTACGTCCCAGACTCTCCATATCAGGTTTCACCATACCCTTGTACGTGAGTCTTGGTCTAAGTCTTTCACTTTATTAGTCTTGTTAGCTTATTAGCATCAGTGTGTCACACATGTCCGCAGCATCTCAGGTAATGCGAAGTTATTTTGTCTTCTAGCCTTAAGACTTGAGCCTGTTTTAGGATTTCCTCATTTCGGATTCTAACCCTCAGTGTCTTTCTGATTGTGATGAGAAAAAACCTCATCTCTTCTTTCTGAATTCTGGCGCTTTCTTTACTTTTCATGGTCCATGTTTCACAACTATATGTCGAAATGAGCATGTGGTATGGTTCATAGATGCCTCTCTTACATTTTAGTGATACTTTCTCGTTCCGTAGTAGAACTATTAGATGGAAGTTAGGACGTTACTATCTGCTTGAATTCTCTGAGTGATTTCTTTGCCTATAGAACCAGTATAAGAGATATTTAAAAGGATGGCTCATCTGTAAATGTTTCCCCTCCATTCCGACATGGCCCACTGGCTGCCCATATCTTCCCAACACCATCACGTCACTTTTCTCCTGGCTGAAAATTAGACCACATACTATAGCAGCTTCTGCCCAGGTGTTTATTTAATCTTGAGAGTCTACCTTACAATGCCCTAAAGACATACGACATCACTTAACAACATGGATTTCACTTTTTCATCTCCGGTAATTTAGTGTGATTTTATCTGCATCTCGTTCAGTAGAATAGTAAGAAGAGGACACAGAATCCCTTCTTGCCTTAACGAAGATTTTACGCCAAAGGCTTCAGTCACAACTGACTTTGCTGTGGATATCTTTGTACAAGTTTTTCAGCCTATGTACCAGATTCTATTTCCAGTTTTCGTCAATGATTCCTACATCTTTTAGGGAACTCTGAAAGGGTTATTTTGTTTGATGGCCTGCGTCACAATGCAATAATCAACTCTGCAGTGTGTTGTGCTGCACTCAGGAAACTGTAGAAACGTCTTCGGCATATTCAGCGCCACAGAAATTCAAGTGAACTTCTCCTTCTCCATGACAACGCAAGGCCTCACACCAGTCTGTGCACCTGAGAGGAGCTCACAAAACTTCATTAAACTGTTCTTTCATCCACTGTACAGCTCATAACTCCATCTGTTTGGTCCACTGAAGGATGTACCCCATGGGAGGCAGTACGTGGATAATGGCGAAGTTATTGATGTAGCAAGACGTTGCCTGCAACTTAGACAGTGAAATGGTGCGAGGCGGGCATACAAGACTTCCCAGTAAGGTGACTTTCCACTTCACAGAGATTATGTGGTGCACAGGGTTTTGTAGCCAAAACAGTGGGTAATAACATGGTATACTGGAATCCTGTATAAAATTAACCTGCTTTCAGAAAAACAATGCCTTGCATTACATACGGCACAAGCCATTGCATTGGGCACTCCATACGTGACCTAATTTCTCTTATTTTACCTACGTGGACCTTACGTGAAAAGTACGACATGAAACACTTTCTAATCATGTAAAGCTGACGATAGGTATCTCTTGTGTTCATAGACCAAAAATTAAATTTTTGTAGATCTTGCCTTCCTTAATGCATACTGTTCTTCAGAGAGTTTCTTCAAGTAAAGTGTCCGATCTTAGGCTCTACTTTTGCAAAATTTTTCCACAGATTTCAGTTGATTCCCTATATTAACAACATTTCTTTCTATCACCTTCTTGAAAATTGGAATTGTGATACTCATTTTGCAATTAGCAGGTATCTTCCTTCTCTTTCATATCTTACCAACGATCCTGTAGATCCAACTTGTGTCGACATGAAACAAGTAAGAAAAAATGTGAATGCATATTGGTAAATAGGGATCCAGATGTTTAACAGTGCTAAGGTCCCAGCACGACCTTGAAACGACCATGACGTGAAGAACCACGTAACATCGCCAAGCGGGTCGAAGGCTTCTATCCAAGCGCTCGTCAACCAGTCTGGTGTGACAACAGAAGACAGGAGAACAAAGCTCAAGTTTTAAATTTCGCGTTTAAGACATCGTTCACGCAGGAGAATCGTACAACCGTACTGTCTTTTGATCGTCGCATAGACTCATACGTGGAGGAATCCCTGGCGAGGAGACTCAACAGAAAGAGTTGAAAAGAAAGTCTCCAGGTCCGGGTGGAATTCGAATTCCATTTTACAGAGAGAACTATACTACATTAGCCTCTTAGTTAGCTTGCATTTTTCGTGAATGTCGCGCCCACAGCAAAGTTCCAAATGAATAGAAAAAAAGCGAGGGTGAATTCTGTGAATAAGAAAGATAAAAGAATGGACTCGCGTAATTGCAGATCAGTATCGTTAACACTGATTTGCTGCCCAATTCTTTAGCATATTCTGCGTGTGAATATAATAAATTTCCTTGAGACAGGAAAGCATCGCTCGTGCGGATCTCAGCTTGTCATTTTCCCACACGCTAGCCTGAAAACCACAGATGAAGGGCAACAGGTAGATTCCATAGTCCTAGATTTCCGAAATACGTCTGAAACAGTGCCTCACTGCAGCCTGTTAATTAAGGTACGAGCGTACGGAATAGGTCCCCAGATATATGAGTGGCTCGAAGAGTTCTTAAGTATTAGAATCCGGTATATTTGCCTCGACGGCGATCGTTCATCAGAGACAAGGGTAACGTCCGGACTGCCCCCAAAAAAGTATGATAGGTCTGCTACTATTTTCGGTATATACACTCCTGGAAATTGAAATAAGAACACCGTGAATTCATTGTCCCAGGAAGGGGAAACTTTATTGACACATTCCTGGGGTCAGATATAGCACATGATCACACTGACAGAACCACAGGCACATAGACACAGGCAACAAAGCATGCACAATGTCGGCACTAGTACAGTGTATATCCACCTTTAGCAGCAATGTAGGCTGCTATTCTCCCACGGAGACGAGATGCTGGATGTAGTCCTGTGGAACGGCTTGCCATGCCATTTCCACCTGGCGCCTCAGTTGGACCAGCGTTCGTGCTGGACGTGCAGACCACGTGAGACGACGCTTCATCCAGTCCCAAACATGCTCAATGGGGGACAGATCCGGAGATCTTGCTGGCCAGGGTAGTTGACTTACACCTTCTAGAGCACGTTGGGTGGCACGGGATACATGCGGACGTGCATTGTCCTGTTGGAACAGCAAGTTCCCTTGCCGGTCTAGGAATGGTAGAACGATGGGTTCGATGACGGTTTGGATGTACGGGGCCTTATTCAGTGTCCCCTCGACGATCACCAGAGGTGTACGGCCAGTGTAGGAGATCGCTCCCCACACCATGATGCCGGGTGTTGGCCCTGTGTGCCTCGGTCGTATGCAGACCTGATTGTGACGCTCACCTGCACGGCGCCAAACACGCATACGACCATCATTGGCACCAAGGAAGAAGCGACTCTCATGGCTGAAGACGACACGTCTCCATTCGTCCCTCCATTCACGCCTGTCGCGACACCACTGGAGGCGGGCTGCACGATGTTGGGGCGTGAGCGGAAGACGGCCTAACGGTGTGCGGGACCGTAGCCCAGCTTCATGGAGACGGTTGCGAATGGTCCTCGCCGATACCCCAGCAGCACAGTGTCCCTAATTTGCTGGGAAGTGGCGGTGCGGTCCCCTACGGCACTGCATAGGTGCTACGGTCTTGGCGTGCATCAGTGCGTCGCTGCGGTCCGGTCCCAGGTCTACGGGCACGTGCACCTTCCGCCGACCACTGGCGACAACATCGATGTATGTGGAGACCTCACGCCCCACGTGTTGAGCAATTCGGCGGTACGTCCACCCGGCCTCCCGCGTGCCCACTATACGCCCTCGCTCAAAGTCCGTCAACTGCACATACGGTTCACGTCCACGCTGTCGCGGCATGCTACCAGTATTAAAGACTGCGATGGAGCTCCGTATGCCACGGCAAACTGGCTGACACTGACGGCGGCGGTGCACAAATGCTGCGCAGCTGGCGCCATTCGACGGCCAACACCGCGGTTCCTGGTGTGTCCGCTGTGCCGTGCGTGTGATCATTGCTTGTACAGCCCTCTCGCAGTGTCCGGAGCAAGTATGGTGGGTCTGACACACGGGTGTCAATGTGTTCTTTTTTCCATTTCCAGGAGTGTATAAATGAACTGACGGACAGGGTGATCAGCAATTTGTGACCGAATATTGATGAAATAGTGGTGTGAGGAAGCTATTGCCGTTAAGTGACTCTCCGCAGCTCGTGGTCGTGCGGTAGCGTTCTCTCTTCCCACACCCGGGTTCCCGGGTTCGATTCCCGGCGGGGCCAGGCCCCGTGATCACTGGGTGTTGTGTGCTGTCCTTAGGTTAGCTAGGTTCAAGTATTTCTAAGTTCTAGGGGACTGATGACCATAGATGTTAAGTCTCATAGTGCTCAGAACCATTTTTTCGTAAGTGACTATAGGAGGATATAAGATGACCCGGGAAGAATTTCTAGTTGGTGTGATGAATGGTAGCTAGCTTTACATTTAGAAAAATGTAAGTTAAGGCGGATGAGTAGGAGAAATCCTTGCTGTTCGAATACAGCATTACTAGTGTCCAGCTTGACACACGTCGTTTACATACCTGAGCGTTACGTTGCAACGCGTTATGAGATGGAACGAGCTGGTAAGGATGGTAGTAGGAAAGGCGAATTTTCGGGTCATTGGGAGAATTTTAGTAAAGTGCAGGTCAGCTATAGAAGAGACCTAATACAGAACACGAAAGTGAGCCATTCTTGAGTAATGCTCGAGGGTGTGGGATCTCCACCAGTCAGGTTAGAGGAAGACATCAAAGCAGTTCAGAGACTTGGTACTAAGTTTGTTACCATTAGCTTCGATCAGAACACAGTTATTACGCAGTTACATCATGAACTCAAATGGGAATGCCTGGAGGAAAGACGACGTTCTTACCGAGAGACACGACTGAGATAATTAAGAGAACAGGAATTTTAGGTTGTTCACAGAACTAGTCTGCTGCCGCGTACAGTCCACGTAGGTAAAATAAATTAGGGCACGTATGGAGTACCCAATGCATTGGCTTGTACCGTATGTAATGCAAGACATTGTTTTTCTGAAAGCAGGTTACTTTTATTCGGGATTCCAATATACCACATTGTTACCCCCTCTTTTTGCTACAAAACCCTATGCACCACATGATCTCTGTGCAGTTCAAAGACAACTTACTGGGAGGGCTTGTATGCCTGCCTCGCACCATTTTACTGTCGAAGTTGCAGACAACGTCTTGCTGCATCAGTAACTTCGCCATCATCCACGTACTGCCTCCCATGGGGTACATCCTTCGGTGGGCCAAATAGATGGTGTTCCTGGCTGTACAGTGGATGGAAGAACAGTCCAATGGAGTTTTGTGAGCTCCTCTCAGGTGCACGGGCTGGCGTGAGGCCTTGTGTTGTCATGGAGAAGGAGAAGTTCATTAGAATTTCTGTGGCGATGAATACGCTGAAGACGTTTCTTCAGTTTCCTGAGTGTAGTACAACACACTTCAGAGTTGATTATTGCACCGTGATGGAGGACATCGAACAGAATAGACCTTTCAGAGTTCCAGAAGACTGTCGCCGTGACTTAATCAGGTGAGAGTGTGGCTTTGAGCTTTACCTTCAGACGTGTTTCGTTGTGGCCACACTCCATCCTCCAACCTCTTTATCCCGTCCACCCAATGGTCCACCGAATGCAGGACATCCTCCACTTCCTCCACTTGGGGGGGCATCTCTATGGCGTTCCTCTGGATCCCAGGCCATGTTGGTATCCGCGGAAACGAGGCAGCCGATATAGCGGCCAAGGCTGCAGTCTCTCTTCCTCGGCCCGCTGTTCGCATTATTCCCTTTGCCGATCCACAGAGCGTTTTATGTCATCGTGTAGCTCTTTTATGGCACACACATTGTTCTACACTTTCCGATAATAAATTACGGGACGTAAAACCTGTTCCCTGTGCTTGGACCTCTTCCTCCCGGCCTCGTCGTCCAGAGGAGGTAATTTTAACTAGACTCCGGATAGGGCACTGTCTTTTTAGCCATCGACTTCTTTTAAGTGGCGATCCTCCCCCGCTTTGTCCCCACTGCTCTCAACCGTGGACGGTGAGACACCTTTTACTTCAGTGCCCCTACTGCAATCCGCTAATTGCCCGCTTCCAGTTGTAGCCTGATTTATCTTCCGTTTTAGCAGATGACGGGCGCTCAGCCGTTCTCGTTCTTTATCAGCGTCAGTCGGATGACTTCGATTATTTGAAACTCTTTTTTGTGGAATACAATCCCCCTTCAATAGTAGTTTTCGATGATTCCCTTCCGTTATTAGTTTCCCTCCTTCTTGAGTTTCGCTCCAATTGCTGCTGATTTCCCATTCGGCTTTTTATCCTTACCCAAGCAACATAATGGGCGCTTATGAACGAAGCAGTTTTGCGCCCTAAAAAGATAACAAAAAAACACTTAGGCGGTTTTTTTTCACTGTTTTTATTTTTATGACTTAGTTTTCGGCTTATTAGGCCATCTTCAGATAAAAGCTCCTTGTTTACAAGTAGCTTTTGTTTTTATGAACCAAACATTCTGGACTAAGATACAATGCACTTACCAACGGTCCTTAGCTGTGGTATTGTCTTTGGAATTGTCAAACGGGTGTTTTGACATTTTGTTCTGTAAAACTTTTCTTTAACATAATAAATCACATTTTATGATTTGTCAGTAACATGTATGACAACAATTAGAATTATTTAGAATACACATTATTACAAAATTACAATTTTTGGTATTTGTTGTGAACAGTTGTACTGGACTTTAATTGCTGGTTGTTCAACGATGATGTTTTCTTTGGGGGTTATATCTTCTTATTAGAAAACTTTGCATTAATATATGCCAAATATTACATTATTACAGTTGAGTTACAGCTATGAATGTAAACACATAAGGGCTATTATATTATATTGGGGTGTGAATTTGTTTACTATTGGGACACTTATTTTTTTCGCTATGGGACTTAACAGCTGAGGTCATCAGTCCCCTAGAACGTAGAACTACTTAAACCTAACTAACCTAAGGACATCACACACACCCATGCCTGAGGCAGGATTCGACCTGCGACCGTAGCGGTCTCGCGGTTCCAGACTGAAACGCCTAGAACCGCTCGGCCACCACTTGGGACACTTAGTGGTTAGTAGTAGGTTTACTTAAAGTTTAAGAGTGGTGATGTGCTCTGCTGCAATTGGTCATTCAGAACCAGCTGGGGATTTAGGGCTAAGTGTTAGTTTCAAGTGCTTCTAGCAGGCTGAGTTTTCTGGCTTTGTTGGCTATAGGTAACACTTCTGTGTTTATTAGATATTTGTGTCCTCCTTGGAGCACATGTTCAGCAAAGATGTAGTGTGATTTATTTAATCTCCAGCTGCGTTCATGTTCAGTCAGCCTTGTTGATATGGCCCGGGCCGTTTGACCAATATACAGTTTATCGCAGTCAGTGCAGATTATTTTGTAGACCTCACTGTTGCTTAGTTTATCTGTTTTGTCTTTGCAGTTGAATAGGAGATAAGCTGTAGTAACTCTGACATAAAATGATGTTTTATAGTTTTGAGGTTTCAGTGTTTTGGCTAGTTTGTCAGATAGTTTACCTAGATATGGAATAGTACACCAGTTGGTCTTTGGTGTAGTTTTTATTGCAGATGGGGCTTAAATGTAGGGCAAGATTTTCCTTCTTTGTTCCTTGTGCAGGATTCTGTCAACTAAATCAGGGTTATAGCCATTGCTATATGTAATATATTTAATAGTGTCTACTTCTGTTTGGAAATTCTCTTTTGACATTGGTATGGATGTGAAGTGATGTACCATGGAATGGAGGGCTGCATGTTTGTGTGTTGTTGGGTGTTGTGAACATGAGGGTATCACTGTGTTTGTTGTTGTGGGTTTTCTGTAAATTTTGAAAGTATGTGTATTTTTGGTGATATCTATGTTAAGGTCTAAAAAGTTAATGGATTTTTCACGTAACTCCATTGTGAATTGTATATTTTTGCGTTGTGAATTTAAATGTTCTAGAAACATGTTTAGATGTCTATTGGTAGCTGTCCACAAAAAAAAAAACTCCATGGATTACCGTTTTGTTTCCGTTTCAGAGCGATGAACCCATGTTTCACCGTCTGTGACAATGTTCGGCAAAAAACTGTCAGAATCGGCGTCGTTAAACCCAGGCAATTACGCACAAGCGGCCCTTCATTACTCTTTATAGTCTTTTGTTAGATGGCTTGGAACCCAGAGGGTACGCACGTTTGAGAACCCCAGCTGGTGGACGAGTGTATCAGCATTAGCAAACGACACGTACACTTGTGCAGTGAGGTGTTTTATTGTGATCCGTCGATCAGCTCAAATGAGAGCGTCTGTTACAGACACCATATTGAAGGCTACGTATAGCGACACCACCTATCGGACCTTCGTGAAACTATAGGGCCTGACGCGGAGATATTCCACAGTATCGCATAACAAATTCCGCATATTTTGCAAACGAAATTGGATGAGAAGAAAAGTGTTGCTTTACTGATCGAACCCCACCCCCACCCTACCCCATATGTGCTGCAGCCGAGAACAGGCTGAATGGCTGCCTGGCCGTTTGCGCCGTTGTCCCGCTACTGCGCGGACACGTGCCACGGCGGCAGACTGCACGGCGAGCGCTATCTGCGGCCCACTGGCCCACATGCCGGCCGTGATAAGGCGGCGGCGGTTGCCACATCTCGCGCTCTGTGTTTGCGTGTACCGTATCGGTCATCGGCGGCGGGCGGCCGGCGCGTGCGCGGCGGCGGCATCACATCAGAAGGCGAGCTGGACGAGGCGCGCGGGAATCGTCGCGGGAACACATCACTACCACACGCCGTGGCCGGTGCTTCTTTTCGCTACTGTTGAGCATATTTCTTATCATTTCCTTTCCTGTTCCTTTCCACCACTTTCATATTTTAATAAACAATATTATAAAAATGTATATATGTATGTACGTATGTATTTAGGTATATACACTACTGGCCATTAAAATTGCTACACCAAGAAGAAATGCAGATGATAAACGGGTATTCATTGGACAAATATATTATACTAGAAGTGACAAGTGATTACATTTTCACCCAATTTGAGTGCATACATCCTGAGAAACCACTACCCAGAACAACCACCTCTGGCCGCAATAACGGCATTGATACGCCTTAACACTGAGCCAATCAGAGCTTGAATGCCGTGTACAGGTACAGATGCCCATGCAGCTTCAACACGATACCACAGTTCATCAAAAGTAGTGACTGGCGTATTGTGACGAGCCAGTTGCTCGGCCACCTGACCAGAAGTTTTCAGTTGGTGAAAGATCTGGAGAATGTGCCGGCCAGGGCAGCAGTCGCTCATTTTCTGTATCCAGAAAGGTCCGTACAGGACCTGCAACATGCGGTCGTGCATTATCCTGCTGAAATGTACAGTTTCGTAGGAATCGAATGAAGGGTAGAGCCACGGGTCGTAACACATCTGAAATGTAACGTCCACTGTTCAAAGTGTCGTCAATGCGAACAAGAGGTGACCGAGACGTGTAAGCCAGCCGGAGTGGCCGAGCGGTTCTAGGCGCTTCAGTCTGGAACCGCGCGACCGCTACGATCGCAGGCTCGAATCCTGCCTCGGCCATGGATGTGTATGCTGTCCTTAGGTTAGTTAGGTTTAAGTAGTTCTAAGTTCTAGGGGACTGATAACCTCAGAAGTTAAGTCCCATAGTCTCAGAGCCATTGGCACCATTTTTTGACACGTGTAACCAATGACACCCGATACCATCACGCAGGGTGATATGCAAGTATGGCGATGACGAATACACGCTTCCATTGTGCGTTCCCCGCGATGTTGCCAAACACGGATGCGACCATCATGATGCTGTAAACAGAACCTGGACTCATCCGAAAAATTCGTGCATCGTGGTTAATCGTGGTGTACACCATCGCCTCTGTTATGCAGCGTCAAGGGTAACCGCAGCCGTGGTCTCCAAGCTGATAGTCCATGCTGCTGCCAACGTCGTCAAACTGTTCGTGCAGTTGGTTGTTGTCTTGCAAACGTCCCCATCTGTTGACTCAGGGATCGAGACGTGGCTGCACGATCCGTTATAGCCATTCGAATAAGATGCCTCTGTTCTCGACTCCTAATGATACGAGGCCGTTGGGATCCAGCACGGCATTCGGTATTACCGTCCTGAACCCACCGATTCCATATTCTGCTAACAGTCATTACATTTCGGGCAACGCGAGCAGCAATGTCGCGATTCGATAAACCGCAATCACGATAGGCTAGAATCCGACCATTATCAAAGTCGGAAACGTGATGGTACGCATTTCTCCTCCTTAGACAGGGCATCACAACAACGTTTCACCAGACAACGCCTGTCAACTGCTGTTTGTGTATGAGAAATCGGTTGGAAACTTTCCTCGTGTCAGCACGTTGTAGGTGTCGCCACCGGCCCCAACCTTGTGTGAATGCTCTGAAAAGGTAATCATTTGCCTATCACAGCATCTTATTCCTGTCGGTTAAATTTCTCGTCTCATCGTCATGGTGTAGCAATTTTAATGGCCAGTAGTATATGTTCATTTCTCCTCCTAAACCACTGGATCGATTTCGACAAATCTCTATACGTATCACTTACTGTTTGGAAAGAACCACTATGGGCTGTGTGGACACGAACCAACAACCTTTCAAAGGAGTGCGGATGGGGGTGATACGGGCCGTAGCTCACAACGCGAAAACAGCATTGCTATATTCATCCAATATTTGAAAATGGGAACATTTAGTGACTTGCGAACAAGTTTACATGTAATATCAGGCCCTCACGAGAATTTCTCTCGCTGATGGTCCCTACAATGCGAAGAAAGGAAAAAAAAAGTTTATCGTTACTGCAGTTTCGCTATTCATTCAGTAAAACTGCCGCATCAGACATGCTCTATTAATGTATTACTTCTCCACTGCAAACTCTATTTGCAATATATTTTGCCGGCCGCTGTGGCCAAGCGGTTCTAAGCGCTTCAGTCCGGAACCGCGCTGCTGCTGCGCTCGCAATTTCGAATCCTGCGCGGGCGTGGATGTGTCTGATGACCTTAGATTAGTTAGGCTTAAGCAGTTCGAAGTCTAGGGGACTGATGACCTCAGATGTTAAATCCCATAGCACTTAGAGCCATTTGAACCATTTTGCAACATATTTTGCAGAGAGTGTCTCGTATATGTACCTGCAAAAATATATCTTTATACAACATATGTTTATAAGATATGACGTCATAAATTTCCACACACTGCATGATGTTCTCATGTATCTGTTCTCTGCTACTAAGTCTATTCGCAGGCGGTATCCACCTGTACCGCACCTGGGTGGGTGGCGGCGTCTGCAGAGCACTGTTGGCAAGCAGGGTGCAGTCTGCCCTTGTGAGGCCAATAGACTGAGGAGTGGCGGCCCCAGTCACGAAAATTGTTAATGGCCGGGAGAGCAAATCTATCTACTGACCACATTCGGTGACGCACAACAGCTGAGGATGACACGGTCGGTCCCGTTGGGTCTTCCGATGGAGAGAGAGAGAGAGAGAGAGAGAGAGAGAGAGAGAGAGAGAGAGAGAGAGGGAGAGGGGGGAGAGAGACAGATAGAAAGAGAGAGAGGGAGAGAGAGAGAGAGAGAGAGAGAGAGAGAGAGAGGGGGGGGGGGGGTGGAGAGAGAATCTACACATACCGCTGGATGTACCCACAAAATTGTATTACTATAATACGTTAAACTTCAGTTACGCGATAAATCAGTCAAATCTAAAGGCCGCAAATTCAGCTTAGTACCTATTAATTACAATAACTGACAATTTAAATTGGAAAGAACACATCGAAAATGTTGTGGGGAAGGGAAACCAAAGACTGCGTTTTAGTGGCAGAACACTTAGAAAATGTAACAGATCTGCCAAAGAGACTGCCTACACTACGCTTGTCCGTGCTCTTTTGGAGTACTGCTGCGTGGTCTGAGATCGCTATCAGATAGTATTAACGGAGGACATCGAGAAGGTTCAAAGAAGAGCAGCGCGTTTTGTATTATCCCGAGATAGAGGAGAGAGTGCCACGGACATGATAGAGGATTTGAGGTGGAGAACATTAAAACAAAGGTGTTCTTCTTTGTGGCGGAATATTCTCACGAAATTTCAATTACCAACTTTCCCCTCCAAATGCGCAAATATTTTGTGACGCAGACCTACATAGGAAAAAACAATCATCACAATAAAATAAGGCAAATCAGAGATCGCACGGTTAGATATAGCTGTTCATTTATTCCTCGCGCTGTTCGAGACTGCGATAGTAGAAAATTATAGCGAAGGTGGTTCGATAAACCCTTTGCCAGGCAAGTAAGTCTGATTTGCAGAGTATCCATGTAGATACAGATATGGAGATAGATGTAGTCACACAGTGCAGAAGCTAAGACATGAACATGGAGGTGCGTGAAAACGAAACTGAAGAGCGAAATCCGCTAGAGGTATAAGTGAAATACCAGTACAGATATATGTGAAATATTCTTTTTTGAGTCATCAGTCATCTGACTGGATTGATGTGGCCTAAAACATTAAAATTGCTACACCACGAAGATAACGTACTACGGATGTGAAATTTAACCGACTGGAAGAAGATGCTGTGATATGCAAATGATTAGCTTTTCAGAGCATTCACACAAGGTTGGCGCCGGTGGCGACACCTACTACGTGCTGACATGAGGAAAGATTCCAACCGATTTCTCATACACAAACAGCAGTTGACCGGCGTTTCCTGGTGAAACGTTGTGTTGATGTCTCATGTAAGGAGGCGAAATGCATACAATCACGTTTCCGACTTTGATAAAGGTCAGATTTTAGCCTGACGTGATTGCTGTTTATGGTATCGCGACCTTGCTGCTCGCGTTGGTCGAGTTCCAATGACTGTTAGCAGAATATGGAACCGGTGGGTTCAGGAGGGTAATATGGAACCCCGTGCTGGATCCCAACGGCCTGGCATCACTAGCATTCGAGATGACAGACATCTTAATCATATGGCTGTAACGGATCGTGCAGCCACGTCTCGATCCCTGAGTCAACAGATGGGGACGTTTGCAAGACAACCACCATCTGCACGAACAGTTTGACGACGTTTGCAGCAGCATGAACTATCAGCTCGGAGATCATGGCCGCGGTTACCCTTGACGATGCATCACAGACAGGAGCGCCTGCGATGGTGTACTCAACGACGAACCTGGGTGCACGAATGGCAAAACGTCATTTTTTCGGATGAATCCAGGTTCTGTGTACAACATCATGATGGTCGCATCCGTGTTTGGCGACATCGTGGTGAACGCACCATTGGAAGCGTGTATTCGTCATCGCCATACTGCCGTATCACCCGGCGTGATTGTATGGGGTGCCATTGGTTACACGTCTCGGTCACCTCTTGTTCGCATTGACGGCACTTTGAATAGTGGACGTTACATTTCAGATGTGTTACGACCCGTGACTCTACCCTTCATTCGATCCCTGCGAAACCCTACATTTCAGCAGGATAATGCACGACCGCATGTTGCAGGTGCTGTACGGGCCTTTCTGGATACAGGAAATGTTCGACTGCTGCACTGGCCTGCACATTCTCCAGATCTTTCACCAACTGAAAACGTTTGGTCAATGGTGGCCGAGCACCTCGTCACTACTCTTGATGAACTGTGGTATCGTGTTGAAGCTGCATGGGCAGCTGTACCTGTACATGCCATCCAAGCTCCGTTTGAATCGATGCCCAGGAGTATTAAGGCTGTTATTACGGCCGACGTGGTAGTTCTGGGTACTGATTTCTCAGGATCTGTGCACCCAAATTGCGTGAAAATGTGATCAAATGTCAGTTCTAGTATAATATATTTGTCCTATGAAGACCAGTTTATCATCTGCATTTCGTCTTGGTGTAGCAATTTTAATGGACAGTGGTGTAAGTCTCTTTTAAGCTTATTTTGTAGCTGCAAGTGACTGAAACGTCCCATTCACACAATTTTCTGCAGTATGTTATGTGGAAGCAGATGAATCTACCTGAGAAACACACATAGTAAAGTGCAATTAACTCCCGATTCAGCAGCATCGAAATTGGGATGACCTTTTGTGCATTTCCTGGTGACAGCAGTCAGCACTCCCTGACAGTATATTACTGCGTCAGTCTGCCTAATTTTCTTTCTTAGGCATAAAGCAAGTAAAATAATCAAGGGCTTTCGATGTAAATTTATCTCAGGTCATCTGGCAGATGTGAGGGAATCTTGAGTTGAATAATAAAATCCCTATACTAAAAATCGATGGCACGTCTTACTATGTGTAACATGAAATTTATTGCTTAGCACTCGGAAAAACTAAGTCTTTTTCGGGACAACACAAAAGAAAAAACTCAGCAGTAAAAGAATTTATTTCTTCTGATTATATAAATCAGTCTTTTGTACATGATGATCACAAAATAATATAAGGTTCATCTGCCATACCAAAAATATTAATTTTTTTTAGTTTGTCCGGGAAGAGGGGGGGGGGAGGGGGGGAGTGGCGAATTTATGAGATAAATATCCAAGTGTTTCATCCGATTAGACAAAGTATTTCATCTGTAGTTCACAGTTCCTGAATGCAGAAGCACCAGAATCCTTAGACACGGGTCCCTTGGAATACTTCTGCTATGATCTTATTTTACCACAGTTACTCAAATAACGATCTACAAACAGATACTTCCAGTTCCTCACTTTCTTTAAACGTGATTGTTTTTAGCGCATGACACAGGTAGTAACATCAACGATCTCCAGAATGAACGGTATCATTTCTATCCATTCCTGAGTTCGTTGCAAGATTCAGCCTTCGAATGCTTCTGGTATTCATTGCAATCAAATTCATTGAGTGACATCGTACAGCGAAATTTACATGGCATTGTGTGGCATTACCTTTTACAAAATACTCTTTCTCTGTTACAAGGAATTCACAGAACCCGCATGATTTATAATCTATGTTGCCAGGTTCATCTGCCATACCAAAAATATTAATTTTTTTTAGTTTGTCCGGGAAGAGGGGGGGGGGGAGGGGGGAGTGGCGAATTTATGAGATAAATATCCAAGTGTTTCATCCGATTAGACAAAGTATTTCATCTGTAGTTCACAGTTCCTGAATGCAGAAGCACCAGAATCCTTAGACACGGGTCCCTTGGAATACTTCTGCTATGATCTTATTTTACCACAGTTACTCAAATAACGATCTACAAACAGATACTTCCAGTTCCTCACTTTCTTTAAACGTGATTGTTTTTAGCGCATGACACAGGTAGTAACATCAACGATCTCCAGAATGAACGGTATCATTTCTATCCATTCCTGAGTTCGTTGCAAGATTCAGCCTTCGAATGCTTCTGGTATTCATTGCAATCAAATTCATTGAGTGACATCGTACAGCGAAATTTACATGGCATTGTGTGGCATTACCTTTTACAAAATACTCTTTCTCTGTTACAAGGAATTCACAGAACCCGCCTGATTTATAATCTATGTTGCCAGTTGTCTACTTAAATTTTCCAAAAGCGTCCTCACCGATGGCTCTGATTGGTCTGTCAGTAACTTCGCTCCATTTCTCCGAAAACCAAAACGGCGTAGGAGACATTCTGCATTATTCATTGTTACCAAATTTAGCGACGTGACGCCTCCTTCTTGGTACTTACGAAACCTGTATCGGTGTGTAGGCTGGAGTGCACAAGAGAAATGGTAATGAGCGCACATAATATGCACGGAGGTATATGCACACCCTACACATATGTCGTAATATATAAATATTTATGTCAAGAAAAATATGAGACTGTCATCTAAAAGACTGGCTTTGAAAACTATGATTAAGTAATTTACTACAATACAGCATTAAAACATGAAAATTCTTATTGTGAAAAAAAAAGGTTCGTTATATAACTTTACACTGATTAAAACTGTAAATTCTTTGCCGATCAAAGAAATATTTCGTCACGAATGCCAAATGTTTGCTAAGGATTATACTCATTAGAAGCAAAGTTTTACACTTTCTTATTAACGTCGGACTCAGAGATACACCGATTTTATTTCAGCTTCTGAAAAAAATTTGAACAGCTCAATCGGTGTAATATTGCCCGCAAATATTAAGGATGCATGTCAGTCAATGTTTGGCTGACTGTTCTCATTTCTTAGAACGTTTTCTTCAAACAGATTATCAAATCGAAAGTTACGAAAAAATAAACCCTAGTTATAAATAGCGGAAATGATGTTTTGAGCTAGAATCTCTTTTGAAATATTATTACAACAAATACAATTAATTTAGACCACCATCAACTTACAGAATTTAGTGGTCTGTTCGAATGTTACTAATGTTGTTGTGGTGGTCTTCAGTCCAAAGACTGGTTTGATGCAGCTCTCCATGCTACTCTACTCTGTGAAATCCCCTTCAGCACCGAGTAAATACTGCTACCTACATCTTTCTGAATCGTCTTAGTGTATTCATCACTCGGTCTCCCTCTACGATTTTGGTCCTCCACGCTTCCCTACAGAACTAAATTGGTGATCCCTTGATGACTCAGAACGTGTCCTACCTACATATATCTTCTTCTAGTCAAGTAGGGCCACAAATTTAACTTCTCCACAGTCACATTCAGTGTGTCCTCATTAGTTACGTGATCTACTTATCCAATCTTCAGTGCTATTCTGTAGCACCACATTTCAAAACCTTATATTCTCTTCTTGTTAAACGGTTTATCGTCCATGTTTCGCATACATACACGGCTGCACGCCATACAAGTACTTTCCCAAAAATCTTCCTGATACTTAAATCTATACGCGATGTTAACAAATTCCTCTTCTTCAGGAACGCTTTCCTTGGCATCGCCAGTCTAAATTTTATATCCACTCTACTTCGACCATCATCAGTTATTTTGCTGCCCAACTAGCAAAACTCATCTGCTGCTTTAAGTCTCTCATTTCCTAATTTAATTCCCTCAGCCTCACCTGATTTAATTCGGCTACATTCTATTATCTTCGTTTTGCTTTTGTTGATGTTCATCTTGTATCCTCCTTTCAAGACACTGTCCTTTCCGTTCAACTGTTCTTCCAAGTCCTTTGCTGTCTCTGACAGAATTTGAATGTGGTCGGCAAACCTCAAAGTTTTTATTTTTCTCCAAGTATTTTAATACCTACTCCAAATTTTTCTCTTGTTACTTTTAATGTTTGTTCAATGTATAGATTAAATAACATCGGGGACAGGATACAACCCTGTCTCGCTCTCTTCTCAACCCTTGCTTCCCTTTCATGTCCCTCGTCTCTTACAACTCCCATTTGGTTTCTGTACAAATTGTAAATAGCTTTCATTCCCTGTATTTTACCCATGCCATCTTCAGAATTTGAAAAAGAGTATTCCAGTCAAAATTGTAAAAAGCTTTCTCTAAGTCTACAAATGTTAAAAAGCTAGGTTTGCCTTTCCTTAACCGTAGCGGTCGCCGGTTCCAGACTGTAGCGCCTAGAACCGCACGGCCACTCTGGCCGGCTGTAACATAAGTCTTACAGTCAGTATTGCCTCGAGTGTTCGCCTGTAAATAATTCGTGTTAGTATTTGCAACCATGACTTATTAAACTGACTGTTCATTCACCTCCCGCTTTCTTTGGAATTGGAATTGTTATATTCTTATTGAAGTCTGAGGTTATTATCCTGTCTCAGACATCTTCCCCATCAGATGGTAGTGTTTGGTCATGGCTGGCTCTCCCAAGGCTATCAGTAGTTCTAACGGAATGTTGTCTACTCCCAGGGTCTTGCTTCTACTTACGTCTTTCAGTTCTCTGTCAAATTCTTCAGGCAGTATCATATCTCCCACCTCATCTTCATCTACGTTGTCTTCCATGTCCATGCTGTTGCCCTTAAGTACATCGCCCTTGTATAGACCTCTAATCTCTTCTCTCCAAAGGCCTCCTTAAGTATTCTGTAGGCGGCATCTATCTTGCCCATAGTAAAATATGCTTCTACTTTCTAGCCATTACCACTTAGCCGTTTTGCACTTCCTGTCTATCTCTTGTTTTGAGACGTTTGTATTCCTTTTCGCCTGGTTTTTATTATTTTCTCATTTTATCAATTAAATTGAGCATCTCTTATGTTACCCAAGGATTTCTACTAGACCTCTTATTTTACCTACTTGATACTCTGCTGCCTTCACTAATTCATCTCTCAAAGGTACCCATTCTTTTTCTACGGTATTCCTTCCCTTGTTCTTATCAATCGTCCCCTAATGCACCCTCTGGATACTCTAAAACCTCTAGTTCTTTCAGTTTATACAGGTCCCATACCCTTAAATTTTTAAGTTTCTGCAGTTTCTTCAGTTTTAATCTACAGTAGTCCACAACCAATAAATTGTGGACAGAGTCCACATCTGCCCCTGGAAATGTCTTACAATTTAAAAGTTGGTTCCTAAATCTCTGTCTTACTATTATATAATCAATCTGAAACATTCTGCTGTCTCCAAGTCTCTTCCACGTATACTTGAACTAAGTGTTAGCTATGATTAAGTTATGCTTTGTGCAGAATTCTAGCAGATGGCTTTCTCTTTCAATCCTTATCTCCAGTCCATATTAACCTACTACTTTTCCTTCTCTTCCTTTTCCTACTATCGAATTCCAGTCCCTCATGACTTAAATTTTCGTCTCCTTTCACTATCTGAATAACTTCTTTTATCTCATCATACATTTTTTCTCTCTCTTCATCATCAACGGTGCTGGTTGGCATATAAACTTATACTACTGTGTTAGGCATGGGCTTCGTGTCTATCTCTGGTAAAATAATGGGCTCACTGTGCTGCTTGTAGTAGCTTACCTGCGCTCCTATTTTTTATTCATTATTAAACCTGCTCCTGTAATATCCCTGTTTGATTTTGTATTTATAGCCTAGTATTCACCTGACCAGATGTCCTGTGCCTCCTGCCACCGAACTTCACTAATTAACCTATCCATTTTCCCTTTTTAAATTTTCTAGTCTACCTGCCCAGTTAAGAGATCTGACAATCCACACTCCGATCCATAAAACGCCAGTTTTGTTTCTCTTGATAACGACATCCTCCTGAGTATTCCCTGCCTGGAGATCCGATTGTAGGTCTACTTTACCTACGGAGTATCTTGCGCAAGAGGGCGCCTTCGTCATTTAACCACAGAGTAATGCATGCCCTCGGGAAAAATTATGGCTGTAGTTTCCCCTTGCTTTCAGCCGTTCGCAGTACCAACACAGCTATGCAGTTTTGGTTGATGTTACAAGGCCAGATCGTTCAATCATCCAGGCTGTTGCCCCTCCAGCTACTGAAAGGCTACTGCCCCTCTTCAGAAACCACACGTTTATCTGGCTTCTCAACAGACACCCCTCCGTTGTGGTTGCACCTACTGTACGGCTATCTGTATCGCTGAGACGCGCAATCCTCCCCACCAACGGCAATGTCCATGGTTAATGGATGGAGGTCGAATGTTACTAAACTAATCGATTCACTTTCGACATTCTTACTATGGAAAAAGTTAGGTAGATTTAGACTAGCTTTGTTATTTTATGTCAACATAATTATTAGACATTAATTAGCGGGTCTCTCCTCATGGTAACAAACGATACTTCACTTTATGCCAAAATTAAATCAATTCAGAGAGACACTGGAGTTTCCTTCTGCAAGATCGTTGTGCGACCATGTGCATTTACGTTTTGGATAGTTTCGCTAAATTATTCAAGACAAATGCGCGGATGGTTCCTCTGCAACGGTGTAAAGGACGTTGTGTATATCCCTGACCATCCTTATCTTATCCCAGTTTGTGGTCCAGCGCAAATGCCCTCCTTGTCGAAGGGACGTTAAATCCTATTCTTCCTTTTATTTCCTTTAGACAGTTAATAAATATCATAAATGACTCACTACTGTGCAGGAGCAACAGTGTTTCTACTTTCAGCTTTCTCGTTACTAAATTCCTGAATATGCAACTATTTGAAAGACCAGATTCACGATACGAAATTTATAGTTACGTTCACAAACAGAAGTGCGAAATGCTTTGTTGCACAGCAGCTCGTATTAAAGAAGTATCATCATCATTCTCCGCCTCCAGTCTCCATCCTCTTCTGTCTTTCCTCAACATTCATATTCCCTGCTAGCACTGCCTCGTGCACATCATTTTGCCGGTTGCTTCTTGGGAAATCACTTTTCTTCTGGTGGCATGGTATCCATCGTAGTAACCTATTTGGTATTCTGTCTTCATTCACTCTATTCACATGGCTAAACCACATCAGCTGTTTTTGTTGGATTTCGTTACAAATATCAATAATCATTTTCATACTTTGTCGGATTACACCATTTCTTATCCTATCCATCCTAGTACAGCTTGAGCTTCGTATTACATAGACCATCTCAGTGACAAGCAGTTTATTTTACTAACGCCCCGGACTTCTCCTCCGTACGAAACTACACTCTGGACTATAGTCTTATACATTCTGTTTCTCGTTGTTATTCTTATCTTTTTATTGCACAGAATAGAGTTTGTTGCACTTGTTACAGCACCTACTTTATCCTATCAGTGATTTCATCATTCCTTGTGCCCTGTTCATTACATAATAGGCCAATATATCTTGCCTTTTCCACATCTGCTTCTCTAACTTCATCCAAATTATTTATATTTTTCCGTTTCAACATTCTAGTACTCACATTTCTTTACGTTGTCTTCAGGTCTGCCTTATTGCATTCCTCTTTAAGCTTTCATGTCAGGCAGCTCAGATCATCTTGACTTTCTGCTAGTACAATCTGGTCATCTGCTAAATACAGGCTTCCTCTACTATTACTGCCATAACCTGGCACTTTCTATACCACATCTGATGGGATGTCCGTGGATACAGCTTAAAGGGGTCGCTGATAGCCCACATCCCTCCCACAGACCTCTGTTCACCTAGAATTCTTCTGTCCAACTATTTCCAATCCTTACTGTCCTGTGTTATTTTCATATAATTTCATAACTACCTTTAGCAGTCTTTCGTCTAACTCTTATCATCTCCTTCAACTTATACCACAGTTTGTTGGTAGGTAAATTATCGTACGCTTTCTCTAGGTCAATCAGTGTAACATGAGTCTCCAACCCTACCTTTGCTCGTTTTCCCATGTTAGTTTCACTGTGAAGATGTTGTCCACCACAGATATTCTTGCTCCGAATGCTGCTTCCTCTTCTTGCTGATTGTGACTTGTTTCCTTCTCTACGAGGTCTTTCACTACCTTCGCCGGCCAGAGTGGCCGTGCGATTCTAGGCGCTACTCTCTGGAGCCGAGCGACCGCTACGGTCGCAGGTTCGAATCCTGCCTCGGGCATGGATGTGTGTGATGTCCTTAGGTTACTTAGGTTTAATTAGTTCTAAGTTCTGGGCGACTGATGACCTCAGAAGTTAAGTCGCATAGTGCTCAGAGCCATTTGAACCATTTTTCCACTACCTTCGAAAACAGTCTTCTAACGAAAGGGACCGCTCCCACTCCCCTATAATTATTTAGATCAATACGTTACCCTTTCTTATGCACAAGTTTTCCATTCAGATGGGACATCTCCGTTTCATTTTCAAACAGCCTTCTTAGCATCTCCAGCAATTTAGGTGTTCCAAACCTCTCCAGCTCTGGATATGTTGATCCATATCTTGATGGCCTCCTCATCTTACAGCTCCACACAGCCTCTTGTAGAACTTTTATATCTAAACGCCACAGCTCCTCCCGTTGCATACTCACGTGCATCTATGTAGGATGTGTCAGTGTTTGTGACGAAAATTATACAGTTACCAGGAGCATCGCTAAAATCACAAAATGTTTGTGTTCTACACACGTCCAGTGCACAATATTGTATTCGTAGAACTGAAATTTTTCCGACTTGTAGTATCTAGATTGTATAAGTGTTTTCTCCTTCTACACCTGGGACTGCTGTCTGTATAATGGAGAAGCATCCTATCGTCAGCCAACACAAATAAAAGAAAAAAAAGAAAAGCATAGCGTAACCGGTGTACCAGACAGATGGACGTTAGATTAAATCTACCATCCTGCCCATGTATCAATTTCCTAGAGAACATCCCATTTTGTAAAATACTGGCAAAACTATTCCGAGATCACCGTGGGACTCCTCTTAGCGACTTCATCCACTGTGATGGCATGAAACTAGAAATTATAACAATCCGTTAGAATAAGAATCAAAAAGACTTTTATTTTCATTTTCTTGTTTTAAAAGTCATTTTTTTAATTTTTTGTACACAATACAATTACAAAACATTAAAGGATACAACAGTTCGAGGGCGGTTTGGCAAGTCTGACAAAAAAGCAAAAACAAATTTATTTCAAAAACAACTCCCTTATCTTCTTGACATACTCTCCTTTGAGGAATATCCACTTGGCACTGAGATCGTCCATCTTTTTCATCCCATCTTTCCGATGCAAGTTCTGTCAAATTCTGCAAAATACTCGTTGACTGAAACTATCAATGTTTCATTTGATGGCAATTTCACCCCAGAAGGCCAATGTTTCAAGCTACGGAACAGGAAGAAGACATTTGGGCTGTGTTTGGGGAATAGGATAGATGAGGGACCAATTTAATGCCCATTTTATGCTCTTTCGCCATTGTTATTGAGACGTGCGATATGGTGCATTATCCTGGTGAAAGAGCACTTTTCCACGTGCCAATGTTGGTCTTTTTTTTTTCAGCCAAAGCAGACTTCAGAAAATGAAGCAAAATAGGATAAAGCTATTGTTCTTCCTTCTCCAAGTAATCTATCAGGATTATTCCTTAGGAATCCCAAAAAACAGTGGTCATCATCTTACCAGGTGACAAAATGGTCTTTGCTTTCTACGGTGCACTTTCACCAGCGTTTATCCATTGTTTTGACTGCCGTTTTGACTCTGGTACGTAATGGTGCATCCTGGTTTTATCAACAGTCACAAATCGACGCAAAAATTCTTGTGAGTTGCGATTAAACATCGACACAATTGTGTTGAAATAATGTGACGGAAGCGCTTTTACTCGACTGTGAGGAATCGCGGCACCCACTCCTCACACAGCTTTTTCATAGCCAAATCTCGCTGCTTAAGATAATACACTCGCCCAGTTGAGATCCCTGCTGTCCCAGCAATTTCACGAATTTGTATTCGGCGGGCTCTTGGTTTTAAGAGAGATCGTTAAATAATGAAAAACTGTACGTTATACTGTAATAACTGACGCAATCGTATAAAATTTACGAAAAATGATAGAGTTACAGTTTTTCTAAAGTCATCGAAAATGAATGAAAATGATGCGATTTGACAGAAAAACTGTACTTTCTTGTTTCAAATAAATACTAGTTTTTGTCCACCCTATTGTTTATAATTGGAGTATCTTGTAAAAATTTAAAATAAATATGTCAAGAACTTTTCGAGATTATTGGAATCAACTTTTCCCCTTTATACAGTGTGTTCGGAAATTCCCATAACACACTTCTAGGTCGTGTAGAGGGAAGTTAGTACATAATATTTTGAAGTGGAACCGATGTCCTGAAACTCATTCAACGATGTTACAGAGTTATAGGCACCGGCGCCTGCTGAAATTTGTTTTTACAGGATGATTGCGTGATGATGTTACAAACTTCTTAGGGTGATAGAGATGGATAAACGTATCAATTTGAGGTAAAGGTCTCTGGTTAGGAAACGAAGGAGTCGGAAATTACGAGCGAAAATCTGGTACCTCTGATAGTGGAGTACGTGTACAGGTGCTGTTGTTGTTAAGAATGCCGGCCGGTGTGGCCGTGCGGTTCTAGGCGCTTCAGTCTGGAACCGTGTGACCGCTACGGTTGCAGGTTCGAATCTTGCCTTGGGCATGGATGTGTGTGATGTCCTTAGGTTAGTTAGGTTTAAGTAGTTCCAAGTTCTAGGGGACTGATGACCACAGATGTTAAGTCCCATAGTGCTCAGAGCCATTTGAACCATTTGTTATGAATGCTGGATATGAAACTTTCAGAGATGCTATTATTGGCCAAAACAGGGAAGAAATATCCAGTAAACATGGGCTCGAAAGTGCATTACTGAGGAGCTGTGAGCACTTGTTCATCTTCGATACTGTGAAACACATTTCCTCTTCTGAGCAAGTGCTCATAGCTCTTAAAGGATGCATTTTAGAGCTCATGTTTACTAGACATTTTTTTGTTCTGTTGGTTCATACTACCACCTCTGAAAGTTGCCCACCCTACAATCTTAGCAACTACAATAGCCGTATATGTATTGCACTGTCAGAGATATCATAACGATTTTCGCTTGTAGCTTCCGATTCGTTCGTTTCCGAACTAGAGACTGCTACCTCAAACTGATACATTCATCCATCTCCCTCATCTAGAAAGTCTGTAACATCATCACAGAATCAATGTCTATAACTTCAATGCTCTGTAGCATCGTTCAATGATGTTTCCGAAAACGAGTTTCTGTTCAAAATATTGTCCACTCCCTCCCTCCTATAAGTCCTAGAAGTTTTTAACGGGATTCCCGAATCCCTATATGTAAGCATAGAGCGTGAATTTATGTTAGAATATTCCCGCAGATGTTAGACAACGGAAAGCGTACCAGTAATTCACATTATTGTTTTAAGACTTTCGGTATAAACGAGCATTTCGCAGTCAGTGGCAAGAAGGAACTGGACACATACTGAGACGAATAATGTCGAGACAGAAACGACATGTTACTTTGTGGGACCCGGTGGTTAGGTCCACAGTAAGGCTCATTCAGTGGATGTTATGCTTTTCCATTGGCTTTGGTACGACACTGAACGAATGACGCCGCATCAGGCTTGTTATGTGATACGCTGAAGAGCCGTTTCGGTGTTATCCACGTATATCTAACTACTGAGAACCGCGGCTCGTTTGCTACATACCTGTATGCGTCTACATTTTTACTCCGCGAGCAGTCGTATGGTGTGATTTGTGTGACGCTGTCAGTGACCCCATTTCCCGGTCCACTGGTGCTCGGGAAGATCGACCGTTGTTCACCATTCCTAAGACTAGTTTTGTGCCTTCATGCCACACTAATTCATCCCGTGAACATGCTTTCACATATTTGATGGATGGGACAGCTTCCAATAACTGTTTAGAAATTGTGTATTGATGGATCTTTCCTCCCGTACATGAGCAGTTCGTTTCATTTGTTTGTTGACTGACAATCCCTGACCGAACTCAGGAACGTCTTCAAATAAAAATGGAAATTAAACTTCTGTAATTCTTCCTCTTATTGTCTGCACAACAGGCCTATCACGCAGAACTCCACACAGGTTGAGGTTTAAAAGAGTTTTGTCTAGTCAGTAAACAGTTTTGAATTTTTTAAAATTAATTTCAATTTTTCGCTATTTAACATGTTTTGCTTTGTAATATGATGAATGTCCGAACTGCAGTTACAACTGAACTACAATTTAAAATTAAAAACATTGTAAGAGATATTTATACACAGTAGGCATTCCATCTGTGATTTTCGACAGTCAGTTCACACTTACGACCAAAATTGTTGAACATCAACAAAACTGTGTAATATATTTTTACTGGTTTATCTCGGAAATATAATGTTTATTTAGTCTGCCCAAGGTCGAGCTCTCCCGTTTTCCTTGTACCTTAAACTGCTGCCATATTTTATTCTTCACGGTACATGCTTAAAAAAATACATGCGAAGAGTCAGAACTCTTGAGCTGTATTTGCTGGAAGTAAAAAGTACAATAATAACCAAAGGGAATAAAAGCTGCACTATGGAAAACCAGGACGAATTTTTAAGCAAATATTCTCTACTGACACGAGGAGCAAGATCTCGGAGGATGAGAAACACTTATTTTCCTGTTGGAACGAAATTCACGAGAACTTTTTAACAACGTCAGCGTCGACGCCGTCATAATAAGATTGACAATATTTCACCGTCCATATTTTACTCTGAGCCAGCCGGCTGTTCCTGAAAGTTTTAGTTGGACGTAAATATTAAGCAGGAACGAGAGATTGCTTTTTCGTACGAGACAGGAGAGAAAAATCTCATGCGCTACGTCGTGAGCATCGCATCCGCCACGTCGTTCGTCTGATAACGTGAAGTGTAACGGAAATATCCAGTGTAACGTCTGTAGCGTAGGTTCACGGATATTAGGATCGACAGAAACCATCGCTTGGCTTTGTGTATTCTGGTCACTAAGCTGCATTTACACTATACGCTGCACTGCGGAAATGATTTTGTATTCTCGCCACATTAAATCTGACCAAAATCGGTACCTTCGGATAAATCTTCGCCACGGTCAACTTGTGACAGATTGCAACTTATGTATTTCTAGTAAATGAGGTCAGTCGAAGTCGCCATACACTTTTACTGCCAATGATGACGTCAGAGAAATCCGAAATTTTATTGAATTTGGATGCAGCAATAATAGCGAAAATATTTGTTGCACTAGCCTTGCATGTTATATGGAACAACGTAGAAAGTACGTCGTTTCTTTAAAGTGTGAGTCAGAACTTTTTCCATGTTTTGAACTCTTGTCGAAATCTAGTGATCGCTCATTGGCAGTAGCCCGTCAGTTAGGAAGCAGCAGCCTGCCGAGACGCAAGCAGCAACAAGGAAGTAACTGATTTTATGAGATTTTACCATTTCGTAATCAGGAGCGGATTATTTAGTCTCATCTGTGTGCTTCGGTGGTTTAGTTTCTATAACTGTGCATGTTAATGAAATTTATTGGACACTGTTCTTGCGTTAGCGTTAGTGTCTGCATTATAATTTCGTAGTGCGTGTCGATAGCCGTTTGTTTCTCCGTGTAGTGTAGTTTTCCATAATCTTTAGTACAGTTTAGGGACTGATTGCTGTGTACAGATGCGAGCTGAGGTGGAACAATTAAATGTCAGCTCCAGGCTGTGTTGGCTTCAGTTGCACAGCTTGAGGCCGCAGTGGATGAGAATCACTGTTGTGGACCGCAATGGGGAACCAATGGACGTGCAGCACGACCCACGAGTCCGCCGATCGGTCCGCATCAGTAGCCATCCCAGTTACTGCTCGCTGTGAGGTTGACCCCTCACCCGTAGTCAAGTGAGAGGTCGCATCGGGACATGCCAGGCTGCAAAAGAAATCCCACGGCGCAACATGTAAGGCCCTTTAGTCTGACAAACAACTTCCAGGTATTGCCTGTGCCTCAGCCAGATGCAGCTGCTTGTCCTATTCCAGAGGAAACTGTCAGCCTGTAAGATTCGGGCAGTCATAGAGTATGGGATTATTGTTTATTGGAGCTCCAGTGTTAGGTGCGTTGTGGGGCCCCTTATGGATATGATTGCTAAGGGGGGGGGGGGGGGGGGGGAAGGAAGCCATATGCACTCCTGCACTCCATACGTATACCATCTACAGCCATTCCAGACGTGGAAAGGTTCCTTCCATATGCCACGAAGAACACGGGGTGCAGCGAATTGCAGGTAATGGCTCATGTCGGTACCTACCAATAATGTGTGTCGCTTTGAATCAGAAGAGATTCTCTCTGGTTTAGAGCGTCTATCGTAATTGGTAATGGCTGCCAGTCTTGCTTACGAGATGGAAGCAGAGCTCACCATTTGCACTATAGTCGACAGGACCGATTGTGGACCACTAGTGGAGTATCTGAATTAGAACCTGACACAGTTCTGCGACCGTGTAGGCTCCTAATTACTCGACTTGCTCCATAGGATGATGGGGTTTTGGGTTCCGTTAAATAGGTCAGGAGTCCATTACGAGTAGGAGGCGGCTTTCTCTAGCGGGTGCTCTGTAGCGTGGTCTGGGCGATTTTTTGGGTTAGACAGTCTCAGGGAAACAGGGTACCCGTCAGTCACAGGAAGAACGTAGATCTAGGAACCATTCGCATAACAGTTGTAAATTAGTGTAGCAGTAATGGGAAGTCTACCACTGCTCCAAGCTCTAATAGATAGCAGTCATGCTCAAATCGTTAGAGGCATTTAAAGCTGGCTAAATTCGGAGATAAATTCTATCGAAATTCTTGCAAGGACCTAACGGTGCTCAGAAAGATAAGCTAAATATTGTTGGAGGTGGTGTGTTCGTTGCTCACAGAAGTAGTTTATCATGTAGCGAAATTGAAGTAAGTAGTTCCTTTGAGCTATTATGGGTAGAGGTCATTCTTGGCAACTGGCATGAAATAACAATAGTTTTCTTTTACCGACCTCCCAACTCATATAACACAATTACTGAAAGGTTCAAAGAAAATTTGAGTCTAATTTCAAACACGTGCCCGACTCATAGAATTATAGTTGGTGATGATTTCAATTCACCCTCGACATGTCGGCGAAAACACATGTTTAAATCCGGAAGTACGCATGAAACATCATCCGAAACTGTGCCAACCGGGTTCTGCGAAAATTATTTCCTGCACTCACTTCATGAGCCCGCTCGAATAGTAAACATTTGTGAGTACACACTTGTCCTCTTGCTGAACTAATAACGAGCATCAAAACGCTTACAGGGATTAGTGAGACTGAATATAGTAACTCCAAAACCCACCAAAAATAAACAAAAGTATATCTATTGAAAAAATCAGGTCAAAACTCGATTGACGCCTTCCTGAGAGACAATCCCCACTCCCTCAAAAATAAAAATGTAAGCGTAGACCAGTTGTGGTTTAAATTCAGAGAAATACTATCGACACCAATTGAACTATTTCCACCAAATAAATTAGCAAACGACGGAGGTAATCCGCCATGGTACACAAAACAAGTTACAATACTGCTTCAGAAACAACAGGTAAATCATGACAAATGTAAAGGAAAGCAAAACTCCCAAGATAGGCAACCTTTAAAATAAGCTCTAAATTTAGCGCGGAGTTCAATGTGACATGCTTATAATAGTTTCCACAACTAAACTTCGTCCCTAAATATGTCAGATAATCCAAAGAGACTCTGGTCGTATGTAAATTATGACAGCGGCGAGACACAATCTGCGAGATAACAATGGAAATACTGTTGATGACAAGTACTGGTGAAGTAGAGTTACTAAACACAGCATTCGGAAATTCTTTTACCAAAGAAGATGAAGTAGATATTCCAGATTTCGAATCAGGAACAGCTGCCATCGTGAATAACTTAGAAGCAGATATCTTCTTAACTTAAATCGCTTAAATAAAGCAAGTCTTTCCGGTCCAGACTGTACACCAATTAAGTTCCTTTCTGAGTATTCTGCTGCAATAGCTCCATACTTTTAACAATCATATACAATCGATCGCTCGACAAAAGATCAGTACCCAAAGACCAGAAAGTCACACAAATATTCAAGAAGGGCAATAGGAGTAATCGACCAAATTACAGGCACATATCATTGACGTCAGTATGCAGCAGTATTTTCCGACATATATTGTCTCTGCACATTACTAATTATCTCGAAGAGAACTGTCTATTGACACACAGTGAAAATGGATTTAGAAAACGTCGCTGTTGTGAAACACAGCTAGCTCTTTACTAACAAGAAGTGTAGAGGGCTATCAACAAAAGATTGAAAATTGATTCCGTCTTTTCAGATTTCCAAAAGATATTTGACATTGTACCTCACAAGTGGCTTCTAATCAAATAGCGTGCTTATGGAATGCCGGCTCTGATATGCGACTATATTCGTGAATTCCTTTCGTAGTAACTGACGGAAAGTTGTCGAGTAAAACAGAAATGATTTATGGCGTTGCCCCAGGTAGTGCTGTAGGCCATGCGTTGTTCCTTATCTATATAAAGATTTAGGGGATAATCTGAGCAATCGTTTTAGATTGTTTGCGAATGATGCTGTCGTTTATCGTCTAGTAAAATCACGAGAAGATTGCAAAAGTATTTAGACAAGATATCTGTTTGGTGCGATAATTGGCAATTGACCCTAAATATTTAAAAGTGACAAGTCATCTACATGAGTGCAAAAAGGTTACACGATAAATCCAAGTCTAAAGAGCGTAAATTTAACCAAATAACTAGGAATATAAATTACGAAAAACTTAAATTGGTAAAAACACATAGAAAATGTTGTGGGGAAGGCGAACCAAAGATTTAATTTTATTGGCAGAACACTAAGAAGATGTAACAGATCTACTAAAGTGACTTCCTTTCTCTTTTTGGGTACTGTTGCGCGGTGTGGGGATCCTTACCAGGTAGTATTAACGGTGTATATCGAGAGAGTTAAAAGGAGGTCAGCATATTTTATATTATCGTGAAATAGGGGAGAGAGTGTCAAGGACATGATACAGGATCTGGGTAGAAATTATTGAAACAAAGGCGTTTTTCTTTGCGGCGGGATCTTCTCATGAAATTTCAATCACTGACTTTCTCCTCCAATGCGAACCTATTTTGTTGACATCGACCTACGCATGGAGAGACGAGCATCATATTAAAATAAGGGAAATCAGAGCTCGTACGTGAAGATTACGTGTTTGAGAGCGGATTAACAGAGAATTATTGTAAAGGTGGTTCGATGAACCCTCAGCCAGACAATGAAGTGTGATTAGCAGAGTAGACATGTAGCTGTAAGTGTACGTGTGTCTCCAGTGACCCGCATTGTAGTTAGGTTTATTACCCAATCCACCTTTTCGGTTGTCTTACGGTTACAATATCCGTATACCAATGTAAGTAAAAGTAATACTGAATGTACACTCCTGGAAATTGAAATAAGAACACCGTGAATTCATTGTCCCAGGAAGGGGAAACTTTATTGACACATTCCTGGGGTCAGATACATCACATGATCACACTGACAGAACCACAGGCACATAGACACAGGCACCAGAGCATGCACAATGTCGGCACTAGTACAGTGTATATCCAACTTTCGCAGCAATGCAGGCTGCTATTCTCCCATGGAGACGATCGTAGAGATGCTGGATGTAGTCCTGTGGAACGGCTTGCCATGCAATTTTCACCTGGCGCCTCAGTTGGACCAGCGTTCGTGCTGGACGTGCAGACCGCGTGAGACGACGCTTCATCCAGTCCCAAACATGTTCAATGGGGGACAGATCCGGAGATCTTGCTGGCCAGGGTAGTTGACTTACACCTTCTAGAGCACGTTGGGTGGCACGGGATACATGCGGACGTGCATTGTCCTGTTGGAACAGCAAGTTGGATGTACCGTGCACTATTCAGTGTCCCCTCGACGATCACCAGAGGTGTACGGCCAGTGTAGGAGATCGCTCCCCACACCATGATGCCGGGTGTTGGCCCTGTGTGCCTCGGTCGTATGCAGTCCTGATTGTGGCACTCGCCTGAACGGCGCCAAACACGCATACGACCATCATTGGCACCAAGGCAGAAGCGACTCTCATCGCTGAAGACGACACGTCTCCATTCGTCCCTCCATTCAAGCCTGTCGCGACACCACTGGAGGCGGGCTGCACGATGTTGGGTCGTGAGCGGAAGACGGCCTAACGGTGTGCGGGACCGTAGCCCAGCTTCATGGAGACGGTTGCGAATGGTCCTCGCCGATACCCCAGGAGCAACAGTGTCCCTAATTTGCTGGGAAGTGGCGGTGCGGTCCCCTACGGCACTGCGTAGGATCCTACGGTCTTGGCGTGCATCCGTGCGTCGCTGCGGTCCGGTCCCAGGTCGACGGGCACGTGCACCTTCCGCCGACCACTGGCGACAACATCGATGTACTGTGGAGACCTCACGCCCCACGTGTTGAGCAATTCGGCAGTACGTCCACCCGGCCTCCCGCATGCCCACTATACGCCCTCGCTGTCGCGGCATGCTACCAGTGTTAAAGACTGCGATGGAGCTCCGTATGCCACGGCAAACTGGCTGACACTCACGGCGGCGGTGCACAAATGCTGCGCAGCTAGCGCCATTTGACGGCCAACATCGCGGTTCCTGGTGTGTCCGCTGTGCCGTGCGTGTGATCATTGCTTGTACAGCCCTCTCGCAGTGTCCGGAGCAAGTATGGTGGGTCTGACACACCGGTGTCAATGTGTTCTTTTTTCCATTTCCAGGAGTGTATATTGGGCTTGCATCGTCTTGTGGTGTATGCTGTTGACAACACACAGATTGCGCAAGAGCAATGTATTCCAGTGGATAGTCTAATTGCTGTTGTCAGACACAAGGCCAAAAGCCAATGGAATTAAGCGTGGGAGACTGTATCTATAACGTTAGAGAACTTAGTATTTCTGTGTACTACTTCTTTGTGTATCGGTTCTTCCTGATTAACTTCAGCCTGTTCTTCATCACTGCGACATTGTAATCTTTGTCTATACCTGATCCCGGGTATGCCTTACAATCCAGTATTTGATTTCGGAATCTCTGTCTGACCATCATGTAATCGAACTGAAATCTTTCCGTGTCACGCGGCTTTTCCCAAGTACACCTCCTCCTCTTCTATTTCTTGAACAAAGTATTTGCTATTACTAGCTGAAATTTATTCGGAATTCAATTAATCTTTCTCCTCTCACATTCCTTGTGCCAAGCCCATAATCTATCGTAGTCGTTCCTCATTCCCCGACAACTGCATTATTCCAGTCCCCCACGACTATTAGATTTTCTTCTCCCTTTATGTAGTGTATTATCCTTTCAATATCCTCATTTACTTCCTATATCTCGTCAGCGTCAGCTTGCAAGGTCGGCATGTGTACCTGAACTATCGCTGTCGATGTTTTGCTGTCGATTCTGGTACGAACAACCGTACCACTAAACTGCTCGCAGTAACACCCTCTCTGCCGTACCTTCCTATTCGTAACAAATCCTCCTCACGTTATACCATTTTCTGCTGCTGTTGATATTACGCTATACTCATCTGACCAGCAATCCTTGTCTTCTTTCCATTTCACTTCACTGAACCCTCCAATATACGGATTGAGCCTTTGCATTTCTCTTTTCAGATTTTCTCGTTTCCCTGCCACGTTCAAGCCTCTGACATTCCACGCCCCGATTAGTAGTACGTCATCGTTTCGTTGATTATTCTGCCTTTTTCCTTGGCAGTCCCCTCCCGTAGATCCGAAGGGGGACTATTTCAGAATCTTTTGCCAATGGAGACATGATCATGATGCTTTTTCAATTACAAGCCACATGTCCTGTGGATGCACATCATGTGTCTTTAATGCAGTGGTTTACATTGCCTTCTGCATCCTCATGCCGTTCATCAATGCTGAATCAATCCGCCTTGGGGGCAGTTTCCCATCCGAAGAGCAAGAGAGTGCCCTGAACCTCTGTCTGCTCCTCCTCCCTCTTTGACAAGGCCGTTGCCGAAATGAGGGTGACTTCTTATGCTGGAAGTCTTCGGCCGAAAGTATAGTGACGCCATTTTCAACAATAGAATGCTTCCCCACAAATGCCAAATGTCTCTGTGAATTGTCTACGTGACGCTGAAGTTCTGCACTGGCCAGCAAGGTCCCCAAATCTGTCCCAAGCACTTTCCATAGATACACGCTACAGCAGCATACAAATCCTTCCAGCTTCAGCGCTTCCGGGATGCTCATTCCCACGCAACGGGCCTAAAACGCTGCCTTTGTCAAATTGTCTTATGTCAGTAAATATCTGCATGTGCCGAAGCCATTTCTCATTCGTTTATGCTCCATTTATATACTTTTCCTGTCACGTCATGCGCAGTCTCGTGACGGGCAGTGGTCGTAATATTTTGGGTCATCTGTGTACATGAATATACAGGCTGGGGCAAATGAAAGTGGCCCGAAGAGCAGAGTTCCAGGATACAAGGAAACTCAGCAAGGGAAAGGAACTACAATATTTACCTGACTATAGCAGATGTTGAACGTAACCACCGTTGATCTCTTTCCCTTCTGTGCTCTGTTCAGCAAGTTGCTCTAGGAAGATCGAAGCAGAACTGGTGGAATTGCTTAAATCTTTTGCTGCAGCTCTTGAAGTTTTTGAGTGCTGTTGCGACACCCGACAGACTTTAGGGCTCCCCCCGTAGAGTGATCGCACACTGACAGATTACGAGACCTGGATGCCCAGCTAGTGCCGCGACCAGACTGATTTGTGCTAACAACTCTATCAGGCGTAAAGATTGTGTAAATGAGCTCCAAGGTTCCGCCGGCTGTATGGGCAGTTGCTCAATCCTGTTGGAATTCACGGGGTGTGGTTATATGCATTCATTCACGTCCAATAGTATCCATTCGTCGGGGCCACTTATTGTACAATTTATCATGTTTTCTGAATCATGGCAGAGAAGCCTTTGAGCATAAACCGCCTGAACTGTTGACTCTATCTTAC
This sequence comes from Schistocerca gregaria, assembly GCF_023897955.1. Classification (NCBI taxonomy): domain Eukaryota; kingdom Metazoa; phylum Arthropoda; class Insecta; order Orthoptera; family Acrididae; genus Schistocerca; species Schistocerca gregaria. The sequence continues at coordinate 506,180,825 of NC_064923.1, forward strand.
CATTCAGTTGCCAAGTGCTCCGTTCTGCCGCTGATTTGACGGCGTGAAGGTGAGGAGCCTAAGTGATTAGTGCGCAACTTCCCGACCTGGGGGGCAGAGGCGCGCTAATGGGGAGGAGCTAAGTTTAGGCTGTGGGCGGGTCGCGTGCGCCGCCAGATAGGGCCGTCGCATTCCTGGGCGCGCCGCGACCGCTCGCATGCAGCACGCGACGCCGGATCCCCTGCATCCCGCATGCCGCTGACGGCTAATTTCGCAGCGTGTTGCAGCTAATCGATGCATGCATGCATGTAATTCTGCATGTCACTCTCCCCCGCTGCATCCGCACAACACACAGCGAGAGCCAACACTTAAAACAATCCACTGCAATACTGCTGAAATGGTCATTATCTGTAACAGCTACACAAATGCAAAAAAAAAGCTTCTCTTTGGATGCTGCAATATAGATATTTATTGCTCCATACACATTTTGCCGTTGTTTGCAATGAATCTTCAGTGTGTATTCTGAATTATTACTCGATTTCGCTTTTAAACATAGTGCAGCTACTTCGGCAGCTCATATCTTAGTTTTTTCGGAAAAGGATAGTATAGTTACAGTTAATTTCACGTATCTGGACGACTATCCTATATCCTCTGGTGATGAGAGGTTAAAACTTGCACGTTTACTTTGCCTACGCGCATTTTTGGTATTTAATTTTTAGTTAATGTGCGTGTATATCCACAAGAGGTGGAGGAGTGCCGATCTGTTTGTTGATGAAGCAGTTCCATAGTCCCGTTAGCATATGCAGATATTCTCTCTCTCTCTCTCTCTCTCTCTCTCTCTCTCTCTCTCTCTCTTACTCTTCTCTCTCCCTTCTCTCTCTGTCTATCTGTATCTGTTTCTCCACCCCCCCCCCCCCCTTTTGTGCGTGTGGCTTTTATTTCACAAATATTTTAATTTTTAGAAGTACATGAAGATCTTTTCCAGTCGTATGGAAAGAGAATTTGTTTTGAAACTGCAAAAGTATATAAATTAAATATCTCTACATAAAAAATTGACGGCTCTTAGAGGATGTGAACCAGTTACGGCCAACACAATAATTAATAACAAAGCAATGGTGCAAATCAACTACTTCCTATAGTTATGATTTGAGATTACTTACATATCAAGTGACAGTGTGAATAGAATGTTACAGAAATGTGTCACAGTCAAACAGCGTTTTAAAATTAGCAGAAAAAATTCATTACATAAACTGTATCAGGTAATGGCAACAACAACCTTGCTGTACACATGAGAATGTTAGTCATTTATTAAACCATATATAAAAAGAATAGGAAGAGTAGAGTTGAAATTTCTAAGAACAGTTGTTGGCTATAGATGACTTAATAGGGACAGAAAGGACGGTATTGGGAAAGAACTAAACATATTTGATTCGAATGAAGAAATAGTAAAGTAGAAATGAAAATAACGTGGAACAAGAAAGAAAAAACCCGGAACTGCAAAATCAATGCTGAATTGTAAGCCAAAATCACGAAGAATATGAGTCAGCCAAAGAAAAGAACGGTAGAGGGAGGGAGGGAGGGAGGGGGAGTGCGTCCTTCGATGCACTGTAGATGACGGTACTGCAAATTCTCTCCGATCTATTCCCAATTGGGACTCTGTTTGCCAGCTTATCTGATATTTCGCTGCAAAGTTGTGTCATTACTCGAATTGGCCATTCTAACTAGTGAATGAAAAGTAAAATAATCATCGTAATCCATACATATTATAAAAATGCATCTATGTCTCTTTGTATATACAGTATGTATGTATATTTTGCGTTTTCTTCTAAGCAATCGGACGTCTTTGAACCAAACATCGTACGTGTATCACTTACTGTCTGGAAAGAATCGCTGCGGGGTTAAGACCCACCTATCTATCAACGATCTGCGAATACCCAGATTTAATTCATCCAGTATTTGAGAATGAGAGCATTTGGTGACTTCACATGTACCACTGAATGTACCAGCAAAATTATCACTCTTCGCCACGTAGTTCAAGAGACATTACGTCATAAATATTGTGCTGCGTGAAAATGATACTGTAGCGCGAAATTAGTTAGAGATAAAGGTGAAATATGTATACAGATACTGTAAAATACGGTAAACATGTGTGAAATAGATTTTACATGTGTGTACACAGCCAAAGCCACGGATAAAAAACTCGTCCTAAGCCCCTGGAATGATTTCAGTCAATTTGGTACACATATTAGTTACGATCTGCAAACAAATACTGTGGAACTAAGAACCACCAGCGTCCTTTTCTGTTGGGGATGAGAGTGAAGGAGGGAGAAGGAAATGGACACAGATAGGGGGAAGGAGAAGATGGTCAGGGAGAGGTGGTGGGGGAAACGGACAGAGAGAATGGCGAGGAGGGGACAGAAGCGAAAAGAAAGAGGAGGAGATGGACAGATAAGGGAGGGAAGGAGGAAATAGACACTGAATTGGGGCAGTGGGAGATGATTTGGGAGACGAGGTGGAGGAAATAGCCAGAGAGAGGAGAGTGGAGGAGATGTATAGAGAAGGGAAAAGAGGAGGAGATGTGCAGCAGGCAAAGACGTGCAGAGAGAAGGGTAAGGAAGAGGACAGAGAAAGAGGAGGAGACAGACAGAGAAGATAGGAGGAGATGGAGAGAACCGAAAGGGTAGAAGAAAGGCAAAGACAGAGGGCAGGAAGAGGTGTACAGAGAGAGAGAGGGGACGGGGGAGGGACAAAGAAAGGGGAGGAAGTGGAGAGAGAGAGGCGACAAGAGTAGATGGACGGAGAAAGACATGGGTAGAAGATGGACCGACAGAGAAGGGAGGAAGAGATGAACAGCGAGAGGGGAAGGAGGAGACGGACATGGGAAGAGAGGGAACGGAGAGATTGACTAATAGAAGATCGGAACAAACACGCTAGGTTCTCACCTTGTAATAAAATGAAATAAAATAAATAGAGTAATTCGCAAATACATACCACGATTCGTTTAAAGGTAATTATATATATTCCCGTTTACGTGTAATTCTCCAGCTAGAATTTGTTTACTGAAAATAGAACAACAGCCAGCTATGATTGTTTACTCTCTCCTACAAAAATATGCTTCGGCAAATAGCACAGTTCGTTAGCGTGGCTCACGTTCAAAACGAGACTTGTTGGCTATAATAGGAATTCCGTAAAAAAAACACTATATGGCTTTGTCTAGATGCGTTTGTTGTTAGGTATACTTTCTATCTGACGTTCTTCAAGCAGTCTCAAAATGTCACTTTTCAACGAGATTGTGCAATGGTATGTCTCTTACACAATCACAAGATAATTATTTTCACTAGGAGGAAAGAAGGTTAGGGTTTAACGTACCGTTGAAGACGAGGTCATTTGCTGCGTAGCACAACCTTGGAAGGACAGGAAGGGAATTGACCGCGCTCTTTCGAAGGAACCATCACGGCATTCGTCTTAAAAGTATTAGAGAAATCACGGAAAACCTAAATAGGGACCGTCTGGAGTGATGTTGGAACCATCACGCCCTCCTTAGTAGGGCAGTCCTTCTTGACAGAACAGTTGCTGTCACGTATATGAAGAGCACACACGCTAATGAGGTTCGGATATCTACGGAATCAGATATGAGTACTGGTGCATTGCCTTAAATATACACGAGTGGTACTTGGCGTTAGTCATGTGACATGAAGATTGGGTGATTTGGGCGTCTAAACTGGTTGCCTAATAAAACAACATCAAAGTAACGGCCGTTGGTACAGCATTATTACATTCCCTTGATAGGTTCTGGCGTCTTACTACACCGCATCCTTCCTCGGCAGTTTTCATTAGAAAAGTGTAGACACATAATCAGTTGCAACTAGTATTCCCGCTATCGTAGTTAATATTTCATCCAATGAATGATGCATGCTTCACTACGATTACACAAGTCTCTGCTTGTTTTCGACTACTGCGAATGAAAAAGGAAAAAAAAGTCCACTACAAGACTGATTATTAAAAACCTAACCTAACCCAACCCAGTTTGTACCTATACCACATGAAGACGATAGACAGTTGTAGTAATGTCACCTGATAGCAAAGTTGTGATTTTATAACTTATATTCTAAAGGTTCTGAACGGATGCAGAGAACTGCAGACTAAAATAACTAACTTCCGTCCGTTGCACGATATCAGATTACATTTGAAGGCTCAAACATTATGAGGTTTACTTCAACGAAACAGCAAAGGGTTCAGTAAAAAATAACCATGTGAACACAAAATGCTTTACTTATACACAATATCTCACAAACAGTAAGTAGACAGGTATTACATTTAAATCCCACTGTGTCTTCTGCGTGCTTCAGTTTTTTTTTCCGGCGCGTGCGTTGTTCTGTTAGCATCACAACGTCAATCAGGGAGACAGTTGTTTGCTATGAAGCGTACACACGCCTAACATGCATTGGTCACGTAAGACCTCGCACCGCCTGAAACGCTCATTCTGTGCCATTGCTTCCTTTCGCGGGGCACCAAACTAATGGTAGTTGCCTATAGGAGGATATCGTTGTTGACTGTAAGAAATTGCTGCAAGACTTGGAAAAAGTTTCCACTTGATATAATGATTCAGAAGTCTCTTACAAAAGGATAACTGCAAGCCATTTCCAGTAACAAAGGAAGAAAAGCCAGTGGTAATCGATTACAAGATTAGTGGCTATTATCCGGTATTCGCCACATGGTTTCAGTAACTTTGGGGTAATACTAAGAAGCGATATGAAAAGGGAGAATTCGTAAAACCAGAAATAGCGAAGGCGAAAGGACGACTTATATGCGACATGAGAATCTCAGCTGTAAATAGTGGAAAAGGATAAGTTGGTTGTTTTGAGTAACTGAGGAGTAAAGTTTCAATAAAATATCTCAACAATGAGATATTTCAAGTGCGTGCATTGTGGTTTTTTATTCAGTAGAGCAATGTTTTCAAGTATTTGTAGAGCAATGACATATTTTTAAAAGCTTAAATTGTGCCTAAAATTTTATTCTTAAGAGTACGCCAATTGTTACGTAACATTATTTAGATTCAAACTGAGTGCACTTAACGTAATTTACCACTGAGTTACCATTATTTACTTGGTGGAGTAGTTAATGAAGCATCGCTGTGATACGTCTCGAAAATACAAGTTTAAAAAGCGCGAAATGTTTAAGTTTATGCTGCTAAAACATGGATTACGAATCTTTGAAATGATGAAGTGTAATAACTTCAAAATTCGTTAGAGCTCACAAGCGCTGTAACGAATATGTATGAAAAGGCTGGGGGCATAATCGCTATTTGGGGAGTTTTAGTCTTCGGATCCTATTTCGGCTAGTAACACGAAGTAGGAAGTTTTTGATTTAACCCGCCCAATGGTCATTTGTACAGGCATTCAAACATCTGGTTTACTGTAGCTATGTTACAATATATTCAGCAAGATCTGAACGACGAACCGAGGCTGATGCCCGGGCAAATTGTACAAATCTGTTAATTGCTTTTGCAAAATATTTTAATTGTACTGAAACGAACGTTCATCTAATGGCACCATTTTTTATGTGCATTGTTCGTATTTTACGTGGAAAAACCGTTACCCTTATACAACTCCTGCCTGGAACGAAGCTGATAGTTCAAATTTAGTCCACCAGTGTTTTGTGCCTTGGTCTAAGATCATTTTCAACCGTTTGATAGGATCTCGGTTTGTTTGAATTTTACGTGCAAGAACACTTTTTCTGGAAGGATTTTGAAGCACACCACTTCCATACGTGAAACTTGCACGAATTTGTTTAAATTTTGTTAGAATTGACGTAGTTAAATGGAAAAAGGCGAAACGATTTTTTTAAAATCCAGTGCTCTTTATCGTTCTACAGATATGATGGTATGAAGTCTAACATAGTGTAGCACGTAATATTCGTAATATAAATGTTAAAAATATTTTAAAAATAATAAAAATAATAATAAATAAAAATCTGAAGAAATTTAAAAAATAAAACGGAAACCTCTGGAGGGCATGTGACTTTGATGTGATGATGAGGCTTGTGTGCTCTGAGGATAAAGTAGGTTACAAGGGACAGGTTCAACCTCACCAGGCAGTTAATCGTAGAGGTCGGTACGAACGATGCCCAACTCAGGCAACATGGTTCGAAAGACAATAAAGAAATCTATATCGTATCATTAGTCGCTCGAAGCAACAAAAACCCACATCGGTTCCACATCTACATTCTACATTTATACTCCGCAAGCCACCCAACGGCGTGTGGCGGAGGGCCCTTTACGTGCTACTTTCTTTACCTCCCTTTTCTGTTCCAGTCGCGTATGGTTCGCGGGAAGAACGACTGTCTGAAAGCCTCTGTGCGCGCTCGAATATCCCTAATTTTACATTCGTCGTGTCCTCGGGAGGTATAAGTAGGGGGAAGCAATATATTCGATACCTCATCGAGAAACGCAACCTCTCGAAACCTGGCGAGCGAGCTACACCGCGATGCAGCGCTCCTCTCTTGCAGAGTCTGCCACTTACGTAACGCTATAACGATATAACGGTTACCAAATAACCCTGTGATGAAACGCGCCGCTCTTCTTTGGGTCTTCTCTATCTCCTCCGTCAACCCGATCTGGTACGGATCCCACACTGACGAGCAATATTCAAGTATGTGTCGAACGAGTGTTTTGTAAGCCACCTCCTTTGTTGATGGACTACATTTTCTAAGGACTCTCCCAATGAATCTCAACCTGGCACCCGCCTTACCAACAATTAATTGTATATGATCATTCCGCTTCAAATCGTTCCACACGCATGCTCCTAGATATTTTACAGAAGGAACTGCTACCAGTGTTTGTTCCGCTATCATATAATCATACAATAAAGGATCCTTCTTTCTATGTATTCGCAATACATTACATTTTTCTATGTTAAGGGTCAGTTGCCACAACCCTGCCCCAAGTGCCTATCCCCTGCAGATCTTCCTGCATTTCGCTACAATTTTCTAATGCTGCAACTTCTCTGTATACTACAGCATCATCCGCGAAAAGCCGCATGAAACTTCGGACACTATCTACTAGGTCATTTATATATATTGTGAAAACAATGGTGCCTTAACACTTCCGTGTGGCACGCCAGAGGTCACTTTAACGTCTGTAGACGTCTCTCCATTGATAACAACGTCCTGTGTTCTGTTTGCTAAAAACTCTTCAATCCAGTCACACACCTGGTCTGATATTCCGTAGGCTCTTATTTTGTTTATCAGGCGACAGTGCGGAACTGTATCGAACGCCTTCCGGAAGTCAAGGAAAATGGTATCTACCTGAGAGCCTGTAACCAATATTTTCTGGGTCTCATGAACAAATAAAGCGAGTTGGGTCTCACACGATCGCTGTTTCCGGAATCCATGTGGATTCCTACAGAGTAGATTCTGGGTTTCCAAAAACGACATGATACGCGAGCAAGAAACATGTTCTAAAATTCTACAACAGATCGACGTCAGAGATATAGGTCTATAGTTTTGCGCATCTGCTCGACGACCCTTCTTGAAGACTGGGACTATCTGTGTTCTTTTCCAAACATTTGGAACCTTCCACTCCTATAGAGACTTGCGGCACAAGGCTGTTAGAAGGGGGGCAAGTTCTTTCGCGTACTCTGTGTAGAATCGAATTGGTATCCCGTCAGGTACAGTAGACTTTCCTCTGTTGAGTGATTCCAGTTGGTTTTCTATTCCTTGGACACTTATATCGATGTCAGCCATTTTTTCGTTTGTGGGAGGATTTAGAGAAGGAACTGCAGTGCGGTATTCCTCTGTGAAACAGTTTGGAAAAAGGTGTTAATATTTCAGCTTTACGCGTGTCATCCTCTGTTTCAATGCCATCATCATCCCGAAGTGTCTGGATATGCTGTTTCGAGCCACTTGCTGATTTAACGTAAGACCAGAACTTCCTAGGATTTTCTGTCAAGTTGGTACATAGAATTTTACTTTCGAATTCACTGAACGCTTCACGCATAGCCCTCCTTATGCCAACTTTGACATCGTTTAGCTTTTGTTTGTCTGAGAGGTTTCTGCTGCGTTTAAACTTGCAGTGAAGCTCTCTTTGCTTTCGCAGTAGTTTCCTAACTTTGTTTTTGAACCACGGTGGGTTTTTCCCGTCCCTCACAGTTTTACTCGGCACGTACCTGTCTAAAATGCATTTTACGATTGCCTTAAACTTTTTCCATAAACACTCAACATTGTCAGTGTCGGAACAGAAATTTTCGTTTTGATCTGTTAGGTAGTCTGAAATCTGCCTTCTATTACTCTTGCTAAACAGATAAACCTTCCTCCCTTTTTTTTATATTCCTATTAACTTCCATATTCAGGGATGCTGCAACGGCCTTATGATCACTGATTCGATGTTCTGCACTTACAGAGTCGAAAAGTTCGAGTCTGTTTGTTATCAGCAGGTCCAAGATGTTATCTCCACGAGACAGTTCTCTGTTTAATTGCTCGAGATAATTTTCGGATAGTGCACTCAGTATAATGTCACTCGATACTCTGTCCCTACCACCTGTCCTAAACATCTGAGTGTCCCAGTCTATATATGGTAAATTGAAATCTCCACCTAAGACTATAACATGCTGAGAAAATTTATGTGAAATGTGTTCCAGATTTTCTCTCAGGTGTTCTGCCACTAATGCTGCTGAGTCGGGAGGTCGGTAAAAGGAGCCAATTATTAACCTAGCTCGATTGTTGAGTGTAACCTCCACCCATAATAATTCACAGGAACTGTCCACTCCTACTTCACTACAGGATAAACTACTACTAACAGTGACAAACACGCCACCACCGGTTGCATTCAATCTATCCGTTCTAAACACCGTCTGTGCCTTTGTAAAAATTTCGGTAGAATTTATCTCTGGCTTCAGCCAGCTTTCTATACCTATAACGATTTCAGCTTCGGTGCTTTCTATCAGCGCTTGAAGTTCCGGTACTTTACCAATGCAGCTTCGACAGTTTACAATTGCAATACCGATTGCTGCTTGGTCCCCGCATGTCCTGACTTTGCCCCGCACCCTTTGAGGCTGTAGCCCTTTCTGTACTTGCCCGAGACCATCTAACCTGAAAAACCGCCCAGTCCACGCCACACAACCCCAGCTACCCATGTAGCCGCTTGCTGCGTGTAGTGGCAACGGTCTAATGTCAAAATTACTGTAGAGTAGAAAGTTGGGAACCATAATGAGAAACGCTTCTACCATAATATAAAAAGGCGACTATGTCCTGGGCAGAGTTAAGAATGTAGAACAAAAGAACTAGCTTTTCGACTCGTTTGGCAGGTTTAACGACATTTAAATCAAAACAGGCAGATTTAACGACATTTAAATCAAAACATCATGACATATTCGCGCTTTTTTACGAGTTGAAACTACTTCCCCAGCACAGTGAGCTCTCTTAGCTGCAAGGTGTTGGCACAGCTGCGTTTTGCAATTTATAGGCTAAAGTCCTTGATCCTGTGCCTAAAATCCAGAAGATTCGGCAGCCATAGTAAACAATATATACTATCATATTGTTGTAGAGCATACATGTAATAGCTAAAAACTTTTTTTCTGTGGGGATAAAGTAACGGTGGTGGATTTGTTCCTGGAGATGCGGAGGATACACTAAAGCAGTTTTTTTGATTTCTGAGTACAGAAGAGGGGTTGATTTTTTTTCCCCGGGGTATCATTTCTTTTTCAAACCCTCTTTTTAAATGTATGGTGAGGGGTACAAGAACAAATGGACACAAACTTCTGTGCTTCTAGAGGGTGTAATGCATCTACAACAGGAAGTATCCTAGAGTGAGAGAGCATCCGTAACAGGAAGTACCCCAGACTGGGGATACTTGCATTCTAAATTTTAATGCCACATTGTGTGACATCACACGGCACAACAAGTGCCATGTTATATGACGTGCCATAATGTATCTGTTACTTTACTTGACACGATGCATTATATAACATGACATGGTTACTAATACTAACCAGTAAAAAGGCGCGAAAAGATCAAGATATTTTGACTTAAATGTCTTCGGAGTTTCTAGATAAGTAGAACAGCTAATTCCCTTCTTTTACATAACTAACTCTGATTAGAACTTATTCGCCTTTTCTTGTGCTACGACAGGAGCATTTTTCATTCTGGTTAATCTACTATTCAGCACAATGTAAAGTTATTTTATTATCACCTTACTACAGCTCGTAAGTCAGCATTTCTGCCATCGCACTGTCATCTAAATTCACCTAAATGATGGTAAGGTTCACAACACTATTCACTTGCTTAAGGAAATATTTATATTTACTTGATTAGCAATAGCTTTTGAAAGGTATTTGCGTTCAAGAACACTTTCTGGATGGAACACCTTCAGGATCTTCATCTGAGTTGTAGTTAGCCATATCATTCTCATATTTGTACAAATCGCACTTGAAAAGCATTTTCCTGGCGTGAGTACTGCTTACTTATTACTACCAGTAGTTAGGGCTGTCGATATTTTTAAAAATATCGGGAATGTTATATATCGATATTTAAATAAATATCTCTACCGGCCGGCGTTATATCGAAGTAGAGGATCGATACAATGACTGAAAAAGTATCGACGTACTGGCCTATATGGATATCGGCTGCTCAGAGCAAGAGTTGAAAGGAAGACGATGGACTTTCACGCTTGGCGATAATCTGTTTGTTGACAGTGGTAACTGCATGTAAGTTGACAATAAAAGGTTTCCGACGAGCCCGTAGCTCAGTTTAGTCACATATAGCTCGGTTTACTCACATATCGGATTTGTCCAGAACACTTCATGTCGACTTCCCTTTTAATTCATTTCTGCAAACGCCAACAACCCCTCAGTTGCGTGGTGAAGTTGAACGCTGAAGTGCCTGTTATAGCCCAATACACGAAGTCCGATGCACGAACGATGGCGATTCGCGCCGGGCGAGACCAGGCCGGGTACTTCATTGTTGCCAGTTCCAGGCGACAGTTGTGGTACGCGCATACACGTGCTTTGCGCTTGCAGAAAGCGTGTACCTGCAAATCGTCTGTCGTTTGCTTGTGTAGCATTTGTCGCTAACTACCACCATCTGCCATACAACTCGCAATATGTGGAAAGAAAAGTCACTAAATCTACATCTACATCTACATCCATACTCCGAAAGCCACCTGACGGTGTGTGGAGGAGGGTACCCTGAGTACCTCTATCGGTTCTCCCTTCTATTCCAGTTTCGTATTGTTCGTGGAAAGAAGGATTGTCGGTATGCTTCTGTGTGAGCTCTAATCTCTCTGATTTTATCCTCATGGTCTCTTCGCGAGATATACGTAGGAGGGAGGAATATACTGCTTGACTCTTCGGTGAAGGTTTGTTCTCGAAACTTTAACAAAAGCCCGTACCGAGCTACTGAGCGTCTCTCCTGCAGAGTCTTCCACTGGAGTTTATCTATCATCTCCGTAACGCTTTCGCGATTACTAAATGATCCTGTAACCAATCGCGCTGCTCTCCCTTGGATCTTCTGTATCTCTTCTATCAACCCTATCTGGTACGGACACCACACTGTCGAGCAATATTCAAGCAGTGGGCGAACAAGCGTACTGTAACCTACTTTGTTTTCGGATTGCATTTCCTTAGGTTTCTTCCAATGAATCTCAGTCTGGTATCTGCTTTACCGACGATCAACTTTATGTGATCATTCCATTTTAAATCACTCCTAATGCGTACTCCCAGATAATTTATGGAATTAACTGCTTCCAGTTGCTGACCTGCTATTTTGTAGCTAAATGATAAGGGATCTATCTTTCTAAATAACTAGCTACGATCGCGTATAATACTTCCATAGCATAAAGCACTCACAGCAGAGCGCTCGGAATACTACTGAACGCTCATTCGCTGTCGGAGAACGCGTGACGTAGGTGGGCAGAACAAGCCTAAATTCGATCGCCATCGTTCTTGACTGCAACTATAGTAGCGCTGTGAGCCGATTACGTCAGCATTTCCTCTCACACGTTTCCGCCCACCGCAAAGAAAAATCTTGTCATTTAAATTTTAGTTCATCATTTTCAGCAATCGCTTTTGAAGAAATGAAGAAATAGCATCCTAGATGCGTTAATTAAAAAAAAAACACAAGTGGTGCCCTATTTCTTCTCATAGGAAATCTTGTTATTCCATTCACCCCCCCCCCCCCCCCCCCAGTGCAACCGGATTTCTTTGTGCCACCTATACTTGCTTCACACAGTCAAAGAGAAAGACTGGACGTGATGAAAGCTCAACAAATACTATAAGGCTCGTTCACACAGTGGAAGTAAATTTATGTTCTACTACAACTTCAAAGAACAATTTCGAATATTTACCGAAAATTGCGAAAAAAATATAACATAAAACAAAAATATCGGTACTCGATATTACCATTTCGTTGTCGATATATCCGGAAAAAATTACGCCGTTATCTATCGAAACTTTTCGAAAAAATATCGATATTTCGACATTTTATTAACAGTTCTATCAGCAGTTCTGCTATAGGCACTTACCACTACTTAAATGCACGTCTCCTGACAATTTACCATTAATGGGACTCTGGAATTAGAGGTAGCGCTGCCATTTCTCGGTACATCTTGGAACTATCAACTAATATGAATAAAGCATCGTATTTTACATGCAACAACTCTACTTTTAATCGAGGGTCCCTTACCACTGTGTGAAGGAAATTTCAAGCATGATGATAATGTGACCAGTTTTAGAATGTTGTTCAAGTGTTTGCGAGTCCTTACCAAGTAGGTATCAAACGAATTCGGAGACAAGCTGTTTCGTAACTGGTCGGTTTATTCCATAAGAAAGTGTAACAGAAAAACTCGGTGAACGTAAACAGGAATCCCCGGGTGAAAGACGAAATAATTCACGGGTAAACCGGTTCGGCCAATTTAGCCAGCCTCTATTCGAATGTGACTGTGATAAAATCCTGCTGTAAGGATCGAAAGTCTAGCGTAGCGATTGGAAAAATAAGAGAGGTTAGGGCACGTACAGAGGTTCAGACAGATAATTTTCCATTGCTCAGTAAGCGAATCGCTGTTAATGCTACGAAATACGAGTGCCATCCGTTTGCAGTGTACTCAGAAGTAAATATTCTAGACGTCAAAGAACGCAATATCAGTATGTGTGTTCGGACAGACTACAATGCCCCATCTCAAGGAAATGGATTCGTCGTATCGTGACATTTCGATTCTGAGAGGTTATTTTCTTACGGCAGTGATACGTCTGTGGAATCAGAGGACAGTGGTTTGTACAGTGGTATGCTAGTAGTAATCAACTCAACCGATGCAAACTTGGAGTGACTGCCATCTTGCACATATTCGGAACCGTCTGCAGAAGGAGTCCATAAAAACGCCTCCGACGACAATGAGCAAGTGAGCTGCATTCCTGCGAAGCAAAACGTACTTAAGTTCCTTACAGAAAGCTCTAAAATGTGTTAGTTGCTAATATAGTGGGTGAAGTCTGGCTGTCGGCATGCATTTTGTGGCATAGAGGACGAATACCAAATTTAATGGTTTGTCATGCCAGTAAATAAGTCATTTGAAAAGAAACGCTTACATTACGGAGGGTTTGGATCGCAAATATCTGCACCTCCTTCAGCCAACTCCATATGTCCGGTTTCAGGACGACAGTACCCAACCACTTGAGGAGTAGTGTGTTTCAACGCTCCTGGAAAAAAGAAAACAATATCCTTGCTTTCCCGGCCTGCGTGTTCTCCTGACATGTAGCAAACTGAACGTTATTATTCTAATATTTTCATTAGGGTCTATTTTCTTTAAAGACAGATGCAGTAACATGTAAAAATATCATAAAACAATTCAGTTGTTGCAGATTATCTCCGCTTAACCTAACATCAATATTTTATGAACGTGTTTAGATAGCACAAAACATATTAATCCTGGTTTTCCGGCGATCACTGTTCGTGCTTTGAGTAGATCTACAGGGACAGCCCCAGTAGCAAATCCAGGGCCACTGTGATTTCATTCTGAGACTTTCAGCTGTGATTGTATCTCGTGCGCGTTGCCAATCATGTTGAACTCTCAAAGTCAGAGATCACTATAGTACAATGCTGTTACTCTGTGGTGTATTGAAACTTGTCTAATTTGAGATAAAATGGTTCAAACGGCTCTGAGCACTATGGGACTCAACTTCTGAGGTCATTAGTCCCCTGGAACATAGAACTAGTTAAACCTAACTAACCTAAGGACATCACACACATACAAGCCCGAGACAGGATACGAACCTGCGACCGCAGCGGTCTCGCAGTTCCAGACTGCAGCCCCTAGAACCGCACGGCCACTTCGGCCGGCAATTTGAGATATAAACATAATTTCAGTCACCTGAGTTGTTCTTCTTTCACAAACTAAAACAGTGTTCCCGATTCACACTTTAATTTATATTCTAAGCTCATAAATAGTCAAGTGTCTCAAAGGGAAGGACGTTTCACGTGCTAGGCACATGGATTCGGAAAGAATGGGCCATGCAGAACCCAACTCGCACTCTTCTCACATGACATTCTGAAACCGAAGAATCAAGATAATCAAGTGCACGCAGCATTTTATAACTTGCAAAAAGTGTTTGACTCAGTAGCACACCAACGGTTATTAAAGAAAGTAGGATTGCGAATTTCTTGGTCGGGACGTGGCAATCTCGACAGCCAATGACGCATAAAAAGTAACTTCAGGCGCATCCCAGTGAAATGTGTTGTGGCCGTTATTGTTCGTGTTGGGTGTTTATAAGAAGACAATATAAATAATATTCTCAGATTCCTTCCAGATGACACAGTTGCCTACAATGCAGTACTACCTGAAACAGCTGCAATCATATCAAGTAAGAAATTGATGTGTGGAAGTACTGGAAGTACTGGAAACTAGTTTTAAATGTTCAGGAGTGTGCAATTGTGCACGTAACAAAGCGCAAAAATGTTGTACAGTTTAACTGCAATATCAGTTAGTGATAACTCATACAAATTCCTAGGTTTAACATTTTGTACGTGTATGAGTTGGAAGAAAGATTAAGGAAAGGCAAACCTACATTTCTAGCATTTGTAGACTTAGAGAAAGCTTTTGACTATGTTGACTGGAATATTCTCTTTCAAATTCTAAAGGTGGCAGGGGTAAGATACAGGGAGCGAAAGGCTATTTACAATTTGTACAGAAACCAGATGGCAGTTATAAGAGTCGAGGGGCACGAAAGGGAGCAGTGGTTGGGAATGGAGTGAGACAGGGTTGTAGCCTCTTCCCGATGTTATTCAGTCTGTATATTGAGCAAGCAGTAAAGGAAACAAAAGTAAAGTTCGGAGTAGGTATTATAATCCATGGAGAAGAAATAAAAACTTTGAGGTTCACCGATGACATTGTAATTCTGTTAGAAACAGCAAAGGACTTGGAGGAGCAGTTGAACGGAATGGACAGTGTCTTGAAAGGAGGATATAAGATGAACATCAACAAAAGCAAAACGAGGATAATGGAATGTAATCGAATTAAGTCGGGTGATGCTGAGGGAATTAGATTAGGAAATGAGACACTTAAAGTAGTAAAGGAGTTTTGCTATTTAGGAAGTAAAATAACTGATGATGGTCGAAGTAAAGAGGATATAAAATGTAGACTGGCAATGGCAAGGAAAACGTTTCTGAAGAAGAGAAATTTGTTAACATCGAGTATAGATTTAAGTGTCAGGAAGTGGTTTCTGAAAGTATTTGTATGGAGTGTAGCCATGTATGGAAATGAAAAATGGACGATAAGTAGTCTGGACAAGGAGAGAATATAAGCTTTCGAAATGTGGTGCTACAGAAGAATGCTGAAGATTAGATGGGTAGATCACATAACTAATGAGGAGGTATTGAATATAATTGGGGAGAAGAGGAGTTTGTGGCACAATTTGACAAGAACAAGGGATCTGTTGGTAGGACATGTTCTGAGGTATCAGGGGATCACAAATTTAGCATTGGAGGGCAGCGTGGAGGGTTAAAATCGTAGAGGGAGACCAAGAGATGAATACACTAAGCAGATTCAGAAGGATGTAGGTTGCAGTAAGTACTTGGAGATGAAGAAGCTCGCACAGGATAGAGTAGCATGGGGAGCTGCATCAAACCAGTCTCAGGACTGAAGACCACAACAACAACAACATGAATTGGAATTATTAAATAGGATCAATCAATAGATAAGCACACGGCAGACTTCTCTTCATTGGTAGGATACTGGGGAAATACAGTCAGTTTATAAGAGGGAACTATTAAAATAATTCATGGAATCAGTGCTAAAATATTATAATGCAATTAATTTTAGCGCTGTAACTTCTCATTACTTAGTACAGCAAGCCCATTTATTGTATACAGCAGACGATGTTTAGTTCCTCACCGTTGCGTGGCATATTAGTATTGTGTTTGCATGCAAAATGTCCTTCGCTGGTTCCGTTTGTTTACTATCGTCTTTTTCCAAATCAACTTTTCGTTCATCATAGTATCTCTGAGCGTCGACTGCTGTGCTCTCTCTTTGTAGGACTCTTTATTAAGCATCATTGTCAATCTTTTAAATTCCAGTATTTTTGGAGTTTCTCTAACTTTTAATGCATTTTGTCAGCTTTTATTTCTTTTCTTTCCTATGCCTACTTCCTTGGCTACACCCGACAGACCCTATTTTTAGCTTTTATGTCCCTATTTAAGCGCATTATTGGCGTTCCTTGGCAGGCGTCCCGTGCCCTATCAGGGCGATTGACTTGTAAGTTATGGACACATATGTCGATTTCCTAGATTGTAACCGATTTCGTACTACATATATATGTTGATATGACGTTTTTATGATGTTTATTGACCAGTTTGTTCATCATTATGTTGTTTATATAACATACATACATTTTAATACGAGGCGAAATCACACTACACTACTTCTTAACTTGTTATCTTCATGAGGTGCTCCAGTATCTTGAATATTTATGCATTTGATTTGTTGCTGATTATGCTTATTTCCACATTTTTCCTCATTTCAGTAATTCTGTTGTATAGTGTTGTTTGATACTATGTAGATACAATTAGATAGTGGCCTTGGGGACCGACACCGGTCTTGGTTTAGAATAAAAAGAAAATTGCAATTGGTGCTGAAATTGTGTTCAGAATTATCACCACGTTTGCGAAATCGTCACCAGCATGTTCCACATGTTAGACAAGAAACTAGAATATTTTTTAAATGTGAGGGAGTGTAGCAAATGTGATTCACATGGGATATTGAACGAATACAAACAAGAGGAGCACCAATGGTCACACGTTTGTTTGACTCAGGCAAGGGTGTCAAGGAAGCGCTGAACACTGAACCGACAAACGCTTGAATGAAGACGTCACTCATGTAATGAAAAACCACTTATAAAGTTTCAAGAACCGTAACCAAGCAAGGAATCTAGGGACGTACCACAGTCACTTACACACCTCTCGCATACGGACTGCAAAGTGGACGTTGCACTAATTACAGCACCCACAACGGCATTTAAGCAATTATTTATCGCACACTACATCGCTTACGCGAATGGAACTGGAAGAAACTTTAACAAGAGAAGTAACCCTCTGCACTTCACAGTCGTTTACAGTATATGGATGTAGAATTACTATGGATCTTTCATACATATTTCTTAGAACAAGAACGGTACTACTCTGATAATGTCCTGTTCAAAATTACACTTTCTCTGTCCGCACTTGAAGTTTCTGTATGTATATATGAAAGTTTCTGATTTTGCAGAGAATTTGCTACAAGATTTTAACATTACAAACGTTCTAATTCCTGGCCCATTTGTCCGCAGCTCGTGGTCGTGCGGTAGCGTTCTCGCTTCCCACGCCCGGGTTCCCAGGTTCGATTCCCGACGGGGTCGGGGATTTTTTCTGCCTCGTGATGACTGGGTGTTGTGTGCTGTCCTTAGGTTAGTTAGGTTTAAGTAGTTCTAAGTTCTAGGGGACTGATGACCATAGATGCTAAGTCCCATAGTGCTCAGAGCCATTTGAACCATTTTTTTCCTGGCCAATCTGTGTAATTATATTTATTTAAATGAACAATAATAACTTTCAAATAATAACCCCCCCCCCCATGAAACATGGACCTTGCCGTTCAAGGTTAGGCTTCCGTGCCTCAGCTATACACATAGCCATTCCGTAGGTGCAACCACAACGGAGGAGTATCTGTTGAGAGGCCAGACAAACGTGTGGTTCCTGAAGACGGGCAGCAGCCTTTTCAGGGTGAATACAGGGATATAAATTCCAAATCAAATAGGAGTAATGTACGAGTAGGTTTAATAATGAGTAAAAAACAAAAAAAGGAAGAAGGAACGCGGTTAAGCTACTTCGAAAATCATACTGACCGCATTATTGTAGCCAAGATAGACGCGAAGCCCACTCCCACTGCAGTACTACAAGTTTACATGCCAACTAGCACCGCAGGTGAGGAGGAGTTGTATGACGAGATAAAAGAAATTATGCAGACGGTTAAGGGACCGAAAATTTAATATTAGCGGGGGATTGGAAGTCAACAGTAGGAAAAGGAAGATGAGGAAAAGTAGTAGGGGAATATGGACTGAGGGAAAGGAATGAAAGAGGAAGCCGTCTGGTTTAAGAATCACAAGAGCAGGTGCACATGTACAAGACACGTGCACACATCGTATGGTTTAAGTTTGGTTATATAATGGTTAGACGCAGACATAGGAACCACATTTTAAATTGTAAGACATTCCAGGGGCAGATGTGGACTCTGACCACGACTTATTGGTTATTAACTGCAGATTAAAACTGAAGAAACTGGAAAAACACAGGAATTTAAGAAGGTGGAACCTGGATAAACTGAAAGAACCAGAAACCAAAAGTTTTAAAGAGTTTCAAAGGGAGTATTAGGGAACTACTGACAAGAATTGGGGAAAGGAATACAATGGGAGAAGAATGGATAGCTTTGAGATTTAACGTAATGAAGGCAGCAGAGGCTCAAGTAGGGAGAAAGACGATGGCTAGTAAAAATCCTTGGGTAATACAAGAGATATTGAATTTAATCGAGGAAAGGAGAAAACATAGAAATGCAATAAATGAAGCAGGCGAAGGGGAATAGGCCTACAAACGTCTGAAAAATGAGATCGACAGGAAGTGCAAAATGACTAATCAGGAATGGCTAGAGGACAAATGTAAGGATGTAGAAGCATGTATCACTGTGGGTAAGACAGATACTGCCTACAGGAAAATTAAAAAGACCTTTAGATCAAACGGAACCATCTGTATGAATATCAAATGACTAGAGGGAAAACCGGTTCTAATCAAACAAGGGAAAGCAGAAAGAAGTAAGGAAAATATAGAGGGCTATTCAATGGAGACGTACTTGTAGGCAACGTTATCGAAAGGGAAGAGGACGTACAGGAACATGAGAAGAATTTGATAAAGCACTGAAAGACTTAAGTCAAAACAAGACCCCGGGAGGGTCCCTTACAGCTGCTGATAGCCTTAGGAGACTCTTCCATCTGGTGAGCAGGATGTTTGAGACAGGCGAAATACCATCAGACTTAAAGAAGAATGTAATAATTTCAATTCCAAAGAAAGCAAGTGCTGACAGGTGTGAAAATTAGCGAACTATCAGTTTAGTTAAGTCACGGCTGCAAAGCACTAAGACTAATCCTTTACAGAAGAATGGAAAAACTGATAGAAGCCGACCTTGGGGAAGATCAGTTTGGATTCTGGAGAAATGTAGGAACGCGAGAGGCAGTACTGACCCAACGCCTTCTTACAGAATACAGGTTAAGGAAAGGCGAACATACCTTTATTAGCACTTGCAAACTTAGGGAAACCTTTTGGCAATGTTGACTGCAATACTGTTTCAAATTCTATAATTCTGTCAGAGAGAGCAAAAGACTTGGAAGAGCAGTTAAACGGAATCGACAGTATCTTGAAAGGAGGATATAAGATGAAGATCAATAAAAGCAAAACGAGGACAGTGGAATGTAGTCGAACTAAATCAAGTGATGCTGATTGGATTAGATTAGAAAATGAGACATTTAAAGTAGTAAATGAGTTTTGCTATTTGGAAAGTAAAATAACTGATGATGGTCTAAGTAGGAAAGATGTAAAATGTAGACTGCCAATGACAAGAAAATATTTTCTGGTGAAGAGAAATTTGTTAACATCTAGTATAGATCTAAGTGTGAGGAAGTCCTTCCTGAAAGTATTTGTATGGAGTGTAGCCACGTGCGGAAGTGAAATGTGGACAGGAAGAGAATAGAAGAATTTGAAATGTGGTGCTACAGAAGAATGCTGAAGTTTGGATGAGAAGATGACATAACTAATTAGGAGGTACTGAATAGAATTGGGGAGAAGAGGTACTTGTGGTACAACCTGACTAAAAGAAGGAATCGACAGGTAGGACAAATTCTGAAGCGTGAAGGGTTCACCAATTTAGTACCGGAGGGAAGCGTGGCGGGTAAAAATCGTATATGGAGACCAAGAGATGAATATAGTGAGCAGATTCAGAGGTATTTAGGTTGCAGTAGTTTCTCGGAGATGAAGAGGCTTGCACAGGTTATAGTAGCATAGAGCGCTGCATCCAACCAGTCTTCGGACTGAACATCACAACAGACGATAAAAAAGTAGAACATGCACATTGAATGTGGAATGCGTGCTAACAAATGCCCAAAAGTCGGCTATTCTCCGGTAAGTTGGCGAACCTCCTCCGGTCGTGTCCTTGCCATGTCTCCGTGGGCGTCACTGTTGAACAGCTAGACGAAACAGACTTTTTTCTCCGCGGCCGCAGCTTTGGTATTCCGTGCACAAAGAGCATAGACATGTCGCGCGGAGGGAGTGTCGCAGAACTGTCCAGGTGCGACGCCGCTCTTGAATGCAAAGCGAGACTTTTATTGAAATACGACTCCTGGCGGCCCGCCTCGCTGAACGTAGCATACCCTGCGAAGTGTCTAGAGTTTCTACGCAATTTGGACCCATATCATCGGTGGAAGTTTCAGGACTGATGCACTTTTACTTTCGGTCTTTTGCCATGCGAATTATTTAAAATTGTGTGTAATATCATAAGTAATTTATACTAATTTCATTCGAAACGCATGAAAATTTGGTAATTCGATAGTCCTGCAGTACCATAGGTGCCGTAATCGCAACAAAAAACAATTAGCAGAAGATTTTCCTAGCAGTCTGTGTAGTCCAGGTTGTAAACGCGCTCCTACAGGATTGGGAGTCGCTTGAGCCCTGGTGATAGAAGAATTTGGGCAAGGAGACAAAAATTGTTCCGATGTTAGTGATGGGAGACTTAGGCAGCATAATATGACCAGACACAAGGAAACCGTGACGCATACTTTTCGGAAGACTGTTCTTCATTATTGTAGGTTAAATATCAAACTTATCAGCAGTATATCATGAAGTATTTGCCACTAACAATGTAGGTGGCATCATTTTTCTTGGATATGATCAATATGCTTGATTTTACCCTTTCCTAAAAGAGACGGATGGGCGGTTGGCTCCACACCCCGTCCCCCCCCCCCCCCCCGCCCCCCCTCTCCCGATGGAATATATTTAAAAACTAACTTCTGCCGCGGCTGGTCCCGGCGGAGGTTCGAGTCCTCCAGCGGGCATGATGTGTGTGTTTGTCCTTAGGATAATTTAGGTTAAATAGTGTTTAAGCTTAGGGACTGATGACCTTAGCAGTTAAGTCCCGTAAGATTTCACATACATTTGATCTTTGAACAACTAACTTCAGTTCCATTAGATTTCCTGTGAGTAAGTTATTTAGCCAAAATAACACGTTACTCAGGCTTTACACTGATCTCTATTACCCCACGCCAAAGATATTTCAAGTACACTGTGTCTTTTGTATGAGCAATAAAAAGTAGTTTTAATTTAAAATCAGAAATTTTCCCCATCAGCATGGAGATTTCTATGGATTCTTATACTTTCAGTTACCAGCCCGACACTGTGAGTTTTTTCGACTAAAGATTACAGCGCACTAATTTATCGTTATAACGGATGAAGAAGTTTCATCAAATGTATACGTCAAATGTATAGCAAACTGTTGAGTTGACTGTTTACATCTACTAAGGAAGGCAATGGAAATCACTGCATTATAGGTAGATATTGTATGGCCATATGAAAAGTAGCCTACAAATGAGAAAAATGTGCGCTCGTGATCTCTCCATTGCTAAGGATTGTGGATTAGTTCCCCACTCGCATCTCCGGAAGGAGAATGCCAAGGTGAAGTTCATCAAAAACCAACGATAGGATAGCATTCTACTAGTAGTGGCATGGATCTGACTGGTAGTTAGAAAATCTGAAAAAGGAAATGCAAAGGCTCAATCTAGATATAGTAGGAGTGAGTGAAATGATATGGAAAGAAAATAAATGTTTTTGGCCAGATGACTGCAGGATAAGTTGAGCAACAGCAGAAAGGAAGTAGTCTTTGTTATGAGTAGGGAGGTATGGCAGAGACAGTGATATTGCGAACAGTTCAACGATAGGATTACCCTCATCACAATCACCATTAAACCATCTCTAACAACAATAATTCATTGTTAATAACTGTAGGTATTTTCCTCAGTTGCCACTTCAGTTATGCTGAATATAGATTCAGTTGCAAAAGAGGGACTTTTTTCTTATCTGTATGACACAGAATAACTAGCAATACAGCAATTATACATGCTGACATCGTAAGCGGAAGATGAAGATATAGCGAAAGTACATGAAGACAGCAAACAGGTAATTCAATTGGTGAAGGGAGACAAAAATCTAATATTTATGGGAGACTGGGACGTTGTAGTAGGAGTGCAATAGAAGGGACGGGAGAATACAGTGTCAGCAAAAGAAATGAGAGAGGAGAAAGACTCCCTGAATTTTGCAATACACCCCAGCTGGTAACAGGAAATTAACTTTCCAAGAACAGCAACAAGAGGCGGAATACTTGAAATTGCCCTCGGGACACAGGGAGATACGGATGAATTACGTCGTGGTGAGACAGAGATACTATGTAATTTAGTTGTTATGGGGAGTAGAGTGAAGTTTAAGAGAACCTGCAGGAGGCATCATCATGGAAAGAAGTCGGACATGGAAGTACTGAGGAATCTTCCGACGCATGCATTCAGCACCTCAAGCGAAGATCTCTTCATACTTTAAAACTTATTCTGAAATAATGATGTTGTTATGATGTATATTCTTTGTGATAATGTTTCTTTCGCTGTATGTTCTTAGCAGGTAACAGCTTCCAACCGA
This sequence comes from Schistocerca gregaria, assembly GCF_023897955.1. NCBI lineage: Eukaryota > Metazoa > Arthropoda > Insecta > Orthoptera > Acrididae > Schistocerca > Schistocerca gregaria. Next base: position 506,204,033 of record NC_064923.1, read on the forward strand.
CATCTTTGTTTACAAAATATGGAAGTTTACATGTGATGTGTTAGGACAGTGAAAGGAAACTATGACCACTGGAGGTGTTCTATTTTACTTGTTTTATTTTCCCTGTTTGATATACGTTTAGATTTTAGTCAAAAAAGCTCCGAAATCATGTTATGAAATAGTATTTTGTTTCTCCACAAGACAGTGCCACAAGCTTTTCAAAAAATCGTAACACAACAAATATGCCATACTAACAAATGTAAATCCATCTGATGATGGAGGTTTAAACTTTCTAAACGCGTCGTGAAGATAAGTAAGCATTGACTGGTAACAGTAAACTTGTTGTTTCATTCGAAATTTAGATGTAATTAAAATCAAATTTGTTAACGTTTAGAGTGCAAGAGGAATTTCAGTGATAAACGCAGAGGAGAGCGCGGGTAGGTGGAAAGAGTCCATCGAAAAGGACTATTCAACTTGAATCTATGAGAATAGGGACGTATCTTGAGTGTTCCAGAAAAACATCATCCACACAATCCCGAAGAGTGTAAGGGAAGATAAAAGTGAGAATTGTCGCACGATTAGTTGAACATCTCTTGCATCCAGGATGCTGACAATAATAATATACTGAAGAACGGAAAATAAAACTGAAGATCTGTTAGATGATAATCAATTTTGCTTTAAGGAAAGTAAAGGCACCATAGAGGCAGTTCTGACGTTGCACTTTATAATAGAAACAAGACTAGATCATAACACTTTAAAGTGAATGGGCGACCTAGAAAAACGTTCGATACAATATAAAACTATATAAGATGTTTAAAATTCTCAGAAGAACACCTATAAGCTGCAGACACAGATAAGAAATGCGGTGGTTCTCCGAGGAATCTATGAGGAAAGTAATGACCGTAAACACTACTAGAAGGAAGGGCAGGATGCTAGGGCTTGTATTAATACTTCGGGGAATAACCTTCATGGTTTTAGAGGTACATGTAGAGAGAAAAAGCTGTGGTGCTACTGTCATATGACAATGCTGTCACAGATGAGGAATTCGTAGCGGCCCACATCAAAACAGTCACACAACTTCGGAAAGAGGTTAGTGTTTGCGACACAACTGGGACATTCTACACGCCAAGCTGTGCAGTCATTCCTCATTCTTAGATAATGCCGCCTTAAGGACTGTATGAGCTCTCAGTGAATAGACTTAGCACCACAGGCTACTTCATGATCAGAAGCAGCATTTAATACGAAATGTTGGAAGTATGCAGGGTGATCAGAAACAGCCTGAAATGCTTGTAAGGGTATTGCATGGTAGGTTACGCTGAGCTCCATCGCAGTCTTTAACACTGGTAGCAAGCCGCGACAGCGTGGACGTGAATCGTATGTGCAGTTGACGGACTTTGAGCGAGGGCGTATAGTGGGCATGCGGGAGGCCGGGTGGACGTACCGCCGAATTGCTCAACACGTGGGGCGTGAGGTCTCCACAGTACATCGATGTTGTCGCCAGTGGTCGGCGGAAGGTGCACGTGCCCGTCGACCTGGGACCGGACCGCAGCGACGCACGGATGCACGCCAGACCGTAGGATCCTACGCAGTTCCGTAGGGGACCGCACCGCCACTTCCCAGCAAATTAGGGACACTGTTGCTCCTGGGGTATCGGCGAGGATCATTCGCAACCGTCTCCATGAAGCTGGGCTACGGTCCCGCACACCGTTAGGCCGTCTTTCGCTCACGCCCCAACGTCGTGCAGCCCGCCTCCAGTGGTGTCGCGACAGGCGTGAATGGAGGGACGAATGGAGACGTGTCGTCTTCAGCGATGAGAGTCGCTTCTGCCTTGGTGCGAATGATGGTCGTATGCGTGTTTGGCGCCGTGCAGGTGAGCGCCACAATCAGGACTGCATACAACCGAGGCACACAGGGCCAACACCCGGCATCATGGTGTGGGGAGCGATCTCCTACACTGGCAGTACACCTCTGGTGATAGTCGAGGGGACACTGAATAGTGCACGGTACATCCAAACCGTCATCGAACCCATCGTTCTACCATTCTTAGACCGGCAAGGGAACTTGCTGTTCCAACAGGACAATGCACGTCCGCATGTATCCCGTGCCACCCAACGTGCTCTAGAAGGTGTAAGACAACTACCCTGGCCAGCAAGATCTCCGGATCTGTCCCCCATTGAGCATGTTTGGGACTGGATGAAGCGTCGTCTCACGCATTCTGCACGTCCAGCACGAACGATGGTCCAACTGAGGCGCCAGGTGGAAATGGCATGGCAAGCCGTTCCACAGGACTACAGCCAGCATCTCTACGATCGTCTCCATGGGAGAATAGCAGCCTGCATTGCTGCGAAAGGTGGATATACACTGTACTAGTGCCGACATTGTGCATGCTCTGTTGCCTGTGTCTATGTGCCTGTGGTCTGTCAGTGTGATCATGAGATGTATCTGACCCCAGGAATGTGTCAATAAAGTTTCCCCTTCCTGGGACAATGAATTCACGGTGTTCTTATTTCAATTTCCAGGAGTGTATTAACACCAATAAAAGTTGACCTCAACGCTGTTAGGTTTTTCTTATCACCTTCCCTCCGTTCCATTTAGGATGTAAAGGAGACCAGAAAATTCACCTGAAGCCAAACTTTAGAAAAAGATGGTTTGGAGTTCAAACTTTTGGTATCGTAATAGTCGGCATACAGGGTGTAACCAGTATAATTGCAGATATTTTTATGTGTGAGACCTTAATACGTACACACACCAGTGTGCTGGTTGTTTTTCCTCTATGTCGAATAGTCCTTCAACAGTCACATCACAAACTTTATGACATGATGTTTCCTGCACGATCGTACTGCACCACTGAGTGGACTACGCCTGTCAATATAGACTGTTTCGTGTCATCGCGTCCACACTTCAACAGTTGACCTGCTGCCCAGTGGAAAATAATCATTAATGGCTTCCTGTTGCCACATGTGCTTGGAGTTACCAACCAACCTAGAAACAAACGACTTTTGAAGGTTATCATTATTGTCTGCAAATGAGATAAATACTGATCTAATGTTTTTCAATATAGCTTCCTCAGTAACCAGTAAAAACAAACGACTTTTGAAGGTTGTCATTATTGTCTGCAAATGAGATAAATACTGATCTAATGTTTTTCAATATAACTTCCTCAGTAACCAGTAGAAATGTCTGCGCTAATACCCGTTACATCCTGCGTAAGGACGACCAAACGAAAACTGGCCGGACATCATTTAGTGACGACGTAACATGAACAGCGAAGATATCAAAACAGCTCATTATAAAACTGTCAAAAACGACTATTGGCAAGCTCTCAGGAGTCAGTGCTAAAATATCGCGACGTTTCGAAGACTGTCATACTCACAATCTTCTGGCGTAGACGAACGTCGCGGTATTTTAACACTACTACCAGATGGAAACCCGACAACTTTTCATCAGTAGTATACGCCAGGAAGACTTACATTCGCCCAATCCGAAACACCTGAAAAGATAGCTCGAAAAAGCCTGATAAAACAGCAACGCCACTTACTTGTCCGAGTGATTTCTAAGAGACAATCACGCTAGATCATAATTAAAAAGACTCAGTAACTTAAGACTTACTAATTTTGTGTTGTGTAGGTGGAGCTTCCACATCTATCTCCACGTTTTCAGTTTCAAATGAAGTGCATCAGAAAATCATCGTCATTTCGTTGAACAGTCGCCGCGTTAAGACTGATTTTTAGACAGCGGTGTCCGGGCCATTTTTGTTTGGATATATTCTTTGAGCAGGTTCACTGTTCTGGCCCGAGACCACTAGTTTTGCACATCAATCCTGGTCCCCTCTAGTTACGACCCACTGGTCCTAGCTTTTCTCAGATAGCCAATAACGACGTTACCTTGTTAGTTTGCAAACTGCACCCACCATTTTCTACACAGACAAAATTTTTCTCGCATTTTTTGTTGCACTTTCACTTTTGCCAACCGTTCTGCTACAGATTTTATATCCGGGATGTAACGATGGATCCTCGTTTCTTCTACATTCATAAGAGGACGCCTAGTCCTACGGATTATGCTTGAATTTTTTCAGGCACAAGTTTGAAATGTCATCTGCCCATCATTTTTGGTACGGTGTCAGTAGTAGCGGTACTCGACATGCACTCGGGTTCTGCATAACACAGTTTCACTCCATATATTATACGCACATTCATAAAAGATATTTATAACCTCAGCAACATCAAGAATTCTCACTGGGACGATCATGATTCTGTGAATTTTATTGGAAATTTTCTCAGAAGATAACTGTCAGACCACTAGGACATGTTGAGTCTGCAGTTTTAACACGAGCACCATGAAGTTTGATTCCTGTTTTATCCATATTTATTAAATGTCTAACAGTATGAAAGCAAGTTCTTTACAAAAGACTTAGTGACATGTCTGAAAATTTGAGCAGATATGTTGAAATAAGATTCTTAACAGTCTTGCCACTTAACACTTTACCGCTATTTTGTACAAATTTAAGATGCTTATCCAATATTTTTGACTGAGATGAACCACAAAAGTAGTATCAATACTCGCCTAACTGAACATAAAAGGAACTGTCGACTGGGACACACGGAAAAATCGTCTGTAGCGGAACATGTTTTTGAAACGGATGACCATGAAATAAAATTTAGTGAGACGAGCGTGCTAGCTAAGACATCGCATTATTATGCACGTATGTATAGAGAGGCTGTAGAGATTTTTAAACACCACAATAATTTTAAGAGGAAAGAAGAAGGCTTGAAGTTAGACAAGATATGGCCATCGACTTTGTACCAAAGATGTGACAATCGATTACCTTCGATCGAGAGTAATGACGCCAGCCAGAGATAGTTTTACTGTTGACAACACGTGACGAGTGGTGGCGCCCTCTACACGCTCTATATAAACAGGACCTCCACGGCCTAGCAGCCAGTCGTAGATTCACCTCAGATGATGTTGCCCGCAGCTGGCAACGAAACGTCAGGAAGAAGTGTTTCTACTATTGGACCACGGCCTCTTAGCCCGGAAGTTTTAATTACTGAAGACGCCAGCTGTGAAAGTCTACACGCCATGATTCCACAGATATTGTTTATCATGTAGTCAAGACTACGTAATGAAGCCAAAATCGTGGATAAAATTGAAATGTAGTTTGTTTATTAACACTTCTCTTTTCACTAATTAAATATGAAATATGAATCGGGATTGGAGGTGATGATCCTATCCTTCTTTTTTAGTATTTTGGGTCCCCATTAATTAATATCTGATAGTTAATGAGCGAACTATTTTTTATGCTGGCGCGTTGTTTGTATCAGTTACCCCCACAACCGTCCAAGGATAAGATCCTATTATGTTCCGCGCACACGCGTTTCACCATTTTATAAAATGCAGAATTATGTAAACTATAGCTTTGCCTAGCGCACAACTTTCGTGGGTTCCACAACCATAATAGTTTCCCAAGAGTATTTTTCCTAGCTAACACAAAGCTCGAATTATGTTGTCGGATTCATTTTCACTCCACCCGACAATAAACGTCTCTGATCACTTCGTCACACGTAATGTATTTTAAACGTGCCTGAAGAGTCTTTAAATAATCTCCTTAACGAATTTCGCAGTCGCGTACCACTTTTTCATCGAATAGCCCGATGGTGATAACTGAAGGTAGAGAGCTCAATAATGTGTTACATGTTCTTTTACATGTATTAAAAAACAAACGTGCCCCTATATGTTTCTGTCCCGCTTGGTCTTTGCTACTTTGCTTTTTTTCTTTACTTTTCGTTATATTGCATCTTAGTAATTCTGTGCAGTTATTAAAGTTTCGTATTACTTTACCCTTTTTAATTCTTCCAAAATAAAGTCTATTTAGCCCCCATTTTAACTAATATGTTGCTAATTGAAACGCCTGAGCGCAAAGTACTGTTATATTCCCAAGAATTGGAATATGGTGTAATTACCAATAAATGCTTTGCGTAATAAAGTAAACTAACGATTTTTGTGGTGTTAAACCGGTGAATGGTAATAAAATAAATTTGATAACGTAGGTTCTTGGTGCACAGTACTCGTGACAGTAGATAAATTTAGGATGAATTGGGATGACATCTACTCTGCCTTCAAATATTATACAATTAGTGGAAATGTGCAGCAGCACAACTGCGCAACTGTAGTCTCAGCATACTATTAGAAAACAGTCTGCTGCTATACCTAGTCAGTGTGATTACTGCACAGTCCCTAAAGGATCCGTAAGACCACATCAGTTCTTACATTATAAATGAGAAGTTTTCTCTCTTTCTCTCTCTCTCTCTCTCAAATATAAATCGCCGTGGTGTGATACGTCTGTTATTATGTTTTTAGACATGACTGAGAAGTCCCACTCTCAGTATCAGAATGAGGATTGTTATAATAATTTGAGTATCTGTGAATAGCTGCCAATTCTCTGTAGGTGCAAACTGTCGTAACTGGCCTTCTACATATTTAGGTGCTGTAAAAGTAAGTAGAACAAAGTACCGTTGAATCTTTGCAGGTAAACATGAATGTCGGTGTCAGAGAGAGGACAATGCACTGTTAAAAAGTATCTAGTTGCGGGAGATATTGAACTACTTATTCCCTCTAGTATGATCTCCACTTCACTCAGCTATACTGAATGCAGTTTATTAATTGGAGAATAATGAACTGTGTATTATCTTTATTACGATTTCCGCAACACAGATTTATTTAATGCTGTTTATTAATAGTGATTAGTTAAGTACATTAAGTACTACCTTTTGAAGTGGATATCATTATAAAAGGAATATATAATTCATTATTATCCACAACGAATGTACATTTCACTTACATACTTTTCCACTTTTACGACTGTGCGTGGACCATGACAACTCATTACAGACAAGTGACATATATTTCAAAGAGATGTGAATAAAAGGTATATATGCTGTATATCTGAAAATATTACTATTTTGGGGGACGTCATTTGTTTCGCGTTAAGGAAATCTCAGCAGGCCACTACCGGATGTTATAGAATGCGTGAACACCAACAGATGTGCTGAGAGCCGCTTTATGTGAACGAAAGGTTACTACTTGTATTAACCTCTCCTCCCCTCTTTCCCACCCACCCCCTTCCCACTCTGGCAATTTACGTGCCTGCCGCGCGGAACGGAGCGCAACGAGTCTTCAGGTCGGCCAGGAGAGCGTTCGAACGCAGAAGGTAGCGACCGAAACGTGCCACCTCTCCGCTGCTTCTAATACCCTGGGCGGCAGCGCAGGAGCTGACGTAACACACATTGTTTGTTCCCAGCGGTCCAGAGTGGTGCATCTAAATATATCTAAGTACCAACATGTACATGTGAATAGCACTTCTCTATGTTTGTGAAGTATTTACTATATCAGCTACTTTTCAATACTTGAGTAAAATGTGTCGAAGATTGTGTGCTTGCTTATGATTTGCACGTACGTGGCCAGTAACGTAATTTTCTGCACAATATACACTCCAGGGCAAAAAGAAAGACGCACCACGAAGGAATTATTCGAATGGAATGGAAATCGGTAGATGTGATGTACATGAAGAAACAAACAAATTTTCACAATTTTAGATAAATTGAATGATTTATTCAAGAGGAGCTTCACAAATTGAGCAAGTTAATAACGTGTTGGTCCACTTCCGGGCCTTATGCAAGCAGACATGCGTCTTGGCGTTGAGCAATATCGGGCCAAATTCGGTCCGATTGGTGCGTTACATCGTCAGAATCCCTAGATGGTTGGAGGGGCCTGCCCATGACGCTCCACACGTTCTCAATTGAGGAGAGATCCGGCGATCTTACTGGACAACGTAGGGCTCGGCAAGCAGAAAAATTATCAGTAGAAACACTCGCTGTGTGCGGGCAGGCGTTATCGTGCTGAAATGTCAGCTCAATATGGCTTGCCACGGAGGGCAACAAAACGGGGAGTAGAATATCCTCGACGTACCGCTGTGCTATAAGGCTGCGGCGAGTGACAACTTAAGGGGTCCTGCTATGAAAAGAAATGGCACCCGAGACCATCAGTCCCGATTGCCGGCCTATATGGTGGACAACAGTTAGAATGGTATCCCACAACTGTCTAGGGCATCTCCACTTCGCAGCGAGACTCATCACTGAACACATTTCTACTCCAGGCAATGATATTCCGAGCCGAATGTGCCCCACACCACTGCAGACAGGCTAATTGGTTCACAGAGGTAATGGAAGTCGGTTCAAGGAAGCCGTGCAGCCAGCCCCGTTCCTTCGAACCGCCTATTACTGGTCCTTGTGGTCACTGAAGCACCAATTGCACGTCGGATCGATGACAGCGATGAATGGGCTCTGAGCCAAGGTTGCCCGTATTCGCGGACAAGGGAGGACCGCCCCCACCCTCCCACAAGCCCCAGCTCTCAAGAAGAGGAAACATATTAGCTTTCAGGTGTTTTTCTTTCAGGAAAATGACCTGAAAGTCGGTATTACACAGGTTTTTAACAGGACAGTAAGTGGTACTTTGCAACGACTACTTGTACTTACAAACCGCCATTTGTCTTCCAGAATATTAAAAGTTCTTCGTAGCTCCAGGTTCTGCCCTTCCCTCCCCCACCAACTCCCACCCCCCACCCTACCCCCACAAACTATCGTATGGGAACCTCTGACTATTGCTCGGTCCTCATATTTTGTCTTCTCTCTAGGTCGACCGGTTCCTTCTCGACGCTTTGTTCGGCCAAGGTGCAGCTATTCTTATTGATATCATCGAATAGTGGCCTCACTCCTACCCAAATGTCGAGCTTTTCGCCGATTACTCCGACCAGTTTCTGTGAGCCCAACCACAAATCCCCTCTCAAATTTTGAAATCTGCGTATATTGTTCACACCCCAGTCTACGAGGCGTTGCTACTCTCCAATTGAATACACTATATGAAATTTGCAAAGGGTTTACGCCCTGGTATTGACATGTCCTCCAGTTAATGTTCTTGCCAGCTGCCTCATGAAATTGCACTGCAGCCTCACATATTCACCTATTGGCCACCAGAGTTTACAATTCTACATTTTCCGTCGATACCTGTATGAATATAAATTGTTGACCAACCTGTAAAGCTGCTTCGTAATGCGGCTTTTTTTTTGTCTTACAGTGTATTTGCCTTTGATACAAATAAATGGCGGAATGAGTGTTTAAGGGCAATTAACGCACGGAAATCATCTCAGTTTTTCAGAAAAACGGGATATCCCAACAATGGCTTAAATCTGGCAATGTTCTTTTCTTTTTCATGTGTCTAAGGGAGCTTTTAAGCGCATCTTCATTAGTTACGCGTTAATTTTATCTGGCGGTACCGTTGCCCCTTGAAGGCCAGTCCGGACAGAGAATAATTGAAGACGAGTTCCCTGTCCAGCCCTTGAAGGCCCTTGTGCCTTGATGTCGATCGACCACCGTGTCATCCTTTGCATTGCGGCATCAAGTTGATGCGTTATGGAAGAGTATGTGGTCAGACACTGCTCTTCCGGCAATCTTTCCAGACAATGGAGCAGCTTCTCATTCAAATGGCTCCTTAATGAGCATGGCGAGGATTGCTCCATCTTGTACCACTCCTTTCGACGAGGAAAAGTTCTTGACAGTACCGTGAATCGAACACGAGTCCTACGCATGGCAGCCACCTACGCTGACCAATCAGCCACGGAGGCGAATACATGACTTTGTGTGATGCTTAATTTTGGTGTACTCCCTGAGTTGCCTTCACATACCGCAGGGATATGGCTTTCCAGTGACGGCATCTGTACCCTGGTCGCAAGGGCATTCGTAGAAATTTGGGCGATGGAGAGTAGTGAGATGGGAAGGCGACCTGGCTCTAAAATTGTCATTTTTGGTAAAATGATGTGGTGAGTATCGATACATATCATACCATAAGAACGACATTTTGTAGCTGAGAGTAAAAGCTTACTACATCCCAAAAAATTGATCATTATCCACTCAGTATATGAATAAAAAGTCTTTACTTCAGATTCTGAAGGGGGGAGGGGGGAGGAGAAGGTAAGCCCCGTCCCCCAGCCTTTGCGGACGCCTATGCTTGGCTGTACACCATCGTTCTAGTTCAGCTAATGAAACTGCCACAGATTTCACGCAGAAGAATAAATTGTTACCGCAGCCAACTTAAACTCTAGAGAGTGGTTTCAGTTGAAAGAACGAAAGCATGTTTCAACCGATAGAAAAAATTACAGATTGGTTTCACATGAAAAGGAAGAATGAGTAATTCAGTCAATAAGCGAGACTACTGACCCTACTGTTTGTATTCGGTTACTCTCACAGACTGGTTCCACTCGAAAGGAACGAACAAATAATAATCCAAGCGATACGTAAAAACATTTAAATAAAAAAAACATGGCATCGGATCGTATGGAGCGTAAGTACGCGACGTACATAGCTAGTGACTCGCGCCGCCTGGTTGAACATTAGAGGCACGAGCCTCTGGTGGCTGGCGCTCCAGCGCATTCTGTATGCGCGTTAAGTGCGATGAGCAGCGTGTGTGTTTTCACAAGTACATAGTCATTACTAGAATTAACATATTAGCTAACAAGTTGGAAACAGGGAGAGGGGAGGCACGTAAAAAAAGTGTGTCATTAAAGTTATCTGGTTTATAAAGAGCCCCCAGGTTGAGGTAAACTAGAAGCATTTGTGCGCGTATATGCTACTGTAACGAGCGTTGATGTAAAAAGCATCAGTACTTCAAGGACATATTGTCAATGTATGATGTTGTTGTTGTGGTCTTCAGTCCTGAGACTGGTTTGATGCAACTCTCCATGCTACTCTATCCCGTGCAAGCTTCTTCATCTCCCAGTACCTACAGCAACCTACATCCTTCTGAATCTGCTTAGTGTATTCATCTCTTGGTCTCCCTCTACGATTTTTACCCTCCACGATGTCCTCCAATGCTAAATTTGTGATCCCTTGATGCCTCAGAATATGTCCTACCAACCGATCCCTTCTTCTTGTCAAGTTGTGCCACAAACTCCTCTTCTCCCCAATTCTATTTAATACCTCCTCATTAGTTATGTGATCTACCCATTTAATCTCCAGCATTCTTCTGTAGCACCACATTTTGAAAGCTTCTATTCTCTTCTTGTCCAAACTGTTTATCGTACATGTTTCACTTACATACATGGCTACACTCCATACAAACACTTTTAGAAAAAAAGACTTACTGCCACTTAAATCTATACTCCATGTTAACAAATTTATCTTTTTCAGAAACGCTTTTCTTGCCATTGGCAGTATAGATTTTATATCCTCTCTACTTCGACCATCATCAGTTATTTTGCTCCCCAAGTAGCAAAACTCCTTTACTACTTTAAGTGTTTCATTTCTCTCAGCATCACGCGACTTAATTCGACTGTATTAGAGGGGTGTGTTATAAAATACTCAGGAAAATAATGACTAAACGAAGCCTCAGTAAGAAGTGTATATGTGCTTAAAAATCACGATGTTGTAAGCAGAAAGTAATAAAAAAATAAAAAAAAATTCGAGACAAAGCCCTATAGTAGAGAGTTACTACTTTTAAATCATGTGTTTTAAATGATGATTGAGTGAGGTACACGCACATGTACTAGACAGAGTCAACGCCTTGCGCATCGGATATAGATAATATGTAATTCTACGTCAGTCTGCTTCATTACAGTTATTTGTAAATATTTCCTGTAATTTTGCTTATTTTAATGAAACACTCTCTGTTACAAAACAGTGTCGCAGTATTTGTTGATAGGTACAATACTGCCTGTTGAAGACATTTTAAAACCGTCAAGGTTTTAATAAACGTGTATTTTGCAACTAGTTGGCTGTCGTTTTCAATTCATTGAAGTTTTCATTCAGTTGTTCACATCACTACCGTACATCCCAATCATATAGCTGTTCCGTCACGTACTAATCCTGTGCGTTTTGTATGATTATCCTTCTGCTGTGTGTATGCTCTCAAATGAAGTATACTAATCCGTCTTCCAGCTACCAAGCGCATATTCGATTTCCGGGAATTCACTAGTGCCTACCACGCAGATTCGACTGATATTGTAATGGAGGCTGATCTGATGTAATGTAATGGAGGCAGGCAGTCGGCCCTCGTCAGCAGAGTGGCGCCTAATCCCTTTCCGAGAGCCGCTGCCACTGGCGGAGTGGCTGCGGCCGGCACGGAACGCCGTGGGCGAAAATGTATAAATTTTACAGTGCGCGCGCGTGTTTCTCGACAGGACAGTTGGCACTCCTGGCCCGAGCGGCGCATGTTTTATTCGCGCTCCGCGCTGCCAGCGCGATCTGCCAAACCCGTCCGTGTGCGCCCCTTCCCCTCCGCTTCCCACTCCGCCTCCCGCCGTCTGACAGCTCTTTTCTCCCCCTCCCCCCTCCACTCCACAGCAGAGCCCCTGGAGTACAGCTCTTCCAATTTCCAACAGGCGAGCTTGTGTTTTTGCGCGCTACACGACCCGGAAAAATTAAATCGCATCGATTCGGTCCTGTTTGGAGCGTAGAACTGGCCGCGGTATTTACACGCGGGACGCGATAGCATCTGCTGTCACAGTCTAGGAGGACCCTGACCCTTCCGGCCGGCGCCGGCTCCAGCGGTCTGCCGTCTCCTCCCTCCCCCTCTCCTCCCTCCCCCCGCCCCCTCACCCCCCCACACACACATCACTTCACACGAGAACCTCAGAGACCAATGACCAGCGCTTCCTCGTGCTGCATTATCATGTTCTTCTGCATTTCGTATTATGTAAGTAAGGAACCTGGCAAGCATGCATTCGTATCGCAGAGATACGTGTCATCAACCTCAGAGGCGTTTTGCCAATCTCATCGCCGCACAACACGAAAGAACTAACTTGCTACGTTCTCGGGTAACATGCTCGCTTGACAGTCTCCAGCCAACTACTATGACGTCTGACTGACTTTTGACCGACACAGCTAATGCAGTTTGATTGCGTTATGACATTACGAAATGTGGGGTAAATCATAAATGGTTTAGAAGTAGGGAGGCTTAGGATATCAGCACGCAGCTTATGGAAAACATAGTTTCCCTCAGCGATAACAAATCTTCGTACATAATGGTCAGATACAGATATTGCGTTAATGCGATAAAATATTTTTCTTCTTATAAGCAACATCCGCAGTCATTTCCTTTCAGAACTATGAAGCACGATAAAAATGAGATCTAACAAACTGCAATTATGAAATAATTGCACCACATTAGCTGATCATTTTCTTGCCATATACACAAACAAAAATTGAAGACCAGGCACGACTGTCCTCAGTAAAAGGAACCACCATAAACCTATCACCCATTAAAATAAATCCTCCATACAAAAAAAACATATCTATACGTCATTTGGACGCAATGACCATTCAATTTTTAGCAGCCCAACTCTCCTTAGGGTAATAAAAAAGGCCATACTGGACATTCTCGTCTCATAATATACACTGCTGAAAATGGAAAAAAGAACACATTGACACCGGTGTGTCAGACCCACCATACTTGCTCCGGACACTGCGAGAGGGCTGTACAAGCAATGATCACACGCACGGCACAGCGGACACACCAGGAACCGCGGTGTTGGCCGTCGAATGGCGCTAGCTGCGCAGCATTTGTGCACCGCCGCCGTCAGTGTCAGCCAGTTTGCCGTGGCATACGGAGCTCCATCGCAGTCTTTAACACTGGTAGCATGCCGCGACAGCGTGGACGTGAACCGTATGTGCAGATGACGGACTTTGAGCGAGGGCGTATAGTGGGCATGCGGGAGGCCGGGTGGACGTACCGCCGAATTGCTCAACACGTGGGGCGTGAGGTCTCCACAGTACATCGATGTTGTCGCCAGTGGTCGGCGGAAGGTGCACGTGCCCGTCGACCTGGGACCGGACCGCAGCGACGCACGGATGCACGCCAAGACCGTAGGATCCTACGCAGTGCCGTAGGGGACCGCACCGCCACTTCCCAGCAAATTAGGGACACTGTTGCTCCTGGGGTATCGGCGAGGACCATTCGCAACCGTCTCCATGAAGCTGGGCTACGGTCCCGCACACCGTTAGGCCGTCTTCCGCTCACGACCCAACATCGTGCAGCCCGCCTCCAGTGGTGTCGCGACAGGCGTGAATGGAGGGACGAATGGAGACGCGTCGTCTTCAGCGATGAGAGTCGCTTCTGCCTTGGTGCGAATGATGGTCGTATGCGTGTTTGGCGGCGTGCAGGTGAGCGCCACAATCAGGACTGCATACGACCGAGGCACACAGGGCCAACACCCGGCATCATGGTGTGGGGAGCGATCTCCTACACTGGCCGTACACCTCTGGTGATAGTCGAGGGGACACTGAATAGTGCACGGTACATCCAAACCGTCATCGAACCCATCGTTCTACCATTCCTAGACCGGCAAGGGAACTTGCTGTTCCAACAGGACAATGCACGTCCGCATGTATCCCGTGCCACCCAACGTGCTCTAGAAGGTGTAAGTCAACTACCCTGGCCAGCAAGATCTCCGGATCTGTCCCCCATTGTGCATGTTTGGGACTGGATGAAGCGTCGTCTCACGCGGTCTGCACGTCCAGCACGAACGCTGGTCCAACTGAGGCGCCAGGTGGAAATGGCATGGCAAGCCGTTCCACAGGACTACATCCAGCATCTCTACGATCGTCTCCATGGGAGAATAGCAGCCTGCATTGCTGCGAAAGGTGAATATACACTGTACTAGTGCCGGCATTGTGCATGTCTGTTGCCTGTGTCTATGTGCCTGTGGTTCTGTCAGTGTGATCATGTGATGTATCTCACCCCAGGAATGTGTCAATAAAGTTTCCCCTTCCTGGGACAATGAATTCACGGTGTTCTTATTTCAATTTCCAGGAGTGTACGTTCACCGTTTTGTGATCGAAATAACACTCACGCGTTAGAAGTTCGTCAGAACAAACGAAAATTCGTACAGTAGTGTCTTGGAAAGAGTTTTGCACTGAGGTGCGAAATGTCATGGGATAGCGATGCACACGTACACAGATTGCAGTAGCATCGCGTACACAAGGTATAAAAGGGCAGTTCAGTGACGGAGCTCTCGTTTGTACTCAGGTGATTCTTATTAAAGGATTTCCGACGTCGTTATGGCCCCACGGAGCTAATTTACAGACTGTGAATACGAAATGGTACTTGGAGCCAGACGCTTGGGACATTCCATTTCGGAGATCGTTAGGGAATTAAGTATTCCGAGATCCACAGTGTCTAGAACATGCCGACAATACAAATTTCGGGCATTATCTCTCGCCCCCGGAATAGACAACATTCCATTGGAACTACTGACGGCCTTGGGAGAGCCAGTCATCTGGTGAGCTAGATGTATGAGACAGGCGAAATACCCTCAGACTTCAAGAAGAATATAATAATTCCAATCCCAAAGAAATCAGGTGTTGACAGATGCGAAAATTACCGAACTATCAGTTTAATAAGTCACAGCTGCAAAATACTAACGCGAAATCTTTACAGACGAATAGAAAAACTGGTAGAAGCCGACCTCGGGGAAGATCAGTTTGGATTCGGTAGAAATGTTGGAACACGTGAGGCAATACTGACCCTACGACTTATCTTAGAAGCTAGATTAAGGAAGGACAAACCTACGTTTCTAGCATCTGTAGACTTAGAGAAAGCTTTTGACAATGTTGACTGGAATATTCTCTTTCAAATTCTAAAGGTGGCAGGGGTAAGATACAGGGAGCGAAAGGCTATTTACAATTTGTACAGAAACCAGATGGCAGTTATAAGAGTCGAGGGACACGAAAGGGAAGCAGTGGGTGAGAAGGGAGTGAGACAGGGCTGTAGTCTCTCCCCAATGTTATTCAATCTGTATATTGAGCAAGCAGTAAAGGAAACAAAAGAAAAATTTGTAGTAGGTATTAAAATCCACGGAAAAGAAATAAAAGCTTTGAGGCTCGCCGATGACACAACAACAACCACAACATCTCTCGCAATGGACAAACCGGTAGCCGACAGCCTTCACTTAATGACTGAGAGCGGTGGTGTTTCATAGAGTTGTTACTGATAACAGACGTGCAACACTGCGTGAAATAGCCACAGAAATCAGCAGTGAGACTTAACGGAAGACTTATCCGTTAGGACAATACGCGAAGCGTGGCGTTAACGGGCAATGAATCAGGGCGAGCGACGCGACTGCTTTTGCTAATAGCACGACATCGCCTGTATCGCCTGTAGCATCTCTCCGGGGTCGTGACGATATCAGCTGGACTCTAGACGACAGTAAAACTGTGGCCAGGTCGGATGAGTCCCTACTTCAGTTGGTATGAGCTGCTGGTAGAGTTAGTGTGGCGCAGATCCTGCGAAGCTGTGGATCCACGTTGTCAATAAGGCATTGTGCAATCTGATGGCGCCTCCATAACGGTACGGGCTGTGTGTACATGGCATGAACTGGACCCTCTGGTCCAACTGAACCGATCATTGAGTTGGAATGGTTATGTTCGGCTGTTTGGACACCGTTTGCAGTTGTTCATAGAGTTCCCAAAAGACGTTGCTCCATGTCACCAGGCCACAACTGTCCGCGACAGTTCTGAAGAACATTCTGGACAAATCGAGCTAATAATTTGACCAACCATCTCGTTTGATATGAATCCCATCGAACGTTTATGGGACATAATCGAGAGGTCATTACGTGTACAAAATCCTGCACTGGCAACATCTTCGCAGTTACGGGCGTTATAGAGGCAGAACACCTCAATATTTCTGCAGGGGACTTCCAACAACTTCTTGAGTCCATCCACGTCGAGTTTCTGCAGTATACCGGGCAAAACGAGATCCTAGCCAATGTAAGGACGTGTCCCATGACCGTCGTCACTTCATTGTAAGATGAATATTATAAGCCACAGGTCAAGGAAATCAGCTGAATACAGTTTTCTTTCACTTACAAAAAGCATTTAACACAACGCCACAATAACAACTATTAACATATGTCAAATCAAATGAAAAATATAAGTAGACTGAGTATTTCTTGGTACGAAAGACACTGCCGGAAGTCGGTGTTATGTGAGCATAGACACTGCCTTAACGAATTCACAGTGCAGTGGATATGGAAATGGCCAAATCTTGCTAATTTGTCTTACCAGGTCCCGAGAAACGATAAAAAAAAAACATGAAGCACCTGGACTACACGGATAAGAAACGCTGAAATTCAGTACCTAAAGCTGGCAGACGGCCTCATCCACTGGCTTTCGATTAGAGAACTTGGGCAATCAATATGTTGGGTAATCTAATAATTGCTAAACGAGAGAAATATAACTGATAACATTTTATTTTTATTAGTGAAACGACTAAGAATATCAGAACTCTTCATTAATAGATTAGAATCAAAAGAGCTATTAAAACATGGCTTTCTTTCTACATCTACATCTACATGCATTGCAAATCACATTTAACTTCCTGGCAGGGGTTTCATCGAACCACCTTATTCCAATCTCTTATAGCGCGCGGAAAGAATGACCTCCTATATCTTTCCGTTCGACCTCTGACCTCCCTTATTTTATCGTGGTGATCGTTCCTCCCTATGTAAGTCGGTGTCAACAAAATATTTTCGCATTCGGAGGAGAAAGTTGGTGATTGGAATTTCGTGAAAAGAATCCGTCACAACGAAAAACGCCTTTTTTTTCACGATTTCCATCCCAAATCCTGTATCATTTCTGTGACACTATCTCCCATTTTTCGCGATAATACTAAACGTGTAGCCTTTATTTGAACTTTTTGATGTACTCCGTCAGTCCTATCTGGTAAGGATCCCACACCGCGCAGCAGTATTCTAGAAGAGGACGGAGAGCGTTGTGTAGGCAGTCTCCTTAGTAGGTCTGTTACATTTTCTAAGTGTGCTGCCAATAAAAGGCAGTCTTTGGTTAGGCTTCCCCGCAACATTTTCTATGTGTTCCTTCCAATTTAAGTTGTTCGTAATTGTTATACCTAGGTATTTAGTTGAATTTATGGATTTTAGATTAGACTGATTTATCGTGTAATCGAAGTTTAACGAGTTCCTTTCAGCACTCATATGGATGACCTCACAGTTTTCGTTATTTAGGGTCAACTGCCACTTTTCGCACCATTCAGATATCTTTTCTAAATCGTTTTGCAGTTTGTTTTGATCTTCCGATGACTTTATTAGTCGATAAACAACAGAGTCATCTGCATACAACCGAAGACGGCTGCTCAGATTGTCTCCCATATCGTCTAAAGGGCCTATAACACTACCTTGGGGAATGCCAGAAATCACTTCTGTGTTACTCGATTACTTTCCGTCAATTACGACGAACTGTGACCTCTCTGACAGGAAATCACAAATCCAGCAGCATAACTGACACGATATTCCATAAGACGCAATTTCACTACGAGCCGCTTGTGTGGTACAGTGTCAAAAGCCTTCTGTAAATCCAGAAATACGGAATCGATCTGAAATCCCTTGTCAATAGCACTCAACACTTCATGTGAATAAAGAGCTTGTTGTGTTTCACAGGAACAATATTTTCTAAACCCATGTTGACTGTGTATCAATAGACCGTTTTCTTCGAGGTATTTCATAATGTTCGAACACAAGATATGTTCCAAAATCCTTCTGCATATCTACGTTAACGATATGGGCCTGTAATTTAGTAGATGACTCCTACTACCTTTCTTGAATGTTGGTGTGACGTGTGCAACATTCCAGTCTTTGAGTAAG
This sequence comes from Schistocerca gregaria, assembly GCF_023897955.1. Lineage (NCBI taxonomy): Eukaryota > Metazoa > Arthropoda > Insecta > Orthoptera > Acrididae > Schistocerca > Schistocerca gregaria. The sequence continues at coordinate 506,222,715 of NC_064923.1, forward strand.
AATTTTTCATCGCGCGAACGGTTGTATATGATTGTTAAGAATGGAGCTAAAGCATCAGTATACTCAGAAAGTAACTTAATTGGTAGACAGTCTGGACCAGGAGACTTGCTTTAAGTGATTTAAGTTACTTCACTACTCCGCGGATATTTATTTCTACGTTACTCACGTTGGCAGCTGTTCTCGATTCAATTTCTGCAATATTTGCTTCGTCTTCTTTGTGTCCATTGAATAATTAATGAAAAAGGGTCACCACCAGCACCACACTACATGAGGCGACTAAATTGTTGTTGCCAGAAGCATTTCACGGACACACACATAATAATTTCTACCTTGCCAGAAGAGGAATCAAATCAGTAAGACATCAACCGAGTGCACAATCGGAACAGAATTTGGAAATGTATTGAAAAATCATTAGAATAGTCGCGAGACCTACATCTGATAACAGCATCAATTAATTGATTCATGCGTGGTTAGCCATTGAAACGCCTCAGGAAAAGAAAAAGTGGCTTGTTGAAAAAACATGCACGATTTCACGTAATTCAAGCAGTTCCTCAGACACACTAACTGAGCTGTAAACTGATGCTAAGTCTAGTGTTCTTCGCCTTGCCGCAGAACCTGAAACTGAAAGTGCGCATCGCAATCTGCAGTCTTACAGTGGGCCGCAGTAAAAGCAGCAGTGGGTGATGGCGTCGGCCGCTGAGGCGTTAGAGCTGCTGAACAGCGTTCGTATACGCGTACGTATGCGTGGCGTTCATGCTTTCGGACATGTCTAAAAGGAACTGATGCTATCAGCTGTATCGGGATTTTATGCGGAATCTGCGGCTGTGAGTTGAAATATGTGCCTCACCGGGACACTAAAACCCCTGAGCTCCTGCTTACTTGGCAGGTGCGCTAACTACTGAGCCATCCGGACACAGTGTTTATCGCACATACACAGACACGCTCCCCACCCAACTCAAGTCTCAGTTCACGTCCTTCATGCTCGTTAATTTTAGATTTGCGCTGGAGGCCGAACAAATGTGCATCCGCACTGTTGATTATTGATTCAATGCCCATCTATGTGAATCAACGATATGAATGCGTGGCGCCTGTTCTTGCCGCTAGGTGGGACGGGTAGCGTTCCGTGATAGTCTGCGCATTTGCGATAAACTCCGTCTCCGGATGGCGCAGTGGTTACGCAACTAACTAGTACGCAGGGGATGCTGGGTTTGAATCGTAGTTTGGCACACATTTTCACTCGTCACCGCCGATTCTGCACAGATTCCCGATGCAGCTGATGTTATCAGTTTGTAACACGCCCCGGGGTACAAATGGGTGGGGTACGTTAAACTGATTGTCGATTAGTAGACCGTTTCTTGACCGTGCGCCCTGTCCAACACGTACCTGATATCCCGCGGCGGTCGTATTGCCCTGCTCCACACTGCTGTGGGCTGCCTGAAATTATCTATCGAAACATGCAAGCGGGTTTAGGGGAGCCACTCAACGTTAAAACAAAACACTGTCCTATGTCTGGTATGAACATCTATATTCTGATACGATATGGAAAACAGGTTGCACTGCTTACACTCCAAATCGTAAGTGTTTATCCGAATTAACAATCTTGACGATTGTTGGTGTATTCATCTCTTGTTCTCCCTCTACGATTTTTACCTTGCACGCTACCCTCCAATACTAAATTGGTGATCCCTTGATCCCTCACAACATGTCCTACCAACCGATCGCTTCTTCTAGTCAAGTTGTGCCACAAACTTCTCTTCTCCCCAATCCTATTCAATACTTCCTCATTAATTAGGTGATCTACCCATCTAATCTTCAGCATTCTTCTGTAGCACCACATTTCGAAAGCTTCTATTCTCTTCTTGTCCAAACTATTTATCGTCCATGTTTCACTTCCATACATGGCTACACTCTACACGAATACTTTCAGAAATGACTTCCTGACACTTAAATCTATACTCGGTGTTAACAAATTTCTCTTATTCAGAAACGTTTTCCTTGCCATTGCCAGTCTACAATTTATATCCTCTTTACTTCGATCATCATCAGTTATTTTTCTCCCCAAATAGTAAAACTCCTTTACTACTTTAAGTGTCACATTTCCTAATCTAATTCCCTCAGCATCACCCGAATTAAATCGACTACATTCCATTATCCTCGTATTGCTTTTGTTGATGTTCATCTTATATCCTCCTTTCAAGACACTGTCCATTCCATTCAGCTGCTCTTCCAAGTCCTTTGCTGTCTCTGATAGAATTACAATGTCATCGGCAAACCTCAAAGTGTTTATTTCTTCTCCATGGATTTTAATACCTACTCCGAATTTTTCTTTTGTTTCCTTTACTACTTGCTCAATATACAGATTGAATAACATCGGGGAGAGGCTACGAACCTGTCTTACTCGCTTCCCAACCACTGCTTCCCTTTCATGTCCCTCGCCTCTTATAACTGCCATCTGTTTTCTGCACAAATTGTAAATAGCCTTTCGCTCCCTGTATTTTACCCCTGCCACCTTTAGAATTTGAAAGAGAGTATTCCAGTCAACATTGTCAAAAGCTTTATCTAAGTCTACTAATGCTAGAAACATAGATTTGCCTTTCCTTAATCTTTTTTCTAAGATAATTCGTAAGGTCAGTATTGCCTCAAGTGTTCCAGTATTTCCACGGAATCCAAACTGATCTTCCCCGAGGTCGGCTTCTACTAGTTTTTCCATTCGTCTGTAAAGAATTCGTGTTAGTATTTTACAGCTGTGGCTTATTAAACTGATTGTTCGGTAATTTTCACATCTGTCAGCACCTGCTTTCTTTGGGTTTTGAATTATTACATTCTTCTTGAAGTCTGAGGGTATTTCACCCGTTTCATACATCTTGCTCACCAGATGGTAGAGTTTTGTCAGGACTGGTTCTCCCAAGGCCGTCAGTAGTTCCAATGGAATGTTGTCTACTCCAGGGGCCTTGTTTCGACTCAGGTCTTTCAGTGCTCTGTCAAACTCTTCACGCAGTATTGTATCTCCCATTTCATCGCCCTTGTATAGACCCTCTATATACTCCTTCCACCTTTCTGTTTTCCCTTCTTTGCTTAGAACTGGGTTTCCATCTGAGCTCTTGATGTTCATACAAGTGGTTCTCTTATCTCCAAAGGTCTCTTTAATTTTCCTGTAGGCAGGATCTATCTTACCCCTATTGAGATAAACCTATACATCCTTACATTTGTCCTCTAGCCATCCCTGCTTAGCCATTTTGCACTTCCTGTCGATCTCATTTTTGAGACGTTTGTATTCCTTTTTGCTTCATTTACTGCATTTGATGATTAACAGTCCAAAATATCATTCGGACGAGAGTACGTGTAACCGACACGACGCGGGTGATTGCTGATGATGCGGAAGCCGAATGATGGATCGAAAGTTCTGACACTCCTCACACATCACACATACAGATGTCTGGTGATAGTCCCCCTTGTCACTAGTAATGATATAACACAGTTCGTAAAGTTAATTTTTCAGTTTCTTACTTCTCACTTGCACGAGCGTACGCGTAACCGTCGCGACGCGGCTGATTGTTGATAAATGCGGAACGATGACCGAACGCACGTCCTCATGCTCGCTACAGGACACTGGCGCTTGACTGCACTCTTTTATGGTAACTAATTTCTATTGATTCACATTAATTCATGCCGGGAGACCGAACATGGCCCGGATGATCGATGCTGTGCGACACGCAACGAGAGTATACATAAATCACGTTATTGGCGGCACTGCATCTTGACGCACTTTCCTCTGAATCATTTCCATATATCATCACTTTACTATAATAGCACTTGTAGCAACACTCCAACTTCCATACTCACAAAACTTCTTACATACAGAGCTATCCACAATACAACATAACAGTTCCGTATCCCGTGAAGATACTCCACAACTAAACCAGCAATATGACAGTACACTTACAAGTTCCTTATCTTTCCTTTCCTTTCTTTAACCTTCAGTGTCATAAATAGAGTACGTCACTGGTCACAGGTTGACTCTGTGAAACTGAGTTCATCATCTTGTCGATACTGATGAAGCTGAATAAACTCTGTAAGTCGTGTAAAAATTGAACTATAACACCGGAATGACTTGGCAGAAGGCCCAAGTCCAAACGTTTCCTCATTCGAAGCGTTTTCAGCTCCCCTAGTAACCAACTGCTCTCCAGCAAGACTTCCTCCACACTTCGGAACAGCACTTCCAAAAATCCCTCTGAGACCAATCAGCAAAGGGACCTAAGTGAACCACCAATCCCAGGTGTGGAAACTGGTTCCCTATCTCCCAACATATAATTTAACATTCGCTAGCCAACGAAAATCGTAGTTTCTCTAGCCAACGAAGATTATCATGTACGATTCTCCCGATGGGAAATTTTGCAATTTTAGAAAGACTACAAACCTCGTTCCCACAGAATGTACACGTGGGGCAATAATTCTGGCCTAGCAAGACGGAGCCACGGAGCAAACACAGCAGGAAGCCTTACTGTGGAAGGTCCAAATCGCACGTCGATGGCTTTAACGAAAGCTAGGTCTCAACCCCACTAACCATCAAGTACTGGTTTCTATTTCGACGAAGAATTAGCGTGGCTTGACTTCCCGTGGACTAGACGTAGCCAGTTGATAGTCTGTGGGTCGCTGCTGGCCACAGAGCTGTGCTCTCGGGAAGCTAGGTGCTGCGGAAAACAGGGCTCGACTGAGTTTGCCTCTGCAGCACGTGAGAAGGTTGCTGTACCACACTTAGAAGAAATCCGTGTGCTGAGCCAAGATACGAACAAAGAAAACTGAACGTCATCAGAAGTGAGGATGATACCAAAATTCCCGTATTATCACCAATCTAAATTAATAGCATAGCCAGAGGCCTTGCCGCATTGGTAACACGGGTTCCCGTCAAATCACCGAAGTTAAGCGGTGTCTGGCTGGGCTAGCATTAGGGTGGGTGACTAAGATGGGTGACCATCCGGTGTGACGCGCGCTGTTAGCAAACGGTGTGCACTCAGCCCCTGTGAGGCAAACTGACTGAGAAGTAGCGCCTCCGATCTCGTAAACTGACATACGGCCGGGAGAGCGGTACGCCGTCACACGTCCCTCCAATACACATCCAGTGGCGTCTGTGGTATGAGGAAGACACGGCAGTCGGTCAGTACCGTTCGACCTTCGTGTGCTGTTCGAGCGTCGGGCGGTTTTTTTTTTTTTTTGACTTCACTAGCAAAATGAAGAAGTAAAAGTTTGATATACTAATCGCGTAATCAAAGCATGATACTATGTGAGACAAGGCCTGGAACAAGCTGCCTCCACAAACACAGCATGGATGGATGGAGAGTCATCAACAGGTACAGAAATAGCTTGAGGTGTGTCACGGGAAAATATATCGGGAACCTTCCTTTTAAATTTGTGTGCAAATGACTTGACATACTGCATCAATGATACCCTCACTTTCTGCAACTGATGCATATATACAAGGTGTGTATCTTCATTAATAGCGAAAAGTGAAAGCGGTGAAAGTATACAGTAATACAACCACCAATGTTCCAGTAAAAATAGATCCGCAAACGAACCACCATTGAGTTTAGTATGACCTATTGCCCTAGGAAAAACAAATAAATGTATTTGAAATATATACTTTCGGATTGAGTATCCATATAGCTGTGCTCAAATTTCAGCTATGGCCCACATTAACCAAAAAAAAAAAAAAAATACAGTACCCCTTCAGTACGTTACACGTTACAGTTAACTGTACATTCGTTAAAGGAGGGCCGACTGCTGTGGTCGAGCAATTCTAGGCGCTTCAGTCCGGAACCACGCGGCTGCTACGATAGCAGGTTCGAATCCTGCCTTGCGCATGGATGTGTGTGATATCCTTAGGTTAGTTAGGTTTAAGTAGTTCTACGTCTAGAGGACTGATGACCTCAGATGTTAAGTCCCATAGTGCTTAGTGCCATTTGAACTATTTGTTTAAAGATGTCAGGAAAAGTGTTCCTCGCATACCGCACTCAGCATAGGGTTATTAGTTTCTTGAAACACCCCAGATTATCTCGTAAATTCTAACAAGACCGTATAATGCGGTGCTCCAGTTTCTTAGGGGTATCAACGGGAGTTCTTTACGCTTCACTTTTGTGATTACACCAGACAGAAACATTCAGAGCATAGAGGTCAGGTGATCTAGTGTGTGTGTGTGTTTGAGGTTTACGGGCGCTAAACAGCGTGGTCATCAGCGCCCATCAGGTGATCTTAAAACCCAAAGCACTGCTCCTGCTCGACCTACACATCTTGGACCATACTGGCGCTTTATATATTGCTTTACATCAGCAGCAAACTGTGCCAATGTCCCATCACGCACGTATCACCTTCCCAACCACTGCCCATCGATGAAATTTCAGCCGAATAACATTATCGTATACCTTCATCGCTGTCAGTTTCTTCATGATATGCTCTATGTACAGGTTGTCCGCGCCAGAAGCGAACGCAGGTCTCCGGTTGCGTGCTTACGAACTCCCACTTTAGCATCACGTTAAGCCTGAGGATTACCGCAGAGGATGTGATTTTTCTGCTGAAATGATGCATCGTACAGACGAAAAAAATGAATACCTTAATGCAGTGCTGTCCAGTGATGAATCTACCTTCCACGTCTGTCGCAAAGTTTGCCGGCATCACTATCGAATATGAAGAAGTGAGTCTCCAGGAGAAGTGAATGAGTACGGAAGAAGCGCGCCAAAACTTTATGCGTAGCTGGGATTTCATAAACATGGTTTTACTGGTACTTTTTCTTTGTGAGGTCCGCAGTGAAAGGGCACACCTATCTCCATATGCTGGCGAACTATACACTCACACAGATGCCTTCCCACATCATTTTGCAGCACGATGGTGTACACACACCACACTATCAAGGGTATGTTACCACATTTCTCCAACAGACGTTTCGTGAGCGGTGGACAGGAAGGGAAGGTTCATTGCATGACTCCCTCGACCTCCCCATCTGATTCCGCTGGACTTTTGTGAGTGGGGCTTTATCAGAACAAAGGTCCGAGATCTCGCAGATCTTAGACATTGGAGCTACAACACACTAGAGGCCACAACACCTGTCACGCTTATGCACATGAGGCGAGAGATGGAGTACCGTTGTGATATATGTCAATATACAAACGGAGCCCATTTTGAACCAACATACACAATAGTGTTTGAGTTCCTGTGTACAACGTTGCGTAAATACAGTTATAAACCTTAATAGGTACTGAAACATAAACAAATGTTTTGTATACCTCTAGCCCAGACAACATGTATAATGAAATACTACTTGAAAAAAGTTACACACATATCGTCCGATATTAATAAGATTTCAAAGAAATGCAAAATTGCCGACTTACTTTTAATATGCTGAAAGTTAAAATTGTGCTGCAATGTTGAAAGTACAAAAAAAAAATTATACATTTCAAAACATCGAAAACTTATTGTCTTACTATTATAACACACTTAGGGACTTCAGAAAGTAAGTTACACGTACCTATGGATGATTACGTGATTATGTTACAAACTTTCAGGGATGACGGAGAAGGGTAAATGTATCAATTTGAGGTAAGGGACCCTCACCGGAAACGACCGAGTCGACAGGTATAAGCGACAATCTACTCAACTTTTGCCTTAGCCTCACGCAGCACTAGAATTAAGGTTCAAATGGTTCAAATGGCTCTGAGCACTATGGGACTTAACTTCTGAGGTCATCAGTCCCCTAGAACTTATAACAACTTAAACCAAACTACCCTAAGGACATCACACACATCCATGCCCGAGGCAGGATTCGAACCTGCAACCGTAGCGGTCGCGCGGTTCCAGACTGTAGTGCCTAGAACCGCTCGGTCAATCCGGCCGGCTAGAATTAAGGGCCCGTCTTCCGAACCTTGGTCATGGCATACAGAATTCTCGCTGAATACTTCCAAATAACCTTAGATAATATCCCCTGAAATGGACTAGTAACTTGAGGTCAGAGAGACCGAAAATCTTAAGTCTACAGTGCAGAAATATAGAATTCCATTTATTTTCGGCCATAATGGCTAAATTTTTTAACCGTGACTGTGTGGGATAATTATTTATTTGTAATTTCTGCTTCCAGTGACTTTTTTATTTTTTGATTTATGTTTAATCTAACATAATACTACGAGTTTTGAACATGGTCTGTTCATCTTCAGGCGTTTATACATACGTTAGGAGAAATGTTATTTAAAAATAAACCGTCTTATACTAGATTAACCTAGGACTCTTTGTCCATTGTTTGTTACTGTAGTGGCTGGTATGGCATTTGAGGGGGATGGGGAAGGGGTGGGCACTGGTACAGTGTTGGCTGGGGTGGTATTTGAGGGGGGTGGAGGGGGGGGGGGGAGAGGGCCCTGCCTCAAATGCCACACCAGCCACTACTGAAACAAACAATGGACAAAAATTCCTAGGTTAATCTAGTTTAAGACTGTTCATTTTTAAGTGCCATTTCTCTTTGTATGTACAAACGCCTGAAGATGAACAGAACATGTTCGAAACACGTTGTATTATGTTAGATTAAACATAAAACAAAAAATAAAAAAGTGACTGGTAGCAGCCGTGCGCTTTCAAAGGAACCATCTCGACATTTGCCTGGAGCGAATTAGGGAAATCACGGGAAACCTAAATCACGATGACCTAACGCAGGTTTGAACCGTCGTCCTTCTGAACGCGAGTCCAGTGTGTTAACCACTGCGCCATCTCACTCGGTCCGTGACAAGGGAGACTCACCATCGCAACCCCCTCAGATTTTGTGGTAAAATGGCGCAGTGAATAACCCGTCAAAACCTGAAAACAGACAAGTCATGAAAACAGGAAGAAATTGTACTGAACTGTTAAAAAAAAAAAAAGAAGCGAAACAGACACAGTGAACGGTCCAGGCTGAAGACGTGCAACATCGAACGAATTGGAAGAACCAAGGCGTCGTGGTCGTGTTGTCACAGTTTTGGACTGCCCAGCACGACATCCGTGTTCAAATGTTCAAAGCTCCTTCCTAACCCTTTTTTTTTGCTCACAGGATTATCCGGTGACAGACGTGTCTGTTTTCGTTCCGTTCTGCAGTCTTCACAACCGTCATACTACACACTGGTTATAGTATATGAGTCATATGATAAGAACAAATTACCGTCGCAGGTAAATGTGATGAACAGTGAGAGCAGGTGAGATGCTGCATAGACCTCTTACAGGAATGAAACCAACAAAGAAACTGGTGTTACAGCAAACAAATTCAAGAGTCGAAACTTACAAGAGGGAACGCAAGAGTCATAACACGCGGTACTTGTGTAGAACAACTACGTTCGCAGGCCTGGAGGCCTTTTTCTTTACACTTCGCTGTTGCAAATTGACGTTACACTACGACACAGATACTAAATACAGCGAGCAGACACATCAATTATGTTAAAAAAGTATACTAAAGAGCCAAAAAAACTGGTACATCTGCCTAATGACTTTTAGGGCCCCCGCAAACAAGCAGAAGTGCCGCAACGCGATGTGGCTTGGACCCGATTAATGTCTGAAGTAGTGCTGTACGGAACTGACACCATGAATCCTGCAGGGCTGTCCATAAATCCGTAAGAGTACGAAGGGGTGGAGATCTCTTCTTAACAGCACGTTGCAAGGCATCCCAGGTATGAGACCGAGTTTCTCCTGGGGTATACAATTTTCAAACAACTTACGAGAAGTCAGCCAGGTAATACTCACAGCGGTCGCTGTAAATATTACCTGGCTGAATTCCCGCAAGTTGTTTGAATATACCAGATGTGTTCAGTGACATTAATGTCTGGGGAGTTTGGTGACCGGTGGAAGAGTGTTCCTGGAGCGACTCTATAGCAATTCTGGACGTATGAGGCGTCACATTGTTCTACTGGAATTGCCCAGGTCCGTCGGAATGCACAATGAACGCGAATGGATTCAGGTGATCAGATACGGAACATGTCACCTGTCAGAGGTATTTAGACGTATCAGCGGTCTCACGGCACTCCAACTGCACACGCCCCATACCGTCACACAGCCTCCACCAGCTTAAACAGTCCCCTGCTGACATTCAGGTTCTCTGGATTCATGAGGTTGTCTCCGTAACCGTACACGTCCATCCTCGCGATTCAATTTGAAACGAGACTCGTCCGGTCAGGCAACGTGTTTCCAGTCACCAACAGTCCAGTAGCGGTGTTGACATGCCCAGGCGAGACGTAATGCTTTGTGTAACAAATAAATACCCCACTCACACGGTTATAGTTGGTGGGGACTTCAACCTACCCTCGGTATGTTGGCAAAAATACTTGTTCAAAACCGGTGGTAGGCAGAAAACGTCTTCCGAGATTGTCCTAAATGCTTTCTCCGAAAATTGTTTCGAGCAGTTAGTCCACGAACCCACGCGAGTTGTAAATGGTTGCGAAAACACACTTGACCTCTTAGCCACAAACAATCCAGAGCTGATAGAGAGCATCATGACTGATACAGGGATTAGTGATCACAAGGTCATTGTAGCTAGGCTCAATACCATTTCTTCCAAATCCATCAGAAACAAACGCAAAATAATTTTATTTAAAAAAGCGGATAAAGTGCCACTAGAAGCCTTCCTAAAAGACAACTTCCATTCCTTCCGAACTGACTATGCGAATGTAGACGAGATGTGGCTCAAATTCAAAGATATAGTAGCAACAGCAATTGAGATATTCATACCTCATAAATTGGTAAGAGATGGAACGGATCCCCCGTGGTACACAAAAAAGGTCCGAACGTTGTTGCAGAGGCAACGGAAAAAGCATGCGAAGTTCAGAAGAACGCGAAATCCCGAAGATGGGCTAAAATTTACAGACGCGCGAAATTTGGCACGTACTTCGATGCGAGATGCCTTTAATAGGTTCCACAACGAAACATTGTCTCGAATTTGGTAGAAAATCCGAAGAAATTCTGGTCGTATGTAAAGTACACAAGCGGCAAGACGCAGTCAATACCGTCGCTGCGCAGTGCCGATGGTACTGTTATCGACGACTGTGCCGCTAAAGCGGAGTTATTGAACGCAGTTTTCCGAAATTCCTTCACCAGGGAAGACGAATGGAATATTCCAGAATTTGAAACACGAACATCTGCTAGCATGAGTTTCTTAGAAGTAGATACCTTAGGGGTTGCGAAGCAACTCAAATCGCTTGATACGGGCAAGTCTTCAGGTCCAGATTGTACACCGATTAGGTTCCTTTCAGATTACGCTGATACTATAGCTCCCTACTTAGCACTCATATACAACCGCTCGCTCACCGATAGATCTGTACCTACAGATTGGAAAATTGCGCAGGTCGCACCAGTGTTCAAGAAGGGTAGTAGGAGTAATCCATTTAACTACAGACCTATATCATTGACGTCGGTTTGCAGTATGGTTTTGGAGCATATATTGTATTCAAACATTATGAATCACCTCGAAGGGAACGATCTATTGACACGTAATCAGCATGGCTTCAGAAAACATCGCTCTTGTGCAACGCAGCTAGCTCTTTATTCGCACGAAGTAATGGCCGCTATCGACAGGGGATCTCAAGTTGATTCCGTATTTCTAGATTTCCGGAAAGCTTTTGACACCGTTCCTCATAAGCGACTTCTAATCAAGCTGCGGAGCTATGGGGTATCGTCTCAGTTGTGCGACTGGATTCGTGATTTCCTGTCAGGAAGATCGCAGTTCGTAGTAATAGACGGCAAATCATCGAGTAAAACTGAAGTGATATCAGGTGTTCCCCAGGGAAGCGTCCTGGGACCTCTACTGTTCCTGATCTATATAAATGACCTGGGTGACAATCTGAGCAGTTCTCTTAGACTGTTCGCAGATGATGCTGTAATTTACCGTCTAGTAAGGTCATCCGAAGACCAGTATCAGTTGCAAAGCGATTTAGAAAAGATTGCTATATGGTGTGTCAGGTGGCAGTTGACGCTAAATAACGAAAAGTGTGAGATGATCCACATGAGTTCCAAAAGAAATCCGTTGGAATTCGATTACTCGATAAATAGTACAATTCTCAAGGCTGTCAATTCAACTAAGTACCTGGGTGTTAAAATTACGAGCAACTTCAGTTGGAAGGACCACATAGATAATATTGTCGGGAAGACTAGCCAAAGGTTGCGCTTCATTGGCAGGACACACTTAGAAGATGCAACAAGTCCACTAAAGAGACAGCTTACACTACACTCGTTCGTCCTCTGTTAGAATATTGCTGCGCGGTGTGGGATCCTTACCAGGTGAGATTGACGGAGGACATCGAAAGGGTGCAAAAAAGGGCAGCTCGTTTTGTATTATCACGTTATAGGGGAGAGAGTGTGGCAGATATGATACACGAGTTGGGATGGAAGTCATTACAGCATAGACGTTTTTCGTCGCGGCGAGACCTTTTTACGAAATTTCAGTCACCAACTTTCTCTTCCGAATGCGAAAATATTTTGTTGAGCCCAACCTACATAGGTAGGAATGATCATCAAAATAAAATAAGAGAAATCAGAGCTCGAACACAAAGGTTCAGGTGTTCGTTTTTCCCGCTCGCTGTTCGGGAGTGGAATAGTAGAGAGATAGTATGATTGTGGTTCGATGAACCCTCTGCCAAGCACTTAAATGTGAATTGCAGAGTAGTCATGTAGATGTAGATGTGTCCGAAAGCCCATATCCATGATATTTCGTTGACTGTTGACACTTGTTGATGGCCCAGCATCGAATTCTGCACCAATTTTGCGGAAGGGTTGCACATTTGCCATGTTCAACGATGCTCTTCAATCGTCGCTGATCCCGTTCTTGCAGGATCTTCTTCCGGCTGTAGCGATGTCGGAGATTAGATGTTTTACCGGATTCCTGATATTCACGATACTTTCGTGAAATGGTCGTACGGGAAAATCCCCACTTCATCTCTACCTCCGAGATGCAGTCCCATCGCTCGTGCGCCGACTATATATAACATGGCGTTCATACTCACTTAAATCTTGATAACCTGCCACTGTAGTCGCAAGAATCGATCTAAGAATTGCGCCAGACTCTTGCTGTCTGATACAGGCGTTGCCGAGGCAGCGCCGTATTCCGCCTGTAAAACTCCTGAAGACAGACGTGGATATTGTGACTGTGATACACAGACATAGTCCCTTTGACTGTTCAGAGATGTTACTAAACCCGCCCAAAGATGTAAACAACCATGCATGAGCAGCACCGATTAGTCGGATGGAGTCCGATAGCTGATCAGTTCCAGTCATTCCACCAGGAAGGAGGTGCACTGCTCGTGTTGTCTGTAGTTCAACCATGCCTAGACGGTCGATACCGCGGTTCGATCACGTCCGCATTGTTACTTTGTGCCAGGAACGTCTCTCAACAAGGGAAGTGTCCAGGTGTCTCGGAGTGAACCAAAGCGATGTTGTTCAGACATGGAGGAGAGACAGAGAGACAGGAATTGTCGATAACATGCCTCGCTCAGGCCGCCCAAGGGCTATAACTGCAGTGGATAACCGCTACCTTCGGATTATGACCCGGAGAAATCCTGGCAGGCACGCCACCATGTTGAATAATGCTTTTTGTGCAGTCGCAGGACGTCGTGTTATGACTCAAACTGTGCGCAATAGGCTGCGTGACAAGGAACTTCACTCCCGACGTCCATGGCGTTGTCCATCTTTGCAACCACGATACCATGCAGCGCGGTACAGATGGACCAAACAACATTCCGAATGGACCGCTTAGGACTGGCATCACGTTCTCTTCACCGATGAGTGTCGCATATGCCGCCAACCAGACAATCTTCGGAGACGGTGTTTGGAGACAACGCCTTAGACGCACCGTCCAGCGAGTGGAGCAATATGGGGGGTTCCCTGCTGTTTTCGGATGGCATTATGTGGGACCGACGTACGCCGCTGGTGGTCATGGAAGGCGCCGTAACGGCTGTACTATCCTCGGACCGATAGTGCAACCCTACTGACAACATTTTGGCGAGGCATTCGTCTTCATGGACGACAATTCCCGCCCCATCGTGCACATCTTGTGAATGACTTCCTCCACAGGATAACAACATCGCTCGACTTGAGCGGCCAGCATGTTCTCCAGACATGAACCCTATCGAACGTGGGTGGAACAGATTGAAATGAGCTGTTTATGGACGACGTGACCCACCAACCACTCTGAGGGATCTACGACGATCGCCGTTGAGGATTGGGACAATCTGGACCAACAGTGATTTGATGAACATGTGGATAGTATGCCACGACGAAAACAAGCATGCATCAGTGCAAGAGGACGTGCTACTAGGTATTAGAGGTACCGGTGTGCACAGCACTCTGGACCAACAACATTGAAGGTCTCACTATATGGTGGTACAACGTGCAATGAATGGTTTCCATGAGCAATAAAAATGGCGGGTATGATGTTTATTTTGATCTCTATTCCAATTTTCTGTACATGTTCCGGAACTCTCGGAACCGAGGTGATGCTCTTTTTGATGTGTGCGTATCTGTGTATTTGAATGCGCGAGCCTATACCAGTTTCTTTGGCGCTTCATTGTATATGGTGCACGAGGGAGATTCAAACACAGATCTGCCCCTTCACACTCCAACACGGTCGCCACACAAACACGACATCGTTGCTTTTCTAACTCGCTTTATGTTGCACATCATGAGATTGTACCGTTCACTATTTCTATTTTGCTTCTTTTTTCTCACCGTTCAATACACCTTCTCCCAGTTATCATGCTTGATCTGTGTTCAGCCTATCCATTGGCCCATCTTACCACTAAGTCTGACGGCAGTGCAATGGGGAGTGTCCCTTGTGAGTACATCGAAATAGCCATTCAGGCTAAACTCACCCCATTTACTAAGCAAAAACGTTTGGTGCCGTTTCTTATGTATACAAGTTCTCAGTACGTTTAATAATAGTTCTTTCGGCGCTCTGTACATAACTTCTAAATTATTCTGCGTATTTCCTCCCACATTCGTTTTCTTAAAGGTACTGTACGTCTCAAACCCTGATGCAATGTAAGGGAGGGCATGCTGGCCCTAATCAGATTAAGTTAAATAAATAAAGAAACCTAATAAAATAAAATAGAGAAGGAAAACGTATTATGAATAAAGCGTTAAATATGATTTCGGCCTCGCATATAGATTGTATGTCTTCAATTGACAAAGCGTATTCCATAATAGAAATATGTTAAGTGTAAGGCAGTCTGTCTGAAACTATTTACGTGGATTGTATCCTTATGAGGAAGTGAAACGTCGGTGATTAACAGTACAGACAAGGACAGAAGAAAACTTTTTGAAATGTGGCACTACAGAAGAGGATTAGATGGGTACATCGGATAACTAATAAACAGTCACTGTACATAATTCTACAGAAAAGAACTGTATGGTACAATTTAGTAAACGAAGAGATAGGACACAAACTGACGCATCAACGAATGATCAATTTGGTAATGAAGTGAAGATGTGTGTGTGTCTGGAGGGGGAGAATGATAGCAAAAACAAAGATCAGACTACAGTTTTAGGCTGCAATCTCTACAGAGACATGAAGAGACGTGCAGAAAGTGGAGAGCTGCATCACGACAGTATTTGTACTGTCAACAACAAAACCAACTACTGCTACTATTACTATTATTACTGCTAATCAGGAACCACTGGCAAAACAAAACAAAACAAAAATGAACAGGGCGCCACTCTGTCGTTATTTTCATCATCTTTACCTTTTTTTCTTTCTACATCTCATCTGCTGATTTTATCTAATTACTTCTTGCTGTTCTCCATACCTGTCAACTTCTTCTGTAGATTTGATTCTTTTTAACTACTGACACATATGTTTGTTATATTAATCACTTACATTCGAGAAAAGCGCTACACAGAATTATTTAACGTATAATGAGGGTGACATTCCTGAAATCCTATACTATAGTATATCAGTCAATAATACGTAGTATTGTCTTTATTTTGTACACATGATGTGCTATGATTATCGTGTCTGTCATTAATATTTTTATTATTTTATAATAATAATATATTACGCACATTTTACTGATTACTATGTCCATTATCAATATCATCGTCACTATTATTAGTGTCATTGATTGTATCTCTCTGTTTTACCTTTTAATGCTACGACGCTTATGGTTTAAAGAGGAGTTATCGCTGAGTTAACTGCATTCTTCAACAACCAGCCGGTCTATTGTGAGATGTTCATTACAATTGCCTCCAGCACTAGACAACAAACCGCTTAGCCGCGCGGGATTAACCTAGCGGTCTAAGGCGCTGCAGTCACGGACTGTGGGGCTGCTCCCGACGGAGGTTCGAGTCTTCCCTCGGAAATGTGAGTGTGTGTTTGTCCTTAGGTTAATTTAGGCTAAGTAGTGTGTAAGCTTAGGGACTGATGACCTTAGCAGTTAAGTTCCATAAGACTTCACACACATTTGAACATTTTCTGAACAAACCGCTTATGGTTGGATGAACGTTGGCATCTGTAGAATTTCTCTGCAGTATGTCACTAGTTCTGGTTCTCCGAACTCCCTCAGTAGCGATTCACAAAAAGATCATCGTCTTCAGATACGTCCATCTAACGCCACGAAGCATCTCCGTAGTGCCAGAACGAAACGGTAACATATCTAGCGACACAGTTCTAAGCATACCTCCTCGTACTACACCTTCTGCCGTGACTATGTTTTGCTAAATATTTTCGTTGGGCTATCTGCTTTAGGATCGGATACTGACTGGGTGAAGCTGATGAAACACAGTATTAGCGTAGAAGGCAGTGTCAGTTATCACATACATAAAAATATATTCTGACTGTTACTGTGTGCGACAGTTGCGTTCTAAAATTACACTGGTGTGCTAAACTTAAGGAGGAAAATAAATTTCGCATGATTTTCCACTACCAAGTAAGATATCTCTATGAAGCTTGGACCATACGTAGATAGAACGGCTACAGTGTACTACAGAAGGTGACTGAAACCTAAAATCCAATGATAAGAAACGAACGACACTCTTATTTAAAGGCGATAATTGTACTGATAACTTGTGACGGTCCGCCGGGCATTAGAAAAGACGCACCCTGTTTCTTAGTAGGGTGTGTGATCACCTGGGTGAATTACGTATTCCCACAACTCATCGTATGAGGGTACGTCCAGCAATCCCGCACATGATAAATTTGATGGTCCAGGTGTGTAGTCTGGAGACGCTCAATGTTTCATGGTCGTGCCGATCTCCAAATCTTTGAACGCAGAACATCACCGGTCACCATTACTGTGACGCTGTATCCTTGCCCATGTACATCTATTGAGGAGAGCCATTTTTAAGGATGACAGAGCGAGACTGCATCGAACAACGCAAGTGGTGGACCTCTTAGAAGTAGAGGATATTCGGCGAACGGGAGTGGGTTGCCCGTTCGCCGAGTTAAATCCCATCGACTACGTGTGGAATATGTTGTGGAGAGTTACTGCAACAGGTCCACATGCGGCAACGACCACGCAGCGCTGATGGAGGAGTTGAACGCCCTGCCATAAGAAGTCCTTACCCGTTTTGTGGTCAGATTGGGAACACGTCAAAGAGCATACACTGCCTTCCGTGGTGATCACACACCCTATTAAGGTCGTATCCCGCCTTTTGTAATTCCAGTGGACAGTCATAAACCTCCGTGACTTAGTTGTAATTATTATCTTTGAATAATAATGTCAGTTCTGTTTGTCTTGTTGCATATTTCCTTCACTTACATTCAGGACAGCAGTTATTTCTTGGTTCAAATGGCTCTGAGCACTATGGGACCTAACTTTTGAGGTCATCAGTACCCCAGGACTTAGAACTACTTAAACCTAACTAACCTAAGGACATCACACACATCCATGCCCGAGGCAGGATCCGAACCTGCGACCGTAGCCATAGCACGGTTCCAGACTGGAGCGCCTGGAGCCGCTCGGCCACCTCGGCCGGCCAGCAGGTGTTTCTATGTAACCTCGAAGTTTCATTGAAGAGTTCGTTCTTAAATTTTGCTCATCAGTATATCAAAGTAGAGAGGAACGAGATTTACGTCTGATTCACACAGTGTAGCGCGTATGGCGTTATAGGTTTTCTGTGCTTCCTGAAATACATTGTTGGCGTCAGCGATCATCTTTATATTGTAGGATATGTTGAATTGACTTCCTGTACGACAGTCGTTAAATGTAAGTGTGCTGTATCGCTACACCACCTGAATTGCTTCGATGTTTTTACTTCATCCAACCTAGTACCCCTATCCTAAACTCCCAAGTACTCGAGAAGTACAGAAGAACGTGTTGACCCTTAACAGGGCTGGAATTCCGGAGCTGAGCTCCAGAGAAAGTGTTTCCCGATGCACTGTCAGCAGTGCGTTGCGCAGTTCTGTCTCACACTTGGTCTCCCACAGCATGGCAACATGCGAGGACGCATCTCCTAGCAGTACAGGCGCAGTCGCCTTTCATGTGTAGCACGCGCCGTCTGAGAACAGAGTGCGTGTGAGATTTGCAGTGGTGACGTCCACCAAATGCAGGCACAGAGAGAGAGAGAGAGAGAGAGAGAGAGAGAGAGCGCGAGAGAGGGGGGGGGGGGGCGGTGGAGGGAGCACTGCGGCGCACGTCATTGTTCTGCGCGCAGCACCCGCGGCGTTGCCGTACAAAGGCGCCGTGAGCCCAAAGGCAGGGCCTGCTTAGCGGCTCTGCTCTATCTCCGGCCGGGCTTCACGGCGAGTTTCAGATGGCTTTACCACCCGCCAGCACGCCTTACACGTAGCTGGGCACGCAGCAGGTAACAAGGAGCGTCGTTCAGCTGACTGCGGAACTATGACCGTGAGTTCTACCTACTAAAACTGCTGCTCCAGCAACAACAGCAAATAACAAAATTTTACCTATCGTGCTACTGCCGTACAGTAGGAAGAATTCATGACAACATTTGCAAAATTTACACTACTGGCCATTAAAATCGATACACCACGAAGATGACGTCCTACAGACGTGAAAATTAACCGACAGGAAAAAGATGCTGTGATATGCAAATGATCAGCTTTTCAGAGCATTCACTCAAGGTCGGCGCCGGGCCGACATCTACAACCTGCTGACACGAGGAAAGTTCCCAACCGAATTCTCACACACAAACAGCAGTTGACCGGCGTTGCCTCGTGAAACGTTGTTTGGAGGCCTCGTGTAAGGAGGAGAAATGCGCACCATCACGTTTCCGACTTTGATAAAAGTCGGATTGTAGCCTATCGCGATTGCGGTTTATCGTATCGCGACATTTGCTGCTCTCGTTGGCCATCTTATCCGCATGGCTGTACCAGTTCGTGCAGCCACGTCTCGATCCCTGAGTCAACAGATAGGGACGTTTGCAAGACAACAACCATCTGCGCGAACAGTTCGAGGACGTTTGCAGCAGCATGGACTATCAGCTCGGAGACCAACGCTGTGGTTACCCTTGGTGCTGCATCACAGACAGGAGCGCCTGCGATGGTGTACTCAACGACGAACCTGGGTGCACGAATGTCAAAACTTCACTTTTTCGGATAAATCCAGTTTCTATTTACGGCATCATGATGGTCGCATCCGTGTTTGGCGACATCGCGGTGAACGCACATTGGAAGCGTGTATTCGTCATCGCCATACTGGCGTATCACCCGGCGTGATGGTATGGGGAGCCATTGGTAGCACGTCTCGGGCACCTCTTGTTCGCATTGACGGCACTTTGAACAGTGGACGTTACATTTCAGATGTGTTACGACCCGTAGATCTACCCTTCGTTCGATTCCTGCGAAACCCTACATTTCAGCAGGATAATGCACGACCGCATGTTGCAGGTCCTGTACGGGCCTTTCTGGATACAGAAAATGTTCAACTATAGCCCTGGCTAGCACATTCTCCAGATCTCTCACCAATTGGAAACGTCTGATCAATGGTGGCCAAGCAACTGGCTCGTCACAATACGCTTGTCACTACTCTTATTTAACTGTGGTGTCGTGTTGAACCTGCATGGGCAGCTATACCTGTACACGCCATCCAAGCTCTGTTTGACTAATTTCTCAGGATCTATGCACCCAAATAGCGTGAAAATGTAAACACATGTCAGTTCTAATATAATATATTTGTCCAATGAATACGCGTTTATCATCTGCATTTCTCATTGGTGTAGCAATTTTAATGGCCAGTAGTGTAGTACACAGAGCTGCCATCTCTGGCGGAAACGGTGATTCCAACCCGGCTGGGCGTCGAATCGAACTGAGCTTGGATAGCAGATGTGGGTACATCAATCCATGCAGCTTCAACTCTATACTAGAGTTCAGCAATCGTAGTGGCTGGCGATTCGTGGCGTCCAGTCTCTGTGCAACACACATGACCAGATGTTTTCAGTGGGCGAGAAATCTGGAGAAAGTATTGGCCAAGGCAACAGTTGGACACTCTCTGTATCGAAGTATATCAATACTCCACTGGCAACATATTGGTTTGCGTTGTCTTGTTGAAGGATGTTGTGGTCTTCAGTCCTGAAACTGGTTTGATGCAGCTCTCCATGCTACTCTATGCTGTACAAGCTTCTTCATCTCCCAGTACGTACTGCAACCTTCATCCTTCTGAATCTGCTTAGTGTATCCATCTCTTGGTCTCCCTCAACGATTTTTACCCTCCACGCTGTCCTCCAACACTAAATTGGTGATCCCTTGATGCCTCAGAACGAGTCCTACCAACTGATCCCTTCTTCTAGTAAAGTTGTGCCACAAACTCCACTTCTCCCCAATTCTGTTCAATACCTCCACATTAGTTATGTGATCTACCCATCTAATCTTCAGCATTCTTCTGTAGCACCACATTTCGAAAGCTTCTATTCTCTTCTTGTCCAAACTATTTATCGTTCATGTTTCACTTCCATACATGGCTACACTCCATGCAAATACTTTCAGAAACGGCTTCCTGACACCTAAATCTACACTCGATGTTAATAAATATCTTTTCTTCAGAAACGCTTTCCTTGCCATTGCCAGTCTACACTTCATATCATCTCTACTTCGACCATCATCAGTTTTTTGCTCCAAGTTTCTCATTTCCTAATCTAATTCCCTCATCATCACCAGGCTTACTTCGACTACATTCCATTACCTCGTTTTGCTTTTGATGATGTTCATCTTATATCCTCCTTTCAAGACACTGTCCATTCCGTTAAACTGCTCTTCCAAGTCCTTTGCTGTCTCTAACAGAATTACAATGTCATCGGCGAATCTCAAAGTTTTTATTTCTTCTCCATGGAATTTTTTTACCTAATCCGAATTTTTCTTTTGTTTCCTTTTTCTGCTTGCTCAATATACACATTGAATAATATCGGGGAGAGTCTACAACCCTGTCTCACTCCCTTCCCAACTACTGCTTCCATGTCCCTCGACTCTTATAACTGTCATCTGGTTTCTGTACAAATTGTAAATAGCCTTTCGCTCCCTGTATTTTACCCCCGCCACCTTCAGAATTTGAAAGAGAGTATTCCAGTCAACATTGTCAAAAGCTACAAATGAATTAAACGTATGAGGTCAAAGAAACCTCAAAGATAGGGCATACCGCCAGCCAGAAATGTAATGTCTGCTGTTCCGAATTACCGTCTATGCGAACCAAAATAACCGTGTTAACTACGTAGTAGGACCCCACATCGCCGCATGGAATCTGTCCCACCGTGATGCCTCACGCATTAGTAGAAATCCTCTGAAAAGACAACGTGGTGCCATTCCGGTACCCAGTGTTGTGCTTGTGCTAACGAATATCAATGTGTCCCTCGCTACTGTTGCGTCACGAACAGTGGTCGTTGAACTAACGACAGCCTGAGTAGCTCCAGACATCGCCGTACTGTCCTTGTGGATACTTGTCTTCCTGCAAACAAGCCAGTTTCCTAATCCACGACACGTGGCGTGGCTATTCCATTCCGTGCTCCTGAGCGAAAAAATATCTGACCTGTCAGGTGCTTTATTCTGCTTTGTGTTGACTTTCGTCTTACTGAGGTCAGCCATTCCATATTCCCATGGGATCGTACTCAACAAGAGAATCAGTACTGCTGATATAAACTGATGCCTCGATGGGCTACAAGTCTGCTTCTGGTGAATTCCAAGTGTTGATGGTGATCGTTTCCCCTTCTTACAAGAGGCATAACACATTCTTCTCACAAACAATCATTCATCAGCGATTTCTGAATGTGAAGCCCAATGCGTGATCTCTCCTTTACTCCTAGTCTTAAAATTCTATTCTTATACTGGAATAAAAATACCGATGATATGTTGGGAGTTCTGTAACAGCCGGCGGTGGTGGCCGAGTGGTTCTAGGCGCTACAGCCTGGAACCGCGGGACCGCTACGGTCGGAGGTTTGAATCCTGCCGCGGGCATGGATGTGTGTGATGTCCTTAGGTCAGTTAGGTCTAAGTAGTTCTAAGTTCTAGGAGACTGATAACCTTAGAAGTGCTCAGAGCCATTTGAACCATTTAGTTCTGCAATAATGTAGATCATCTCAAGTAGGTTGCAATAGCTTTGGAATGTACTGTCGTAGCCTTCACAAAAAAAAGGCAAGTCTTCGGAGGGAATAGTAACGGATGAAGTACGACATCGAAGTATTGTGGTGTAGTTATGAGATCGACAACGACAGGTCGCCAGGCTCAATACTGCAGCATAGCCAAGAAGCCGACTAACAGCTGGGTGCCAGCCAGCCAGCCAGTCCATCGAGCGATTACGCTCCACGGCACGTATCACTATACAGCGTGAGAAGAGAGAGACAGAGAGAGGGTCTGTAGGAGGGACACATATATACCATGAGGTGCCAATGACAGATCTAAGATGCAGACTGTGGGCACATAAGGGCAGACGCCTCTTTCCCTCCACCCAGCCTCTGAAGAACGGCTGAACACAGTGCATGATTAAAGCCAATGAAACGGCGGCGGTTTTTCATGATCACATCGTGTCAGCATCGTGTCAGGGACAGGGGGGAAAACAAGGAAAATTCCGAACCAAGGGACGCTCCGGGACTGAGTACAGAGCAGCTGAGGAAACAGAATAATAGACAAGATTAGGTGAGCAGGATGCTCCGAATAAAATGTATAGAGGCAGCAAGAGCCAGCCAGGGCTGAAACAAGGCTATCAGTAGCAATATAGGGCTAGGCAGAAGTAGCTGAATTAGTGTCAGCGTAGATGGGGAGATCGCAGGCGAGAAGCTGAGTAACTCTGCATGTTGTGCCATGGCTGCAGGCCATATTAACTGTTGCATTTCCGAGGGATACTGCCACTGGATGTAGGTCTGCCACTCTTCATCACTGAGAAAATTGTATTTATTATTATTATTATTATTATTTCGTCTGTCTCAGTTCCGCTTATATAAAATTCAGCTGTATTGGTTACCGGTTTATGGCTGCCACGTTCATTTTCGAACCACACACCTGCTTATTAACCCTAATTATTTACACAATGTGGTGCCAAAAGCATACTGTATGAATGCTTACGGTTAATTGCAAGGTGTGTGGTTTGAAAATGGGCGTGTCAGGCCGAAACCGGTAACCACCCAGCTGAATTTTGTATCAGCGCAACTGAGACGGGCGAAATAAAAACAAAAAAAATCAATTTCGTCATATTAACAGTACCATTTTATAGCAGACAAAACGCCAGGTGTCTTCTCCTTACTAAGGCTTGGTATTATTTGAGTACATCTCCTTCAGTTCGAATAGAGCAATTGTTAACACTGCTCCTGAATAAATTTAGAAGTTGCAAACCACTTCCACTTGACATTACTTCAAGTTGCCATCCAATTCTTACCTTCTGTGATAAGGGTTTAACACTGTAGCCAGGTCAGGACTCCGTCTCACATAGGGCAACCGGCTAGTTCCCTTCTCGCGAACCCTGTCGCTCAATCTAAAACAATACCCACGTTTGGGATGCGGCACTGTGTTACTAGACGTAACGTTGAGGTACTTCGATACTAATCAGTGAACTAAATGAATTAACGATAGTTAGAATCAGATTTCTGTCACAAATACTCGTCGCCACTTATTTTATTTCTATTTCGTGTATGCAAAAATGTGGCATTATAGTATATGGCACGACCATAATTACTCACACGTACAAATGCCAGAGCGAACACGAGGGAAAGCAGAATCATAGTAGCCCCCCTAGCGGCACATGCTGACGCTCTTGGGCTGTTGTGATGGAGGCGACCGAATGCCACCTTGTAGCTTTTATGACTGTCACATATCTGGCATGTCACTATACCGGTAGGTTCTTTTCGCTCGAAGTTTGGCTGTCACAAATGGCGCTGGGGGTATTCACGTGCATATTTTCAACGCCTGTGTAAACCCGAAATAATAACAACATCATGATGTTCTCGGCTCGGCAGTGGAAAACTGGGTTTTAGCCTTAAAAATACCTCTATTTGTCGTCGTAGTCCAACTTCAGGTCAAAATGTGTGTCGACCGTTTTTCTATTGAATAACGGAGGCAGACAGACTCATATTAGACCGGAGAGAGTTTCACATCATAATCCCGCCATCCATATTTTTTTTCAGCAGTTTCCTGTCACACATTATAGTGAACGCCGGTATTGTTCCTCTGGATAGGTAGTGGCATATTTACCGTCCCTTGCTCAAACAGAACTCGTGCTCAGTCTCTCACAACCCCGTCTTTGACGGGACATTAAATTGTAATATTCATTTGACAATGACTTGATTTCTCTGCAACTGTTATTTTGAAAAATGTTCTGGATGAATTTCGCATCTTAATTTGAATCAGTACGTTTCCCTATCCCATTTTTTTTTTTTCGTTCGGGACAGATGACAATCGAATGATACCATACCTGATACATGCCGCAAAAATGTTTGCCCCCAAGGAAGATGATTCAAAATAACGTCGTAATTCATCGACAAGAATTGTTAATAAATATTTCTTTATTACAAGCTGTTTCAGTTCTCAAACCAACATTACATATTCTGTATGTCAATAGACGGAACACCTTAAATGAATTTCCTACCTACACTGTCACACAAAAGAAGTAAGGCATCAAGGAGGGAAGGAAATGAGACTTCACAGACTGAGAGAATATGTTTTGTTATTTCAGTGGTTACAAAATCGTGTCAAATTTACAAACAACTTGGCAGTATGAACCCACTTATTAGTGTGACACTGCACTCCCTCTGGCGAACCGACTTGGAAGGCTGTCATAAAGGCGTTGTATCCTCTCCTGAAGCAAAGTGGCCCACCGTTGCTGTAAAGTGTCCTTGATATCCGATATACTGGGTCGGACTTGACGTCAGAGTTGATACTACATATGTTCTACAGGAGAGAGATCTGGGAATCCTACTGGCCACGGGCAGCTCATAGAGAGACGCATCATGTGTGGACGAGCACCATCCTGTTGAAAGATGGCATCACGATGTTGTTAAATGAAAGCAACACATGGGGACGCAGGATGTCCGTGACCCGCAGTTATACCTGATGACTCCCATTCCATGACGCCTGGAGTAATACAATTGTGCGTCAGCCTCTCCAAGACAGTCGAGGACCTCTCCCCCGGTCGCCCGCATACCACCTGACGGTGGTCAACCATAGTTTTTCAGAACCACAATTCATCGTTTGAGAGTTTGACGCAGTTAAGCTGCAGTCCATGCTTCCCAGTCGCGACACCAAACGCAGGCCTTTCTATTGTAGTGTGAACAGCAGCCTATGCTTGGCATGGCAAGTCCATACTCCGGCTGTTGATAGTCTCCGACCAATGGTGTGGTGTGACAGATTGAAGGAGCCCGTTACTTATTCTCTGGTGGCAGACGCAGATGTGGAGATGCTCTGTACACAAGACGGCTATCTTCGCTTTTGGTTGTCGAAAACGTGAAGACGAGTGCACCTGCCTTCATGTTACCTCTCAGTCTAATATAGGGGGGGGGGGGGGGGGGGAGGGCTACTACATCTGGATGACCCACAAATCTGGATATTGCACAATTCGACCAGGTGTCCAAACGGAGACCCACAATGAGACCCCTACCAAATTATGTTATGTTCTCGTAACGGTGCCTCACACGAATACAAGGCATCTCCGTGTTCTTGTCAGTGATCACTCAACACCTGCTCGCAGCACTAAACACGAACAACACTAATTCACTCTGGTGATCGTTCTACACGTCACAGAGAATTGCATTGCCTCAACATTTACATACCCGCCGATGATGTGCACGTTGACGAAGTTACACTGAAATCCGACCATGTCTTCTGGGTGCTTTACTTTTTTGTTAGGCACTGTACGTACAACTTTAATGTACATGCACACACAAACTCACCTCATAAGAGGTCACATGCTCATATAAGTCATTTAATGCAGCTTACATGATGTCAAATAATATAAAATCCATCATAAGTCACTGAAAGTAAAAAAAAGAAAGACACGAAA
The DNA here is from genome assembly GCF_023897955.1 of Schistocerca gregaria. Classification (NCBI taxonomy): domain Eukaryota; kingdom Metazoa; phylum Arthropoda; class Insecta; order Orthoptera; family Acrididae; genus Schistocerca; species Schistocerca gregaria. The sequence continues at coordinate 506,249,120 of NC_064923.1, forward strand.
CACTGAGACAGTGTCAATATGTACAACGAAATACTTACATACGATGCATTTGAACCGCGTTATCTGCTGCCAAGCACTAAAATACATTACACTGTCAATGTTAAAATGTACCGAACACTGATAATCTTCATTCTGTGTATAACACAGTCTGGTTCCACGATGTGGAAGTACTCTGTAATACTGGTGACTACGCAGTTGATTTACGTTTATGAGTTGAACCAAATTTCTACATAAGATATAAATTTAACAGTATTTGATTATACGGACATCTGTGATAGTCTTACAGAAAAACATAACATATTACTTGTATTACAACATTAGCACTGATAGTAATGAAGTCCAAATAGGGAGCTGCTTACACCGAGGTGAAAAATGTCGTCGCATATTTCCTAATATTGTGTCGTGCGTCCTTTTGCCCGGAGTGGTGCAGCTCCTCGACTTGACAAGGCCTCATGTCGTGGAAGGTCCCCTGCAAAACCAGTGAGCTATGCTGCCTGTATAGCAGTCCAAATTTGCGAAAGTGTTGACAGTGTAGAGTTTTTTGCACGAGTGCACATCTCGATAATGTCCCATGTCGGGTAATGTGGATGGTCAAACCGAACTGTCCAGAGTATTCTTCAAACGAATCGCGAACAATCGTCGTCAGGTGACATAGCTCGTTGTCATCCATAAAAATTCCACCGATGTTTGCAAATCTCACGCACATGAATGGCTGCAAATGTTCTCCCAGTAGCCGACCATAGCCACATCCAGTGAATGACAGGTTTAGCTGGACCAGACGATTTCCAACTGGGTGTGATATTTTCTCCGCTCAGGGACTGGGTATTTGAGTCATGATCATCATTTCATCGTCATCAACACACAAGTCGCCGAAGTGGTGTCACCTCAAAAGACTTGTACCAGGCGATCAGGTCTACCCACCGGGAGGCCCTCGCCACACGACATTTCATTTCAGCTGGACCGTAGGACCCAGTCCACTCCATGTAAACACAGCCCACACAATTATGGAGCGACCACCAGCTTGCACAGTGCCTTGTTGACAACCTGGTTCCATGACTTCGTGCGTCTGCGCCACACTCTACTGTCAGAACTGAAATCAGGACTCGTGTGGTCAGCACACGGTTTTCCAGTCGTCTACGGTCCAAACGATGTCGTTACGAGTCCAGAAGAGGCGTTACAGGCGTTACAGGTTTTGCTGTTAGAAAAGGCACTCGCGTAGGTCGCCTGCTGCTATAGCCCATTAGCGTCGAATTTCGCCGTATGTTCGCCGTACGTCCCGCAATGAATTCAGCGGTTATGTCACGCAGTGTTGCTTGTCTGTTAGCACTGACAACTCTTCGCAATAGCTGCTGCTCTTGGACGTTATGTGAAGGCCTCCATGCTGTGAGGTAATGCCATAAATGTGGTATTCTCGGCACACTCTCGAGACCGAATCTCGGAATATTAAATTCTGTAACGATTTCCAAAATGGAATGTCCCATGCGTCTAGCTGTGACTACCATTCTCCCTTCTAAGCCTGAATTGCCAGTCGAGCGGAAACCTTTTCACATGAATCACCTGGTACAAATGACAGCCCCGCCAATGCGCAGCCCTTTTATACCTTGTGTATGCGATATACCGCTATCTGTATATGTGCATATCGCTATCCCATGACTTCTGTCAGCTCAGTGTACATTAATCATTTTTTCAAATACGTGAAATAATCTAAACCTTTAGTTTTATAGGCACTTCGCTTTGCTTTACAGAGATCTTTAACGGATACAGTAAACTTTAATTTTCATAAGTTTAGTATAAGAATATATATATATATATATATATATATATATATATATATATGCATGGGGAGTCATTCGCTTGATGTAATTAACAGTTAGTTCTAATATCTTAAAGGAAATATTGTTGTTGTTGTGGTCTTCAGTCCAGAGACTGGTTTGATGCAGCTCTCCATGCTACTCTATCCCGTGCAACCTTCTTCATCTCTCAGTACCTGCTGCAACATTCATCCTTCTAAATGTGTTTAGTGTATTCATCTCTTGGTCACCCTCTACGATTTTTACCCTCCAAACCAATTCTAAATTGGTGATCCTTTGATCCCTCATAACATGTCCTACCAATCGATCCCTTCTTCTAGTCAAGTTGTGCGACAAACTTTTCTCCTCCCCAATCCTATTCAATACCTCCACATTAGTTATGTGATCTACCCATCTAATCTTAAGCATTCTTCTGTAGCACCACATTTCGAAAGCTTCTATTCTCTTCTTGTCCAAAATATTTATTGTCCATGTGTCACTTCGGCACATGGCGATACTCCATACAAATACTTTCCGAAACGGCTACCTGACACTTAAATCTATACTCGATGTTAACGAATTTCTTCTTCAGAAACGCTTTCCTCACCGTTGCCAGTCTACGTTTTATATCCTCTCTACTTCTGCCATTATCAGTTATTTTGCTCCCCAAATAGCAAAACTCATTTACTACTTTAAGCGGCTCAAATGGTTCAAATGGCTCTGAGCACTACGGGACTTAACATCTGTGGTCATCAGTCCCCTAGAACTTAGAACTACTTAAACCTAACTAACCTAAGGACATCACACACATCCATGCCCGAGGCAGGATTCGAACCTGCGGTTCCAGGCTGCAGCGCCTAGAACCGCACGGCCACAGCGGCCGGCTAAGCGGCTCATTTCCTAATCTAATTCCCGCAGCATCAAGCGGTTTAATTCGACTACATTCCATTATCCTCGTTTTGCTTTTGTTGATGTTCATCTTATATCCTCCTTTCAAAACACTGTCCATCCCGTTCAGCTGCTCTTCCAGGTCCTTTGCTGTCTCTGACACAATTACAATGTCATCGGCGAACCTCAATGTTTTTATTTCTTCTCCATGGATTTTAATTCCTAGGCCGAATTTTTCTTTTGTTTACTTCACTGCTTGCTCAATACACAGATTGAATAACTTCGCGGAGAGGCTACAACCCTGTCCCTTCGCAACCACTGCTTCCCTTTCGTGCCCCTCCATTCTTGTAACTGCCATCTGGTTTCTGTACAAATTGTAAATAGCCTTTCGCTCCATGTATTTTACCCCTGCCACCTTCAGAATTTGAAACAGAATATTCCAGTCAACATTGTCAAAAGCTTTCTCTAAGTTTACAAATGCTAGAAAAGTAGGTTTGGCTTTCCTTAATCTATTTTCTAAGATAAGTCGTGGGGTCAGTATTGGCTCACGTGGTTCAAAGTTTCTACGGAATCCAAACTGATCTTCCCCGAGGTCGACTTCTACCAGTTTTTCCATTCGTCTGCAAAGAATTCGTGCTAGTATTTTGCAGCCGTGGCTTATTAAACTGATAGTTCGGTAATTTTCACATCTGTCAACACCTGCTTTCTTTGGGATTGGAATTATTATATTCTTCTTGAAGTCTGAGGGTATTTCGCCTGTCTCATACATCTTGCTCACTAGATAGTAGGGTTTTGTTAGGCTTGGCCCACCCATGGCTGTCAGTAGTTCTAATGGAATGTTGTCTAATCCCGGGGCCTTGAAATATTAATCATAATGAATCTGTAATATGTAGTGTGACAATATGTAGGAATATCGTTACATGTATAACATGTTATTAATGATAATAGGCAAAAACAGTCCTCGCTCATTAAAACAACAGTTGACCAGATTTGTACCTTACACACTGCTATTTATTGTAAAACAACATGTATTTATTACTGGAATAGACTCCTGTTTGTGAAGAATATTGCTACTTGTCAGTCACATCTGGAAGCTTAAGTAGTATGTTGATGTCTTTAGGAATCATTACGGTTTTTAAACAGTCTGAAGGTAACCAAAGGCTCGTTTAAATAGGTCAAAAGACGGTATGGACTCAATACCGAAGATTGTAGGAGACGACTTATGTTTTTCCTTCTTGACTTTAGATTTATACCTGTTTTTCAGTTTCTCGACGAGCCCAAGTGAAATTTAATAGTACAAGCAATGAAATGCAGTGACACTGTCACACGATACGTAAACAGAATAAGTTTTATTGCTTAGCTCCATCATGAATTCATTTATTAGTTCGCACATGACTTTAATTCTAGGCAATCGTTGCAAGATCTAAAACGTGACACAGTCAGTTGTTCTGTAAAATTGGTAGTTTATGACATAGCAGTTTAATATTTTTATTGTTTTTGAGAAGAGAGGGCTGATTGAAACGGGTTTGTAATGAAAGGTGATTTTCTTACCGTCACCACTGTATTATCGTATTATATCTTAATAAGCAATCTGGTGACCTTTTAGCTATCTAACTGTGCTAAGACGGTGTTACTATCAGCTATCCGTTGCGAGGTGAATTAGTACTACAGCGCAAATGTATGACGTGTTTCATAAGAGAACAGTCACTACAACACATACTTTGGTTTCAGGGAGTAGTGCCAAACTATTGGAATAATTCTTATGGATACGGAAGGATGTATACCGTAATTGTTAGTGACATTTCCTACAGTATTGTGACAGGTTAACGTCTGATTTCACTGCACAGTCTCACAAGAAATCACACGTAGTAAACAGAGACGAGAAATGGCGTAAGAAAACAACTTTGTTAGTATTAAACTCAAGTTACAGTACTTTTTGTACTTTCATGTTAGGGAGAACATTCCTAGCTTATGTTGACTACGTAGGACTCGAAATATAAAGTGTGGCAATCCCCATTGAACCCCATTAGATCTGAACACAATAACCAAGTGGCTTATAGTGAGCGTTATGAAGTCGCATTTAAACGGTATATTTTTAAAATGTTGCTTGAGGAGAATGACTTCTTGCGACTATAATATTTTAACTGTGTATCAAGCAACTTTATTGAACACGTTAAAACCAGAATAATTGCATCTGAGTAATTTTATCAATACAGAGAGGTTAAGAATAAGGCAGGCTGCAGTCGCCGGCCGAGCAGCACTAGCAACAGAGAACTAACCGATTTAGTGACATTTTACGTGTTCCTGATGAAAAGGGATTTTTTTAGTCTCACCAGTGCGCTTTGGTTGTTTAGTTTTTGAACCTCGGCATACTAATCTAATTTACTAGACAACGTCCGTCAGTGTCTACAGCAAAGCTTTCAGCATCTTTAGTAAGAATAGGGACTGTGATTGCTGGGTACGGATGCGAGCTGAGTTGGTGACACTTCGCTCTTAGCTCTAGACTGTGCTGGCATCGGTTACTCAGTTTGACGCTGCAGTGGATGGGCGCCACTGTTGTGGCCCGGCCGTGAGGATCCAACGGATGTCTAGCGCGACCCACGAGCCTACCGATTGGTCCGCACCTGTGGCCAGTACAGTTACTGCCCGCATTGAGGCTGATCCCTCACCCATGGTCGAGTTTGAGGTCGTCTTTGGGCGTGGCAGGCTGCAGAAGACTTGCTTAAGGCCTCGTCAGATAGTCGGACAATCAGGGTCGAGATGCTGTCTGTGGCTGACGTCCCTGATCCAGATACAATCGCTTGTCCTGTGTCAGAAGAAACCTCTCAGCCTGCAAGATCCGGGTAGTCACAGGCGGTAGGATTCTTGGTAGGTGGGAGCTCCAATGTTAGGCGCGTCATGGGGCCCCTCAGGGACATGGCCACCAAGGAAGGGTGTGCATACCACGTGGAGGCATTCCAGCCATGGAACGGGCCCTTTCGAATGCCATGAAGAGAACATGGTGCAGCCAACTGCACGTGGTGGTTCACGTCGGTACCAATACTGAGTTTCGCTTTGTATCGGAAGAGATTCTCTGTGGTTGCGAGCGACAATCTGAAGCGGTAAAAGCTGCCACTCTTGCTTGCGAGATGAAAGCAGAGTTCACCATTTTCATCATAGTGGACAAGCTCGAATGCGGACCTCTGGTACAGAACCGACTGGAAGGTCTGAATTAGGGCCTCCGATGGTTCTGCGACCGTGTAAGCTGCAGATTCCTCCACTTGCACCATAGAGTGGTGCAGTTTCGAGTTCCGCTAGATAGGTCAAGAGTCCATTACACACAAGAGGCGGCTACATGGGTAGCGAGGGTTGTGTGTCGTGGACTGGGCGTTTTTTTTAGGATAGAGGACCTCGGGAAACAGAAAAAGGGCTTCGGTCACAAAGCGGACAAGTCGAAGACAGGAAGTACATAGGTATAAGAACCATGGTTATATAGTTGCAAACTGTCGTGTCGTGACTGTTTTGAGAAAGTGCCAGAGCTCCAAGCGCTAATAGAAAGGACTGATGCTCAAATAGTTATAGGCGCTGAAGGCTAGCTACAACCGGAGATAAATTCAGCCGAAATTTTTGCAAGGACCTAAAGATTTTCAGAAAGGAAGGTGTGTTTGTTGGTTAGTAGTATTTTATCTTGAAGGGAACTTCAAGTAAATAGTTCCTGTGAGTTAGTGTGAGTAGAGGTCATTCTTGGCAAAAGGAACAAAATAATAACTGGATCGTTTCACCGACCTCCCAACTCAGATAATACAATTGCTGAAAGGTTCAAAGAAAAGTTGAGTCTAGTTTCACACACGTATCCGACTTATATAGTTATTATGGTGGTGACTTTAATTTACCCTCGATCAGTTGGCGAAAATACATGTTTAAATCCGAAGGTACAAACAAAACATCATCCGAAATTGTGCTAAATGCGTTCTCTGAAGATTGTTTCACGCAGTTAGTTCATGAACCCACTCGAATAGTAAACGCTTATGAAAACACACTTGCCCTCATAGCAACAAATAATCCTGAGATAATAATGAGCATTAAGACGAATATAGGGATTAGTAAACACACGCCTGTCGTAGCGAGAGTGAATACCGTAAATCCCAAATCCACCAAAAATAAAAGAAAAATATATCTCTTCAAAAAATCTGATAACAAATCGATTGGTGCTTGTCTGAGAGACAATATCCACTCCTTGCGAATTAAGAATGTAAGTCCATAGTAAATGTGGCTTGAATTAAAATAAAATCGACAGAAATTAAAATATTTATACAAAATAAATTAACAGACCGCGGGGTTTATCCCCCAAGGTACACAAAACGGGTCAGAACATTATTGCAGAAACAACGAAGAAGGCATGTCAAATTTAAACGAATGCAAAATCCCCAAGTATAGCACTCTTTTACAGACGCTCGAAATTGAGCGCAGACTTCAATGTGATGCGCTTATGATAGTTTCCACTTCGAAATTTTGTCTCGAGACCAGGCAAAAGATCCACAGATATCCTGATGGTATGTAAAATATGCTAGAGGCAAGACACAATCAAAACTTTCTCTGTGCGATAGCAATGCATATTTTATCGACAACACTACTGCTTAAGCTTAGGTACTAAACATAGCCTTCCGAAATTCGTTCAACAAAGAAAACGAAGTAAACATTTCAGAATTCGAATCAAGAACAGCTGCCAACACGAGTAACTTAGAAGCAAATATTCTTGAAGTAGTGAATTAACTTAAATTACTTAATAGAAGCATGTCGTCCGGTCCAGATTGTATACCAATTAGGTTCCTTTCAGAATATGCTGATGCAGTAGTTCTGTACTTAACAATAATATACAACTGCTCGCTCGATGAATAATGCGTACACAAAAACAGGAAAAATTCACAGGTCACGCCAATATTCAAGAAGGGCAATAGGAGTAATCCATTAAATTACAGGCCCACATCATTGACGTTAATATGCAACAGGATTCTGGAACATATAATTTGTTCGAACATTATAAATTACCTCGAATGGAATGGTTTATTGACACATAGTCAACACGGATGTAGGAAACATCGTTCTTGTGAAACACGACTTTCTCGTTACTCACACCTAGTGTTTGATGCTATCGTAAAGGGATTTCAAATTGATTCCGAATTTCTTGTTTTCCATAAGGCTTTTGATACCGTTCCTCACAAGCCGCTTGTAGTCATATTGTGTGCTTATGGAATATCGTCTCAGTTATACGACTGGATTCGTGGTTTCCTGTCAGATAGGTCACAGTTTGTAGCAACTGACGGAAAGTCATCTGGTAAAAAAGAAGATATTTCTGTCATTCCCAAGGTAGTGTTATAGACCCTCTGCCATTCATTATCCTTATAAACAATTTAGGACACAATTTGAGCAGCCGTCTTAGTTCAATTCCAGATGATATTGTCCTTTGTCGTCTAGTAAAGTCATTGTAAGATCAAAACCAATTGCAATGCGATTTAGATAAGACATCTGTATGGCGCGAAAATTAGCAATTGATCCTAAATAATGAATAATGGAAGGTCATCCGGTTACACGTTAAATCAATCTAATACGTTCGTCGTACGTCTCACATTGTTTTCCGCGGTTATTTCACTCAGTGTTGTTTGTATTTTAGCACTGACAACTCTACACAAACGCCGCTACTCTCCGTACGAAGACAAACTGAATGTCGTATACATGAAACATAAATAATGGATCTACGAAGAGTAACACATCTTGCATGTTCGCTAACTCTGCGGTTTTATTAACCCTTTTGATAACGAATTCAGTTTTTGGGACCGGGAAATACTTTGAGTCATTTTTGTGTAAGGTTTTTCTTCATCTTCTTGTCCCTGGCGGTATTAGAGGTTTCATGAAATGCTGCTCATCGTAGATTTCCCACTTAGTGACAAGCCGGCCGCTGTGGCCGAGCGGTTCGAGGCGCTTCAGTTCGTAACCACTCGGCTGCTACGGTCGCAGGCTCGAATCCTGCCTCGAGCATGGACGTGTGTGATGTCTTTAGGTTAGTTAGGTTTACGTAGTTCTAAGTGTAAGGGACTGATGAATTCAAATGTTGAGTCCCATAGTGCTCGCAGCCATTTGAACCATTTTTTAGTGACAGGTTGCTCTTCCTGACGCTACATACGACGGCACGTACGCTATTTATCTGCAAATCGCTGAAATTGTGTTTTAGTGGAGGCTGTTTTCTTGTGCTGATGCCAGGATGAGAAACTGCCAAACGGATGTACGAAAAATGAAGGACCGCATTCAGGCTGCATCAACCGTGCGCGAGTTCTGCCGCCTCTGACTGATTTCCCAGTGTCGCCAGCTGACGCTGTACGCTATATGAATTTTATCAATGCGAGTAAATATTGAAAAATATACTGTTCAAATTGGGTGGGCGATAAAGAATCGTCTGCTACATTTTTATAATATAATATTCACTGCAATAAACGGCAGAGGCACATCGAAAAAATACTTGAAATATTGATGCGAGGAACGTCACAGTCCGTATACCTGTGACAGAGAGTATATTCCGGTGAGGTACGAAAAATGTGTAAGTTTTGCTTACATAAAGGGACGATGGATAGGAAGGTAACTGCAAAGGCTTATTTTGAAATATTAAATTACTTTTATACTGCGCAAGGTTTCTATCACTTGTTTGATGAAAGGCAAGAAGCTGACTTCCATTAGAACTGAAGTTCCTCGAATTTAGAACACTGCACTGCTGTAGCTAATTAATGACACGAATAAAACAAAATCAGTGTCTGTCTTATTAAGTATGTATGAAACGACAAATTTAACGTGCGTTGAGACATTCATCACTGCTGTTTATCGTAGATATTTGCTTCAGAAATTTATAAATTGCGTATGACAGTATAGAAATGCCTGTCAAGCCAATTCCAAAGCAAGCTTACTAGACTGTTACTGAATTTCGGGAGTAATTTCTTTTATATATAACTCAATGACGCCTGGGCGTCGGCATTTAGACCGTGTCAGTCTCTAAAATGTAGTTGGAAATGTAAGTACATTAGAACGCTTTTTTCCCGTTTCCCACTGGGAACGCATGTCTCTCCAAATTTCTACAGGGTGATTCAGAAAGCAGGACAGAAATTAGAGCTGACAGAGGAGTCAAAATACAGTCAATAACTTCGCACCAGGAACTTATGGTCTGGAAGTATTCTGAGCTAGTGAAGGCTCTGGAACGTAAATAACAACAAGGACAATCAGCTGGAACGCACACTGAGTTCTGCATAACAAACGGCTTCAGGAATGTGTGGTTTTTGTGACTCATTGAGTGCAACAGAAATCCTCTTTACGTAACTGCACTTTTAGGGTTTCGCTTGAGACGTAACTACTACCTAAGGATAATAAAAGGTTTATATTATTTAAAGAAGTTTCTCATAGCTTAAGTATAAACAGTCGTGCAACCACACTGTTTATGGCATTTCGTTGGCAAACGGGAGAGGGGGTGGAGGCGTTTAATGAACTACTGTCGGACCAATAAAAAGAACAATTCTACCCAGTTTCCTGAAAGTGCACATTAAATAAATGCTAGGATGCTGACGGGGAAGTTACTGCAGATGAACAATTTGTAAATGTGTATCAAAATATTGAGAGATCAAATTTAAAATATAAAAATTGAAAAATAATATTCTGCTCGCTTCTGGAACTCTTTCGATTCTTTATTTACGATCCCCTAGCTACGGCTCTCGCAATGCGCCTCTACACGCCTGCGCTGATGGGCGAGTGTATAACATTTCTATCCACTGCTATTTGTTCTGCGCGGTTGTCATGATTTGTGCGCTGCCGCTAACGTGTTTTCCGTGAAATGCGACCTGAACGGAATATTTCCCTGAGTGGATATCACTTGATTCGTAGAGACACTTGGTCGTCGATAGCTACTCAAATAGAGATTCTAATGCGACTCTCATTCATACTATAATAGTGCAATAAATTCGATATGTGTTTAATCTCGCAATCGTGCCTCCATTTCTATCACAAAACCGATTAACTACATGCTTTGCTTCAATTCCTTCTGACGGTATTGCACGACTGACTGCGAAGTTATATTATGGCGGAGTTTATTCAGTCACGTGGTACCTTATTTATCATTACCATTATAATCAACACCGTCGTCATCATCATTATCATCATAGCCATTTTACGTCCTATGATGGATTTTTCATTACATTACGGTTGCCAGTTAAACGCATCCATGATATTCCTCCATGTTTTCCAGTTGCTCACTTTTCATTACACTGCTTCTGGGTTCCGAAAGGCTGGCTTTCGCCGAGTCGAGTACACCTAGCGGCTTAACAACGAGGCCTGGTCTCCAGAGCCGCCTGGATGTGGTTTTTAAGGGGTTTCCCACATTCGACTATGTGAACACTGCGCTGGCATCGAAGTCATGCTTGAATTAACTATTCGCAGACACTTGGTAAACTTTCTCATACTTCAACGTAGGATAACAATAGTCGCAGATAGATGGGGTACGCAACTTCCAGGCCGGCAGGTGTGGCCGTGCGGTTAAAGGCGCTTCAGTCTGGAACCGCGAGACCGCTACGGTCGCAGGTTCGAATCCTGCCTCGGGCATGGATGTGTGTGATGTCCTTAGGTTAGTTAGGTTTAAGTAGTTCTAAGTTCTAGGGGACTGACGACCACAGATATTAAGTCCCATAGTGCTCAGAGCCATTTGAATCAACACTGCTTCCGTCCCGGGGACAAGGGGTGGGGACAGGAAGGCCATCCGGCCACTCTCTATTACTAACACTGCCAAATCTATGAATTAATATGCCGACTCACCGAAGGCACGTGATAAAGCCTGTCTCCTAGAGCAGCCTTTTCGTCTCAGAGTAGCGCTTGTAACCAACATCGTCAATTACTGTCGAATACATTCCAGTGAGATGAAAAAGTGAAGGCAGCAGAGGGTCACATGGGCAAAAAGACAAGGCATGCTGGAAATCCTTGGATAACACACAAGGTATTGAATTTACTTGCGCGGGATTAGCCGAGCGGTCTGAGGCGGTGCAGTCATGGACTGTGTAGCTGGTCCTGGCAAAGGTTCGAGTCCTCCCTGGGGCATGGTTGTGTGTGTTTGTCCTTAGGATAATTTAGGTTAAGTCCCATAAGATTTCACACACATTTGAACATTTTTGAATTTACTTGTCGAAAGGATAAAATATAGAAATGCAGCAAATGAAAGGTAATACGGGCGTCTAAAACACAAGAACGATAGGAAATGCAAAGTGGCTCAGCAGGAATGACTTTATGACAAATGCAAGGCTGCAGAAACACGCATGGCTAGCTGAAAGATACGAGGAGCGCTCAATAAGTAACGCAACACATTATTTATTCGGCCAATTTCGGTTGATAAAATGTGGTATTAGTTGAGGGACATCGTGTAATATTCCTACTTCAGCCGCTATATTTTCATGAAGTTCTGCTAGGTGGCGTCGCAATACTAGCCTTCAAAGTGGCGTCGTAACGGAGGTGCGTTTCAAGCAGAGAGCTGTCATTAGGCGGAAAGCCAGAGCATTGCAGATGTTCATAGACGTAGACAGAGACATGGCACTCACAAAAGCACAGTGAGTCGTTGGGCGAGGCGTCTTTCATCAGTGCAAACAAGGTCGCGCAAACCTGTCCGATCTCCCGCCTGTCGTTCATCCGCACATAGCTGTGATTCCTGCAATGCTGGAACGGCTTTCGCGTATTCGTCGCCACAAAAATGTAAATGAACAACTCTTTCTCAATGAAAGCGCGAAGACTCATGCAGGACTGCACACCCGGCAGGTAATGACAAAACTTTATTGGACTGTTCTTATACATCTATCTACAGCTCGAATCTTGCACCTTCCGACTTCCACTTGTGTGCGCCAATGAAGGGTGTACTCTAAGGGAGGCAGTACATGGCTAATGGGGAGGTTATTGATGTAGCAAGATGTTGGGTCCGACGTCGGCCAGTAGAGTGGCCCCATGGGGGCATACAAACCCTCCCAGTAAGGTGGCGTAAGGCAGTCGTATTGAACGGAGACTATGTTGAAAAACAGGGCAATAATACGGTGTATTGAAATCCTGAATAAAACCAATCTGCTTTCAGCAAAATATAAGTTGCGTTACTTATTGAACGCCCCTTGCATATGCTATTTCTAGGAAACTTAGAAAGGACCAGCTGTTTGAATATCAAGAGCTCAGATGGCATGCTAGTGCTAAGAAATGAAGGGAAGGAGAAAGGGTAGAAGAAATATGTGGAAGGTCTGTATAGGGGAAAGACTCTGGGGACAGCATTACAAAAAAAGAAGAGGAACAAGATAAAAATGCGATGAGAGACATGGTACTGCGAGAAGAATTTGACACAGCACAGGAAGACCTGCGTGGGAACAAGGCTGCTATTGAGATCCTTCGGAGAACCAGCCACTACAGAATTATTCTACAAGGTATATACGACAGAAGATGTACCCTCAGACTTCAATAATACACTACTGGCCATTAAAATTGCTACACCACGAAGATGACGTGCTACAGGCGCGAAACTTAACTAACAGGAAGAAGATGCTGTGATATGCAAATGATCAGCTTTTCAGAGGATTCACACAATGTTGGCGCCGGTGGCGACACCTACTATGTGCTGACATGGGGAAAGTTTCCAACCGATTACTCATACACAAACAGCAGTTGACCGGCGTTACCTAGTGAAACGTCGTTGTGAAGCCTCGTGTAAGGAGGAGAAATGTGTACACATCACGTTTCCGACTTTGATAAAGGTCGGATAGTAGCCTATCGCGATTGCGGTTTTTCGTATCGCGACATTACTGCTCGCGTTGGTCGAGATCCAATGACTGTTAGCAGAATATGGAATCGGTGGGTTCAGGAGGGTAACACGGCACGCCGTGCTGGATCCCAACAGCCTCGTATCACTAGCAGTCGAGATGACAGGCATCTTATCCGCATGGGTCGTGCAGCCACGTCTCGATCCCAGAGTCAACAGATGGAGACGTCTGCAAGACAACAACCGTCTGCACGAACAGTTCGACGACGTTTGCAGCAGCATGGACTATCAACTCGGAGACCATGGCTGTGGTTACCCTTGACGCTGCATCACAGATATGAGCGCCTGCGATGGTGTACTCAACGACGAACCCGGGTGCACGAATGGCAAAACGTCATTTTTTCGGATGAATCCAGGTTCTGTTTGCAGCATTATGATCGTCGCATGCGTGTTTGGTGACATCGCAGTAAACGCACATTGAAAGCGTCTATTCGTCATTGACATACTGGCGTATGACCCGGTGTGATGGTATGGGGTGCCATTGGTTACCCGTCTCGGTCACCTCTTGTTCGCATTGACGGCACTTTGAACAGTGGATGTTACATTTCAGATGTGTTACGACCCGTAGCTCTACCCTTCATTCGATTCCTGCGAAATCCTACATTTCAGCAGGATAATGCACGACCGCATATTGCAGTTCATGTACGAAATTTTCTGGATACAGAAAATGTTCGACGGCTGCCCTGGCCAGCACATTCTCCAGATCTCTCACCAATTGAAAACGTCTGGTCAATGGTGGCCGAGCATCTGGCTCGTCACAATACGCCAGTCACTACTCTTGATGAACTGTGGTATCGTGTTGAAGCTGCATCGAGGTCCATGCCAGAGGCCTCTGAGTACCCCAGAGCGACAATGCAGTCCACGAAGTGCTTCTCCAGAATCCTCTCCTGTTTCGATGGGGTCGAGCTCCGTCTTGCATAAACCACATCTTGTCGAAATCATGGTCACTTTGGATAATGGGGATGAAATCATCTTCCAAAACTTTCACGCACCGTTTGGTAGCCACCATGCCATCAAGGAAAATCGCACCAATTACTCCGTGACTGGACATTGCACACCACACAGTCACTCTTTCAGGGTGAAGAGACTTGTAGATCGCGAAATGCGGATTCTCAGACCAGCAAACGCGCCAATCCAAATGAATCTGCGCTTCCCCACTAAACCAAACCACACATCCATACTAATTCCCACCACACTAATTACCATCATGCCCAGAGGCCGATTGTTAAGTTTGAACGTCCTAACACAAACTGTTCAGAAGTTATGACGATTTTATTTCATATGGTTCAATAATTGTCTCCCTGTATATCGATAATTGCATAACTGGAGCCATCAACATCTGGATTCCGTGAATTGGCGTTTGAAGTGCTACTTCGAAGACCTGTTCAACTTTGCCCTCGAGAAGATCGTACGCGAGAACTTCCAAGAGAACGAAGGGATTGAAATCGAAGAAAAGAGACTGGCATACTTAGCCTATGCAGACGACATCTGTTTACTCTCTATGAGTTGGAGCAAATGACCAAAGCACTAAAGGAGGCTGCCAGCAAATTTGGGCTAAACATAAACGAAGCCAAGACAGAGTACCTCGTTATGACGCGTGGTCATTGTCAGACTGCTTATCATCTATAATCACTGCAGGTTGGGGATCATTCCTACAAGAGAGTGCAAGAATTCAAATACCTAGGGGCACTTTTCACTGAGAACTCGTCATGTGAAGCAGAGATGAATGCCAGAATACGAGCAGGAAACCGATCTTACCACAGCCACATACAACTGCTTCGGTCAAAATATCTCTCCACCCAGTTCAAGATTCGACTGTACAAAACCCTGATCCAGCCTGTTGTTCTATATGGCTGTGAGACATGCAGTATGTTTGAGAGAAAAGTGCTTCGGAAGATCTTCGATCCGGTTCTGGATGCAGATACAAGGGAATGGAGGATCAGATACAACCAAGAGCTTGAGAAACTATACCAGCAGCCCAACATAGCAGGAACTGTCAAAGCCAAACGAATGCATTGGGCTGGCCATGTGGCAGGGATGGAGGATCACAGATGGCCTCGGAAGATCCTGGATTTCACACCTACAGGAAAAAGACCGCCAGGGAGACCCATGAAGCGTTGGAGGGATGGACTCCATGAAGATCTAAACCAAGTGTCAATATATGTGAACGGATGGCGGATAGCAGCAATGGACAGAATACAGTGAAGGAGGAGACTTGTAGATGCGTGCGGTCCGCTGGGCCTGATCACGTAGTAGTAGTAGTAGTAGTAGTAGTAGTAGTAGTAGTACTTCGAAGACTTGACAACAACTTGTCGAAGTAAATACTTCAAAAACGAGTTCACGGAAACCAGATACTGATGTCTCCAGTTATGCAAGTATCGATATAAAAATGGCTCTGAGCACTATGGGACTTAATATCTGAGGTCATCAGTCCCCTAGAACTTAGAACAACTTATACCTAACTAACCTAAGGACATCACACAAATCCATGCCCGAGGCAGGATTCGAACCTGCGACGTAGCAGTCGCACGGTTCCGGACTGCAGCGCCTAGAACCGCGTGGCCACCGCGGTCGGCAGTAACGATATATCTGACTGTCTATTCATGCAGTGCATAGGGGCCTGAAGATGGCGTAGTGCCGAAAACTTCTCAAAACATGCGACTGTTGGGCGCTTTTCCTTGGTCAGTTCGTGAAATACCCGTAGATTCGCCAGGACGAGTCCTCTTGTGACAGCTGCCTGGGACCGGCGGAATAACAGACTTGGAGCACGCGGCCTGGCGAGGAGTGTGTGTCTGGCGGCTGCATCGTCGCCGCCTGCCGTAACTGCCGGCCCTCCTCCGAGGAAATGGGACGGCGCGTGACGAGATGGCGCCGCGGGGACCGATCCACGGGACACGCTACGCTCTGCCGCCCCAACCGAAGGCGGTCCGCGCCCAAGCCCGGGTCCCACGCTCTTGTTCCGAGAGCGCCAACAACGTGCCACGCTTTCTTGCACACCCAACGTATACCGTGTTCGTTATAATTAACGTCACGTACAACTTCACAGCTGAAATATGCTCCAGTAGGATGACAAAAAAGGAGAAGGCAGGTGGAAAGTTAGAGAACCGACTGAAGTTAGAGAACCGACTGTCTCAGTCCTCATTCTGCCTTGCTCACCAAAAATCTTTGTGCCGTCGTCCAGAGATCGCGATGCCACACCAAACTCGGCAACCCGAATCAATACTACACAAATTAGGGAGGGCCTGCTGCACTCCACGTCGACGTGTGGAGGTAATTCTGAAGACCGCACCTCCCCCTCAGCAAAAAGCAGCGCCCTCACGCTGAGGTCCATATACGAATGGCGTTTGACAAGTCCGTGCAAAAATTTTAAAAAATACTTACGTGTTTGGGGCAAACCTTTTTTATTTTTCGACATAGTCTCCTTTTAGGCTTATACACTTCGTCCAACGCTGTTCTCATTTGTTGATTCCTTCCGAATAATAGGAATTGTCCAAGTCTGAAAAATAGCTATTAGTTGCTGCCATCACCTCCTCGTTTGAATAAAATCTTTGTCCCACCAGCCGTTTCTTCAAATTGTGGAACAAATATCAGTCCGAGGGAACCAATTCTGGAGAATAAGGGGGGATGTGAATCAAGTTGGAATCCTATTTCCATTAATTTTGCCACCATAACTGCTGAGGTGTGTGGTGGTGCACTGTCGTGATGAAAAAGCACGTTTTTGCGATCCAGTCACCGGCGTTTTTCTTGCAGCTCGGTTTTCAAACGGTCCAGTAACGATGAATAATATGCACCTGTAATAGTTTTACCCTTTTTCAGATAGTCGATAAGGATTATCCCTTGCGAATCCCAAAAGACACTCGACATAACCTTTCCCGCCAAAGGAATGGTTCAAATGGCTCTGAGCACTATGCGACTTAACTTCTGAGATCCTCAGTATCCTAGAACGTAGGACTAATTAAACCTAACTAACCTAAAGAAGTCACACACATCCATGCCCGTGGCAGGATTCGAACCTACGATCTCAGCGGTTGGTTAGTTCCAAGGGCGTACCCAGGATCTGAACTAGGTAGGGGGGGGGGGGGGGAGAGAGCGATCATACCAGTCTCTGGAAACGAGGACTCGAGACAACATACAGCACTTCTTATTAAATAAAACAGTAAACCAGTGAAAAATTGCTTTTCATAAACATTTTAAGTACAAGAATGCACTTGTACAATCCGAGAAAACAGGCAGCATCTCTTATTACATAAAACAGTAAACTAGTGAAAAAGTGCGACTTCTAGGGGGGGGGGCAGCTGCCCCCCTGCCCCTCGCATGGTCGGTTCCAGACTGTAGCGCGTAGAACCGCACGGCCACTCCGGCCGGTGAAGGAATGGTCTTCGCCAGTTTTGGTGCAGATTCTCCCTTGGTAACCCATTGTTTAGTTTGTTGTTTGGTCTCAGGAGTATAGTAATGTATCCATGTTTCATCCACAGTGACGAAACGACGCTTAAAAGCCTGCGGATTCTTCCTGAACAGCTGCATACCATCCCTGCAACATTTCACACGATTCCGTTTTTGGTCAAGGGTGAGCCATCGCAGAACCCATCTTGCGGAAGCTTTCTGATGTCCAAATGTTTAAGCAAAATATTATGTACCCGTTCATTCGAGATGCCCACAGCACTAGCAATCTCAAGCACCTTAACTCTTCTGTCATCCATCAACATATCATGGATTTTATCAACGATTTCTGCAGTCGTAACCGCCATAGGGGGTCCACAACGTTCAGCATCACTTGTTCCCATATTGCCATTCCGAAAATTTTCAAACCACTTCTAAACTGTTCTAATCGAAGGTGCAGAGTCACCGTAATGTTTATCAAGCTTCTCTTTAGTCTCCTGAGGCGTTTTGCCTTTCGTAAAGCAATGTTTAATCACCACACGAAATTCTTTTTCGTCCTTTTTTTGACAATCACTCGACTTCCTTGATTCACAAGAGTGCCAAACACAAATAAATAGACCAATATGGCTGAAACTTAGTGTGCGTTATTTCCAAAGATGCTACTAACTAAACATGACCTCTATACGCGCCGGTGATGCCATCTCTCGGACTTTTCACGGGCTTTTCAAACGCCTCCCGTATTGTCGAGCAACGACAACAACACTGGAAGACAAAGAATGAAGTACTCGGATTACGAGGGTGTAAGGCAGAGATGTAGTCTTTTCCTCCTACTGTTCAATCTATACATTGAAGAAGTAATGACTGCAATAAACGCAAGGCTCAAGAATGGAATTTAAATTCAAGGTGAAAGGATATCAATGACAAAATTCGCTGATGACATTACTATCATTAGTGATGGTGAAGCGGAATTACAGGATCCTCTGAATGGAATAAACAGCCTAATGAATACAGAATATGGACTGAACGCAAATCGTAAAAGGACGAAAGTTATGAGAAGTAGCAGAAATGAGAACAGGGAGAATCTTAACATCAGAATTGGAGATTATGGAGTACATGAAGTTAAGGAATTCTGCTACCTAAGTAGCAAAATAACCCATCACGGAACGAGCAAGGAGTACTTAAAAAGCAGACTTGCACTGGCAAAAAGGGCATTCCTGATCAAGAGAGGGAGAAATTTCTGAGAATGCACGTTTGGAGCATAGTGTTGTATGGTAGCGAAACATAAGACTGTGGAAAAACCGGAACAGAACACATTCGAAATATTTGAGTTGTGGTGCTACAGAAGAAAATTGAAAATTAGGTGGACTGATAAGGCAAGGAATGAGGAGGTTCTCCAGAGCATCGGCGAGGAAAAGAATGTATGGAAAACATTGACAAGAAGGAGAGATAAGATAGTAGGAAATATGTTAAGACATCATGGAACAACTTCTGTGGTACTAGAGGAAGCTGTAGATGACAAAAACTGTAGAGGAAGAGAGAGACGAATAAATCGGGCAAATAATTGATGACTTAGGCTACAAATGCTGCTCTGAGATGAAAAGGTTGACACAGGATGAATTCGTCACAAGGCCGATGACCCATCTGAGGGCATCAGTATCACTGTACTGCAAGAGAACGGGTTTTTAATCTGTGCATGTAGTGATGCTTTAGTAGTCAATAACAGTTGTAACTTATCAAGCAATTCTCTGACAAAGTTCAATAAATCTTTTATTGTATATATGGTTCTCGGGCGAGACGTCGGATGTCATAGTGAAAACTCCGCAATATTTCGTCAACGCAACTGGCCGACATCTCCAGGTGCGGCGAACACACTGCTAAGGCAGGAACAAGGTCCCCTATTTATGCCAGTCTTAGGCAGGGGGTGCGCATGCGTGGAGGCGGCAAATTCGATGGCCAATAGCGACGATATCAACCGATAGCTGGAAGGACAGTAACGCCACCTGTAAGATAAAAACCAAAGACTTCGGCGCACGCGCCGAGGCTGCCGCTGCTCCTCTGCGCTGCCGTCGGCCGCCCCAGCGACCTCTGTCGGAAGCCGCAAGCAAAACTGCGCGTCCACCTAGGCGCCTTGATTATCCTCCCGCTGTCAACAGAATATTTACGTTGGCGGTGAATAGTCGTCCGTCTTATGACCAATAATAGTACTCTCTGCTCGAAGCGACTTCAATATGGCCAGTGCTGGATCCCAAGCTGTACTAAGTTGAAAGCCCGTGTGTCTGTCTACAAGATTCGTCGAGCTACGTATTTCCACTGCTTCCTTAATAACACTGTCCCAGTACGAACTCGTCGATGCGAGAATTTTTGTATGTTGATAATTCGTAGAATGGCCTGTACTGAGGCAATGCTCGGCCACTGCAGACTTTTCTGGTTGCTCCCGACGAGTGTACCGTCGGTGTTCAGTGCATCTCTCTTCTACAGTGCGACAAGTTTGTCCGATGTACCACATGCTGCAGCTGCAAGGAATCTCGTAAACACCGGGTCTTCTTAGGCCAAGGCTGTCCTTAGATGAGCCCAAGAGATCTCTGAGTTTTGCAGGCGGACGAAAGACACATTTAACCTTATGCCTCTTCAATAATCTTCCTATTTTTGAAGAGACACCGCCGATGTATGGCAAGATGACCATTCCCCTTTGTTCTTCGCCTTCTTCCACTTCCTCACGCTGGGTAACCCGCTTCGGTTGTAAGGCACGACGAATCTGCCTTTCGGAGTATCCATTTTGTTGGAAAGTGGTATGTAGATCGAGTAGCTCGTTGGATAAGCTGTCTGAAACCGATATGGCTCGTGCTCTGTGGACCAGTGTCCTCAGTACGCCACTTCGTTGCGAAGGATGGTGACAGCTGGTGGCCTGTAAGTATAAGTCCATGTGCGTTGGTTTACGATACACAGCGTGACCTAATGTGCCATCTTCTTTTCTCCGTTCCAACACGTCCAGGAATGGAGGTTCGCGGTTTTCTCCATCTCCATTGTGAATTTGATGTTGGGATGAAGCGAGTTAAGATGCTCAAGATAAACATTCAGCGATGCAATGCCATGAGGCCAGATAACAAAGGTGTCGTCCACATATCGCCAAAAACACGTAGGTTTCAAATCGGACGTCTAGAGTGCTCTCTCCTCGAAGTCTTCCATGAAAAGATTAGCCACAATGGGTGACAGGGGACTACCCATTGCGACACCGTCAGCGTAAAGCGTAAAGCGTAAAGCTCACCTCTCAGCCTCACAACTGCAGTACTGGAATCTCCTAGTTGACACAATATGTGTCTCGAGAGAGACAGAAAAAAACTTCAGTGTCATTTCAATAGTGAAAGAAACATTACACTCAGCTGTGACATTGACGGTTTGCTCGAAGGTATGAACGTTACGTACAAAGAAGTGGAGACACTTTATAGATGACTCAAAAACAAGCCTGAATGCAGTGCTGTTAATGAACACTAATGAAAGACCATCTATCCCTGTCACATATGCTATCTAAGCTCAAGAAAATAATACCATGTCCAAGTGTGGTAAAAACTGTGTTAATTTAATAAGCATGAATAACTGATATATGGAGATTTCAGTCATTGCAGTGCTGTTGGGTTGGTAGGAGGGCTACGTTGGGACTAACGACATCATTTGTTAAAACTTGGTGCAGGAATGAGCCAGTATTTCAGTATCTGAGTAAGAGGTTTCCACGACTCAGCACAGTGAAGATAATTAACTGGATACTTGTTTTGTAAATTAAACTGCCTTTTGCTGCTGCTATTTAGTTTATTTCTCCCATACGCGTTTCGCCTTTTCTTGTTTTAAGGCATCATCAGTGGGATCTACAAAGATACATTTTTGTTTAGTTTTAGATTATTAAACAGTTCACGTCGCGCAGAAAGTATGGTTAAAATACGAAATCAAATCCCTATACTCTAAAAAACAAGAGCTAAATTACGAGTTGTATAAGACACATTTACAACTTGCACACACCATTGATAATATGACAGTTTTCTCACATCTGGTCAACAAGGTAGAAAAGCACACAAAAACTGCTGTACAAAGAATGGAATCAGTTCATAGAAGAAAGATCAATCAACTCAAAAAACTCCAGTCACAACATAATACCTCTACACACAGCCAAGAAAAACACACACATGTATTCTACCCAAGATTAGTGAACCTTACTGACACACAGTTAAACAATAACGAAAAACAGCTGTTAGAGAAAGGATTAAAATACAATGTTAATTCAGAAATAGATGAAGAGTACTTAGAAAATCTAATTATAGAAGCAGAAAGTGTTTTGACAAGGGAAGATAAGAATGAAAACAGCAGTGTCAACATTGGACTAACTAGAGAACTAGTAAAAAAAGAAATCCAGAATATAATAACCAGTATGAAAACACAACAACACAAAAACAATAAAAACACAGAATTTACAACACTCAAAAAACTTAGAAAAAAACTTCAAAATGAAAATGTAATCATTTCAAAAGCAGACAAGGGGAACACAGTAGTACTGATAGACAAAGAACAATACATTGAAAAAACACAAGAATTCATCTCACAAAATAACATTACAAAATTAAAATCAGACCCAACAAACAGATTCCAGACAAAAGTAAAAAACACTCTGAAAAATATTGACATTGTACTGGATAACACAGAGAAAAGAAAGTTGACACAGATGAGTCCCACTGCACCTGCCCTCCGAAGCCAACCAAAAATCCACAAACCGAATCTTCCTATGAGACCAATACTAGATTTCAGAAAATCCCCCACTTACAAGCTTGCAGGATACATGGTAAAACTACTGTCTGAAAATTTCAAAATACAAGAAGACAGAACCATTAAAAACACTACACAGCTAATACAACAAATAAAATATATAGAAATTCCAGACACAGAAACACTCCTCTCATTTGATATAGAAAACATGTATTCCAACATACCAGTACCAGAAACAATAAAAATCATAGATAAGAACCTGAAAACTTATAGTCAACTCCCCAATGAACAGATTAAGGAAATACACACATTAATAAAGCTCATAACAGAACAAAACTACTTCCAGTTCAATAATGAATTTTATTTACAAGAAGATGGATTACCAACCGGGTCCCCAGTTTCAGGAGCCTTAGCAAATATTTTTGTAAACCACATTGAACAGATCATTTTCACAAAAATAGCAGCAAAAGAATACAACATATTATATTGGTTCAGGTATATGGATGACATCCTTTGTTTAATAGATGAACCACAAACAAAAATTGAGAAACTACATACTGACATCAACAAGATACTTAAAAATATAAAATTCACAATTGAAAAAGAACAGAACAACCAAATAAACTTTCTGGATATAACAATCAAAAAACAAAACAATAAGCATACATTTGAAATTTACCGTAAACCCACAGCTACGGACATTATCATTCCCCAATCCTCGAACCACCCACATGCACAAAAGCAAGCAGCACTTCGACATATGATCCATAGACTCAACACAATACCACTCACCAAAGAAAGCTACCAAAAAGAACTGGACATAATAATGCAGATAGCACAAAATAATGGTTACAATAATAATACAGTCACAAAGCTAAACAACAAAATTAAAAGTAAAATAAAAGCAGAAAGCACCAAAACAAAGACAACACAACAGAACCAAACACAAACACACAGTCCCATAACAACTACACAGGATGATCAGAAAAAGAGGAAAGAAAACACAAGATGGTACACAATGACATATAAACACAAACTCATCCATAAAATCACCAACATTTTCAAAAGACAGGGAATAAATATAGCATACACAACAGACAATTCTATACAAAAATACACTCCAAAACTGACAAAAAACATAGATATATACCAGAAAGCAGGTATATATCAATTACAGTGTAACACTTGTGATGGCAGATACATAGGGCAAACAGGCAGGACATTTGATATCAGATACAAAGAACACATGAGAGCCTGGAAATATGGGAAAAACCACTCCACATTTGCAGAACACCTAAGAGAAAATGACCACAAACCAACCACTAGAGAAGATGACATGAAAATAATTAGACTCAACAATAAAAAACACCTCCTAACCATGCAAGAAAATTATCACATACAGAAAACCAAAGCAGAAAAGAAAATCCTGTTGAATGACCAAATACAGATGGCAAGCAGTTCATTATTTACACTAATAGATAAAATAATAGAATAACACACCCAAAAGGATTACAGCACCAAACATCAAACATATCTGTCACCAAAGTTTTCAACCACTCGCTAATAAGCTAGTACACACACACACACACACACACACACACACACATAAAATAAAAAAAAATTACACTCATGAACTGACTCTCTCTCTCTCTCTCGCTCTCTCTCATACACACACGAACACGGTATAAACAGCACAAATAGAAGGTAGTTTCAAACACATACTTTGATAGGTTGGCAACAAATACGTGGACATGCCAAAGAGGGGAAAACGCGAAATGGAGTCGCAATATTTACGTTTGTGAAAGGCAGTGTCACACGAAATAGTTGTGTCGAGTGTCAAAACCACAAGATTTCACCACGAAAAGTGTGAGAAACATGGGGAACAGTGTAAGGAAGGCCAGAACTCGAAGTTATGAGTATGTGGCAGTGAAAAAAGTGGTAGTGCGACCTCTACGCCAGATGTGAGAAAACGCAGATCAGCAAATTGTAAGTAACTACTTTTTTACAAAAAACGCGACGTGAACTGTTTAATAATCTAAAACTAAACAAAAATGTATCTTTGTAGATCCCACTGATTATGCCTTAAAACAAGAAAAGGCGAAACGCGTATGGGAGAAATAAACTAAATAGCAGCAGCAAAAGCCAGTTTAATTTACAAAACAAGTATTTATATGCTTGCTGCGGAAGATGGCCACGCAAACAAACTTGTAATTAACTGGATATTCATTTGTCCACAAATAGGCCAGCTCTTGGGGGACACACCCTTCGAGTCTACTCTAATCCGTGATGAAATGCGTGTGTGGCATTGTTTTAGTAAGATGGTAGCAGTGTTCTTGGGAGCAGTCGAAAATTACAGGTATCTTATGGAGGAATTCATATAGGCTTATAGGAGCATTAGCTACAACATGGCCCTGAAGATAGACTTCCTTTTTCCCACCTCCGTGTGTAAATGTATTAATGTATATTAATTAATGTATATATCAATTAATGTATACATCCTATTGATTACGGTAGTAATGTACATCAAACTCAAGTCCCAATTTATTTGCGAACTTCACCTAGAAGACAATTTTAATCGTGATGTTTGCGTTCAGTACATCGAAATCTATAACGTTCGTCTTCTTTGGTTTCTTCAAAAACTACACTGTGGACGAGTTATAATTTCCAAGACAAGACAGCCTGCATAGGCGTTGAAACGTCCCCTTAGAAAAATTATACAAGACTATGCTTAAACTGATACACAATATTTTTTTAGCGCAACGCAGTCTGACTTTCAGTAATCCCTACAAGAGAATGGCCCTGACTAACATTAACCTATATGTTTCACAAATCACTTACCTCACAAAAATCTTCGTTACTCGAACTACTGCAATACAGCGAGCGCCACTACTGGCAGCTAACTAAGATTCAAACTACGGAAGTCACTAACTACTGACAGGCACAGTTAGCGTTAGCATCCAGCTGCCGCTGCCCAACACTACAATGGCAGACAACAATGCAAACCAGCCACTGACTGCACACGGCACAGCCAGTGATTTTCATTCAAAGCGCTACGTGGCGGCGGCGTTACCAATAAAAAAACCTAAACAGCCTACTTACAGCGTAAAGAGCCCATTATAAAGATACAGCGCACTGTAAAGTTTTCTTAGTGAAAAAATGGCAACTAAAAATACAGTTTCGTGGCCTCAGAACCCTTGCGATGGAGCCGAAACCCTTGCCATGTGTTCACTACGTTAGTTAAAGTCACATTTACGCCGCAGACTCGATATTACATGTTTATTTTAAGTGCGTAAGGTCGGTGTCTTTGAACCTCTGACATGGAAAAAAGTTTCGAAGTCACCCGAAAACATCGTCTTAAGAACATACAGTAAAAATTTCGCTGATTTACCGCGAATAGAAATGATAGAAATGGACATACCCACAATTAGTGCCTTTGGTACCAAACATTCTTGATTTTTCGGGATTTTCTCAGGAACTGGCTATGACCTAATGGAGCTTCTGTAAGCTGCCCAAGGCCAGCCCTATACCACACGTAATGCAAAAGAACCAACCGATTGGCTCAACTTGTCTGAGCTGAGAGAAATTTGTAATGTTTAAATTTTGACTCTAAACTGTAGGATAGCTACAGTATGCCCGTACTTTCAATATGTGTACAAATTGTCTTTAGGGTATGGGCTGTCCAAAATACTTGGCCCTTATCTATGTGATCAATAGAACCCGAAATATGATTCTCAGAAAAATCGCATTTTCGCGAGCGGCTTTTTGGAACATATTGATACCGTGCTCTGTCGTGCTCGAGCCGATATCTGGGATGAATGCTTATCCAAATTTATGGCTAAAATTCCTTTTTTGGACTCGCTGTCTTTGTACTAGTTTTCAAGTTTTAATGATTGTGTCTACTGCCTAATTAATGAAGATCGTCGCCAATTCCGGAGAGTTGGAATCTTCTGACTGGTTTTATGTGACCGACAACGGTTATCTCTCCACCAATCTCTTTATCTCAGAGCAGCTTTTACATTCAATCTTGAAAATGGTATGCTGTACAAGGAATTATCATAAAGTCTGAAATCCGTTGATTAAAAAGCCGTATTTCAAGTTGCAGATAACGAAGAAATTGAAGAAATGTATGATGAAATAAAAGAAATTTTCCAAATAGTGAAGGGAGACAAAAATTTAATAGTCATGGGTGACTGGAATTCGGTAGTAGGAAAAGGGAGAGAAGGAAACGTAGTAGGTGAATATGGATTGGGGCTAAGAAACGAAAGAGGAAGCCACCTGGTAGAATTTTGCACAGAGCACAACTTAATCATAGCTAACACTTTGTTTAAGAATCATGAAAGAAGGTTGTATACATGGAAGAACCCTGGAGATACTAAAAGGTATCAGATAGATTATGTAATGGTAAGACAGAGATTTAGGAACCAGGTTTTAAATTGTAAGACATTTCCAGGGGCAGATACGGAAAAAACTGCAAAAAGGTGGGAATTTAAGGAGATGGGACCTGGATAAACTGAAAGAACCAGAGGTTGTACAGAGTTTCAGGGAGAGCATAAGGGAACAATTGACAGGAATGGGGGAAAGAAACACAGTAGAAGAAGAATAGGTAGCTTTGATGGATGAAGTAGTGAAGGCAGCAGAGGATCAAGTGGGTAAAAAGACGAGGGCTAGTGGAAATCCTTGGGTAACAGAAGAAATATTGAATTTGATTGATGAAAGGAGAAAATATAAAAATGCAGTAAATGAAGCACTCAAAAAGGAATACAAACGTCTCAAAAATGAGATCGACAGGAAGTACAAAATGGCTAAGCAGGGTTGGCTAGAGGATAAATGTAAGGATGTAGAGGCTTATCTCACTAGGGGTAAGATACATACTGCCTACAGGAAAATTAAAGAGACCTTTGGAGATAAGAGAACCACTTGTATGAACATCAAGAGCTCAGATGGAAACCCAGTTCTAAGCAAAGAAGGGAAAGCAGAAAGGTGGAAGCAGTATATAGAGGGTCTATACAAGGGCGATGTACTTGAGGACAATATTATGGAGATGGAAGAGGATGTATATGAAGATGAAATGGGAGATACTATACTGAGTGAAGAGAGTGACAGAGCACTGAAAGACCTGAGTCGACACAAGGCCCTCGGAGTAGACAACATTCCATTGGAACTACTGACGGCCTTGGGAGAGCCACTCCTGACAAAACTCTACCATCTGGTGAGCAAGATGTATGAGAAAGGCGAAATACCCTCAGACTTCAAGAAGAATATAATAATCCCAATCCCAAAGAAAGCAGGTGTTGACAGATGTGAAAATTACCGAACAATCAGTTTAAGAAGCCACAGCTGCGAAATACTAACATGAATTCTTTACAGACGAATGGAAAAACTAGTAGAAGCCGACCTCGGGGAAGATCAGTTTGGATTCCGTAGAAATACTGGAACCCGTGAGGAAATAATGGCCTTACGACTTATCTTAGAAGAAAGATTAAGGAAAGGCAAACCTACGTTTCTAGCATTTGTAGACTTAGAGAAAGCTTTTGACAATGTTGACTGGAATACTCTCTTTCGAATTCTAAAGGTGGCTGGGGTAAAATACAGGGAGCGAAAGGCTATTTACAATTTGTACAGAAACCAGATGGTAGTTATAAGAGTCGAGGGACATGAAAGGGAAGCAGTTGTTGGGAAGGGATTAAGACAGGCTTGTAGCCTCTCCTCGATGTTATTCAATCTGTATATTGAGCAAGCAGTAAAGGAAACAAAAGAAAAATTCGGAGTAGGTATTAAAATCCATGGAGAAGAAATAAAAACTTTGAGGTTCGCCGATGACATTGTAGTTCTGTCAGAGACAGCAAAGGACTTGGAAGAGCTGTTGAATGGAATGGATAGCGTCTTGAAAGGAGGATATAAGATGAACATCAACAAAAGCAAAACGAGGATAATGGAATGGAGTCGAATTAAGTCGGGTGATGCTGAGGGAATTAGATTAGGAAATGAGACACTTAAAGTAGTAAAGGAGTTTTGCTATTTGGGGAGCAAAATAACTGATGATAGTCGAAACATAGAGGATATAAAATGTAGACTGGCAATGGCAAGGAAAGCGTTTCTGAAGAAGACAAATTTGTTAACATCGAGTATAGATTTAAGTGTCAGGAAGTTATTTCTGAAAGTATTTGTATGGAGTGTAGCCATGTATGGAAGTGAAACATGGACGATTAATATTTTGGACAAGAAGAGAATAAAAGCTTTCGAAATGTGGTGTTACAGAAGGATGCTGAAGATTAGATGGGTAGATCACATAACTAATGAGGAAGTATTGAATAGGATGGGGGAGGAGAGAAGTTTGTGGCACAACTTGACCAGAAGAAGGGATCGGTTGGTAGGACATGTTCTGAGGAATCAAGGGATCACCAATTTAGTATTGGAGGGCAGCGTGGAGGGTAAAAACGTAGAGGGAGACCAAGAGATGAATACACTAAGCAGATTCAGAAGGATGTAGGTTGCAGTAGGTACAGGGAGATGAAGAAACCTGCACAGGATAAAGTAGCATGGAGAGCTGCATCAAACCAGTCTCAGGACTGAAGACCACAACAACAACGACAATAACAACAACATTTCAAGTTATTCAGTTTACTCGAATTGTGAATCGCTAAACTATTGAAAAGACATTCTGTATTTCGGATATAGGCTGCCAAACATACTGCTGTCTTTGGCTAGTAAAGTGGAGGTATGTCTGTAGGCGGCAATTCGGACGTACAGTGACCTAGCCAACATCAGGCTCACGTGGCAGATGTAAGACAGTATGCCCCGATGAAGGTGAGACAAAAGACTCCACTTCTGTTTCCAGCTTTCTACGGACTACTTGCTGTCTTGACGCTTATCGGTGATGGCTTATGGACTCTGTGTACTGAGTTGGGGTTACATTCTGATGGCCATTCCCATGTTGCAAACTACGAGGATCAAGATGAGATGAGGCCAATACTCGTACAGCTTGGGGTAATATTACGTTTGCATCGCTTGCAGGTTTACAGATGTACGTTGAGTCGCATCCAGACCTAACTTCTGTTGTTCAGACAGAGAGACATCCTGTTACTCTCTCTCGGCAGAAGATTGGAAATTAATCTGCCCATATGTGAGGTTATTGTATGGGCCCCGTTACATTCCGCCTGATTTAACATTGCTTGAAGTCTTCAATCCTGTATTTAGTTTTCTTCTGTTCTGATATTTATATATCATGGATTTGTAACCCATGTGTGCCACCTTAACGTAACTGTGAATTTGTTGTTTGTCATTATTTATTGAATTCTCCGTTAATAATCAGGAATTTAGCAAAAACATCTCTTATTTATTTTCAACCCCTTTCATTTAAGAAGCCAACACGTTTTTTTTTTAACCATACACACATTGTCATGTATTTATACTTGAGACAGTAATTTGTTTGACCACAAACTTTTGAATTCATTCTACCTTCAGCGGAATTATTAGTCGAAACAAATGTGCAGAAATATTTTGTGTAAGACATTTCTTCAATTTGTGTTTTTAGCCTGAGAAGAAAGCCAGCACTGCCGAGACTTCGTACTGTTGTATGTCGTGTTCGATGTGCTTGTTATATCTCATGTTCTTTGTGAACAGACATGTTTTCAGTGGGAGGTTGTATATCCTCGTAGCACATGATCATCCTGTAAGGGTTGTCTCATCTAAACTTCCAAGTCACGGTAGGATACTACCAGTTCTAATCGTGATCTTAGATTCATTGAAATATTCGCTCATATCCCATTTTCTCTACCGTTGTGCAATGACAGCATCTCTTACTCTTGCATATTTCAACTAGATTGTGGTCAAATAACGTAAGTAATTGTTGTTGAATCAAAACTTCAAATAAAATGTGGCACATTACATTTTCAGGGTATTTTACTGAAGTCATATATTTCATGTACTCATTTCAGTTCAAAGACAGGGGAAGGAGTCTTTCAAGTTTTATCACCTTCAAAATCTAAAGTTATGTAATTAATTAAAGCCTTTAACAGCCGATTGTAAATTGTTTGGTTAACCAAGTACCTTGACCCTACTGTCGTACATACCAAGTGTGGAATGTGGAAATTTCGTCTGTTACATGTGCATATTTTACTTTCTTCACGCTACTCGTGGCATTTAGAAAAGTACGATAGACACTTTCAGTACATACGAAGCGTGTCTTGGCTGGTTTGACTATCTTGGCTGCTGTGAAGAGCACACTCTGGTGTACGGTAGGTTTAAAGAAAGTAATCTTTGTGTAACACCGCGAGCTGCTAACAACAGAAATCTCTATTTGCTATGAGTTCTTGATGCTACACAAAAATATACTTCTTTAAATATTTGCGGACTTTTGATATCATCTGCAAAAAGTATACAAAGCAGATATAAATAATAACAAGAGGTATACAGTTTGGTACATAGGGGTTACGAGCACGAAACTTTTATAACTCTCCAGATCGGTGTCAGGAAATTACTTGATAGGTGTGAAGTGTACTAGGCTGATGTAAGCATCCAGATCGTTATGAAGACAACCAATGCACACCAGAGACACAACCGAATAAGGCTGATAATGTCTAATACAGTGAAGCGAAACGTGTTCGGTAGCGAGCAAAGTGAATTTATACTAATAAATTCTTCTGCGAATCGTGGTAGTAAAATTTCACGTACAAGTACGGAAAGGAAACAAATTTTGTTTCTTTCCACTATGCTCATTCATTACAAACCAGTCTTCAGTTTATTCGCTCTTGATCAGGTAACCGTTGCTGGCACCTACAAATACATTAGTGTGCAAAAGCCTTGAAATCTAAAGATACTACTAAGTCCTTAGGGTTCTTGATCATACGCAGGAGATTTCTTAACTAGTGTTACACGTAAAACATGTTCTAAATATTCATCACTAAATAGTGATGCCTACTTGCAAGTTAGAGGAAGTAATTCGTCACTTATTTCGTGGATATCACATATGAACACGTGATACTGTTGCAGTTCTAAAACAGTAAGTTAAGAAAGTTGAGGCAGTTTATGCACCGTCACAAACGCTTAAACATTGCTAGCAGCTGAATTAAAGCGAGACCGACCACGATAAAATTACAGCGCATGCGTTTCTCGTGGTCAACATCAGTTTCCGTGACTTTTATTATTCATATTACACGTAAATGTGAAATGATCCGACACTCTAACTTCTTAGAGCTCGGTTTTCTGTCGACGAAAAGACCAGAGCTTACCGAAATAACATACTAATTAGTATCTATTTCCAGGAAAGTGAACGCAAGCTAAACAAAGAAGCAACTACTGCATTCTAGGAAGCAATTAACATCGTTTATACCAGAATGGCCACGAATAAAGCTGGTGAGCGCTGACGCGAAAAGTAATTTTTTAAAAGCTTGTGAAATATATTGCATATCCTCTGCAGCCATTTTATAATGTAATTATTGAAATGTTATTCAGACCAGTATTTATTTTTGTGCTTTATTTTGCGACTTCATGTTATGCAGATTATACTATAAAAAACCTATTTCTCACTAAAAACTTAGATTGCATTTCTAGGAAATAAAGTCACGTTTGCAGAGTGTCACAGTTGTTACCGTTTTCAAGAATACTAAGCTCTTCCATCATAAAGCAGACAATTAAAATCAGTGCACACAACATAAGTGAGAGGTTTTAAGGCATTTTTTCCGATTCATTTAATATTATGAGCTTACAATACTTTTAATTAAAACAGAGATATCAAACAAATGTTTTGCTCTGCAGAAAGACAGGCACAGAAACAGAACCGACAGTTTGGAAATGAGTACAAACAAAGAATTCGACAAATTGGTCGAAAATTAATGCTCCATTCTATGAAATCTCTTTCCCTGTAAGATGCTTTTGTCTCCGACATTTCTGTACTGTAAAAACAGAAAATAAAGTTAGCAGTGTCACTGCGTTCTTAAAAAACACATTTAACGAAAATTCTACAACATTAATAACAAACAACGTTATGTCGTATGTTAGCGGTCTTCTGTAGATATTCTCGGTGTGCTCAGTATCGGGATAAGACTTGTCTTTTCAGCTGCTAAAAACTGTGTGCCAGTTCGTATAGAAGCGGACAAACAAATAGAATTTATCATGTGCTAATTAAGATTTACTATGTGCCAAATGGCACCGTGAAAATAGAAAATAATATCGTGATAAATCTAAAATATCCCGAGCTACTTCGTGTCGTTACTCACTCATGAGAAACCTTTCGAAATAATACTACAGGAAACTTTCCTTCTAACATGTTCAATGACGAGTTTCAACTTGCACCTATAGATTCATAGTTCTGTGAAAATGAAAATTAACTCAAGATTCTTTCCCTCCAGCTCATCACTGTTCCAAATGAAACCAAGAAAAATCAGTGACAAGATGAAGTGCCAACTGATTGCTTACCAAATTCTGACCGCTTGCCTCGCAACATACATGTCTCTTTTACAATAAACTATTTTTCCTTTTTAAGTCAATTTTTTTTATTTATATTAGTTAAACGCATTTCGGCAGACTTTTGCCTTCCTCATGATCCTTATTGTAATTAAACTGTCTTTCATTAATACTTAATATTTTCCTAACAGTATCCGAATTTCCTTACGTAATTTTTCGTTGGTTCAGGATTCCTGATACTCTAAATTGCTTACCATAAATAAAATCATAAAAGCTGAACTGAATGCTACTATGCAATGATACTACATGTTAACAGACTTACAAATGGTCTGTTGCCATTTTTATTGGTACTAGTCAGATTTATTCATCTTTCAACTACGCTTCCGGAGAATTATACCTCTATAGTCAAATGAAAAATGGATTTATTTAGATTAACGGAAAATAAATTCGTTTATGTAAGCGTAGGCCTCCGCGAAAGTTGATATATCAAAATAGTTCTTCGGAGTATGTGATGGCACTGTCATTATTTAAAATTCTGAGTTAGCAAAACTACCCGACGAAGATTATTTGTAATAGATGCCGAAACGTCGGAGAATTTTACATACTGAAAATGCCGTCTTATACCCTGAAGAATTCTATTGACATAAATTGGTTGTACATAGAGTCTTTTGATCAAGTTGTGACTATGCTTCAGTGGTGACAGACTGCTTATTTGCTTTTTATTCACTTTGCACAATTCATACATTATGAACGCCGATAAGCAGAGATTGTATGTTGGGTGGTTGCGTAGACATCGCAGAAAATTTCATTAAAAATGGCAACTCTTTCATGAACAACCCACCAGTCACATTACAAGATCCAGTTACTATTCATTACGCTAACTTTAGAAAACGATCACCCATGTCAATATCCCATCAGATTCACATGTGAAAACCAATGAACAGGCAGGGTGAGTTGTTGATTTGGTACTCACCACATCAAAGGGGTAAGTGGATTTTAAACCTGTAACCTTCAATACCTTTAAAATACGAATTTCTAATTAATCTTACAAACTGTTAAGAGACAATGTGGAAGATTTTTTTCCAAGCATGTAAATGCACTGAGATATGGCACGAATATTTAGACACTCCCGTTACAAATGACGTCATTGTAATGACACGTGTCAGACTTAACGTATTTCATCTCATACCTGTACACAACTAGCTCCAAAGTAAATGAGTAATAGATCTAATTATCACAAGACAGCCATACTTCAATGTATTTTCTGTATTTGCGAACTCGAGAATGAACGCTGATGTAGGCAGCACGTAAATATTTCCACATAATAGTGCCGATATTGTCTCCTCTCTATGGCCGTTACTGCCGCTGTTTCTCTGACGCTTCTGTGTTCTGCATTGTGACTTCGATGAACAAAGCTATTTATAAAAGGCGGAGCAAATAAAATTCCTGGTTGTTCAATAATAACCGGCTGCTGCAGAGAAAAACATTTTTTAAACGTTTATTCGAATGAACACAGCGTCAAACGAATGGTCGAAATGTGAACGGCAGCTTCAAAGGCACGACTGTTGGATGAACAATAACGGTACACATTAAATATGATCACCGAATAATTTAATTATTTTGCAATGTGCGTTTTCTGTCTCTTATTTTCGACTTTTTAAGTTCCAGCGCTAGTCGCTCTGTAGCACATAACACACACGATATTACTAAAAGTGGCATTCGCAGTGTGTATTATTTGCGCGATGCTATGTTACTGTGTACATCGGTTGCTAGGATGCTGTAGCGACGTAGATGGAACAATGTAATTGATCGTAATCCCAGGTAATATACATATTCACTGTTGCCTTGGACAATAGGTGCAGTGTTTTGAATAGTAAACTGTCTACGATACAACACTGCAATCGTCCAGAGAGAGATAGCTAATCAAACTGGTGGCACTAATGAGCATTTCGTGCAACTGTTTCAGTGTCATGATCAGTCTCATCTCAATGCGGCCGTTAGGCGAAGTAACACGGGGCTGCCGAGGGCCCTTACGGCAGGGGGTATGGGTCACATTTCAGTGGTGCCAGTTGGGTCTATCAGTAGATCGGGTTTCACTAGGCATGGCCTGCACCTCAATAGGTATGAGAAGGGGAGGCTGGTAAAGCTTATAGGTGGTAGTGCAGTGGGTGGTGGTGGGATCACTCATGGAAAAATTCCTGGAATAGTTGGTGTTAGAGCTGCACCTTTTTTTAGATTGAATTCAGCTGACAGGTATAACTGTTTAAAGAAAGTCCCTCTAACTAAGGGCTCACCTTCGGAGGACGTCATTTTTCCAAACGGAGAAGGAATTAGCATATTTCATCAAAATATGAGACGTACTAGAGATAGAGTTAGTGAACTGCTTATAGATGTTGTCTCTGAAATTAATGATATGTCGGAGCACCACTTAAATAATTTGGCAATTTAGAGGCTTGCTTTACAGATTAGCTGGGTGTTTTTCCTTGTGGGGTGGGGGAGTGACTATGTACGTAAAAAGCCGTATTCCATTTACGTTCATAGATGTATCACAGCACCGCGCTAAACAGATATTTGAATGTTGTGCAGGGGCAGTTGAATTTAGTGAAACTAAACTTCTAATTGTTGTTGTTGTTTATAGGTCCTCTGACTCTGATTTCTGAGCTTTCTACTCAAACTAGAGGGGTGTCTTGATTCACTTTGTTGGAAGTACCAAAATTAGTTATATGCGAGGACTTCAGTATAAATTTTTTATATGATGGAGCAAGAAAAAGGACATTGATAGAACTCCTGAATTCATATGATCTGATGCAGATTGTGTTTTTTCCAGATACGGTGCAGGGGAACAGCAGTACAGTCATAGACAATATTTTCATTCATTCTTCATTACTAGATGGGCATTCTGTTAGAAAATGGGTGAATGGCCTTTTAGACCATGAGGCACAAATTTTAACACAAAAAGGCTTTTTTACTCAAACAAATTTCACATATAATTACAAACTATGTAAGAAATGGCAATAGAGAGTTTTTTACACCTTCTTAAAGAACAAGAGTGGCAGGAAGTTTATAGTGCCAATGATGTAGATGATAAATATAATGCTTTCCTTAACACAATTCTCATGCTCCTTGAGAGTTGCTTTCCATTAGAACGTTCTAAACGCGGTGCTTGCAGCAATAAGCAGCCCTGGTGGCTGGCTAGCTAGTGGGATAAGGATATCATGTAGAACAAAGCGAAAACTATATCAAAAAGTTAGAAGTAAACACAATAAAGCTGCAGTAGTCCATTACAGACAGTACTGTAAGGTCCTTAAAAATGTTATTAGGAAGGCAAAGAGTACGTGGTATGTCAATAGAATAACTAATTCACAGGATAAAATTAAAACCATGTGGCCAGTTGTGAAGGAAGTGTCTGGTCAGCAACAAAAGGTCAACGATGTAAAGTCAGTTCATAGTAAAAATAGCTCTGTTACTGATAAATCAGATATACACTCCTGGAAATGGAAAAAAGAACACATTGACACCGGTGTGTCAGACCCACCATACTTGCTCCGGACATTGCGAGAGGGCTGTACAAGCAATGATCACACGCACGGCACAGCGGACACACCAGGAACCGCGGTGTTGGCCGTCGAATGGCGCTAGCTGCGCAGCATTTGTGCACCGCCGCCGTCAGTGTCAGCCAGTTTGCCGTGGCATACGGAGCTCCATCGCAGTCTTTAACACTGGTAGCATACTAGTGGCGACATTGTGCATGCTCTGTTGCCTGTGTCTATGTGCCTGTGGTTCTGTCAGTGTGATCATGTGATGTATGTGACTCCAGGAATTTGTCAATAAAGTTTCCCCTTCCTGGGACAATGAATTCACGGTGTTCTTATTTCAATTTCCAGGAGTGTATGTACAGTATTTAACAATCATTTTTTGAGCATAGCTGGTGAATTAAATAAAAATTTAGTTTCCACAGGGAATCGTGTAATTTTCTTGGTAAATGCCTTTCCAAGATTGATGTTTGAAATACTACTCTGTGATACAGACAGGGGGGAGATTGAGACAATAATTAAATCACTGAAGACTAAAGACTTTCATGGCTATGAAGGAGTGTCTAGCCGAGTATTAAAGTACTGTGCCTTGTATTTAGCCATATTTGTTATTTTTCCTTTAGGAATGGTCAGTTTCCTGAATGATTAAAGTTCTCAGTAGTAAAGCTGCTTTATAAAAAGGGAGAAGGGGATAATGTGGATAATTTTAGAGTTATTTCTATGCCATCAGTGTTTGCTAATGTTATTGAAAAGGCTGTGTATGTAAGGATAATTGATCATTTTATATCACATGATTTGCTATCAAATGTGCAGTCCGGCTTTATAAGCCGTTTAACAACTGAGAATGATACATTCTCTTTTCTGTGTGAGGTACTGGATAGGTTAAATAAAAGTTTTCGAACACTAGGCATATTTTTATTTAAGTAAGACGTTTGATTGTGCTTATCATAAAATATTGCTCCAGAAGTTGGATCATTATGGAATACGGGAAGTAGCACACACTTCGTTCACCTCTTACTTTAACAACACAGAGCAAAAGTTCATTATTCACAATGTTGAGAATGGCTGTGATGTGGGGTCTGAGTGGGGTACGGTCAAGTGGGGAGTGGCCCAGGGATCAAGACCACTCCTGGTCCTTATTTATATAAATGATATGCCCTCTAGTGTTACGAGTAACTCTAAAAGATTTCTGTTTGCTGATGACACTAGCTTGGTAGTAAAGGATGTTGTGTGCAGCATTGGCTCGGTTTCAAATAGTGCAGGTCATGACCTAAGTTCATGGCTTGTATAAAATAAACTAATGCTGAAGACTCATTTTTTACAGTTTTTGACACACAATTCAACGGAATCTGACATTTTAATTTCATAGAATGGGCATATGATTAGTGAAACCGAACAGTTCAGATTTCTAGGTATTCAGATAGATAGTAAATTGTTGTGGAAAGCTCACATTCAGGATCTTGTTCAAAGACGTAATGCTGCCATTTTTACTATGCGAACGGTATCTGAAGTGAGTGATCGTTTGAAGCGAAAATTGGTCTACTTTGATTATTATCATGTGCTTATGTCATATGGTATTATATGTTGGGCTAACGCTTCCTATTCTGAAGGGATATTTTTGGCTTAGAAACTGGCAGTTCGGGTAATAAGTGGTGTAAGTTCACGACCCCTGTTCACGTGGGTGGGTGCTTTGACATTGGCCTCCCAATATATGTATTCCTTAATGTCATTTCTTGTTAATATTAGCTTATTCCCAAGAATAGGCAACTTTCACTCAGTTAATACTTGACAAAAATCAAACCTGCATTTGGATCGGACTTCCTTAACTTTTCGAATTCAAAAATCATAGCAGTAATCCATGTGCTTTCAAATCGAAACTGAAGAGTGTCTTCATGGGTCACTCCTTCTACTCTGTCGAGGAGTTTATAAAAAATTTAGCTGATTCTTGTTCTATTGTTAATTGCGTTTACTTACACCCATGGATTGACTTTTACATTTTATTTTTATCTGTTATTACTTTTATATTGTAATTTCATGTACTGACACATTCCATGACCTTGGAGATTTGTTCCTCAGTTTGGTCCTACTGAACTAGACGTGTAAATAAATGAAAGATCATCACCTGAGGTCTGCTTGACCGATTTACTTGATTTGTTTTTGTTATGTTCGTTATTGTTAGGACAAGGTTTGTATGAAAGAAACTTTTTGGAGAATCCACTGGAAAAGTCGGAATTTAAAATCAACTGTGAAAGATCACCACTTGAGAAAGGCTCAACCGATCTGTTTGACTCTTTTGTGTCGTTATTTGTGCTTGGTAATGATATTTTCGGAATGAAAATTTTTTTCATTTTTTCAGCTTTGACATCACAATGTTTCAAAACAAAAAAGATTTAGTTTGATAGTTACCATAATAATATATAAAGGAGAAACGTTGTTAATAAAAACTTCGAAAAGTTCTTGACAGGTTTACTACGGATTTTTACACGACATACTAATGAACGTTCGGATGGACGTAGGCACATATATAGCGGAAGAGTAGATACTGCAAATCTCGACACATTCTTGACCATTATGCTTCAAACTTTTACACGATACTCTACTGAACATTTAGAAGTAAATGGTGAGGGGAGGGGGGGGGGGGGGAGATTAAGCAGAGAAATGAGAGGAGAGGAGATGCATGAAGCTACTAAACGTTCAGACGGAAATGGGCATAGAGAGGTGAGGAGGTGGAGATGTGCGGAGGGAGAGGGGCGTGAGAAGATGGACAGAGAGAGAGCGCAAGGTAT
This sequence comes from Schistocerca gregaria, assembly GCF_023897955.1. NCBI lineage: Eukaryota > Metazoa > Arthropoda > Insecta > Orthoptera > Acrididae > Schistocerca > Schistocerca gregaria. The sequence goes on from NC_064923.1 coordinate 506,288,493, forward strand.
TCGGGATGTATATACAGTTATCATACGTATTTAGCAATTGCGAATTATTACCGGGTTCGCTAATAGTATCATATTTCTGCTTGCTTTGGAGCCATTGTCGTTCAAGGCTAAATCTACGAGTTAGGCCACGTCATACCCTCTTCAAATTTCTTCTGTGTCATGCGACATTTCGACCTCTGTGCTGGTATCTTCTTTAACAGTCTTGTTGTGTCTCCATATGAATGTATCCTGTCACGTCCATCTAAACTGCTGGCTTTTGAAACTGCAACACCATGAAGACAGCATGCACCAATCGTCAAACTTGCCTGACATATACTAAATGCTTGGATATGCAACAGATCAGGTTTCAGTGTAACCGCACAGAGAGGATAGGCCTAACTCCGTATTCGTCCTGTGTACAAGAGAAGATTAAGTATGGTGTTTCTTATTCAGAAAAGGCAATTTATTGTAGTTTTTGGGGAGAATATCATGTTATACCTCGAGTAAAAAGGAAAGATGTCTACCAGCATGTTTCGAGATTCCACAGTGTCAGGATCGAGCCTATCTAGACTGTTCATATATTGTCTTCTCCGCCCTGTAGAGTTGCACCACGTGATGTATCTGGAGTCATGAAACGGGCTTGGTTGCAGTAAGAGAACTATTCACATGCACAGTGCCACGACGTCTGAAGCACCACAGACTATTAGCACAGCGACCATTGTTGTGGCTTCCATTGACGCACCAGCATAGAGAGGGGCGCCAACAGTGGCGCACCCAGTTATAACAATGGACACAATAGCGGCACCACATCGGCTTTTCACTGTGTTCTACATAGAAAATAACGATGCATGTATCTGTGTGTGGGGGCGCTGTGGAGAACGGACGTTGCCAGATTACATTCCTCACTGTCAAACTTCCCTAGGATCTAATATAATTGTATGGTATCCCATTTGGTACATAGCATCTCTCTTTCGCACAGCCGGAATTTTGACGGTAGCAGTCACATTTCTGATTTCGTAAGGCCGGTGTCTGTTTTATTTCAAGATAACACTAACGGTTTTACTTACTGATCTGACCTACTTCGATACAGAAGATTCGGGATTAGGCTGTTGCCTGGTCACATGTGTTTCAGATCTCTTACTCATCTACAGCATCCGACCATGGGTTGTCGAGACACTGGCGCGTACGCCACCATTCGCTAGCCACTACGACTGATGAACTCTGGCTCAGAGTAGAATCAATATAGACTAACACAGTACCTCTGGTAGTCGCGCAAACTCAGTTTGACATAATGTCCAGCCAAGATAGAGCCACTATTGTTGGTCGACGTAGGATATCTAAATTTCGCACATTATACAGCCCCAAATCATTCCATATATAATCATGTATTCTGTACTGTATCATGTAGTGTATACTGTATAAGCACAGTAACTAGAATTTCGTTATTTGATATATTATATGTGTTAAACTTTTAATGAAAGTCAGTGTTTTGAAGGATGTTCTGGCATCAGTGGACGTTCTCGATCGAGTTCACGGTGACGTGTGTTCGTGGAAAAGCGTACATGCGCGAAACTAGGATGGAAATAAAAAGGGCGCAGTAAAGAACGTAAATGCCACCCGCGATTAAGGCAAAGTGTACCATCTGCAGTAGTGGACACCAGGAAGATTATGGCTATCTGACTTATAGTTCAGTAGGACATGAGTGATAGTTAAAAATTGTTCTCTCTGTAGAAGAGAAGTCCCGAAAGCAGTCGAAATTTCCAAGGAAGTAGAAATAGTTAGTAGGTTCAGACTCAAATTTTTATAAGAAAAAATGACATAAATTTAAAAAATCCTTTCAGAATTTTATGATCTATGTCGTTTTTCCTATAGTTTATATGTGTATGTGTGTGAGATTTCATATAATTTTTTTGTATACAAGTAGTAAGTGGGCACTTCAAGTGCACTTGACAGTGAAAAAGACTAGTGGCGAGTAAAAGTAATAATAACAAAAATTTCAAATAAAATAAAAATTCCATATAACGATGTTCATTGCTACCATTACTCATTTTCTTCATTCCATTATTTCTTGGTTTAACCTGTCCATCTTCAGAAAACTGAAAATCTTAATTAGTCATCAATCTCAAACATCGTAAAAGAATATTAAACTTGTTATTATTAAGCTGCTTGTAAATATTTCCTGCATATCTAGTACAGTATTAAAATATTAAAAACCAGTAATTTTATGTATGAAGGATTTACTTGTAGCTCACTAATTGTTTTAAACAAATTAGAATTGCTTGCCTTATTAAAAATCTTGAGTAGGGGCTGCATTTACGCAGAAAAAATTTGTATTAAGGGGTGTAGGACATAAAATGGGCTAACTTGGAGAAGAAGAGGCACTACAGGGCATTTTAATTTCCACTGTCTTTGCTTTTACAAATAAATTCATAAAACTTCGTCAGCATTACGAGAAATGATTCAGAATTTACACTCATAGCAGTGGAAGCTCAAAAATAAAAAAAAAAATTATGTGTGAAATTTCATTATTTTTCTCTTACTGTTGGCTGCATTTGTTGCTGTAGGTACACATTTCTTCATAAGTAAGGGAGAGTCTTCGATGAATTTTGGACAGCGTAAAAACCATACTTACAGGTGTATGAAACACTCGAATTTATTTAATTTATAAAAAAATGAATGAGTTGTTACATTTTAATTTCATATTTTAAAAAACTCAAATTTTGTAGTTAATTACCTCAATTTTTACAACAGTTATCAATAGATTTTTTAATTAAGTATTTCATGTTTAATAACCATACCAAGTTTGAAAGAAGTAGGACATTTATTTTGGATGTTACAAGTACCTAAGTACAGAATTTTGTCTTTTTCAGAAAATGGCCGTTACAGTTTCTGCTTGTATTTTGCACTATTTACAATTGTCCAGCACCATAAGCAGGTCCTTTTTCGTTTTCTAAATCAGTTTTCTCACTTTTTTCATTCCTGTGATTCACTCTTCTGATTTTATCACCTCCAAAAATGATTTTATCTGTATTCACTACATTCTCTCTGCCTATCGCATACAAAGCTTTGATGCAGTTCAACCTAGACTTTATTCCCTTTTTCTCTAAAACGTATATAATGCTTCGCACACCGTCATTAAAACATGAAACTGCATCATAAACTCGAACAGCAAGTGCATTTCTTCCCCTAAAAATGGTTTTTGGCTATCTTTCCCAAAGACTTTGGTCAAAACCTTCATTTAGGTTTTTGGTATGGTCTTGAAGAAATTTGTTCACAGAAAGTGTCGATATCAATAGTCTTTTGTTTCATGTATGACAATTTCTGGCGAAAATATAAACATTCAAATTCTACAGAGTGAAATACACTGACATACACTCCTGGAAATTGAAATAAGAACACCGTGAATTCATTGTCCCAGGAAGGGGAAACTTTATTGACACATTCCTGGGGTCAGATACATCACATGATCACACTGACAGAACCACAGGCACATAGACACAGGCAACAGAGCATGCACAATGTCGGCACTAGTACAGTGTATATCCACCTTTCGCAGCAATGCAGGCTGCTATTTTCCCATGGAGACGATCGTAGATATGCTGGATGTAGTCCTGTGGAACGGCTTGCCATGCCATTTCCACCTGGCGCCTCAGTTGGACCAGCGTTCGTGCTGGACGTGCATACCGCGTGAGACGACGCTTCATCCAGTCCCAACATGCTCAATGGGGGACAGATCTGGAGATCTTGCTGGCCAGGGTAGTTGACTTACACCTTCTAGAGCACGTTGGGTGGCACGGGATACATGCGGACGTGCATTGTCCTGTTGGAACAGCAAATTCCCTTGCTGGTCTAGGAATGGTAGAACGATGGGTTCGATGACGGTTTGGATGTACCGTGCACTATTCAGTGTCCCCTCGACGATCACCAGAGGTGTACGGCCAGTGTAGGAGATCGCTCCCCACACCATGATGCCGGGTGTTGGCCCTGTGTGCCTCGGTCGTATGCAGTCCTGATTGTGGCGCTCACCTGCACGGCGCCAAACACGCATACGACCACTGGAGGCGGGCTGCACGATGTTGGGGCGTGAGCGGAAGACGGCCTAACGGTGTGCGGGACCGTAGCCCAGCTTCATGGAGACGGTTGCGAATGGTCCTCGCCGATACCCCAGGAGCAACAGTGTCCCTAATTTGCTGGGAAGTGGCGGTGCCGTCCCCTACGGCACTGCGTTGGATCCTACGGTCTTGGCGTGCATCAGTGCGTCGCTGCGGTCCGGTCCCAGGTCGACGGGCACGTGCACCTTCCGCCGACCACTGGCGACAACAGCGAAGTACTGTGGAGACCTCACGCCCCACGTGTTGAGCAATTCGGCGGTACGTCCACCCGGCCTCCCGCATGCCCACTACACGCCCTCGCTCAAAGTCCGTGAACTGCACATACGGTTCACGTCCACGCTGTCGCGCCATGCTACCAGTGTTAAAGACTGCGATGGAGCTCCGTATGCCACGGCAAACTGGCTGACACTGACGGCGGCGGTGCACAAATGCTGCGCAGCTAGCGCCATTCGACGGCCAACACCGCGGTTCCTGGTGTGTCCGCTGTGCCGTGCGTGTGATCATTGCTTGTACAGCCCTCTCGCAGTGTCCGGAGCAAGTATGGTGGGTCTGACACACCGGTGTCAATGTGTTCTTTTTTCCATTTCCAGGAGTGTATGATAGGAGAATGCTGTGCAAAGGGGTGTGGCGCAGAATCTTGGTACACCCTTAAGACCAAATAATGTGCCATAGAATCTATCAAATGTATATGTTTTCTACATCAAACCATTCAGAAAGATAAGCACTACAAAATAGGAATATTTTTGAAAAATTGAATCTTTTAAAATTTTTAACATCCTACCCCATAAATAAAACTAAATTTTTAGGTGTAAATTAATTTTCAATGTATAGTTTTTTGTACAAAGCTCCCACTTCATGTGGAGAAACCATGGGCTACACTGTTCAGGATTTCTTATAAATTGCCCCATATTTCAACAGGATTTGAAGTACAAAATGGCTTTAGGAAAGATTTCATGGTTGCAGTCACACTCGCTTTAAGTGCTGAGCTAACCATGCAAGGCACTGTAAACCAATTTAGTTTCATATCTCAAGCAGAGCAAACTGAATTTGCAGTCCTGATATCTAGAGGCATCGCTTTGCTCCATCAGTCTCCCATGAGATCAGCTAGTACCTGCTAGCACGCAAATAGGTCGATTTTTGTTCATTTCTCAACCCAATATTAACCAGTTTTAAAAATTCAAGCATCTAGCACGATCTACATGAAAAGGGCAATCCAGAGAAATAATAATAGATATCATCTTCTACTTAGCACTGAATTTTTCATCTGTGTCTCTTTGCAAAAGAAATATAATCAAAAATTTCCAGTTCACGTTCTCTGCTGTGCATCACATGAAAGATTCTTCCTACCATAAGTAATTACATAAGCAAGAGTGTCTGCAGGAATTTTATAATTAAAAGTTGCACAATGTTTGAACATTGTTTTTTGAGTGACAGCTACATTCTTTCTATGAATCATATTCGTGATGTACCATAAATTGTATAATTTTTTATTAAATTATATTGATGTGTATCAACATTGCCTTTAATTTTTACACCGTTTTAAATTCAGAAAAAAATCGTAAGCCTAAAAAATATTATTTGGCGGATGTAACTTCCACATTTCTTGCAGGAAGACTTTGTTTCTTCCATTCTTATTATTATGTTTGCATAGCTTAACATGGTCAAATAATCATGAATCAAGCAACTGATTATTTTTTGGCATGTCTGAAATATAATGAATATGAATTGAGGCAAATCAGATTCTGCTGAGTTATAAAAATTCATAACACCTAACTCAAAATTCTTTGTATTCCAAGTTGAGCCATCGTTGTTGGCAGATGTAGGATATCTAATTTTCACACCCTGTACAACCCCAAATGAATGAACATTTAATCATGTATTCCATACTGAAACGAATATAAAGTATTCTGTACTGAATGAGCACAGTAACCAAACTTTTGTTATTTGTATCTTTCCTGTATTATCTTCAGTGCACTTCAAAATGTTCAAACATCAGCACAAGTGTTTGATTGCCTCCACAACGATGTGTAGTTGTGGAGAAGTGTACATATGAAAAACTGAAAAGAAAACAGAAGGGCTCATTAAAGGACATGAATCCCATGCACACTTAAGGTACAGTGTAATATCTGCAGTACCTGATAGCAGGACGATTATGGCTAGCTCACTTATAGACCATTAGGAAAAACTTTGTAGTCAACAATTGCAATATCTGTAGTAGAAATGTCCTAGAAGCAGCTAAGTTTTCAAGAAAGAAGTAACAAGAAATTACCCTGTCCTACAAATTAACTCTGCTATCCTACATTCCTTTCTTTATGGTTATAAAATCAAATAGCTTTGCCACATGATTATCGATTGATTTTATATTGGATTTTCCATCAAATGTTGGATAATCTAATACATCAACTTTAACAGTCCTAAAGCTTGTGTGTAACCAAGCATAATTAGGATAAAGCCATCTATCTCCTGTCTGGATGTTAGTTTCATATCAGCGCACACTCCGCTGCAGAGTGAAAATCTCATTCTGGAAACATCCCCCAGGCTGTGGCTAAGCCATGTCTCAGCTATATCCTTTCTTTGAGGAGTGGTAGTTCTGCAAGGTTCGCAGGAGAGCTTCTGTAAAGTTTGGAAGGTAGGAGACTAGATACTGGCAAAAGTAAAGCTGTGAGTACCGAGCGTGAGTCGTGCTTCGGTAGCTCAGACGGTAGAGCACTTGCCCGCGAAAGGCAAAGGTCCCGAGTTCGAGTCTCGTTCGGGCACACGGTTTTAATCTGCCAGGAAGTTCATATCAGCGTACACTCCGCTGCAGAGTAAAAATCTCATTCTTGAAACAACCCCCAGGCTGTGACTAAGCCATGTCTCCGCTATATCCTTTCTTTCAGGAGTGCTAGTTCTGCAAGGTTCGCCGAAGAGCTTCTGTAAAGTTTGGAAGGTAGGAGACGAGATACTGGCAGAAGTAAAGCTGTGAGTACCGAGCGTGAGTCGTGCTTCGGTTGCTCAGATGGTAGAGTACTTGTCTGCGAAAGGCAAAGGTCCCGGGTTCGAGTCTCAGTCAGGCACACAGTTTTAATCTTCCAGGAAGTTTCATATCAGAGCACACTCCACTGCAGAGTGAAAATCTCATTCTGGAAACATCCCCCAGGATGTGGCTAAACCATGTCTCCGCTATATCCTTTCTTTCAGGAGTGCTAGTTCTGCAAGGTTCGCAGGAGAGCTTCTGTAAAGTTTGGAAGGTAGGAGACGAGATACTGGCAGAAGTAAAGCTGTGAGTACCGAGCGTGAGTCATGGTTCGGTTGCTCAGATGGTAGAGCACATGCCCGCGAAAGCCAAAGGTCCCGAGTTCGAGTCTCGGTCGGGCACACAGTTTTAATGTGCCAGGAAGATTCATATCAGCGCACACTCCACTGCAGAGTGAAAATCTCATTCTGGAAACATCCCCCAGACTGTGGCTAAACCATGTCTCCGCTATATCCTTTCTTTCAGGAGTGCTAGTTCTGCAAGGTTCGCAGGAGAGCTTCTGTAAAGTTTGGAACGTGGGAGACGAGATACTGGCAGAAGTAAAGCTGTGAGTACCGGGCGTGAGTCGTGCTTCGGTAGCTCAGATGATAGAGCACTTGCCCGCGAAAGGCAAAGGTCCCGAGTTCGAGTCTCAGTCGGGCACACAGTTTTAATCTGCCAGGAAGTTTCATATCAGCGCACACTCCGCTGCAGAGTGAAAATCTCATTCTGGAAACATTAGATGTCATTTATTAAGAATAAAAATTAATAGGGAAAAAACTTATGAAAATATTTATATTCTAAAGCAAGTGGATCCTTATATCTAATTTAAATATTATCAAGATTATAATTATTTAAAGATTGACTTAAATTTCTTTCACTTTTTAGAGCCTACACACATAGTCTCCGAATAATGAATAAAAAATATAAAACTTGCCCCATCCAAATACCTGCACTTGGCAATATCATATTAATAACACAAAACCTCATTCATGATCTTTTTCAGAAGTCTCATATTTTTTTATGGCAAGGAAAATCTATGTTTTCATAAAAGGTTTAATTTTAGTCCCTTGGAAGTCTCTATAAATAAAACATAAAATCTATATGACTAAAGTACAAAATCTCAATAATTAAAGCAAAAAATATCATTCATGATCAATACTTTTTTTGTTAAAATTTCGTTGAACAAAGTACCTAAATTTAGCTTGTATATTTTCTTCTGAATGAATTTATAACTACCACCTGGAAATAGACAGTTTTTCATTTTCTTCTTAAGAAATAAATCTTATAACTGGTCACACTACAAACCCTGAAAGTCAGTGAATTAAAAGCCAGGACAAAACAATTGGAATATAAAGGATATTCTAAAATGAGAAAAAACAGCTTACTGATCTCATCATCAACAACAATAATGATAACAGATAAATGACACTGTAAAAGATCTAAAAACTATAGAAAATAACTAGGAAATAAATAATATTTTAGACAGAGAGTGGAACAGCTTATTGCATTGATTAATTATGATTTTGAAAATGTGTTTTGAAGAATTATATTAATTGTACTCAAAGACTAAAATATACAGATATAAAGTTTTTCATTATATTGAACCACATGATCTTTTTAATGAAGCCGCATGGAGATTTATGTCAAGTCATTTTAGTTTGTCTACAGATTTCATGATTAAAATTCAAGATAAAACTGATTGGGATAATATATCAATGAAACAAAATTTCTGTAGATTTTATAAGAGAATTTCAATACTAAGTAAACTAGGACACTATACTACATCAAAACTTAACTGAAAATATCATAAGAGAATTTAAAGATAAAATTAATTGAGCTATTATATCAACTAAAATAAATATATGTGAAGAGTTTATTAGAGAGTTTCTAGACAGAATACTGTCTTTTTCGTTAATTATAACGATAACACTCTGCAGAAGTACATCGACTGAGCTAGCATCTATTCTCAGAAAGTTCCGATAATAGTCATTCAGTAAATCTTCATGTGTCATTCTTTCTCCCTTCTAGCACCACAGAGAGCGAGATGGTGTCGTGGTTTACACACAGGACTCGCATTCTGGAGGTCTATGGTTCAAATCTGCTTGCAACCATCTGTATTTAGGTTTTCTCTTGTTTTCCTAAATCATTACAGGCAAATGCAATGGTCATTGTATTGATAGGGCGTGACCAATATCCTTTCCTGTCCTTGAAACAATCAGAGCTTGTACTTCATCTGTAATGACGTAGATGTCGACGGGACGTTAAACTATAATATTCCTTCCTTCCTTCTTCTTACAACACTCGTTCGTCCATCTATGCTTCTTCTTTGCTTTCCGCCTGCGCAAAGCCAGACCAAAGGCCAAATAACAGCTAGCGCCGATATCCGTTTTGTTTGCGTAATATCACTTTGCAGTGTGGAGCCAGATGTCAATATGTTGTGCAGTATTATTGACAATCTAGAGGCTGCTTCATTACATAGACGTCGGTAATAAGTATGTACGCTAATTGTAGTCCTGCCGATCTGTGTTACTGTTAGTGCCACCCCACTATTAATAATGTTTCCAAAGTAAGTAAAATACGTTCATTTTGGAATGATTTGCAAAATACTACCACGCTAGGAATACAGTTTATCCAAGATGATTAGGTTGTAAGAGGCTCCCTATAGAGTAAAATGAAATAATTGCTTATGTTTTCCCAGCGTGATTGATAATACATTTTCTCGTCTGCCACGAGGATGATTTTGTGGAATACGTGGTAGTCCGATCCGTTATTCTTCATCACGTTTTCTGACACTTGCAGTTCACGTAAACCTCACACCGAGGAACATCTACCAAATAACTAATCAGATGGTATATCAAGGTATTGTGAGACACTACCGTGTTGTTACGACGCACACCAAGACTGGGTGGAAAGACCGAAAAACTGCGAGAACTCGAATTTGAGACGTCAGCGAGAAGTGGCGAAACTCAACAGCTCTGTTGTGTTGTAGCAACAACTTGTTAGTCACAAACTCGTTGTGCTGTGTTATTGTTGCGAAAATGATATTTAAGCGCACTGAAGTCATGCTAAGTGTTACAATGTCGTGTTTATGAGTTTAAAGCAAAATAATATGTTTATCTAGTTTCATATTCATTACGAGTGTGAAGTATTGTGTGGCTAAAGCTAATGGGAATTACATTCAGGAAACAAGGTTCATGTCTTCAGGTTCCCTAAAGATGATTTAATGAGACAGAAACGTCTCCACTCAATACCAAGGCAAGATATCACAGTTGCTAATTATTCAGTGTAAAGTTTGGTTCTGAATGAAATTTAGTAACGCATGTTTTATATTATGGTATATTGATATTTGCCGGATCTTTTGGCTTGAATATATTGCGATTACTATACTTCATTGCTCAGTTTTCAAGTGTATCACAAGCTTATCGAAGCTAACTACATTACCTGGGTAGTGTCAGCCACAGTCCGATAAAACCGTAACAGCACCTTCAAAACTACGGCTTAAATTAAACGCCATGCCAGGCATTTTTTGGTCTGTCCAGCCTACCTGTCTTCAGCTGCAGGACCGCCTAGAAAAAGAATAGAAGAAAATCATGGTGGAGGCATTAGTACAGCAGGAAGACATCAAGATTAGCGCAGCCAGCCATAATGAGTATTTAAAAGGAATTTCATGTAACAGTATTCAGGGACTGAAAGATAAAGTTCATGCAATTTTCTTACGGAAGAACTGCGTAAAAGTAATGAACGAAGAGTCTATTATTTATACCGTATTCCTATCGAACGATCTGTGCTGTTCCATTAATTAGTGTGGTGTGTTACTTATTGTGTTATTTATTGTGACTGATAATTACTTGAAAGGGGAGGTCTGTCGAAAAGTAGTTTTATTGAACGTAAATTCTATTCACCCGAATTTTTTCTTCATCTTGCCCTGGTAACAGAAAACTGTATGAATACAGCGACTTTGACATGCATGTCTCACTGTGGTTATATGAAAATATTACATGGAAATGTGTGAATGTTTTACTAAGCAACTGCTAAAGACTACGTTTAAAAATGTTCCAGATGTTTCTCACTGTTCATTCACATGAAAATAATCACATTTTTTCAGAAACATCAGCAGTTTTGCTTACAGATTTGTTAGTCATGTTGTATGTACTATGCATGAAATTAATCGCAATCGTGCGATGTTAATTGTTTATGCCTCATTCCAAATAAACAACTATGTGTATTTTCTCTGTTAACTGACGTCATTGAAGTATCAACTCAAAACCGTTAAATTTACGGGACACATAATTTTTATGGTGATGGTGGCTGCCTTATATTACGATCGCCGCTTGGCTATGACGTCACGATATGGTTATTTGGCGTTGTCTCTTATGGTGTTGCCCGCACTTCGTTCACAAGAAAGTTGAGCTACACACCTTAGAGTTCTTTACCCTTTACTGGCAATACTTTTTAATGAAGTCAGAGGGTAGCATGGTTTTATTTGCTTTGAATGAAACAAGTAGCACAGATTTTTCACAGTCAACATTGTTAAACATCTTCGGCGCTTCTTTCGGAATATGTCGTGATTTCTGAGCCAGTGGTTCGGATGGTTCCTGATAGAACATTTTAAATTTAACTGCACTTTCCTCTCTCTATTACGCCGTAAAGATGTGTATTTCTTTAAGCCCTTGTGTGTATCCCTACATGTGGCATCATGGTGGCGTTTATCTAACGCAGTTCTGCCACTGGTTTGGCCATCTTTTGTAATCAACATCAACCGTCGACTACTGCTATAGCGTATTTCCCGTATTTTTCTTAAAAATCTTATTCCGCTTATAGAATGGCAAGTTTTATGCTTTGTAGTAGGAAGATCTTGTCCTCGTTTTAGCTTCATATATACACACACATAAAATGTGTCCATTTCTCGTAATCAGTTCCGTATGTCTTTCTGAAGCTGTACCCAACATTTGTGCTTGAGGCTGTACCATGCACACTGACGTGCTGCATAAAACATGCCATCTTTCTTCTGTGTTAAACTACAGTCTAACACATACAGTCACGACGCTCACACTCATCGTTGTTATATACTGCGACAGCAAAGCTCCAAGCGGACAGAAACCTACACTTCTGATTACGATACTGGATGAGTAGTGTTTATATTGATTTATAACATTGTTTATACAACAGGGAGCGTTGTGCGGCCATACTGATTGAAAATTGACACCACATTTTCTTTCTTCAGTTTCGTTAGCACGCTGGAAAGTATGAAACAAAAGACGAAGGGACAATTGCTTTACGATTCTCTTGTAAACCACAGATATTTACTGAAGAACGTCGTTTTCTTTAAAGAACAAAGAAATCACTATAAACAACAGAAGACCTGACCTTTTGTAGAATATATACTCAGTAACGTGAAGTTTTCTTCACTATCTCCAGCCAAATCATGGAATGTGGAACATAGGAAACGTTCATGGAATGCAATATCTAAATTATTTGAATTACCAGTTAAGCCACCACAACGGTAGCTGAAGATAAAACCATACATACTTGATAATGAAACGTAAAAAGCAATGAAATTCTTTCCTATCATAGAAGTTACATAACAGTTTCTACATTTGAGCCACAGACGGCAGAATCATCAACACATTAGCTTTTGAAGCAAAAGTAATTACATTTACAAAAATATTTGTGTATTATAAAGTCGACTGAAGCGTAAGAATGTACAAAACACTAGCCACCATACAATATTGTTACGTGTCAAGGAAAGTAATTATCTTTATAAGAACAGACAGCAACAGAAATATATGCATGAAACATGTGGTTATATTCTCTCGCTGTCAGCGGTGTAAGCTGCAATTATACATAAAATCAAAAGCACTTCTTCATAGATACGTTGTACTGTAGCTTATGTCACTGAATCAGCGGGAAACTGCTGTTTTTACATTTATTTAACGACACTGATAAATTACAAATGCCTGGAACGCAACAAAGTAATAACTATCTCGTTAATTAACTAGAAAAGTAATTACAAACAAGCATCTCATTTAATGTTGGCTTTCTCGCCGCTATGGGTTCTAGTGTAGTTGCAACTGTCAGATGGTAAAACGTTTCACAGAACGACTGTATATGTTAGACTGTGATCGACCTAACTATCATTTATATAAATCACATTGTAATTAATTTAATTACAACAGTTAGAAGTTAAATAAACACTACCTTCAGTTAGCTAAAATATGAAACTTTTGTTCTATGACGCTGCGATGGAGTGAAGAGATCTATGGTGGACATAATTTATCTCTGGTGCGAGTTACTGTAACAGGTTATCTTTGAAAAACATTGCGCTTCGTGACAGCTACGAAATAAACCAGTGTTCCAGTGCGACGAAAGATGTGGCTCTGTTCTCGTTTTGTCAGTTATTCAATACTAAATGGCAGGCGTAAGAATGATGCGCTGTAACAGCGCAGGGTTCAGACGCGAACGAAAGTAAACGCTGATTAGACCATTACCGCTGGAGGACGGAGAAATGGAAAGACATCTCTTCAACTTGAAGTTCGCTGCCAAAGAAATGACGCGTAACGCTAGCAAGTCTCAAAAGCTGGAGGATGCGGAGAAAAGCAAATGCAAAAGCGCTTTGCGCAAGGGGGCGCTGGATGTTGCGCGAGTGCACGCCGAGAACGCCATCCGGCACCGCAACCAGGCACTCGGCTTCCTGCGCATGGGAGCGCGACTCGACTCTGTGGCGGCGCGGGTCCAGAGCCTCAACACCATGCGCAACATGACACACACCATACAAGCCGTCACGCGGTCCCTGGACGTGGCCATAAAGCGCATGGACCTGGAACGAGTCCAGTCGCTGATGGACCGCTTCGACGAAGAGTGCCAACAGCTGGAGGTGGCGAGCATGGTGCAGGAGTCGGGTTTGGACGATACGGCGTGCACGGCAGTCCCCATGCGGCAGGTGGACGACTTGGTGATCCAGCTGGCCGAAGAGGCGGGCCTGGAGGTGCAGCTGGAGATGCCGCAGGTAGCGCTGGACAGCCTCGGAGCTTCCCTCGTGTCCGAGCGCGACGAGCTCTCCAAGAGACTCGCGCAGCTCAGGAAGTAAGCCGGTTCAGATCCGAGTCTACAGTCTCATCTTCAGAAATCTTCCTGGCCGCAATTAGTGCTGCCAATACTATGGTAAATTTTGAAAAGTACTAGCCTTAATACCAATAAATATGCTCCAAATATAAAACTCTCCTCAAGTTAGGCTGATGGACGTCTTGAAATATTTACCGCTTTTGTTTAGTCTGTATGTTGCTATGTTGCTTGTACGATTATCTAAACCCATGACAAAATGCACTAATGATGCCTGCGACTTTTCCGTTGCTTGCTGTTGTTAGTAACTGTTCCTGCGACGAATGGTGGCAAATTAAATCAATGAATCGTTAGCGAGATGTAGATACTGCACTTTAGCCTACGAATTTACCTCATTCCGTAATATTATTCCTAGCACCAGTCACTGGCCGAAGTGTTACTAATAAGACTTACGTATTGTCTTCATGTCTTTGGTATTTTAACACTTGATTTACTCTGAAAAAGAGTGTAGTGTGGATTAAAATCTAGTTACGTTGTCGAAAGTTTCTGCATCATGCTTAGATGTTGGTACCAGCGAGGCGATTAGACGACTAATCATGAGTCATATGAAGATAACGAATGAGAATGTTCATTTTTCTAGTTACTACACTTAATTTCTGTATGTGACACAGATTTTTTTTACCTTTTGCAGATTAAATTACTGAATAATTTTGTTTGTCAGGTAGGAATTTAGAATTTATGCTACGTGCAATTAGCGATGTGCCTTTAGATTTCATATTGGCGTCAGTTGTTTGGATGGTTCTGTATTTTGTGATTCATTTTAAAATCGTGGTAGTCTAGAGTAGCTGGATATATCTTCTTTTCTTCAGAAGAACATCGTAGTTAATTAGAGTTTTGTTTAGTGTCGCCATGGAAGGTTTCCAGGTGATGTACACAAAATTTGTTATTGTGGATTACAATGGTGGCCAGTTATTTACGTATGTTGTTTTGTTGTTTGTTTGTGACACTATTTAGAAATTTTTGTAACTGATGCTACGTCATATTGAGTCAATTTAATTTGCAGGGTAAGGTTGTACAGTGATGTTTTCAACAGGAGCTGCTGCATACGAAAGAAATATACAGACAAATGCTCTTCTGAAATGCTTGTCGTTAGTAGAAAAGTTCGTTGGATGCTACTGAATGGTGTTGTCGAAAAGAACGTTCACATATCTCTCGTCTTAGTAAACGTGAATGCAACTGGTTTTGTGGCACTCACCATTAGTCAATGACAGCTTGAGGATGACATTTATGTTGCGATGTCAGAGTCTGAGCTTAGGTTGGAATTTCATAGTACAATTTGCTTGTCAAAAATGCTTCACTGTTTTTCTATGAATATGTGACGGTTTTCGAGTATGTGGCTATGCAGGAACCTAAGAGCGCAGTTTAAATCACTTCGAGTGATTTTGGAGGTTGTGATTAGGCGGAAATCCAATAGGACAACCTGAATTACTGCAAGTAAAATGACCACCAATCATACTTGTGTGGGAGTGCATTCACACTGACCGATGAAACTACATTTCTGAAAGCACTGGATTAATGCGGAACTTTTTACAGCGTGCAATAAGTGAGGATCGTGCAATAAATCAGGAACTGTAACATGTGAAGATTTTCGAGTATATTGTTGTTGTTGCTGGTTGTTTGGGGAAGGAGACCAGACAGCGTGGTCATCGGTCAAGTATATTGCTATGCAGGATCGTAGCTGCATAGCTTTCGTGCACTCTTAGCAATCATTTTCGTGTCAAAGAGCACTCTCAGTGTCCAAACCAACTGTGATGCTGGAAGCTCGGACAGGATCGCAGATTTGTTTACAGCGGCGAACAGATGAAAAACTAGAATATCATTGGCTACATGCATCTCTCTCCTGCTCGTCTATTTTCATTCCCATGATTCTTTCCAACGTTTATCAAGATGCAGATGTCTGGTAAAATCTGCCGACACGTTAACTGCACTTCCGTTTACAATAAGTGATAATATTTTGGAAAATTTTTATAATTTTATATCATGTTTCTCCATTTAATTTATGATTTTAATTTTTTAGATCGAGAAGTGTATTAATTATTTCGAGAATTTTGGCAATGATATATTCTGTTCGAAATTACAAATAGTTCGACGAATCACAGCGATATATTCACACGTTCGTATAAAGGCGCCAGCTTGTAAGATTTAAAAGAAATCGACTGTTCGAAACTCGTTCGCACGTTTCTCTCTTAAATCACAGTTTACGTTACACCACCAGGTCCAATACCAACCGCTCTCTGCTGATTCAGGCCATATTCCAAATAGTCGGTGGTAATAACATTCAGTTGTCACTGTAATTGATTCATATATAAAAGTACAGATACAAAAATATATTTAGATATCGGAATCGAAATATACAATGCAGCAGACGACGAGTTTTGTTAAGTTCAGATTTATACCGCTAGGTGCAGTGTAACGTTGCTAACGTTGCAGCTTTATACTTTCTACATCAGAGACGCTTTGAATGTTTCGTTCTCTTACACAGACGACTCACATAAAGCACGGATGTCTATGGCGTGAGCAAAAGCGATTTGCGCATTCGCCAACATTAAACCAGACTGTGATTAAACTGGGATTGAAGCGTGACTTGAAATATAACATTGTTGCTTTAAATTTTGCGCGAAGACCGAAAGTTTAATATTAATCGTATTTGGTCCAGTGCTACAAATCCCTTTATTAGTAGTAGCATCAGTGAAAATTGACGTTGGGTCTTGTAAGATACTCGGAATGGGTCAAAGGAGAAAACGCTACTTATCAGTAAAGGCTACTGCTTTTATCTTCACGCTAATAAGAGGCGCTTTAGGTGGTAAAAACATGAGACACAGAGCAGTTATGAGTTAACAAGTGACTGTATTGCTTTATATTATCACACAAGTGCTAGATAAATTCGGTAGTGTGGGCTGACAGGAAGCATACAGTTCATCTGCAGAAAAAAATTATATGTATGACAGTCTGAATAATTTCCTCACTATTATAAAAATGTCAAAACCATTACGTTTATTTAGAAACTTTACAGAATAATTTTAAAGGTCTAGTTTTCTATATATATATATATATATATATATATATATATATATATATATATATATATATATTCTCCTGGAAATTGAAATAAGAACACCGTGAATTCATTGTCCCAGGAAGGGGAAACTTTATTGACACATTCCTGGGGTCAGATACATCACATGATCACACTGACAGAACCACAGGCACATAGACACAGGCAACAGAGCACGCACAATGTCGGCACTAGTACAGTGTATATCCACCTTTCGCAGCAATGCAGGCTGCTATTCTCCCATGGAGACAATCGTAGAGATGCTGGATGTAGTCATGTGGAACGGCTTGCCATGCCATTTCCACCTGGCGCCTAAGTTGGACCAGCGTTCGTGCTGGACGTGCAGACCGCGTGAGACGACGCTCCATCCAGTCCCAAACATGCTCAATGGGGGACAGATCCGGAGATCTTGCTGGCCAGGGTAGTTGACTTACACCTTCTAGAGCACATTGGGTGGCACGGGATACATGCGGACGTGCATTGTCCTGTTGGAACAGTAAGTTCCCTTGCCGGTCTAGGAATGGTAGAACGATGGGTTCGATGACGGTTTGGATGTACCGTGCACTATTCAGTGTCCCCTCGACGATCAACAGAGGTGTACGGCCAGTGTAGGAGATCGCTCCCCACACCATGATGCCGGGTGTTGGCCCTGTGTGCCTCGGTCGTATGCAGTCCTGATTGTGGCGCTCATCTGCACGGCGCCAAACACGCATACGACCATCATTGGCACCAAGGCAGAAGCGACTCTCATCGCTGAAGACGACACGTCTCCATTCGTCCCTCCATTCACGCCTGTCGCGACACCACTGGAGGCCGGCTGCACGATGTTGCGGCGTGAGCGGAAGAAGGCCTAACGGTGTGCGGGACCGTAGCCCAGCTTCATGGAGACGGTTGCGAATGGTCCTCGCCGATACCCCAGGAGCAACAGTGTCCCTAATTTGCTGGGAAGTGGCGGTGCGGTCCCCTACGGCACTGCGTAGGATCCTACGGTCTTGGCGTGCATCCGTGCGTCGCTGCGGTCCGGTCCCAGGTCGACGGGCACGTGCACCTTCCGCCGACCACTGGCGACAACATCGATGTACTGTGGAGACCTCACGCCCCACGTGTTGAGCAATTCGGCGGTACGTCCACCCGGCCTCCCGCATGCCCACTATACGCCCTCGCTCAAAGTCCGTCAACTGCACATACGGTTCACGTCCACGCTGTCGCGGCATGCTACCAGTGTTAAAGACTGCGATGGAGCTCCGTATGCCACGGCAAACTGGCTGACACTGACGGCGGCGGTGCACAAATGCTGCGCAGCTAGCGCCATTCGACGGCCAACACCGCGGTTCCTGGTGTGTCCGCTGTGCCGTGCGTGTGATCATTGCTTGTACAGCCCTCTCGCAGTGTCCGGAGCAAGTATGGTGGGTCTGACACACCGGTGTCAATGTGTTCTTTTTTCCATTTCCAGGAGTATATATATATATATATATATATATATATATATATATATATATATATATATATATAATTTATTGCATAAGATCTAAACATTGAGCAGATGTCATACATATTGCATTTTGAAGAGAAACTCTGTTTTTTTTTTTTTTTTTTTTTTTTTTTTTACGAGCATTCACTGTATGCACGACGCACCGATCATAATAGTAATGTTAAGTTTAATCCTGCTATCCAGAGATATTCTTAAACTCATACTTGAATCCGTGGAGATAAAACAAAGAAGGGAGCAGGCACTAGAGACCTATCTCAGTCTAATACATATATTAATTACACTCTTTGGTGTGAAAGTTGTTACCGTTTAACAGGTGGAGCTTCAATAGCGCCTCCCCCCCCCCCCTCCCCACACACACACACATACAGTGGTGAGAAAGCAGACAGTCATATGCATCGTAAGGATAATATTGTTTTGCGTTCAAGCTACCAAGATACACGAATTGTCGTGAAATACATGTAAAAACAACCGAATCACACTGATTGGATGACATAAGCTACAGCTCATTCAAGAAGAAATACTTTCGAATATGGCTATATTTGCAGCTGATTCCGATGAAAACAAGAGAACATAAGCACATTTCATGCAGGGGAAGCATATATTTCTGTTGTTATTATCATCGGCACTTTCGTTAACACAATTACTTTATCCAATGAATCGCCCTCTCTTACATATCAATCGGCTTTCTAACTCACGAATATTTTTGTAAATGTAATTACTTTGACTTCCAAAGCGAATGTGTTGAATATTCTTGCCACTTGTGGCTCTGATTTAGCAACAATTTTGGAATTGGTTTTTCCTATGTTGGGAAACAGTTTTATCGCTTTTGATGATTATTATCACGTCTGCGTGGTTTTCTCTCATCCTACAGTTATGGTGACTTATTAAACACGTTAAATAATGTCGGTATCACATTTCATAC
The DNA here is from genome assembly GCF_023897955.1 of Schistocerca gregaria. Taxonomy (NCBI): domain Eukaryota; kingdom Metazoa; phylum Arthropoda; class Insecta; order Orthoptera; family Acrididae; genus Schistocerca; species Schistocerca gregaria. The sequence goes on from NC_064923.1 coordinate 506,308,170, forward strand.
AGGTTTCCTACGTTCCACATCCACTGCTTTGGCTGAAAGTGTAGGGAACAAAACTCTGCTTTGTTGGGTAGATATACATCTTTCTGTAAAAGGTCAGATTTTCTGGTGTTTACTAGCAGTTTTTTGTTATTAAAGGAAAATTACATTATACATTAAATGTCTGAACGTTATAACAGGGTCGTAAATAAGCTATTCTGTAATGCACAGTTTCGCATCTCCCAGGGTTTCTGTTTAAATAATCACAAACGCGCTGTAAATTATTATGTTGTCGAAAAATGTAAGTAAATGCGCTTGATTTGAAAGGTCAAACTTTTAAAGCTCGGATACAGTGTTACTAGTGTCGTGCTTGGGACAGACAAGTCGTTTAAATATCGGGGCGTAACTCTTCAAAACGATAAGAAATGAAACGAGCATCTGAGAACTGTGGCAGGGAAGACGAATGGTCGACTTTGGTAAACTTCGATTTATTCGGAGAATTTTATGAAAGACCTATAAGGGAGACAACATATAGGACGTTTGTGCGATCTGTTCTTGAGTACTGCTAAAGTGTTTGGGATCCGTAGAGGGTGGGATTGAAGGAAGACATCGAAGCAATTCAGAAGCGAAGTGCTAGATTTATTACCGGTAGGTTCGAACAACATGTGGTGTTACAGAAATGCTTGAGGAACTCAAATGGAAATCACTGGAGGGAATAAGATATTCTTTTCAAGAAACACTATTGAGAAAACCTACAGAACTGGCATTTGAAGCTGACTGCTGAACGATTCTACTGCCACCAACATACAGTGCGCGTAAGGACCACGAAGATAGGACACAAGAAATTCGGGCTCATACGGAGGGATATAGACATTATTTTCCCCCGCGAGTGGAACAGGAAAGGAAATGGACTAGTAGGGATACAGGGTTGATACATGGTACTCTCCGCCACGCACCAAACGGTGGCTTGCTTGGTCTACATGTAGATATTGATTTTTATGGCACTCCATACACTCCCTCTTGTAAAAAACTGTGTTACAAAACAATATACGCGTTAGTACTCGCATTCATCCGATATCGTATTCAGAACTGTCGCTGGTGACCGCTTGAGGCGCTGCTATCGCTGGGGTGACAAAAACGATACGCGACTGTTATGTTAGACCACAGTAACAAATATAGTCATGATACACTAGTGCTCCAAGCGTTAAGAGAACGGCCAGTGGCATATGTCGAAGGATGATGTACTTTTTTGTCTATGTAACGAAATAATTGTTATATCATATGAGTTATCGTGAAAGAAACCTAAAAACTGCCGAATTTCACTGATTCAGTGACATAAGCTACAGCTTGTTCACAAAGAAATACCTTTGAATTTGTGAATAATTGCCATTTTCTTCGCTGACAACAACAGAATATAAATATTTATATCAAGCACAAGAAGCATATATTTCTGTTTCTCGCTGTTCTTATTGCGATAGGCTTCCGCTGACACATAAAAATTTTTATGAGTCTAATGATACGCCGATTCTTAGACTTCATTCGACTTTCTGATACACAAATATTTTTGCAGATGCAATTACTTTTGCTTCAAACGCGAATGTGTTCAAGATTCATGCCGTTTGGAGCTCGGATATAGCAACATTAGTTAAATTGGTGTCATCCCTGCCGGGAACCAGTTTTATTCCTTTCCGGTGTTTTATTGTGTCGTCTGTGCGGTTTCCCCTTCAGCTACATGCGCGATGGCTTCCTTGGTACGTTAAATAATATAGGTGTTACCTTTCATTCGAGTTTATTACGTTCCACATTCTCAGATTTGGTTTGAAGTCTAGCGAACAAAACTTCGAAGTGTTGTGTTGATCTATGACGTCTTTCCGTAAAGAGTCAGATCTTCCGTTGTTTACTGGCATTTTTTTTTGTTATTAAAGGACAATGACGTTCTACGATAAGTATCCGTACGTTGCAAGAAAATCATAAAGAAACAGTGCTGTAATCTACAGTTTCATACCTCCCAGGGTCCCTAGGAAACTAAATAATGACTAATGTAGCGTCATTTATTGTAAGTTATTGTCGATTATATGGCTCTACATAGCTCTATATTATGAAAACTATGATACAAATCAGTATAAACGATAGTGTTGGCACTCATCTGATATCTTGCCAGAATTTTCACTTTCTGGCCGATTGGCGCGCAGCTGTCGCAGTGGGTAACAAAAATCAGTTGGCGTGCCGCAACTGTTATGTTACATTGTGGCTGCATGTCGTTTCTAAGCGAGAGTGGGCGGGCCTACTGCTGCCTCAAACAGTCAAAAACATTAGCGGACTACTGTTTACGACTGCTTCTTGTTCATTATTTTTGTCGTTTGTAGCCGACAGCTGTTTAAAATACTAACAATTACAGTGCTTACATGAATAACATAGTGTCAGGAAGGTAACTTCGGACGTCTTCCTGTTCTTGAATGCGTTTCAGTTAGCCTCGTTAGTGTAACTTGTCTTTTCTCGGTATATTTCAAATAACCAAGAAGAGCTGAGTGTGATGTGAAGAGGATGCTTTCGTGATCGACGTAATTCCACCTTTACTGTATTTGTATCGATGCAAATGAAGCTGGAACTCCGAAAGCAGTACTTGATTGCTTACCGGTACTGTTTCTTGTTTCTTACATTGCCAGATTTCAGCTCGTATGCACAACGTTTTTAATGTTCACATTTGCAATAAACGTACCTACGATTTCTCCGTTAGCCCATAAACGCGTGCTATGAGGAAAAAAGCACAGTATTCTATCGTATCATGTGCACATCAAGAAAGTGAATGATTACTGAAATGTCAAAGCAACAGAACTGCATGCAGAATCGAGTTCTTGTTTTGTTAGTGTGTCAGTGGATTAATCTTAGTATAGTTTACACATCTTCTCGCTTTGAAATCTTATCTATGATGTGACTTTCAGTGTGTGCCCAACACTAGCAATTTATGGAGAAAAAAAACCGATAGATTTCTTAAATATGTTCTAGCAGTGTGCAATGCTATGGATGGAAATAAATGGATATTTTGCTTTAGCGTGTATGTAAGTCTGTTTTTGTTATAAATTATTGCCTAAACTGTGTAACATGTAGACCTACCTTTCCAATAGTACTCTGCTTCTTTTCCCGAAATATTTCCCATCAGTAACTCTACCAATTCCTCAGGAATAACCAACTTATCGCAGTTGTAATGTACGTCTACTTTGAGCATGTGCTTGATTTTGCTTTTGAATTTCATTTTTAGGTTTTCAGTGTATACGAGCATATACCATGCTTTGTGATAGACCAATAGTTATTTAGTTTCATGTTCCATGTATCATTTGTACGATATCTCATAATGATGTGGAATGAGTTATTTTATATTAACATCGATCTTTTTTTGTACATATGTCTCCATGCCTATCATTTATTAGCTCTTTTTTAAGTTAAAGACAGACAGATGTTAAATCAGTAATTCCTACCCATCACTATTTACCCATTACAATAATAGTCTTCTGTGGAATAGGAGGCGTTGTCAAAGAGAAGCATTTTCAGTTTAGTTGCAAATTTTACCTTGGTGTCTGTCAGGCATTTTATATCACTAGGTAAGTGATCAAAACTTTTGGTTTCAGCATTATAAACCCTGTTTGTGGCATAGACAACCTTATTGGCGCATCATGAATGTCATATTTTTTCTGGTATTCTAATTATGTACATTATTGTGCTGGTTGAAGTGCAATGGATTATTTACAGTTAACTTCATAAGGAAACAACTATACAGTGAATCGGATGCTTTGCTACACCCAAGGCGAGCAACAGGCAGGTACGAAAAAAACCGTTCGCACAAGTTTTCGGCCAAAGGAAGCAAGGCATAAACACATATTCATACAGTCATAGACACAAAAGTAACATACACCTCATCGATGTCTCCAGATGTTCTAGCCAGAATCTTTTTTTTAAAAAAGGGATGAAATGTGAACGATGAATTATTATCATCTGAAGGAATTTAATGCATGAGATGCTGCACTAACAATCAACGCAGTCACGTAGCTGTGTGTTGTACGGGAAGCCGACACATTGTAGCTCGGATGTCGGCGAGTTTGTTATTTGGAAGGCAACGAAAAACACGGGAAAGAAGAGCAAGAACGGACACTAGTAAAGTAAAACTTCAGATGATTGTAACAAAGGAAAACATCACTTGTTTGTAGTATAGGAGAAAAGCCATTAGGCAAAATCAAATAGTAGGGTGTCCAGGTTGGAATATCAACAGCATTTGCCGAATCTGGCCGATTCTGGAGTTTGTGAGTTGGAAGGCAATGAAAAATACGGGAAAGAAGAGCAAGAACGGACAATAGTAAAGTTAAACTTCAGAGAATAGTAACAAAGGAAAACGTCAGTTGTTTGTAGTATAGGAGAAAACTCATTACGCAAAATCAAACAGTAGGGTGTCCAGGTTGGAATATCAACAGTATTTGCCGATTATGGCAGTGTGAGTGTGTGTGTGTGTGTGTGTGTGTGTGTGTGTGTGTGTGTGTGATTTTAATGCTGTGTGTTTGTGTTCTACTTTCTGAAGAATGGTTTGGCTGAAAGCTTACGTGAATATTCTTTCCATTAGTCTGCCTACTGCTCGACGTGTATTCTTTATGGTGAGGTGCAAGCTATTTATTGTTTTCACAATACTGTTGATATTACAATCTGCACTTTCCATTCCATTGTTTGATATACTGCGAAGAAGTAGTTAAAATGCCTAACGGCTTTAACGGGTGTTTACAAGATGAATCAGTTGAGCAACACATAATATTCTTGCAGCACGTTTTTGAGCAATTAATATCTTCTATCGTAAAGATAAGTTACCCCATAACACTATTCCATGTGCCAATATTGAGTGGCAATATACACATAAAATATGACAACCACACGATTTGACTCTCCCCAAGATTTTCAATTATTCAATGCGCAAATGCGGCTTACATGAGTAACACTCCTTGCACGGATTCAGTTGCGAATGAAATGTAATTCCTTTAAACTTTACATTATGTTCGATCTATTATATAACCTGTACACGTCGCACGTTGGTATGTGTCCACACAATCGAAGCACCAGCTGTTATTTGGCATATGATCATGAAAGCCGATAGTTATTACCTACGGTTGAAACGGTATGGGCACATCAGAGTGACGTCACGGGGAAGAAGTATCACTGCGCTGAACCATGGAGATATAAATGTATTGGTCCTAGTGTTTTTAGGCTACATAAGATGGCGGACGTCGACTTCAAGTTTGTAACGTAATGACAACTCCCTTCTTTTTTCTTCCTCCTTGCTTGATTCGGTTTGTCGAATACTATTATCATTGCTACGTTTGTCGAGATCATAGACCATATGTAACATAGATCGTGCATGTCCTTATCTCTGCTGTGTTAAGGCTTGAAACCAATTTCTAAATCACGTGACTCAGGGCAGAAAGCCAAGTTCATGTTATTACGAGCTGTGTTAAGTGGAACTGACAGTTACGGTTTTCTTTTTTTTCATTTATAGCTGAAATCAAGCATTGGTTTTGACAATCCAACGAACTGCAGTACTACTTTTACACATGTAGTAGTCCAGTTAACCAAGTTTCTCGGAAATTCGTGATAATAAAGTAATGGTTACCGTTTATACCTGCGGTCAGTTCTTTTTAACAAGCGACAGAGTCACTCTTCTTTCTTGAATACTTTTTTAAATTGTTTTTTCACTGTGAATTTTCGCAGTTCACGGCTTCCACAGCTGTGGAAGAGAAAATAACAATTTCGCACGCAGTTTAGTTTTCTAACGATTCCACAAGAATATATGTGAAATGTTTTAGTATGCTTTGTAAGAAACGAAATTCGTTTACGTGCATAATTCAATTATTTACATAAAATAAGCGCTTATATTTTCTGGCTTTTGCTTAATCCAGTACAGATACCAAAACGATATCAACATAGGAAGCGTAACATATTACAAAAGTTTGATTATACTTGTGTAGTGAGCTAGATATTAACAATACGTTGTCTCAAAATCTTAATAATTTCTCAAGTTTTACATCCAGGGACCAGCATCCATCCTAACTTTTAACTAATGGAAATGCTTCTGCAAGGATTTTGAAATAGATAAACAGTTCCCCGTCACTACTGAAATTTTCATCCGTTTATGAAGTGTAGAGGGTTAGAAGGCGACTTCTGTGGGAATATATAAAGGACATTAATTATGCTACTAATATAAAGCACCAAACCTGATCTGTAACAAAATTACACTGTAGATGGAGAACCTTCAGGGATGTGGAATGAGTTAAGATCTGCAGTAACAACAAGCAGATTGTAGACAATCTGCTTTAAACATAAATGTACCTATCCCTATACTGCATAGTTATACTCATACATACAGCAGCTAATAAATTGAAGTAAAAGGGAAGTTGCTACTTTGAAAATAGCTGCTGCATCCACAGTTACACTAAATACTTGCTGTTTGCCTCACACTAGCAGCTCAGTGACTGCTATGACAACGCTTGAATTTTTCAAATCTGATTTGGTGAAGGCTGCCGGTCTTGCTTACGAGATGAAGGCAGAGCTCACCATCTGCAGCATCGTCGACAGAACCGACTGCGGACCTTTAGCGCAGAGCCGGGTGGAGGGTCTGAATCAGAGGCTCAGACGGTTTTGCGACCGTGTTGGCTGCAAATTCCTTGACTTGCGCCATAGGGTGGTGGGGTTTCGGGTTCCGCTGAATAGGTCAGGAGTTCACTACACTCAGCTGGCGGCTACACGGGTAGCGGAGGCTGTGTGGCGTGGACTGGGCGGTTTTTTAGGTTAGAAGGCCTCGGGAAAGTACGGGGTGGGCTGCAATGTCAAAGGGTGCATGGCAAATACAGGACGTGCTTGGATCAAGGAACATTCGGAATTACAGTTGTAAATTGTTGTAGTTGCGCTGGAAAAGTCCCTGAGCTTCAAGCGCTAATAGAAAGCACAGAAGTTGATATCGTTATAGGTACAGAAAGCTGGCTAAAGCCTGAAATAAGTTCTGCAGAAATTTTTACGAAGTCTCAGACGGTGTTCAGGAAAGATAGATTAGGCAGAATTGGTGGTGGAGTGTTTGTGTCTGTCAGTAGTGGTTTATCTTGTAGTGAAGTCGAAGTAGATACTTCGTGCGAATTGGTATGGGTGGAGGTTATACTTAACAGCCGAATTAAGTTAATAATTGGCTCCTTCTACCGACCCCCAGACTCCGATGATACAGTTGCGGAACAGTTCAGAGAAAGTTTGAGTCTCGTAACAAATAAATACCCCACTCATACGGTTATAGTTGGTGGGGACTTCAACCTACCCTCGGCATGTTGGCAAAAATGCTTGTTCAAAACCGGTGGTAGGCAGAAAACATCTTCCGAGATTGTCCTAAATGCTTTCTCCGAAAATTATTTCGAGCAGTTAGTCCACGAACCCACGCGAATTGTAAATGGTTGCGAAAACACACTTGACCTCTTAGCCACAAACAATCCAGAGCTGATAGAGAGCATCATGACTGATACAGGGATTAGTGATCACAAGGTCATTGTAGCTAGGCTCAATACCATTTCTTCCAAATCCATCAGAAACAAACGCAAAATAATTTTATTTAAAAAAGCGGATAAAGTGTCACTAGAAGCCTTCCTAAAAGACAATTTCCATTCCTTCCGAATTGACTATGCAAATGTAGAAGAGATGTGGCTCAAATTCAAAGATATAGTAGCAACAGCAATTGAGAGATTCATACCTCATAAATTGGTAAGAGATGGAACGGATCCCCCGTGGTACACAAAAAGGTCCGAACGCTGTTGCAGAAGCAACGGAAAAAGCATGCGAAGTTCAGAAGAACGCGAAATCCCGAAGATGGGCTAAAATTTACAGACGCGTGAAATTTGGCACGAACTTCGATGCGAGATGCCTTCAATAGGTTCCACAACGAAACATTGTCTCGAAATTTGGTAGAAAATCCGAAGAAATTCTGGTCTTATGTAAAGTACACAAGCGGCAAGACGCAGTCAATACCTTCGCTGCGCAGTGCCGATGGTACTGTTATCGACGACTGTGCCGCTAAAGCGGAGTTATTGAACGCAGTTCCTTTCAGATTACGCTGATATTATAGCTCCCTACTTAGCACTCATATACAACCGCTCGCTCACCGATAGATCTGTACCTACAGATTGGAAAATTGCGCAGGTCGCACCATTGTTCAAGAAGGGTAGTAGGAGTAATCCATTTAGCTACAGACTTATATCATTGACGTCGGTTTGCAGTAGGGTTTTGGAGCATATACTGTATTCAAACATTATGAATCACCTCGAAGGGAACGATCTATTGACACGTAATCAGCATGGCTGCAGAAAACATAGCTCTTGTGCAATGCAGCTGGCTCTTTATTCGCACGAAGTAATGGCCGCTATCGACAGGGGATCTCAAGTTGATTCCGTATTTCTAGATTTCCGGAAAGCTTTTGACACCGTTCCTCACAAGCGACTTCTAATCAAGCTGCGGACCTATGAGGTATCGTCTCAGTTGTGCGACTGGATTCGTGATTTCCTGTCAGGAAGATCGCAGTTCTTAGTAATAGACGGCAAATCATCGAGTAAAACTGAAGTGATATCAGGTGTTCCCCAGGGAAGCGTCCTGGGACCTCTGCTGTTCCTGATCTATATAAATGACCTGGGTGACAATCTGAGCAGTTCTCTTAGATTGTTAGCAGATGATGCTGTAATTTACCGTCTAGTAAGGTCATCCGAAGACCAGTATCAGTTGCAAAGCGATTTATAAAAGATTTCTGTGTAGTGTGTCAGGTGGCAGTTGACGCTAAATAACGAAAAGTGTGAGATGATCCACACGAGTTCCAAAAGAAATCCGTTGGAATTCTATTACTCGATAAATAGTACAATTCTCAAGGCTGTCAATTCAACTAAGTACCTGGGTGTTAAAATTACGAACAACTTCAGTTGGAAGGACCACATAGATAATATTGTGGGGAAGGCGAGTCAAAGGTTGCGTTTCATTGGCAAGACACTTAGAAGATGCAACAAGTCCACTAAAGAGGCAGCTTACTCTACACTCGTTCGTCCTCTGTTAGAATATTGCTGCGCGGTGTGGGATCCTTACCAGGTGGTATTGACGGAGGACATCGAAAGGGTGGAAAAAAGGGCAGCTCGTTTTGTATTATCACGTAATAGGGGAGAGAGTGTGGCAGATATGATACACGAGTTGTGATGGAAGTCATTACAGCAAAGACGTTTTTCGTCGCGGCGAGACCTTTTTACGAAATTTCAGTCACCAACTTTCTCTTCCGAATGCGAAAATATTTTGTTGAGTCCAACCTACATAGGTAGGAATGATCATCAAAATAAAATAAGAGAAATCAGAGCTCGAACAGAAAGGTTTAGGTGTTCGTTTTTCCCGCTCGCTGTTCGGGAGTGGAATAGTAGAGAGATAGTATGATTGTGGTTCGATGAACCATCTGCCAAGCACTTAAATGTGAATTGCAGAGTAGTCATGTAGTTACTTATATGTACAAAAACTGAGTCTTGCTTGCAGTGCATTACTATTTAACATATAGCTTTACAAGACACATTCATACCTACCAAATAACCAATAAAACTTTTTAATTATTGAATTTAGATCTTGAAGTAGTAAAAAGAGTGGCTAATTTGAGTCTAGTTTTCCTTTGAATTAGCAGAAATTACGAGTTTGTTCCTTTATGTTAGATGGGAGCTTGCTGAATACCATACTTTAGCAGCAGAATGCATTACTCCTCTCAGAACACTGGGTAAGAGTGCAAAGTGCACATGAAAACGATTTTGATTGCCTTATATTGTGTTAAGTACATTACAGATCTACCGAACCTTGTCTCTGTCGTCAGTAAGAGAAACCATTAAGGAGTACAGACACAAGGCAGTAAGAATTCTGAGGGCCTTAAAAGGCATTCTGCACAATGTTTGGTTATCTGCCTTACACAATAATATTGCTGCTCACTTCTGGTGAAAAGACACTATTTAATACACATGTACAAACAATTTATTTACTTAAAGTGCCTTGCCCAAGACGATTCATTTAGAGCAGAGTGAAAATATGCTGACACCAAGGCCCACAGCCCCCCCCCCCCCCTCCCCCCAACCATCCCCACAAAGAAAATCATCATTTACATGGACAGCAATGCACACCCTAAACGTTTTATACAGACAATCAACCTTGATACCAATGTGTTTCTCTTAATATTATTGTACATTTCTTATAGATGAAATGCTCTCTCAAAAGAGTAAGCAAAACAGCATTTTTAACAGGATCGTTGTCGCTTTCAAAACTTCTATAATAGGCTACATTATGTGTGTTAAAGTTGCAGATTTTTTTTGATAATGTGTCATTTCCACTTTCTGACATGGTGCCAAAAAGTTGAAAAGACTTCTCAAGTCAGAAGTTAACACAAAAGAGAATGAACGTACTGCTGGTAATAATATAAGCACTTGATTATCACAGAAAAACAGCACCTAAGCAAAACTTACACCCTTGCACAGTGGAAATTTATTACTTTAATATTTAACACAAATCTCTTAGACTCAACTTTATTTAATCCAATTCCTGCTGCAGTGGAAACTCTGTATAAGGGAGAAGAAGAAAAAAATAGTTCAGGTACCTTAAAAATTAAGTTGATATCACAGTTTTAAGGCATGGAAATTTGGAAACTATATAAGGCATTGATTTCTCACTTTTCAGCAACAGAGTTCAAGAAAAATACAGAGAAGGTTTATAGACTGGGATTCAAATTCAGTAATTTACTTAACACAAGCAAACACAAAAACTATAGTTCAGCTGTAGGTGACCTGACTTCTGCAGCTGCAGGTGCCACCACGTATGTAAGTAATTTTATTTTCAAAACAATCACAGAATCACTGATTGTTAAACAAAAATATTTTTGTGTGGACACTTCTAATCAGAGAAGTGTATAGCTTCTTGCTGGAGAGTTTCACTTCATTACACACTCATTTTTTTACAGTACTCGACGGGTACAGCATTTTTTCAGTTGATGAATGGGATTATCAAGGGGAGCACTGTTTATTCAGTGGAAGGAAAACATCATTCCATATGTCCTGCAAAGCAGAAGTAACTAATTTTTAAAAGGGTTTTTCGAGTGAAAGACGGACATTTGTGTAATACTTTCTGGCCCATTTTGCAGAGATAAACGCGATCATTGGACATTATAGATAAGCCGCCTCTTTTTTCTGTTCAAGATATCGGTACTAGAAATTTTAGAAAATGTGGCACTCCAGCTTTTTGATCAGTTTCCTGGCCAAGTAAAAAGTGTAAGAAACTGGATGGGGGGATAATCATAGCCATTATTTATTACAATGGTAGAGCAATCAGCACTAGTAGATATACGAATCTGAATGTGTACCATAATTCTCTTGGAAGCAGCTTCAGACCGCTGGATTGATATTCTGCTCCTCTACGACTTATCACAGTTAAAGAAACACTTCCAGCAGGTCTTGAGTGAGTTTATCTGTCAGTACGAAAGTCCTTCGTGGTGCAGACCTGCTTCTAACAGGATCATACACCATTAAAGATGAATGTAGAGTGTTAATTATACCCATCAAATCTGTTCTTGTTGAGCGAACCAGTTAAGTTCCCTCAGAAGATTCTTTTAACGTAAACTGGCAATATTTTACTTGCTTTACAAACCGGCATCAATAAGTGGCAAAAGTCATAAAATATAAACTCTTATTTTGCGGCAAAACCGAACCTTATGGTTGTAAATGGATTTCATTTCTTATAAAAGCATAACAAAAAAGTTCACACATTTTGGTGAGGAATCGTCAGGAAAGTAATGTTGGCTGCCAAACTGATATTTTGTGTCCAACTCCTGTGGGAACGGTGGACTAAAAGACTCGCAAGGCAACAAAAACAAGTATTCACTGAAGAACTGTAATTTTGTTGCTTGTAAACGGAACTGTTAGTACCTTTCACCTGCCCACATGTAAAAACGATAATCATCGCATTAATTTTGGAAATAAGATTAACTGCACTACTACATGTGTAATAGAAATAAGGCAAATTGTTTTCTTGTTAAAATCAATGCTTGATTTCAGCTATAAATGAGGAAAACTGTAACTGCAGCTCCACACCACACAATGTGTGGCGTGACAACAGACACTTGGCGTCCTGCCCCGAGTCACGTGACTTAGTTGTTGGTTTCAGTGCAATGATGTTACACGCCGTCTACATTATCGATGGTCTATGGTCGATCTTCAGAGGTTTTCATCGCGTCCTATCGATATAATTGAAGTCATACAATTGTTATGATTTTGTAATAGTGTCATCGTTCATTTACTTCTTTCATTATTGGATTTATTCTTCAGCTGGTGCAACTATTATCGTCGATAAGTTCGTCGAATAGTAGTAATTCCATCCCTAAAACAATCTGATCTTTCTTCCGTTTCTGCTAAAACCAAACGAGCACGATTGAGCAGATTAACAGCAAGTGAACCGGAACGTAAAGAGCGTTTAGGATCGCACCGTTCTAGAATTGCGTCGTCTCGATCTCAAGAGACTTTTGACAGCATCAGCTTCCGTTTTTATGTGTGGTTTTCTCACCGATAATAAGCTTCAGGATTTTTCAAATTTCATGCAGGTTAGAGATCAGGTTCGAGATCCACTCGGACGAAGGCGCGGGCGAAAGCTTAGTTTAAAATAACTACTTTTACTCGTTATTTTACTTCTATTTTAAATGTAACTTATACACTCGAAGTAGAATAAAGATAATAAAAAGAGAAAAAATACTACAACGTAGGAGAAAATGTTATTTTCCTATTTTCCTTAACAAGAAACAAGAATTTCAGTTTCTATAGACGATCAAGTGACTGGATTTAGACCAAATATCAGAATCCTTTGCATTTACAACTGAGTATAAATTTCACTTTTAGGACAAGGAGAGGCATCAAGGTCTTCAGTGCAAGGAGAAATTACTTTACGTTTTTAGAATTAAGGAATATACAGTCATCAAAAGGGACTGCATTGTCCCATTACTTTTTTCCCTTATCATTTAATTTACAATTCACATCTTAAAAAATATTAAAAACAAGTGCCCCTCGAATGAAATATTTAGAACTTTGAAATATGGAAAGGTCTTGAAGGCAGAATTCGTTGTTAAGCGTTATGCACTTCAAAATTTCATTACTGGACATGACCTGTGGGATACAGTGTGCAATGGAATAAACGATATTAAAATTTATAGATACCGGTAATGACATAAGTTTGTATATTGATGATCCATATACTGAATTTTATTTAATATCATACTTATAGTTAAATAATAAAAAAGAAACGTCACCCGAACAGACCATGAAGGCCCAACGGTACCGACAGGCCGCCGTGTCACCCTCAGCACACAGGCGTAACTGGATACAGATATAAAGGGGCATGTGGTCAGAGCACCGCTCTCCAGCCGCATGTCAGCTTCCGAGACCAGAACTACTATTTCTCATTCAAGCAGCTCCTCAGTTTGCCTCACAAGGGCTGAGTGCACCCCATTTGCCAACAACGCTCCGCATACCGAATGGTCACCCATCCAAGTGCTAGCCCATCCCGACAGAGCTTAACTTCGGTGATCCGACGATAACATTTAAATAAAATTTAGTGAAAGGCTTACAAAAGTGGGCCCATAGACTGGATATAATATAGATCTCATATGTTACAGATATATTTGACAGTGCAGTTGTCTATTCGAAGAGAACCAGTGCCAAACTAGGCGATCGATCTAGCTACGAAGTAAACGTAGGCTATAGAAATGAAATAAAGAGTAACTTTACAAAGAAACCATACATGACAACTAACAAAATCACAGACAATCGGAAACAACTTTACAAAGATACATTCGGAAACTAGAAATTTGTGGTAAGTCCTATGGGACCAAACTGCTGAGATCATCCCCAAGCTTACACACTACTTAATCTAACTTAAACTAACTTACGCTACAGACAACACACACACTAATGCCCGAGGAGGACTCGAACCTCGGACGGGGGCAGCCGCGCGGCAAAGATACATTGATGCTACTTACACAGAGAACAAATTCGTACTTTGATTAGATGACATTTACATAGCATGAAATGTGCGTCGTGAGGTACGAGTAACATCGTGAACGACATAACGGAGATACCATTAGCCAATAAACAAAAGAGAAGATATGATTGCAACTATTAACTGGTGTAGTACAATGTAAACATAAAAGCGATGTAGATCACAGAATAAAATAAAATGTAAGAATGAGTTAGTAATGAAATAATTACGTTAGTTAATTTCTTCCATCTTCAAGGAGAATTGTTATCTTTTTAACAAGAAGATGCAACAACTAAAAAGAAAAAACCAGAAATGAAAAAAAGAAAAAAGCGGAAGCAGATAGCTCTGTCCGTAGAGCACTTGCCCACAAAAGAAATGGAGAGCTCTGATTCGAGTTCCCGTCCTGCACAGAGTTTTAATCTTTCAGTGTATATAAGTTCAGTGCGCGGATTGTTCTGCCTAATAGGTCAGACTGAAAAAATTCTTCAGTAAAAGTATTGCTTCACTTACACTGCATCACAATGACTAATCATCTACACCCAGGCACATGTGCGACGCCGATCACAAAGTGTACCATGTAGGTAAAACACCAAGTGTCAGACAAGTGTCACTGCAGTCAAGTGAAAAATACTCGACTTAGTACAAGAGCAGCAGATTTGCTTACAGGTATTCAAATAGTTACTGAATAAGGAAACAAAGTGTTACAGCTACGATTGAAATTAATAGGAAAGCATTTGCTTTAGTACGTAAGTAGTCAGTAGCTTCTCATGACCGGTACCAGAACATTTTTCCACATAAGGTCCTCATCATTTGGTGCCCACCCGTTTCCCCCTTTTCCACCATACATTTTCAGCCGTGTCCGTTTCCGCTATTAATAGTGTTACGCACAGTATGCAAATCTTGCACTTCGGTATCTCTGGCGCCCGTCTCAGCTTGGCACCCATCGCTACGGCTTGTGTCATTCGGCCTTAAACTGGTCCTGCATCTTCTGTAAGTCTCATCCCTCTAAATATAGTAAGCATCCTTTATGTATAAGAATTTATCTTTGGTTGACATGTAACGTTTGTATCATGTAGCATCCTTAGGTCAGTGTCTTAATTAGAGGCTATATTACATGATACCAGTTACGGAATTACCTTATTTGTGCCGATATTTTACGTTTTACATGTTGGTAAGGAAGTCTTCTACTCTCAACAATAATACATTTTATCCTAATTTTTATACATGCTGGGTATTACGTCGTTTTCGCTAGCACTATACACAATAAATCATATGAAGACAGCCATTACTAAAAACCACAGTACCTGAAAATGCTCCACTGGATCACCGTGCATAAGTTTAAGTGCAGTTATCTTTGTGACTCGGGATAAAATTGGGGTATACTGAATTACCACGGTAACAGACAAGACTGAGAGGCAGACTTGCGCGAATTACTGGAACAGTTGTACTGTTCACCGTACGGGGGATCTGTCTGCTGCCCTCTCTCACACTTACGGAATTTTGTTGGTAAGGACTTATTGAACCCAATTAAAAGATAGTGGTAACCAAGTACGTGTATTCTGCAGATCTCCTGCAATCGAATTTTACGTACCGAATGCACAAATCTTCTAAATATGTTGGAAAATGAGGATGCCAGTAAACGGAGACGACGCCGAAAACGAAGTGTGTATTTAACTTTGCTGCTAGCTTAATATCTGGCAGAGAACCTTTCACCTTGTCACATTGTGAAGTAGGTCAAGACTTTTTTCACGCCGTCGTTTATTCCCTCTTGAACAAAATAGGACATTAAAATACAACTTGAAGTGAGATTAATTATGTTATAACATACTTTATTAAAGAAAATATTTATTGTGAAGTTATAGTTAAAATAACAATTAAACACTTTTATGTAATGAAAACCTTCTTTCTTAAAGTTTAATATGGTCGCACACGACGTTAATGCAGAAAGGACATAAATTACGTTAATTACTTGATCAGTCTGTCACCAAGACTTTCATTGACACAAAGTGCAAACTTTCCGGATAATAACCGTTTAATAGACCCTAGAAACTGTGTCTTACAGTTTGAATTCATGTTTACAGGGTGTTACAAAAAGGTACGGCCAAACTTTCAGGAAACATTCCTCACGCACAAAGAAAGAAAATATGTTATGTGGACATGTGTCCGGAAACGCTTACTTTACATGTTAGAGCTCATTTTATTACTTCTCTTCAAATCACATTAATCATGGAATGGAAACACACAGCAACAGAACGTACCAGCGAGACTTTACACACTTTGTTATAGGAAATGTTCAAAATGTCCTCCGTTAGCGAGGATACATGCATCCACCCTCCGTCGCCTGGAATCCCTGATGCGCTGATGCAGTCCTGGAGAATGGCGTATTGTATCACAGCCGTCCACGGTACGAGCACGAAGAGTCTATACATTTGGTACCGGGTTCGCATAGACAAGAGCTTTCAAATGCCCTCATAAATGAAAGTCAAGAGGGTTGAGGTCAGGAGAGCGTGGAGGCCATGGAATTGGTCCGCCTCTACCAATTCATCGGTCACCGACTCTGTTGTTGAGAAGCATACGAACACTTCGACTGAAATGGGCAGGAGCTCCATCGTGCATGAACCACATGTTGTGTCGTACTTGCAAAGGCACATGTTTTAGCAGCACAGGTAGAGTATCCCGTATGAAATCATGATAACGCGCTCCATTGAGAGTAGGTGGAAGAACATGGGGCCCAATCAAGACATCACCAACAATGCCTGCCCAAACGTTCACAGAACATCTGTGTTGATGACGTGATTGCACAATTGCGTGCAGATTCTCGTCAGCCCACACATGTTGATTGTGAAAATTTACACTTTGATCATGTTGGAATGAAGCCTCATCCGTAAGGAGAACATTTGCACTGAAATGAGGATTGACACATTGTTGGATGAACCATTCGCAGAAGTGTAACCGTGGAGGACAATCAGTTGCTGACAGTGCCTGCACACGCTGTACACGGTACGGAAACAACTGGTTCTCCCTTAGCACTCTCCATGCAATGACGTGGTCAACGTTACCTTGTACAGCAGCAACTTCTCTGACGCTGACATTAGGGTTATCGTCAACTGCACGAAGAATTGCCTGGTCCATTGCAGGTGTCCTCGTCGTTCTAGGTCTTCCCCAGTCGCGAGTCATACGCTGGAATGTTCCGTGCTCCCTAAGACGCCGATCAATTGCTTCAAACGCCTTCCAGTCGGGACACCTTCGTTCTGGAAATCTGTCTTGATAAAAACGTACCGCGCCACGGCTATTGCCCCGTGCTAATCCATGCATTAAATGGGCATCTGCCAACTCCGCATTTGTAAACATTGTACTAACTGCAAAACCACGTTCGTGATGAACACTAACCTGTTGATGCTACGTACTGATGTGCTTGATGCTAGTACTGTAGAGCAATGAGTCACATGTCAACACAAGCACCGAAGTCAACATTACCTTCCTTCAATTGGGCCAACTGGCGGTGAATCGAGGAAGTACAGTACATACTGACGAAACTAAAATGAGCTCTAACATGGAAATTAAGCGTTTCCGGACACATTTCCACATAACATATTTTCTTTATTTGTGTGTAAGGAATGTTTCCTGAAAGTTTGGCCGTACCTTTTTGTAATACCCTGTATACGTGCTGCTATAGATATGATTTTGTCTTAATTGTTAACTTCTGGCCTTTCACCGTGTTTACATTTGAAGGGCTTATTTCAGTAGCGGTACAAGTCCATTACCTCCACTTTTCTGCCTATAATGTTCCTGAAATTAATGATCCAAACAAACAGAAAGAAAGGTTCATCTCTACAAAAAAAGCCATATGCTTGAATATTTCTGGTATCTCAACTGCAGATTTTTTAGCGCTCATTTAACTTTAGGACTCTGTATCTCAAAATGAACAAAAATGGACTTGTACCACTACTGAAATAAGCCCTTCATTTGATGTTGTACCAAATGATCTGCATTATAAAATTTTACAATTTTTTCACTTAAGTGTTAATTTTCTTTAATAAAAGTCAAACTGCTTGAGGTCTGAGGGATATCTAGGGATCAGTGGTTAGGAGTGTAAGAAGTTGGCAGCCACGGCAGGAAACTGTTGTGCCTGAGCGAATGCAATGGATAAAAACTGATCCGCTTCAGGGCGTGACCAGTACCCGAAACGCTCTCAAGCTAAAACGTTATGACGAGTTAGTCTCCTTTCTTGCTGGAAGATGGAAAGACGTTTTTGTCTCCAAATCTCATGGTTAGAACTAGCAAAGCAACGAAATTTCAGCTTCTGCCAAATGTCAAGATCTTCTCACGATCACAGTAATGTTTGAACCTCCTCCCGATGGTAGGGTGGCAGTAAAGTATACGATAGCAGTATTATTTCAAAAATTCTCACACTCTCCTTTTTCCCAACAAATACTGGTTAAACAATAACTGTATGAAGGCCTAGAGCGAAGCAAATTTCGAACACTCTTTACTTAAAATAACAAAATATTTGCATTTTACCAGTATCAGTCGCGTGAAATAAACATATTGCAATACCCTGAGTGCCACCTGTTGTCGGTCACACCAAACCTACACCTGTCTGTATGTTGCTCACTCTCGTTTAATGCAAATCATGAAGAATGCTCGCATTATTTAGTCTGTTTTATCATGTCTACATGAAATTGAAATCACTTAAACTATTTCTTTTGGGTATTCTTGGCTTTGGACATCTGGAGGATGAGGGACGAGAATAGTGTTATCGTCCCGTCGACAACGAGTTCATTAAAGACGGAGCACAAGCTCGGATTCGATAAGGATGGAGAAGGAAGCAGTCGTCTTAAGCGATTTCGGGAAATCACGGAAAGCCTAAATGAGGATCAGTGGATGCGGGTTTGAACCGTTGTTCTCCCAAATGCGAGTCTGTGCCAACAGTACGCTACCCCGCTCGGTGGTTTTGTAGTTCTCACTGCATATTTTCCTTGACAGGTTCCCCTCGGTCAGCCAGAAAGCATTGCATCAACAAGTAAAACGCAAAGTGATTAAATTTTATTACATTATAAGACTGCAATTAACTGGTCTCCTTTAACAGCGTATTAACATTGAAAGTTCGTGTTCCACTATGTGTAAACATTTACAATATCAAATGTACACATACTTCGGGCAGTCGTGCCTGTACCAGACACCATTCAGGAGATAAAAACATCGTGACATATGTTTTTACTGCCCGCAGCTCGAGGCCGTCCGGTAGCGTTCTAGCTTCCCACGTCCGGATTCCCGGGTTCGATTCCCGGCGGGGTCAGGAATTTTCTCTGCCCCCTCATGAGTGGGTGTCGTGTGATGTCCTTAGGTTAGGTAGGTTTAAGTAGTTCTAAGTTCTAGGGGACTCATGACCATAGATGTTAAGTCCCATAGTGCTCAGAGCCATTTGAACCATTTTTATGTCTTTACTACTGTATGACGAAAACTCTGATGCATTTGTCGGTAATGTACCCAGCGATCAGTTACTATCACTTGTAGTTATAAGCAAGACAACCGAAAAAGATGACTATTTCCCCATTTGTGTTTTTCCGCACTGAGAACACTATCTGGTCTTTACCTCCGCTTCCTCTCTATTTCATAAGAACGATGATGTCAGAACTGTTGTGACTTACTGGTATCGTGCAGTACTATCATCCGGATAGTAATTTTCGATTCGGTAAAAACACTCGTTGGATATTCGCGCCCTTACAGCCTGAAACAAATGAAAACTTCACTAATATTATCTATAGGCACACTAATTAGCCATTATTAGTGACGTTTACAGTGATACTAATCTGTCTCTTGAAACAGAATATCCTTTTCTGCAAGACCTCGAGGACATCGGCTGGAGTAACTTGATACCTATATCTGGATGGCTGAACCACTGGTCGTCCTATTCTATGACCTACCTGCCGCTAGACTCTTAACGATGAAAACTTTCATTTCACCCCTCTTCTTGGTAACTACTGTAGGTTGTTTGCAGGCTGTTCCCGCTACGTCGCTGCCTTTATTAATGGTAATTCTTTTCGTCACTGCCACTAAGACGTTTACGCGCTGACTGAACGCAAAGTGAAACGCAGTCGCAATGTACCATTGAAGAGCCAAAACATTATGAGCACTGCCCACCGCAAGACTGAATGCTTCCTAATGGTGATGCGGCCACCTCACACAGTAAGGAAAGAATGTAAGCGAAAGAGAGGTGTATGGGCAGTCATTGTAGCGAAGATACTGGCGGCAGATGCGGAAATCCACTGAATAAACGGATTCGACGAAGGACACATTGTTGTGGTTCTACAGCTGGAAACGAGAAGCTCAGAAAAGGCGAAGCTGGTCGCCTGTTGGCTTACTGCTTTCGTGACTACGTGCGGAAAGTGGTTGAAGTATGGTGAAATAAAGAATAGGCCGTATGGTATTCGACGACGACGTTTCATCACAAAACGTAGAGGTCGGACGATGCCGCACTATGTAATCCAGGGTAGGCAGTGATCTGTGGCAGATCTGATGATAGAGTACAACGTCGGTGCAGGCACAAGTGTTTCGGATCACACCATTCAACACGGAGCTCCACATCATCACACGACCCTTATATGTTCCTGTGTTGACCCAAGGACACCATTGGTTACGACTGCACTTACACAGTATCACTGAGTTTTCACTGTGGATCGATAGAAACGTGTTGCCTGTCGAATGAATCGCATTTCTTGTTACACCAGGGCGGTAGTTGGGTCCTACATGCCGTCATCCAGGCGATATGCTGCACGAAACATGCACTGCGCAGCAGACGCAGGCCGGTGAGAGCTGAACTGTGTTGTCGGGTACATTGAGTTGGACTTCGACGGGATCTGTGGTGGTTATCGAAGGTCACATGACACCAGCGGACTACGTGAACATTATTGCGGACCACCTGTTCCTTGAAATCTCCCCCTAAGGCGATGACATCTTCCAGCAGGATAACTGTCCGTGTTGCAAGGTCACGATCGTGATAAGTGGTTTGAGGGGCATTACAATGAACTCACATCAGTGGCTTGACAACCAATGTGCCTGATCTGTACCCACTGGAGCACAGACTGGGCGCCAACCGTGTGCCAGTAAACCATTATCTCGTAATTTGCGGGAATTGCTTGACCTGTGCTCGGGCATTAGGACTTGTAGATTCCATTCCAAGCAGAATCTCTCTCGTACTGTGTTTGAAAAGCGGAGCAACACGCTATAGGTGGTCATAATCGGTGTAAGTCCAAAGTCAAGCAGATCATTGCAGCGCCATCAAAGAGACAGAGTCCAAAAGAACAAACTAACCAGTGTCTGTGAACTACGCAATTTCGTTGAATCCGAAGAGTCGCAGGAGAAAGTCCAGTCCGGTTGACTTAGCGATGCAAACGAGATGATGAACAGGAGCCAGCATAATCGAGATGGGAACGAGAAAGAGCAGTCTTGTGTCGCCTGATAAAAAATCGTGAAGCAGGCAGGAGACGTGACCGAATGTCAAATGTAACTTCGTACAAGGCAAACGGCTGCATTTGGAGCGGTGCTGACGAATGACGTTGTATGGTATTCAGCGTTAAATCTCGGTTCTGCCCTACAACGGATGAATATAGTCGGCGAGTGTGGCGACGACCCGGAGAGAGGTCTTACTCTTGCTGTATGTTATGAGGCACAGCGGTGATATTTCTCGCGTCACTGTATTTGGTGCGTCGGGTGTGACTTCTGGTCACAGCTGGTACTAATTCGGATAACTACGACGGCACAACAGTACGTCACGAACATACTGCTTCCTCACGCTCACCTCTTACGCAACAGTACCTAGGTCAGTTTTCTAAAGGACAGTACTCATTCACACTTGGCACGTGTCTCTATAAACTATCTGCGTGACTTTAAGATATTCCCACGGCCAACATCTGAGTTTGGTACAACAGGTATGGGAGTAGCTCTGGCCTCAATTTCGTCCCAGTGATATTCAGGATATCAATGACCAGTTACAACCGTTGTGGGTCAAGTTGCCTCAGGACAGTATACACTGTCTGTATGATACCCTTCCACATAGAACAGTGCATGAGGCCAGGACGAGAGAGATCAGTATCATACTAGTAAATAGGCTCATACTGCCACATTCTTTGTAAATTAAATCGATAAAGTCATTGAAATAACATCACACACCCTCTCAAGCGGCGAAGTTTCATTTCGTTTCTTGTTCTCCTTCTGGGTGCTTCGTTTTCTGTGGTGTGCGTACTGTAAGACCTTCGGTACACACACCATCAGATTATTCGACTTGTCGCTCTAGCGAACTAGGCGAGTGTCAGCAATATGTCTCATGGTCTTATCATGGCGTGTTTATCTTCTGCCGTTAGGTCAGACGATAGAAATGCCACTTGCACGCTTAGAGTAGCAGATTGACGGCGACCAACTTTAAACAGAACTTGATTAATTTCCACACACATTTATTAAAATAATAAAAAATATAGACATTATGTAACTTGATTCTGGATGCTGTTTATAACTGACAAGCGTAAGTTCCTTTGGTCTTGGTACGTTAATCTTATTGTCCCATATCTCTGATACTTGACAAAGTGTCTATTCATTTATCTCCATGGCTATGTAGAGGAATATGGTAATCTTATTAGGCGCAGACTGATCCTTGACTATATACTGGTACAGACTAATGCAGACTGGTACAGACTGGTGCAGACAAATGCAGACTGACTAAACGGAGGTCTGGACATTCGTCATAATACCTCACACATTCATGTATCACAGCGTGAGTGTGATCCGCGAGGAGGAAAGGTTCTACGTTAGCAGCAAACTCATTGGCTGCGTTACATATTAATACGCGGATCGGCAGAAGCAGAATTTGGTCCGTCTCTATGACAGCACCATCTCTTAGTGCGGAGACGGACGAGCGCTGCGCCTGCGCTGTTGTGCTTAGCGGGGCGAGCTCTATTGGGAAAGTTGTGTACGCGCTGACTACTCGGAACTATTTACACAACACTTTCTTTGTAAGGTAGTGTATCCCAACGGTCCATAACACGTTACTTCCAAACGATGTATCAGTTGCACTTAATGGGCAGTGGAGGAATACCGGTGACCTCCGTGTTCTGCCCTTTGGCAGCCAGTACATCTCGGATGGTGGCGATGATTTGTCTTCATCGCTATAGGGGGACGCAGGTCAGTCATCTGGTTGTTATCCGTAAGGATACAAGTGCCCACCCCCTTTCTTCCTTTTGTAGTTCGCGCATACGGTGAATGTCCGTCCATGCGTCGGCGACTGTATCTACAGGAAGTGTCCTCGTCGACATGGCTGTTCCTTCACACATTGATACAGGGTGTTTCAAAAATGACCGGTATATTTGAAACGGCAATAAAAACTAAACGAGCAGCGATAGAAATACACCGTTTGTTGCAATATGCTTGGGACAAGAGTACATTTTCAGGCGGACAAACTTTCGAAATTACAGTACTTACAATTTTCAACAACAGATGGCACTGCAAGTGATGTGAAAGATATAGAAGACAACGCAGTCTGTGGGTGCGCCATTCTGTACGTCGTCTTTCTGCTGTAAGCGTGTGCTGTTCACAACGTGCAAGTGTGCTGTGGACAACATGGTTTATTCCTTAGAACAGAGGATTTTTCTGGTGTTGGAATTCCACCGCCTAGAACACAGTGTTGTTGCAACAAGACGAAGTTTTCAACGGAGGTTTAATGTAACCAAAGGACCGAAAAGCGATACAATAAAGGATCTGTTTGAAAAATTTCAACGGACTGGGAACGTGACGGATGAACGTGCTGGAAAGGTAGGGCGACCGCGTACGGCAACCACAGAGGGCAACGTGCAGCTACTGCAGCAGGTGACCCAACAGCGGCCTCGGGTTTCCGTTCGCCGTGTTGCAGCTGCGGTCCAAATGACGCCAACGTCCACGTATCGTCTCATGCGCCAGAGTTTACACCTCTATCCATACAAAATTCAAACGCGGCAACCCCTCAGCGCCCCTACCATTGCTGCACTAAAGACATTCGCTAACGATATAGTGCACAGGATTGATGACGGCGATATGCATATGGGCAGCATTTGGTTTACTGACGAAGCCTATTTTTACCTTGACGGCTTCGGCAATAAACAGAACTGGCGCATATGGGGAACCGAAAAGCCCCATGTTGCAGTCCCATCGTCCCTGTATCCTCAAAAAGTACTGGTCTGGGCCGCCATTTCTTCCAAAGGAATCATTGGCCCATTTTTCAGATCCAAAACGATTACTGCACCACGCTATCTGGACATTCTTCGTGAATTTGTGGCGGTACAAACTGCCTTAGACGACACTGCGAACACCTCGTGGTTTATGCAAGATGGTGCCTGGCCATATCGCACGGCCGACGTCTTTAATTTCCTGAATGAATATTTCGATGATCGTGTGATTGCTTTGGGCTATCCGAAACATACAGGAGGCGGCGTGGATTGGCCTCCCTATTCGCCAGACATGAACCCCTGTGACTTCTTTCTGTGGGGACACTTGAAAGACCAGGTGTACCACCAGAATCCAGAAACAATTGAACAGCTGAAGCAGTACATCGCATCTGCATGTGAAGCCATTCTGCCAGACACGTTGTCAAAGGTTTCGGCTAATTTCATTCAGAGACTTCGCCATATTATTGCTACGCATGGTGGATATGTGGAAAATATCGTACTATAGAGTTTCCCAGACCGCAGCACCATCTGTTGTTGACAATTGTAACTACTGTAATTTCGAAAGTTTGTCTGCCTGAAAATGTACTGTTGTCCCAAGCATATTGCAACATACGGTGTATTTCTATCGCTGCTCGTTTAGTTTGTATTGCCGTTTCAAATATACCGGTCATTTTTGAAACACCCTGTAGGTACCCAGAGCAATGCTGGCGGGGCGCTGTCGTCTGGAGAAGAATGCAGGAAGTGTAGTGCTGCTATGCTTCTCCCGTGGGTTCTTTTGCTGTTGGTGCTCGTAATGCTGCTCCAAGGAGCCAAATTGACGGGGCCGCTGCGTCACTGGAAAGTGAAGCACCCTATTGTAACTGTGGTTTGCAACCCTAGACTTACCTGCCGGTGACGAGTGGAATGATTGGACCTAGACAGTTCCAGGCCCGGTACGGTGAAAATGGCACCTGCGCCTCTTCTTGGAGATGTAATGGCTCCCCATTTCACCTGCCGCTAAAATATCATCGGTCTTGCCTCCAGATGAACGCCGTTGGTGCCCGTCTTTTGAGTTGATCACAGGCAAGGGTCCAATTTTAAATCCTCTGTAGTATTCTGTTGTTGTTGAAGCTCGTGACACAGCAGGATCTGTTGTAACGTCACTCTTATCTCAAATGATCAATAAAGCGAAAAATTTTAATAAAATAAAAATGATCTTTCAAATTAAAGCAGAATCCAGTTTAAAATTTAAAACTGAGACGAAACCCGACACATTAATACTGAAATAAGTTTAAAATATTTGTACGTAATGTTGCACAAATGGAATAAAAATTACAAAAAAATATGTAACTATTACCAGAATTTACGGAGTGTCAAACATAGACTGAAACTATTACTGGCACTCATGAAAAACGTTACCCACATTGATTCTGGAGTACTACAATATGTCGATTTTAGAGACATAAACTCTGTTCAATACGTATTTCTCTAAATTTTTCTCGTCGTCTAAACGAACCACCAGTGAAGAATCACCTACTCAAGGCCTACCCTGACTGATCGAAACCAACTGGCTCAGTGGTGGATGCTAAATGACACAGCTATTTTACCAACAGAAAGATCAACTCCAACTTTGCATAAACACGGTATAAAGGAGGAACCCAAAGGAGGCGAAGACTGAGCATACAGCCGCTTCCGAGGATCACACACTATCACGACCACTTCCACTTTTAAGTAATTGCGATCCACTGCCATACCACGTGTTACGCAATCTAACAGCACAAGCAAACTAAGCGTACCTAGTGGCACAAGACGTACAATATTTCACAACAACGCCTAAGCACTGAAGCCCGAGGATTCAGGGTTCAACCCCTAGAGTAGGCAAATATTTTAATTTTCATGTAATTTAATCGAAATATTACAACACTTAGTGTAAGCCATTGTTCGAAGTACGCTAAGCTCCACCACGCCCCAAGCCTTAGGTTCATGCGCCCTCCCCCTACTCCTTTCCAGGTGCCCCGACTTTCAGGCCCTAGGTTCAACACCCGTAATTTCACTAAATGCTAAAACAATAAAGCATATTTGTCTCAGTTTCACAACAACATTAACGCTTCAAAGTTATGTGCAAATCGATTAATTTGCACCATAATTTCACAACAGCACTCAAGACCTAGCACGTAATTTCACGACGTCTACCAGCAGAAATAAATATTTGTAAATAGCTTAACTTTCATGCGAAATTTCACAACAATGCCGTGTTATATGCAGTTGTGCAACGTACACTAAGCATCAGCGCCTTGTGATATCAGGCAACCGTATAACATATGCATTGCTTTAAGTTCCAGGGCATAGGGGTTCTGAAAGGTGTCATTTCGTCCGCATATTATTCCAATGAGACGTTTGTAATACAGGTTTTAAGATTTTCACCGTTTCCTCATGTAGGAGGTGGCTACGCTTTCAGTTACCTTGTTGCAAATTAAAGTTTACAATTCTTGCAAACGAAAGGCCATTAAATTTCGTTCTTCTCTATGTCTTCAGCTCTGTGAATGGTTGTTCTGCTGGTAGGTGCGCAACATCCAGGATGCGACAGTTAGGTAGAATATAACCACTCTTTTTAAGCAGAACTATATGGGAACAGAGGTATATAAAATTTTCTTGTGTATCCTTTAATGTAGTAAACTTTCTCGATTCGTCTGATTTTGGATAGCACTCCAACATGTGACCAACTTCCATTGCTGTTTACTGAAAATCTAGATATTTTATTTTCCCAATCTGCAGCCAGATTTCGCCATACTCTGTGCAACATGTAAACCTTGCTTCCACTTCTACAATAGCTCCTTCTTTTTCCAGTTGCAGTTGATATATGTCCTTTGCCGCAACTGTCTTCCCCATATAATTTTTCTTTTTGACTTCAATCTGTTCCATTTCCAGTCTCCTTTTTCCTACACACCTTGCATTAACTGCACCTGAAGGCGTTATTTCTTTAATGTGGAATGGCTTAAGACTGTGCGTTACACTTATGTCATGTAGGGTAACATTGTTTATGGGAACCAGCGCTAATTCAGCAGTATCCTTATCTGATGGTACTGTGGAGAACGATGTCCTGGATTGATAGAAATTTGTATCTCCCGCGTTAATACAACACTTATGTGTAACACGTAGGTCGATTTAGCTGGGGTCAGTGTTAAGAATCTCCCTGTACTTGACAAGTAGCTAAATAAAACTGCATGTGAACAGATCGTAATTTATAAGCTTTCCTATGCTTGAGTGTCAGAAAAATTTATTTGTACCCCAGTAGACAAACTGCAGAATATTGTTAAAAACCACACGCAGATATTCTGAAACATATTTGCTTACTGACACAACATCGATGTGATTGGCACAGAGTACAGAGGAGCGCATTGTAAATGGTATTTCTTAGAGTTTAAAATACGAGTACTTCAATAGTCTTGCACAGGATCAAACACAAGATCCATTCCGTCGCTGAATATTGTAGCCTCCAGCCTGGTAAAGCATGTTCTTTAGCAAAGATAGACGTAAAAGTTTCTCGTAGTCACATGCCTGGACAATTTATAAAATCGAAAATGTGATAACCGACACCTTTGTTCACGCATGGGCTTGTGATTTTAAATATAAATTTGTTATATATCTTTCCAACTGGAGGTCATTCATGCTAAACAGTCTATTCCAACTGTTTTATCTTTGTCCAAAATAAATTTGCTGTTTTCCTTGCAGGCTTCTTCCATGCAAAAGTCGTGGTTCGATATCAGGTAGTCGTACATCTCCATTTGTAAGAAAAAAAAAAGAAAAAAAAAGAGCTGGCAAAATCTTGCGTTATGTCCAAATCCAGAAGATAACAGTTGTCTACACAAAGCTGCTATAAGTATATTTAAATTTCTTCTAAATTGTTTACAGTGCTTAGCTGCCGATTTTTTCCGGAATTTCTCTTTATGTCACACTGCCATTCGCATGTGGAACAAATGGTAGCTTTGCCTTGATACCATATCTCACAGTGAGGAACTGGAATACTTTTGTATGTCGAAAATAGTTAAATGATCCATACGCATCTTTCTTTAACATAACAGAATTTCTTTTTCTCTAATTGCTCCTAACAGCCTACTTGATCACAGATTTTAACAACCATAACGTTATCATACAACGGTTCTGTAATGGGTGTAAGCAGATCTAAATTCTTCTTGATAAACAGCGCGTCGCTTTCGGTGTAATTTATACCACCAGTATCAAAGCAAAAATCTCGTCTTTATGGTGATCTACGTTTGGGGAATGTGGATATTTGTATAGCCCTGAAAAGTAGTTGAAACGAGGTAGATGAAATTGTAAGGCTCCATTTTCGGTCCCTGTCTGATGGGATATATTGATTTAAATATTAGTAAGAGAGCTTCTGCAATGGGTTCATTTGAATAATATTCCTGTAAACTTATGAATAATTCTATTTAAAAAAATAGAAAATCTTCGAAAGCACTGTCATACTTATTTGATCAGTGAATGGGATGGGTATCATGGCAAGAGACAATTGATAGCCACGCTTAATTTTAAACTAATATCTTTGATAAAGACTTTGTTGTTCCAGAGATGGTAAAGGTTTCGGAAATCTGACGAAACCTGTTAGTATAGGTATATTTATATTACATGTGTCTAAGTTTCACGTGTACAGGTTTCATTATGTTTGCCAAACATTATTTTAAACACCCTAAGTTATTTTATATGGATTCGGACAGCTTCATGTATTGGGTGAAGGTTGTGATCCACATGAAGTAATAAGGTGCAGTCCCAATGAATTCAATAAGTCCTGGTATGAGGCTGATAATCCTTATGGCATAACACCACCAAACAATAATTACATCGGTCTTATGAAAGACTAGATGAATGAGTGGCAGATCGAAGAGTTTGTTCGTTCAAAAATGTATGCATACCATACAGACACAGGTTCTACTCTTAGACGGATTGAGGTAGCGCGGTCACAACGAATCTCATGGTTTACAATTACTTGAGGTGTCTGCATGACGATGTTGTGATAGCGCCTCCCCACGTATGGTACACCGAGATAATGCTGAATCGCAAAAACATTTGATGTACACTTTATTGCAACTAAGGATTGGACATTCGCGCTATGATGATAAACGGGGCATTCGTGAGAATGGTATTGACACTCTTAACATACTTACACTCCCCATTAATTGAAAGAATGTATTTATTTCGAAACAGAATGACCCGTTTATCATAGTTGTATGTTTCCGGGTTCTGCAGGCTATATTTTTTAAGTAGTGTAATACTGTCTTTGGAACTGCTTCAGTAAAAACACATATTGTAATTTAACTCTGTTTTATTAAGTATTTTTCATGCAGAAATAAAACACATATCGTTATCACATTTCTTATTATTCATTGTGACTTACCTCCCTGTAATATTGTTTAAATAGTTAATTTTTATACATTTTAAACTCTGCTTGTGTAGCACTCAAACCAACAGCAGCAACAATATGTTTCGTTATCCATCTGTAATTTCAAGCTCTTTTAATTTAACATTTATAGCAGTTATGGCAGCAGGCGCCGGTACTGCAGACATACGTGCATTTTTACACTGTTCTAAATCATACTGTATGCTATATTCCCTTACATATTCACAACATTATCGAATAATGCTTTCACATATGGTTTCCACTGAGTAATGCTGTCCATCGCAGTCCATAATGCACCACATAAGCAATGCACATTATCTACACTTGAATGCTGTAAACATAAACACTGTGAATGGTTCTTTTGATGATAACTTCAGTGTTGGAGTTACGTACATGTTGATGATAGAGGCCTTTTTGCTGAAGATGTTAATGTCTGGAGGAAGACGAGATGGATCATACTTTGTTGTCACTGACCTATCGACGTTCTTCAGTTGCTGCATAATTCACCACACTCCATCGTGTTAAAATGCACTTTCACATTACAATGAACCTTGAGTCTTATCTGATGCTAAGCCGAAATTTTACACGTTTAGAATACTGTTAAAGAGATGCATTGTAAAGTGAACTGGTAATATGGTCTCAGTGTAGGGTTTATACTGGGTGATTTCTTCCACAGTGTACAAACTCTATGGTTTGATTGATGAGAGTATACTGAACAGAAATAGGTATAATGAACTTATGTCCAGAAATGCATGGTTTCTGTTCTAGAGACCACTTATCCAGTCATGCTTTGTTTCAGAGACTGCGGTTGAACACACGCTGCACCATTCAGCGACAGTTACAGTATGCTAGATGGTGGTACTGTTCCTCATACGTCATGCCCTAGCGCCCTCTCCTGCCATAGCCATGGGTAATGTTGTGTCCGATTCTTTACTTTGTAGTGGATGTGTATACAGTGTTGTAGACAATGGGTGCATATTCGAATCGAGAGCCTACCGACATTGTGTTTACTTATGGAACACCAAATGGCAACAGGCAGCGGGCAGCAAGGTTGCATCAGGAGACCTGTCCCTGCGACATCAACCATTGCATTCAATGTTTGCAACAGTGTTTCACCATATGTCTGAGACAGGGTTTTAGCACAAAGCAGAAAATCATGAAGAATTTTCCCGAAATGTTCGAACTCCAGACTTGGAGGAAAATGTGATTAACATTGTGGAAGGCGACTGCCATGTCCGCACCAGGCCGTTGGCTCGCTAATACAGTGTAAGGCAGATGACCGTGTGGAACATTTTCCATGATAATTGTTACTACTCTATTACTTACAGCATGTGCAGGACTTACTAGTGACAGACTTTCCATATCGAGAGAAGTTTTGTCATTGGTTTCTTCACCATGCAACCATGATTGCAGGATTTGTAACATCCATCCTATTCACCGATTAGGCCACCTTTACAGAGAGTGGTATCTTCAACTTTCATAACAGTCATCTGTGGGATAATATGCGGAACCCCTATGGTATGGTGACACCGAATCATCAGCATCGGTGCAGCCGGAATGTGTGGGCAGGGGGAATTGGCGACCGTATTCTGGGGCCAGTATTCCTTCCACGTCGCCATACAAGCCGGAACTACCCGCGTTTCTTGAGGGTGACTTTGTCTCCCCTGCTAGAAGAAGTGCTATTGATGATTCGAAGGGTTATGTGGCTGCTACAAGATGGTGCTCCAGCCCACTTCGCCGTTAATGTCCGGACGCATCTCAATCGTGTCTTCCCTGGTCGATAGATTCCACGAAGGGATCCAGTTGCATGACGTGCTTGTTCACCGAATTTCAACCCGGACGATTTGTGGTTACGGTACCATCTCAAAAGTGTCATGCATGCATTGCACACTCTAGATGTGGAGGCACCGAAGCAGCGCACTGACGTTGTCTTTGACACTATTTAGATGCAGCCTGACCAATGAGTTCATGTGAGACAGAACATGCTAAGGCACATACACGCATGTGTTGAGTCACATGGAAACTATTTTCAACACATACTCTAACTGTGAGTGCATGTTACTGCGCGTATTAGACTGCCGTCACAGTAACAATATGGGATTGGATAAACGGTACCTAGCATGGAAACCCTGCATTTCCGGACATCAGTTCATTGGACTTTTTTGTTCCGTATCCTCTCATCAGTCAATCTCTAGTGTTTGTTCACGGTGGGAAATAGTCATCCTGTATACCTCTCCACAGCAATATTACTTCATAGCTGGACGGGATTAGCCGAGCAGTCTATGGCGCTGTAGTCATGGACTCTGCGGTTGGTCCCGGCGGAGGTTCGAGTCCTCCCTCGGGCATAGGTGTGTGTGTTTGTCCTTAGGATAATTTAGATTAAGTAATGTGTAAGCTTAGAGACTGATGACCTTAGCAGTTAAGTTCCATAAGATTTCACACACAAGGTTTTGTATTACTTCATAGGTAGCTTCGGAGCCCCTGAGCGTAAGCGATGATGTGAAATTACATCAAAATTAAACTATTTACATATGGCTCTGTACCTTACTAGTTGTGAAATTGAGGGAATTACGCCAACTGGTTACAACATGTATGTGAACTTAGGATATTTATTTGTGCCAGAGTGTGAAAATTACACTATTTACCCTTGGCTCTGAAGATTAGGCGTTGTTGTGAAACTGAGAGAATTATGCTGATGAAATTACAGTATTTATGTGTGCTGAGGGTGAAACGTAGAACGTAGATGGCAGGGAGCCTGGCGGGTAGGGGTTAAGGACCTGGAAGACAGGGGCCTAAATTTAAGGCCGGGAGGGGGGGGGACGGGGTCGATGAAGCTCAGAGTACTTCGCACACCTGCTTACACTAAGCGTTATTGCGGAATTTGGATTAAATTGCATGACATTAAAATATTTGCCCATGACACGTGTCGAACCCTGATCCTTCTGGCTCCAGAACTTTGGTGCTGTTGTAGAACAGTGTGATGTCATACGTCCTGGAGTATTCGCAGTACTCTTGTGCTATTAGTTTGCAAAACACTTGTTATGAGAGTGTAGGGCAATTGAAAATTTTGTGTCATTGCAGATATGTCAATAAAGTTTAACACATGTGTGAGGGCATGCTAAAGAGTGTTCCAGCGCAACGCAAGCGCCGGCACGACGATGGAGAACGGAAGAGCAGAGGGGGCTGTGAGACGACGTCAGCCAATACTACGCTGATTAGGAATACACCAAGACAGGAGAAGCATCTAAACGAAGAGAATACAAGCGCTGCGCTGCCTAGTCGTGGCGGTGTGGAAGACGAGCCGTCATACAAATGCTACAGCAGTGAATGATGAACTGTACAGATTTGCTTCCAATGAAATTGTATATACCGAAGGACATTGATTGTTTGCGACAAAGCTTTATGAATATGCAAAGTTAAGTATTGTCAATTTAACTTACTGTAATAAACTCCAGTAATATGATTTGCCTGAATTGTTGTCTAGCAATCAGAGAAAACAGCATCCTAAATTAAACGAGTGAGCAGAATACAAAAAAAGGACAACATCCGAATATTTTATGTGAGAATACTCAAAGCTCTTTAAATAAAACGAAACTTTATTAACATTCTACACTTATATTCCTCATGACCGATGTTGTTGTTGTGGTCTTCAGTGCTGAGACTAGTTTTATGCAGCTCTCCATGCTACTCTATCCTGTGCAAGCCTCTTCATCTCCCAGTACCTATTGCAACCTACATCCTTCTGAATCTCTTTAGTGTATTCATCTCTTGGTCTCCCTCTACGAGTTTTAACCTCCATGCTTCCCACCAGTACTAAACTGGTGATCCCTTGATGCATTAGAACATGCCCTACCAACCGATCCCTTCTTCTAGTCAAGTTGTGCCACAAATTCCTCTTCTTCCCAATTCTATTCAGTACCCCCTCATTTGTTATGTGATCTACCCATCTGTAGCTCCAGATTTCGAAAGCTTCTATTCTCTTCTCGTCTAAACTATCTGTCGTCCATGTTTCATTACCATACATGGCTACACTCCATACAAATACTTTCAGGAAAGACTTCCTGACACTTAAATCTATACTCGATGTCAACAAACTTCTTTTCTTCAGAAACTCTTTCCTTACCATTGGCAGTCTACACTCTATATCCTCTCTACTTCGACCATCATCAGTTAGTTTGCTCCCCAAACAGCAAAACTCATCTATTACTTCAAGTGTCTGATTTTCTAACCTGATTCCCTCAGAATCACCTGATTTAATTCGACTACATTCCATTACCCTCGTTTTGCTTTTGTTGATGTTCATCTTACATCTTCCTTTCAAGACACTGTCCATTCCGTTCAAATGCTCTTCCTGGTCCTTTGCTGCCACTGATAGAATTACAAAGTCGTCTGGAAACCTCAAAGTTTTTATTTGTTCTTCTTGGATTTTTATTTCTACTCCAAATGTTTGTTTTGTTTCCTTTACTGCTTGCTCAATTGATTGAATAACATCCGGAATAGTCTACCACCCTGTCTCACTCCCTTCCCAACCACTGCTTTCCTTTTATGCCCGCCGACTCTTATAACTGCCATCTGGTTTCTGTACAATAGCCTTTCGCTGCCTGTATTTGACCCCTGCCACCTGCAGAATTTGAAAGAAAGAGTTCCAGTCAAAATCGTCAAAAGCTTCCTCTATGTCCACAAATGCCAGAAACGCGGTTTTGCCTTTCCTTACTCTATCTTCTAAGATAAGTAGGGTCAGTATTGCCTCATTTCTCCGGAACCCAAACTGATCTTCCCCGAGGTCGGCTTCTACCAGTTTTTTCCATTCGTGTGTAAAGAATTCTTATTAGTATTTTTCAGCCGTGACTTATTAAACTGATAGTTCGGTAATTTTCTCACCTGTCAGCACCTGCTTTCTTTGAGATTGGAATTATTATATTCTTCTTGAAGTCTGAGGGTATTTCGCCTGTCTCATACATCTTTCTCACCAGATGGTAGAGATTTGACATGGTTAGCTCTCCCAAGGCTATCAGGAGTTCTAATGGAAAGTTGTCTACTCCTGGGATCTTGTTTCGACTTAGATGTTTCAGTGCTCTGTCAAACTCTTCACGCAGTATCATATCTCCCATTTCATCTTCATCTACGTCATCTTCAATCTCCATAATATTGCCCTCAAGTACATCTACATATGTATATTTCTTCACATAGTCTCCCTGGCGATGAGTACATTTCCCCCAACGAGAAACAAATTTGTTGATACCATCACTGTAGAACGTCTTTGTTGATGTAGCCGTAACCTCAACTCTGATTCAACTGCTTCATCACTACCGAAGTGGAATGCTCGCAGTCATATTGGAAACAGATGAAAATCAGATGGTGCCACGTTGGGACTTTATGGAGGATGGTCGATGACGATGAACCCAAGGTGTCACATTGTTACAGATGTCGCAGTGCTCGTGTGTGATCTGGCGTTGTCATTCTGAAGGAGGGGGTGCTTCATGTGTGGACGAATTCTTCGAATTTGAAACTCTGTCTCTCACACATCAACAGACGTATTTACACGCTACAATTCGGAGCCCTCTAGTGGCAGAGGGCTCAAACATGTAGATATGAATAATAATATTTTAAAATGTTTTTTTTGAGTTCTCACATAAAAATTTCGGAGGCCTTTCTTTTCAGCACACCCTCGTAAATACCATGTGAGTGGAAGTAATGTTAAACATAAAACGCACGTAGATTTCATATTACTAAGAAAAAGCATTAAACGGTAAAATTTGTTTCATTTTAATCTTCTGGAATTACTAAAAGTTAAGTAAAACGTCCGGAAACAGATTTCCATCAGACAGGTTACCATGAGTAGTTGTAGTCCCACACATAAAATCAGCTAAAAGTTTATAGAGTTATTATTCAAGTAATTTGTTAAACAAAATACAAAAAGAATCTCTCTAACAGTCAGAACGTCCGTTCAAAAATACTTAGCTGTCAGAAATGTCGTATCTTTATCCATTGTTGGTGGCCCATAAACCATATTCCAATAGCATAATGTGTGTTAGGAACAGTAACTATAAATGCCGTCTTGGGAAGACCAACTGCATCACTATGTAACAGAATATTCCTTATTTACAGCCTACAGTCGATGGCAGAACAAACGTGCCTCGCACAGAAAACTTATTGTTATCCAATTTCTCTCCATTTGATTAACTTTCCTCTCTACTGGTCAAACGTTTTTTAGGTATTTGCTTGTGACGAGAAGTACTTTTAATCATACATGCTTTAGTTCGCAGCCCACGATTTGAAACGAAAAAAGACTATTTAGCAAACATATCATTCCGTACATCACCTCACAGTTTTATTAATACACAGATGATTAAATTTCTTTGTATATTAATGAACATTTGAATTTGTCCCTAAACTCACTGCCCCTTTGATGTATGTGCCTGATTATAAAAGAAGCATAAAGAAAATAAAAAAGTTTGGAAGGTAGGAGACGAGGTACTGGCAGAAGTAAAGCTGTGAGTACCGGCCGTGAGTCGTGCTTCAGTAGCTCAGATGGTAGAGCACTTGCCCGCGAAAGGCAAAGGTCCCGAGTTCGATTCTCGGTCGGGTACACAGTTTTAATCTGCCAGGAAGTTTCATATCTCCGCACACTCCGCTGCAGCGTGAAAATCTCATTCTGGCTCATAAAGAAAATAAATTGTTCAGAAGAATATTGTCCACCTCTGATGATCACGTGAATGGCACACGTTTTGTCGCTATCATCCCTTGCGTGCTGTTCACGTTATTGTAGCGTGAAAAGCTGGTGGAGGCACCCAGCTGATGGAATGCCACGTCAGTGTGAGTCGTGCAATAGCAGCGAGATGACAGCGTAGGATCTGCAAAATGAGGGAGTGTGTGCGAAGAATTGATTAAATTAACATTTGGGATAGAATATCGAGAGTACAAGAAAGACTCGAGTATTACAAGTAAAATAAAGAAACAAATAAGAATTGATTTCAGTGTTCAAAGCAGTGTATAACGTAATTGAATGAGATTGTTTAATCTGTACTAGTTTTTTGTTAACAGATAATAATAATTAACACTCAAAAAACGATTAATTCTGAGTTTCTTCTTTAATTCACCCATCTTCCCAAAAAAAATTACTACGACAAAAATTTGTTGACATCACAGAAACGCACTCAACCAGGGTTCCCCACCACAATGCAAAGGAAACAACATATTATTGGCGTGCCCCAGAAACAATCGCTTCAAGCTGAGAAGCCAGATCAAGACGTACAATAACATAGAGACTATGATATTAAATCCTCCAGTATAGATATTGCATGCCACAATTTGTTTCTGTAACTTTTTCTTTCGCGTCAAATTAGGTTGTGCAATAATGGCATTTGTAGGGCCATAAACACCAACAGACAGTTTTCACGCTGCAGAGTAAACATTCAAAAGTAATACAGTTCAATAATGTTACACAAACTGTAGTATAAACTTCACATCTGATAACTAGAGTAATAGTAACCTGTTCCATTACAAGAAGCACTCCTGTGCTTTTATAATTTTAATTATTTATCTGTGTGACTGTAGTGTCTGTATGTTCTTTTAGCTAATAAGAATGCATATTTATCTTACCATTAGAGTTGCGTTTTACTGATTTAAATCAACGCTAATTTCCCATTAAATCTGGAAATATCGACTGCTTGCACATTTTTTTCTGGTATTCCTGTATTTGGCACTGATGTTCTTTACCCAATTTCACACCAGTGTGCAGCACTACATTTTCTTGACGTGGAAAAGAACGAAATATAGTGCGTTTGTTTACGTTCTCCTGGCTAAACATTTAGCCAGTTGTATCGTTATGGAAACAGGGGTGGTTCAATCGCGTGTGTTAACGAAGGGACGAGCTTACGGAATAAGTTTCTGGATGTGTGAGTGGCTTGAAGACTTCCTAAATAATGGAACCCAGTATGTTGTCCGCAACGATGGGTGTTCATCAGCCACAAGCGTACAGTGAGGAATGGCTCAGAAGGTGTGATAGGACCACACTTATTCACTATGTAGGTAATTGATCTGACATGCAGGAGCAATGTGATACTGTTTGCTGATGATGCTGTTGTGTGTGCGAAGATACCGTCGTTGAGTGGCCGTAGGAGGATACTAGATCACTTAGACAAAATTTCTAATTAGAGTGATAGCTTGCTCTAAATGTAGAAACATCTAATTTAAAGCAAATGAGTAGGGAAAACAAATTCGTAATGTCTGAAAACCGCATTAGACGTGTGCTACTTCACACAGTCGCTACGATTAAATATCTAAGCTTAACTCTGCACACATTGGGGAGGTGTTACGTTCATTGTGAGGGAAGCTACGAGTAACAATTTTCATTAAAATTAGGAAGAACAATGAATGTTGCGATAGTAATTTTTTTGTTAATATCTCTACAATATTACATTTTAAATGAGAGTAAATTAAAAATCATACCTTATTTTTTGTGCCTCAGATCGATCCTACTAGTTTTCCTCCCAAAGTTATCAATCTCGTCATCGCCGAAGGACTGGCTTTATCCGAAAGTTGCAAGCGAGACTTTTCCGTGCTGAGAAAAGCTGGCGAAGAAAGTCTGTCCTGACCTTGAGTATTTCAAAGATAGGATTCAATCCTCTTCACTGCTGAGGAGGGGCGACCAAGAATTCGGATTACAAGCCACATCCTGGAAAGAGTGACATGATGCATTTCATACGACTTGGTTTCATAATTCACATTTCTAAACAACATAGATCACAATCACAACAAATTTTCAGTATCACTTAATTATTTTTATCTGGTATAAACTGTCGGTCAGTGGCAGGCAATTTCACACATTCTAGAATGATTTCACACACTTTCGCACGCAAGGTGGCACGTAATCATGACCAATTTAGTTTCACAATCGAAAACAGGCGTTTGTCACAAATACTTGGTACCTCCTTACCTGAGGAAAACAATGTTTTAACGTGTAAGGATTTGTCTTTAGAGCAGGAGCTCCATTGTAAGTCAGTCAGTTACATCTCCACATGCACAGGAACTGGCAAACTGTCTCGAAAACAACTCTAAAACACGTACAAGACTGGTAGTGGCACCAAACGTTTAGAAAACTATCCTTGTAATTCTTTCAAACTCACAATAAATTCCCCAGAATTCGCATTTTCCTTAACGCCAGTGAGCTTAGGGGACTGGACTGTCTTCGTCAGAATTTGCCCCTTCTACAATGCGATTTTCTTTTTAAATTCATCGCTATCGATTGAGAAATAAGTTGTTTCTCTCCTTGCAGTGCGTTACTGTGGGCAGTGTGCAGTCAAGTTCACTTAAAAAGTGAGGTCTTCAATCTATTCTGGATGTTCCTGTACTACTTTTTTCTCCATAAATTCAACAACAGCGGATTTTAAATCGAAAAAATTGTTCCAGGCAAGACCCTCGACTTAACCAAAGTACCCTTAAATAATATATATATATATATATAAAGCCTTCTTACTCTGTGTTCTGTTCCATCGAAAACTGTTGCTACTGACAATGGAATAATGTCTGCGACGTAAGAAATTTTACTATTCGTACCACAAACGTTTTCACGTTCTCCATGCCTGTAAATTTATCCCGAAGTGCTTCGTGATGCATAGAACAATGACCCCTGACAGTCTACAGGTGAATATTTTCCAAATCAGGAAATCTTACATTAGTATCGCTCCTCAATATACCAATATTATCCGAAAACAAACACTTGTAAAAATTCATACATTTACTTATTTTTCAATACTTAGTTTACGTATATTGATAATTACGAGCATAAGATATTATTGTAGATAGATTCAAAATCGTCTGCGAGTTTCGTAAGACGGATCGAAAGTTTATCACTTTCCTTACGGCAAAACTCTCTATTAAAAGCCTCCTTTTAGAATACCTGAAAGAATATGTCAGTCTAAGGAAACATACAATAGAAGAAAAAAGTTGAACTCAGAAGATCAATTTAATGTGCATTTTCTACTAATTACGTTAGCAAGTCTTCTATAACTTGTTTGTATACGTATACAGTTTTTAATAGCCTGTTACACAATTCGATCTTGTTGAAACTAATGTTGCAAATTTCTTATTTGTTTCATACTCGAGTTCTGCCATTCGCTTGGTAGATTTCACAAAGAAAATACCAAAACCAGAAGACGAATTAAAAATATGTTACACTGACTAATAAAGATCACAGCTTGTGACTAAACTAAATTCAAACTACGTGCCTAACAAAACACAAAATTAATACCAGCTTGGTGTGATAGAGAACTTGCTGTTTTATCAACACTGACAACTCTGACAAAAAAATCTTTCTTCAATAGTTCGTATTCTCTCACATACCAGAGTGTGATAGATAGTCCTGATTTAGATGTAATATCTGTTGCCTTATTCACAGTAATTCCAACAAAATAAGTCGCAGAAATTTCTTTCTTTATTTCGTTTGTCATCAGTTCGGAACCAGCGCAAGAAATATCATTTCGTATGTTACTGTGAACCCCGTAAAAACTTTCGCATTTTGGCAAGTGATGAGATAACTCTACATCAGAATTTCCTAATTCCTTCAAAATTTCAATATAATTTCCTCTGTTCGGACACGTCACGTCTTCGAAATGTAAGTTCGTACTTTCCCAAAAAAAGATTACTAACTTTATGATTTGAGAAATAAATTTCCTGTTTCTTTTTACTTTTGAGTTGTTCTTGTGAGCCGAAATTATTAACTTAAACGTGAATCATTCCGTGTTTCTCCGAACTGCATAAACCGCTGCCTATGATAGTGGCGTCGCGCCAACCTATGCTATACAGTTCTTAGGGGGAAGAGTAAACGCCGTTTGTTTTCTTTAGCACTAAGGCCCACAACATGTCTAATTTTGATCCTTCGTCTTTTATGTTGAAATTAATTTGAGCTTTTGAATTTCTGTGGCCTCTATGTACATCGTAGCATACTAATTATTAGATCTTGTTAAAACCACGTTGTCAGAAAAAAGAATTTGAAGCATTTTCGGTCCTGGTGCATGATCTGCTGCCGCTGATTTATCCGACTTGCTCATACGACTCTTGTGTCCCTTAAGGCGGGCGTTAATTTCTCTCTTTGTAATTCCTACGTATACCTGGCGCAAGTGCGTGGGATTTTATATACTCCTGTTACGTCAACCGGCGGGCGTGAATCCTTTGCAGTGTTCAAGTACTCGTACCTACTTGTTGGTTTGAACACTAAACATATCAGCCGGAACATGATGTCCACCGATGTACTATCGATATAAACCAGTACAGAAGATAGCAGAGTCATCTGGTGAGGAATGACTGCTACTCAGACACACCCACGGTACCTGTAGCATCAGTGAAGATGCGGTCCCCGTGCAGGATGGGGAAGGCGCGCGATCTATCTGAGTTTGACGGAGGGCAGATTGTGATGGCCCGAATGCTCGCCACGAGCATTTCGGAAATTGCAACAACGTCCAGACGTCGTGGGGTAGGGCGCACTCCCCTCATTTGGTACGTCGGACGTCGTAGTCTGGGCAGACTGGTAAAACAGGACAGGTGGCGAGCTGTGGCGGAACTAACGCCAGATTTTAATGCTGGGACGAGTACAAGTGTGTCTGAACACACAGTGCATCGAACGCTCCTAACGATGGGCCTCTGCAGCCGACGTCTCGTGTATGTGCCAATGTTAACACCACGATATGGGCAACTAAGACTGAAATGGGCATGTGACCATCGGCACTGGACGTTGGTGCAGTGGCAGAGTATTGCATGGTCTGATGAATCCCGAAACCTTCTTCACCATGCCAATGGGAGGGCACGAATCCGTTGTCTTCCAGGGCAGCAGCCCCTTGACACCTGTACTGCGGGTAGCAGACAACCTGGCAACGGGTCCATTATGCTTTGAGAAACATTCGCGTATACATCCATAGATCCAGTGGAGCTCGTGAAAGACACCATGACCACCAAGGAGTATCTTACACTGGTTTCATACCACGTACACACCTTCACGACGACAGTGGCATTTTTCAACAAGATAATACACCGTGTCACAGGGCCAGGAACGTGATGGAGTGGTGCGAGGAACACAGTGGCGAGTTCCTATTGATGTACTGGCCCTCCAAGTCACCAAATCTGAACCTGATCGAACACACCTGTGATGTGATTGAGCGTGGCGTAGAGCTCATCACCCCCCTGCCCGGAATTTACAGGAATCAGGTGACTTGTGTGTGCAGATGTGGCGCCAACTGCCTCCAGCGGCCTACCAAGGCCTCTCCAGCGGCCTAACAAGCCCTCATTGCCTCTATGCTTCGACCTGTCGTCTCCGTTATCAGTGCCAAAGGTGGTCACAGTGGGTATTGGGCAGATGGTCGTAATGTTCTGGCTGCTCAGTGTGTAACAATATGGTGACTTCTGAGTACTTTGTTTATGGGACCTGTGATTGGTCTTACAAGTGGAAATTAAACTTTCCCATGAGTTTGTTCTTTTTCATTAGAAGCTCTAGACACTTTAGGATGTAGTGCCCTATTTATCTTTTTATCAGAGTAGATATACCTTCAGATGGTCGTTCTTAAACGATCGAGGTCGTCTCCCAAGTGCTGTGGTTCACAGATCGTTTTAGCCCATTGCACTAATGTTTTGACCACTCGTCTTTTAGGCTTGGGATGGTGACCAGTACTTTTGTGAAGGTGTCTTTCCTTTGGAGCGGCTTTGTGTAGATTTTATGCCCTAAAGCTGTGTCTGATTTTTTAATGACCCGTACATCCTATAATGAAATCTGATTTCTCTGTTTCATAGTGAACTTCATATCAGAATTGATGTTATTAAGAAATTTTCGAAATTCAGAGAGTTCATTTTCCTCAGGAGTTCATATAACGAAAGTATCACTTACATAATCCAAGTGAACATGATGGTTTCTTCTTCATCGTCTGAAGCACTGCTTCCTCAAATTTCTTCAAAGGTCTCTGCGACTGCGCAGATTGGGTTTCTCATAGCCGCACCATCAGTTTGCTCATAGAATTTGTTGTCCTACTGGAAGTAAGTTAACATGAGACAATGTTTAAAGAAATCTTTCACATTCTTTGAGAAAATATTGTCTAGCTGTGACATCATTTCATTAAGAGGAACCACAGTAAACAGTGATACATCAAAACTGACCATAAAATCATTTGGACTCAGCCTGAAGGATTTCAGTTTTTCGATAAAATGAGCAGATCTTTAATATTAGTGTCAGTATTTTCTACAAATGATCATAGGAGAGTATCTAAGTGTTTGGCAACCCCATATGCCGGACAGCCATTGGCGGTAACAATTAGTCTCAGTGGAATGCTCTGCTTGTGAATTTTTGATAAACCATAAAATCGTGGAGGCAATGCTTCTTGTCAGTGGAAGACATCGTAAAGGGTTTTATTAGCTTATTTGTTAACCTACGAACAGAAGTTGTTGATTGCTACATTAGCCCTGAGGCAATTATAAATCGGTCTGTCCAGAATGAATACAATACATCGGTTGACTATTACAATGTCCAGTTTTGTCTTGCTTTTTGCAAATATCCACTAGTCGCGGATGGAGTGCCCCCTACACCACTGTTCAGTGTCTCCAGCACTCACATGTTTCATGGGTGCCTCATTCCCCGGAATACGAAGCTACATGGTGGCCCATACGCTCCTAGTAGTGAAAATGAAAAATAAAAAATTCCAAAATAATAACAATAGCCTTTTTCTCGACTGTCGCTTTTCTCCAGTCAATCAAAAACAGTTTGATATTCATTCTCAGAACTTTACTTTTGAAATTAATATTTTCATGGGGAATACAAAAACATATGTAACTGGACACTTAAAATAATTACGTGATAAATATCTTAAGTGACAGATTTATGGGAACTATCGTATTGTGATCCATACTTACGCTGCATTGACACTGTTTTACTTCTCTGTCAGCACGATAGAATGATAAATGTCTTCAACGACTATCGGCTCCCCTTTTTTCCCGTCTTCAATTTTGGTGTTTATT
Source organism: Schistocerca gregaria (assembly GCF_023897955.1). Taxonomy (NCBI): domain Eukaryota; kingdom Metazoa; phylum Arthropoda; class Insecta; order Orthoptera; family Acrididae; genus Schistocerca; species Schistocerca gregaria. Next base: position 506,351,808 of record NC_064923.1, read on the forward strand.
GTGGTACACAGATGGAAACTTATCAAGTTACAGAATAGATTAATTCAGCTCTTCTTGTTCTCGTTGACAGTCCTAGTCCCGCATCTCGCAAAGGATTTTCCCATCTCGCTGTGGGCCACTTTCCTCACAGCTTCTCAACTTGCATTCATTTTTCTAGTACCGCTGTATCGCTGAACCTCCGAGTAGAAAAGTGTACTGGAAAGACGCCAGGTTGTTGACTTCTGAAATTCTTGCGTAACCTCTGAATTACTTGTCCTTGACCATAACAGCATTTAACATTAGTGGAAAAGCTACTAACAATACGAACGATCTTCTTCGTAACCTTTCCGTTTTATCGGTTAGCTTTTCCCAAAGGGGTTTGAAAAGAAGCCGGTACGGTTCATGCATCCATTGACGACAGCTTGTTGACGTAATAATAGGAGTGACGGGGCTTTAAATGAAACTAATCGGTATCTGAATTACCATGACCTAACAGGCAGTGAAGTATGGATTTCAGAGAAGATAATTGTTTTATTAACCCTTTCAGACCTGAATTTTTTCTGGGGAAATAAAAATTTTTCTTTATGTGGTAATGCTCTCAAACGATTATGTAATGATTTTAGATGCAAGATTTATACAAAAATATGTACACGTTTTCAAAAGATACTTCGTACACTTGGCTTCATTTTATGGACTAAAATAACCAATTCACGAAATATTCTCTATTGTAATAAATAGTAAAATGATCATTCAGTAATTAATATGCAAAAAACAATATTCAATCATGCAATGGAATGCATCCGTGTATTCTAGTGGTCACGAGCTACTGCGCACTGCTACATTGATTTGCTGATATTGTCACAGTGATGCCCAACAGTTGGCAGCACTTTTCCATGATGAAAAAGTTGTACATTCACAAATGTGTACCTCAGGTTTCCATTGGGAAAAAATACTTCTGTTGCAGCTAAGACACAGTAAAGGTAAATGTACACAATTGCACCCAGAGGGTCTGGAAGGGTTAAACTCCCTGTAACTCAAACGTGGACGGAATTAACTGACTATGCCTCAAAGCACTGAAGTCTTTACTCAGAAATTAGTTGTACTCACGGAGATAATGTGCAGTTCAAATCAATATAAAATGTTTAGGAACGATGAAGACCCCTACAGAATAACTTATTTTTGATTATATGCAGTTAACAGTATTTTTTTTTGGGGGGGGGGGGAGGCTTAAGTGCTCCTATGGAACTTGAATGCCTGATATGCGGCAGTCTGTTATAAAAAATTGTCTTTATTTACTACAGTACCTCAGTATTAGAACATATGAAAATCAGTGCATCTAGTTCAAGCCCCTATAACGAGATGTTATGTATTGTACGGTCTCAATATAATCTAAACTTCAGGTAATTGTTAAAAAAGTTCTCTGTTGCTGCAACCGACTAATCACCTTATAGTAAAGCAACTTCAGCTAATGGTTACTGTACCGCCCATTAGTACGCATCATTAGTTATGAAACGTCATTCCTTCGCATTCGTGGAAGACTCCGTTTCTGAATGCATAAATTGATTTTAATATCCGGTCATATAGAAAGGATACTTAGAATAGCAGGAGGTTACGTGCAACGTATTCGCGCTTCCTACTGGCAATCGCCAGTATAGGTTGTATGAAACCGGGATTTTTTTTTAATTGCCGGCTCGTTAAAGTACTTTGAGCCAGATTAATCCGTTACTGAAATACGGTATTCATTACCTTTCAAAAAGCGCTTAGTGGTGCCGGTTTCCGATCCGTATAAAGTTATGAGCCGCGAGTCTTGGGCGCCAGGGCGGAGGTTTCTCCGAACAGCGCAAAAACCTTAATGAGCACGAAGACCACCCTGGTGCATTCCGCCGGTGGCTAATTTGCTCTTCCCCATCAGTCAAACAGGAGCACGCGCGTCAGCAGATAGCAGCTACTCTCACAGTTCACTTTGTTGTGTGGCCGCGCCATTAAGACTATTCCTTTTGTCAGTGATGACGGTGTTTCTCACTGCTCTCTCGTATTCCAGAGCTACAGTGTATTGCGTTGGCAGATTTACGCGTATGATTGGCACAACGTTCATTTATTTTCTGCTGTCGTAATTGCCTACTATTATCTCCAGTACATTGTGGTCCTTTTGGAAATTCGACCACGTCGCATTTGCGAAGTCGCTGGCGTCTACTGGTAACGAAAAACGATTCGGCTGCCTCTGTTACGTGGCCGTAAGCGTTAAGTTCAACATGGGGCAATTAGTGAAAACTCTAGCTTTGAATGCTCGCGTAAGGTATGTGAGGCCATCCTGGGCGGCAGAGCGGTTCTAGGCACTACAGTCTGGAACCGCGCGACAGTCACGGTCCCTGGTTCGAATCCTGCCTCGGGCATGGGTGTGTGTGCTGTTTTTAGGTGAGTTAAGTTTAAGTAGTTCTAAGTTCCAGGGGACTGATGACATCCGAAGTTAAGTCCCATAGTGCTCAGAGCCATTTGAACCATTTTTAAGATATGTGAGGAACATTCGATTGTTTGATCATGTCAACATGGCTGGCATTAGGGTGTGGGTGGGGAGGGGTTCGTGTTTGGGGGTGGGAGGGTAAGCGGGGTAAAAGTAGCGCGGGCCTATGCCCCCAGAGGGTGCCCCCTGACCCGTGTGCCTTGCTAAATAGAAATCAAACGCAAGCTTTAAAACCAGCAGCTATGGCTTTGAAGAAAAGACCTTAGCACTGATAGTCCTCTTGGAACCTGCGGAATAATTTTAAGGAAACATACAAATCGACAGCCAGTGGTTAAATTAATGCTAAATAATATGGTTCCGCAAGTAAGACAAGGCTGTACATAAGAGCAAAAATATTATTATTGCATATGTACAATGTGTGTAACATATACCGCTGAAAAAAGCTTTGTACACCCTTTTAGAGGTTTCCACTTCACTCAAGAGTTACTGCTCCAACAGCGCATATGGAGTGCATGAAATGATTACATTTACTGACCCTAACGACTTATCTTACAAAACAGATTAAGAAAAGGCAAACCTACGTTTCTAGCATCTGTACACTTAGAGAAAGCTTTTGACAATGTTGACTGGAATACTCTCTTTCAAATTCTGAAGGTGGCAGGGGTAAAATACAGGGAGCGAAAGGCTATTTACAATTTGTGCAGAAACTAGATGTCAGTTATAAGAGTCGAGGGACATGAAAGGGAAGCAGTGGTTGGGAAGGTAGTGAGACAGGGTTGTAGCCGCTCCCCGATGTTATTCAGTCTGTATATTGAGCAAGCAGTAAAAGAAAGAAAAGAAAAATTTGGAGTAGGAATTAAAATCCACGGAGAAGAAATAAAAACTTTAAGGTTCGCCGATGACATTATAATTCTGTCAAAGACAGCAAAGGACCTGGAAGAGCAACTGAACGGAATGGACATGGTCTTGAAAGGAGGATATAAAATGAACATCGACAAAAGCAAAACAAGGATAATGGAACGTAGTCCAATTAAGTCGGGTGATACTGAGGGAATTAGATTAGGAAATGAGACACTTAAAGTAGTAAAGGAGTTCTGCTATTTGGGGAGCAAAATAACTGATTATGGTCGAAGTAGGGAGGATATAAAATGTAGACTGGCAATGGCAAGGAAAGCGTTTCTGAAGAAGAGAAATTTGTTCACACCGAGTATAGATTTATATGTCAGGAAGTCGTTTCTGAAAGTATTTTTATGGAGTGTAGCCATGTATGGAAGTGAAACATGGACGATAAATAGTTTGCGCAAGAAGAGAATAGAAGCTTTCGAAATGTGGTCCTACAGAAGAATGCTGAAGATTAGATGGGTAGATCACATAACTAATGAGAGGGTATTGAATAAAATTGGAGAGAAGAGAAATTTGTGGCACGAGTAGAAGAAGGGATCGGTTGGTAGGGTATATTCTGAGGCATCAAGGGATCACCAATTTAGTATTGGAGGGCAGCGTGGAGGGTAAAAATCGCAGAGGGAGACCAATAGATGAACACACTAAACAGATTCAGAAGGATGTAGGTTGCAGTAGGTACTGGGAGATGAAGAACCTTGTGCAGGATGGAGTAGCATGGAGAGCTGCATCAAACCAGTCTCCGGACTGAAGACCACAACAACAACAACAGACCAATAGCGCAAGCGTTTGTCAGCTACCAGGTATAGACGTATGCTGAAATACCTATGTTAGTAGGTGGTGTAATCTCCACGGGCGGCAGTTCAGGCGCTGACTCTGACGTCCCGTCGATCGTACAGATGGCGAGTACCATCCTACGCTACGTTATGATACGCCTGCTCGACTTGGTCACGTAGTTCCATAAGATCTGATGGTTGATGAGTCGCACGATTAACTTCACATCCCACCATTCCCACATGTGCTCGATTTGAGACATGTCCGGAGATCGTGCTGGTCAGAGAAGTTGTTGCACATGTTGCAGAGCACATTGAGTTTCACGGACAGCGTCTGGGCGAGCATTATCCTTTTGGAACATCATCCTCCTGTTGCAATAACGCGAAAATCACAGGCCTAACACCATATTGCACATACCGAGCGCTGGTCAGAGCCCCCTCCAGAATCACCAACGGCGCACGTGACTTGTAGCCTATCGCACCCAGACCATAAGGCGTGACTGGGGCCAGTGTCTCTTGGACCAATGCACTCTACAAGACAGCCCTCACCAGGTAAATGACCATCACTTGCGTGCAGGGCTGAAGACCGCTGTGCGCCATCCCATCTTCCAAGTGATCTTCTGGAGGCACCAGTCGCTGCTGTGGCGTGAGTGGAAGACGGGATGTAGGTGTGCATGCCATAGTCCCAATGGTAATAACCAGTTCGCTATAGTTGGTGTTGAAACGTCTGGATTCACAAGCCAACAGGATAATGGTTTGAGCACTATGGGACTTAACAGCTGTGATCATCAGTCCCCTAGGACTTAGAACTACTTAAACCTAACTAACCTAAGGACAGCACACACATCCATGCCCGAGGCAGGATTTGAACCTGCTACCGTAGCGGTCACGCGGTTCCAGACTGAAGCTCCTAGAACTGCATGGCTGCAAATCTAGAATCAGAATTGAAAAGAGCTTTGGAAAACTTAAGATCGCATAAGGCAAAAGGGACAGATAACATTCCATCAGCATTTCTAAAGTCATTGGGGGCTGTGATGACATAGCGACTATTCATGTTGGTGTGTATAATGTATGAGTTTGACGATATACCACGTGACTCCCAGAAAAATAGCATCCATACAATTACGAAGATTGCAAGAGCCGACAAGTGCAAGAATTATCATACAATCAGCATAGCAGCTCATTCATCCAAATTGGTTACAAAAATAATATACAGAAGAATGAAAACGAAAGTTGAGGATGTGTTAGATGAAGATCTATTTGGTTCTAGGAAAGGTAAAAGGCTCCAAAGAGGCAATTCTGACATTGCGCTTGATAATGGAAATAAGGCCGAAGAAAAATCAAGACACGTTCATAGGATCTGTTGACCTAGAAAAAAGGATTAACAATGTAAAATGGTGCAAGCTGTTCGAAATTCTGAGAAAAATAGGGGTAAGCTATAGGGAAAGATGAGTAATGTACAATTTGTACAAGGGTCAAGAGGCGACAATAAGAGTGGAAGACCAACAACGCATTGCTCAGATCAAAAAGGATGTAGGACAGGGATGTAGTCTTTCACCTCTCCAGTTCAATCCGTACATCGAAGAAGCAATGATGGAAATAAAAGAAAGGTCCAGGAGTGGAACTGAAATTCAAGGTAAAAAGATATGAATCATAGAATTCGCTGGTGGCATTGCTATTCTGAGTGAAGGTGAAGAAGAATTACATGATCTCCTTAACGGAATGAACGGTCTAGTGAGTAGAGAATATAGATGGAGAGTACATCGAAGAAACATGAAGGTAATGACAAGTAGCAGAAAGGAGAACAGAGAGAAACATAACATCAGGATTGTTGGTCACGAAGTAGATTAAGATAAGGAATTCTGCTACCTAGGCAGCAAAATAACGAACGACGGACGGCCCGAGGAGGACGTCAACAGCAGACTAGCACTGGTAAAAAGGGGATTCCTGACCAAGAGAAGTCTACTACTGTCATACACAGGCCTTGATTTGAGGAAGAAATTTCGGTGAATGTAGGTTTGGAGCACAGCACTGTATGGATGTGAAACATGGACTGTTGGAAAACCAGAACAGAAGAGAATCGAAGCATTTTGGATGTGGTGTTACGGACGAATGTTGAAAATTAGGTGGACTGATAAGGTTCTGTGCAGAATGGGAGAGAAAGAGAATATGTGAGAAACACTAACAAGGAGAAGTGATAGGATGACAGAACATCTGTTAAGACATGAAGGAACGACTTCCATGGTACTAGAGGGAGCCGTAGAGGGTGAAAACTGTAAAGGAGAGATTGGAATACATCCAGCAAATAACTGAGGACATAGGCTGCAAATGCTACTCCGGGGTGAAGACGTTGGCACAGGAGAGGAATTCGTGGTGAGCCGTACCCTATCAAACCAGTCAAGAAGACTGATGACTCAAGAAAATGTGGAATGTGTATCCTCCAACAACAGTCGAAACCAGACAAGGTGGTGATGTTGGACACTAGGGTCTAGCTCATCCATAAGGTTCCGCTAGGTTCGTGTGGGACTCTGGGCAGGCTAGCCCATTTCAGGAATGCTATTGCCCACAAAACATTGCCTCACAGTACATACTTTATGACAGGGTGCACTGTCATGCTGATAGAAAAACATCATCGTCTCCCAACAGTTCCTCTTCTCTACGTAGTAGACAATGCTATAAAATGGTAAAATGTATTCATATCCTATGTCATTTAACATCTTCTTTAGCGCAATAACGGGACCGCACGATAACTACTAAAACCATTCCCACACCATACTATAGAGCTGTGTGGCTTATGAGCAGTTTCTCGACGACTGCACCCCAGTCTCTTTAACTCGCTACCCACAGTGACTCTGTTGCCTTAACTGTTGTCAGCACTTTGGAACTCACGAGTTAATTTATTCTACCGATTTCATGCTATTTCTTACGACTATTCTTTTCAGTGTTCGACGTTCTCTGACAGTCCGTCAGTACATGATGTCTGCCTGCTCTTTGTTTAGCGTCCGCAGCTCGCGGTCTCGCGGTCACGTTCTCGCTTCCCGAGCACGCGGTCCCGAATTCGATTCCCGGCGGGGTCAAGGGGTTTTCACCTGCCTCGAGATGTTCGGGTGTTTGTGTTGTCCTCATCATTTCATCATCATTCATGAAAGTGGCGAGATTGGACTGAGAAAAGGTTGGGAATTTGTACGGGGGCTGATAATCGCGCAATTGAGCGCGCCACAAATCAAACATCATTATCATATTTGTTTAGCTGTAATTGTTCCGTCGCATTTCCTCTTCAGTCACATCACCAATAATTCATTTAGGCAGCTTTAGGAAGGTTGAATTGTACCTGATGGCTTTGTTACACAGATGACATCCAATGACTAGCCCACAGTCGAAGCCACTGAGCTATCCTGATGGAACCCGTTCTCCTGTTACAGTGCTCCTCTACTGACAACACAATACTATCACCTTGTTTTACACTGGCGACTTAGCCTCTCGTGACATTTACTAGTCAGTTCCGCAGTACATAGCGTCGTCCGGATACTTTGGGTCGGATACTGTGTACTTATGTATTATCATTTTGTGAGGGATTACTGTTGAAGTAGCTCCTCCCCGACCGGTGGAAGATAGGGTCGTCATAATACGATATTTTACATTTCAGATCGTTGCCGACAGTGAAACCGAATGAGACGGTGCTGCTCTACTATACGCAGGGGAGCGTGGAACGTTTAGATGTTCGACCATTCAGAGTTAGTCTTTCCTTGTTTCCCCATACCACTCGAGCAGAGTGCTTCGAGAAAAGCTTCTCGAAATGAGATAGCACTATGAGACTTAACTTCTGAGGTCATCAGTCCCCTAGAACCGTAGCGGTCGCGCGGTTCCAGACTGTAGCGCCTAGAATCGCTCGGCCACTCCGGTCGGCGAAATGAGACTTAGACTGTAGCAATCTTTCGTCGTTTCTTATCTGTCGAAGTTTTAAACCTCTTGCTTTTTTCACACCATTCACAGGTAAAAAATTAAGAAATGTTATGACACGATGTACTAGCTTCCTCCGGGAAACTCTTACTCTAGGAAAGTACCTCACTATTTATCTTACATTATATTGGGAAGCAAGAAGAAGTTAAGTCGAGCAAGTAACCGATAAACGCTCCATGTGAATACCATGAAGATGACAGAATAACACGAGGAAAACAAAAACCGTAAGCGAGCAGTTAGGTGCAGTATTTTGGAATTGGAATATCAACAAAGGTACTGAAAGCATCTCATACAGAGGTTTCGGGAAGACACCATTATGCGACGCAAGAGTGTGGGTACAGACAAAAAACTGAAAGAAAGATGTTGCAAAACCACAATAAAGGACATGGTATAAAATGAAAACTTCTAGTGGTTGATGTAAATATGTTGATACAGTGGATAGAGATGAAACAACTAGAACGGAATTTTCATATTGGATGTACAGTTGGCGACAAAAAGTGTGGGACATGTAGACCTACAGGATACCGGAAAAGAGGTAGACTTACGAGTATTTCAGAGGGGGCATGTACACCCGCAGTATAGCGGAAAAGAGGAATTACTGGCACGTGGAAAATGTTGGAGTCGTGCAGGATTCACAGACGGCAGAAAATACTTCTACAACGAAGAGGCATGGAGACTAGCTGTGTTAGACGTCCAACGGTGCCAGTGTTATAAATTACTTCTGTCAGGTTAAACTTCATACTCATTTATCTCAGCATTCCAAATATCTTTGTGAACAGTGTTCTTCAGATCCTCAAACTGCAATAGTGTGCCCTATTTACCTTTGTTTTTTGCTGAACGATCCAGTTCTTCGCTTTCGAACAGAGGACAACGTCTGAGAAAGTTGTGTGTTATCTTCAGTGATTCGACGGATTATTATTACACCTGCAGTTCTTTTCACTGTCCCTGTCCACAAGATACTACGTCTTAGGCACTAAGCTAAGACACGGGAAGGTACCATGTTTATAGAGTAACAGAGCCTGATGTCAACGAAAAAAGAAAATTGCTTTCTGTCCTATAAGGTCTGCCGAAATGTGGGATTGTAATGACACATAATGTGCTTCTTTGGTTAATCGGGTGCTACACTTTGTAGCCCACTACAACTTTTTATTGTTAGTGATAATTGCGGTATTTCCATATTTTGCAATTGTCTTTCTTCAGTTGGATAATACGGATGTATGTTTTTGAAAGGCTTCAATTTAGGCTTTAGGTGATCTCGTATATATTATATTCGTTATTCTCTCCTCGTTTCCCATCTTTTCTTGTGCCTCTTCTTATGCTACAAATTCTCATTTCTTCTGTCTCTTTCACTAGAAACCATACATTACTTCCATAGAATACGCACGAGCTATCTTGTGTGTCTTCTTCAGTTTTTTCTCGATTTATTTAAATTGTGCTATTAACGGGACTGAATCTTCCCGTTCTAATTTCTGTGTCGGTGTTATAAACATTTTAATATCTTTACTCATGCAATTCTAAAGCTGATCTTTCAAACCGCAAATTTTATGTCAGTTTCATTGCGGAGAATTCGAGTGTTTTTGACAGATGAAACACGTCTGTAGCTGTGTTCCAAGGCATTACAATATTGGCAGCAGCCGAGGCAGATAAGGAATAAGGTCTTTAGCCTTTTGTGTCGGCTACCCACATACTTATCTCGGCCGGGAAAACAATGCGGAGCAAATAAAAGACGGCGACGTTTGTGTACCCTAACACGCGAAGAGGCATTCTTGCGCAGTTCCGTCCAAAATACGAACGGCAGAGTGGCGTCATGGGGAGATAAAGAACGCACGCTGGCGAGCGCCGAGTGATGTAATGAACGCGAGGCGGACCGAGAACGACTCCGCGGATCACGTCACTAAGAGGAGACGGGAGCAAAGTGGAAATACAAATTCGTAATGCCAATAGCTGATGTCGGAAAACTGACAGAACCACCTCAAACTATCAGCGTGGGTAATTACTACTTCGATGTTACCGAAAAGCCGCTCCGGTTGCTTTTTTAAGATTTTATTTAGGTCACACGACAGATTTAGGCCTTTATATTAGGCCATTATCAAATACATCTGGAACTGCCACATGTTAATACATAATATGACGGGCACATATATATTTTTGTTTTTTGTAATAGGACATGAGAGACAGTGTTTATATAAACACCGTAAGTGTGCAGAAATAATACAAAACTTACGTTACGCTGTAGGAAAGCAACGTCGAGTTAAAAAACAGTACAAATCAAGTGGATTAAAAAAGATTCGCACCCAATGACGTCTTGAGAAAATTGAGCTGTTTTAGTTTCCTCATGACGTCATTGGGCGCGAAACTTTGACTTGTGCTGTTTTTGTCACTTGACGTTGCTTTTCTACCGCAGAACGTGAGTTGTATACAACTTCTCCATTTCTACTATATACACGGTGGTCCATTTATCGCGACCGGGCCAAATATCTCACAAAATAAGCGTCAAACGAAAAAACTGCAAAGAACGAAACTTGTCTAGCTTGTAGGGAGAAACCAGATGGCACTATGATTTGCCCGCTAGATGGCGCTGCCATAGGTCAAACTGATATCAACAGCGTATTTTTTTTTAAGAGCAACCCCCATTTTTAATTTCATATTCGTATAGTACGTAAGGAAATATGAATGTTTTAGTTGGACCACTTTTTTCGCTTTGTGATAGATGGCGCTGCAATAGTCACAAACATATGGCTCACAATTTTAGACGAACAGTTGGTAACAGGTACGTTTTTTAAATTAAAATACAGAACGTAGGTACGTTTGAACATTTTATTTCGGTCGTTGCAATGTCATGGGGTCACCTTTGTGAACTTATCATTTCTGAGAACGCAAGCTGTTACAGCGTGATTAGTTGTAAATACCACTCAATGCTCAAAATGATGTTCGTCAACCTCAGTGCATTTGGCAATACGTGTAACGACATTCCTCTCAACAGCGAGTAGTTCGCCTTCCGTAATGTTTGCACATGTGACGCATGTTGTCAGGCGTTGTCGGTGGATCACGAATATCTTTCAACTTTACCCACAGAAACAAATCCGGGGACGTCAGATCCACCTTTCATGAAATATGCTATTCAATACCGCTTCAACCGCACGTTAGCTATGTGCCGCACATCCATCGTGTTGGAAGTTCATCGCCATTCTGTCATGCAGTGAAACATCTTGTAGTAACATTGGTAGAACATTACGTAGGAAATCACCATACACTGCACCGGACACTTGGATTATGTAGTCCAGGATACCGAGCAGCATACATAGCACGCGCCAGTTGGGCATTTTGACCACAATAGCCATACATCAACACGATATCGACGTTTCCCGCAATTGGTAAATGGTCCATTTTAACGCGGGTAATGTATCACGAAGCAAATACCGTCCACACTGGCGGAATGTTACGTCATAACACATAGTTATACGTTTGTGACTATTATAGCGCCATCTATCACAAAGCGAAAAAAGTGGTCCAACTAAAATATTCATATATCTTTACATACTACACGAATATGTAATAAAAATGGGGGTTCCTATTTAAAAAAACGCAGTTGATATTCTTTTGACCTATGGCAGCGCCATCTAGCGTGCTAACCATAGCGCCATCTGGTTTCGTCCTTCAAGCTAGACGAGTTGAGTCACCTAACATTACCTCTGGATATATATAATACAAACCATAACAAAATGCACGAAAGTATGTTTTTTAGCACAAACCTACGTTTTTAAATGGAACCACGTTAGTTTTGTTAGCACATCTGAACATATAAACAAATACGTATTCAGTGCCTTTTGCTGCATTGTAAAATCTTAATTACATCTGGAGATATTGTAACCTGAAGTTGACGCTTGAGTACCACTCCTCCGCTGTTCGATCGTGTGTATCGGAGAGCACCGAATTACGTAGGGATCCAAAGGGAACGGTGATGGACCTTAGGTACAGAAGAGACTGGAACAGCACATTAAGTCCACATGCTAACACCTTTTTATTGGTCTTTTTCACTGACGCACATGCACATTGACGTAAGGGGTGAGGTACACTTACACACATGGTTTCCGTTTTCAATTACGGAGTGGAATAGAGTGTGTCCCGACATGTCAGGCCAATAGATGTTCAATGTGGTGGCCATCATTTGCTGCCCACAATTGCAATCTCTGGCGTAATGAATGTCGTACACGCCACAGTACATCTGGTGTAATGTCGCCGCAGGCTGCCACAATACGTTGTTTCATATCCTCTGGGGTTGTAGGCACCTCACGGTACACATTCTCCTTTAACGCACCCCACAGAAAGAAGTCCAGAGGCGTAAGATCAGGAGGACGGGCTGGCCAATTTATGCGTCATCCACGTCCTATGAAACGCCCGTCGAACATCCTGTCAAGGGTCAGCCTAGTGTTAATTGCGGTATGTGCAGGCGCACCATCATGCTGATACCACATACGTCGACGCGCTTCCTGTGGGGCAACGTTGCCAGATCATTCTGTAGAAACGCGATGTATGTTGCTGCTGTTTGGGCCCCTGCAATGAAGTGAGGACCAATGAGGTGATCGCCAATGATTCCGCACCATACATTTACAGTCCACGGTCGCTGTCGCTCTACCTGTCTGAGCCAGCGAGGATTGTCCACGGACCAGTAATGCATGTTCCGTAGATTCACTGCCCCGTGGTTTGTGAAACACGCTTCATCGGCAAACAGGTAGAACTGCAACGCGTTCTCTGTTAATGCCCATTGACAGAATTGCACTCGATGATTAATGTCATCACCATGTAATTGCTGATGTAGCGACACGTGAGACGGGTGAAAGCGGTGACGATGCAATATGCGCATGACACTACTTTGACTCAGTCCACCGGCTCTCGCAATGTCCCGTGTACTCATGTGTGGGTTCTTGGCAACACCAGCTAACACACCAACAGCACACGCTTCTCCTGTGACGAGCCTGTTACGGACCCGTTTGCGTGCTACGACCATACCTGTTGCACACAGTTGTCGGTAGATGTTTTGCAATGTGCGGTACGTTGGATGTTCTCTGTCCGGGTACCGTACTGCATACACCCTGCAGGCTTCAGCTGCATTTCGTCGACACTCGCCATAGATGAGTATCATCTCCGCCTTTTCAGAGTTCGAATACACCATGGTCACAGTTCCTACAACACTACACTATCACAGACATCTGGTAACACGGTGTACTACAGTTGGTCTGCGTGCGGAGACGAATGCAGAATAACAATAGCAGCAAGCGCTACATGCGGACACTGCGAGAGCTAGACCAAACCACAACAGTGCACTATAGCCACACTCGTAAACACGGTCGTCATCGTAAACATGTCCCTGCAGATGCTGCTCGCCGACCGTGGCCCGTGTTTCTTACAACACGCAACTGAACGTCGGAGGTTTCAAGCGTCAACTTTAGGTTATAATATCTCCGGATGTAATTAACATTTTACAATGCAACAAACGGCACTGAATACGTATTTGTTTATATGTTCAGATGTGCTAACAAAACTAACGTGGTTCCATTTAAAAAAACGTAGGTTTGTGTTAAAAAACATACTTCTGTGCATTTTTGTATGGTTTGTATTAAACAATTACACTAGCCCCTTTCCTCATGTTCGGTCTGTGGAATCGATTCGTCAGTATTTGATGTGGTTTACGAAATATATATATATATATATATATATATATATATATATATATATATATATATATAAGCACTGTCTATCATCCCCTAGTCTATTATTTTTCCATATATATAAGCACTGTCTATCATCCCCTAGTCTATTATTTTTCCACTCGTACTGTCTGTTCGTATATATGGACATAAAAAACAAAAGTAGATATATGCCCACCGTATTATGTATTGACAGGTTAAGTAGTGTGTAAGCTTAGGGACTGATGACCTTAGCAGTTAAGTTCCATAAGATTTTACACACATCTGAACATTTTGTTAAAGTTGTAGTATTTCCGTTATATTCCTCTTTAGTTTATTGTTTTAGTGAAGGAAGATAGTTGTGCCGATGCATGATATTAATAAAGATCACTCAGGCTATCTAGAAGACGAACATTTATTGGAGGAGATTAGTGTTTAACGTCCCGTCGACAACGAGGTCATTAGAGACGGAGCACAAGCTCAGATTATGGAAGGAGGGAGAAGGAAAGCGGCTGTACCCTTCCCAATGAACAATCCTGGCTTTTGCCTGAAGCGATTTAGGAAAATCACGGAAAACCTAGAGCAGGACGGCCGGACGCGGGTTTGTACCGTCGTCCTCCCGAATGTGAGTCCAGTGTGCTAACCACAGCTCTACCGCACTCGGTGCAAACGTTCATTGTTGAACACTATGATGTATAAGAACTCTCAACAGATATCCAACTGGTGTACAAAGTATGAAATATCAATGGACCTTAAAGTTGCATCCTCACAAGTTTTGGGATTTCTATATTATCCGTACTTAACGTACGTTTTCAACTCAAGTAATACAAATTTGTTTATTTAAATAAAGAAAAAGAAAGCAAGTAAATTAATGAATACTTATAATTTTTCTGAAACAGTGTGCATACTTACTGGTCTCTAAACTTATGCGATGTTCGAATGCAGTTGATTTTCGTGACTCAGTCACGTTTTAACGTGGAATCCGAATCACGGCAAAACTCTGAATTTCCGCAAACTCAAAGCATAAGCAGAGCTGATCGGGTTGTTATCTTTTATAAATCATTCAAGGAACGAATGTAACCGAATTCCGAAGCTCTGCTTTCAGGATTTGACGTTTATTCGGTAAGCCACCAAGGCACACATACCTGTGGCTGCTTTGCAGTGGCTCGAGTATCTCAACGCCAGTGTTTCATCGACGTTTGACCTTTGTAATATTTTATGTTGTGTGTTTCTCTAGTACTCATACTAAAAAAAATATTTACAAACAGTGCACTCGATAAATAAATCAGCTACACAATGATCTCACTCGCTGATGTAATGGGATATGTACAAATCTATTTGAAAGAGTATAACTAGATGTTGTATGTAGTGAAGACAATGTAAATCCCGGTCTCACCTTATCCAGCAGTGGTGGTTCCTGGTGTTTATAGCACCATTTGTGGATATATAAATCTGGGTAAACAAGGAGGTTGGGGCCGCGACAGGTAATGGAGCTGTAAGAGTTTCATTATGACTCTAAACGGGCTGATGGGTCGCAAAAGGTACTCACTAGATGTTAATGGAAGTCCTTTACTTTCATAACAGGCTTCAGGCGTACCCCATCATCAAATGACCACATAAATGAATAACATATTTTTACCTTACGAATGTGAAGACGTGCAGAATCGTATTTTTCAGGCACAATGGTCAGCTCGTCATTATGGGATGGTAAACCAATACTTTTGCGTCATATTTATTTTACAATACGAATAGATATTTAAACAACTTTTAAAATGTTTTTCATGCCAATATACAAGCAAAGCAAAACATACACTCCTGGAAATTGAAATAAGAACACCGTGAATTCATTGTCCCAGGAAGGGGAAACTTTATTGACACATTCCTGGGGTCAGATACATCACATGATCACACTGACAGAACCACAGGCACATAGACACAGGCAACAGAGCATGCACAATGTCGGCACTAGTACCTTTCGCAGCAATGCAGGCTGCTATTCTCTCATGGAGACGATCGTAGAGATGCTGGATGTAGTCCTGTGGAACGGCTTGCCATGCCATTTCCACCTGGCGCCTAAGTTGCACCAGCGTTCGTGCTGGACGTGCAGACCGCGTGAGACGACGCTTCATCCAGTCTCAAACATGCTCAATGGGGGACAGATCCGGAGATCTTGCTGACCAGGGTAGTTGACTTACACCTTCTAGAGCACGTTGGGTGGCACGGGATACAGCTAGTTCCCTTGCCTGTCTAGGAATGGTAGAACGATGGGTTCGATGACGGTTTGGATGTACCGTGCATTATTCAGTGTCCCCTCGACGATCACCAGAGGTGTACGGCCAGGGTAGAAGATCGCTCCCCACACCATGATGCCGGGTGTTGGGCCTGTGTGCCTCGGTCGTATGCAGTCCTGATTGTGGCGCTCACCTGCACGGCGCCAAACACGCATACGACCATCATTGGCACCAAGGCAGAAGCGACTCTCATCGCTGAAGACGACACGTCTCCATTCGTCCCTCCATTCACGCCTGTCGCGACACCACTGGAGGCGGGCTGCACGATGTTGCGGCGTGAGCGGAAGGCGGCCTAACGGTGTGCGGGACCGTAGCCCAGCTTCATGGAGACGGTTGCGAATGGTCCTCGCCGATACCCCAGGAGCAACAGTGTCCCTAATTTGCTGGGAAGTGGTGGTGCGGTCCCCTACGGCACTGTGTAGGATCCTACGGTCTTGGCGTGCATCCGTGCGTCGCTGTGGTCCGGTCCCAGGTCGACGGGCACGTGCACCTTCCGCCGACCACTGGCGACAACATCGATGTACTGTGGAGACCTCACGCCCCACGTGTTGAGCAATTCGGCGGTACGTCCACCCGGCCTCCCGCATGCCCACTATACGCCCTCGCTCAAAGTCCGTCAACTGCACATACGGTTCACGTCCACGCTGTCGCGGCATGCTACCAGTGTTAAAGACTGCGATGGAGCTCCGTATGCCACGGCAAACTGGCTGACACTGACGGCGGCGGTGCACAAATGCTGCGCAGCTAGCGCCATTCGACGGCCAACACCGCGGTTCCTGGTGTGTCCGCTGTGCCGTGCGTGTGATCATTGCTTGTACAGCCCTCTCGCAGTGTCCGGAGCAGGTATGGTGGGTCTGACACACCGGTGTCAATGTGTTCTTTTTTCCATTTCCAGGAGTGTATTTAACACAAATGCTACAAGGTTCAAGGGTCGTTCAATAAGTAATAATGCCCACATTTTTTCTCAGCACATATTTATTGTTAAGAGACAGAATTTGGTGACAATATACATCAACATGTCTTGTCCATTTCCTATTTTTCTACGTAGTCTCCATTACGTTCTATGGCCGTACGCCAACATTGTGTGAGAGTATCCATTCCCTGCTAAACATATTTTCACTGCATAACTGACACACTCGTCATTTTCAAAGTGTGATTCCCGTAGAGAATCTTTAAGCGGCCCAAAGGGATGGGAGTCCGAGGGTGCCAGGACTGGACTGTAGGGTAGATGAGGCAGTGATGTCCAACCCAACTGGCGATGTGTTCCCGAGTTCTCAGACATGTGTGTGGGCGTGCATTATAGTGTTGGAACAAGATTTATGATGGTTCTTGTCCAATTGAACACGTCGGAAACGGTTCTTGATTTTATTCAGAGTCTTCACGTATGCCTCTGAATTGATGGTTGACCCTCTTGGCATCAAATCCACGAGAATGACGCCGTCTCGATCCCAGAAGACTGTCACCATGACTTTTCCGGCAGGGGAATTGTCGTGAATTTCTTCTTTTGTGGTGAATGAGGGTGGTGCCACTCCATGGACTGCCTTTCTGTTTCCGGCGCCAAGTGGTGCACCAAGCTTTCGTCCTCCGTAACGATCCGTGACAGAAAGGCCTCTCCGTCGGTGTCGAAACGCTCCAACAACTCAGGTGAAATGGTCTTTCTTTGAATCTTGTGGTCCGATGTGAGCATTCGTGGAACCCATAGTGAGCACCTCTTTGAATATCCGAGAGTCTCGATCATTGCAGACAACTGCAGAGCCAACTGTGGAGTTGCTATGTGTCGATCGGCACGAATAGTGGCATCCACACGATTCAGCATGTCTGGTGCAGTGGCTGTGACAGGACGTCCCGAGCATGGCTGATCATGGATCTCTGTTTTTGCATTTCCTGAGGCTGTAACTTTCCTTACCCATCGCCCAACTGTACTCATGTCTACTGCAGCGTCGGCATACACTGCACACAAACGTTTACGGATGTTAACCACGTTTTCTTTTTCTGCACACAGGAATTCAGCAACAGCACGTGTGTGAGTCGTATGTAGACGCCATTTTGACGCTGTACTACGGCTCTGCCATCTGTCAGAACGGTTCGAAACTCCATCGGCGCACATAACAAACATCAAATGTGAAGCACCAACAAGGACATTTGTCTATGTGTATTAATGTCTTTTTTTTTAAATGTGGGAAATTATTTCTTGTACGACCTTCGTAAAATACTAAAGTAAAAGTATTAAACCTAAGCCTAAAAGTAACTTGTTTTATTTTTATAAAATTCACTGGTCTTTAGCATTAACCATGTAGCCAGAGAAGTGAGTAAGTACAGATTTATCATATAACATCACACATACAGCATATGTATTAGAAATTACCTTAATTCCAGGTAAACTTCATAGTACACTCTGTATATTCGCACATTCAACCTAATTCACATATCACAACTTCTTTCGCTGGAACTTTTGTGTCTCACAACTGGATATGCAGAAACTGGGCAATACTGACCTGTCGAAATAGCTCCGTCGCCGACGCAGGTTGGGGAATTCCTGTTCTGAACAATGTCTTAAGAAACTTGTGGCGTTGTCGGTCATAACGTGAACACCCTAGTATCACACGTCTGAGATCTGTAGTCTCTGCTGGCTGGACTTCGTAGCATTGTTTTATTTGACACTATGTGTACGTCTCAGATAAGATAGTAAATTAGTATTAGTGAAGAATATAAAAGAAAAAAAAGCTAGAAGATTATCTAAAATGTTCAAAAATGCTTGTTAGTTGCTTGCTGCTTGTTCATTAGTTACATTATCTGGGTTAGTACAACGATGAGCATAGATTTCAAGGTTTTCAATGAGAGACGTGCCCGCGCAGAGGTTGTGCAACATTTTTAACAATTCGTTAGTCAAAAGATCTCTAGGAAACCATTACATGTTACCTCTAGATAAAATGCTGTGTAGGGGGGAAACGTAGCTGTTGTTCCACGAAACGCGTTATGAAATTTGAATGACTGTATAGGACAAGGAATTGCTCGTACATCTTGTTACATGCTGCTAGCCAGAACACCTGTAAGGGTCTCCTCGAATACTGGATTTGACCAAACTGAGGGTAATTTCTCCTTTAGTGACACCTACAGGGAGACCAAGGCTTGCAGTTTTCTGTCCCTCCTGGCGAAATGGGAAATTTAATCACTTTCCGAAACATTACCCACGTTCCCAGGTCAGTTGACACGCCAGTCGGTCCCACATACACATTATGACCGCCGACCAACTGTGATTTAAGCCCGTCCATGGAATAACTGCGTCACCTGGCGAGGAATGACTGCTAGTCAGTCACACGCACGGTGCATGTAGCATCAGTGAGCATGCCATCCGTGTGTAGAATGACGAAGGCGCACGATCTATCAGAGTTTGACCACGGGCAGATTGTGATAGCCTTGAGGCGCGGCACGAGCATTGGATGTGCACCACCTTGTCGGGAATTCTAGGAGTGCTGTGGTTAGTGTCTTCAACACTTGGCGAAACCAATGTGAAACCACGTCCAGACGTCGTGGTATTAGGCGTCCACACCTCATTACAGATGTCGGGCTTCGTAGGTTGGGCATACTGGCAAAACAGAATAGACAGAGAACTGTGGCTGAACACATCAGACTCTAATGTTGGGCAGAATACAAGTGTGACTGAACACATAGTGGACCAAACACTGTTAACGACGGGCCTCCGCAGTCGACGCCCAAGCATGGGTCAACGTTAACACCACGACATGGGCAGCTATGACCGAAACGGCATGTGCCCATCGACACTGGGTGTTAGTGCAGTGGCAGAGAGTTGCATAGTCTGATGAATCTCAAGACCTTCTTCATCATGGGCGCGAATCGGTCGTCTCCGAGATGAACGGCTCCCTGACACCTGTACTGTGAGGCAGAGACAAGCTGGTGGCGGCTCCATTATGCTCTGGGGAACATTCAAGTGGGCTTCCATGGGTTCAGTGGAGCTGGTAAAAAGTATTATGGCAGCCAAGGAATATTCTACAATGGTTCCAGACAATGAACACTCCTTCATGACGATCACGTATCCTGACGGCAGTGGCTTTTTTGAGCAAGATATTGCGCCATGTCACAAGGCCAGGAGTGTTATTGAGTGGTTCGAGAGACACAGTGGCAAATTCCAATTTAAGTACTGCCCCCCCCCCCCCCAAACTAGCCATGTCTGAACCGGATAGTTCACACATTTGGGATATGATTGACCGTGGCGTCAGAGCTCATCGTCCTCCCCTCCCCCGAATTTACGGGTATAAGATGCCTTGTGTGAGCAGATGTGGTGTCAACTCCTTCCAGCGACCTGCCAATGTCTAATTGCTTCCGTGTCACGACTCATTGCCGCTGTTATACGTGCCAAAAGTGGACATACCGGCTATTAGCTAGGTGGTCACAATGTTCTGGCTGATCAGTGTATGTTCCCTTGCTAAAAGCAATTTAAAGATGATGTTTGCGCTGTTTTTCCTCGTTTTAATAGAATCACGGCACCCCTAACCCTGCTTTATATGTAGTGCCATGAAGAAACTGATTTATATTTTTTTACTTTTAGTGTTTTATTAAAACGTGGGAGTATGCTCGAAGATCAGGGTAGTTGTTGTACATGTGGGCTTCAGTCACGACTTAACGTTTAATTTGTGACGGAACAATATGTTAATATGTTACGAGTTTGTGGTATGCGGAGTAAAACATCTTGTTTCAGTCCCCGAAAACATTCAGTTTGTGCTTTTTTTAAAAATACCCCAGTGACTCCGAGAATCATTATGAAATCCTACTCCTATTCTAGTCACTACTATTAGCCACTTTTATGAGGAATGAGAAACGTGCTGAGAGGATCACTTACGAGAAAGTGAGCTCCTCCCTCCACTAACCCGTCCCTGCCTCCCCCCCCCCCCCTCCAATTTCATCTAACATACGACAATATTGAAAGGTGAACATTTATTGATGTACTATCTTCTGCTTAGAGTACATTGCAGAAGATGTACTTGATAACTTACTACAGAACGTTCATCTGTGATAGTACATATTGTTAGGAGGTCTATGAAGATGTACTTGGTAACTTACCACAGAATGTTCATGTTTGATAGTACACACTGTCTCGAGCCTGTTAGCACGTCTAATGCAACCTCGCAGCACCCGAACCAAAACCGTATGAGCCAGCCGACCCTGTAATCTAGGAGCTAGGCGCTGCTGTGTGGCTAGCGCTCGTCCTGGATGTCGATAGCTCAATCCTAGGAGCTGGACTAGTACTAGAGGATTTTTCCAACCTCCGGTAGGTCGCGAAATTATAACACAGTGAAAATACATGAAGTTTTTTTTCCGGATGTGTTGTCCGGTGTCTCTAGTATGCCCGTCGATCGCGTCACGTCGTGCGTTTTAGTTCTCAGTACACAGTGAGCTCACAAAGATACTTAGATCAATGGAGTCTCCCGCCACGTGTGAATTCCCCTCTGAGGGGCCCCGCCCGATTTCAAGCAGCCCACGCAACGTACCTGTCATCCGTTCCCTTCTTCACGACAATTCTCGCCGCGCACTACAGTTGTAATAGCAATGCTTCTGCACCGTTTTCGACAGGAAAGTGTGATCACCCATCACGCAGCTCGTACTTGACTCCCTCTGATTTTCATCTCCTCACTCACATGAACCTCTGGCTATGACACCATTTTGGCACAAACAGCGATTGCAGATCAGCGTAACGAATTGTTAGAAAGCACAGGGAGCTACTTTCTATGACTAGGTACTCGAAAGTTGCTACCATGCTGTGACCAATGTTTAAGTCGGAGCGGTGACTTTGTAGAGAAGTAGCTGGGAGGTGTAGATAATTATAGTAAATAAAACATATTTTACTTTAACTGTGGTTCCCATTTTGCGACTCATTAGAGGTTGAAAAAAAAAAGTCCCACGTTGCTCAGGGGGAAAGAAACTTGCATCTAATTACATGCTCAAGATCACTGTAGGCATAAACCAACATAGCGGTGGAAAAAATTAAAATTTTGTGTATCCTGTACCGCATACATTTTTGTGTTGCTACAAACTAGGAGAGACTGTATAAATTTTTTAATATACGAAGAGAAATTTGTCACTACGTAGAATCGGTCCCTCAGACGTGGATGGGTGGCTAAATTTGTAGCGAAATTCTCGCTAAAGGCACGGATCACCAATTTCATCTACTGGTGGGGGTCGGAGTTTTAACACATCTTAACAGTTTCATCGATGCGTATAACGCACCAACAAAAAGGTAAGTAAACAAGAATAGACCTGATTTTCATAGGACGTAGGTATGTTCCTGCAACAAATTGGTTGAATGACTGGATGCCGGCAGGAGAGGAGGTGTTGGCAATACGTTCCTGATTAGTGGTTTATGTGCCTGTCCTCAATAGGAACAGTGTGTTACAACACCATAATGAGGGCATTTACACTAACACACCTATCAAGGGCTGACTTGGACACGTAATATCTTGACTACTGATTTCATGTGTGGTAATCGTATCGGTCATAGTCGACACGACGGCAGTAGCCTCACGCAAGTACGGGTGTGATGCACGCAGTACTCAACCTGGAAGTACTACGTGATGCTTTATAGTCCGTCTAGTATCAAACTACGTTTCCTAATCCTTCCTGCGTTGATACTACTGAATCCCGCTAATCTCATTTCTACGTTAAGAAGGTTACTTTGATAATTGAGAAGGCGTCTCTGATAGTGTAACTGAATGCCATATTACATCGTTTCTCGTTACCGCAATACAATGTGCTGCACGATGCAGGCTTTGTGCACCTTACAAGCTAACGCAGTTAGTCATATTATACGATGTGCTTCGATCAGATCATTATAATTTAAGGGATTTAATTTTCATGTGAGAAAAATGTATTAGTTTATCGCGTAACCGAAAAAAAGACAGTCGAAACGTTTGAGATCTGGTCCTATAGAAGGATGTTTAAAATTAGATTGACTGAAAAGATTACAAATGAGGACGTTGTCTGCAGAATCGACGAGGAGAGGAACATGTGGGAAACATCGACGAGAAGGGACAGGATGATACGACTTGGGCGAAGAAAACTGGCTTTAAGGTCTGTGGTACTGGAGAGCTGTAGAGGGTATACAGTGCAGAGGACGAGAGAGACTGCAATACATCCAACAAAAACTAAGGTCGTAAGATGCAAGTACTACTCTGATATGAAGAGGTTGTCACACAGGTGGGATTTGCGACGGTCCGCATCAAATCAGTGCGAAGACTGATGACCAACAGACGAACAGCCAACGGCCTCGCCCCGTTGATTACAGCGGTTCCCGTCAAACCACCGAAGTTAAGCAACGTCGGTCCTGGTCGGTACTTGGATGAGTACATCACGTGATGGTTGATGGTTGCGTGAAATTCCCTATCACTAGACTTCCGCCAATGTCCTGTATTAAACTGCAAATCTTTCCGCAGTAAATCACGGAGTGAGGGCATTGTGACAGTGTTAACGGTGATTCGTCGTTTGTTCCCCTTGGTGCTATTCCAGAGGAGTAAACAGTTTTGGTGTTGCTGAGCAAAAGACATACAATAAGATTTAAATGAACACACCGCCTTTTGACTGTATCGTTGTTTTTTTAATTGCGACCAGGTTTCGGCCTTTTATCACACTTTCAAGTACTTGAGTTTATGTAACTAACATATATTGCAGTTTGATGCCCTGCAATATATGTTAATGACATAAACTCGGTTACTTGAAAATGCCATAAAAGGTCAAATCCTGGTTCGTGATTAAATAAACAACAATCCAGAGGAGTACGCTATGTGCCGACACGATGTTCCACCCTCTTCCTTCTTTCAACATACAACGCGAACATGACACCATGTTACACACACACACACACACACACACACATTACAGTCATCTACATGTATCAGATACACTTAGCACAGGAATATCACACTTCACGAAGGAGGGATGCCCGTGTGGGAGGAATAGGAAGAGCCTTCCAGATTAGGCCACTGCAACTGCCTTTCATGGTTTCCTTTCTCTCTTTTTTTCTTCTCAGAAACACACCTACATTGACGTTAACGTACGTGAGTATATCACGTAGTTTCTACCATTCTAGTTGTAATTCAACCTCATTCTGTGGGGGGTGGAGGGGGGGTGTTGCACTGTCTTTAATTTATACTGAGATAACTTGACTCTGTGTTCTCCTTAAATCTATACAGATTGGGTAGAACCAATTTTTATCACATATTAGCAATTAGTAAACTGCAGACATTTAGTAAGCAGCTGTGCAGCTGTTACAGTAACGCATGAATTGACGAAATTATCATCGTCAGTTCTGTTGTTAGAGTCCCCTTTCTTCACGTTCCGTACTTACGAACTCGTGTCACGTGTAAGCAATGTAATTATTACAATATCAGTCCATTACATATCCGAAAAACCAGAAATATTTTTATCTTATCAGGGTTGTGATTACTTGGAAAATTAAAGTTTTTCATATAAAGCTGTGTATTGGTTTTTTTTTCTATAAGGTCTTACGTTTTATGAATCAAACACCCCTGGGAACAACACGGAGGTGTCGGTAAGATAAGAGGTGTGACATCTAAGTGTAACTGGCTGCAAATAAAGTGTTCTTTCTTAGTACTTAGCGAGATGCCACGAGCTGTTTGACTATGTTTATCACTTAATCGATAGATGTATGAATGAGCTAATGATAAAAGTACTGAAACATCGCTTTGCCGCAATTTTATCCGAGTTTAAACTGTGGCGCGCTCTACTTCGTTTGAAGTAGTAGCATTGAGAGAAACAGTTTGCGCCATTGTACTAAAATACTTAAACTTAAGAAATTCTGCAAATCCAAGTGCTATGATTTTAATATTATTCATTATTTAACACTGCACCATATACACACATCAAAAACAGTTTTGCATCACCTCTGTTCCGAAAGTTCCGGAATCTGTACAGAAAGTTGGAATAGAGGTAAACATAAATATCACTTCCGCCATTTTTATTGCTTGTGAAAAACACACATTGCATGTTGTATCACCATACAGCGAGACCGTCAGAGGTGGTGGTACAGATTGCTGTTCACACTGGTACCTCTCTTACCCAGTAGCACGTCCTCTTGCATTGATGCATGCCTATATTCGTCGTGGCATACTATCCACAAGTTCATCAAGGCACTGTAGGTCCAGACTGTCCCACACCTTAGCGGCAATTCGGCGTAGATCTCCCAGAGTGGTTGGTGGATCATGTCGTCTATAAACAGCCCTTTTCAATCTATCCCAGGCATGTTCGATATGGTTCACGTCTGGAGAACATGCTGGCCACTCTAGTCAAGCGACGTCGTTATTCTGAAGGAAGTCATTCACATGTGCACGATAGGGGCGCGAATTGTAGTCCATGAAGACAAATGCCTCGCCAATATGCTGCCGATATGGTTGTACTATCTGTTGGAGGATGGAATTCACGTATCGTACAGCCGTTATGAAGCCTTCCATGACCGCCAGCGGTGTACGCCGGCCCCAAAACAGCAGGCAACCTCCACCTTGCTGAACTCGCGGAGAGTGTTTCTGTTGCTCCAAACACATCTCCGACGGTTGTATGGTTGAAGGCATATGCGATACTCATTGGTGAAGAGAACGTGATGCCAACTTGATCCGTCCATTCGGCATATTGTTAGGCCACTCCTTACCGCGCTGCATGGTGTCGTGGTTGCAATGATGGACCACGCCGCGGACGTCGGGAGTGAAGTTGAGCATCATGCAGCGTATTGCGCACAGTTATCATGCAGCCTATTGCGCACAGTTTGAGTCGTAACACGACGTCCTGTTGCTGCACGAAAAGCATTATTCAACACGGTGGCGTTGCTGTTAGGGTTCCTCCGAACCATAATTCGTTGGTAGCGGTCATCCACTGCATCCACTTGGGCGGCCTGAGCGATGCATGTTCTCGACAGTTCCTGTCTCTCTGTATCTCCCCCACGTCCGAACAACATCGATTTGGTTCACTCCGAGATGGCTGGACACTTCCCTTGTTGAGAGCCCTTCCTGGCATAAAGTAACAATGCGGACGCCATCGAACCGCAGTATTGACCGTCTAGACATGGCTGAACCACAGACAACACGAGCCGTGTACCTCCTTCCTGCTGGAATAACTGGAACTGATGGGCTGTCTGACCCTCTCCGTCTAATAGGCGCTGCTCATGCATGGTTGTTTTCATCTTTGGGCGGGTTTAGTGACATCTATGAACAGTCAAAGGGACTGAGTCTGCGATACAATATCCACAGTCAACACCTATCTTCAGGAGTTCTGGGAACCGGGGTGACGCAAAACTTTTTTTGATGTGTGTAACAGAACGTTTCAGAATTAAAAATTTCAAGTTGATTCCCGGTACTGCCAAGGATTTTTCCTTAGTGGGAGGGCTGTTACAGGGTGCGCTCAAACTCTTGTTGCCAATTGGGAAGCTGCCTGAAAGAGAAGCAGCAGCTCCACAGTCTGAAAAGTTGACCAAACGGCCGGGAGAGCGGTCTGCTGATCTCATGTTCCACCACACCTCCATACCGCATACGCGGACGCCTCATGGCAGAGGATGACACAGCGGCCGGTACATATCAGTTGGGCATTCAAGGCCTGGACCAAGAGATTCTATACTGAAAAAAAATTCTATACATGTTAAGGAAATTTTGTAAAAAAGTGATTCTCCTGATTAATGGCTATTTCAATTTTTTTTTTTTTAATTTCATGTGCGTAGTAAGTTAAATATAGTTGGTCACCATATTCTCCCGACAGTGTCACGCATATGAACTGAATTAATTTTGCGATGCAAGCACTGCGAAAAATACCATGAGCAACTTCTTACCCTGCGAACATGTAAATGACATTACGCTCAGCTTAACTTAGATAGAAAGCATCGAAAACTAGAAAACTCCCATATTTACATTCAGCTTGTTTTGAGGGTGTTGTGGAAAATATCTCATTTAATTCTAAACGCAGCCGTTTGACATTACGAGATTAATTCGATGGAGACTAAAAAACTACCGTATGAACAACAAGCTACGCATCGCTAGTGTTGTGTACTGCGTAGGTAAAAGTGCTGCAAGATGTTTCGTGACAGAGGTAGAACCATTTAAACACCATTTTTAAATTATACGTCCTCAAGATGCTCAGGAGTCCCTTTTGATGGAATCATCAAGAGAAAGCTGCTCAGTGCTTCCTCATACCAATTGAATGTGTGATTATCTGCGTTTAACCCTATATTCCGCAAGTCATTGTACGGTACGTCGTTTATGCTGCTCTAACCCACTCGCGAATGGAGTGGGGGAAATATGACTCCCTGTAGGACTCAGTATGCACACACACCTGTCTTTTTTATTCTCACTATCCTAGAGTCAGATGTAGAGTGAATACAGTATAATTGTTGCCATGTCTACCACGAATACTGGTTCCCTAACCTTACCGAACAAGGTTTCACGTAAACAATGCTGCCTTCTTTTCCAAAGGCTCTCATTTAAGTTCCTAAGCGTAACATTCGCATACGCAGGAAATGTATTTGTAGTTGCGAATATGAACCATTCCAGTCATATATTGGAATGATGACAGTGAAAATCTGTGCCGGACCGGAAATCGAACCCAAATTTCCTGCTTCACGCGACCAGTCGCCTTAGTTCATCTGAGAAATAACCACGGCTAGACCCAAACTTCCATAAGTCGTCGTCCATGTGTTACACCCTGCACTCGTACTTTGCGTATATTCCTGCCCAGGAAGGACATTTATTGAGAGTCGAGGGCCTACTATCGGAGAATAAATATGAAACAGCAGTGCCTGTGCTGTTAACAAATACGATGCAACGTTCCTTCGGACTCGCTCATACATTCGTGCTTGGAAGGACGATGCGGTTAACGCGACGCTCACGTGAAGCAGGATAATAGGATTAGATTCCTGGTCTGGCACAAATCTGGAACATCTCATAGTATTTGTTAGTAACACTGTCACTGCTATTTCGTACTCATATAAGCGCCTGACAGATGGGTGAAGGACCCGGAAGTATATTATTGTTGTACTGCGCCACAAATTGGATGGTGGTCCTTTCGGTGCTGCAGTCATACAAAGCATCTCGACCATTGTATACACCGCGCAGATCGTGTTTGCTGGCTCTTGGCCTGTTTAGAAATGTTTATCCTACAGCAGCAGCCGACCGAGACAGAAGCAGCAACAAAGAAGTAACCGATTTTGTGACAATTTACGATTGCTTAACCAGAAGTATATTGTATAGTTCCGTCTGTGCGCTTCGGTAGTTTAGTTCCTTGAGTTTCTTCATGTTAATTTAATATTTAGTAGAAACAGTTCTAGCGGTTTCGTTTGCGCCGGAAAGTAAATAGATCTTGTGACAGGTTACAAGTTCCTAATCAGAACAAATAATTTAATCTGATATGAGTGGTTTGGTGGTTTAATTTTTGAATATCTGCGCGTTAATCTAATTTACTTGACACTGTTCTTACGTTTTCTTCAGAGTCTACCATAGAGTTCCGTAGCGGGTGTCGATAGTTCTTTGTTTGTGTAGTGTATTGTACGGTCTTCGGTATGGTTAGGGATTGTGATTTCTGTGTGCGGATGCGAGACTACTTGGTGACACTGCACTCTCATCTCCAGGCTGCGACAGCTTCGGTTACACAGCTTGAAACTGCAATGGATGGTCATGATTTTTATGGGCCAGCCGTAGGGATCCAGTGAACGTTCTGCATATCTGAGTCCGCCAATCAGTCCGCACGGTGGCCAGCCAAACCACTACTGAGGTTGGCCCCTCATCCTGGTCGACTGGGATGTCGTCTCGGGGCATGACAGGCGGCGAAAGACTTCCCATGGGGCCGAACATATGCAGTCGCCTGCCCTTTTTAAAAGGAAACCTCTCAGCCTGCAAGATTCGGGATTGATGCTAGTTGGAAACTGTGGGGCCCTTTAGGGACATGGCTGCCAAGAAGAGTAATAAAGCCAATGTGCACTCGTGTGCATACTGGATGGAGTCATTCCAGAACGGGAACGGGTTCCTCCGGATGCCATGAAGGGCACAGGGTGCAAGCAGCTGCAGGTGGTCGTCCATGTCGCTACCAATGATGTGTGTCACTTTGGATCGGAAGAGATACTCTCTGGTTTAGAGCGGGTAACATAAGTGGTAAAGGCTGCCAGTCTTGCTTGCAAGATGAAAGCAGAGCTCACCATTTACAGCGTAGTTGACAGGATCGACTGCGGACCTCTAGTACAAAGACGAGAGGAGGATCTGAATCAGAGACTCAGACGGTTCCGAGACCGTGTTGGCCGCAGATTCCTCGACTTGCGCCATAGGGTGGTTGGGTTTCGGGTTCCGCTGAATAGGTCAGGAGTCCACTTCACGCAGGCGGCGTGGCGGCTGCACAGGTAGCACGGGTTGTGTGGCGTGGACTGGGCGGTTTTTTAGATTTGAGGGTCTCGGGGAAATACAAAAAGGGCTGCAGCCTCAAAGGGAGCTGGTCGAACACACGAAGAACATAGATACGGGGGCCATCAATTTGGGAGTTATCAAATGTCATAGCTGTGTTGGAATAGTATCAGAGCTCCAAGCGCTAATTGGAAGCAGTGATGTTCAAATCGTTATAGCACTGAAAGCTGGCTAAGGCCAAAGATTAGTTTGGCAGAAAATTTTGCGAAGAACCTGACGGTGTTCCGAAAGGATACGATAAACGCTATTGGCGGTAGCGTGTTTGTTGCTGTTAGAAGTAGCTTATCCTGTAACGAAATTGAAATAGATAGTTCCTGTGAGTTAGTATGGGTAGAGGTCATTCTTGGCAACCGGAATAAAATAATAAATGGATTCTTTTACCGACCTCCTTACTCAGATGATGCAATTGCTGAAAAGTTCAAAAATAACTTGAGTTTAATGTCAAACACCTACCCAACTCATACAATTATAGATAGTGGAGCGTTTAATTTATCCTCGATATGTTGGTGAAAATACATGTTTTAATGGCACAAAACATTACCCTAAACTGTGCTAAACGCATTCTGTAAAAATTATTTCAAGCAGTTGGTTCGCGAGCCCACGCGAATAGTAAACGGCTGGAAATCACACTTGACCTCTTAGCAACAAGTAATCCTGAGCTAATAACGAGTATCTAAACGGATACAGGGGTTAGTGAACACAGGCTTATCGTAGCGAGATTGAATACCGTAACTCCCAAATCTACCAAAAATAAAAGAAAAATATACCTATTCAAAAAAAGCAGATCAAAATTCACTTGATACCTTCCTGAGAGACTATCCCTACTCCTTCCAAATTAACAATTTAAGTGTAGACTAGAAGTGGCATGAATTCAAAGAAACAGTATCGACAGCATTTGAGAGATACGTACCAAATAAATTAATAAACGACGGAGCTGAACCGCCTTGGTACACAAAACGGGTCAGAACACTGTTGCAGTAACAACGATAAAACCATACCAAATTTAAACGGACGCAAAATCTCCGAGATTGGCGATCTTTTACAGAAGCTCGAAATTGCTTATAATACTTTCCACAACGAAACCATGTCTCGAAACCTGGCAGAAAATCCAAAGAGATTCTGGTCGTATGAAAAGTATGCTAGTGGCAAGACACAATCAATGTCTTCTCTGCGAGGTAGCAATGAACATACGGTCGACGGCAATGCTGCCAGAGAAGAGTTACTAAACACAGCCTTCCAAAATTCCTTCACCAACGAAGACGAAGTAAATATCCCAGAATTCGAATCAAGAACAGTTGCCAACATGTGAAACTTATATGTAAATATCCTCGGAGTAGTAAAGCAACTTATGTCACTTAATAAAAGCAAGTCTTCCGGAGCAGACTGTATACTAATTAGATTCCTTTCAGAGGATACTGATGCTATAGCTCCATATTTAACAATCACATACAAGTTCTCGCTCGACGGAAGATCAGTACCCAAAGACTGGCAAGTTGCACAGGTCACACCAATATTCAAGAAAGGTATTAGGAGTAATCCACTAAATTGCAGGCCCATATCATTAACGTCGATATGCAGTAGGATTTTTGAACATATATTATTTTTAACATTATGAGCTAGCCCAAAGAGAACGGTCAATTGACACACAGTCGCCGGCCGTGGTGGCCGAGCGGTTCTAGGCGCTTCAGTCTGGAACCAAGCGACCAATCCGGTCGTAGGTTCGACTCCTGCCTCGGGCATGGATGTGTGTGATGTTCTTAGGTTAGTTAGGTTTAACTAGTTCTAAGTTCTAGGGGACTGATGATCTCAGATGTTAATTTCCATAGTGCTCAGAGCCATTTGAAACCATTTTTGGACACACAGTCAACTCGGATTCAGAAAACATCGTTCTTGTGAAATGCACCTATCTGTTTCCACACACGAGGTGCTGAGTGCTGTTGACAAGGGATTTCAAATTGATTTCGTATTTCTAGATTTCCAGAAGGTTTTTGATATTGTACCACACAATTGGCTTTTAGTGGAATTGCATGCTTATGAAATACCATCCCAGTCATATGATTGGATTCATGATTTCCTGTCAGAGAGGTCACAGTTTGTAGTAATTGACGGAAAGTCATCGAGTAGAACAGAAGTGGTTCCTGGCATACCCCAAGGTAGTGTTACAGGCCCTCTGTTGCTCCTTATCTATATAAACGATTTATGAGGCAATCTGAGCAGCCTGACTTAGGTCGTTTGTAAATGATGCTGTCATTTATCGTCTTGTGATCAAAAGATTTAAAAAAATTGCAAAACGATTTGAAAGAGAGATCTGTATGGTGCGAAAATTGGAAATTGACCGGAAGTAATGAAATGTGTAAGGTCACCCACATAGGTGCTAAAAGAAATCCATTAAACTTCGGTTACACGATAAATCAGTCAAATCTAAAGGGCATAAATTCAACTAAATACTTAGGAATTAGAATTACGAAAAACTTATATTGGAAAAAACACATAGAAAATGTTGTGGGGGAAGAAAATCGAAGACTGCGTTTTATTGATGGAGCACTTAGAAAGTAATATATCTTCTAAATAGACTACCTACACTAGTCCGTCCTCTTTTGGAGTACTGCTGCGCGGTCTGGGATCTTTAGGACATAGATTAACGGGGTATATCGAGGACGTTCAAAGGAGGGCAGCATATTTTGAATTATCGAAAAATATGGGAGAGAGTGACGCGGACATATACAGGATTTGGGTGGAGATCAATAAAACAAAGGTGTTTTTCGTTGCGGCGAGATCTTCTCAGATATTTCAAACACCAACATTGTCCTCCGAATGCGAAAATATTTTGTTGGCGTCGGCCTACACATGGAGAAACGAAGATCATAATAAAATAAGGGATATAAAAGCTCGCAAGGAAAGTTATAGGTGTTGGTTTTTTTTCCGCACGCTGTTCGAGACTGGAATAATAGAGAATTGTTGGAAGGTGGTTGGATTAACGATCTGCCAGGGACTTATTTGCGATTTTCAGACTATCCATGTAGATGTGGATGTAGGCCTCTTGATTTCAGTGGTCTGGCAGTTGTATCTCCAACTCCGATAATTTCACTGTTAGACTAGACTCTGTATAGTCCTCCCTGCATTCTTGCTTCAAATCATTTGTCAGTAATTAGTTTTTCAGTAGTAACAAATCGTAGGTGTCTCGAAAATAGGTGGTTTCAGTGGACTTATTTTAGATGTGAACGCAGAGGAGCGTCGGCGTCAGCCATGTGGAGGAAACAGATGCGACCGGCCCATCCTGTATCAGAATTTATTTACTTTGAACGTTCATGTGTCGTCACACCATAGAACAAAGTGCGATATATCCAATATAGAAATCATTTTACAGTTTAATTATTTGCGGAGTGCACGGTTTGCAAATAATTCTGTATCTCGAACACTGAGGAAATGGATAATACGAAAGATCAAAATTTGATGTTACACTGATGTCACCATGGAAAGGATAGTCTGGAAGGCTCCAGTCGATGCAAAGCGGCGTTGTCAGTTTGGTGAATAGCGGAAAGACCACCGGTTAATCTACCGCTCGGGCAGTCCGTCACAAACACAAGTGCGATCATGTATGTCATCTAGCCAAATTTCTGACGATATTGAGGATTTACTGGCAGAGAGAATACAGCATGTTATCATGGAAAGATAGTCGACGATAGAAGTCAGAATAACTTAAGGCTTACCCCACGAAACAGTGTTGGGTCATTACTGTTACTGTTGTGTGTTTTTGACCTTGCTGATAACATCAACTTTTCCTAGTAATTTATAACGAAGTATCTTTTGACGAAATCTCTACAAATGTTCAATCGTATCTGGAAAAGATTCGAAAATGGTGCAATGCTCAGAAACGAAATATTTTACACTTCACAAGACGCGAAAATTTAGCATCCGATGATTACTGTACGAGTGAGTCATAGCTGGAATCCGTCAACTAATACAAAGACCTCGGTGTAACAACTTGTAGGGATATCAGATGGAACTATCACATAGCCTCAGTCTTTGGTAAAACAAATTACGATTGTGTGAGACCCATACGAAATAAAAATAAAAGGAGATACTGAACGTATGAAAAGAAAAATAGCACGAAATGACACAGGTTCGTTTGACTTTACGTAGAGTATGAAGGCAATAATGAAAAATCTATATTTGTAGACACGTGTATATGGATATCGTCTATCTCGCAAGGATCATTATTACGCAATGAATAACACCCTATGTATTGCTCTTGTTGGGGTCACGAG
This sequence comes from Schistocerca gregaria, assembly GCF_023897955.1. Classification (NCBI taxonomy): domain Eukaryota; kingdom Metazoa; phylum Arthropoda; class Insecta; order Orthoptera; family Acrididae; genus Schistocerca; species Schistocerca gregaria. Next base: position 506,385,581 of record NC_064923.1, read on the forward strand.
GGCAAAATTAGACTTAATTCAGCATCTACGGTGGCGTTTAAGCAATTGTTGCTCCCGCGCTTCGTACGTGAATAGAAATTACGCGCTTTTCGCAGAGTGTAAATGTACAAGTGGCGTTCGATAAGTGATGCAAAACATTTTTTTTTCTGAAAAGAGGTAGGTTTTATACAGAATTCCAATACACCGTGTTATTCCTCAGTCCTTGGGCTACAAAATCCTATTTTTCAACATAGTCTCCTCTCAATGCCACCTTACTTAGAGGGCCCGCACGACCGCAGGGTATCACTCTACTGGTCTACGACGGAGCCAAAGTCTTCCTGTAACAACAATCTCACCATCTTCCACCCACTGCAATCCGCGAAGTGTAACCTTTATTGGGAAGAACAGATGGAAGTCGCGGGTCGGGAGAGGCGAGATCCAGGGTTTGGATTGGATGAGGAAGATCAGTCCAGTGAAGTTATATGAGTTCTTCTCTCGTGCGCAGGCTTGTGTGAGATCATGCGTTGTCATACAGGAGGAGAAGTTTGTTTGCACTTTTGTGGTTCAAAAATGGTTCAAACGGCTCTGAGCACTATGGGACATCTGAGGTCATCAGTCCCCTAGAACTTAGAACTATTTAAACCAAACTAACCTAAGAAAATCACACACATCCACGCCCGAGGCAGGATTCGAACCTGCGACCGCAGCAGCAGCGCGGTTCCGGACTGAGCGCCTAGAACCGCTTGGCCACAGTGGCCGGCAGAACTTTTGTGGGGACGAACATACCGAAGTCGTTTCTTCAGTTTTTTCCGAGTTCAACGTTGCACCATAATGGCGGACATCAAACAGAATAATCCCCTCAAAGTACCTGGAGACCGTCGCTATGAGGTTACCAACCGAGGGGGCGGCTTTGACTTTTTCTTCGTAGGATAGGTGGCGTGTCGCCACTCAATGGATTGCCGTTTCGTTACCGGTTCGAAATGACGAATCCATGTTTCATCGCCTGTGACGCTGTTCGAAAAAAGATGTCACGACCAGCGTAGTAACGAGCAAGCAATTCCGCACAGATGGTCCGCTGTTGCTCTTCATGGTCTCTGTTAGGAGGCGAGGAACCCAGCGGACACACACTTTTGAGTACCCCCTCTGGTGGACAAGCGTGTCAGCACTACCAACAGAGATGTCCAGTTGAGTAGCGAAGTGTTTGTTTGTGATATGTCTAATGAGATTATCCTCACGTTCCAACACTGCAGGAATCTCAGCTTTGTGCGACCATCCGGCACGCGAGAGATCGAACAGGTTTGCGCGACCTTGTTGCGATGATGGCAGACGCCACGCACAACGACTCACCGTGGTTTTGTGCACTTTCAGGTCTCCGTAGACATTCTGCAAGCGCCTATGAATATCTGCGATGCTCTGGTTTTAGGCCAAAAGGAACTCAGTGATACCTTTCTTGGGACGCACCTCCGTTACAGAAGCTATTCTGAAGAGTACATATTTCGCCGCAATCTTCCGGAAGATAATGAAACTATAGATACTGAATTGGGAATATTTCACGAAGACCGAGGAAAAATGTGTGACATTACTTATTGAACGCCCATTATATATGTGGACGTAGAAATTGGGTAGTGGTCCTTTCAGCGCTCTTGTTTCAAAATGTTGTTCTGTGTCTTATCGTCTGCTAGCCCTTCGCCTTTTCTCACTGAATTGATATACCACATCTGTAAGATATGAATTAAAGAGTAATTTCGTTGTACTACTGTCTGTATCCATGCTTCAAGTCTCAGTTGTCATAACTAGTTCTTCTGACTTAACAAAAGATGGATCACGATAACAGGTGACGTTTCTGACATGATATACTGCGAACTATGGATGAAGGGCCACAGTGGATTCCATAGTTCTTCATTTCCGGAAAGGGTTTGATACGGTGCCCCATTGCAAGCTGCTAAAGGAGGTACAAGTATATGGAATAGGTTCACAGGTATGTGAGTGGCTGGAAGACTTTTTAAATTACAGAACCCACGTTGTCCTCGACGGCGAGTGTTGATCAGAGACAAGAATATTGTCAGGAGTGTCCAAGGGAAGTATGAAAGGACCGCTATTATTCCCTGTATATATAAACGATTTGGCATACTTTGTGGGCAGCAGTCGGTGGTTGTTTACCGATGATTCTGTGTGTAAGGTAAGGTATTGGAGTATAGTGCCTTAGACAAAATTTCTAGTTGGAGTGATGAATTTCAGCTAGCTCTAAAAGTAAAGAAAATGTAAGCTAATGCGGATGAGAAGGAAATTCCAATCACCAACTTTCTCCTCCGAATGCGAAAATATTTTTTTGACACCGACTTACATAGGGAGGAGCGATCACAAAGATAAAATAAGGGATATCAGAGATCATATGGAAAGATATAGGTGTTCATCCTTTCCGCGCGCTATACGAGATTGGAATAATAGAGAACTGTGAAGGTGGTTCGATGAACCCTCTGTCAGGCACTTAAATGTGATTTGCAGAGTATCCATGTAGATGTAGACGTAGACGTAGAAAAACAAATCCGTAATATTCGGATATAGCGTTAGTAGTGTACTGCTTGACACAGTCACGTTGTTTAAATATGTGCAAAGCGATATGAAATGGAACGAGCATGTGAGAACTGTGGTAGGAAAGGCGAACAGTCGACTCCGGTTTACTGGGAGAACTATAGGAAAGTATGGTACAGCTGTAAAGGAGACCGCGTGTGGGACCCTAGTGCGACTTGCTCTTGAGTACGCCTCAAGTGTTTGCGATCCGTATCAGGTCGTGTTAAAGAAAGACATAGAAGCAGTTCACAGGCGAACTGCTACATTTTAACGAATGATACACATGTGTTATAGACATGCTTCAGGAACTCAAGTGGAAATCCCTGGAGGAAAGGCCACGTCGTTTTCTCGATGAATCACTATTGAGAAAATTATATAACCGGCATATGAAGCTGACTGCAGAACGATTCTGTTGCTTGCAATATACATTGCGCGTGAGGACCGCGGAGATAAGATACGGGAAATTAGGACTTATACGGCGGCATTTAACCAGTCATTTTCTCCTCACTCCCATTACGAGTGGAGCAGGAAAGTAGTCGTACGGGGTACCCTCCGCCACGCCCCGTGTGGTGGACTGCAGTTGTCTGTGTAGATGTAGCCGTCTTATAGATCTGAATGGAGAGCATGTTCTGGTTCGGAACAGCCGCAGGCAGCATCGTATTTGAGAAGCCAAGTGGAAGGTTAGAGACGCGTGCGGCTGGCGGCTTGACGACTCCGGCGAAGGTGATGATTAAACGAGGGGCGTTGACGATTTCGCCAGCGTCCAGGCCAGGCCAGAGGTGTGTCGCGGCCCGCGGGCTTTTCGGCAAGGCGGCGTGGACCAGCAGGGCGCGCTGTTTGCCTCCCCCCACCCCTCGCCGCTGCTGCCGCTGCCGCCGCTGCTCCGGCGGCCTCCCTCCTCCCGCGCCGCGCCGCGCCGGGAGGCGGTCAGTGAACCCGCGCTGGCGGCGGCGGCGGCGCTGCAGCCACTCGCCTCACCTGGGCCAGTGCCGGGCGGACCGTCAGCCGACTGGCTGGCCGTGGACGGGCACGTGGACGTGGACGCGGCGCGACAGCCGACGCCCGCCGCTGACGCCGACGCCGGCCTGGCCCGGCGCCGACGCCCACGCCCGCCCCCGCGCTCGCGACATGGACGTGTTCAAGATGGAGCAGGCGCTCGCGGGCGCCGCCGCCTCCGCCGCCGCCGGCGCCGCGCCCTCGCCCGACAAAATCGCGACCGCCACGGCGGACGTGTCCTTCGACGCCGGCTCCGAATTCAGCCTGAGCTTCTTCGAGGACAGCAGTACGCAGGGCTTCAGCGACGAGCACGAACCCGGCTCGGTGGGGTCCGCGTCGGCGTCGTCGCCGCCCCCTCCTCCGCCGCTGGCGGTGCTGGCGCCGCCCCCTCCCGCCCCCGCACAGCCACCCCCGCCGCCGCTGCCGCCGCAGCTGCTGCCGCCTCCCTCCGCCTCTGCCGCCCCCAAGCAAGGTGCGTACGCTGCCGTCAGCTGCGTGCGTGCGCGGGTACCTCCCGATGGCCACGTGGCGGTGGCAGCCTGTTGCTCTCCCACGTGGGGACGCTGGCCATATTGGCCGCTTCACTTTGCCACTGCTTATCGCCCTCTTAGCGCTCGGTCTCGGTCCGGCAGTGTGGAGGCGGAGTCTTGTAGTCGTAAAGGAACATCTCCTCGGTGATAACACAACTACTGTGCAATCTAGTACTTTCTTTAATAACTCCGTCGTTGCCTCAGACTCAATATCTATTTGCCGATTGTGAAATTTCGGCGGCATGGCCATCATCGAGTGGACTACCGTGGAAACTGTGCCTCAGGATATCTGACAACTTTAAAAATATCTGAATGTTGATAAATAACGCTGCAGCTGTAATTCATGTACGCTTATGACACCACAACCAGTTTGCCGGCTTCGTTCTAAATGGTCTTCAGGTGATACCGAAAGTTCACCTTTCCTTACAATGTGGCAGGAATGTGCCGATGTCACGACTTAAATCACCATATGCCAGACATTTGAATACGTTTTTGAGTCACGATAGTGAAATATTTGTGCCACTTTGTAATATTTAAGCACGACGACTTTCGGTTGCCTGAAGATGTTCATTTAAAACTAAACATGTGGTGCCTCGGTCAAAGTGCCTGAATTACAGTTCCGCTGCTTTTTGTCATCATTGTTGTTATTCAGCTGTGGTGCACAAAATGCTCAAGACTGAAAATATCTAACATGTATACATGTCAAATGTTTTTAAAGTTTTGAAATGTGCTGAAGCACAATTTTCGCAGAACTGCACTTGATAATAGCGACATGGAACAAACTGCAGTAGTGATTTTTTCTACGGTCAATGACCGCCATAACGTTCTTTAAAAAGTTATACATGACTTTGCACCCCAGCTACAAAAGGTTATCTCTTACCTCTATATTCCACACAGCCTCTTTTCCTTCGTTCAGGCCTACATAAACAATGTGACACCTTGGAGGTCGTTCAGATATTCAGATCATAGCTAAGCCACAAAATCCTCTCTGCTGTCTAAAATTAGGCTCTATTGAACCTCCGCCAAATAATAGCGGAAGCTGATTCTCCGAGGTTCACAAGGGATAATTTCTAAGTCTCCATTATGGCCTAGCAAATAAGTCGCAACGGATGAAGATAACATTTGACAAATAAAACAGAACATCTAGATTTCTGTAAAATGAAGCCACAATGTTTGCTTTAAAAAAATAGGTATTTCGTAGCTAACCGCCTTCTATGCATGTAAGTTAATTATTAAATAGTTTCATTCGTGAAGGACTGTTATGAAGAATAAAATGAGATTGATTGAATTTAGCAAGGAGACAAAACCACAGTGGTCTTAACCCACTATTTTCCGAGCCCCAACTGAGTTTATTGTGCTATTTCGCTCCTTGTGATTCTAGCAAATTCAGCCGGTACCATTAAACAATAGTAGGAGACCATTTACTAGTTCCGGAACTTTGAAATTGTTCATTTCTTGCGTCGTACTGATTTACAATCGGTAGTCTATTAATTTCAGTTACAAAAATTCTGAGAAATGTTGACAAATGTGTGAAGAGGTGACTACATTATAACCGTCTAGGTAGAAACGGTTACTTCCTGCAAGCAATTTGTGTAACGAATTTGAGTAATTTCGCAATAGTTCAGATGTATTACTTGTTCCAGTTGGAAACTGGGAACTTAGTGATGCGTTTTGGAGCACAGTTTCCACCTAAAGACAACTGTTTATTGTTTACTGCGAATGAGTTACCTCGTTTTTATTGTTATTAGTATATTTTGCCACGTTTGTTGGCAGATACAGTGATTCAGACTTTCTTCAGAGTAAACTGTTCACACGAACGACATCTATCAACTGGAAATGACATTATCTGGTCACATAATTAGAAATTTCGGAGATGTCCTTTCCTTTATTTCCGTACACCTAGCTAAGACCCGTACGACTCTTACATGTTGCGGAAAAATAATTCATTATGATTAATGTTTACTGTTTTGTCAGCAAATGTTACCTTTCTCATCTCAAAAGCGTATTTACCCTTATAGAGAGTCATTCGTACACGCGAATATGTACAAGTATGAATCCTTAAAGTAATTACAGCAACTGTGTCATGGTCCGCCACATCATCATATTTCATTATGATTATAGCCTTGTAATGTTTACAAAACAATGATGATGTGTTGAATACATCATTCGAAAAATGTACAAAACCTCTTTAGTAGAACAAACTGCATAACTTAGAAACGGACTATATACCAAGCATCACGATAACACATTATAAATGAGATCTTAGTGACTAGACATTTTCACGGAAGTTCCTACAGTTCCCAAGGGTACATTTATTCGAGTCAGCCAAAAGCGCTACGATAAGAGGCGCCATTCATCGTGCCGGCAACTTCGCCGCCGCGCTCCTCCATTACGCGCTGTTTCGCCACGCCGTGTTCTGCGCACTCTTGTGCGACCTCGTCTTCGCTCATCAGTCGAGCCTTCAGTCTGCTGGTCCCTGCTCGCTCCTGACTCCTTAATATCCCACACGTGTCGGCCGATGAGACTCAAACAAACCCGCACTCGGCCGATACAAATAAAATTTGCATTCGCATGCGTAATTTCGGCCTATTTGCATACAAAGCCCGAATAAAGATATGCCCGGGCCTGCACGCCGTGAGCCGTGTATCTGGCTGCACTGCCTGCGCTAACCACTCACTCGCCTCCAACTGCAGTCTGCCGGCCGAATCCAGGTTACAGATTTGTGGCATTCTGAACCCCTCTTTCTCCCGAATAATTCGAGAATAGACGTTCAACTGGTACTAAATAAGAACTATGCCAACGAAGTCCTATACATTACTGGTGTGGTGTTTTGGAGCTGATGCCTCACAACAGACTAGAGCTTTATTACTTTCTCTTCGGTTTGTGTGATAACACCAACAAGAGAGTTACAATACTAGAAAGAGTTCTACTGGACTTTATATTATCTTCTTGTATACGTACTGCAATATTACGAATAAGAAAATAATGTTAGCGGAAAGACAACGAAAACCATAACCGGTGAAATAACCCGGAGCTTGAAACTACACCGGCATCCATATTGGTGTTCCATAAGATGTTTCTGCAAAGCTACTGTTAAAAATATCAATAGGGATGGCTCAGCACTAGTGATTTGGAAATGCTCCATGAATTATCGTACATTTTCTGCGTTCCGGTGAGGCTGATGCACACCTTGAAAGTGTGCGTGAGTGCTGAAGACAGGATGCAGCCTATTGGAAGAATTGAAGCTTTATTCCCTACCGGTACGTAAACGCAGTATAAGCAACTAAACGACGTCTTTGCGCCTGCTCGATCCGTGTCTGTTTATTGCTTATGCAGTTTTTTCGTTGCTTGCTCACAAATATTATGTATGTCATGATCATACGGTAAATAACTGTATATAATGAACAGTTGTTTAACTTCTATTTTAAAAATTGGAATTTTAGCATCACTAATACAAAATAACTCTAATCTCAAACTAAACTAAAGTGTAAGATGGCACGAACTGTCAACAAATTCAGTCAGCTCCTCTCAGTATCGAAATAATTCTTGTTAACGACGCACATACCACGTCCCAACCCTCTAGTTCTGACGATGGTAAGGCTCTAGTCAATATTACCGCCTCGAATAGCTGCTAATTACATGCAATTTGTACTAGCCTATGACATTTTTCCTCTAATCAAGTTTTTCTAAAAACAGCGCAACAGACATTGAAATATGGAGTCAAACATGCACAGTATGGTCTGATGTGTTAATATCATTCAAACAGTATTTTCTTCTAGCTATAACTTCTCAAAACTTGCATCAAAAACAGTGGACGAAGAAATATTTCGATCTACATACATTTGTCATTCATTTGATAACTGAAATAAGTCACCGGAGAAACTCGTTTAAAAGGTTATTTGCAATGAAACAACTCGATTTAATATGCAGTTTGCATAAATGTGACAAATAAATTGATGTTCAGATTTAACAGCAATTTTCTGCTTAACACTCTGCGAAGCTAGTTTTCAATTACAGGTTTTAATTAGCGAATCATACAATTACGCATTGTCACTGAATTGTAGGTCAGTGAGTATTGTCAATTAAGAAGGACCAAATATGCCCCCCCCCCCAAAAAAAAAAAAATGCTTGAAAAGGCAGAGATGTGCTCCTCTTACTATGTGGCTGTTTACAGCGTCTGGCAGCTTTCCAAGCGGTGGCCTTGAACTTGTTCGTGGCCGATTCACTCCGTTTCCGCTATGCCGAGTCACAGAAGTGATACAAATTCTCCAGTGGGCATGACAACTGCTGGTAATTTTCAGGCTGTCGACTACAAGGGCTTCGTTCCCTAAGGAATTCCAACAGATCGTCAGCTGCTTGAGATGAATTCCGGGTCAGTGACAGAGGAAGCTTGCACACTTCCCCACATCATTCCCCTCCTCTCCCTCCACCCCGACTCATACAACTCTTGCCGTCCCCTTCTCTCTCCCTACCCCTCCCTACTTTCAGTTTTACAACTATCGCGTTTTCTGTTTCTACCTCACGCACGAATACCTACATACTCCTACCCACACAAACACGTAAAACATGTGCGTTAACGCGCACATCGTGGACACACGAGTACAGCATACGATCTGACCGATACCTGACGAATGTAGATTTCACCAGCATATCAAATGACAGGCGACCACAAGACGTTATTTTCGTTGAAAAGAACGCGCTTTCGGAATACTACTTTCACCGCCAGCTGTTGGAGAGAGCTGAATAGATGAATGTGTCTCCACGCGATTTCCAGTACCGATTGAAACACACATCGTGATACTGCGGCGCTGCGTCATTTCTGTAGATGAGGTTAAGTAAGGTGTTTTTCAGGTTATGCTAATGACGACCTGAGGTATTCGCTTCCGCTGTCACTACTTTCTTCTTCATTAATCTCTTCAACGCCAATTAGGATTGCTTTTACTTATTCTCGATTCCTGATTTCCCCATAAATAAGTCTGCTTATGCAATGGTCGCACTCGGCGCCATCGCTACGATGCTTCATAGATTTCCTGATTTTTGGCACAACTCTTCGGCTTCTATGCTTCTTTCTGAACAGTGAAATACAGCAAAATGCTGGCAAATAGAACAGGATAACGTATGCTTTTTGTTAACGTAAATTAGTGCAGCAGTAACTATGAAATCATAAACTGCAAGTAGAAAGTAGTGACAGGTTAGTGAAAGCACAACCATTTTGGCCAACTAATTCAAGTAGCTTGAAACTTTAAAACAACTTTAGACGATGGCGAAACTACATTGTGTGCCCACTTCTAATAATAACAATTGTACTTTATCAAAAGAGAACCATAAATGAATCACAGTGGTAATTCTGCATGACTAAAACACCACAGTAAGACTATATGCAATACTCTTTATGTTCCTGCACTTGGCTGCTTGCAACGTTTGACTGTATTGGCAGAAAACCTTTACTACTACTCGTGTGAATAAGAGTCCCTGATGTAGTTTCTAATTTTAAAGAAGATTTTAAAACTGGGGATTCCCTGAGAGTATGGTGATCTTGTAGAGTGGTCTGCACAATCTACTCTGTGTTGGTGGAATGAGTTGGCAGTTCAGGGAAACGTATGTAATTTAATACTAGTTAGTTTTTTTCTGCTGCGGTCCTTGGCACCTCACATGCAATACAAATCCGAAGTCATTAACAGTACAGTTAAAATATGTATTCAAGAGCTTGACAATCATTTTATTAAATTTATTTGTGCCTTTTTTGATCCATAAAATTAGAAGGATTCATTTTAGTGATCTATTGCCTTTATAAAAAATAAATTTTAGTCTCTCTTATCGAAAAAAATAAACTTGTTCTGTCACACTTGCGTTACTGCAACTACAGTGGTGTTCAGTACAGGCATATTCGTTGAATACGTGAGAGTTTTTGTTTTTTTCATTTCATATTTGTGTTAAAATAAGTCCCAAGTTCACGTTTTATAACCAATGTAATAGAGGCGATACTACAAGTATTAGTTTATGACTTGAATTAATAGCACTGATCGTGATGACTGCATATTCATCAACGACTGTATATAGAAACAGTCTTGCGAAACAATTTTGGAATCTTCCTGCGACAGTTTCTTTCAGACCTTCTGATAACAAATTGTTCTGATATTCTTAATACTGCTGATACAGACGTAGGATTTAGCGAAGAAGGTGACATTACATTAGCGATGGTTTTTAAGTGAAATAATTGACTGGAAGCCTGTAGTATTTTTTTAAATTTTTTGTTATTAGAGTTGAGTAGTAGAGAGTAGTAGAGAGACCTTATATTTTGGGTTCATAGTTCAGCTCTACGGGAAAACTACACTAGCTACACTTGACCGCCGTATTATGTGTCAAATGTTGCAAAATAGTTGAAGAAGGTGTAGGTGCACGAGGCTCAGCATATGATGTAATTTATGCTTTATGTTATGGAACTGGCATCTTAGAAAATCTTTGGTGTTGGAAATAGTCCAAAAAAACTGGAAAATGGACCATCATCTCCACAGTTCTTAAAGAACTTTAAGCTTGAATCCTTTATGCGGATAACAGTTTGAAATGAGTGAAAAAAGAGTCGTTATTACCAGCTTCCAAGAAGAATAGACACTCAGAATTAGAAATTATTGTTTCCCATACTAGTCAATTCCAGCAAGGTGGAATGTATTTTAAGCCACAAACAACGATGTCCCTTTGAAAGAAAGGTGAACTATTCCGCAAAAATGAGAACTGTTTACAGAAGCTGCACACTTTGGTTCTGCAGTTTTCTGCCTCCTCCCACAATATGACGCAAACACTACGTGCAGGCGAATCGCTGCATCCGCTATGTGTATTTACCCAAAGACATTCATAGTCATCCCATTTTCGGACTGACGTATGGTTCATCATCCTAAGTGTGTGGCTGGATTGGGGTGTACTTGACAGACAGAACTTGCTATGCTTAGCGTTCATCAGAGGAAACGGCGGCGATGACGTGTCCCTAATGCGAGGGATGAAAACCCTGTTGTGGATTGTATGACCTATCTGTCAACACTCTTGATTACTCTATCGTGTTGCTGTTGTCTGCCAAAAACTATCTTCGCTGTGTATCACGCAGCTGTAAAGAAGAGCGGTTGAACATAATTAGAACTCGTCTCATATCGTCAACAAATCGTATACTCCTCCTGGACTGGAATAATAATTCCATCCCAACATCCATCAGGCTTCCGAGAAGCCAGACTCCTCGTTGTACCTGCTCTGCTACCTCCGGAGCATCATGGGAAGACTCTACAGTGTAACCTGTGAGTCGGTCGCGAGACGTGCTCGCATAGCGCTGTCGATAGCACTCTGCCTAGAAAATGCTGTCGTCCCGGTTTCAGCCCCGGTCCAGTTTACATTCCCAGCGAAAAGGCTATGTAATTGTCTTTTATCCTTGTAGTGAAAGGTAGCTCACCTAGGATGTGGATAAATGCTAGAAAATGTGTTAAATGTAAAAAAATACCGGTAGTTACTGAAACTAATTATAGCCATAAAATGTAAGAAAGCACAACATTAGGAATCAAGAGATACGACGAAATGAGGAACTTTGATAAATGTTGTAATATGCCTCTTCAGTGTTAAATATTCAATGACGCCCTCAGATCGGACGTCATTCTTTATTTTGAAGTAAGTTGCATCGAAATGGTTCAAATGGCTCTGAGCACTATGGGACTTAACTGCAGACGTCTAGGGGACTGATGACCACTGCAGTTAAGTCCCATAGTGCTCAGAGCCATTTGAATCATTTGAACCAAACTTTTCACACATTGTGATGTCACAATTTGAACTAACAATTCAAATAATATGTCTGCTTTTATTATCGCAGTTCACCACAACTTCCCGCCAAGTACGTACGCGAAGAAAAGGAACAGATACTAAAGAAAGCTAGCCAATAGCTAGTATGTACTTAGCAAAATATTATTGAACTGAATTTGTAAAATAATGTGTTAACAATTTCAAGACAGTTCTTAAGATATGGAATCATCATACAATAATTTTTTGTGGACTTCTACATGAAGTGAAGATAACGATACCCGCTGGTATCGCAGGGTTCCTAATGGGTCATAGGCTTTACATTACAATGCATCGCACCCACGTAATTATGAAGTATCGTTAGTATTTTTCGCCAAGCTAACTTCTCGAAATCGGCTCGCGTCTCCAGTTTACTTACAAAGAGAATGCAACGAAGATGGACTACTGAAAAGCAGGCGGCCTATCTTTCGCAAAGTTGTTAGATAACGTTTAATTTATTTCCTCTTCTTATTTTATTTACAGGGTCCTCATATGGTGAGTCACTGCTCGGATTAGAACCGGTGATTGTGTATTTTCGTGGCCTATTGCCCTAACTGGCATCACAATTTCGCTTTAATCTGCGGAGAAAAGGATCGTATACGCCACATGTGGTATCCATGTTGGAAATCGCCGAAAGGGGTTAGGGGGGGGGGGGGGGGGTGCACATCAACATGGCTTTGTCACAGCCTGGGGGATGTTCAAAGATAGTCTTGTCTGCACATCAGGACAGTGGTGATCAAGGCAGCGTACAGGTTATATCGGGATCTGGCTCACGGCCATGTCTGACAAGTTACTGCACTTCTCCTTACCAAGGGCATACCCAAAATCTGAATCTGTTAGACGAGGAGGAGGAGAGGCAGGGAGGAATGGAGAGACCTAAGCATCATTTCTTACAATATTGAACAGAACATTACTGAAAAACCGTGTTTATTAACATACTGATGCTACTACTTTATAATACGTAACTTATATCTGTAATGTTATTGATTGAGAGAGTATCGTTTGCGTATGTTTTCTACGTATTATTTTGATGTCAAGAACATGTGTATGAATCCTTTCTATATTCAGATTTCTAGTTTTAGACATTGGCTGGTAATATGAGAAGAAAACTGTGACTTAAAAGCAGAAATCTGCTGCGGGTTCTTAGAAAACTGAGCCATTTGACGTTTTCAGTTGTATTATATTTTTAACTGATTCCTTCTTTCTGAATTGTTCTGTTTCCTTTCTGCATTAATATTACCAATGGTTGATGTTAACATAATTTATTACTACATAGATAACATAAAACATTGTACGTTACCATGATTATTGAATATGTACGACCTGTTTTGAATTCCCAAATAACAGGTCTAAAATTCGTAACAATAAATTGAATTGAATTAAAAAAAATTGCATGGAAGGGCGAAATAGTTTCAAGACTTCACGACAAACTGCTCTCGGTACATTTGATACTGGTCAGTATCTATTACTTGTTCTAGTCTTCCTCAAGCGGATACTGAAATGAAACACCTGCATCTGACTGTGTAGAAGGGAGGGGGCGAAGGTGAGGGGAAGATAGTGGTCCTATCCTGACTTTCACCTTACTCGGTGCTCTACATAAATACCTCACTGCTGCATACAGTATATTTAGTGGAACAACATTATATACAAAACAGTTGTACTGTCTCCCATCATAGTTTTCATTACAAAACTTCATAATTGATTATTAAGGTGCATAAAGGGTAGTACTGATATTCAGTTTTCCCTCATTTTATTTCCGCTCAAGGCAGACATGCACCGTGCATTTGCTTGTGGAGGGCTTGCAAATATGTATAAGCGGACGATAATGCGCAGAAAACCATATCCAATATGAAACTTCCTGGTAGATTAAAGCTGTGTGCCGGACCGAGTCTCGATATCCCTCGAGTTCGAGTCTCGGTCCGGCGCACAGTTCCAATATGGCAGAGGGTTTCACATCAGCCCACATTCCGCTGCAGAGTGAAAATCTCCTTCTGCAGACATATCCAATATATTCATTGCGCAGTCTAATTACAAAGACATCAAGGAATGTCCTCTGCCTTTTCCTCATCGCTGCATCAATTTGCGCATCATAGACATGCCACTGAAAAAAAAAAGACGACAAAAAAAGTCTCTGAAAATAGACGTTACGTTGCCAGTTTGAGCAACCCTCATCCTATTATTGACTCGTGTTGTACCTCTCAACCGCTAGCAGGTGATGTCCTTCAGTAAAAGTGTCTCCTTCATTTTCTGACAGTACTTTCGGTATCAAGAGAGAGTGCGTACCGTTATTATCTGACATTGCGCTGTGGCCAAACGCACACGTGACCATATTAGACCCAGTTTTACTTAAAATGGTGACACGTTCCAATGGCAGCTGTTCAAATCCTGACTACGAAGTACTGTGCATTCGACATTTTTATAAAACGGTTCGCATCAAGATGTCCACTAACCGTAATTGCTGTGAAGATAAATTGGACGTAACTGCAATCTTTGAGACTTGATATTTATAGTGTCCGAAGAATAATTTCACATATTTGCATTCTTGAGAGTCTTAGGGAACATACTTGTAATTGTAATCGAGAGTTGTAGTCGAACATGGCGATACGAAATCATGTGCTTTGACTTTCATGACTTTCAAGTTCCATTTAGTGTTCGCAATAGATGAAGTAGCAAGGCACCACAAGTCGAACATCCTTTTCTTTTTATGCGTGTTCTTTTTTTATTTTTTAGTGGGAGGGGATAATAGGAGGATATGAGGAGAGGAGCAAAGGAGGACATGTGCCTTCACGGAGTACATAGTTGTGTGTGGCACAAATATTGACTCGATGCTAAAACGTAGTTGTCTCAAATACGCAACCGTGTTGCTGATGAAGGTCTCCAGAAGGGGTTACAAGATCATTGTTAAAATCAGGGAGTATATTAGTGACAAAATTTCGTCCTTGAGAAGGGATTTCTATGCGAAACTATCTAAGAAAACAGCCTCTGTTTTATCTGACGCCTTTTATCCATCGCCACTTTTCTCCCAGCTCTTGTGTTTTGTCATCTGGGAGGACATTCATAAAAATTTTGGGTAATGATGTAAGTAGCGATGTTAACGTGTTGTTGAAGTTAGATCTTTTACTTTCTGCCCCATAATTGCCATGAATTTGTTCAAGGTTAAAATCATGGCCACGCAGGTACTGCTAAATTGGGTCAGAAACTAGAATTTATTATTCATACAGCACAGCTGGCCAGTTTTGAACGGACATGAGAAACTGCTGTAGATGTGCCATTATGGTTATTCTAATTACTTATGAACAAGTGAAACTAACACCTATTCTAAAATATGTGTGAACACTAAAAGTGCTTTAAGCAGTTTAGTACTGAACGCAAGCCACGGTGTCATATAGAATTTTCTACACTTGAATCATCGATACAAGAAAAATTTAAGAAAGGAAACCACAACGGTATGGTTATTGAAGATTGAACTTCAAACGATTTGCATTTAACTGTGGATCCACTGTGTTCCACTCATCACTGGGAAAGGGCACATAGATCCTGTTCGTACAGACGTACAAGAGACTTCTGTATGAAATCTTAAGTGTTGTTTCCATTATATGACACAGTGGTTCGTAATTCAACACTACATACGTTGAACAAGTTATTGTAATTTGAAGTTATTTTTAATTTGTTATGTATAAATGTAAAAGTAAATGTCGGGTCGGACATTGTGGTCCATTTACAAGAGTACCTGTTCTGTGGTCTACGACGACTTTTAACAAAGAACAGATTCTCGAGTCGCTTTTCAATTGATGCTCGTATTCTCTCATAATTTTGACGAATAGACACAACAGTGAAGATCCAAACTTACTGACAATTTATGCAAGCATTATAGCTAGTTACATAATCACAAAATCATTGCCAAATAATTTTTTATATCCTGGCACCGTGCTTTCGCCATTCCGCGAGAAGGCCCTATTCGACGAGATTTTGGAGCCACGCAGCTTGTGAACTCTCTTCAACACTATGGTGGTTTTACATACTATTTACAGTACTCTTGATCAATTACAGCAGTTTTTGACTTACATGGTGCGTGCATGGCCATAAGAATATAACTTTAACTAAAATAATAATTCAGACACAGCCATCGATAGTCTCCTTTCAACCCTGAATCATGTTCAGTCCGTCTGAAATCCAGCAAACAGATTGAAATGTAGAAGGTATATAAAAGATTATTAGACTTGATTGGCAGTTCCACTCTTCTGTTGAAGAACAGAATGATAAAGCCACCTTGACATCCATGCAGTATTATCCCACTATTCACAATAACATTTTCCTTTGAAGAAATCACTTATATGTCGACAATAGAGTTAAAAGTTGAATGTGACTGATTTTGAACAAAGTGTAGAACACAGAATAAGGTAACGGACCAAGGATTTGTTTCTGAACATTGCGTAATTGTTTTTTACGCGATGTAAATAGTTGACTATTTTCCAGTTCTTCCATGCACAAGTCACCGAAGTGGCGTCAAATAAACAAAAGAAAAGAGAGATGAAGGAAATTTGTGTATTCACTAAACACGCACAAAAAATGTTGGTCGCCTTCAAAACAGGACACATTTGAGTCCACGTACTTCAGTATTCGTCTTATCTGAAGCTCAGACTATTTCTGCAGGTCGTTTTCGAGATTTTCAACAGGAACTCCGCCCCACTCACAGAAACAAACATGGAGTAACCTGCCAGCCTGCCACCACTGACTTGATCGACTGTTAAGAAACTCACCACAGCATCAGGACATTCCTGTTTTCAAGAAAGGTCGTTCCTCGAATAGTCGCATGCAGCTGTAGGACTATATAGCCGATGTCAGCCTGCTGTAGAAACTCGGAACTGTTTCGTGTTCGTCTACTAAGATCTTTCTGGAGGCTGAAATTCTCTTCCGTAGCAATCAACATCGATTCGACAAACAACGATCGTGTGAAACCTAGTTGACTCTATGCACGACATAGAGAAGGTAGCCGATAGCGATGCTCACGTTAATACTGTGTCCTTTGACTTCCGGAAGACGTCCTATACAGTTCCTCAGTGCCGTCTAATGAACAAAATACACGCTTACGGAATATCGGACCAGCTGCGTCCCTGAGGAAACGGGTCGTTTTTACCGCGGACAAATCTACAGACACAAAAATTGACTGTTGATCCTCAACATACACAAATGTAACGTGTTGTGTGCATAAACAGGTCGAAAGACCCGTAATTGTATGAATACACGGCTACCGCTGTAGTTACATCCATTAAATTTTCTATGCATATGAAGCGATATAAAGTGGAATGGCCAGACAAAACTAAACGTAAGAAATCAGATGCCACACTGTTTCCGTCACTCTCTGACTGTTTCTACAAAGACGTGATATAGGAAATTGGAGATGTCCAAAGAACAGCAGTGTGTTTCGACACAGGTTCGTTTAGTTAGCGCGAAAGCCGCACTCTGATGCTCATTCAACTCAAGTGCGAAACACTACAACACAGGCGTTGTGCATCACGGTATGGCTTATTGTTAAAGTTAAGAGACCGTACATTCCTAGAATATTCAACCAATATATATCACCAAAAGACAGTGAAAGTAAAATTACATAAGTTCAAGCTCACACGGAGGCTCATCGACAGTCGTTCATTCCACGCACCTAAAACACCAAAGAGGGTAAATAAGAATGGTACAGAAACTACCCTCCGTCGGATAGCATGAGGTGACTTGGGTAGGCCGGCCGCGGTGGCCGTGCGGTAATGGCGCTGCAGTCCGGAACCGCGGGGCTGCTACCGTCGCAGGTTCGAATCCTGCCTCGGGCATGGGTGTGTGTGATGTCCTTAGGTTAGTTAGGTTTAAGTAATTCTAAGTTCTAGGGGACTTATGACCTAAGATGTTGAGTCCCATAGTGCTCAGAGCCATTTGAACCCCTTTTTTTTCTTGGGTAGTATAGATGTAATGTAGACATCCACGGTCCATTCACATTAACGTGAGCACCGCCTATGTTCGACATGAACGCGCAGTAACCACACTCAGACGGCCGATGGCATCAGCAATGGAAGACATATAAAGAGTGTCAGGGGCATGCGGGAAGTGCAGTGGTTGTCGTAATGTGGTAACAGCGATGACGTCAAAAAGGGCATGACCATTGGCTTTCGGGATAAGACGGAGGCATTTTCGAAACGGCTAAGTTTTAAACAGTTCGCGTGCTGCCATGGTTAAATCCAAAACCGATGTCGAGGCAACTGTGATGTTCCACCGGCGACAGATGATGGTGTAAACAACGACTGTGGAGATGTGTACAGGCGAACAGACGTGCCGCGGTGTAGCAAATGACCGCCAGATGAACAGCGGGGCTATCAACAATGTTTCCTCAACTACCGTGCAGCAAACGTTGCCGCTTACAGGCCCCGCAACAGGCGGGCGCTTGGTTCGTGCACCCACGCTGACTGTAGTTCATCATCGACAAAGACTCGAATTTGTACGCCACTACTGGAACTAAACGTTAACTGAGTGGCGACAGGTGGCCTTTTTATGCTCCATCGGATGTTGGCGTGTACCGCGTCCGAAAGCAAACACTCTGCAACAATCGCCGGAGGCGTTCAGGCCGGAGGAAGGAGCGTCATGTTCTGGGGAATGTGGGATTTCCTGTGTGCTTCTGGAAGGCGCAGTGGTTCAACACAAGTATGTATCTATCTTTTGGAAACATTTCTACCCCTGCATCGAGTTTGTTTTTCCTTGTCACGATGGCCTCTACCAGCAGTGTTCGTGAGCAGTTCGAAGCACTCCAAGATGAGTTTCGTATACTCCCCTGACCCCAAACTCCCCAGATATAAACCAAGTCCGGAATCTGCGGAACCACTTCGATCAGGCTGTTCATACCATGGTTCCACAAGCGAGATAACTAGCGCAACTAGCCAACGACACTGTAGTAGGCATGTGTTCACATCCCTGTCATGGCTTCCAGAACTTCACTCACTCTCTTGCTGCTGCTAGCTACACTACTGGCCACTAAAATTGCCACAACACGAAGATGACATGCTACAGACGCGAAATTTAACCGACAGGAAGAAGATGCTGCGATTTGCAAATGATTAGCTTTTCAGAGCATTCACACAAGGTTGGCACCGGTGGCGACACCTACAACGTGTTGACATGAGGAAAGTTTCCAACCGATTTCTCATACACAAGCAGCAGTTGACTGGCGTTGCCTCGTGAAACGTTGTTGTTATGCCTCGTGTAGGGAGGAGAAATGAGTACCATCAAGTTTCCGACTTTGATAAAGGTCGGATTGTAGTCTATCGCGATTGTCGTTTATCGCGACATTGCTGCTCGCGTTGGTCGAGATCCAATGACTGCTAGCAGAATATGGAATCGGTGGGTTCAGGAGGGTAATACGGAACGCCGTGCTGGATTCCAACGACCTCGTATCACTAGCAGTCGAGATGACAGGCGTCTTATCCGCTTGGCTGTAACAGATCGTGGAGCCACGTCTAGATCCCTGAGTCAACAGATGGGGACGTTTGCAAGACAACAACCATTCGCACGAACAGTTCGACGACGTTCGCAGCAGCATGGACTATCAGCTCGGAGACCATGGCTGCGGTTACCCTTGACGCTGCATCACAGACAGGAGCGCCTGCGATGGTGTAGTCAACGACGAACCTGGGTGCACGAATGACAAAACGTCATTTTTCGTATGAATCCAGGTTCTGTTTACAGCATCATGACGGCCGCATCCGTGTTTTGGCGACATCCCGGTGAACGCACATTGGAAGCGTGTATTCGTCATCGCCATACTGGCGTATCACCCGGCTTGATGGTATGGAGCGCCTATGGGTTCACGTCTCGGTCACCTCTTGTTCGCATTGTCGGCACTTTGAGCAGTAGACGTTACATTTC
Source organism: Schistocerca gregaria (assembly GCF_023897955.1). Classification (NCBI taxonomy): domain Eukaryota; kingdom Metazoa; phylum Arthropoda; class Insecta; order Orthoptera; family Acrididae; genus Schistocerca; species Schistocerca gregaria. Next base: position 506,405,371 of record NC_064923.1, read on the forward strand.
AGATGTGTTATGACCCGTAGCTCTACCCTTTATTCGATCCCTGCGAAATCCTACATTTCAGTAGGATAATGCACGACCGTATGTTGCAGGTCCTGTGCGGGCCTTTCTGGATACAAAAAAATGTTCGACTGCTGCCCTGGCCAGCACATTCTCCAGATCTCTCACCAATTGAAAACGTCTGGTCAATGGTGGCCGAGCAACTGGTTCGTCACAATACGCCACTCACTACTCTTGATGAACTGTGGTATCGTGTTGAAGCTGCATGGGCAGCTGCACCTTTACACGCCATCTAAATTCTGGTTGACCCAAAGCCCAGGGGTATCATGTCCGTTATTACGGCCAGAGTTGGTTGTTCTGGGTATTGATTTCCCAGAATCTATGCACCCAGATTGCTTGAAAATGTAATTACATATCAGTTCTAGTATAATATATTTTTCCAATGAATACTCGTTTATCATCTGCATTTCTTCTTGGTGTAGCAATTTTAATGGCCAGTAGTGTGTTAACGCTTTTGACAGGTGGTTACATTAATGTGACTGGGCAATGGAGAGCAAGGTCGAAAACAGGTACTACACTAGTACGGCAGGAGAAGTAGTTCGAAATTAACGCGAGCTGTTCCGTTTCGTACTTGTCTCACCGATTAAGTTTTAAATGGCTAAAAGGAATTTTTCCGTTGCTTAGAGTACAACTGACAGCTATAGGAGAGTCATTAAGCCCGCCTGTCGTGCAACAGGCTCAGAGATGTGCTGTGTTTTTAGTGGTAGTGCCTGTGAGCCACGTGCGAAGTGAACGACCTCGCTCTTGCACAGTCGCTCGAAGCTCGGTGAGGGACTGGGAAGGGGGACTTTCGGCAGCGACACTCCTGCCAGGAACGTCCGTGTCTAAAATATGCCGCATCGGGTTCAGCGGAAGACATCAAGCAAATCGCTCCACCTACTGCAGTGTCTGTTATTGAAGACATTCGTCAATAAGGTGCGTCAACCATTTGGAATTTCCATACCTTCCATAAATCAAGTAAGGCGAAAAGCTCTTTTGAAAAGACAACATTCGTCCTCTTTCAGGGTCCTCCTCAAGCTAGCACACCTCTACTTGTATAGTCAATGTCACCGAAACGTGATATGTCGATCGGTATGGTCTTGTGAGATAAAATCGTTCGCCGGTCGATGTGGCCGAGCGGTTCTAGGCGCTTCAGTCCGGATCCGCGTGACTGCTAGGGTCGCAGGTTCGAATCCTGCCTCGGACATCGATGTGTATGATGTCCTTAGGTTAGTTAGGTTTAAGTATTCTAAGTTTTAGGGGACTGGCGACCTCCGATGTTAAGTCCGATAGTGCTCAGAGCCATTTCAACCATGAAATCGTCACCTTCGGCAACAGCCCAAGTACGTGTAACTTATATCATTAAATAAAGCCATGTCTTCTGGTTCAGACTGTATACCAATTAGGGTCCTTTCTAAGTATGCTGATACACAAGGGTTGGACAAAAACACGAAAACATCGCAAGAGATGCATCCTTGAGCAGAAATGAAGATGCTACCCAAGCCCGAAGCTTGCGCTGTTGTATGTGACCACGAATGGCGTTTATTGCAATGTCTTCAGTACATTGCAAGTGTTAGTAGTGGTGAGAACCGTTTTCTGTGTATGTTGGATCTAAGCGACCTCATTCGTAGGCAAATGTTCGTCCTCGTATGCTTCTGTAACCAGGGCATCCGAAGTGCTTGGTGCTTCGAGAGGCACCTTACCGATAATTTATATCACTTACAGCATCCACTAAGCCATAACGAAGAAGCAAGTGTGTGTTGAGTGATCATGACAGACGGTTATTGAAGAGAATTGTGACGCAAATTAAGAAATCGTTAGCTACAAAAACCACTGCGAACTGAATGTTGTACTCGCAAATCCTATCAACACGAAAACAAAACGAAGGAGGCTCCATAAGAAGGGGGAGCTGGATTTCCGAAACCACACACCAGTGACGCAAATGCCAGTAAGACGGAAACGTGGTTCCGAAGCTAAAAACCGGGACTGTAGCGCAATGAAAGATGGTCGTTTGGTCGAATAAGTCTTTTTTCACACTGCTTCAAACTTCTGGCGGAAATTACATTCCGAGATTGAAACATATGCAGGCCGGAGTGGCCGAACGGTTCTAGGTGCTTCAGTCTACGGTCTTAGGTTCGAATCCTGCCTCGTGCATGGATGTGTGTGACATCCTTAGGTTAGTTAGTTTTAAGTAGTTCTCAGTTTTAGAGAACTGATGACCTTAGAATTTAAGTCCCATAGTGCTCAGAGCCATTTGAACCAGCCATTGAAACGTAGTGGGGGACCGGTGACTATTTGGACAGCCTACACGTGATATTACATCTGCACTTTGCAAGGTCACATTACTGCCAAGGACGATGTGACCATTTTGGCTGATCAGGTCCATACATTGCCTGTTCTCCAATGGTCAGTCTATGTTACAAAACGATAGGGGCCCTGTTAACACAGCTCCCAGTATTGTTGAGCCTTCCTGGTCTACTTAGTTGAGAAGGGAATGTGATGGTTATCCACTTCCATCATGGTTACCTGAACATTCCATTACATTGCAGGAAGTGATTGTATAAGGCCTTGTATTTATTCATTAGGAGACGACTGGAAGGTGTTTTGAATGCTAACGATTTCCTAGCCTGCATTAGCCATAATAATGTACCATATTTTTATTGTCTATCCCCGGTAACAGCTTCAACCATTTGCTCGACTAAAGATCTGTATAGAAACACTGGAAAGTTGTTCAAGTCACACCAGTACTCAAGGAAGACAGTAAGAGTAATCCGCCTAACTACTATATCACTAACGTCGGTTTACAGTATGATTTCGGAACATATACTCTCATTGTGAACTACCATCAAGAAAAATCTCTATTAACTTATAGCCAGCTCGGATACGGAAAACATTGTTCTTTTGAAACACAACTGGCTCTTTTTTCTCGCGAAATAATAAGTGCTATCAACAGAGGATGTCAAACTGATTGCATAATTTTTAATTTCAGAAGGCTTTTAACTCTGTTCCTCACAATCGGATTCTAATCAAATTATGTGCCTGTGGGGTATAATCTCACTCATGTGACTAGATTCGTGATTTCCTGTCATAAACGTCACAGTTCGTATAATTGACGGAAAGTCATCAAGTAAAAGATACATGATATCCCCAAGGAAGTGCTACCGTTCCAGACTTCTTCCTAATCCATATAAATGATTTAGGAGGCGAGCTGAACAGCCCTCGTAGAATGTTTACAGATGATGTCGTTTACTGACCAGTAAATCCACCAAAAGATCAAAAACAACTGCAAAATTATATAGGCAAGACTTTAATGAAAAATATGTTACAATGAAAAACGTGCAGTCATTCATATGGGTACTAAAAGGAATTCGTTAAATTTCGGTTACAAGACAAATCGCGTTCGCCGGCCAGTGTGGCCGAGCGGTTCTAGGCGCTAAAGTCTGGAACCACGTGACTGCTACGGTCGCAGGTTCGAACCCTGCCTCGGGCATGGATGTGTGTGATGTCCTTAGGTTAGTTAGGCTTAAGTTGTTCTAGGTTCTAGCGGACTGATGACCTCAGAAGTTCACAGCCATTTGAACCATTTGAAGAAATCGCATAAATTTAAAGATGACAATTCAACTAAACACCCAGGGAGTGGAAAGATCACGTAGAAAATCATATGGGGAAGGCAAAATGGCTCTGAGCACTATGGGATTTAACATCTGTGGTCATCAGTCCCCTAGAACGTAGAACTACTTAAACCTAACTAACCTAAGGACATCACACACATCCATGCCCGAGGCAGGATTCGAACCTTCGACCGTAGGAGTCCCACGGTTCCGGACTGCGCGCCTAGAACCGCGAGACCACCGCGGCCGGCGAAGGCAAAATGAAGACTGCGTTTTATTGGCAGAACACTTAGAAGATGCAACAGATCTACTGCAATATGCTTCTCCTCTTCTGGAGTATTGCTGCACGGTATGTGATCCGCGTCATATAGTATTGACAGAGGATATGGAAAAAATTCTAAGGTGGCAGCTCGTTTCGAATAATAGCGAAACAGGGAAGACAGTGACACTGATATAATAAGAAAGTTGAGTTGGCAGTCATTAAAACAAAAGCATTGTTTGTTGCGGCGAGATATTTTCACGAAATTTCAATCACCAAATTTCTCCTCTCAATGCGAAAATACTTTTTTAACTCCCATCCGTAGGGAGAAATGATCATAGTAATAAAAAAGAATAAGGGAAATCAGAAACATATAAGTGTTCGTTCTTCCCCCGTGCTGTTCATGAGTGGAACGTAAGAGAAGTAGTCTGAAGATGGTTCCATCAAGCACTTAGTGTGAACTGCGAAGTAGTCATGTAGATGTAGCAGTAATGTAGGAGATTTAGGAGATCCAAAAAGGAATGGCATGTTTCATCACGGGTTCGCTTAGTAACTGCGCAATAGCCACGAAGATGCTCATCAGAGGCCAGTGCATCACACGGAAAGGATGGCTTACTCTATCATGCGCCAATAACTCATGCGTGCCCAGGGAGTTGCAGTCCAGTTGAAATGTTCCATACCCTCTGCCGAAACCCCGTTTTGAGATGTGCAGAGATGTGACACGTGTAGACGCTAACTTCGCACACGTTCCGGGTTCATGAAGCCTTCCACAAACACTAATTTATAAAATGATGCTTCGATGACTCTAGAGACAGCAGATCGATTTTGACGCATGATCACAATCCTGTTCCTTCGAGTGCACAAAATAACTGCTTTTGCACACATGATATCCGATGGCGTCCTCGCTCATAACTACTGGATTACTGAACTGTGAATATGAAATTTTACCACAGTTTACGAACAACAGAGGTACGAATTACAAGCAGTTTTCTGACTCTGGGTGTCACCTGGCTTTAATTTACTGATGACTGTCAATCGCAAACCGTCTTTAACTGTCCCTGCGCCTCTGGGAACTGTCTCGGGGTCACTCGATAGGATTGGCTACCCAAACAGTCTTTTCTCTGGCTAGAAGTTCCGCAATCCTACTTTCAACCAAGTAGGTTTCTGCTATCCACTGAGTTTGAGTTATTTTGCGCGTGTCACTTTCGAGCTACACTGCTTTAGTAATATCTCATACAAATCTCGTGTTAATTTTTTCATGTCATTGAGTTATTCTTTTATATTTACTTTTTTCCCGACTTAAGGATATTAATTCGTCATTCACATCATAAAAATTCATAAATGACCACTGCAATCTTTTGCCTTTCGTTCAAGAGTTTGCGTCAGTTGTGTTTTCAAGGTGGTAACAAACTATTCGACCCCCTCCCTGGTTTCTGAGAGGTCTGACACTATTAAATCTAAGACTTTGTTAGTATGAAAACGTAAGATGACTGACATTATTAACCTTTAGGAACAATGAAAATTACAGGTTTTTTGAAATTTTTCGTGCTGAAATGTGGATAATTCTCCGCTCTAGCAAAACTTCAAAGTCACAGTATCTCATTACATGCTATTTGAAACTAATGTCCGGTCTGTCATATCTGACTAAGTGGAATGTGCATTAAACGTCACTGTTGAAGTTGACATAGCATTGCTCCTCCCCGACAGGTAGTAATTTCATAAGAGAGCGAACTGAAGGAAAAGAACATACGCTACTTCTTCATCAAGTAAATGAAAATATTTTTTCCCGTATATCGTTGCGGTTGTGTGTTTGTTGACTTTAGTGCTGTTAGTGCCTTTGCTTAGAACTTAGTCGTTTATGACTTTAATAAACTGTATTTTGGTATTTATGAAACTGCTAGACTTGCAGAAACCATATCTGACGTGATAGAAGCTAAGGGTCGCACCATCCCATTTAGAAGCTACTAACTGCGGTAATTACCTGTCGACAGCATGCGATTCAATGGCCGTGTCATTGTATAACTGCCGCTGCATTTTGATGTAATAATTATCTGTTGGACAGAGCTGCCGTTTCGAGGAGGCGCCGGAGGCAGTATTATGTTGCTGCATACGACAATTTGTAATGAGACGAAGGAGGCAGGTAACACGGAAGCCACTTAACACGCCCAGTAAACCGGATGTAAGAATTAACACTGAGACGTAACTGCTTCTTCGTTATCTTTCGTAAGGATACGGTACTGTCAGGAGACGTGGGAAGCGCTCAACTGGCTGAGCGCTAGACTTAATTTAAGAAGCAAAAAAATTAAAATTGGCGAGAATCGGGTTTTCTTTATCAGACTGGTTTGTGCGCCTGTCGAAACGAGAATGTTCCACTTTTACCTCATTATAGATTGTTTCCTGCCTGATGGAAAACATGAGATATATCAGAAAAAGACAGAACTTGTTAATGGTTGGCAAATTACTCGGAGTGTGGTAAAAGGTCATACTTTTAGTGTACGCTACAACATCTGGTTTGACGCACCGCTCTACGACTTCCTCTCTTGTACCGACCTCCCCATCTCAGAGCATCACCGAGCGAGGTGGCGCAGTGGTTAGACACTGGACTCGCATTCGGGAGGACGATGGTTCAATCCCACGTCCCGCCATCTTGATTTAGATTTCCGTGATTTCCCTAAATCGCTCCAGGCAAACGCCGGGATGGTTCATTAGAAAGGGCACGGCCGACTTCCTTCCCCGTCCTTCTCTAATCCAATGAGACCGATGACCTCGCTGTCTGGTCTCCTTCCCCAAAGCAACCCAACTCAGAGCAGCACTAGCAACCAACGACCTCAATTATTTGTTGGATATATTCTAAATTCTGTCTTCTCATACAGTTATTACAGGATATTTCCTTCCCCCCCCCCCCCTGCCCATGTAGTTTCTCTTCTTGTCAATGTTTTGCGCATATTTCTATCCTCGTTGGTTCTGCGGAGACACTCTTCATTTCTTATCAGCAGCTAATTTTCAGCGTTTGTGTGTGTGTGTGTGTGTGTGTGTGTGTGTGTGTGTGTGTGTGTGTAAAATCTGATGGGACTTAACTGCTAAGGTTATCAGTCCCTAAGCTTACACACTATTTAACCTAAATTATCCTAAGGACAAACACACACACCCATGCCCGAGGGAGGACTCGAACCTCTGCCGGGACCAGCCGCACAGTCCATGACTGCAGCGCCCTAGACTGCTCGGCTAATCCCGTGCTGCTAATTTTCAGTATCCTTCTACAACTCAGATATCAAACGCTTTGATTCTTTTCTTCTCCATTTTTGTAAATATCTCTCAAATGTACGTTACTACAAATGTAACGTAATTTTCAGACTTTTCTTTGTACATTTGTTACTCGATGAACAAATGAATAAAAAATACCCCAACAGTCAAAGATTTGAAATTTTGCTCCCATATGTTGTAATTCCACTACCATCAGCTGTTTCGTGGAATACATTTCTATTAATCCAACGTTCCGCGCCACAACACTCTGCGCCTCAACTCTATTGTTTACCAATTCCCCTAGTTGTTCCACAAAAAATGGTTCAAATGGCTCTGAGCACTATGGGACTTAACATCTGTGGTCAGCAGTCCCCTAGAACTTAGAACTACTTAAACCTAACTAAACTAAGGACATCACACACATCCATGCCCGAGACAGGATTCGAACCGGCGACCGTACGGGTCACGCGGTTCCAGACTGAAGCGCCTAGAACCGCACGGCCACACTGGCCGGCCCAGTTGTTCCAGTGTGGAGCGTATGGTATCGTCATTGATTACATAAGCGTACTACTTTTCTTTAACTTTACTTTCTGATTCGCACTAATAACTACCAGTATTAATTTCAGTACTGTCTTACGTGATGCATCAGTTAATAATAGTAATAATGTCGTGTGGCTCAATGGCCGACTACAAGTCTTTCAACTTCGGCGCCACGCGCACTTGTTCAACCTAGGAAGGGTGACCTGCAGGGAACGTGAAATCCGAGCCACATGTCATCCCTGTGCCTTCTCGGCGTTGACGTGGGAACGTTAGGATAAAGGCAGACTGAAAAATTCCGTGGGCTAGCCAGGATTCAGTGTCGCGACCTCTCAGTTTCCAAGCGTGCGCTTTAACTCTAGACCATGACCAATACATGCATCAGATTGCATATAGCCGTTTATTGCGGTGAAAAAATAAACTATTTATTGCCATCTTCTGATAAGTTATTCGTCTCCTTCCCTTTTGTCATTTTTTGTACTGCTAGTAAGTCCCTTAAGTAACATCAAGAATTTAAATGTCAGCAGGGGAACTTATTAAAGAGCAAGAATCAGTTGACTACCTGACACACAACTTAATATAGACAGTCACTGAAATTGCACATTGCTAGGCCTCTAACACATTGAAAAAATCCACTCTTCAAATTCTCTGTTTCACGCAAATATAAACAGTGATGTCTTCAGATACAACCGAAACGGACTAAAAACGAAACGACTTGTATTTATTACCTTTCAAACGCATCTGACTTCTTTTAAACATTTCCTCGTGTTATTCCAGTACGGTTTCGACATTCCCAGCAAAAAATTATTCGTTTGTTAAGATGTTTATGATATTTAGCGTCGATTCAGATGAAGTTAACATAGAGCTTTCCGAAAAATTTATCAAGATATTTATTTTAGAAAATTGTCTCCACCTTAGGCAGCGGGGAATGGAGAAATAAGACCTCCTTTGAAGCCTCCTTACTTTGTTTCTTGCCAAACAGTGTGTAACTATAAAGTTTCAATATTCTAGCAGATTTTTTTTTGAGTGATAGTGTACCTCTCAGGGCTCGAAAGTTTGAAAGTTTAATGATAACATACGCTTAAACAAAAGTGAAAGCTTTCCAGTCACCAAGAAACCGTAGGAGTTAGTACCACAATGCCAGCTTCCATGTCTGCGAAAACAGTGACGAATTTCTGGAGAAAATTTTATAGCGTTCGTCCACCTTCTCACTTACTGTAACATGATCGTATTCATTCAGCCTGTAAAATTCTCTGTGACTTATCAGTAATGCTTGTAAATAGCAAAGGATTTTGTAAATACAGGACAGAAATGAGGGTCGAGATTGCAAACGTTTCCAGACAAATGCAACGGCAAAAATAAAACTTAAGCTTCCTCTTCTGAAGGCAGCCAACGGCCTTGCCGCAGTGGTATCAGCGGTTCCCGTCAGATCACCGAAGTTAAGCGCTGTCGGGTTGGGCTAGCACGTGGATGGGTCACCGTCGAGGCCTGCCGCTTGCTGTTGGCAAGCAGGGTGCACTCAGCCCTTGTGAGGGCAATTGAAGAGCTACTTGACTGAGAAGTAGCGGCTCCACGTCACGAAAACTGACAACTGCCTGGAGAGCGGTGTGCTGACCACAGGTTCCTCTACATCGGCATCCAGTGACGCCTAACGGCTGAACATGACATGGAGGCCGGTCGGTAACGTTGCTCCTTCAGGGCCTGTAGGCAGAATGAATGCATCTTTCCATGTTTATTTGACGTAATTTCGAAATTAGGGCTTTGAATGATTTAAGTGCCAAGCTGTGTCGCAACACCTTCTAAAGTGTTTGATAGAGAATGCTGTCCCTTAGACGTGCGACACAATGATCGTTACATACGAGGTTTAGTTGTTCACAATTGTAAGACACGCAGTACTTAACTGTCGACAAAAGGCATAGCACAGAGTTGTAGTACGCACGTATCTTTGAAATCCTGCACGCATTCGTACAGTCAATAGGTACTTGACGATCACTGCTTCTTTCACACTGTGGGTGGTTCATCAACGATTATTACGAGAGCATGCTGAAAACTAATGCTTCTGAATTTTTCTGTGAAAACTTTTAAAGCTGTTTAAATAAAACAAATTTTATTAACAGTCTACGTCTTTGTTCTTCATGTACGGATACTTGCAACACTCTGTTGCTAGAGGGCTCCGAAGTGTACCGTGTAACTTGCCGGTGGGTAACGTAACTGTGTCGGTGAGTAACAAATAGCGTACTGTATGAGTTTCGTATTCAAACAGTTCGTCACACCCTGTCCTACAGCATGACAAGGCCAGACCATATTGAGCGCTGCGACATCTGCAACAATCCGACGCCTTGGGTTCATTGTAATCGTTCATCTTCGAACAGTCCCGAGTTGACCTCATACGGATTTCATCTCTCTCCAAAACTTAAAAACTTAGAAACGCCTTCGAGGACTTCACTATGATAGTGTTCCTGGCTTCGTCAACAAACTCAACAGTGACGGTGCCAACAAACTGGTCTCGCTGGGAGAAATATTTTCCTCGGCAGGGTGACATACGTTAAGAAACAAATATGTAGACATGAAGAATAAAGATGCAGAATGTCAATAATGTTTGTTTTATTTAAAAAGTTATAACAGTTTTGACATAATGAAATCGGGGGCTTTACGTTTCGGCACGCCCTCGTAATTTCATACGTTACCATGCAAAATGGCAGTTTGAAGGCCTACATTAGCTATGGAACTAGGAAGAGATCTTAAAACATAGAAGATGGAAAATATGACTTTTGTTCAAAACATATTTTATTTCTGCTGTTGAAGCGCAAAGTAGAGCTCAGATTTTGTGCTCAATTAATATTTCAGTTAATTTATAAAATATTTTACTAGTATAATTTTGTACTCTATTTACAATACTTTTAAAATATAAATAATATTACTTTGACTTTACTCTATAGGTTCATTAAACCCTATTTCCTATCTAATAGCACTATAGGACAAATAGGTAACAAGGAAACGTTCTCTGATTGCCTAGTAAACAAATACAGTTTTCATTGTCTTTCTACGTCGTACCTCATTGTCGTTTTGTAGGATGAAATAATCGTACGTCATGCCGCTTGCGTTAAGGGGATTGACGATATGTGACACTTTAAAAGCCTATGACGAAAAAGGAGTCTATGCCATCCTCCGCTGTAAATTACGCCATCCAAGTACGCCTGACGGCCGTAGCCAAAGCATCAACCTGTCGCGGTCTCTTCCACTGGCATTGAGTCTCGGTCTGTGAAACATGCTTGGTCTGAGTAACGGTTAGGGCTCTATCCATTAAAAGTAGCGATCCAAGTTTGAATACCGGTTTCACATAAGGCTTCTATTTGTTTCTCGTGAACAACGCAATACGTAGGTTGGAACTTAAATAGTGGGAACACTGCTGTGGAGGTACTATGCAATGGAATCTACTATTGTTGTTGATAGTACACGTTGTTGAAATACCCACCGTACCTCCGAGCAAATGGACGCGTCCGTCCCACGTCAACGGCGTGCCAACAATCGAGGGAAAAACAGTCACTTGTGAGCGAGCGGTCTAACGTAACGATGCTTCTCGTATACGATTATGATGGAGTTATCCTATCGCATTACGTTCCTCCACGGCAGACCGTCAATGCACAGTATTACTGTTCGTTTTAGGAGTATCAGCTGCGACCAGCTTTGCGAAAGAAGCGGTGACGCCGGCTGGACTGGCCGTGCGGTTCCAGGCGCTACACTCTGGAGCCGAGAGAAAGCTATGGTCGCAGGTTCGAATCCCGCCTCAGGCATGAGCATGGATGTGTGTGATGTCCTTAGTAACCTAGGTTTAATTAGTTCTAAGTTATAGGCGACTGATGACTTCAGAAGTTAAGTCGCATAGTGCTCAGAGCCATTTGAACATTATTTTTTTTTTTTTAAGCGGTAACACTTTGTGCGCAACCCACCCATCATTTTGCACGACAAGGCGCGGGCGCATACAGCGCAATCTGTGGCTGCTCTGTACTATTCACATACTCCCCAGACTTAAGTCCCTGTGACTTTGATTTGATTCCGAAGATGAAGGAACCGCTTTGTGGCATTCGCTTCAGAACTGTTGCAGAGATTTGACAGGTAGTAGACCACTCCATTCGCACCACCAACAGAACAGTCTCTGCTAACGGTATACTACGCCTTCCAAATCCCTGGCAACAGGTTCTACACAGCGCTGGTGAATACTTTGAAGGACAGTAACAGGCGCAAACATGTAACCCTTTTTTATCGGTCGTGAATACATAGTTGCCACTATTTAAGTTCCAACCCTCGTATCTACTCAGGAGTGAGCAAAGGAATTTATAGTATGCAGCGTATTTTTTTCTGTACCACTGAGCAATCCCATCCCATCTGGATACCCCGCTCTGCAACAATATACCAAGGACCAAAACTTTATTTTGCCACTGACTTTTTTTTTTCACGGACTTACGCACTGCAGAACTCCCTCCTGTGGCAATAAGTAGCGAGTGGTACAACCTCGAAGGCCACAACTTTTGTCAAGCCACTATACTTGATGATGTAATCCGTGCGATACAGTTCAGCAGTGCCGACGCAGCGGTCCGATTCCTTCTAGCGTGCAACAGCAAATATCTCCCTTTAGACTGTCAAAGCCTTTGTATGTCCTCGGATGAATATGCTGAACGCCGTCTTTCATCGTTAGATATCGTTGCTGTCGCCTACGAACAATTAAAAGGATAACGTAAGGCCACGTGACATATTCCATACGAGTTCACCCTGTCTCCGATCCGTCACTGTCCTTCCATCGTATAACGGTAGTTAAAAAAGGTGTAAACGTCGCATGGCATTCTTGGCTAATACATCCCACGAAGTGGATTCAGCCTTCTGTTGGAAAGGGTTTTCTTCTCCGCGTACACTGGCCAATTTTCTTGAGGATATATGAGAGTTGTATCGAATTTGTACCTTTAGAGCGTGGGTGAGCGTAAAGGCAGCGTGAAAAGTGTAATTTCATATTTGCTTTGTTTGATCATGAAGATGGGATTATGATGATAGAAAGGAGAGGATGAAGCCCTGTGCCAGCACATATCTTACCCTTCTCGAAAAGCACCAAAGGGGCCTGCGAGCCCCATCTGACGAACGGATCACCCTCAATTGACGAGACACTGCGGAGAGATTTGCGATTTAATCATGAACTGTCGTCACCAACTTTCCTCAAGTTCCCCGCCAATTCCTGGCAGTAAAAACCTCAATCACTACCAGGATTCGAACCAGTTTATCTCCAAGTCGAACGACACTGCACAGGCTTACGATGGCGACCACGTATATACTGAAACGCCTTATTCTGCCTGTTTACGTATCTCCTGTATTTGAGTATGCATGTTTATACCAGTTTCTTTGGCGCTTCAGTGTACAACGTAAGGACAGGCCAAAATGGTGCTTTTAACAGCACAACGTTAACGAGTTTTGTATTTTTCATTTACATGAGTGACGGTACCAAAATGCTTAATTATTATAGAATAATCAGATGAAATGCTTAGAGTAACCTCTCTCTTCCATTATGCTCCAAAGACAACTTCTCTGAAGCATAATAGAAGAACTACGAACATAATTATTCAGGAAGTTACGCACAAATTAAAGGAGCTGATACAGGAGTCAACATTGAACAAAATTGGAATGGTAACTTATGGTCTTGGAAATAACCCTGTGGCAGTGAAAGTTCCGAAATGTCAGGAACAACAAAGACAGTCAATACACACAAGCTGTCATAAAAGATAATTTTCTGTTTCTGTGTATGTACGGTTGGATTTTTCACGTGGGAGTGGGACCATGGCAACGACTCGTACAAGTTCCCAACGACAACGGTTCTCGCTGTAATACTTGCAGCGATTGATGAGGTCCGAGGGGTACATGGTGTACGTGAACGAGCGCGCCAGAATTTTCTACGAAGCTGTTACGCCTGTATTGGATGTTGCGGTCGCCATTTTGAGCACCTTCTGTTCAAATGGTTCAAACGGCTCTGAGCGCTATGGGACTTAACGTCTGTGGTCATGGGTCCTCTAGAACTTAGAACTACTTAAACCGAACTAACCTAAGAACATCACACACACATCCATGCCCGAGGCAGGATTCGAGCACCTTCTGTAATGTACAACATTGTTAAACATACAGTACATTATCTTTACAGAACTTAAGAAGCGTGTGCATTGATTGTCATTGTTACTCCCAAAATTCGAAATTTTTCATCGGCTCAGGATTACTTCCAAGACCGTAAGTTCCTATTCCAAAGTGGTTTCATTTTGACTCCTCTACTAGTTGCTTCAATTAGGGCGCAACCTTTTGAATCAACCGGAGTATAAAAGTACAACAGTAAATATTAAAACTCATACAAAATATCTGAACAAATGAAACAGGTCAGAGGTTGAAACAAGCGTGTGGTCTCTCGTGCACTTTTTAAGGCACAGTTTGACAACTTTTTGAGAAAGCGGAAATTTGTAGTTCACTTTGGTTAAAAATTTTATACAAAACACCAATAAACACACATTTATCCACTGCTGATCAACTGCTTCTATACGATGAAGATAAACTGCAAACCGCTGTCCACAAGCTGAGCTTACTGAGCCAACTACACAATACGAAATTTGTAGCGGTAAGACAAAAGTAATGCCATTTACAGGAGTTAAACTTACCGGTTGCTTCTCATACGCGTCGTCAGGAGAATATTCTATGGTCTTTCAGCAAATATTTTCAATTTTGTTTTTGCAACGTGTAGCTGATGTCAACCCAAACAGATACTGGACATCTGATATTTCACGTGACGCCCAGCGTACACGAATGCGTCGGTTTGTTTCCCGTTTCAAACAAAATTATTTTAAAAATGGAATTTTGCGTGCCAATTCGATGGAGCGCTACCAGATTAGTCTAGTGCAATATTCGTTTTACCGATACATATTAACAGGAACAGTAAAACGAGGATAGCTGGTACTCCTGCGCTTCTGCATGGCGGCAGCAGTCATCGTGGGCCAGGGTGGCGCTGTCACTGTCGGGTTTCTGGACATTCGTCATTTTTTACTTCCATGTTAACATGAGTACATGTCGGCCAAACGAATATCGCACTAGAGTAGTTTGGGACCGCTCTCTGGAATGGGCACGTAAAATATCATCCTAAAAGTGAAAAAAAACAGGACTGCAAATATCTGCCAAAACACCAGATAAAATGCAACTGACGGCTTTCAGGAGAGACATCCTTTATATAATAAAAATTGTTATTTATGCAAAGGTAATACAAAAAGTAAAAAATACAACAGTCGTGGAAATAAGATGCATTATCCACATGAAATCTGTTCTTGTTGTTGTGGTCTTCAGTCCAGAGACTGGTTTGATGCAGCTCTTCATGCTACTCCATCCTGTGCAAGCCTCTTCATCTCCGAATAAGTACTGCAACCTACATCCTTCTTAATCTGCTTACTGTATTCATCTCCCGGTCTCCCTCTACAATTTTTACCCTCCACGCTCCCCTCCAGTATTAAATTAGTGATCCCTTCATACCTCAGAACGTGTCCTATCAACCTATCCCTCTTCTACTCAAGTTGTGCCACAAATTCCTCTTCTCCCTAATTCTATTCAATATTTCCTCATTAGTTACGTGATCATCTAATTTTAAGCATTCTTCTGCATCACCACATTTCTAAAGCTTCTATTCTCTTGTCCAAACTGTTTATCGTCCATATTTTCACTTCCATACATAGCTACTCTCCATACAAATACCTTTAGTCAAGACTTCCTGTTACTTAAATCTGTTCTCGATGTTAACAAATTTCTCTTCTTCAGAAATGCTTTTCTTGCCATGGACAGTCTATATCTTATGCCGTATTTACTTCGAACGTTGTTATTTCCCTCCCCAAATAGAAAAACTCGTTTACTACTTTAAGTGTCTCATTTCCTAGTCTAATACCCTCAGCATCACCTGATTTAACTGGACTATATTCCATTATCCTTGTTTTGCCTTTGTTGATGTTCATCTCACATCCTCCTTTCAAGACACTGTCCATTCCGTTCAGGTGCTCCTCCAATTGCTTTGCTGTCTCTGACAGAATTACAATGTCGTCGCCAAACCTTAAAGTTTTTTTTATTTCTTCTCCATGTATTTTAATTCCTACTCCAAATCTTTCTTTTGTTTCCTTTATTGGTTGCTCAATATGCAGAATTTACGGATTGAATAACATCGAGTATAGGCTACAACCCTGTCTCACTCCCTTCCCTTTCTTGCCCCTCGACTCTTCTAACTACCATTTGGTTTCTGTAAAAATTTTAAACAGCCTTTCGCTCCCTGTATTTTACAACTGTCTCTTTCAGAATTTTGAATAGAGTATTACAGTCAAAATTGTCATAAGCTTTCTTTAAGTCCACAAATGCTAGAAACGTAGGTTTGCATTTCCTTGACCTATATTCTAAGATAAGTCGTAGGATCAGTATTGCCTCCCGTGCTCCAACATTTCAAGGAAATCCAAACTGGTCTTCCCCGAGGTCGGCTTCTACCGGTTTATTCATTCGTCTGTAAAGAATTCGTGTTAGTATTTTGCAACCACGACTTATTAAACTGATAGTTCGGTAATTTTCACACCTGACAAAACCTGCTTTCTTTGGGATTGGAATTATTATATTCTTCAGTCCGGAACCAGGTGACTGCTACGGTCACAAGTTCGAATCCTGCCTCGGGCGTGGATGTGTGTGATTTCCTTAGGTTAGTCAGGTTTCAGTAGTTCTAAGTTCTAGGGGACTGATGACCTCAAATGTCGAGTGTAGATGTAGAGGTAAAATCCCCTGGGATCCAAACGGCAGATATGCATTTGAGGACATTCACTTCGAATCCATAAACCACATTTCGTACCCAGAGTTCATCGACACTTTCAACAGGACTGTAATACGAAGAAAGCTTTTAAGTATCTCCATACTCATACTCACACACACACACAAACACACACACACACACACACACACATACAACCAACGGTTTCAAGTTGGGAGACCTGGCAGTTCATGGTATTGGAAACCCGTGAACTATCCACTTGTCGAAACGCTATCTACCAGTACTTAGGAAGTCGGAAAGATGTTATCATCAAAGAGGGGCATCATGTGACGTTGTACGAGGGTGTGCTAAAAAGTCATGCGTCCGAATTTTTTATTGTGTTCTGCATATCGGTTGAGGTAACACATGTCATACATGCTGAAGCAAGTTTCAACCCTCTGCCGCTAGAGGGCACTGAATTGAAGCGGGTAACATGGCAGTACGTAACGTAGCTAGATCGGTGCGCGAGAAACAGCGTGGTGTAATCAAGTGCCTCCAATTGCAATCGATAAAAGAATGAAAGGGTGATGATGATTGTGTCGATGTCAGTAATGCGCAACGTTGGGTTGCTCATGTCCCTAATGACGGAAAAGGTGGTGCTAACCTCAACGTGTGCGGTAGAGCTCAGAGTGGACGACAGAGTACGGCAACCGACGAGACTCGTCGGAACAGGTTGATGAACTCATCAGAGAAAATCGTCGGGTAACACAGACACAGCACTCAGGTAAGTGTGTCATGTCACGACAGCGTGTGCACGCGATCATTGCAGAACTGCGCTACAGAAAACTGTGCGCACAGTGGGTGGCTCGAAACTTCTCTCCTGACACGAAACAGAGGAGATTTGAAACCTGTCAACATATTTTTTTTTTTGCGTCATTTGCGTGAGCAATTTGGGTTCTTTAACAGCACTATGACAAGTGATGAAAACTGGGTTCACAATTTTGACCTAGAAAACAAGGGTGCATATATGCATTTCCACTACAAAGGCTCAGCGACGCCTAAAAAGTTCAAGATCATGCCATCAGCAGGCGAAGCTATGCTCACAGTGTTCTGGTATGTTCGAGCTGTTGTGCATTTCGAATTCATGTCTAAAGGCAGCACCATAAATTTTGTAAGGCACTGCGAGACCTTCAGAAAACTGAAAGCATGAATTCGAGGAGTCTGTCCACACATGTAGCACCCCCTCCTTCAGTACGACAATGCCAGACCACACACGAGCGCTGAGACATCTGCAGCAGTTCGACGCCTGGGGTTCACTGTCGGCGATTATCCTCCACACAATTCCGACTTGGCCCCAACCAAAATTCACTTGTTTCAAAAACTTAAAGGACGCCTTCGAGGACTTTACTTTGAAAGTGATGAAGCGGTGAAAAAAGAGGTGATGTTGTGGCTCTCGTCAACAAAATGAAACTTTCTGCAGTGTCGGTATCAACAAAGTGGTCTCTCACTGGGAGGAATGTGTTGGTCGCCAGAGTGATCATGCTGAGAGGTAAATACGTAGGCGCGAAAAATAAAAAAAAAATGCATTCTTTTTGCTGGAGAAGTTTTATTTGGATGGATCGGAATAATTAACTACACCGGGTGTCTCTCCTAAACAAGGTGAGGCCCATTACCTCTGGCGTCTCAAGCAGCTATTTCCAATGTGTAACTGGAGTCAGCCCAAACAAGTAATGCTCACCAGGTCTTTCGTGCGGCGTCCAGTGTCGACGGAAAGAGTCGGTTTGTTTCCAGTTACAAACAAAATTTTAAACCGGAATTTTACGTGCCCATCGATATAGCGGTGCCATATCAGTCTAGTGCGATATTCGTTTTACCGATATATATTCACAGGGAGAATAAAATTCGAAGAATAACCAGTAATCTAGCAGCGACCCATGGTGACTGCTACCGCCACGCAGCAGTGCTGCACAGACTCTGCTGGAGTACTGGCTATTCCTTTCGTTTTACTGCCCCTCCTAAGACATGCCGGAAAAAGAATTTCGCTCTAAACTGATTTGGCTCCGCTCTGTCGATGGGCACGAAACACTCCCGTTTAAAAATCATTTTGTTTATAAGGCGAACCTAGCCAGCGCTCCCCGTCGACGCTCGGAGCCGCATGAAAGACGTGATGAGCAGCATTTGTTTCGCCTGAATCCAGCTGTACGTTGCAAAACCGAAATGGCAGATATCTGCCGAAATTTCAGAGAAAATGCGCCTCACGACTCTCAGGAGGGACACACTTTATGGACATCTACATTCGCCAATGTAAATTGACATCTTCAGATCATCTATACTGGTGCCTAAAATTAAAACAACAAACGGAAATCTCGCAAGATTGTGTTTATTTTGCCACAAAACACCATAAACAAGTGACAGTAAACTAGGGAAAATGTGTAGAATACACGGCGTAAACAGTTGCAACAAGCATAACGGTAGACAAAAATGTTAGCTCACACATTCCTACAATGGTTAATGTGCTCAGTATGGGGTGTGGCTACGTCTGGCAGCAATAAAGGCCTCGGAGCCGCGCGACTGCTACGGTCGCAGGTTTGAATCCTGCCTCGGGCATGGATATGTGTGATGTTCTTAGGTTAGTTAGGTTTAAGTAGTTCTAAGTTCTAGGGGACTTATGACCTCAGCAGTTGAGTCCCATAGTGCTCAGAGCCATTTGAACCATTTTTGAATAAAGGCCTGACAACGACGGGAGATGTTGTGAATGGTGTCATCAATCTCATGTCGAGGCAATGAGGACCACTCTACTTGCAGGGCTGCTCGCAAGTCATCGAGAGTGGTTGGTGGATGCTGACGTGGTGCAAGCCGTCCCTCTAGTGCATCCCTGACATGCCCCATAGGATTCAAATCGGGAGAGCGGGCAGGCCACGCCAGGCGTGGAATATCTTCAATTTCAAAGAAAATTCAACCATCCATGGTTTACGATGTCGAGCATTATCGTTCTTGAATACGAAGGTTGAGCCCACAGCACCTCGTAACAACTGTACATGAGGTCCCAAGATTTCGTCACGATACCTGATAGCAGTTAAACCATGCCGATTCACCCTACAATTTCAAAGGAGATGTTAAAGTGGTCAACATAATCCCTGCCCACACCATTAGGAATCATTCTCGATATCGGTCTCTTTCCGTGGGTCCATAAATCTTATTCCACGTACCCTCTACGTGCGAATCCCTCGAGAATCACTCTCCAGATCAAATCGGCACTGATCTCTAAAAATAACATTGGTCCTCTGTTCGACCGCCCAGGTGGCATGTTGACGATTCCACTCTACACGGTCTCTTCTGTGAAGACGCGTCAGAGGTAAACAGGTACGGCAGGTCTCCGACAATAAAGGCCACTCTGAAAAGCCTTCTGTACACCGTTTTCCTCGAAACAACATGTCCAGTGGGTGCTGCGAGGTCAGATGACAGTTGAGTGCATTACTAAGGCGGCACGTCGTGAACTTACAGCCAAATAACGGTCCTCTCTTTCTGATGTCACACTTGGTCGGCCCTGCCCTGGTCTCCGGGATACAGCTTCTGTCTCTATAAACTATCGCAACATCATGATTCCACATTAATCCATCGGGCTGCATCAGTTTGCAGCAATCCTGCTTCCATTGTTCCTACGGCCCTCCATTGCAGAGTGACTGGTAGACGTCTTCTCTGTGCCATGCTGCACCGTCTGTGAAAGTGCACACAGCGATTGTGGTTGTGGGACTACCGGACTAACACCACCCCATTTGATAGGTGCCCTGACGTCATCGTTGGCGTGGTTGTCCGTTCACTGGAATACCATCTTCCGTGCAAAACACGATCCTACGGACAGTTGACAGTTTCTATGACTAGATCGTGATGTAGACACAGGACAGTGAAAAAGCGGTTTGTTACTTCAATCTGGGACACCAGTGTATATACATCAAGCATTCTGCCACTCAATGTAGTGAATCGTCATCTTGTTACAAATATATTTGGGAGCAACACTGCTGCGTCTTTTTCAGCGAGTTACTCCAAAGGGTTGGACTACATTGAGTGGTAAATCGTTGATGTACGC
This sequence comes from Schistocerca gregaria, assembly GCF_023897955.1. Taxonomy (NCBI): domain Eukaryota; kingdom Metazoa; phylum Arthropoda; class Insecta; order Orthoptera; family Acrididae; genus Schistocerca; species Schistocerca gregaria. Next base: position 506,425,923 of record NC_064923.1, read on the forward strand.
AGATAATCTGCAGACTGCATTTTAAATTGCCGAAACTGGTTGTCTGCACAGCGTGTAATGGTATAAGTGCAGATATTTTTCTTGGGGGGTGAGGTCAGTATACCGAATAACATTAGATCTAATTTACTTCATTCACAGAATAATAATTATAGCTAAAACAAGTAATATGTTTTTAGGTTGGTTAGTATCACAAGTACACGCATCAAAAAATATTTTGCATCACCTCGGTTCCGAACGTTCCGGAACCTGTACAGAAAATTGGAATAGAGATCAACATAAAATCATTTCTGCCCTTTTTATTGCTAATGAAAACCACACATTGCATGTTGTACGACCAAACAGCGAGACCTTCAGAGGTGGTGGTCCAGATTGCTGTACACACCGGTACCTCTAATACCGAGCAGCACCTCCTCTTACATTGATGCCTGCCTGTAATCGTCGTGGCATACTATCCACAAGTTCATCAAGGCACTGTTGTTGCAGATTGTCCCACTCCTCAACGGCGATTCGGCCTAGATTCCTCAGAGCGGTTGGTGGGTTACGTCGTCCATTAACGGCCACTTTCAGTCCATCCTAGGCATGTTCGATAGGGTTCATGACTGGAGAACATGCTGGCTACTCAAGACGAGCCACGTCGTTATCCTGAAGAAAGTCATTCACAAGATGTGGGCCCGAATTGTCGCCCATGAAGAGAAATGCCTCGCCAATATGCTGCCGATAGGGTTGCATTGTCGGTCAGAGGATGGCATTCACGTATCGAACAGCCGTTGCGGTGCCTTCCATGACCACCAGCGGCGTACGTCGACCCCACATAATGCCATCCCAAAACAGCAGGCAAGCTCTACCTTGCTGCACTCACTAGACAGTGTGTCTAAGGCGTTCACCCTGACCGGGTTGCCTCCAAACACGTCTCCGACGATTATCTGCGTGACGGCATATGTGACTTTCATCAGTGAAGAGATCGTGATGCCAATCGTGAGTGGTCCATTCAACATGTTGTTCGCCCTATCTGTACCGCGCTGCATGGTGTCGTGGTTGCAAAGATGGACCTCGCCATGGACGTCGCGAGTGAAGTTGCGCATTATGCAGCCTGTTGCGCACAGTTTGAGTCTTAGCACCACGTCCCTTGTCTGTACGAAAACCAACATTGAACATGGTGGTGTTGCTGTCGGGGTTCCTCCGAGCCATAATCCGTAGGTAGCGGTCTTCCACTGCAGTAGTGGCACTTGGGGGGCTGAGTGAGGCATGTCATCGACAGTTCCTCTGTATCTCCTCCATGTCCGAACAACATCGCTTTGGTTTACTCCGAGACGCCTGGACAACCCCTTGCTGAGAGCCCTTCTTGGCACAAAATAACAATGGGGACGCGATCGAACCGCGGTATTGACCGTCTAGGCATGGCTGAACTACAGACAACACGAGCCGTGTACCTCCTTCCTGGTGGAATGACTGGAACTGATCGGCTGTCGGACCCATTCCGTCTAGTAGGCGCTGCTCATGCATGGTTGTTTACATCTTTGGCCGTGTTTAGTGACTTCTCTGAACATTCAAAGTGAATGTATCTGTGATACAACAGTCAACGTCTGTCTTCAGGAGTTCTGCGAACTGGGATGATGCAAACCTTTTTTTGATGTGTGTACATGTGGCAACAGCAAGCAATGCTTACTTTCCCCTGAACGGAAGGTCAGGTGTTGCCGAGCGGACGCAAAGCGACTAGTCTATACCTATAAGCGAAGGCCAGCTAGTGGTGAAGCTACGAGTGAGCAGAAAACATTAGTTCAAGTGTGTGATGTGTCTGTAGGAAGACAGAAGCAGAGAAAAAACAGCCAGCACACTTCTTGTGTGTATTTGTTAACTTACACATATTAGGGAACCCCATTTACTTAGAGAAATATCTGGATTTATACCAGTTTCAGCTTTTATATGATTGGATTGCAACCTGGGCAAGTAAAACATATCTAGTAAGAATATTACGTTTTTCAAATTCAGAGATCGCCCTCCTGCTAAGAAAGTCAGGTAACCACAATGAAGAATGAAGATGTAGCTTATTAATACAGTTAGTTTTGTTTAAAAAGTTTTAAGAGCTTTTACATAAAAACTTCAGAGGCATTACTTTCCAGTATGCTCTCGTGTACTAGCCAAATAGTCTACATACAGGGTGATCAAAAAGTCAGTATAAATTTGAAAACTTGATAAACCACGGAATAATGTAGATAGAGAGGTAAAAATTGACACACATGTTTGGAATGACATGGCGTTTTATTAGTACCAAAAAAAAAGTTCACAAAATGTCCGACAGACGGCGCTGGACAGCAAAACTGCTACCGTGACGAGTGAGAGGTACGCCGATATGTTACAGAATCCCATCATCCCCACCCTGGCTGATAAACACCTGTTGGGACGTACGATGTTTATGCAGAATGGCGCTCCACCCCATATTGTTAGACGCGTGAAAGATCTCTTGCGCGCGGCGTTTGGTGATGATCGTGTGCTCAGCCGCCACTTTCGTCATGCTTGGCCTCCCAGGTCCCCAGCCCTCAGTCCGTGCGATTATTGGCTTTGGGGTTACCTGATGTCGCAAGCGTATCGTGATCGACCGACATCTCTAGGGATGCTGAAAGACAACATCCGACGCCAATGACTCACCATAACTCCGGACATGCTTTACAGTGCTGTTCACAACATTATTCCTCGACTACAGCTTTTGTTTAGGAATGATGGTGGACATATTGAGCATTTCCTGTAAAGAACATCATCTTTGATTTGTCTTACTTTGTTACGCTAATTATTGCTGTTCTGATCAGATGAAGCGCCATCTGTCGGACATTTTTTGAACGTTTATATTTTTTTGGTTCTACTAAAAACCCAAGTCATTCCAAGCATGTGTGTCAATTTGTACCTCTCTATCTACATTATTCCCGCGTTTATTCAGTTTTAAAATTTATACTGACATTTTGATCACCCGGTACTTTCCCGAAACGCCACCAGGCTGCATTCATTCTCGCAGTAGTATCATGTTTTGCTGATCTGTGCATGACAGTGGAAAAGAAGTCTTGGAAGATCTAAGAACAGCTGAAATGAATAAGGGTGACTCACCAAAATATGCGGCACTCTGATCCTTTAATGTTGTGGAGGTGGTGTTGGTATTGGTGGTGGTGATGATGACGATGATGGAATCATCGGATTTCGAACTTTCTGTTTACGGTTGGCAAAGGTGCAAAGTGAGGCCAAGGAAACGTTGGGCGGCCTGTTGTGGGACGGCACAGAGAGGAGAACACGTGTAGCGGCGGCCGCTGGCCGGCTCCCCGGCTGGTTTCTCGGGCCGCCGACTGCCGGCTGCTGGCTGCTGGCTGCTGGCTGGTGCCAGCCTGTGCCCCTGGTCATTGCTCCTGGCGCTGCTCGCTCCGGCAGACTTCTGCGCGCGCTTCCGCCCGTTGCGCTCTCAAGGTCGTCCTCATCGGACGCTTTTCTTCTTTTCTTTTGCCTCCTCGCTTCCATTACGCTTATTGAGCGGGCTTCTCGTCACATCATTTGCGCTCTAATCGTGGAACGCACGGATATTCAAAATTGCAATTCCGTTTGCTTACATTTTTCTCTCGCCGCGTATTTCTCTTTTTGGTCAAATGAGTGGAGCGAAAGCGAGACTTCCTAGAATTCACACTACGATTTTTGTCCCAATTTTCTCAGCCAAATGAACAGTGGGAAATGGACAGACGGGGTATCAAATTGACCGGCGAGAAGCCTAGTTTTGCAAAGAAAGATTTAAATGCTTGTAAGAACTAGGGTAATTAAGAGAAACTAAACTGGCGATTCAAGAAAACCATTTTACCCAAACTTTCATAATCAAACAAAGAATGAGAAATGGACAGCGCCAGATCTAGTTTTGCGAAAATTATTTCAATTCCGTTAAAATTATCAGTATAATTACCGAAAACATAATTAGCGATTTGAGATAAAATGAAATATTTCACGAACACCTGCACCTATGTAGATGAAATGTCAGAGAGTTCATCTACATCTACATACATACTCCGCAATCCACCATACGGTGCTTGGAGGAGGGTACCTCGTACCACAACTAGCATCTTCTCTCCCTGTTCCACTCCCAAACCGAACGTGGGAAAAACGACTGCCTATATGCCTCTGTACGAGCCCTAATCTCTCTCATCTTATCTTTGTGGTCTTTCCGCAAAATGTAAGTTGGCGGCAGTAAATGTGTACGGCAGTCAGCCTCAAATGCTGGTTCTCTAAATTTCCTCAGTAGCGATTCACGAAAAAAATGCCTCCTTTCCTCCAGAGACCCCCACCCAAATTCCTGAAGCATTTCCGTAACACTCGCGTGATGATCAAACCTACCAGTAACAAATCTAGCAGCCCGCCTCTGAATTGCTTCTATGTCCTCCCTCAATCCGACCTGATAGGGATCCCAAACTCTCGAGCAGTACTCAAGAATAGGTCTCCTTTACAGATGAACCACATCTTCCCAAAGTTCTACCAATGAACCGGACTATCCGCCTTCCCCACAACTTCCATTACATGCTTGTCCCACTTCATATCGCTCTGCAATGTTACGCCCAAATATTTAATCGACGTGACTGTGTCAAGCGCTACACTACTAATGGAATATTCAAACATTACAGGATTCTTTTTCCTATTCATCTGC